>NW_028327177.1:116319459-117596959 GCF_987537825.1 Furipterus horrens
CAATGCAAAAGACTAACATTGATTTAATATGTATTTCAAGTCTTTGTAACAAAAAAGAAAAATCATTACAAAATTTAGGAGTGAGATATCATGTCACTAAAGATAAAGTTGATTAGACAATGGCCTCTATGTTCTAGCTAATGAGATCTGACTATTGAGTCTTTATTTCTTTTTCTTTTTGACTATTCAGTCTTAAAGAGTAAAGTAGAATAAGTTGCAAACATATCATCTCCTTATACTCAACAGTTTCACTAACAAAGACTCAAAGTATAGATATTTTCCCTACCAATAAAAACATTTCAGTGCTAACACCAGCAGTTTAATATGAGTGATAAAAACTACACAATTTATCCAAACAGTTTAAAAAATAAAGAATAATTATAAAATACAAAACTAACTTCCGGAAGAATTAAACATCGAATTTAAGACCCACTTCTATTTCAGAAACAAAGTCAACAGGAAAAAGGATTTGTAATTTTGAATTTCTGGCCCAAATCACCATACATTCTAAATAAATTACCTATTACCTCATCAAACTATCATAAAAACTGACAGCAATACAAGAGTGAAGCCATCTATTTCTCTAGCACGCCCAATGAAAAGGACCAGGGGTGTAAGCAGGAGAAGGGACAGGCTCAGGGCTGTGCTGCAATCTAGGCCAGAAGGGCTACAGATACATGAAGAGCAAGGCCCACACAGGATCTTCCACATACACCCTGGTTCTGAAACCACTTGCCTGGTTTTAGGGCTTTTTTATTTTTTAAGTATAGCACTCTATATTTCCTAAGAAAGATGCTTTAAAAAGACATTAAAAATAATAAAATTCAGTTGTTAGGGTGAGGTACTTGGTTTATATTTAAGGGATGAAAGAATGACATTTGACGAAGTGTATATTTGTATTTAACTCTAAAAGAAGGCATAACATTTTAATTTAAGTTTTTATAAATTTCAGCCCAATCAGTCTTAAATACTTTTGACTCTTTGACTAAGTCTTAATTACAGACATGACTACCCTAACTAGAATGCCACTTGACAGCCCTATATGAATTTTGCTAGACCAAAGATTCATAGTGGGAGGAGGAAAAAAGCAACCATTTATACTTACTAAGAAAAGCAAACATTTACTTCAAATTGCAGTATAGGTTTTTTCAGTCACAAAAAAGAAAGAAAAGAAGAGTGATTTGACAGTGGTCACATCCTGTGCAAAAACTTGAGATACAAAAATGGTAACACAAGGTAATTGAGCTGCTTACATTTCAGAAGAAAGGAAATACAGTAGCTGAATATGGCACTCCTGTGAATCAATTTCTAAACCGAAGAGAATGCCTTTGAAATGATTAAATTTATTTGTGTATTAGTAAGAAAGCCCCACCACCATAAATAGTACAATATTTAAAAATTAAAAAAAATATTTATATCTATCTAAGATAGACAGTGTATTTATTTGTATTGTTAAACTTCTTTAAGTGGTTTAGGTTTTGCCTTTTTTTCTTTTAATTAAATAAATGCCCATATACTTTATAAAGTTCCCCTCAATCGCAAAAGCCAATTTAAATTAAAGAATTTGTTATCAAAGTTGCATATTTTCACTTGGGACTGTCAGCACGTTAAAGTCTCCAATCAAGTCTTTAACATTAATGCTCATTTTAGTCAATGAAAAGTTAAAAAGTCCTCAAATCTTCATTATCCTCTTGAATTTTCCCTTCTAAATGATCTTCAAACTGCAATTCCTAGTTTGGGAATAAAAGAATGCAATATGCATCATACTTCAAGAAAAGACGACGATGTTGAGCTAACATGCTTCTGAATCTTTTCCCTGCTCCTTTCAACCTTCTTTATAATCTCTGCCACTATGCACACTGACGAGGTGAGACCCAAAAGAAACAGCAGATCTGCAAAAGAAAATAAATTGGGTTTTGTAATTCTTTGAAACTTATAGCTGCAAAGCTTAATAAATTATATTTTTCTAACATTTTACCACAGCTTTTAAAATACATTGTTTTACAACCATTCCATGAGGTAAATAATCAGCCTCAGTATAAAAATAAGGAAAGCCAGGCTCAAAGTTAAGTGACTTATTCAAAATCACATAGCTATGAATAGAATCCAAGTCCTCTGATTACTTTCCCTAAACCATAAATAACCTCATAATTAGAACTTTTAATGCAACACAAGCAAGAATTTTCTATTTAATAGATCACACAACCTTTTTAAAAGGCTATTCAAGCAGGGGTAACTAATTTGATTGAAAAATGCCTAAACATTAGTTAGAAATTTGCATTTATTTCATCTGAAAGCCTAGAAGAACTCATCTTTAAAGCCCATGTGTTTACAACATTAATCACATTAATTCATTCTTCTTTACCGCTTGAAAAACTGCAGTTGTCTCCTTAAAACTCTTTTTTTAAGAGGAACAAATGTGAAGGTGAAATTAAAATACTGGCATTAAACTAGTTCACTTTTAAGGTAAACTTAACTTATAACAGAAAATCCAATGAGGCTGTATCACTCAAATCATAAATATCCAAATTAGCTTAAAAAACAAGAATTAAAAGTAGCATTATCATAAAATACATCAGTCCTCACACTCATATAGAAAATTAATTTTTAAATGTACAATATAATATTTAGTGCACAGTATGTGAAAGAATAATGTCTATCTTCTATATAATCTTAATAAAATATTCTGCTTTTAGGATTAGTGTGTTATTTGATAAAATAAGAATTACAAATTAGCAATTAACAATAGTGAAATATTAATTTAACTATTGAAATTATTATTTTATAAAAAAGCAACTTGGTTTTTAGTGAGCTTAAATCTATTTCTTCTTTACATAAGATTGAAAAGTTATAAACTACAATTAGTATATAACAAGTTTTAATTTTCTGTATTACAGAATAACCAAATATGATTTTGACTATTAATAACCTAGAAAAACTAGGAAAAAATTACAAAAATAGAAATAAAAACCTAGAGTAAGGAGAGTGACTCTCCTAAACCCCTCCCAATGAAAAAAGAGCACATACTCCTTTTTCAAATCAAATCAGTCACTTTTCTTACTCCCCTTTTTAAAAGAAAAATTTTATTAGAATCAATGCATTAGAAATTACAGTTCATGGAGGAGGGAGGGTGCTGGGCAGAGGGGAGCAAAGGGGGAAAAGTTGGAACTATTGTAACAATATAATCAATAAAATATATTCTAAGAAAAAGAAAATACAATTCATCTAAAATATATAAATTATAAAGAACATTTGCTTTACCCAGTATACTTAGGCTCTCAGTCTGAAATACTTTCTGAAGTGGAGGAAAGTAAATAACTAGTAACTGTCCCATGATGGATCCAAGAACGGCATAGCAAAACATTTTATTACTGCAGAGTCCAATTTCAAACACAGACTTGGTCTGTTGGCAGAGCAGAATTTGATTATTACTCTTTGGTCATAGCAACAACTACTTTATTATTACATTCACCTCTAATTTTTAATTAGCTGAACTGAATTCTACAATGGCAGTTAAAAAGTCCTAAGCTTTGACACACTGATGGAAGTTAACAAGAAAAGATGAATAGACAAAAAAAAATAATTATTGTACTTCTAATAATACTTGCTTCTAAAAGGAGACCAACACCATCTTAACAGAGCCAACAAGGGCTACCCTAAGCTTGGATAATGTTAACCTAAAAATATCCAAGTAAGAGAATGGAAAGAAGAAAGATCCGGTGATAACACCTGTGATTTACTTTGATTTTCTGGTCAAAGATAAGGCTTATCTTTCTAAATGCCCAGACCCATTATGACACAGTTTGTAGGAACATGCTTGTAGGAAAGCTCTATCTGAGGCTGTAATCTGTGACTACAAAATCGAGGAAAGCTAAAAACCCATAATCCTGCCTGTTTACAATTAGAAAGTGCTCTACCCAGCTGAATTCATCAACATACCTGGGATCTGGAACTTAGTGCATTGAACATGTCAAAAAACACAAAGCATGTGAAGGTCATTGTTGTGTCTCGGGGTGTTATCACATTGTCTCGTAGCTGCCAAGAGGAAAAAATGATTGTCAGTGGCTGAATTTAATGGACAAATACTACATGCTTTTAAAAGGTTAATAATTTCTTTCCATTCAGATAAAATATCTTTAGTCTTATGATATAAAAACATAAGTTACCTAAATTTCCTATATGCCATTTAAATAAGTCTCCTAATGAATAGCTGTAGTCACCATCAAGTAAAGTCTTCTTACAAAACATATAATGGATATTAAAACAACTTTCATTTTGATGACAATAAAGTAGCAATGTAAGACTCAGATTTTCTAATGTCTCCCCAAATTTTCATATATTTTTATTTTTTATTGTAGTTGATAGTATAGGCAAATTTACATTACAATGAATAAGAAATACCAATAACCCACAAAAACTAAAATCAAACTATGTTTAAATGTTTTTATTATCACCCTGACTGGTGTGGCTCAGTGGGCTGGACATTGCCCCACAAAGTGAAGGGTCACTGGTTTGATTCCCAGTTGGGGCACATGCCTGGGTTGTGAGCCAGGCTCCCGGTGAGGGGTATGCAGAAGGCAATAGATCACTGTTTCTCTTGCAAGTTGATGTTTCTCTCCCTCTCTTTCTCCATCCCTTTCCCTCTCTCTAAAAATAAACAAATTCATTAAAGAATAGAAATAAGTGGTTTTATTATCAAATTTTCAAAGAGCTCTAACTTTCCAGCCTTCCATGTAACACACGAAAATAACTGAGTCCTATCGTACAGAATACGTGTTAATAAAGCAGCTTATCCAGTTACTATACCTCCCTCCAGAAGACAAACAAAGTCCCACAAACAATGATTATTGATGAAACAAGTATTTTAAGTATAAGGTTTTTGGTCAAAATGCTGTCCTTCCAGTTGCGCGGAGGTTTACGAATGACATCTTTATCCACTGGTTCTACTCCAAGGCTTCAAAACAAATACAAAAGTGAATTATTTTTTAAAGTTTTAAATTTGTTACTTTCAAATTTAATTAACCTCAATTATCCAGCAAATTAAATGTTTTCTTATAAAAACGAAGTGTTGAATCAAAGAATCCTTGGCTATGGTTACTCGAAAATACAAATTTTATCACTCTTTCTTCTTTTACCCATATCTATCTATCTCAGTTTAATAGGCAATTAATAGTTCAATTTCAAAAAATTGTCCAACTTCATCTACATTTAAGTTTATTTATTTCAAATATGCCCTAAAATATATGACCTACCATCTGGACTTTAAAAACTCTTTCATGCAAGGAACTTTCAACTAGGAGGATTTGTTGTAATGGCCACTGACATGTATTACTCAACTACTCTTTATACGGGGAAGTGATATCTATGGTCCCATTATTATAAAAGAAAATACCTACATGCTTAGATTCTTTAATACTTTCCCTAAGTCTCTAAAATTGGCAACAAAGCCTAACTAATAACACCAAACTCAAAGATTTCTCCATTACATCCCATTATTAGAAACAAAAAGATTACTTCCTTAGGACAGGGATTGCCCTGATCTGTTCTCAATGCAAGGCTGGGCATCGAACATGGGGTAAAGGCTCAGCTTCATAATGGGTGAATGAGCACCCAAAGAAAATAAATGATATGCACACATCACACAATTTATAACAAACGTATTGCTGCAAAGGTTTCTAATGCTACCCATGAATAAATCTTAAAACTTAAAACAGGATATCATACCTTCCTTATCTTTCTAGTTTATGCATCAAAAAAGTCTTACCTCTGAGCTGGGGGTCCATCCATGATAATATTGATCCACAAAATCTGCATGGCATTGAGAGGATTAGGAAAGTTCATTAATGTAGCCAATGAGATTAAAGTTAATGCTGCTATACTCCTGTTGAAAAAAAAAGTCATTTAAAAAAATCTGTCAGCACAGTATAATTCTTACTAACTTTAAGATATCACTTTTTTAGCATTTAAAAATCTCATGTTACTACTGTGCTTTTAAAGGAAACCTATACTTCTAAGAACATTTTGAAACCAGGAGCTAACTCTTAAAATTCACAGCATTTTAATAAAGAATCTTCAAGATGTTTACATGACAAGAAACAGAGGAAGATTTTAAAAATCGAGTTTGGAGTAGCTGTTGCTACATAACAGTTAACAGTTTCAATATTTTGGTAACTGTTTTTTCTGACTACAGAAAAGCCCTTTTACTTTTGGAAAAAGATACCAAGAGGAAACACTAAGATTTGACACATTTTAGTTATTTCAGGAGCTATTAAATAAACCACAAAGGTTTCTGTACTTTGATAGTGACATAGACACTTAAGTACCACATTAAGAACCTATTAACGATGCCATTTTTCATTTTTGAATTAATTTTGATTTTGGAAAATATATGGAACAACCTGCAGAAAGAGTACAGAAGCTTCTAGGCATTCTGTTTGACTTACAATTTTCATGTAATTTATCTATAAGACTCATGGTGATAAACTTCTTACAAACTTACGTGCTCAGTTGAAATCTAACAAAATTTTTAATGTTATTATAAATTCCTTTACCCTCTTCAATTGCAGACCTGAAATTTTTAAAAAAGAAAATATTATTACACAAAAATAAAGATATTTATACTAAAACACTAATTTTGAAAACAAATTTCCAACTGATATATATACATGGCTAAAAGAATCTATTATTTTCTTCACATAATATTAGAAAAAATTAGTCCATTATTCCAGCAAATATTAAAGTAAAGCCTGATAATAAGCCCCATTTGAACTAATTTCATTCTACAATATTAAATTTATTATTCTTAAAAAGATATTTCAACATTAAAATCACATATTGTCTTTCTACATAAGACACAATACTACACACTTGTAATACCAAAATAATCTTTTTAACCCAAGTTTATTTTTCTTAAACGTTCAAGATGCATGCATGGTTAGAGGTTAAATTAATGTATGTCAGGAAATAAATGGGGATGAGATATATAACAATTACAGAATTTAAACTATCTTTTGCTCCTATACATAGACGTAGAAAAATTATAGTAAAAAGATTCATGTAAATTATCTCATTCATTTGGTTGAATCTAGGAAAATATGTGTTTTTAAAACAACTCCCCCTTTCTTTCAAGATTTTTATATAATTTTAAGAATGGAAAGAAAAAAAAAATCTTATATCCTTATAAGAGCATGGCAATTTGAGTCCTGAATTCCCACATGCTTCACTCTCGGCCACAATAGGTGAATGAAGCACCATGGGGATATAATTAGCATATATCACTGAAGTAAGTTAAGACTCAGGTTGGCAGATAGGTGATTACCAAAACAGGATTCAGGCGACCCTCACCTGAACACTGTGACATTGACACCACCATGTATTACGTAAGAATCTTAAATCAATTAGAAACTGTGGCTGAAACAAAGTTATTCTAACTTAGCAAACTGTATCACTGACAACAAAATAGGTACGGATGAGAACTTGATTGTCTTTAATATTTATTATATGGCAACGCATATGCCTATTTCTGATAGCCTGAACTTAACTAGAATACCGACCTCATACAGGTTCACTGCTGTACCACCACACTTAAGGCCAGAAAAATGTGACTCCTGATTGGCAGTCAGTAAATATTTCTCAAATAAATGGCAGGGCCTTTCCATTTCATACAGAATAATTTTCTCCAAAACTACATGCTATTTCATAAAATAAGATTAACTGAGCTAGTAAAATAGTTTATTTCATCCAATGTTGAAATATTGCTAATTCTTTTCCACCTGAACTGTCTACAGAGGAGGCAGAGGAAAGAATGGGAGAAGATTCTCTGATACTAATCAGGGAATACTGGAATACTGAAACAAAGCTTACATTATTGTTTGGAAATCATCATCCACCAGGATCATGTCGGCTGCTTCTTTGCAAACATCTGTGCCAGTCTGACCCATTGCGACTCCAATGTCTGCAGCCTTCAGAGCAACTGCATCATTTACTCCATCTCCTGTCATGGCTACAACTGATCCATTCTTCTGTAGAGACTACAGTGGGAGACAGGGGGAAGGGGTTAAGGAGGAATTCTGATTAAAATGTTGCTTTTACAGAGATAAAGTGATGAACAAACCCTCTGTATTTTTTCACATAATTAAGATTGGAAATAATATAGATCACCAATTTTTTCAATAAATTTCAATATATTGAGGTCTTAGGACAAAGCTTTAAATAGTTTCTTTTAACCCTTTGAGTGCCAATGTTGCTGTGAGTGATGATGACAAATTTTCCCAATAGTGCCAGCATCGTCCCCAGCGACTCTTTTTTCGATGGCTATAAATGTAAATAAGAATGGAATAATTCGTATTTTATGTTTTGTTCTCTTTTTTTTATACCTCAGGTTATATATTGATATAATTTTTTCTCATGTTGATCCAAATTTCGAATTACACATGGCTTTCAAAGGGTTAATATTCGCAATGTGTGAGAACTGTATGTCTAAAGTCTGATCTAGAGTCAATTATGCACTGGTTCTCAGGGGCAGCCTTGCCTTCAGGGATGTCCATCTCACAATATCTGCAGACAATTTTGACTGCCACGACTTCACGGATGCTATGACACCTAAATGGTAGAGGTCAGGGATGTTCCTACACATCCTGTAATACACAGGACAGCCCTTCACAACAAAAAATTATCCAGTCCAAAATGTTGATAGTGCTAAGGTTAAGAAACCCTGAACTAATACAATAGAAAGTTATGGTGATAAATAATTTTAGTCCATTAACTACTGGATACTATGTCAATTGCTTTGTGTATATATATGTCTAATATAAATATTACTATATATATTACTATAGCCTTTTAAATATTGTTTACACTCATAACATTTTCTTTCTGATGCACTTATTCAGTTTCTAAGTAATTATTGCTATTCACATGGGGATGATTCGATTATGGACTCCTGTCAGAACAGAGTTCTACATTTTTCAATTGTTTTAAGAAGGTTGTATCTGCAGATATCTGATTAAAGTTTTCTTTTACATCTTCCTTGCTAACTAAATTCTCTATTAGTGTTTCCATTTAAGGTTCTTAAAAAAAAAAAAAAATCACGTGTTTGCTCCACGGTACTTCTGACTGTAATACTCTATCAAATATTCCTAGTAAGGCAAACATAATGGAAGACAGAAGTAGCATTTTGGATATAAAGATTAAAAATTTGATTTTTAGAGACCCACCTTAATAATTTTCATCTTGTGCCTGGGACTAGCTCTGTAAAATACTGCAACCTGTTAAAAAGTAAGAAACATTAAAAATCCTCAATGTTAAGAAATACAAGAATAACCCATATGCTTATAACTAACTGATTTTTTTTTAATTATTAATTTAAACTGTATTTAATTTGCCACAGAGATCAAGCTTAAGCCATGTGTTTGTTAAGACATTCATTTGACATGGTCATTTCAAACTTTACCAAAGGTACCACAGGAAATACACAATCTTCAAGAAAAACAGCCTTACTCTTGAAATCTTTGAGACGGATAAAAGGGAAAATTCTCTTGCATCTGTTTCCTCACAATGCTGGCATACAACTAAAATGACCTCTTCCCTCTGTTCTGTCTCAGGAGACAGAAAGAATAGCTACTTCTCCAGGCCTGTAAAGTACCCACCTACCTTTTTTTAAAGTGTCAAGTGTCTGCTCATTCTTTTATTTAGGTTAATTCATTAGGAACCCCTCCACTATATGTCCAACTGCTTGTATGTTCTTATCTTCTCAAACCATATATTTAATCTCCTTTTTTGATCCCATCTCTCCTGTCTTCTGAAATCCTTTCATTGTGCCCCAAAGTCAGTCATCAGTAATCAACAAAAATCTCCTACATCCTCCCGTTTTCCACATTACTCTAATCTAATTTTTCCACAAAACATGAGCCATCCCTATATTCCTCTCAAATAGTACAACCAGGAAAGCCTAGAGGGGACAGGTATCCTCCTATCACCCTTTCTTCATAAAACCTGAGTTTTGAATGTCACTGGAGACTACACTTCCCTATAACTAACTGCAAGCACTCACTGCTCCCGAGTCACTCCTCATGTGTCACAAAAACATGAACTTCCACCTTCCTGTCACTCTCTCCAATGACACTTACCAGCCATGGTGATTTTAATATCCACCTAATACACCACTCTGTTTCCTGTTCTCCTAGCAAATTCACTCAGACTAGCTTTCTCTCCTCACACTTTCAATTGATCCTTTTCTCCAACCTCACACTCAACTGAAAACCTTGTTTCCTACTTCAAGGGAAGCAAAATCAGACTAGAATTTTCACAATTCCCACCATCCAGTATATGTCTCCAGGCACCTTTCTTTCTAATGCAAAGCTGAACACTCATTTGGTGTTTTGCATGTGGTACATAACACTGTACAGAGTAAAATTTGTTCTTAAAACACCAGGATGAACAGGTTAATCTTTTTAGATGAGTAAAAATATTGAAACTTAATAAACACAAAATTATGGCCTCAAGAAAGTAGATATTAAAAAGCCCTAGAAATGAGTAAAAATTAAACTACATCACTATAACACAGAGCTAGGATTAAAGTTGAGGGTAATTGAATTTCATCTATTAATAATCCTTCCACATTTATGTCTGTTTCTTTACCTAGACGAAGGGAATATACTGATTAAAGGCAAGCACAGAATAAAATCACTGTAGTCTGGGAGCAGAAGGGGAGAAGATAGGAAGATACAACAGTGTATGATAAAAAGACGGTGGGGAAAAAGTAGTACTTTGTCAGAAAAGAAGAGATTAGGGAATAATATGGGAAGAAAAGATAAAAATCATTAAAGGGAGGGGGAAAGGCTATGCATTTTCAGAAACAAGTTATAAAAGGATTTTCTTCTTCTCGTGGGTACTTATTTTCCTGTGTCATATTTGTGGTCAGTACTCAACAGTTTTGATCAACATTAACAGACTAGGAAAATAAAATTATGAAAGCAGAAAGTATGAAAATATTAAAGGAGAGCTTAATTTAAAAAAAAAAAAAAAAAGTGTTCCCAGCATTAAAATAACCTGCCAAAGGTCCCCAAATCTCTCAAGACATATATAAAGTTACCTGATGCACTGAAGAAGAAAATAGGTGACTAAAATAAGTATTTATAACCTACCAAAAATTAAACAGCACACGAATTGGGATTGTATTACAGGGACTTGGTTAACAGGTTTGACTGAAATACAAATCCAGGTACTGCTATAAAAATGAAGACAAAAGAGGATGTCCACGTTTAACAATGGGAACTATAGAATACATTGTAAGAAGCCATAAACAAAAACAATGAGAACGCCCAGATGAACTTTATAAATAATTAAGCAAAATTCAATTATTATACAACTTTTTAACTGGCTTAGGTCAAAAAGACAGAGCAATGTTAAAAGATTTGAAATGTGTGGTTAAATTATGGAAAGGGAAAACTGAAAAGCATTTTAATGAGGAACAGAATTAATATGATTTAGTACATGTGGAAAAACCTCAGTGAGCTGACAAATTAGGAAGAAAAGTTTTGTTTTTAACACTAATAAGTGAAAAGCTATTCAAACTGATCTGAACTAAAAGCATAAAACAAGAACACATTTTGGCTATAAGACAGTTATATAAACATAAGTGGGGAAAAAAAAGTTGGGGTAAGGGGTGGGAACATGGGGGAGGTGAGGGCAGGGAGACAGCTAAGCTCAGCGGACTAAAAAATTTCAGTAAAAATATTTAGAGAAAAAAATAAAGACTCAGGTATTCAAAAGAAGAAATACATGAAAGAAAGCCCTGGTATTTATGAAATTTCTCTTTAGAGTAGGATGACTTTAAGCAATTCAATAAATGAGCTTCTCACAAGGCTTATGTTTTTTAATTTTTTTAGTTTCTTTGGAGCAGCTTTAGGGTATCCATGATAATTGATTAATGCACAAAAACTCTTTTTGGAAAAGACCAATGATGTAATTTGTCCAGGCTGATGATGTAAATTGTAATTTGCTTCTTTCTTCTCTAACTACCTTTAGGTTGGGTTTGTTAACAGAGCCAGAGAGTGAACTGAAGAAGTAAATAAAATAAAATAAAATTTTAATCTGTTAGTTTCACTACCTGTTAGCATTTCTGAGAAAAGATCTAGAAGAAAGGATTGAGCAAAGGTCAAATGAGAAAAACGTTTAATTAACTACAGATTTCACATATATTTACTAATGTACACTCCGTCCCAATACTCCCAGGGAACCTAATTACAAGATTTATTCTTTCAGAAACAAATGTCAAAAAGAAACCATCAGGATAAGACACAGAAAAAGTCTCATTCAAATATGAAAACGTCTTCTCCACTAAACCTAAAACAAACACCCATACTTGCTCCCATATGCTTTGAAAACAGCATTCAGGAGTGTCAAGAGCTTGAAAAAGAGAAAAGGAAAGAGCAAAACAGTGCATTTCTAATAGTAACTACCTCCCAAATCTAACTGCAAGTGAGGCCAGAGGTGTAGGGACTTAATGCGACTCTATAAGGTGCAGTTTGTGGAACTAGAAACTAAAACCTTTTCACAGGGTAATTCATCAATACGTGTTAAGAGCTTTAAAATGTGTTGACCACTGGTCTTATTATTTCACACACACAGGAATTTATTCTATAGAAGTAATCAGAATTGGGTACGAGGTCTTATATACAATGTTTAATGACTCAATAAGCAACAGATGATGAACTCTGGATTCACACAGACATGGCTCCAGCCCCAATGCCAATGCCACCCCTCATCAGTTCTCAGGCTTCAGTTAAGTCTCCCAAGTTCTATGTGCCTGTTTCCTCCATCAGCAAAAACAAAGTTGCCTTTTATAGGGTGGCTATAAGGAGTAAATAGATAACCTATGTAATATATGCATTGCCTGGCACATGGTAAATGGTTGCTATTGTTATCCTCCAAAAGGTATTATTTACAGTAACAAAATATAAATGGAAGCTCAAATTTTTTTTTAAAAGGTTATATAACCACATATTTGCTGGGTGTTTACACAGTATACCCAAGCAAAACATCGTGCATCCATTTTAAAAATGTTTTATAATAATATCTAAGATTTCAGGGGTGCTAAAATTCTGTTAAATGAATATTCAGGTTTATAACACTATAAAGGACCAGACAGGCTTTGTTAAACTCACAAACAACACAGGTTTTGTTAAACATGTGAGAAAGAAACATGGGTTAATTTATTTTATTATCTTGGATGCTCTGTGGGTACATAACTCCTGTGTACCTGGATTGTATTACAGGGAGTTTGCATTATAGTTCTTACTCTTCTAGCTTTTCCAGTTTTTCACAATGAAGATATACAATGAATGAATAAATTTTCTAATCAGAAAAAGTATTATAAAAAGACAAGCTGGACTTCACTTCCAGCCAAGATGGAGGCATAGACCTACACGCTCTGTCTCCCTCCACAACTATGAAGGACTACAACTACCGCAAACCCAAAAATAACAAGAAGTTCCAGAAAATAAAGCTACATGGAAGTCCAACATATGAAGTCATAAACAAGTGGTGCTCGTCTGAACAGGTAGGAAGGGCGAAACCACGGCTGAAAGATCAAACTGTGCTGGAGGTGGCAGCCAAAGCAGGGAACAACAGAGGGACCTGGTAAGCAGACACCTGTATTTGGGGGGAGGAGAGAAGCACCTGGGAGCCAACCCAGCTGCAGACCAGACCAGTTGGCTCACGATTCCAAAGCCGGGGAAGGCAGACCCCATTGTCTCAGACAGTGAGGCCCGGAGGGCGAGCGGACGGAGGAGGAAGATCCCGGTTCCTCAGCGGAGAGTAACAGCAGGAATCCATCTTGGTCACTCGCCCCCACGCAAAGCGCCACAGCGTGGCACCAGGTTGTGACAAGCACACAGGGCTCCGCCCAATATAGCGCAGGAGGTGCGACAACGCCCAGCCCAAGAAGGAAAGATAAAACGGTCAGAAAGGCAGAATTAATGATTGAAATACCAATCACACAGCTAATGAAAAAACAAATAAAGGACTTGACTGATGAACAAATAGCAAATCTTTCTGAGGCTCAGTCCAGAGCTATAGTCATAAGGCAGCTTACAGACCTAACAGTGGATCTTAAACAAGACGGGGAAGGAATGAAGGCTAGTCCTGCTGAAGTGAACAAAAATACATACAAGACAAGTGGTAAGGAAGGGAAAGCCATGGATCAAATCAACAAATCGGAACATAGGGAGGGAACAAACAGTCAACCAGTGCAGAAAGAGGAAACAAAAAGTGAGGAATATGAGGAGAGGCTCAGAAACCTCTGGGACAGCTATAAGCGAACGAACATTATAGGACTTCCAGAGGGTGAAGAAGAACTAGAAATTGAAAAGTTATGTGAAAAACTAATGAAGCAGAACTTCCCTAAGTCGGGGAAGGAAATAGACTTACAGGTCCAGGAAGCACAGAGTTCCAAAAAAACTGGACCCAGGGAGGATTACACCAAGACACATTATCATCAAAATGTCAAAAATTAAAGATAAAATCTTAAAAGCAGCAGGAGAGAAAAGAAGAATTATGTACAAAGGGGTCCCAATTAGACTATCAGCAGATTTCTCAAAGGAGACTCTGCAGGCAAGAAGGGACTGGCAAGAAATACTCAAAAGTAATGAATATCAAAAACCTACAACCACGATTACTCTATCCAGCGAAGCTGTCATTCAGGATAAAAGGGCAGAGAAAGTGTTTCCAGGATAAAGTAAAACTGAAGGAGTTTTTAGATCCAAACCACTGTTATATGAGATGTTAAAGGGACTTGTTTAGAAGGAGAATCAAAACTATGAACATTAAAATGAAAACTATATCACAACAACCAACAGCAGAAGTTAGGGCATCAAAACAAAGGCAAACTAAGTAGGCAACGAGAGGGGAAAAAGAATTATAGGTGTGGGGAACATATTGGGGGGAGGTCAGTGGGGAGGAGGAAGAGGGGTAAGGAGGAAGATGGTACAGGAATTAAGAAGCATAGTAGGAGGGAGTGGAGTAGACAGGAAGATGCTGAGAAGAACTATATGCACAACCAATGGGCATGGACTAAGGGGGGGACAACAGAAAGGAGGGTGGGTTACAGGGTGGAGGGGAGCAGGGGGGAAAGAAATTGGGACAACTATAACAGCATAATCAATAAAATAAAACAATTTTTAAAAAATTTAATGACTTCATAAAAAAAAGACAAGCTTTAAGATGTGGAAATAATTTAAGAAAATTCAGTGCTCTAAATATGTAACTTGCACTTGTGAGTGTAAAAATAAGTGAACTAAAAGAGAAGGTAGCACACTTTATTACTGTCAGTGGATAGCTATATAGTGTCTAATAAAATAAATACCAGATAATAAGCACTTATTTTAAAGGACATACGCACATATGTGTATAAAAAGACAAGCAACGAGGACAAAAAATTCAAACTTTCAACAACTTGGATGCAAAAATGCTTCCTACTTCTTATGGGGCCTGTCCTATGAGACTTGTATACCCACAAACCAGGCTTTATAAAGTCCCCACAAAGCATCCCAACATAGTAAGTTAATTTCACATGAGGTAACTTGGTTCTAAAGAAATTACTGTGTTGTGGGGCAGGAGATACCTTTTCCCCCTATAAATAACTTGTTTGAAAAGCATCACAATCAAAGATAAAAAGACATTTAAATGAAAAAAGAAAAATCTTTTCAACATCATAACCCATTTCTCACAACATAGACAAAAATTATTTCAAAACATACGAAAAATATCTTTGTGATTTGGAATTAGGCCAAGAGTTTTGGATAAGGCATCAAAAAATGACCTATAAAAGAAAAAAATGATAAACTCGACTTCATCAAAATTTAAAACTTCTGCTCTTTGAAACAGTGCTAAGAGAATAAAAAATAAGCCACAGACTGGGAAAAAATATTTCTAATCAAATTTCTGATAAAGGACACTCAAAATTTAGGAAGAACACAAACATAATTTTTAAAAAATAGGCAGGGCAGACACTTCACTGAAGATATATGAATGGCAAAAAATAAGAAGCACATGAAAAGACACTCAACAGCATTATTTATAAAGAGAATACAAATTAAAACCACAATAAGATACCTCTATATACCTATCAAAATGAGGGTTGTGAGAACTGACCATCCCATGTGCTGGTGAAGACGCAGAGCAAACAGAATTTTCAAACATTGCTGATGGAGTTGCAAAGTAATAAAGCTATCTTGTAAGCAACTTGGCAGTTTCTTTTTTGTTTTTTTTTTTAATTTTAAATAATTTATTTATTTGTTTATTTATTTATTTTATTTTTAGAGAGGGGAAAGGAGAAAGAGAGGGAGAGAAACATCACTGTGTGGTTGCCTCTCACTCACACCCCCAACTGGGGACCTGGCGTGCAACCTAGTCATGTGCCCTGACTGGGAATCGAACCAGCAACACTTCGTTTGCAGGCCGACACTCAATCCACTGAGCCACACCAGCCAGGTTGGCAGTTTCTTACAAAGATAAACAGACATTAACCATAGGACCCAGCAACAAGTTTTAGGTATTTACTCAAGAGAAATAAAAATTTATATTCATGCAAAAACTTATACACAGATGTTTATAGTAGCTTATTCAAAATCTGCAAAAACTGGAAATAATACAAATGTCTTTAAACCAGTGGATAGGTAACATATACCCATACAAAGGAATATTACTTAGCAAACAAAAAAAGAACTGCTCACACACACACACACACAAGCAACATAAATCTCAAATGCATGCGCTAATAACTGAAGGAAACAGATTCAAAGGCCTCATACTACATGCTTCCATTTTTAGAGCATTCTGAAAAGCGCAATACAGGGAAAGAAAACAAACCAGTGGTTGCCACATTCTGGAAGTAGAGGGAGGAACTGATTATAAAAAAGCACAAGAGAATTTGGGGGTGTGATGAAACTGTCCTATATCTTGATTGTGGTGGTAGTTATGAGACCAAACATCAAAACTTAGTGCATTAAAAAGGGTGAATTTTACTGCATGTAAATGTTATTTCAATTTTTTTAAAAAAGCATTACATATACTACAATTAAAAGAGAACAAAAGGTTAGGAGTATAAAGTAATGGTCTCTCTCTCAACTGCACTTTATAAATATAATACAACCAACAACCACTGCTAATTTATATAGTACTTTCCTCTGATGAAATTTGGTTCTTGCTAAAGTTAATAAATTTGTAATGATGGTCATAGTGATCACATCACAAATACTCTCAATAATTAGACTGATTTCAATGATAAGATTTCATCTCATGATCTGGACCACAAATTTGGTGGTCATGTCCTAACTGTTCTCATATAAATAGTTCCATTTTCATAGCAGTAGAAATGGAAACACTTAGTATAAGGCCTTTCATCTAAAAGGCTTAGTTTATGTGTACCTTTGGTAATATTTGTGAAAGCTGCTGGACATCCATTGCATCTAGCTCTTCTCCTGAGACTGACTGGGAAGTCTTTGAATACAACCCCAGGCGACTAGCTAAAGTGAAATGGAAGAAAAAAACATAATTAAACAAATTGCTCAGTTAATGTAACTTGTTATCTGCTCTCTTTTAAGTATAAAATGCCTCTATATCAAGGGATTGCAAGACAAACTACTGGCAAGACAAAACTAACTGAATTTTACAAGTCTGGGGTTTTCTATTTGACTCTTATTTTTGTTTAAATTTAAGAGTAAAGTTTTCACAACTTAATCCATCATCAAACCTAAAAACTAAAACAAGAGCAATAAGGTTCTGCTCAGCAGCTCAATTTTAATGAAGATCAGAGTGCATTTTAAGTATCCAAAGTCAAATAAAATGGCGGTAGATCTATGGTTATCGTGTAGTTTGTATGTAAATGAAAATAAATGTTGCAAGATTTTCAAAGTATAATCTTCCCAACAAAGTTAAAGTTTCTAGTGACATTCTTCTTTGATAACAAAGTGTGAAACTCCCATCCCAGTCTCTCTACATAGTAATAAATTTATAATTAATGAACTTTAAGCAAACTGCTTAAATTTATCAGTATGAATTATACTTCACAGGCTCTGGGAAATTAACTTTAGTGTCCATTTTTTCCCCTTTTACTTCTTAAGATTAACTTTCACGTCCATTTTTTCCCCTCTTATTTCTTAAGGTAATCATAAATGGCATTCAAACAACATAGGCATATATGTGATGAGACAACAGAAACATAAACAAAGCTATTTTCTTTCAAAATAGGTACAAGTCTAATTTGAAAATATTCACGTTAAAAGGAAAAACTAAATTTCACGGTTCCTTTCATATTCATGATCTAGTGCTTTTATTCATCAGCACAGTGGATTATGAGGTTAAAAAACAATATTACTTTTTAAACTAAAGTTTTGTTCCACAATTTTTACAGTGTGAGCAAAGAAAAGAATCAATTTTAATTATAACGTAATCTCAATGTTATATAAGCACATTTCATGTCTAATGGCTCACAAAACTATGCACTGCGATAACTTTTTTAAAAAATTATCATGAGCAAAAGGAAGTAGCCTAATACCGATTGCAACTGCAGTCTCCTGGGAGTCTCCAGTAATCATTTTTATTGATACTCCTGAGGCAATGAGTGTTGTAACAGCTTCTTTCACACCAGTTCTAGGAGGATCAATGATTCCCACCAGGCCAAGAAATGTCAGCTGTCCCACTTCAGGACCAGAAGCCAAAGCAAGAACTTAGGAAATAATAATAAAATAAAAAATTTTTTAAATGTGAATCACAGAAAACATTAGAATTTACTTGACAAAAGCTTAGAGATATTAACACTTCTCAAATAAATCACTTAAAACTATAATGTCATTGTGGTTATTATAGAATCTTTAAAAACCAAAATTATTATGTAGTAAAATATTACAGTTTAATGCTTCTAGATATTGGGTTGCTTTAAAGTACTAAAACTTAAAAGGAATAAGACAAAACTGTTAAGAAGAGAAGGAAAATGAGAAACAAAGAATATTTTCATATAGTAACCATATGCAGCTCATTTCAACATAACTACTGGCTCTTTATAAAATATAATTAATTATTTGGAAAAACTATAGATGTGTTGAGCTTTAAAATCAATTTTAAGCAAGATACCTTTGAAGGTGGCTTTTATTAATTTTATTCTCAGATTTCCAGTTCAGAGGTCTGTATAACAATTCAATAGCTTGCAGAGAAGGCTATATTAATTAATTAGACACAGCATGTAACAATTTCATATACCTAGGAGTAAAGTTAACTTTAAAGTGATAACAAAACCACTAACAGTTTGGATTCCTTCATTCTTTCCATAACATTAACAGGTATTTCTTACTTGCAACTCTGGTAATTTGCAGCTCCTATCATCCTTAGGCACTTAAGATATAGTACAGGACATCTGGCCAAGATGGAGGCATAAATAGAAATGCTGCCTCTCTCTCACAACTAAAAAGGAATTTATAACCACTTCAAAACTAAAAAAAATCCAGAAAATCGAAACGACAGGGAAGTTCAGCAAAGAAAGAAAGAAGAACTATTCAGCCAGAAAGGTAGGAGGGGCGCAGCTGGGACAGAGAGAATGAGGTGCCAAGCAGCAGCTCCGAGGGAGGTGCTCAGCAGCGACAGCTGGTGTGCACAGCTAGAGGCAGTGGTAGCTGGTGGTGCGGCTAGCCGTACAGTGACTATAGCCATGGCAAAAAGCAGAGTCATACATATTAAACCTGGAAAGCGATCCCAGCCCCTGACCAGACCGTGTAGCTTACAGTTCCAATGCTGGGGAAAACAGAGGCACATTGCTTCTGACTGTGAAAAACAGTGGGGGTTGGGGCAGAGGAAGAAACTACCAGTCTCTCAAAGGAGGCAGCTTGCTTATACAGAAGTGGGAGAAGTGCCTGGAAAAGGTGCCAGTGCTGAGCAAGCGGCATTGTTCCCTCTCAGACCCCTCCCCGACATACAGCACCACAAGTGGTAAAACAGGTCGCCCTGTACTGACGAATAACTAAGGTCCCACCCCTTACAACGTAACAGGTGCAACAGCTCTACCTAGACACATAGGTAAACACAGAAAGCTGTTAAGATGAGGAGAGAGAGAGATGTTCGGCCCAAAAGGGCGGTCAGATCAAGGTTCCAGTGAGAGAACTTAGCCACAAGAAACAGCAAATGTAACAAATGAGGAGAGAGCTAACCTAACAGACGAGGAGATAACCAAACTAACAGATGCACAGTTTCAAGTGCTGGTGATAAAAGATGCTCACAGACCTGACAGAAAAGATTAAACATGACAGGGAAGAAATGAAAGCTATACTAAGTGAAATGAAGGAAAAACCATGCAAAACTAGTGGTGAAGGAAAGGAAACCAGGGCTCAAATCAATGAATTGGAACATAAGGAAGAAATAAACAGTCAACAGTATAGAAGGAGGAAACAAAATTTTTTTTAAATGAGGAGAGGCTTAGAAACCTCTGGGATAGTTTTAAATGTGCCAACATCCGAATCACAGGAGTGCCAGCAGGAGAAGAGGAAGAGCAAAAAATCGAAAGCTTATGTGAAAAAATAATGAAGAAAAACTTCCCAAATTTGGCAAAGGAAATAGACATATAAGTCCAGGAAGCACAGAAAGTTCCAAACAAGCTAGACCCAAAAGGACCACACCAAGACACATCATAATTAAAATGTAAAAGGTTCAAGATAAAGAGAGAATCTTAAAAGCAGAAAGAGAAAAAAAGAGAGCTACCTACAAAGGGGTGCCTATAAGACTATCAGCTGATTTCTCAAAAGAAACTTTGCAGGCAAGAAGGGACTGGAAAGAAATATTCAATGTGATGGAAAGCAAGGACTTACAAACAAGATTACTCTATCCAGCAAAGCTACCATTTAGAATGGAAGGGCAGATAAGATGCTTCCCAGACAAGGTAAAGCTGAAGGTGTTCATCATCACCAAGCCATTATTATATGAAATGTTAAAGGGACATTTTTAAGAAAAAAAAAAAAAGATCACAACTATGAACATTAAAATGACAACAGAATCACAACTATCAATAACAGAAGCTAGGGAATGGAAACAAAGGCAAACTAAGCAGACAACCAGAGTGGGAACAGAATCATAGGTATGGGAAACATGTGGAGGGGTGTCAGCTGGGAGGAGGAAGGGGGTAGGAGGGAAATGGTACAGGAATTAAGAAGCATAGTAGGAGGGTGCAGAATAGACAGGGATATAGAGAAGACCTTATATGCACGACCCATGGACATGGACTGTGGAGGGTGAAACTGCTGGAGGGAGAGGGGGTGCTGGGTGGAGGGGAGCAAAGGGAAAAGAAACTGGAACAACTGTAATAGCATAATCAATAAAACATACAAAAAAAAGATATAGTACAAAGTACTGTTCATTTCCAAATATCATTTAGTTTATTCTCAGAATTCTGGAACCTCTTGTAACTTATGAGTCAAAGGGATGTGTCTCTACCTGGGATATTATTAGACTGAAGAACTTACCAAATAAAACACACACGAAACACTCCAACTAAACATAAGCATCTCATGGGGAAACTGAAAAGTCCCAGCAATATCACAGGAAGTATCCATTCTTATTCAAGTAAAAGATGTGGAAGATCAAGATGTATTTGGAAAACCTAGGTTAGAAGCAAAAACCTCCATTTTTTCCAGTGTTAAGAGTCACATATGTGGTCTGTCCAGAAAGTATCCAACCACGTGATGTGAAAAATAGATTTATTGAAGAAGACACAAGAAACACTGTACACAGGACAATGACACCTCAGTCCCCTTCAAAGCAGGCACCTTGGAGCCTCACACATTTCCCCCAACTGCAGCACAATGTTCCTTCTGCTCTGGTAGCAGAAGCCGCAAAACAAATTTTGCCACAACACATTTCATGCCAACATCCTGCATCAAAATCTCAGACACACTGGTTTTTGCAATCTCCAGATCAGCTTCTAGTTCCTGCACTGTCAGTCACTGATCTTTCCTGATTGCAGCCCATATACGTTCAATATTCTCAGGCGTTCTGCTTGTTGCAGGCCTCCTAGAATGTGGATCACTTTCAAAAGATTCTCAACCATCTTTGAAGCATTTGTGCCACACTTTTATATGCACTACACTCATTGCACCATCCCCAAAAGCCTTCTGAATCATCCGAATAGTTTCCACAAAGGAATGTTCAAGCTTAACACAAAATTTGATACAGATTCATTGCTCTACTTGCTCAGTCATTTTGAAGGCCCATACAGTACACATGATCATTCAAAGCACCTACCACCCCCAGTAACTAGTACAGTGAAGTCATCATTATTGATGCATGCGCATTTCAGTCCACTCTCCTTGGCTGCCAGGTTACATCAATGTCAAGCAAACCATTCTCATTATATTAATAATGGCTGGATTTTTTCCAGACAGACCTCGTACCTAACTACTTGTGTACTACAGATGGGCCACACATCTACGTAAATAGGTAGGTATAGGACTTCACCTTGACAATACCTAGTGTTGAGGCAGATAGTAACAGAGGGAGACAGTATCAGTTTGTGTCAGCAAATCCTAGGAAAAGGTGATCAGTGCTTGGAACTCTCAATGGAGGAATAGTATCAGCCTAGAGGTTAGTATCTTATATTTATTTGCTTCTTTAGAACAAATGAAGATCTGTCACTACTGTTTGGGACAGGGTGGGTAGACCTTTTTCATGTGGAGGGTCCCTAACTAAAACATAAAGAGAAACACTCTAATTTCAAAATTACAAACCACATGTACTTTAAAAAGCTTCAGTTTTTTAAGACGCAACATCAAGTTATATTTAAAATCTTTCTGTTCTCCATTACAGTAATTTCAAAGGGAAGAGAAAAATGGAGCACAAGCAGAGGAAATGAAAAAATAAGAAACAAGACAAATACCCAGAATGTTTTCCAAAGCCCTGTGAAACAAAGATTTTCTCCTCCAGTAACTCTGGTCTATTTCACATTACAACACAAAACCACACAAACACAAATCACTACATTCTTCCAGATGAAAAAAGAATTAGAATAAAAAGAAAGTGTGAAATCCCTGCCCCAAATATTAAGGAAAACAAGAACCACATGCCAGACTTTAAGATGTCTTCAAAGTCTCTTAAATCCAAACCAACTTTGAAACCCTCTTGCTGTGAGCTAAGAGTAACAAAACTCTGACCTCAAGTAAAGCCACAGGAATGCCTTTCTAAACCTGTAAATCAGAAAGTCTATAAATTTATACAAATGTTTTATACACACAAAAAGCCCTTGCTTAAGTGAACCAAGAGTAAGAAGATTTTTTACACAACTTGTGTCCTCCTCCCAGGAATTATAGTGCTTGGCTTGCATTTTGTAAAAATACTAAATTCAGGAAGCCAACTCTTCCAATTTCCTTGGGAAAGACTACGTAAGTGTGTGTCTGTGTGTCCCACAAGCCAGGCAACTATTCAGAAGGTTAAAACCAGGTATGGCCTCAATCCCTACCTCTTAAATCCTATACATGATGGCCCTGAGAAGTGGCCCGATGTGTATGTCATGTTTAGTCAGTAACACAAACATCAGCAGAATCTGGGTACTTCCTTACCTCTGGTAAACGCCAAGGGAAGAAAGCAGATGAGGAACAAGTAAGCAATCACCTCAGCTTAAAGGACAAATTAGGGGCTTAAGACTTCAATATTTAAGAATGTATTTTTGATCTATTAACAAATAAGACCATCAAGTAATGAAATAAGGAAAGAATAACATCACTTTACCTTTATCCATCTCCCTTGAGATAAACTTGTTTAAAATAAAATTTCTATCACCTACTTAGAGACCACTGCGACTCTATTATGACCTAGAGATTTCATATTTTGCAATATTCCAATTTTTCCAGGTTTGGGGGGCCAATTAGCCAACTAAAACATAACACTTCAGAAATGGTGAGGTTCTGCAAAGCCTGGATTAGATCTGGGGAGCTCAGATGTGAAGCATGAATTCATCTGCAATTAACAGACAGCACTACCTTTCCAACCTCGGGGACTATGTTGAAGGAGCTTACCTCTGAGCCCTGCTGAGCCCATTTGTGCCTTCTCTTGTTGGTACAGATCTCTCTGCTGCTGGTTGAGAGTCAAAGTCTGCCCTTTGCTATGGTACGTAGTACAATACTTAATCACCTGTTCATAAGCACCCTTCATAAAACAAATCTCTGGTCCATCCTAGAAAAAACATAGCAAATAAATTCAAATTAATTTCAACTTGTACTTATCTGCCATTGGAGTCCAAAAGCCAATAGCATTCATTTCTCATAATTCTCAGGGAAGTCCCTCAAGACTAAGGCTCTGAGTGGCACTTGAACTCTGAAGATTAAAAGTTCATATGTGGGGGTTTTCTGCATCTTATAAAAATAAAAAATAAATTTAAATTTAAAAACTGGCATCTATCCTATACCCTCACACCCACACATTGAAGGCAGTGCTACACTAAACTCCAGATTAAGCACTCTGAGATTTGAAGAGAGGTTCAACCACTCAATAGGAGAGAGAACTAACATCAGCCCAAATAATGGTTTAGGCTTTCTACTGGCTGCTATTATTAGTATATATGTGATCCCATTTAATTTTCACAACCACCTTATAATTATGGGTACTATCAGACTTTTTTCTATATTTTATCACAGTAAAGTAATACAAAGGCTCACAATGAATAACTGCAGCTCCCTGTCCTGGTTAGAACTCACTGTGTGCTATGTCTTCCTCTTTAGTTTATTGTCTTTTCCTGGACTAACATATCCACCAGTATCTTTCTAAGAAAAAGGTGTGGGATATCCATTTTATTCCATCCCCACATTGTTTTTTAGTTCATCTAAGAATAAATTTCCTCTCAATTTGAATACTTTCTTCTATTATTTTCCAGCCTCCACTACCCAATGTTGCATTTAAAGTCCAAAAAAGCTACATTAATTCCTAAACCTTTATATAGATGATCTCCCCTCGCCAGGCCTCCCAGCCCAAAACCTCTGGAACCTTCTAGAATTCGCCCTAAGTACCGTCATAATCAAATAATTTGATTATTTTTTACCCCTGAGAAGGAGACTTCCAAGATGTGACCTTTGCCTGACCCATGAGCTGGACCTGGGCCAGAAGGGGGAGATGGCTTCCTCCAAACCCCACTTAGAGACAGACAGATCATAACCTATGCTCATTCTGACATAAATCAGTAACCCTCCTCTGCCTCCCACTACGTGCTAGTTCCTGTAACAGGCCATTGCTGTGGCCTGGTCAAGCATGCAAACTAATTTCTCATACCTGGAAGCATTCACATACTAGTACCCATGACTATCTCCTCCTTTACCCTGTATAATGCTTTGGCACCTGCCGAACATCTCATCTGTCAGCTGCCCAAGAATCACCTCCTGTGTAAGTTTCCCTTTAAAAACTCCATCAATTATGAGACTGCAGGGGCCAGTCTCTCTCAGGTCTTTCAGGGCCCTCAGCCTACGAAGGAAGATTTTCAGTCTCGGGGCCTTTTCCTGGGCCTGCGTGTACAACCTCCTCCAGTCTAGAAGCTGAAGTCCTTCCTCTGGAAATTTTTCTGGTGCTTTTTGACAAAATCTTCCCATTTTCTATTCTTTCTTCCTGTTACCACTATCAGGTAGATACTGGATCTCCTAAATCCATATTCTGGTTTTTGTACCTTATCTTTTATTTTATCCACCTCTTTGACTTTTTGTTCTATTTTCTGATAGATTCCTTGACTTTAAAAAACTTCCTATTTAAAGCATTTTGTTGTCATTTTTATGGTCTTTGCAAATTTACTTAAAAATCTGGCATTATCTTTGTTTCTCTGAGACCGCGTACTCTGCTGGTTCGGTGTCTTTCAAACTGAAAACTTTCCCCAAATATCTAGCAATCCCTCACTGTCCATTTATCTTTAGGACTGAAGCAATTAAAGGTCTAGAAGCTCTGTGGGCAATGAATGGCAGAGCTGATCAATCTGAGGCTGTATGCTGATTAGATGAAGCCCAGGAGTAGATACGTCCCACCAATGAACAAAGGCTTAGTTAGGATTACTCGGTACTGTTGGAATCCCAGTCAGCTTCTCTAAAACTCTTCAGTCCTGACTTAGAAGAGGGAGAAGCGTGCAGGCATTCTACGAAGGTGGAGTTAGGGTCTAGAGGCTTGCCCTTCAGGACAATGTCTCCCCCTTAGTCACTCCTTTTTCACAGTCTTAAACCAATTTAATTCTACCTTCCAGTCTTAATCCCCTAGATGAGATTTCTGATATTCTACAGAGCTAATGAAATGACCTCAAAAAACAGAAAAGGTATCTGAAGGAGTTCTATTGGTTCCTTACTCAGATTTTCAATCTGGTCTCCAGTTTTCAGCCTTACTCCTTAATCTCTGCCTTCAAAGGTACCTGTTCACCATGAGTCTTTCCCATACTTTCTCTTTTTAAATTTGTATCTTTTATTCATTGGTTGCTGTTTATGCAGATTCCAGGCACAGAGTATAGAGCTCTGTTATGCTCAAATGAAAATCCTCTAAAGACGAAGTATTTGAGAACCACTGAGGTTGTTTTTTAAAGTGATAACTTTGCCTTATCTGTGCCAGGCTGACTTATTCTAGATCCTGAGTCAAATCAGTGGGTTTGGGTTTTGTTATGTTGGTTGATTTTGTTCTGTAAGAGAAACTCTTCAGGTTGGCATATAGGAAGAATAACCACAGATATCTATATTCTGCCATTTTCACAACTGAGAAGATTCAAAGTACAATTTCCAATATATAACCTGGATGAGGCTGGATTAAAAACCGCTGAAATCAAATCATTAAAACTTTACATGAGCTACAGTATCTGGAAGTACTGTGTGATAGTATGTAAAATGTTTAAAAAGAGGCTTTGCAAATAAATTCACATATGTATTCTTGCTATATAACTAGATGGTCAAGGGACAGCAGCTGAAAATTATATTACTCAAATGCAATTTTTGAAAGCTTTAGGTTACAAAGTGTATTGGTTTCAAAATGTTTGCTCACAGGTGAAAAACTCATTATTAATTCCTAATAAAGTTAATGTAAAAAAATACATATATATATATATTTTTTTGAGATCAAAGTTTAAGCATCAAGCTTTAAATAGCAACTATAAATGATATAACTGTGCACTGGAGATAATTAAAAACTCTTATTACGCTCTGTAAAAATTTCTACACCCAATCACAAAGTAGTAGTAGCTTGACATATCAGTGATTTTCACTTTACCAGTTTGTAAGCTGGATCAACTAATATGAAATATACACATGTGATCCACAAAACAATGTGGTTTTGTTAGTTCTGAAGACAAGACATTCCTTCAGTGAAAGAACACAGACAACAGTCAGCAGAGACCTTAATAGTCTGTCAACAAGGACAAAATACAGGTTGAAAGAATTTGATGTCACAAGCTTTAAGAAACTGAGACCAGGCTCCCATTCATTTAGGTTGTTTACTCACAAAGCATAATTGGATATATCTATGCATGAAGTCAAAGAAAATGCAAGAATAACAAGGGATGAACCCACTAAGAATTATACACACTTTAAAGCAATAGATGTTTATTACACTCTATGATTGTATAAATCTAAAGATGGACAGACAATAAATGAAAAATAGTCGTTCTATGTTAAACAAGATATAATAAGTATTCTTTAAATGGAAAGGATACCTGCTGTGTTCGGTGTATACACTTAACAGCCATCCACTTTTGCTCTGAGCTAAAAGGATATTCAGCTTTTCTGATATAGTCCTGCTGAAGTCCATCAAGACCCATCTATAAGGCACAAAAAGAGTTAACTCACCAACACATGATCATTTTTTCCTTTAACAAAGAACAAGGGTCAGACTTGTGGCTAGACTAGGTAGACATACCTGAATTATTTTTCAAATAATAGTGAAAGAATAGCAGTACTCCATCTCTATATATCATATTTCTCTGAATGGCAGCATACATATTCAACATGAGAGCCTGGATGTTTAGATACACTCCCAGGCATGCCACCTGAACTGTATACACACTAAGTCTTCAACACTGATTATATTAAAATCTCTACTGACTCAAATTCTGGACAGAAGCAGGATACAACTAAACAAAGACACCCAACCCATACCAAGTATTTACTTTTATAATGAACAGAAATTTCAGATTCCATTCTTCTCTTCCTAAGATTTCAACTCTCTCTTAATTGTTGCTACCATTCTACTCCCTTACACCCTCACCTGACCACTTGATATTCTGCCTACTACCAATGTCATGTAGCTATTCTCCCTCCCAATACCCTTTTGCATTTTCCTCCAAATATTCAAAAATATTTTTCAAACTACTCAAAAATCTAGTTCATTAGTTTTTGTTGATGCTTTATTGTCGACTGGAACATGTTGAGACTCTTCTTCCTGGTTTTCAAAGGTTCTCCAGAAACTGACCATATAGCCTATTTAACAATATTCTGGGTTACTCAAATTCCTTCCATTTTATCCAGGTTAACCAATTCAAAAGCCATAATCCATTCTATGCTTATTTATTCCCCTATGCTTTTATTACTGCTCTTACCCTGACTTACTACCTAAACCCTTCCTACCACACTGACCAGTGTGGCTCAGCTGGTTGGGTGTCATCTCGCTAAGCAAAAGGTCTCCAGTTCAATTCCTGGTGAGGGCGCATGCCTGGGTTGTAGGCCTGATCCCCTTTTGGGGCACATGGAGGAGGCAGCCAATTGGTGTTTCTCTCTCACATCAATGTTTCTCTTCTTATCCCTCCCTTCCCCGCTAAAAATAAATAAATAAAATCTTTTAAAAAATAAAAGTTAAAAAATAAACTTTTCTATCCTTCAAAGCCTAGGTCCCAAGGTCTGAATTTGCACTGTTCTAATGTGTGGCTCAATGTTTAGGACTTAGCTCTCCACTATCTTGGTCTGCCTTATATCTGTTCCAAGCACATCAGTGTTAATGTCCTACCTACAGTGTGAGGCCTCCACCCTAAGAAGCTGGTTTCACATTCTTTATCTCTCAAAGAGATAAAAGTTAAATATAACACAGTAAATCTTGTTAACAGATTAAACTTTTGAATATCCTGTTAAGTATAATACAGTAAATATTTGTGAACAAATTCAACTTTTGAATAGCTTTTAAAAAGCTATACTATGCTATTTTAGTTATAAGGAGGACAAATGATAAAGTGTTACTGACTGTTAAGGAAATGTAAATATTCTAAAAATATCAATTTTCTTTTCCTAAATTAAATGTAATAATAACCAGCATTTCTATATTGGATCTCAATTCAAGCAACTTCATTTAGAAGCACATCCTGTTTCACAAAATTCTCAAAGTTTTCTAAGACTTCTCTTAGAAGTAGAAATTTTAGCCCTGGCTGGTGTGGCTCAGTGGATTGAGTGCCAGCCTGTGAACCAAAAGGTTGCTGGTTCAATTCCCAGTCAGGGCACATGCCCGGGTTGTGGGCTGGGTCCCCAGGTGGGAGCATGTGAGAGGGAACCTATTGATGTTTCTCTCATACATAGATGTTTCTGTACCTCTCTTTCTTTCTCCCTTCCATTCCCTCTAAAAATAAATAAGTAAAGTCTTTTTAAAAATATCATAAGACTTTTATTTTTGTTTGGGAGTAACATATGTCTGGACTTTCAGGTTTATCATTTAATCAAATGAAGGACTTAGGAAAAGGGAACCAATATCAACAGATAAAAGGGTTACTAAGAACAGTACTCCATCTCCCTAACACAAATTCTGACTCTAGATTCATTTAAATAAATTGATAATTAAAACAAAAAAGAAAACTGAAAAAAGAAAAGCTGGTTTCTCAAGAAGTCCTTAATATCTGCACATGGAAATAATAGAATGTTGCCTTTTATTCATTTCAAAGTTAGTATTTTTCAGGTGTAACACACATAAAATTTTTCATACAAAACTCTAAAGATTATGGAAGACAGGAACATTTCTTCTTCCATAACTGGTCATTACTTTGTTTCTTGCATATAAGGGATCAAGTTATACTGAAAAAGCTTTATAGTACTCTGTACTTCCTGGAAATACAGAGTATTTCCCAAAAGGCAGTAAAAACAAAATACCTAAAACCAGTAATACTAAAACTGACAGATTCTCATTCTCTCGTTAGGGATGATGTTGTCTATGTCAAAGAAGAGAGATTAGGCACATACCTTCATTGCTAGAGCAATTAAGGCTCCTTCTGTTGGCTTCCCCATTAGAGTGTTGTTTCTAATTACAGCATCATTGCACACACAGCCCGCCTAAGAGAAATACACATAAACTATGAAATCATCACTGTACCCTAAGTCATTATGAAGAATGTCACCTTCTTAGAGAATGAAGTATTTACCTCAACAATTCTGCTAACAGCTGGGTTATAAAATCCATGAACAACATCACCATCAACAATCACCTCTCCAAACGGATTGTAGCCAACTCCAGTAACCTAAGAAATAAAGCAGGGTCAATAATATAACCAGTAGATAGGGACAATATTTATGAAAACCAAAATCTACAATGAGTTGCATTCCTTTCATTTTATATATCATGACACTGTTAGCATGAATACATAAAAAAGTAAAGAAATTTGTATAAAAGAACATATAATTGTTAAATAAACAAATTCTAATTTCACCACAATGATAAACCTTTAATTATACTAATAATTAATTATAATAATTATAATTATAGTATATCATAAGAAGAATAATTAACATTATAATCTTTTGTTTCTTCTACCTACAATATACTATAAAATACAAATAAACCATGAAAATCTCTATACATAAGTGAGCATAAATTTATAAAAAATTATATTAATGACATATTATAATATGCAAGGAATTCAAATCCACTACCACATCTAACTTTCATGACAAGCTTGTAATGTAGACAAAAGCAGAATTCTTTTTGCAAATATGCAGGCTCAGAGACATTAAGTGATTTATTCTAGCACTTATAAGCTAGACAAGCTGCATACTTATCCCATATGGTTAGAACAAACCAAGCTAAACACCAGTTAAATTTACAATAAAAATAAGATAATTTAGAGATAAATTAACAAATGGTTAATGCCTGACATATATGAGGTCTGTCCAGAAAGTATCCATCCATTTACTATGAAAAAGAGACATTTATTGAAGAAGATCAAAGATACAAGAAACATTAAACATAGGACAACGATACATCAGTCCCTTTCAATGTAGGCATCTTGGGACCTCACACAGCTCTCCCAGCATCTCTTCCACTGTTCAAAAAACACTGCAAAATCTTGTTGGAATCGCCACGAGCTGCTCCATAGATTTCCTGAATCCCATCAACAGTCTGAAATCTTTTCTCTTTTAAAGATGATTTTAGTTTTGAGAAAAGCCAGTATTCTCAGGGCACCAAATCTGCGGCGTAGAGGGGCTGAGTCACCTCGATAATTTGATGTTGCACCAAAAACCTCTGCACAAGACATGATGCATGAGCAGGCATGTTGTGGTGATGAAGCTGCCTATCACCAGTTCCCCATAGTTGCAACCATTTTCGTCATATTGCATCTCTCAAAGGACGAAGAACATTGAGGTAGTACTCCTTATTAATTGCTTGGCCTGGAGGGATGTACTCGTGATGGATAACACCTTCCCAATCAAAAAACACAGTTAACACGGTCTTGATCTTGCTGCAACTTTACTGCACCTACTTCAGACATGGACTTCCATTGGGACGACTGGGCCTTCATTTATGGATCATAGCCACAGACCCACCATTTCATCTCCACTTATGACCTTCTTGAGGAAATCTTGTTCATTGGTAGCAGTTTGAATCAAGTCATTAGCAACTGCAGCAAAACGTTCCTTGTGCTCTCGTAGCAGAAGCCACAAAACAAATCTTGCCACAACACATTTCATGCCAAGATCCTGTATCAAAAAGTCAGATACACTAGTTTTTGGAATCCCCAGATCAGCTTCTAGTTCTCACAGTCAGTCATCAATCTTTGTTGATTGCAGCCCATACACATTCCACATTCTCAGGTGTTCTGCTTGTTACAGGCCTTCCAGATGTGGATCGCTTTGAACAGATTCTTGACAATCTTTGAAGCATCTTGCCACACTTTTTATTTGCGCTCATTGCATCATCCCCCAAAACCTTCTGAGTCATCTGAATAGTTTCCATGGAGGAATGTTCAAGCTTAATGCATAATCTGATGCAGAATCGTTGCTCTACTCATTTTGAATGTGAAGGCCACACAGTACACTTACTCACTCAATGGAGTCTACCAGTCTACTACCCCCACTGACTATTAGAGTGAAGTTATCATTATTCATCCATGCACATTCCAGTCCACTCTCCTTGACTGCCAAGTTACACTGATGTCATGCAAACCAATCTCATTATATTAACAATGGCTGGACTTTTTCCAGACAGACCTCATAAAATTATGGATTTGCCTTGGCTGGGTGGCTCAGTTGGTTGGAGCATCATCCCATGCACCAAAAGGCTGCATGTTTGACCCCAGGTCAGGGCACACACCTAGGTTGTGGGCTCCATCCCCGATTGGGACATGTATGGAAGGCAACTGATAGATTGCTGTTTTTTTCTCTCATGTTGATGTTTCTCTCCCTCTCTTCCTCCTTCCCTTTCCCTCTCTCTAAACATAAATATCATTAAAAAAAGAAGTGTCAAGCAGCATTCAAAGTTTCAGGACTGTACAACTGGCGTAAAACAAAACTTGGTAGAATCACATCGGAAAGAGAAAGCTCTGCTGCTAATATTATAGCCATTTTAAAGGTAAGACACTGGGATAGTTAAGAATGCTAAACACCAAGTTTCTGTTGTTAAATCAATCTGTGGAGTACCTCAGCATGCAGACCATCTGAAGTAAATATGTGAGTAACAGTCATTTCATTCTTCGTCAGTGTTCCAGTTTTATCTGAGCAAATGATATTACAGCAGCCTAAAGAATAAATCATTACATGTCACCAAGAGTCAAGGAGAAATGCAAGTTTACACTGAAAATAAATTAGATTGTATTGTAGAAGCCTGCCCATTTCTCTGAATTTCGTACAAATTAAGCTCATTGATAATTTTAGTGTGTTGACTCTCATCATGTTTGCTTCATCATAAGGTAGTTTCTGAAATTAAAATTAAAAATTAGATATTGATAACTGCTGACTCTTTATTTACAATTGATTTCTTCAAAGTTACTCGATATTAGCTTTATATAATAATTTTATATAATATATTTCTAGAAAGTTTTAAGGGTACCTAAATATAAACCCACATAACTTTTTAAGCAGTATTTTCAGGTAACTTACCTTCTTGATAATAAAATGCAATTAAATTCAACTATTTCAGATTCCTAAATTTTTAAAAATACTAAGTTTCATAGCATACATAAAGCTATTGCAATTTTCCTAGCACATATAAAGTTGTATTATAGAAATTTAACTATTGTATATTTATGGTTCTTATCAGCAAATTATACTTAAGTAGACATTTTAAGATCTGTAATTATCAATTATCTTTTTTGATATGTCAAAAGAAAAAAATTCCATTAGTTGTATTTGTTGCCGTGGCTGGTGTGGCTCAGCGGATTGAGTGCCAAAGGGTACATGCCAGATCCCTACTTGGGGGCGTGAGAGGCAACCACACATTGAGGTTTCTCTCCCTCTCTTTCTCCTTCCTTTTCCCTCACTCTAAAAATAAATAAATAAAATCTTTAAATATAAAAATAAGAAAGTTTCATTTGTTATATGGATTTTTAAAACATTTGAAGAATTAGAACACTCCATGGTGCAGAAAGAGTTCTCTGAAAGTTACCTATCCTGAGTGATAGCATTTTTAATTACCTTTTTTGGTTGTTAAAATCATACGCACATTGTCACAAGCCAACCATCACTATGCAAACCTCTATGACAAAAAATTATAAAACCCAAAGATAATTCATTGTTAGTGTAAACTAACACATCTTTGCATAAGTAGGCACTTTTCACAGACTTACCTAGAGTTTCAACTATGGGCAATTTTTTCACAATGGCCCTTTTCTTCACCATTCTCATAACACCAAGAGCCAGAGTCACTGTGACCACAATGGGAAGACCTTCAGGAATTGCTGCAACAGCCAAACTGGAACCAATGTATCGAAGTTTAAGTTACATAGTAACCACAGCAATAATTTCAATTGCCTGTTACTTAAAATAGGGACTAAAAATAATTGCAAAATTAATATTGTCAACGCCAAAAATGGCCTCACAAGGAAGGGAAAGCTAACACTTACTGGACACCTACTTGCTGTCAGGTAAGTAAATAGTAAACAGTAAAGAATATATGTTCTGATATCAGATTGCTTAAATCTGTACTGCTAGCTTTACCAATTTTTTGTATGACCCTGAGCTATTATTACTCCACCTCTGCAGTTTACTTTCCTCATCTACAAATACAACAGATGATCAGACAAAACTTACACATGACTGTTCACAGCATTTCTATTCACAATAGCCAAAAAGCTTGGAAAGAGCCCAAATGTCCATCAACTGATGAATGGGAAATTGTGGTATAGCCATACAATGGAATATTAGTCATCCATACAATGGAGTGTTATTCATCTATAAAAAGTAATGAAGTACCAATATATGCTCAACATGCATGAACCCTGAAAACCTTTAGAACTGATTTCTTCAAAGCTACCCAATAATAGCTTTATAAAATAAATTTATATAACATCTTCTAGAAAGTTTTAAGGGTATCTAAATATAAATCCACAAAATTTTTAATCAGTATTTTAAGGTATTTTACCTTCTCAATAATAAAATGAAAACAAGAAATTAAATTCAACAATTGTGGATTCCTAAATTTAAAAAAGAGCTTCATAGCATACTTATGGGGTCCTGCATGAAGGAAGGTGAAGGGATTAGCCAAGGAACATGTATGAATAAATGACAGGCAGAGACAACAGTGTGGTGATGGCCATGGGGGATGGGGGGGAAGAGGCTGGGTGGAGGTGGCCAAAGGGGAGAAAATGGGAATATCTGTAATAGTGCCAACAATTAAGTTTTTTTTAAAAAAAGAAACCATTATGTTAAGTGAAAGAAGCCAGACACAAAAGGACAAATGACTCCATTTATATGAAATATCAAAGACCCAGCAAACCACAGAGATAGAAAGCAGTTTAGTGGTTGCCAAGGGCTAGGAGACAGAAGAATGAAGATTGATTGAAATGAACACAGTTTTCTTTTGGGGTGATGAAGGAAGTTCTGACACTAGATAGTGGTGATGGTTATACATTATGAATATAGTTAACTGCATTGCACATTTTTACATAGCAAATTTTAGGGTATGTGTATTTTATAATAACAAAAAAATTAATTACTTCACTGTTTCTTTTGTGACATAAAGAATTAAATCTCTATTTTTATCCCATTTCAAGTATTATCTTTTGACTCCACTATAGGTAAGGATATAAGCATTTCTATTCTTCATTCTAACAATGTTACCTCCTCTGTTTTTACGTTCCAATTTCTATACATGCTTTTTTGCATGATCTAACTTGATATTATTAGGATTCTGTTCTATAACATAATTAACTTTTCCATGCTTTGTTTAGAGGTTGATTCTAAAATTGAAAGCCAATAAATAACATTTATAATACCACCGCCTCAACAGTGTTCACTAAAGAGTCAAGAAATATGTGCTATCGTTAATACTTCCTTCTCACTTTTGAACTATTCTAAGTTCAAATAGAATCTTATGCTTTCATTAACCCTCACTATATCAGGAAAACTAGGCATCATCATTTACAATCTAGATCCAATGGACCTTGTCATGCTTTTATATTTAAGCAATTTTATCAATAATTCATAGGAATAAAGTGGATTGTTAAAGTTTTCACTTGAATTTTAACTATATTCCTCAACCTAAAAGAATATTTATCTGAAATGGGCAATATCCTTTGGATGCCACTAATTGTTCATTAACTGTCATGAATGACCCTGGAATATAAATAGTGATTTCAAAATCAAAAAATATTTCTAACAGGTTATAGGCTTATCAATTCTGGTTCCTCTCTTTGTATTTATTTCTTCAAATGCAACACTTCTGAAAATGCTGACGGTTCATAACTTCATTGAAAAGAGACAGTCATCTTCTTTGTAACATAATTGCTAAACATTTTCATTTTTAGACTTATAAACACCAGTTACAAATTGAATCCATTTAAATATTTCATTTCTTTCCTTTTTATCACCATTACACTCATGCCAGCCTTGAGCATTTCTCCACTTATAAATGGTATGAAGTAAATGTTGATAAACAAATATAAGAGATGAAAGGATACCATCATAACATCCTTATCCTTTTAGCAAAACGGGGTGGTCCAGATTCTTGTTGGAACCCCGGGTCATTCCCACACTCACAGATCATCTCATCCCCTTGTACCTAAGCTGAACTGCTGCACGAACCGTTGCAAGGGCTCTCTCAGCAGAGGGACGCCTAAAGCTGCCCCACTGTGCCCAGGGCATGGGTACCAGATGAGACCTACGAGAGTCTCATGAGTTGAAATCTTCAGCAAAACCTAAAAAGACCTTCTGATGGGAACTGCTGTTGCTAATTAGAAGTCTGATACCCATCTAATTAGCCTTCCTTTGTAGATGGCCTGATTAATTTCTTTACTTTCATAATGATGTATCTAGGTTGGGTTTTTTTTCATCCTGCTTGGCATTTGGAGAACCCATCCAAACTGTAAAGATTCATATCTCACTTCAGATTGGGAAAATATTAATGTAACATTTCTTATATAATTTTTTACCTTTTTTTGAAACTCATTAGTTAGATATGGTAGTTACTGAATTATTCTCTTTGACACTTTTATCTCATTCTGTTTTGGACTTTTTATTCAATGTTTTAGGAGACCTCTTCAACTGTATATTACAGCCCTTAAATTAAAATTTTAATTTCAGCAATTGTAATCTTAATTTCTAAAACCTTTTTGTTGTTACGTATCCTTTTCTATAGCAATCTGTCTATCATGAATGCTGTTTCTTCACAGATCTCTGGAAATACAAATGCTGTTTATTGTTTTCTTCTGTTTCTTGAATTTTTTCATTTTTTTCCACTGAAAATAATTATTCAGTTTTTATACTGTGGTCTTTCTCTTTCCATGCTGCTAGTCTTTGGTTTCATCGATCCTTAACAATTTACATATAAAAATGTAATAATAGATTGATAATACCAGACATCTAGTATGGGTTTTCTCCATTGTCACATATGTTGATTTCAAATTTCCTAGACTTTCTTTCAATACATGAATTCTTAACTATTTTAGTAGAAATATTATACTCTATACACCCATACAAAACCTCCACAAAGGAATATAAGCTATGCCTATCAGAGAAATGAAAACAGCAAAAGAGACTTTCACTTATAAACAAACCATAAGACCTTACCTTACACTAATAGTAAACATTTCCAGGATATCTTTTCCTAGTAACCAGCCAACCAACATGATGATACCTGAAACAGAATCAAACAGCTATTTTTCTTTTTTACATAAAATGTTAGGCACAGAACAGATAGAATAACAAGCTGAGGACAGCAAAATATTCCTTGATATTAAAGGGAAAGTATATCAGGAAATGATTACAAGACTTTACAAAAATCCATTAAGCAGGAGAGATTAAAGTTAATGCTCTGATGCACACATGCACAAACACACACACACTTTACCTTTTGTTGCCATTGCTGCCACCCATCCCTTAAAACAGTAATATATGAAAGCTCCCAGTATAAGAAAACAATGCCAATACTTTCATACAATTGGGAGAAAAAAGAAGGTCACATAAGACATACAGGTCTTACACTTATTATCAGCTTTGCAAAAATAAATCCAGTAACTTTACTTCTCATAACTCAATATCCAGACATTACACAAATAAAGAAGTACTTAGGACTTGGCTCAAAGAGAGATGGATCATACCTAAGACATCTAAAACTGCATTAATATTTAAAAACTACTAATTTTATGACATTTAAAAATAAAAAATCAACTAATATAAATGAAACAACTAATTCCATATTCTCTGCTTTAACCTTTGTCTTTGAAAACAAGGGGTGCAGATGGTACGCTACTGATTTTATGAGGAAAACCACAACATAATCAGAGGTTTAATAAAGCAACTTCAAGATTTTATTCTAGATCAATATAAATATTTTTAAAAGTTTCTTCATCTTTCTATAACTAAAAAATAATGATGTATATTGTGACCTTCTAAGATCCTATCCCAAATACTCTCCTAAGAAAAGATATTATATTCAATGAATTATATCATGGATCAGCAAACTACAATCTATGGAGCTTCTGCATGTTTTTTATAAATAAAATTTGTTGACATAGCCACACCAATTTGTTTTGTGTTATCTATTTCATGCTGATGGCAGAGTTGAGTATTTCCAACACAGACTCTATGGACCTAATGCTAAAATATTTACTATCTGCCCTTTTCCAAAAGAAGTCTCCTAATTCCTGATTTTGATCTTAACTCTTACCCAATCCATATACTACCTTAACAAGAAAAATAATGTCTAATGCATTAAAGCCAAGTAATCATCCAGTTAAAATATTTTTATCCCTAAGTTTGAAGTGGCTTCTTGGTACCGTGTTTATATAAACTGGAAAGATTTAATGCCTTTCAATTTATCTAATTCACTATAAATCTTAGAAAATAAGTAGCAATAATCAAAGGAAGGGAGCTTTGAGAACATAAACAGTTCAATAAGGAACAAAATATCTTCCTACTTTATGTTTATGATGAAGATAGATGGAATAGAATTAATATTTAAGAAATTATTTCACTGAAACTGTACAGTAGAAATATTGCTTTAAAAATACACTATTAATTTAAAACATTATAAGCTAGCAAGAATAATTAAAATATATCATGAAAGAATTAAAGGAAAAATTACAAAACTAATGCAATTGTTTAATAGATTGGCAGGTCACAAAAATGGATCAATAGCATATAACAAAGTATTCCGTTACTCTAATAATAAATTCTGAAATAAAATAATAAGTCTTTTATTCACCTGTAATGTTAATAACAAAGTTGGCAAGGGTGCTAGAAGAGAGACACTTTTACCTTGTTGATGAAAGGTATTATTTGGCAATATAAAACAAAAGCCTTTAAAAACACGCCAAAAATTTAAAAATTACATGGATATTATCTGGCCTAATATTTTACTTTTAAGAATTTATCCTAAGAAAATGACAGGTGTTTACAATAAATACCTGCACTGAACAATCACTGACATAATTAAAAACTAAAAGAACCTACAGGAATGTCTCAGAGAAGCCTGATACATGTTTTAGATGAGTGTCTATTTAATGACAAGATGTTTATGATAGGATATGTGAAAAAAAGGTAATCCATAAAACAATATAATCACAAAAAATAGTATGTCTACAGAAAGGCCATTTAATTATAGGAATTAAACAGAGTTCTATTTTATCACTGTACAAAAGGACAATGGCTGAGGGTCAGTTTTGTAACTTTAAAAAAGTAGTAATAAAGCTAAAATTGGGTTACTCAAATGAATAAATATATGTGTATATGTAGTATGTATGTATCTAAACTCCCCCTTCATACTAAAAAAAAAACAAACAAATGAACAAAAACAACCTAAGTAAATATATGAGACATACATACTCACTCTTCTCTTACCTATTATACCAAAGGAGTAAAAGGAAAGTTGTTTTCCTAAAAGGTCCATGCTCTTTTGCAGAGGGGTTTTCGGTGCCTGGACAAATTAGAAAAGACTGTCACCACAATTAACTAAATTTAGTAAGATATATTAAGTGCCAGGGACTCTGCTAAGTGCTTCACATACCCGTGCTGGTGCTTACTATATCTCTGGCACACCCAGCTCTCCATTAAGATAAAAATGCTTCTTCATTGAGGAAACTGAGGCTTACACTTTAAAAATCTGTTTTCTGAAAAGGTCCATGCTCCCTATGCCTCTCTTTGAGGAAAAATCTGTTCTTCCAATTGATTTCTCCAGGATTTCATTAGCTTCAGCTGCCCCTCACTTTTCCCATCTTTCTCCTTTTGGTATCCACAAGCATGCCTGTAACCCAAGTCTTTTTATCCTGTTGGCTCTCTGATCTGCTAACACCCTTCTCTAGTGGTCTCTTCACTGCCCAGCTTCTTGGAATGGTTTATACACAGCATCACGAATACTAGAGTTTGGCAAGTTACTTGAGAAATCCAGAAGATCTGGGGAAAAAACAGTATTTGTAGACTGCAACTTCTTTTTTATATATAAGTATCGTAAATGACATCATAATCTTCAAAATCCTTGAACAAGGATATCTTCCAGATTATTTTACTTTATAATCTTTTTTCCCATTACTTGGAACTATATAAAGTTGGGGATTTAGGTAGAAAACATGTTCTACCTAAACATTTGGTAGGGACAATATACTAGTAATTAGTCAGTAATCTTTAAAAGTAACATAACAAAGCTAATTTCTAAAAGAATTAGCCCTATAAATAAGCTATAAACCTTTTTATCTCATAAACAATGAATAAGTGTCAAAACATTATAGAATATTAACAACACCAATTCAAGTCCTTCCAATTACAGGCTTTCCAATGTTTTAAAACATAGACAATTGAGTGATATTCTGAATAAAATTTGACTGTCAGTAGCACATACAGTAATCTACCTATATTCTCTTTTCCTCTACTTACAAAAGATAATGTCAGATTTGCAACATGCATCATTAACACACTAAGTACTCACTTCTTCTGCTTGCATCATTTTAAAAACCTCTCCAAATTCAGAATTTTCTCCTGTTCCAATGACAATACCCTAAAGGAGAAAAACAGGAAAATATATTTATATTCAGATGGAATCAACTCTCAGTGAAAAGAAAAAAAAAAAAACTCTTCATTCCATTTCTCCAAATCCTTGCCTTCAGCAAGTTATCTGACATACATATATCCAAGGTTCACTTAGCAAATTTACATTTTCCCTTTAAAAATATAAAACGCTCCACAAATTTGCATGTTATCCTTGCACAAGGGCCATGCTAATCTTCTCTGCGTTGTTCCAATTTTTGGTACACACATACGTGCTATCAAAGTGAGCACAAATTTACACTTTGATGTCACTAAAGATAATTAGTATTTACAGCTTGTGACACAAACCTTAAAAGCAAACATTTCATTAAACTTCCTTTTGACTCGATTCTGAAGCTCATTTTTGTTTATATTACTATTTCTGCAATTTTAATCTTATACTCATTAGACGTTTAAAGTAGGATGTCTTTGTCTCCTCAAATACTACTGACTGATGCCTTTTATAGCTGTGCATTAGAATGCAGAAACAAAATATTTGCAATCAATCAGTACATGAATGATATGTAGTCAGAAAATTGTAGCCAGAGTACTACATCAACTAAATTCAAACTTTATTTAGCCAAGAATAAACATATTCATAAGCCACTGTTTCTATAAAAAATGAAAAGAAAAAGAAAGAAAAGAAGGAACAGGTACTGAGGACTACGGCTTTAAAGGATCCATATCTGCTAAATGGCAGAACTGTAGACAAATATACCTCAGAGAGACAGCTTCTCCTCAGCTTCATAAATAGGTGCTAAGGATTAAGTCTACATATAATTAGTGAAAAAGAACTGAGAAAATGGCTGAAAACAAAGGAACTGCTATTTTCAAAACAAGAAAAAAAATTACCTTTGCTTTGCCACATCTGACCAGTGTTCCCATGAAGGCAATGTTACTTCTTGATGCAAGATCCCCATTACTTGCAGCCAGTTGAGGAGCTGTCACCTTAGAACAAGGCGTTGTTTCTCCTGTCAAGCTGGACTCGTCAATGGAAAGATCCACAGCCTTGGGGAACATAAAGCATTCTATTCCGTTCAAATATGCAGACTCTCTGTACTACATTTAACATCTAAAGAGTTTGTAACCATTACTTCTTCCTCAAATAGCCCCTTTCTGTTAATTACTATAGTCTTTTATCATATCCATTACTCTAAAACAGAAGACCAGATAAGGACAGTCATATTTAAAAATGAAGGTTAAGTCAACAAAACCCATCATGAAAAGTAGAATGCTGTACCATGAGAAAAGACTAACCTAAAGTTCAAAATACACCTAGAGAAAAGGAGAAACTGAGACTTAATCTTTATCTAAAGAAAATTCAACTCTCATGATAAAATATTATTTAATTTTCCCATGTCGTAAAGTTCTGAAAATGTGTTTGTCAGATTAAAACCACCATAATGGAAAGAGAAATATGATTAAAAGGTATAAAAGGTACTGAGAAAGAAATCATTTCTTCATTTTGGCCTCAATTTTCAAAAAATTCTTTTTTCTGTTATGTACCCCTATATTTATCACAAATGTACAATAGCAAGAATCAAAAATGTATATAAACCTTATAAACTTTAAATAAATGTATTATAAACAATTCCATGTAGACCATGATTATCATATTATTTTCCAACTCTGCAACAGAGTTCAATTCTGACAATTTCACTCCTAATACAATTAAGTATTCACCTACCCAAGCAAGCAAAAAAATAAAAATAAAAATAAAACAAAACACCATCTTATGTGGAAAATACTGCAGATGGGACCTGGCCCTGTTTTTCTAAGTACAGCCTAGAGAACAACAGACCAAGTTATGTAATAAAAATATAATGTATACATGACTGACAGACAAACATGAACATAAAAATACAAAAGGGGCACTGTGGTCAAGTAAGTTTTAGAAATAGTTCACAGTTAAACAGGTTCCCCTACTGCAGTGCTTCTCAGACCTTTCAATACACTAGGTGAATCACCTCAACAGAAATAGATACAGCAGGGTTGTCAAACTGCATGCCAGCAGGACCAGCATCATCGCCTCTACCACCTCAGAACTTGTTAAAAATTCACTGCTCTACTTCATTCAAACACAAAGGTTGGAGTGGTGAACTTAACAGACTGTATCTATAAGCCCTCCAGCTAATTTTGATGCACATTCAGGTTTGAGAATCAATGAAATAGTGTTTCCCAAACTTCTTTGAGCCATTTTATTTCAGAAGCTCTTATTCAAGGGTCCTTGGGACACTCTAGGAAACTAAGACCTAGCTCATGATTTTACTCACTTTACAGGTTCAGTCACTCACCCAACGAACATTTACTGACTACTGTAACTATGTACCAAGCACTGAGCTATATCATGGAAAGGAAACAAGATAAGGAAATGAACCTAAAGCAATGAACTGATTGTACAGTCTCATTGCTATTATAAATTAAGCTGGTGCTCTCAATCAGGCCTCTTGATTGATAGTTCATACTATATACAAAATACTCTAAACTTTAAATCATGTTTTTTTGGGGGGGCTATGGGAGATAATCTCATCTTTTTAAATGGTTCATTTTTATTAGCATAAATACCTTAATCTCACAGAAAATAATTATTTAATATTGGTTCATGGATTTTTTTTCTCCCCACCTATACAATAAAACTATGTTTTAATTTGATCAATGCCAATGATTTCACTTAACAAATATTTATTAATGCTTATAATGTGCCAGACCCCTGCACTATATCTCACACAGTGGTAATCAGTAAAAAAGAAATCTTCCTGCCCTCACTTATTATTCTAATGGGAAAAGTGACTTGAAAAATAAACAAACAAGAATATATAATACAATGCCTGGTAGTGGGGGAAAACAGCAATGATAAGGATGAAGAGTGACATTCCAGATAGAAGAGACAACATCTCTCCAAAGTATATAATCCTTTTGCAGACCCTTAATTACCTTGGAGCCCCAAGGCTGGGCCATAATTAGGGAAAAAAGGATTCTAGACAAAGGGAGCAAAGAACATGGCGGCAGGAAAATGCTTGGTGTGCTCTTGTGCTAGGCAGATATATAACTTTGCAAATATAATTAACAGTTTACATCATTAGATCATAAAATTTTTAAATGTTCAGAATGAAAATAAATTATATAACTCCAAGGAGACCAAATTACATTAACATTTCCTTAAAGTTTAGTGCCATGTGAACGTGATGGATTTTAGTATTAAAGCAGGCTTATTAAGAGTATACCTTAAAACACAGATCAACAGTCCTTTAGTCTTCAAAAGGCTTCCCATTTTATATAATTATGTATGCAAAGACAAGCCAGGTACATTTGGGTTCATTACTTCAACATATTACAGATTAAAAAGAAAAACAGCTGCCATGTTCAAAGGCAATGGAATTTTTCTTTACTAAAAGAACATATTTATTTGACTTCTCTTTTCAAATTAATCTTAGGGACCGTACGATTTTACACACTGACACATTTATTACCAAAATAAAAAAAAAGAAGTTAGTTTTTCCTTAAAGGATGATATTAATACTAAAAACAATCATGTGCCATTTCATTGTTTACTATCTGGTAGGCACTATGCTACATACCTATGCTAAGTTACCTATTAACAATTACTTAGCTACTAACAACTCCAATAAGGCAAGTACTGTTATTATCCCTATTTTACAGACACTTTAAAAGGTTAAGTAACTCATCCAACATTATATAAATAGTAAGCTATGGAGGTGAAACCGAAATGTTGACAAATTAAGTCCAGTTCATCTCAATTACTTAGCAGATCAATTTGCAAATTATTTCTCCTCCCTAGTTTTATAACTACTTCTAAGAGAAGCAGTTAAGCAAAGATATTTTTTAATCACAAAAGTCAACGAAGTTTATTTTATTTAGCAATCTCCTCTGTAATGCTTGTTACAAAAATCAGAACTGCATGTTAATTTTCTGAGCTCTTAATTAGAAAAGATCTGCTAATATTTAAAAGCAGACAAAACTTGTATGCATCTACAGAACTCCTTCTCTGAGAAAGATGAAACTTATGCTTTCCCACTGAAGACTTTTTATTTTAAATGTAAATGTTAAATATGAATAAATACTAACATTAGGTTGTTGTCTATAGGGACAAGGAGCATAAAAATAATCTGATTTTTTTAAGAGAAAATGCATGGCTTTATTGGCCCTGTCAGTTACTTAGCTCACCAGTGTCAGCCTTAGCCGTGTCAGAACCACTTAAGAGAGTAAGGATTTTTGTTCAGATCAGGTTTTTCTACAGAAAAAAAAGTATATTTTTAGCATAAAAGCAATCAGTCTTGTCTAGTGTTCAAACTGGTGAGGAGGAAAAAGAGGCTTTGGATCCTTATCTTCTCTCTACACAATTATAAATTCATAAAACTCAAATTCTAAAGAATATATTATCAATAAAACTTGATAAATCATACAAAGTAGCAAACTGCACAGATCTCAACTATCTATTGAAGGAGAATATTTTCTAAGTTACAAGTTATTCTCTTAATGATGATTCCAAGAGTTTTTCATAGGAAGCAGTTTTGCGGGAATGAAGGAAAGGAAGACATTTCAAAGAAGAGTAGTATTTAATAAATTAGGCAGCCTATTACAGTTTAACAAGGTAAAAATTTAATCCAAGAAGATATTATAGTCATTTATTCACTGCATTCATGAGAGAAAGGTAGGATAAAATGCAATCAAAGAACCAGCCAGCTTCATGCCTTTCAGTCAAAAGTTTAAACATTAAACCTTCAGAAGAGCTGTTAATGAACAGGAAAACTGATAATATTTCACTTTCTCTTCATTTTTCCTCAGGCACTCTGGTGTGAATAAGATACTGAGTTGGCCAAAAAGTTTGTTCGGTTTTTCTCCATAAGATGTCTCTAATAGTGCTTGTCTTTAACTTTATTAGAAACAATTTTGTTAGATTGTATTGTGACAGCTGTCATATCAGCGTGCATTTAAAAAACCTTAATCAAAATTGGTGTATTTCTGTGTAGCCATTTTAATATTGAAGATGGAAGAAAATACACATTTTCAACACTTTATGCTTTATTATTTCAAGAAAGGTAAATATGCAACTGAAACGCAAAAAAAAAAAAAAAGACTTGTGCAGTGTATGGAGAAGGTACTGTAACTGATCAAACATGTCAAAAGTGGTTTGTGAAGTTTCATTCTGGAGATTTCTTGTTGGACGATGCTCCACGGTCGGGGGTAGATTGAGGTTTACAGTGATCAAAATGAGACATTAATTTAGAACAAGCAAAGTTATGCCACGTGGAAGATAGCCAACATACCAAAATTATCCAAATCAATAAAGTTATTGATGAAAATGACAAATGTGTCTTTTATTTTAAGGAAAAAACTAAATGAACTTTTTCACCAACCCAATACAAGGCAGTTTAAAAGTCAGAACATAAATAAGAATCTAGATGCATATATAATCCACAATCTGAATATTTAACATCTACAGAATGAAAATGGTTGAAAAAAATTTGGAGGATTATTCCTATAAAAATTAGGCAGAAAGTAAATGTCAAAGTCACAAAGGTTTCCTGAAAAACAAAAGTAACTGATTCTAATTGTAGTTCACATGGAACAATTGACAGCTACAAATAAGTTCTCAAACTAAAGCACATCTTGGTATACTGTATGCTGCAAGTCAATCACTTCTCTACTCTAGAATTAAAACTAAATCAGAAATTTCTTCCCCCAGAAAATAATCTTCCAAAATAGTTATCTGCAGCTGCCTGATTATGATAGTATCTTACTTCTGCTCTGAAAAATAAGATTCCTCCTATTATTTAAGTGAACAAAAATGTAACTAAAAATTCTTTGAGCTCGTTTTTTAATAAACAGTTAACTGCTATAAACTACTGAAAAGACTACATGAAATGAACTGCATCCCATGATAAATGATTGCATAAATTATTAACTTTCTGACTTAAGTACACCGATTCAACTTAATCAAGTCACCAGTAATTCAAAAGCCAGAACTCAGTTATCAATAATTTCTAAGATATTTCACTAAGGCTATTGAAAGAAACCAAATTTCAGAAAGGAATTTATTGGACTTCCAGCCAAGATGGAGGCTTAGACGGACACGCTCGGTCTCCCTCTACAACTAGAGAGGAATACAACTATTTCAAAACAAAAGATAACTAGAAATTCCAGAAAATAAAACTACACGGAAGCCCAACGTATGAAGTTATAAACCAGCGGCGCCCTTTGGGCAGGTAAGAGCGAAAGGGGGCGGCGCTGTTTGCGGTCGCACCTGGGACAGCGGCAGGGAGAGCAATCCCAGCAGCAGGGAGAACAACCCCGGCTGCAGTCGAACCCCGGCAGCTTGCAACCCCAACGCTGGGAGAAGCAGCCACCACATCGCCTTGAACAGTGAGCCCCAGAGGGCGGGAGGATGGATCCCGGTCTCCTAGCGGAATAACTGTGTGAATCCATCTTGGACCCCCGCCCCCACACAAAGCGCCACAGGGCTGCGAAATAGGTTGAGGATAGGCGCCGGTCCCTGGGTTGTGACGACAAAGGGCCACAGCGCAGCGAGAAAGGTTGCGGATTGCCGCCGGTCGCTGGGTCGTGACGAGTACACAGGCACTGCCCCCTATAGCCGGCCCAAGAAAACAAAATGCATCTGTCAAAATGAGGCAGACAACTATAGAAATCCCAGTGGCGCAGCTCACCAGGTAACAGATGAAGAACCTGACAGATGAACAAATAAGAAACCTGTCAGAGGCTCAGTTCAGGGCCATTGTTATCAGGTGGCTTACAGAATTAACAAAAGATCTGGAAAAAGATGAGAAAGAATCGAAAAACACTCATAATGAAAGGAACAAAACCACATACGAGACAGATGGTGAGGAAAAAAAATCCAGAGTTCAAATCAACAAACCAGAGCACAGAGAAGGAACAAACAGTCAACCAGTGCAGAGAGAGGAAACAGGAAGCAAGGAAAATGATGAGAGGATCAGAAACCTCTGGGACAGCTATAAAAGGCCCAACATAAGATTCATTGGTTTGCCAGAGGGCGAAGAAGACGAACTAGAAATTGAAAAATTAAGTGAAAATATAATAAAGCAGAACTTCCCAAACTTGGGGAAGGAAATAGACTTACAGGTCCAGGAAGCACAGAGAGTTCCAAAAAAACTGGACCCAGGGAGAACCACTCCAAGACACATTATAATCAAAATGTCAAAAGTTAAAGATAAAGAGAGAATCTTAAAAGCAGCAAGAGAAAAGAAAAGAATCGTGTACAAAGGGGTCCCGATTAGACTATCAGCTGACTTCTCAAGGGAGACCCTGCAGGCGAGAAGGGACTGGCAAGAAATATTCAAAGTAATGAAAAGCAAAAACCTACAACCACGAATACTCTATCCAGCGAAATTGTCATTCAGAATAGAAGGGCAAAGAAAGTGTTTCCAGGACAAAATAAAACTGAAAGAGTTCATTATATCCAAACCACTGTTATATGAGATGTTAAAGGGACTGGTTTAGAAAAAGGAGGATCAAAACTATGAAATCTAAAATGAAAACTGCATCACAAGAAACAACAACAGAAGCTAGGGAAATGAAACAAAGGCAAACTAAACAGGCAACGAAAGTGGAAAAAGAACTATAGGTATGGGGAACATATTGGGGGGAGGTCAACAGGGAGGGGGAACGGGGAGAGGGAGGGAGATGATATAGGAATTAAGGATCATGGTAGGAGGGAATGGAATAGACAGAGAGAGGTTGAGAAGAACTATATGCACAACTAATGGACATGGTCTAAAAGGGGGGGACAACTGGAGGGAGGGGGGCCACCGGGTAGAGGGGAGCAGAGGTAAGGGAAATTGGGACAAATGTAACATTATAATCAATAAAACACATTTAAAAAAAAAGAAGTATAGTAGGAGGCAGTGGAGTAGACAGAAAGATGCTGAGAAGAACTGTATGCACAACCAATGGGCATGGACTAAAGGGGGGAACAACTGGAGGGAGGGATACCACTGGGTGGAGGGGAACAAAGGGAAAATAAATTGGGACAACTGTAACAGCATAATTAATAAACATATTTTTTTAAATGGAAAAAAAAATGAATTTATTTTTGCAACAGTTCTTTCATACCAACATGAAATGACTCTTTAAACAAAGACACTAACTTTTACTTCTAATTTACTTCTAACCCTTCCATATTTTCTTTTTAAATTCTAGTGATTTAGGTTGAGAAAAAAGTTCTTTTTCTTCAACATTTTAAACACAAATAGTATTCCTCAGTGCATACTGCTTTTTAACCACTGAAATATAAAAATCAGACAACAAAACACTAAGTACAGCTCAAGATTATATTATCTAAGAAAATAAACACCCCCAGTGCTCTAAGATTGGAGTGGTTTTCTGAGCTGTGTAATGATAATACTGTTACAGAAATATATACCAAGTGCAAGCAATTTTATCAGTTTTTAGCGAACAGGAATGTTCCTAAATTGCACAAATATACCATACACCTTCAACATTCTACTCAATTTCTTCCAACAGCTAATTTAAAATCTCTGCTTCCTAAGTTATTTGTAAGTTGTTCTTTTTTACAAGTTTGTATGTAAGTTTAATAATTCAGAAACTTTTAAAAGCAAAGTTTGAGTGATAAATCACAGTAAGAGGGGGAGCAACATACTCTAAATCAATTTAACAAATTTACCTACCAAAAGAATACATTGAAGTCAATATAAAACTTATAATTCAGGAATAACATCAAAGAAAACAGTGGAGTTTTCTCAAAGAACTGCTCCTTCTACTAAAACAATCATAAATTGGCAAGAACTGACAGAACCAACTCTGGAATCAAAAACTTAAAGCAACTGTCCTGGCTGGGTGACTCAGTTGGTTGGAGTGTTGTCCTATACACCAAAAAAAAGGTTGCAGATTTGATCCCCAGTCAGAGCACATACCTAGGTTGTGGGTCTGATCCTGTCGGTGTGTATATGGGAGGCAAACGACAAATGTTTCTTTCTCTCTCCCCTTTCCTCTCTCTCTAAAATCAATAAACATATCCTCGGGTGAGGATTAAAGAAAAACTTTAAGCAACCAGGGAATCACTTCATGAAAAAAAAAGGTGGCTCAATTTCAATAAAAGAGCATTGTGAAATTTTTGTTTACGTGTCTACTATCTCGCATTCCCCAAAGCAGCAGTTGGCTGTAGGGACAGAAGCATATGTTACTGGTGTAGCTTACTGGTAATCAGGGAGCTAATATAGACCTTGTTTTTAAAATACTGTAGCTGTGTATTTTGACCTGCCTGGCAGTTCCCTAAGGGACTCATGCAGAAGTTAAACCTTATTTCACACCCCCACCCACCAGAGAGTAGCTTTCTGGGTGTCTGCTAAACATTTAAAAATGTATTAGCAGGCAAGGGACAGAGAACAGGGCAAGCAACAGACACACCTAAAATACAGTAAGAGGCTAAGGCAGAAGCTTCTTGCGAGAATGAGGGCTTGGAAAGGCTACCTCTTACACCATGGAAGACAGAGTGCAAAATGTATGCCCAGAACCAGACGCATGCTCAAAAAAAACCTGAGAGGACCGAAGGTTTGCACCTCTGGAAAAGGCAGGAAATGAAGGTGAAGTCAGAGTAGGCAGTCTAGCTCAATGCTGAAGAAGCACCACAGCTCAGAGACAAGCTGCAAAGCCAGGAGTGTGGCTCCCCGCACCCCCATTTTGGGCTCCAGACAGATATGGCTGACTGCTGAAATAATGAAACAGAAACTTCAATGACCACACACAACAAGAAGTACTGTCTTTGCAAAATATAATTTGGAAAAGTCACCAAAATGGACCACTACAGCCCTCAACTATCAAAAACAACAAACTCTAAGAAAGGGGAGAATCTGATGTTCAGAGTTATAATACCATAATATTAAAAATACCCAGTTTTCAACAAAAAATTACAAAGAATACAAAGAAACAGGAATATATGGCCTACTCACAGGAAAAAAATGACAGAAACTGTCCCGGAAGACTTTAAATCAACTGTCCTAACTATACTCAATGAACTAAAGGAAACCACAGATGAAGAACTAAAGAAATCAGGAAAGCAAGTAATAAACAAAAAGAGAACAGCCACAAAGACAAATAAGTTATAAAAAGAAAACAAATAGATATCCTGATGCTGATAAGTACAATAATTGAAAAGTTCACTAAAGGGGTTCAATAACAGATCAGGGGTGGGGGTGAGCAAACCTAAAGAGAGCACAACTGAAATTAACCAGTTTGAAGGATAGAGAGAAAAAGAGAATGAAGAAAAATGAGCAGGAGTCCAGGTACCTGTGGGACACTATGGAACATACGAATATAAGCATTATGGAAGCACCAAAAGGAAAACAAGAAAAAGAAATCAGCAGAAAGAATATTTGAAAATAGATGAAAACTTCCCAAATTTAATGAGAGACATGAATCTATACCTCTAAGAGGTTCAATAAACTCCAAAGAGGGTAAATCAAAGACATCTACACTGAGAGACATAATCAAACTATTAAAAAACAAAGACAGAATCTTGAAAGCAGCAAAGGTGAAGCAACTCATGTACAAGGACTCCTCAATAAGATCAGCAGTCCATTACTTATCAGAAACCACAGAGGCTAGGACCTCATTTCTGAAGACAGGGAATACGTTTTGTCTAATCAGCTTCATTACCAGAATAAGTAAATTTAAAATATCATAACATGCTTATATTCTAGCCAACATGCTTATATTCTAGCAATGTTTGAAGACTCTTTTGAAAAGCACAACCAAATCAGAATCTAAGTTTGCCAGAATATGAAGTTTTTCACTGAGTAAATGGAAAATGTATTCTGCAACTAAAGAGGTTAGAAAATGCTCTGACACTGCTCCACTAATGGAGTTAACCCACATAGAGGAAGCTTCTTGCTAGTGGCCCTTTAACAAGAGTGTGCAAGAATGTGAGCCTTACAGAAAAGGACATAGTGTCTAAGTGCAGTTTTAGTCCTTCAGTTGGTAGATCTGTGTTCATTCAACTCATTATCTTTGGTTTTTACTTGTCCTGGGAACTAAGAAACAAGAAGGAACAACCCTAAAGACACCAAAAAGTACTGAGAGTCAGACTACTATCCTATAACAAAGTAGATAGATGCATGAGATAAGAAGGCTCACTATTTTAAGTTTAGACTTCTGAGTTGCCCCAGTCGAACTTAACTCCTAGAAGCGATCACTTTTCTGCCCAGATTTAAATGGTCTGATAATCTAGTGTCATAACAATGACTAATACAGGATGGGTCAAGAGTAGGTTTACAGTTGTTTGTATGAAAAATAATAATCAATAATAATAATACAAGAATAAACTCTGTACACGTACTCATGACTATAAACTGTCACATACGTGGCAGTTTTCTAAAAGAAATCTGATACGTTCAGAAAATCATATAAAATTAGATATTTTTTTTTAAATAAAAAAGGCAATTGTACCCAGTGTCTAGATATTAAAGACAATTTTAAAGAATGATATGGGCTAACCCGAAGCACATGAGACACAAAAGAAATGTCAATGGAATTAATCATTCAGAATTCCAAGTGAAAAAAAAAAAACTTGCTACATGTCAAGCAATGTTTGGGCTTAGAAAGTTACAGCTAAGTTACAACTTAGAAAGTTACAAGACAAAAGAAACCTTCTTTTCCTCTGACTCTTATATTGTTTTCTCTTATAAAGAATTTTTATTCAAATACTGATATAGACTACACCTGGAACAATATGGAAAATATGCTGTTTCCAAAAAAGCAAAATGTAGTGTCATACAGATATACAAAGTCTATAATACTGCTTCATCTAACGTCATTGTCTGACTAATCCAGTGGCTACCATCAATGAAAGGGCCTGGGGTGCCTTTTCTCAAATACTGTTAAAAGTGAAACTAAAACCCTTAAAAAAAAAAGACCTGGAAAACATGTTCATAGCTCAATTCCTCTAATGTTTATTCTCCCAACTCTAAGGCTTCTAAACTGTTAAGATTACTTCCACCAATACATATGGACATATTCTTTGGCTTTGAAAAACTGTCTCAGGGGGGAAAAAAACCAGAATTCCTCAAGTTACCAATATTAATATATTTTTAAGTGTCTACAAATGACAGTCCCAGCCTGTTATGAAATAGATTGTGTCCCCCTAAAATTCATGTTTAAGTCCTAATCACCAATGGGAAGGTAATTGGAGATGGGGCCTTGGGAGGGAACTAGAGTTAGATGAGGTCATGTAGGTGAGGCCCTCAGAATGCAATGAGTGGCTTTATAAGAAAAGGGAGAGATCACTCTCTCTGCTATGTGAAGACACAGCTAGAAGGATGCAAGCCAAGAAGAGAGCCCTCACCAGAAACTGAATCCTGTCATTCCCCGACTCTGGACTTGCCAGCCCCAGAACTGTAAGACGTAAATGCCAGTTGTTTAAGCCAGAAAGTTTCTGGCATTTTATTACAGCAGCCTGAGCTGACTTAAGACATAACCTATGAAAAGATAGTATCACATAAAAGTTGTAGAGCATTCAAGTCACTGAATATGATGACAAAATGCTACTGAAGGCCCATGCAAGATTTATAGTCAAAATCTGAACCACTGATATTAACCACTGAAACCCTAGAGCTGCAACATGACAATGCTAAAGTGGCAACCCTGGCCTTGGGTCAAGTCCACAAGAAGAGAACTATGTATTCTGTGAGACATTAATACTATCCCAAGACTAACTGAGGAGTTTTCTGTTTCCTTTAAATCGTAATAGCCTGTTTCATGCAGGAACATCAAATGACTGGCTGGCCTTACTAAATCATCCAAAGATCACACCTCAGACAAATTCAGCGAAACATCTGTGTATAGAAGAGAAATAGACTTTACCAGCCTTATTACGTCTTAAGTCAGTACATTTAAATCTAGAACAGGAGATTTTCTCCCATCTTTTAGGAAAGTTATCTCAATCTACTGGGAAAATAGTTGCAAAAGCCTGCTTGTGGTACCAGGTAGTAGGCAAAACAAATAGGGCAGAAAAGGGATAGAGGGAATCAAAGATGTTCAGCTATATATGTATAAGTGGAAAAATCCACATAACGATAGCACTGCCAAGTAAAATATATGCTGATGAAGTGTCTGAAAAGTTAACACACAGGGGAAAACAATCGGAACTAATAAGTTACTTCACATAACATATGCTTTAATATTTTTAGCATCAAACTTTAAAAGGCCAAAAATCCCCTCTTACTGAACTTAAGTAAATTTTCAATATATAGTTGCTGAATGGATAAAATACGTACTAATCTGAAGTTTTCTCCTATTTGCACACAAACTTGGAGATAATTAATTTGATCAATTAACCCTTATTTAAATGAAAACCCTAAAACACTACCATCCCAAATGGTGCTTTGAAGTTTCTATCTCATTATACTGTTCAAATTGTTCAAACAATAAGAAGCACAACTGAAGAGGTCTGCTTCTGAATTGGAAGAGAAGCACTCCAGAGTAAATGATGACAGAAACTCCATGAATTTAAATTAGGGAGGGGAGACGATTTATATTAAGTGACAAGTCTACCAAGTCTCTAAGGAAGAACAATCCAAGCTCTTGTCATAAACCTAATATTAAGGTGGAATAAGAGAGGAAAAAAAAATGAATAAAAACATAAAACAAAGAGACCTACCAAGGGAAGACAAAAGGTAAAAAAGTGAAATTAATAACATTCGCAGTCTGACATCTAAGGGCAAATTTTAAGTATTTGTAAAAAAAAAAAAAAAAAAAAGACCATTATTGCAAGATAAAGTGCAGTCTGTTATTATACTTCAGAAGGTTCTTCAGACTTTCCATAACTTCTGTATAAGAACACTCATATTTTGGGACATAGTAAGTATTCACAGACTGATAGCTCTACAGGTGTTAAGAAACAGCCTGTTAATCCCAGGAACAGATGATACTGGCATGCTAATGGGCTGTGAGGGCCTCTTAAACAAGCTGTCTAACTCCATTTTCCATCCCTTTAATCCGTCCTACATGATGTGGCCAGATTAAGGGTAATAGCATTTGCCTGCTGCCTATGATCTTCAAAGCTAATTCCTAACCAATAAAATCTGAAGTGGAGCTTTGTATCCAAGACCCTCCCGAATCTGATTCCATCACACATTCTCTACCCTTAACATACTCTAGTCCTGTATTATATACCGGAACACATTAGAGTGACCTAAATTATGTTCCTTCATTGTCTTCTCCATCTCTATCCAGTCCTGCCCTTCAATTATTACCACTAAAGCAATGCTGTCTGACGTATTCTCTGATTTTGCTCAAATCAGAAGTAACCACTCCCCACTTTTCTAAATTTTTATATTGCATTCTCAGTACTTCTCTTACCCAACAAGTTCTATCTTATTTTATGGTGCGAGATTTGTATACACAAATAGTATACTCACTGATTATAAAAATTCTATCACATCATCTTGTTGTCTCCCACAATGTCTAAAATACATTTCCATAAAGATCTGCTAATTCACTAAATAAATTCCTCAAAAGATTCTGGGAAAAACACATTAATTTTAAGAAAAAAAATATTTATATATGTCACTCTTTAAACTAGAAAGCCAAATGATCAAATCAACTATGTGTTAATCCTTACAACTGCTAATGTGTATTCTTCCATCTAAATCCAAGTATGTTCACTACTCACAAATAGATCACAAAATGCTATGTTTTAAATATTTGTGCCTCCCCCGCTCCCAATTCATATGCTGAAATCCTAACCCCAAAGATGAAGGCATTAGGTAGTGAGATCTTTCAGAGGTGCTTAGGCTATAAGGGTGGTACCCTCATGAATGGGATTAGTGTACTTAGAGACCCCACAGAGTTCCTCAGCCCCTTCCAGCATGTGAGGACACAGTGAGAAGGCATCAGCTATGAAGGAGGAAGAGGGCCCTCAAGAGAATTCAACCATGTTGGCCTTAATCTTGAACTTTCCAGCCTCCAGAATTGTGAGAAATAAATTTCTATTGACGATAAGCAACCCAGTCGAATGCATGCTGGAGCAGCACAAACAGACTAAGACAGCAAACTTACCTCAAACAAGCGTAAGTCAGCAGGAACTCTGTCCCCAACAGAAAGGCAAACTGTATCACCTGGAACCAAGTCTCGTGCAAGTGTATGTTCCAATTTCCCTTCACGTACACTATAATATGAAACAGAAACAACCATGGCTGAAAAGGAAAGCCATGCCACTATTTTTTAAAAATGACTTCCAGTGGGTGTGCCTGAGAAAAAATAACCATCTGGGTCTGTTTGTACAGCACTGTCCCCACAACAGTGCTCAGCATGTGGTTGTGCGTACATGCGCACACAGACACACACACACACACACACAAAATGTATCTGTTGAACAAATGCATGTCTTAACAATATCAAAATCATAACTTTAAAGTATTAGTACAACTTGCTACACTGAACAGAACATGAATTTTTTATATCAGATTAATGGTTTCTACCTTATATTTAACAAGTTTGAGGCCACAATGTATCACTGCACTAGTCACATTCAATTTCTATTTTTAAAAGTAGAAATCCATATCAAAGACAAAGGAACATACCAATGGCATTCTGGTGGCATAAGTTTATTCAGTTCTTCAAGAGACTTTTCTGAACGATATTCCTATTTTTAAAAAAGCAGAACAAAATATTAAAATCAACATTTATAATAAAATGTATATATGTATGTTGCTAAGAGCATATTCTATATTAAACTTAATTAAATACTGATCTCAAGAATTATTTTAAAATTTCCCAATTCTAGCCCTGACTGGTGTGGCTCAATGGGTTAGGATTCATCCTACAAACAGAAAAGTCACCTGTTCAATTCCTGGTCAGGGCACATGTCTTGGTTGCAGGACAGGTTCCCAGTTGGGGACATGTGAGAGGCAACCAATCCATGTCTCTCACACATCAATGTTTCTCTCCTTCTCTTTCTCCCTCCCTTCCCCTCTCTCTAAAAAATAAGTAAATAAAATCTTAAAAAAAAAATTTCCTAATTCTTATCTTTTCCTTTATGTGCAATTATATTCTGCACATAAAAGCTTGTCTCCTATTAAATAAAGTGTCAAAACAATTTTGTTTATTAAATATTCCCAATTCTTTATTTTAATATTCCGTGTGCAAACCTAAGGTCAAGTTATTTATCAGAAATTAAAGAAAACTGATTAGCATGTCCAAAGACTTTATAATTTTCAATTATCATAAGTTAAGATCATTGAGCCTCATAATTAAGATAATTTTTTAAATTAATTATTTGTTCGTTCATTTATTTATTTTTAGAGAGAGGGGAAAGGAAAAAGAGTGGGAGAGAAACATCACTGTGTGGTTGCCCCTCACTCGTGCCCCCAACTGGGGACCTGACGTGCAATCCAGTCATGTGCCCTGACTGGGAATCGAACCAGCAACACTTGGCTCACAGGCAGATGCTCGATCCACTGAGCCACAGCAGCCAGGGCCTAATTAAGACAATTTTACTTTTAGTGTTTAATGATCAAAGAAGTCAAAGACATTTAACTGCAAGCAACATCTGATATGAGGATTTAGATCCTTGCTAACTGAAAAGGTTTATGGAATAAGTTTGCTTGAAAAGAACATACCATAAGCAAGGAGTAAGATGTGGCTTGCGCTACCTTGATAAACACCTTTCATATCACCCTGAATTAGGCAAAAGTAGAAATTCTCAGAAGCCCTAACTGTGATACACTTTAGTGTACATTTCCACGGATAGTCTTGCTTCATACAATAACACTGCTATTTTTGTCTCATATCTGCACTAAGCATATCAATCTTCTGATCTCAGGTGAGAAGGGGAGAAGGAGCAGTGGGAGTGAAATTTGGGGAGTTTTGAAATGATCACAGTGTTAGTACAAATCAAAATTTCACACCCATCACAAACTTTTTCAAATAAAAAATGCAAAAAAAAAAAGAAAGAAGAAGCAAAGTCATATAAGAATAACTTAGAACTAAATCAGTGTTCACTTGGGCAAGAGGAACAAATGTAAGAGTGAGGAAAACCTATTAATAAAAAAAATTACAAGACATCCCTCCACCAGCCATACCAAGGATATTAAGGAATTTGGAAGTGTTACCTAAAAATTCCACAGAAGGCTTGAAAACACCAATATTGGATCCTAGAAATAAATACCATAAAAGGTGCCCAATCTTTACCTCCCTCTTCAGATTTCTTAACCTTTACTCCCTAAAACTACAAAGATACCTCCATTATCAAAATGACCATTTAACATAACACACCACCAAAAATCTGATAGCCATCTTTAATGAATGCCTAAAAGTTGTTTTTTTAAATTTATTGTAAGGTGCCATCAATATACGACTGTATTAAAAAATTAGCTATTTTTATGGCTGTGAGGGTGCATAATTGGATGGGGAAGAAGATTAAAAAGAGACAGGGAAAAAAAGCAGACATAAAGTAAATATAAAAAGCACTTCCCTTCTAAAACACAGGTAAAAACACAAACACTACATAATGATAAAGCATTACAAATTTCTGATACTTTTTAAGTTGTTTTTTGATAAAATATTATGATAAGTTCAAGTGACAATAAATAGGATCTTTTTCAGAGAGGGTTTTTAATTACTGTTTATAGTTTTTGTTGGTTTCATAGGTACATTGGGGAAAAGACTCACGTCTGTACGAGAAACCAGATCTATCAATCTGAAACTGGAGTTGATTCTTTGCGTTTCCCATCAACTGACCTATCATAAAGATATTTAGTAGATGGTTTCAGCCACTGCACTTAAAGTGAATAACATACTACTTTTGTGTAAAATTCCACACCAACTATGTTAAAATTGCAATTTTATCTTTATTTGCTTGGTTTCATTTTTTTTTTTTTTTTTTTTGAGGACAGGAGCTCTCTGTTTACCAAAACAAGCTACTAAGGTCTTCCATACACAGTGATAATATTGTAGGAATCCTTAATTAAGAAAGTGCCTCCATATATATATATATAGTATTATTAAAAAAGCAAAAGGGTTCCAGTTACTGATCCAGTGGGTCTTGTCGCCCATAAGGCTGAAAGAATAGCAGCCTTGAACAGTGCCTAGCCTGAATGACCTGCTAGACTAACCAGGTTCACCTGCCGTAGGGCAACTTATGTCTGTTCTAAGTAAGAGGATTCTCGAGAAACAGGATCCCTGACAGTACTGATGGAGCTCACAAACTTGCTACAGACAATCTGATTCTAACTGGTTTTTCAACACTGGGCTTTTACAAAACTAATAAACTTACCAAATTAGCTATTACTACAGGATGACAGTAAACACCCAAGGAATAAATCATGTGAAAATAACCATAATCACCTAAAATATAGTAAGACTCAAAACAACATGAACTTCAGGATCATATATATTTTTCCCTCAAGTAGAATAATCCTTCCTTATATTCTTATTAACCATGCTTTAGAACATTTAATTAATAAAATGAAACTTGCTATCATTGTTCTCAGAAGGTATCAGATATATAAACATAAAACTAAGCCATGTTTTTATTCATGTCTATAATGGTCAATAAAAATCCTGACATTATCTCCACACTATTTAAATTAATTTTTAAAAGGAGTTTCTTTTCATGTTTTATTTACTGTTTCAGTGTCTCTGCTAAATAGGGAGTTTGATCCAAATCAAAACATCCCATCTGTAGAAGAATGAGGAATTTAAACCCCGGCTGAAAAAAAAAAGGTGGCAGAGGAAGTGAGTGGAGGCTACGCTTGCTTACTTCCAAAAACGGTCTGGAGTTTCAGCTAATTGTGGACAAAGCATCTCAACTGCCATCTAGATACTGGTGGGCGTTGAGCCTTGGGGCAGCTGGTGGCAGAGGAGACCTCCTCAGAGCGACCTGTCTGGTGAGGATCATGGAGGAGACCCAAGAGAGAGGGAAGTTCTGTCTGGCTTGGCTCCCGGGGCAGTGGCTGGCTGCACAGAGAGACTTTTCAATGTCCCTAAGCTTCCCCAAAGAGGAGTCGGGGGTGGAGCTCGAGGCTGTGCCCACTGGCAGATGAGGCAAGGAGCAGTGTATTTTTTATGTTATTTCTTTCCTTTACTTTTTTTTCTTTTTGTTTTTTGTTTTTTGGTTTGATTGGTTTTTTTGCTGACTGGGGAGGAAAGGCTAGGGGCGGGGTGAGAGTCTTGAGGCGCACACGCACAGGAGCACATCCCAGCCGGTCCAGGCCAGCTGTGCCCACCAGCTGGGGTGCGTTTTTGCTCGCCATGCAGGGTGCCTTTGGCCTGCCAGCCGGGCCCAAGCTGAGCGCGTGAGCAGGGGTGCATTTGGTCTGCTCACCCCGGGCTGCAGCCACAGGAGGGTGAAGTGAACTAGAGGCACTTTGTTAAAGTTTTGGGCACTGGTTTTAGAGAAAGAGCTGGGGAGCAGTGGATCGGATCACAGTGCAGACTCATCCCCAGTGCTACGGGAGAAATCTCTTAAGCAGACTACTCCTCTCCAAGTGGCATCAGCCAAAGGGTGAGCAGTAGCTCCTCCTGGAGAAATTACTCAGCTCTGCCCCTCATGGTGCTTAAGCCTGACTGCAGATTACAGTGTGACTAGAGCAAAAAACAACTGAAAGAGACACGGGCAGTAGAACACCAGTAGGCTTGAACAGACTGCCTAGATCCAGGGTGGGATATCAGGGACAAATCCAGAAAGAGAAGAAAGTGGAAAAAAAACAAGATTCTACAGAGACCAATTCCACTGAGATCTTCTACAGGAGTTTTCTGCCTCTTGCTCTCTATACATCCTTATTAACAGTGGCTCATTTGCAGTTGATATGGTGATTGAGGGTGGGGGATATCTTTGTGAGTTTGGGATTCTTGCCTGGACTTGCAGCTCTGTTTTAGCAGCAGCTCAGTAACTGTTTATAAGACAGGCGAGCGGAGTGACTCTCAGAAAGCTAACTGGAGGGAATGACCCACGTAAGAGCAACACAGCAACAACCAAAACCAAAATACCACCAGAGAGGCCAAATAAAAGGCATAAAGAGCATCCCAGAGCATCAAGTTCAGCAGATTAAGGAGCCTGCAACACTGAATCTCACAGGATTCCTACCACAGAAGGTCACACCGCAAAGGCAGAAAATAAAAGCAGATAAACCTAAGAAGTAGAAACCTAAAAAGTAGAAACAAACAAGAAGAGCCACCTACAATAAGAGGACGAATTAAAAATACCCCATTGAAAGAAAAGGAATTCCGAGAAGGAGCGATAGATGAAATAGAGCAAGCAAACTATCAGACATGGAAATCAAAACAATGGTAATGAGAAGCTCAATGAACTCAACAAGCTCAAAGAAAACTACAACAAACTCTAGGGAACTACAAGGAACTTAATGAGAACTACACCAGCATTAAAAAGGACATAGAAACTATCAATAAGAGCCAAGAAGATATGAAGAATACAATTTCAGAACTGAAGGACACAGGAGAAGGAATCAAAAGAAGGATAAAATGAAGCAGAAGATCAGATCAGTGAGTTAGAGAACAACGTAGAAAAAAATTTTCAGACAGTGCAACCAAATGAAAAAATACTGAAAAAGAATGAAGAGGGTTTAAGAGAGCAGCAGGACAACATGAAATGAAACAATATCCATATCATAGAGATACAAGAAGGAGAAGAAGAGAAGCATGGGATAGAAAACCTGATTGAAAAAGTAATGACAGAAAACTTCCCAAACATGAGGAGAGAAAAAGTCTCACAAGTACAAAAAGCACAGAAGGTCCCAATGAAGATGAACCCAAGAAGGCCAAATCCAAGGCACATAATTAAAATGGCAACATTTAAAGACAAAGAGAATCCTAAAGGCAGCAAGATAAAAACAGCAAATAATATACAAGGGAGCCTAAAAAGGACAGAAGAATCTCAAATACAAAATCTAACCCAGCTACAAGAACTAAAGGAACAATAACAAACAAAGGTCAGAGCGAGTAGAAAGAAGGAAATCATCAAGATCAGAGCAGGATTAAATGACATAGAGACTAAACAAACAATTCAAAAGATCAACAAAACCAGGAGCTGGTTCTTAGAAAAGATAAACAAAATTGACAAACCTTTAGCCACACTCATCACGAAAAAAAGAGAGAAGACCCAAATAAACAAAATCAGAAACAAAAGAGGAGAAATCACAACCAATACCACAGAAATACAAAGGATTGCAAGAAATTACTACAGACAACTGTGTAACAAGAAGTTTGACAACCTAGATGAAATGGACAAATTTCTGGAAACATATAATCTTCTAATAATGAATCAAGAAGAAGCAGAAAGCCTAAATAGACCAATAACAACTAGTGAAACTGAAGCACACAAAAGCCCTGGACCGGATGGCCTCACAGGTGAATTTTACCAAACATTTAGGGAAGAACAAACTCCTAGCCTTCTCAACCTATTCCAAAAAATCCAAAAAGAGGGAAGACTCCCAAACCCTTTCTATGAGGCCAGTATTACCCTAATTCCCAAACAAGGCCAAGACACAACAAAGAAAGAAAACTACATACCAATATTGCCGATGAATATAGATGCTAAAATTCTCAACAAAATATTGTCAAGCCAGATCCACAACACATTAAAAAGCTCATACAACACGATCAAGTGGGATTCACCCCAGGGATGCAAGGATGGTTTAATATTCACAAATCAATCAACGTAATACACGACATAACAAAATGAAAAACAAAAACCGCATGATCATATCAATAGATGCTGAAAAAGCATTTGATAAAGTACAACATCCATTTATGATGAAAACACTCAGCAAAATGGGAATAGAGGGAGCATTCCTCAACATAATAAAGGCAATATATGAGAAACCTGAAGCCAACATCATATTCAGCGGGCAAAAAGTGAAAGCATTCCTCCTAAGATCAGGAACAAGACACGGATGTCCACTCTTTCCACTCCTATTCAACAAAGTGTTGGAATTTCTAGCCACAGCAATCACACAAGAAAAAGAAATAAAAGGCATCCAAATTGGAAAAGACCAAGTAAAACTGTCATTATCTGCAGATAACATGATAGTGTACATAGAAAACCCTATAAGCTCCACAAAAAAAAACTACTCAATCTAATAAGTGAATTTGGCAAAATAGCAGAGTATAAAGTCAATATTCAGAAATCAAAGGCATTTCGGTACACCAATAATAAAATATCAGAGATAGAAACTAGAAAAATATCCCATTTACTATAGCAACAAGAAAAATAACGTACCCAGGAAAAACTTGACCAAAGGAGGTAAAAAACCTTTACTTGGAAAACTACATAACACTGAAAAAATAAATTAAGGAAGACACAAATAAATGGAAGGATATACCATGTTCATGGATGGGAAGAATCAACATCATTAAAATGTCCACACTATCCAAAGCAATTTACAGATTCAACACAATACCTATTAAAATACCAATGACATATCTGACATATTTCACAGACCTAGAACAAATACTTCAGAAATATATATGGAAACAAAAAAGACCCCAAATAGCCACAGCAATCCTGAGGAAGAAGAACACAGCAGGAGAAGTCATAATACCTGATATCAAACTATACTACAAAGCCACTGTAATCAAAACAATCTGGTACTGGCATAAGAACAGACATAAAGATCAAGAAAACTCAACAGAGAGCCCAGAAATAAACCCAGGTCTATATGTTCAACTAATATTTGACAAAGGGGGAAGAAACATCAAATGGAGTGAAAAGAGTCACTTCAACAAATGGTGCTGGGAGAACTGGACAGGGACGTACAAAAAAAATGAAACTAGACCACCAACTTACACCATACACAAGAATAAACTCAAATTGGATAAATGTAAGCTGTGACACCACAAAAGTCCTAGAGGAAAACATAGGCAGGAAAATTTCAGATATCCCATGTAGCAATATTTTCACTGATGTATCTCCTACGGCAAAGGAAATAAAGGAAAGAATAAACAAATGGGACTACATCAAACTAAAGAGTTTCTGCTCAGCAAATGAAAACAGCAGCAAGATAAAAAGGGAACCAACCATATGGGAAAACATATTTGTCCATGATACCTCAGACAAGGGATTGATCTCCAAAATATATAAAGAACTTATACGACTCAACACCAAGAAGACAGACAACCCAATTAAAAAATTGACCAAGGACCTGAACAAACATTTCTCCAAAGAGGACATACAGAGGGTCCATAGACATATGAAAGAATGCTCAACATCACTACCCATCAGAGATGCAAATAAAATCCACAATGAGATACCACTTCACACCGGTCAGAATGGCCATCATCAACAAATCAACAAACAACATGTGCTGGTGAGGATGCAGAGAAACGAGAACCCTAGTGCACTGTTGGTGGGAATAGACTGGTGCAGCCACTATGGAAAACAGTGTGCAATTTCCTCAAAACACTAAAAATGGAACTGCCTCTTGATCCAGTAATTCCATCGCTACAATTATACCTGAAGAATCCTAAAACACCAATTCAAAAGAACCTATGCACCCCTATGTTCATAGCAGCCCTGTTTACAAAAGCTAAGTGCTGGAAACAGCCTAAGTGCCCATCTGTAGATGAGTGGATCAAAAAACTGTGGTGCATTTACACAATGAAATACTATGCAGCTGAAAGAAAGAAGGAACTCCTACCATTTGTGACAATATGGATGGAACTAGAAAGAATTATGCTTAGCAAAATAAGCCAGGCAACCAAAGATAAATACCATGTGATATCACCTAATACAGGAAACTAATGAACAATACAAACAAATGAGCAAAACTGAACCAGAGGCATGTAAACAAGGAACAGACTAACAGTGACCAGAGGGGAAGGGGAGGGAGAGGAGGGGGGTAAGAAGGGGAAGAGCCTAGTCAAAGACCTAATATAAATGACCCATGGACATGGACACTGGGATGGGTGGGCTGGGTCGGGGGGGGAAGCAATGGGAAAAAATGTGGAACAACTGTAATAAAAAAAAACAATTAAAAAACAAATGAATAATAAAAAATAAAAATAAATAAACCCTGGCTGGAGTTTATAATTGGAAAATATTTTAAAAACCTATTGATGGATAAATATATATATATTACTGTGCTTTTTTGTTTCCATCTGCTTCAGTTATCTCTAACACTATCAAATTAGAAACTAGATTTTCTTCATGCCACTACCTAAATCAAAGCAGTCAAGTTAGTCCCACAAACTTCCCTGGAGAGTTTTTTCTGAAATTATTTAATAAATAAATAATAAATTGTTCTGACCAACATTATCATCCCCTAATAACTAGAGATTCTGCCATAAGCTGCCTTAATTTTTTAAGCAATAACTAAAATATTTTCATGTTGGCAAAACAGGCTACCTACTCACCTGAACAAAGGCAACTGTAACGACGATAAGTATTGCCTAAACAAAACAAAAAAACATCCTTTTAAATCACACATTATAACTTCAGAAATAACTGTTAATTGTATTTTATTTTTCTTACTCTATCTGTAGTCCCAAGATACCTGACACTAAGTATTGAGATCACCTGGGGAAAAAATCACAACTTTGCCCTTTTCTGTGGGGGAAAAAAACTGATAGCGGCTTGCCTCCTTTAAGACAGCTCAGATTTTTTGATCTCAGGATCCCTTTATGCTCTAAAAAACTGAGGACTAGCTTTTGTTTATGTAGGTAATATGTACTGATGTTTGCCATATTAAATACTTTTTCAATTACTGTTTTAATTTCTACTTATTAATTCATCTAAAAATAATAAACCCATTACATATTAAAACATAACATTTTTAATGAAAAATATATTCCCCCCAAAAAGAACTGTAAGAAAAGTGGCATTTTCAATTTTTCTATCTCTAATGACTGTCTTAAGAAAAACCTGGATTCTCCTATCTGCTTCTGCATTCAATCTATTGTACTATGTTGACTAAGCCAAAGTATACAAAGAAAATCCAGCCTCACATAGACGATGTTAGGAAAAAAGCAGCAATACTTTAAAAGCCTTTTCAGATGATTGTGGAGTCTTCTTTGCTACTACACCAAAATTAGATAAGTGTTAGCTACTTGAAAGTAATGTGCACTGTAGAATATAAAACTTTATCGATGAACTTTTTATATCCTATTATATTAAAATCCACTGATCTATCTTGCATTTTGAATAGATCTTTTATGACTAAAAATTTTATAGCATCATGCTCTGGTCATTTACAAAATATTGATTCACTTGGTTATTCAAATCTTCCAAATGCTAACACACTTCATAATAGTAAAAGAAAAATCAACTCATTGAACTCAGTATTGATCTCATTAGAATAAACTCTGAAATATTGGGAAGCTACCTAGCACATAGTAATAAATAAAAATTTTGCAAAATTATATCACTATATATGTCCTATAATAATATCATAGAATATTACCAAATTGTTAAATAATCCTCACATGTGCCAATCACTCATCCTTGAACACTGTTTGAGATTACAACTGAAAGCATGTTGGATATTAACCAAAAATACCTGAGAAAACATTAAGGCATTTCTTAATTTGTTTTCGAAAATAAAAGCCAATCCTAATTTATATGATTAACCAATAGTTTAAACTTACCACAGTGATACTGACAGCATCATCAAACTGATGCATTAAAACACTGATGACTGCAGAAGCCAGAAGCAGCATAATAAGGGGATTTTTAAACTGAAAATGAAAACAAACAACAATTCAACAGTTTTGTATGAATGAAAGTTGGGTTCCATCACTGCAAAAGCTTGAAAAAAAATAAAATAGCTGGAGCATGATTAGAAAATTACAAGTCTATATTTAGTTTATGTATCTCTTCAATTAACAAAAAATTTACACTTACTACATTTAAAAGTTACCAGTTTATAACATCGCCCTTTCAGAAAAAAAGAAAATTAAATATCTATATTCAAAACTAAGAAATTACCAATTTCTTAAAGTGCACATGTATTTCAGTATATTAACAATATAGCTGTTCTGAATTTCCACTGAAGCTAGAATAAGTGGGAAATGATTTTTACACTAAAGATTACATTAAACACTGGGTAGAACCCCTAAATTATTAGCTTAAAACATTCCTATACTAAGTAAAAATTAGTGCAGACTATAATTCGGTGGTTGACTCACATACCACAGAAATAACCACCTCAGGCAGCAAAGAATAGAAAGTAAGATCCTCTCCACAGAAGCAGCCTTTTCCTAAGGCTGCTTTTCTTGATACCCATTCTAACAGAACCAATAGTATACAAAGAAACAAGACCACAGTGCCAACTCAATCAGGCAGTATTTAAATAATTAAGCACCAGAGCCACCCACTTTTTTTCTAGGGGGACATCCTACTCCTGAAACATCAGAGCTCTGTTGCCAGAATCTCTTCCTCTGGTGTCAACTGCTGTCCAAGCTACAAAATACTAGGCTACAGAGAATTCACCCCAGCCCCTGGATACCACAGTTCTGAGGTGAGATGCTACCCACTCCCACTCCCTTTAGGGCTCCATTCCCTAGTACAGTGGTTCCAACCCTGCTTCATCAGAATCACGTGAAGAAGTTCTAATAAATGCCCAGGTTCACACCAGACCAATTAAATCAGAATCTCTGGGCACAGGGCCCAGGCTTCAGCATTTTTAGGGCACTCTCCAAGTGACTTTAACACAAAGAGCACTGAAAATCACTGCCCCAGCAAAATAAAATTACAATTGAAATGTGGTTCCGGGCTGACAAACGACATATTTGACTGAGTCAGAGTTCCATTTGGAATCCAGCTCTTGCCACTTGTATGATTTTTAATCTCATTAAGCCCCACAAGTTCTTCATCTAGTAAAATAGTGCCTTATACCAAACACTGTGGTAAGGATCAACTAAGAATGTATATTAAAGCAATATATAAACCATAAAACTCTCTCCAATGTTACATGTTATCATCACACTACGAGGACAAGGACCATGGTCTTTTTTATTCCCCCCCTAAAACAGCTGTGCCATAGTACTAGGGCACCACTTGCGAGCTCCAAATGTTTGCAAAACAACCAATTGCGTTCTCTGTAGAGGAGTAGAGTCAACTCATGCTTTATGACTGACAACTAATACATACTATCAATTGTTGTTTGTGCTTAACTACATTATAGGCACTGTTTAATTTCATTCCCATAGCAATCCCATGATGCAGGTACTCTAGCTTTGAAAGACGATGAAGTAAAACATTAAATCGTACTGCCTTGGGGTAAGTCAATTCATTGTAGTTCATAAATCCAGAGTACACTTTCTGAAGGACTAAGTCATGTGGGAATGTCAGAATACAAATATGCATATAAAAATATTCCATAAAAACAAGACAAACACACACAGGATTTTTTAATGTCTAAAAATTCAGTTTTTCTACTTTAGACAAATTCATTTGCACAGATAATATTGGTAAATTTGGGCCCATTAACAGACAAAGCCCTTTAGGAAAAGTTAAACATAGATCCTTGTTAAAAAAAAAAAAAAAAAAGAACCTGCAGGTTAAAAGGCATTAGAAATTTTCTTTACTAAAAAGGAGTTTGTGTGGCACACTAATCCTACTAGTTGAAAATTGGCCTTAGGATTCTTAGAACTTTTCACACTAACATAACTTGTCCAGATATGAAAAAATCCTACAATAAGTCTTTCTGAAAAGATTAGGCTATTGATAAAATGTTATTAAAAATAGCTATCTATTGATAGCTTACTATCTCCTAAGATTATTATTCTCATTTATAAACAAGGCTCAGAGGATAATAAGATCATACAGAAACTATAAATAAAGGTGAAACAGACAAGGCTCAGAGGATAATAAAGATCATAGAGAAACTATAAATATGGTGAAATTCAGGTGGTCTGGATTCAAATTACTAAACTTACTTTTACTAATTCTCTACACTGACCATATTACTTTAAAAAATATTAGCATTCCTATAATTAAAAAGTGTTAGACATCTGCAAAGAAAACCACTAATAACAGCATCACCTGTGTGTCGTATGTCTAGAAACCCTTAAAGACTTGCATACTAAAAATGACAGAAATTCCAACCTAACAGTACACCCCAACAAAAAGAAAAAATTAGGTAAAAAACATTTTTAGAGATTTCCTTTCACAAATAAGTACACTAACAAAAATACATGTAAATTACGCAACAGAGGAAGAAAGAAAAATATCTCACCTGAGAAATATATTTCTTCCATAGTGGCTCATCTTCACTGATATCAAACTCATTCCAGCCGTGGAAGGCTCGCCTATGACTGACTTCACATTTGTTTAGACCATTCTGAAGATCAGCCTATTAGATTTTACATATAAAATTTACTAAAAGTGTTAGCAGAAAACAAAAGAAGAAAAGCAACCAAATACCTACTGTATGATCACATTTATAGGAACTTTTACAATAATCAGAACTAATCTATGGTGACAGAAAGTACATCCGTGGTTGCCTGGGGCCAGAGGTATAAGGGATTAACTGCAAAGGAACAAAAGGGAGTTTTGGGAAATGATGAAAATGTTCTATATCTTAATTGTAGTGGTGGTTGTTTACATTTGTCAAAATGCAAACTGTACATGAAATATGGGTATGGTCTATCTTACATAAATTATACTTAAATAAAAATTTTTTTAATGTAAGCAATAAAAGTCTAATAAAAAAAATTTTTTTTAATAAAATAAAAGGTTTCCTGTGGGGAAAAGGAAGAATACAAACCAGCCACTCTTACAGAAAGCAAAAACATCAGTATATTCTAATTATCTTTGTTTTTGTTGTTTTGTTTTCTAAAATTAGTTTCTCCAAAAGAATATTCAATGGGCCAGAATGACCTCCCTTGTTTTTTAAGCCAATCAAAACTTTGAGGTTGGCATTACCTTTTGCTCTTGGACTACATAATTATTTCATGCAGAAAATTTGTGGTTCCTAAATTACTCGAAATTATGAAGTTAAGATGAACGGGTTATTGGGGTATTCTTCATTCTTCAGACACTGTCTCTCATAATTCATTATTACGAAATTAGCCCTGAACAGTGTGGCTCAGTTGGTTGGGGATTGTTCCACAAAACAAGAAGCCACCGGTTCGGTTCCTGGTCAGGGCACCTGCCTGGGTTGCAGTTTCGGTCCCCGGTTGGGGTCCTTGAGAGAGGCAACCGATTGATGTTCTCTCTCACATCCATGTTTCTCTCCCTTTCTTTCTCCCTCCCTTCCCCTCTCTCTATAAATAAATAAATAAATAAATAAATATATTTTTTTAAAGAATGAAATTACCTAGACCCCTAAAATGTTTTCTCTGGCCAAAGTTTTATAACAGACTCCAATAACGAAGTCTTGCAACACTTAAATATATTTAAAATAAGTGGTTTTAAAACAGAGTATAAATACAACAATCCAAAAAGAAAACCCTCAAATAAAGGATAGCCAATATTTTTAAGGCCATCATTAAAATACGTGAATTCCTAAAGAGAAAGAAAAATAGAAAAAGAGTCAAGTTTTTTTTTTTGCACCTGTCATCACAGAAATTGTATTGGACAACACTTATCTACAGTCTTAAGGACTGAGTCTACTATCCGCTCCTTTCTTCCCCACCAAGCACTTACTTGGAGAATGCTTACAACTTCGCTGACTGGTAGTTCACTTGCTTTCTTTGATGTCAATACAGGAATCATTGTCTCATTTTCACCATTAGGAATTTTTTGAAAACGTGCAACCTAGAAAATTAAACCAAAGGAAAATATTTGTATATACCAAATATTTCTAATGCAGTCTAGAATAAATAAAAAATCAAGCATTCAGAGCAACTTATTTTCCACAGTTAGAAAACAAATATTTTCAGACTAAAAATGAGTATCTAGTACTAATAAGATAATTTTATACTAACCACGTGCTGATTTTTCCAGAAAGCACATTTCAAAAAATAGGCCACCAGTGCCAGCTAGAACACAAAATAATTTTCACATTAAATGAAAAAGATGCTATTTCTACACCAACATAATGAGTAAAAAGTAAAACAGATGTCCAGTCTAGCAGATCCTAATGATTACATGTAATCATAATCCTCTAAACTTATTAATTTTAACACAAAGGACAAGGAACAGCTAAGCTTTCTTCACTTTATTACTCCTGTTGGTCAGCTCATTTCTTAACTACCCAGAAAGGACACCTAGCTGTTCTACTGAAGCACCATGACAGCAAGTCAGATTTAAAGTCCCAAACAAGAGGAAAAACAAAAAGCTAAAGAGACCACACAAGCAGAGGATGCACAGGTTAGTGAAGGGAATGTGAACAAGCAGAGTAAGTCACAGAGATGATGATAACCATAGTACCTACTTACGCAGCTTCTTAAGTATATATGTAGCAAAAACCGTTTAACACACATCTAGAAATAAATCCCAAACCCAGACCCTTGTCTTGGATCCTAAGCAGAGGTTCTTTACAGATTAAAAAAAAAAAAAAAAAAAAAAAGTTTTGAGTAAGTATGAGAAAGAGAGACAAAAAGTTCCCTACTGAAACTTTTAGAGAAGAAAATACTCCAGCTGTCACACATCCACTGATTAAATTAATACTGAAACTGAAGTGATCACCTTACTGCCCAGATCCATGTTTTCAGGCGAAATGTTTTCAGTCTTGGATAATCAACATGGTTAAGGTACAATATTCCCCTAAAATATTTTTGAGGCAACACTTCTTTAAGACAATAAATGAGATTAAGGAAGAATAATTTTTAAAGTTTCTATTATTAAAATGTCATTTTGGAGGCCTGTGTCCATAAAAAAATTTTTGTACTTACTCCATAAAATGGTAAAGAGTTGTGGGGAAAAAAGGATCCCCTCAGTGTGACCAAGTTCAGAAATAATTAAATACTACATGTTCTTAATCTCATTTGTTGAATGTATAAGTACCTTAGAAGAAAAGAGCAGAAGTTATTTTTCCACTTTATAATGAGAAGATATTAGTGACTACAAATTCTGAGGAAACTAGAGACAGACTTAAGTCTTGAAATTATTTTATAGCATAATATTTTTACATAATTTTGAAATTTTAAACCTTAAGAGAAATATTGGAAATTTCATAAAAGCTGTACAGATGTTTTAGAGTCACTGAATGCCCTTGTTTCAATCCTATAAAACCAAGGAGGACAGAGGAAAGGCTACAGTGAACCATCTCTAAATTAAAAATTGGAGAAAATTTCCCCTACATTACCTGACTCATAAAGCAGTGAGACTGACAGCCTTGGTTCCCACGCCATCCCCTCATCTCCTCACCCGCCTGCAGCTGCCTGGGAGTTTCCCATGATAGTGGGGTATATGAACCCGAGCTACATTTGGCCTTGATGAGCCCCAGACTCAAAGCTGGGAGATGACAACTGAATTCAATAGTTTCTTTTTTCTTCCCCCTATAAAACAGCCCCTCCTTCCCTAGGACCAACCCCGGAGTTGGGCCATTCGCGGCACAGCTTCCTCCTTGCTTGCTAATTCCCTCAAATAAACTTCTTTCTATCTGCTCGCTGCCTCCTATGTTTCTCTGAGCAACACCGTTCTTACAGAGGCCTAACTAGTCTGACATGGTTATTTTATCTTGTGAGATCATAAAACAAAATTAAGAAGGATCAATATGTTGACATTGCCTGCGGTGACAATGAGACTAAGAAAATCTTTTGAAAATCTTTTATTTCTAAGATTCCTGTACCTCAGTTTCTTTCATATATAAAATGAGGACAAATGGTACCTGAAGTTGTGTCAGAATTATAACCATTAATATAGCATTTGAACCACCAGTGATAAGCACTCAAATAGCTATTTTTCGCCCAAAACTATTTAATATTTATATGTACATTTCAATAGTACAAGAAGCTCAACAGAGAACTAAGTTACTAATCGAGATTAGTGAAACTTGCCCTGGCTGGGTAGCTCAGTTGGTTAGTGTGATCCCGATGCACCAAGGTTGCAGGTTAAATCTCAGGTCAGGGAACATAAAACAATCAACCAAAGCATGTATTAAAAAAAAAAAAAAAAAAAAAAATCAATGTTTCTCTCCCTCCCTCTTTCTCTTTCTCTCTCTTTCTCACTTTCTCTCTCTCTCATCAATTAAAAAAAGATCAGTAAAGCTACATGTGCAATCATTTTTCTATTAAAGTATACTTCTCTTATCATTAATATATTAGAAATTGCCATCTCTAGTATCCAAGATGCAGAAAAAGAACCTTATTCATAAAACCTTTTTAAAGTAATCCTCTGGTAGCTGGTACATGGATAGGGTCTACATTGCAGCATACTTTATATAAAATCCCTCAGGAACATGTTATGGGCTTAAAAACAGCTGAAAACAATCTCAAGAGAGGGGAGCTTATTTCATTTAATAAAGTGTAAGATACTGAAGGGGCACGATGATAACTCTCTAAATATGAAAGGGCTGCCGTATGAAAGAAAGCAACACCAAAACCAAAGGGTGAACTTGCAAAAGAACAACTTTGGAGTTAGAATGATGAGTGCTGCATATGTCTGGCAAAAGCTGGATGGCCATCTGATAAGTAAGGACTAATTTCAATGAAGAAATTTATCTCACAATAGAGGGAGGCTACAGTGCAGTCAAGTCGTGGCTAAAGGCAGAGATGTAAACTATAATTATGCTTACTAGGTTCTATGTCAACTTAAAATTATGGAAATTATAGAATTTTAATCCTATTTTTTTTAAGCAAAAGTACAGAGATTTACTAGCTCAAATGAGTCATTCATTATATGGCTCATAAGAGTAGTTTTATTTGTTAATTCATTTACTCTTTCAACAAACAATGCTTTTACTAAGAATCTGACTGTGCTGGGACCTTAGGGTTTAACAATAAGCAAAAACAGCCTGGAGATGAGGAGGAAGAAAAACATTACCAAAGAATGGGACCAATAAATGGGAAACTGCGAATGACCACTACTGTGAAGGAGAAGTCCGGTGAACCTGAGAACTTACAATCAGGACAGGAAAGTTTTGATGAGGAAGTGGTGCTTACAGAAGTAAAAGTCAAGAAGCTGCCTAAGGGAAGCAACGGAAGAACAGAGAGAAATGAATGTTCAAAGTTCCAAAAGAAAGAGGGAAGATAGAGAGAATGAAATACTAAAAGGCGGCATTTACTCATTCAGTTCTCCAACAAAGAATCAATGCTTATTATGTACCAGGCACTGTCCTTGGTATTGGAGACACAGAAGTGACCAAACAGGCAAGAACTCTAGCTCATAGGGATAAAAGATTACAAATAAAGTGCTATGCAATAAATGCTCTAGAAAACAAGAAAAAAAGGATTAAGCAGGGGAGGAGTTGTTTCATTTTACATAGGGTACGGGGCCCCAGGGAAGACCTCTTCAGTAAGGTAATAATTGGGTACAAAAACCTGAAATAAGCAAAGGAACTAGCTATTATTAGACATCTAGGCAGAAATGTCCAGGCATGCGTAGTCATGAGCATATAAATGGTACTAAATCTGAGAATAAACACACACCAGCACAAAAGAAAGGGAAAATGTCTGTGGGCTGACCCTAGAGCATTCTCTCAACATACAGAGATTAGAAATGAGCAGTAAACAAAAGAAGAGACAAAGAAAGAGCAACCAGTGAGGTAAGGAACCAAAAGAGAAGCCAAGTAAAGGAAGTATTTCAAGGAGGCTATAAATGGCTGGGACAAATGTTATTGAAAAGTTAAGATGAAGACTGAGAACTGACCACTGGACTCCAGAATGAAACATAGGGTTAAGAGGTGAGGGGGATTTTTGTTTGGTTTGGTTTCTTTTGTTTTAAGATGGAAGAAATAACAGCATGTTTGCAAATTGATCTTTAGAGGAAAAACTGATAATGCAGATGAGAAATGGGACAACTGATCTAGTGATGTTTTTGAGTAAATGAAAGGGAATGACAGCTAAGAGTTTGTAGAAAGGTTGGCCTTAGATAAGGGAATGGAAAATTTATCCAAAACTACTGGTGTGAAGGCAGAGAAACACAGGATGCAGGAAGGCTGGTAGCTGTGGTGGAGGGAGGATATGAAAAGTCTACCGAGAAGTATTTGGACTGAAGAAATCAAGAGGGCATAAAATCAAAACTAGGCCAAGTAAGTAGGTGGGCACCCTACCAGGCCCTATAGATTATACTATGGAATTTTTGTATTAATCCTAGAAGCAAAAGAAAGACCATGAACTGTGGTCTTAAAATAAAAAGGTCCAAGTTGGAAAATAACAGAAATGAAGGGTAAGAGTGGTGAGATTACAGTACACCAGTTTGGACACTATTATGTAAATCTAAACAAAAGAGAAATGTAGCTTGGACAAGGGTGATAGGGTATGGGAATACAAGCACAGGTAAAAATGATAGGACATGATAATAAAACCAGACACATATATCAAGGATTACACTAGATTTCCAGCTTTCTTACATGCTAAATAATAATTCTATTCACCATGGTAAAGAATACTGGAAGACTCTTCAATAAATGGTTCTGGGACAACTATATACCACACAAAAGAATAAAGATGGACCCCTCCCTCACACCATACATAAAAATTAACTTAAAACAAGTCCAAATATAAGAGCTTACACTATAAAACTTAGAAGAAAACATGAGCTTAAATCTTCTTGACCACCATTTCAAAACATGACACTAGAAGTACAAGAAACAAACAAAAAAATGTCTCAACATTATCAAAAACTTTTGTGCTGCAAAGGTCACCAGAAAGTGAAAAAGACAAACCACAGAATGGGAGAAAATACTTGCAATTCATTTACCTGATAAAGGCCTTGTATCTATAAACTCTTACCATCCAGTAATAAAAGGACAAACAACCCAATTAAAAATAAGTAAAATTTCTGAATATATATTTCTACAAAGATATACAAATGACCAAAAAGCACATTAGAAGATCCCCAAAATCATTAGCCATAAGGAAAATACATTATCAAAACCACTTCACTTCCACTAGGATGGCTAAATTTAAAAAGGCAGGCTTTAACAAGTGTTGGAATGTAGAGAAACTGAAACCTTGTTACACTGCTGATGGAACTGTCAAAAGGTGCATCCACTACAGAAAAGTTTGGCAGCTAATATATATTATTATGTTTCCATGCAAACATTTAATTTTCTCTGATTAAATGAGTGTTTTCAGCTGAAAAACAGTCTTTGAGTGACTTACTAATGCTTCAGTTTTGAGAATTATAAAAGATCACATAAGTTTAGTTGAAAGTGACCATCTTAATCATCTGAAAGTAAACCATCTAAAGATAGGCTGTTTTTCTCATGTTATTATAGAAGTCTGTTGTCTGTGGTCCCAGGTTTCAAGCACTAGATTATTTGCTAATCTCCTACCTAAACTTAAAAATATTCTGGGTTTAACCATATCTTTGTTTCTTCATAACTGCTTTACATTTATTTCAAATAATGGTATTTATTAGATCTACACCTTAAGATTATTTAATTCATGTAACCAATTACCACTTACTAAAGAACAGACCATACATACAACCACAAAGTTCCTAAGTCTATAACCTGCAGAGATGAATAATTCAGTCTGGAGAGCCAAGTCATACCAAACCACAGATATTAAGAGTTGCTATAACACAAATTACCACCAATGACAAGTAAATTAAGTCTGAAAATTCAGAGAAAAAATCTGTTATAACCTTCAGTATTCTGGGAAAACTTTCCTGAGCTAAGCCATAAAGAATGGTTGGCAGGGAATGGCTAAGTCGCACCCAGGAAGTGTTCCAAACAAGAATTGAACACTAGTAAAAGCCACAGCAATGAAAATCTAATTTGTGTGTGACTAGGCCAAATCTGATTAGAATGAAATAACTGTTTCATTATACATATCTACCTCTACTAAATGACCCAGATCTACCCAAATAAGGCAAGCTTAGAGTTTTCCATTGGATGTATTTAAAAACTAATTAGAGACAATTGTTAAAAAAAAAAAAAAAAAGTGTTTATCCAGCCTTCTGCAGTATGGGACTACCTAGAAAAGCTAGATTTGAGTCTCCAAATGCATGCCTTGTTCTTTGAGCCAATGGTGCTTTTTGCAGAACAGCATGAACTAAAAATATACTTAATTTTGTCATATAAACTACAAACGATATTAGCAAGAAAAGTTACCAAACTACATGTTTATAAGTCTTTACAAATATATATGTGTACATATATTCCTTTCAATAAAAAAATTTTGAATATTGAATAAACATTTAAAATTTAAAAAAACTGCAGAAACTTTCCGCTCTTTAGAATATACAAATAATTCAGTTAAATATGGATCCTATATGCACCAGGCCTCATCACAGACCTATTAAACCCAAATTTGGTTTTTCCAAGATTCCTAGGTGATTCGCTCATATTTTTTGACTCAAAGCACTGTCATATATCAGTTTCCAGTTCTCTTACAAATTAAAATTACTTGGGGCTGCTATGATCTAAATTTTATCTATCCTTCCCAAGTTCATACTGAAGTCCCAAACCCTAACGTAACAGTATTTAGACATGGGGCCTTTGTGAGGTAATTAGGTCATGAGAGTGGAGCCTTCATGATACCAGAGAGGCCTTGCGGATTCTCTCCATCATGTGAGAATACAGCAAAAAGGTGGCCCTCTGCAAGCCAGGAAAACGGCCCTCTTCGGGACCAAATTTGGCCAGCACCTTGGTCTTAGATTCCCCAGACCTCCGAAACTGTGAGAAACAGATGTCTGTTGTTTAAGCCACCCAGTCTATGCTATTTTGTTATAGCAGCAAGAGCAGACTAAGACAGGAAACTTTCTTTTTGTTTCAACCCAAGTGTTCAGGCACCATCCCTAGAGAGTATCAATCATTAGGTTTGGGGTGGAGCAAACAATTTATTTTTAATAGCTCTCCAGGGTGGGTCTCCTGTGCAATCGAAGTTGATAATCACTGACGTAGAGAATGGGGCTGTAAGGCATGGTTAGATTAAATGCAAACATTAGAGTATTTTACTTTTAAAAGGTAAATACTTTCTAAAATGAGCTACTGCCATAGGTTCATAAACTATCCCTGTGGAAAAATTAACTTTGCAAATTCTGTCACTTCATGCAGCACATGGACAGAAATATGATTTTAAAAAATAAATCAGCAAAGGTAGCCCAAATTACCCACCAGTAGTCAAGCCATGGGGAAAAATAAAAATATTCATCTCTGCAGAATTCTGGAGTGTTAAATATGAGTTATTAAAATTTTTCAGGTCAACTCTTAACAATAAAATTTTCCAACCTTCACTTGCAAGTAATCAGAAAGATATCTAATAACCCCCAAAATCTGGTACACTAGGTGTTAAACTTGAAAAACCACGCACCTCACCACAGTTGTTTTAATAGCAATAGCATGTGAAAGCAAGGTTATCCTGGAACTCTAAAAATCAAACCGCAGATTGCCATTATATAAATGTGAAGAAGGCATATACAGGCGAAGAAAACAGGAACAGTGGCACAGTAGTTCCAACATGACAATACTGATGACAGCAGTTCCAAATGAGTATGGTTTATAATAACTTACAGAAATAAAGCAAACCTACTCAATTTAAGAAACAGCTGCTTGTTTATTAAATGATACTAAATAATTCCAACTAAATGTAATAGCAATTACCGACACAGAGACGCTTACATGCATAAAAAATCACTCTAGGCAGAAGGGAGAATTTGCACTCTGCACACTTATCTCCAAGCCACATTTTGTAGGAAGAACCACGACACTATTATTAGAAGAAGTAGTGATTTTTTTTGTCCCAAAGATGCCCAAATGATCCCAAGTTCCTGTAATTAATCATCTGGTTGAGAACAAGGCAACCAGTATTTTTCTGTAATGCTGATAAGTCCACCTGTATCTACACTATACCATGTTCAGGTGGGTGGGATAACAGTACAGCAGGTATCTAACAGCAGGTATCTAACCAAACATCCCCTTCAGAGCTGAAAAGACAAGGTCCCAGGCCCAGCTCCAACTTCAAATACAACTGCTCTGCTTTTATTTGTTTTACGTTTTGGCTTCAGGGAAAAAAAAAAAACAAAACAAAACACTGGTACTTAAAACAAAGGGTTTTACATCTTTGAAAGGGGAGGAGGGGATTGAAACACTCTAGTATAGTGGTTCTCAAACTTACTAGGGAGCATCAGAATCACCTTAAGGGTTTGTTAAAACACAGTTACTGGGTCCTAACCTGAGAGTTTCTAAATCAGCAGGTCTGAGGTAAGTCCTAGAAACTGCATTTCTAACAAGTTCTCAAGGAATGTCGATGCTGATTGTCCAGGGACCACATTTTGAGAACCACACTGCTCTAGTCAAGGTCAGACTTGACTAAATCCCAATTTATAATACCAATTCTGTCTTGCCATCTGTGTAGCCCGGAACAAGTTACTTAACTTCTTGGAGTCTTGTTCCACAGTGGAAAACTGAGATTATACCTATTTTGATTTCAACAAAAACTAAAGAAACACCACTTACAAAAGTCTGTGGCACAGTGAGATTTCAAATACTCGCTCCCTTCCCCTAAGGTAACATAATGGTATAACATGTATGCATTTGCCTCACCTACACTCTACATCTTCACAAAGGTATGACCTGGTTTTTGTCATCTTGATACCCTCTGCAAAGTTCATAATAATATTCAGCATCAAAAGCACTATTAGTCTATCTTGTACAAGGACTAGCCAAGTCCATGTATTTCACCTTTGAAAAAAATGAGATCAAAGTTTCCAACTGCCAGACACTGTATTTTACTGGCAAATGTAGTAGTAGCCATGCAAGCAGGAAAAGTCTATCTGTCCCTCATGAAACTCTACAAGGATCAGACTGCTGACACAGAGCAGAAGCCGGCACGTGTCTCAAAGACAGCAGGTCTCATCAGCTTAGGATCACTGTTCAGCCCTACCAATGAAAAAATGGTGGCATAAAATGAAAGGGCACTGTAAACACATTCTTATGAATACCACACCAAACATATCTAGGGTCACATACATAACTAAGATTTCAGAAACACCCACAAATGCCCCCTATAGTATTCAAGTTCCTATTTTCCTACCAACTATATCAGAAAAAGTCATCACAAAAATTCAGTCTCATCATCTAAAACAAGATGGAGTATGGTCATTCTCAAACTTTAGTTGTCTTTACATCAGCGGGGAGTTAGGTATTAAAATAGAGGTGCTATTAGGTATTCTTGAGAAGAAAAAAAAAGTTGAAGCTGAATCTGATCGGTGGTAACTAGGTCTAGAACAACGGTTCTCAATCCTGACTGCACATTAAAATCACCTAGGGAGCTTTTAAGAATTCTTACAGCCAGAAATCCAGACCAATTGCATCAGAATCCCAAGGATAGGCCTTTGAAATCTCCTAAAGTGATAATATACAGCCAACACTCAACCTACCCATCAATTTACAGGAAATAAAGTAGTACATTAAATTCCTTCAAAAGAACACATTTGGCAAATTCCAGGCTGTGGGAAATTCTACAGGACAAACAACATGATTTTGCCAACAATGCAAGAAAAAGAAAAGAGGAGACATTTTTAGTTACTAAGAGCTATTAAAAAAATAAGTAAATGAAGAGCAAGAACAATGTTATTTGTCCCATTACTGGTGATGTTAATTTTGATCACAGTGGCTGAAGTAGTACTGAAAGATTTTCCCACTATCAAGTTAATAGTTTTCCCTTTATAGGTAATAAGTATTTTGTAAGGCGATATTCTGAGGTTATGTAAAATATCCTATACCTTATACTTTTGCTCACTATGTTAAACACTTGACTGAAACAATAACTCTAGTGGTTGCAAAATGGTGATTTTTTTCTAATACCACTATTCTATCTACATTTATTAAGCTGAATCCTCGTATTCATTTTGTTGCTGAAATTGTCCCAGTTGTAGCCAGTAAAGAGCCTTGAAGAGGCTGCTTGCTATGGCCTTTTGACATGTTCACACCAATTTTTGAACAATTCTTAATTTCTGGCACCACAAGTTGTTCCAAGCTTATCTTTGTATTTTCCCTGCCCCAGGATTCGAATTAGCCATTTCTCCAGGGAGCCTTGGTTCGTTTTAGTGACAAATATTATTCAGAAGTGTCATGGCTTTAAGGCCTTCACAACAGACTGAGTTGTGAAGAAATATATACAAATACACTCAAACACCTATCTATCTAGCTAGCTACCTAGCTATCTTTTTATCTATAAATATGTTAAAAACCATGAGTGCATACTGAAGCTGCAAGTTCCAACCTAACTCTTCAGTCCTTTCCCTTATTTTTAATTTTCTTCTTATAATGAAAAACCTGTGACCTATCACCATTACATTATTTGCTCTAATCTAGAATATAAAGTAGTTTTGGAATTCTAACCATACCACTGTGAGAAAAAAAAAGTTACTAACACAATCATTGTGTACAGTTCTTTTGTCTTTAGTCTTAGGTTTATAGTTCTTTTTGTCAACAGCCTTAGATTGCACAGTCAAAATCCTGTATTCCAGCGTTACTTAGGTTAGTTCTCCCGATGCCTCCCCTTCATTTCCCATGCGTAACTGCTAATAAATCCATGCTTACCAGAATACTAAGTACTTTCTTAAATTAAAAAAAAGTAAATAAGTAAAGAATATGACAGGTAGAATCCTACCAACCTTCCTTTCTACCTATCTAGTTCATTATATATTCAATAATGTTTTTACATGGTGGTAAATGGACATTTTTCGGAGCCATTCAGTCAATGTAATTCTGGTATTAATGATGGCAGTCCTCTGCCACCCTTCTGGCAACCTCTCTATCCCACTGGACAGAATTCTTGGTTCTTCATCCCTGCTTTCTTTGGCAAATATAGTTCATTTCTTATCCTGTTATGACTCACAGAAGAACAAATCACTGACTCTTTTCAACTTTACCTATTCTTGCCATTAATTCCTCCAACTTGAAAAAACTCAAATATACACATTTCAAGAACAAAGTCCTTCTTCAAGTACTTTATAAGGTAAATGTGTACTTTCTTCCACAACAGTGCAACTTAAAAAATCAATCACAAATTATCTTGTCAGATTTCATTCATCTGATCCCAAGTTTTACTTTATTTTTTAAATGTCCAGGTCAAATAAAAGAAGTGTTGCATTTCAATTTTTAGCACACAGTACTCTTTAAGTAAGATTCAGAAACAGATTCTGGCATTCACTCCCAACTATTGTCTATTGAATGCAATTGTAAACCATCTGTAATCCAACTGAGACAAAAGTCTTACATGAAATGTACAAATCAATCTGCAGGGGCTCACATTTATAATCTGCTGTCCCCCCCCAAAAAAGGCCATCTTACTCAATGGTTAGGTTTATTTTTTGTAGAATCCACTACTTAATACTTTTGTTTCCATTAACCTATGACCTAGCTGCTTCCAAGGATACAATCAGGGAAATGAATTCTTGACCAGTACCCACTAACAAAAGCCATGTTTAGAAAAATCAACTCCCAGCATGAATAAGAAGAGCAGGCAAGAAAACACCACTTTTGTATATGGACAAAAAAATAATAATAATAATAAAGCAAACTGAGGAGTCAAGTTACACAGAAAGCTAAGACATCAGAAATTCAGAGAGTCTCCCACTTCATGAGTCAGGCAACTTGAATGCTGCCTGCGCTTGTACCAGCTATTTCCTTTTCAAGCCAAAAGAAACTGGTATTGCAGTAACACACAGTACCAGTTATGATAAATAGTAACAAATCTCAGCTTTAATTAACTCTATTAAACAATCACATTCTGAGCCTGCCCCCACCCCAAGGAAATCATTTCTTCTACCTCACTTTAGACACTCACAACACATGAGTATCTCCATGAGTATCTCTAAAAAAGGAAATGTTACCTAATTGGAGATCATAAGAATTCTATTAGATATAGTTTACTTGATACAAACAAGTTTGTTTTAAATGTCCTAATAATGCTGCCTTTTCCATAAAAAGAATGACCTATCCTCTATTATTAGTAAAATACATAATTTATTTGTTTAGATGGCTAACTAAATAAAAATTCCAAAACCACACAACTCTAAGTGGCCTCTGTGGGAAAAGAAGTCTACCACTTAGTCCCACTATCTGCAATGCCTGCAGCACATCTCTACAGACAAGAGGAACCAGTTCCAGCCTTGAGCACTCCATATTCTACAAAGCTTTCAGGCCACATACCTTCTGAGTCTTTTTGTAACATCTCCACCACAACTCTTAACAAACTACTCACCCCCTGGAACCCCGCTTAGCTATCACAGCTCCTCCAAATATGTCTTCTTCCCTCCACTACACTGTAAATTCAATGGCTCCAAGAACTGTGGGTCACACAAACATGTGTTGGCCATGCCTGGCACACATTTGGTTCTCAAAAACTATTAAAAGAGCAAAGGAATATGTTAACGGACTTCTTCCTTAACTGTTTCAACTAAAACTAAGTTGTCTAAAAAAACTGTACATTCCTATAATTAATAATTAATCCCAATAAGTTCATATTTAAACCGTTTCTTTCCTGATCCATATTGGGGGGCGGGGTGTGTGTGTGTGGAGGGGACTCCTATAGTCCAGAGTATCTTATGAGGTCAAAGGCAGATCCAGTGATCCAACTGCTTTCACTTGAATGCTAATGCTCTATTTGTTCTGCATTACAAATAACTGCAGAATACTTGGATGGTCCTCATATTTGTTCATGAATAACTGGGCTTCTTTCTTTAGAAATACATGTTACCATGCTAAAAATATGCCCTGAGAAGAGAGGCAAAAAGTAGAAGGGTAGTCAAAGGTCTCTTAATCACACAAGTTCTCCATTCCTCGGCAACTATTTATATAACAAGTAATTAATATACTTTCATCAGTAACTGACATGTATATTTTTATTTTTAATTCCTTGCTTCAACTTCCAATACTTTTATTAAGGTATAATCAATGACACTGCAAAAGAATACAATTGAATCCAAAGTGTCCAAAAGTAAGTGGAATGAAGCAGTAATCTGAATAAAGTTTTGGTTGTTAACTATATGGCTTTAACCCTGAAGTGTAAAGAACAAAAAGTTCCAGCTATGAAACTTCCACAGGGCACTTCCGTTTAAAAAAAAAATGAATTATTTGACTTAAAGGATCTGCAAGAAATACAATGTTTCTGTAATTCTGAAGCTTTGAGTTTTTAAAAAAAGTCTCAAACTCCTGATTCAGCATACTGTACTTTATAAATGTTATCACAGTAGTTGGAGGAGGTATGATTAGAAAAGGACTAGTAGTAGGAAGAGAAAGAGATTTACACTTTTCACCTTGTTAACTTAACTGCCAGTGGTGATGCTGAGGGCTTTATTTTCATTACTTCATTCCATCCTTGAAAAACTCTTTGAAAGGACATTATTATTTTCCTACTTTATAGATGAGGAAATTGAAGGTTGAAGAAGTAATTTACTCAAGGTGAAAAGAAACCAACAAAATAAGTAAGTGGTATAACCAGGAACTGAACCAATGTCTAACTATAAAGCCCTCTTTCTTAATGATTATACTGTATTTAAATTGACCTGATCATCCACAACTCTTAAAGTAAATAAAGTTTAGAAGACTAATTTTACTGTGGTGACACTAGACTTAAAAATCTAAGAACAGGGATTATATGAAAATGTTGGAGTAGGAAACACCAGGAATCTGTCCGGACTTAAGACAACTGCACTGGCAGAATCTCTCTAACAGAACTATTTTACATCTCTAGAGTCTATGAAAGTCTTGCAACTTCCAGGAGAAGGCTTAGGTGGGAAACTGCAATTAATTTCCGTCAATTTCAGCTCTTCGCATAGTAGCAGCTAGTATACCCCACCCTGACATACACACACCCCCCTCACCCTCCACCCCCAACCCATGGCAGACAGCTGTGGACATGTTCGTAGAGCAGCAGGTCAGCTTACGGGAGCGAAGAGGGGAAAGCAAAAAGCACCCTATCCTCCAAATATGGGGGATTGTTGACTGTTGCTTCTAATCACAGAGGTATTATACATACAAAAACAAGGGCATCCATTGTTGCTGCACCCCTCCCCCAACTGTTGCAAACCACCCCTTCCCCTCCAGATAAGTGACTTCCAGAAGATTTAAAAGGCCAGCAACCATTTCCCCCCTAATCATTTTCCTTGTTTCCCCTTTTGAGAGCCAGACACTAGAGACAAGAAAACTTAAAAGCAAGCACATATATGGGGAAATTAGAGTCACTATGCATGCCCAGGGAATTGCACAGGTCAGGATGATGCCCTGTACAGAAATAACCTACAACAACAATAACAAAAACGCAAATCCCAAGGGAGGGGAAGGATCTGATTTACAGATTTACTACATTATTAGATTCAAATGTACAGTTTTCAACAACAACAAAAATAAAATCACAAGGCATACAACAAAAGAGGAAAGTATGGCCCATTCAAAGGAAAAAACGTAAACCCCTTAAAAAAACATTATGTAGATCTACTGAAGACTTTTAAAACACTGGCCTAAAGATGCTCAAAGAACTAAAGGAAGACGTGGCAAAAGGAAAAGAAAAGATATATGAACAAAACTGATGTATCAACTAAAAAAACACAACCTAAAAAGAAATCCTAAAAAAAATCTGGAGCTTAAAAGTATAACAACTGAAATTAAAAATTCAGTTAAGGAGATTCAAAGGATAATTCCAACAGGCAGGAGGAGAATTAGCAATCTTCAAGATATATCAATGGATACTTAGAATCTGAGAAACAGAAAAGATTGAAGGAAAGTAAACAGAACAAAAGGGACCTGTGGGACACCAGTAAGCTGTACAACATACACATTATGGGTGCCCCACCTCCAAAAAAACAAAAGAGAAAGAAAGAGCAAAGAGAATATCTGAAGATCTAATGACCAAGAACTTCCCAAATTTGATGAAACACAAATATAAACATCCAAAAATATCAAACAAATGCCAACAGAATGAACTCAAAGAGACACACACCAAAACACATAATAATCAAAAGGCAAATCCAAAGAGAGATCTTGAAAGCAGCAAGAGAGCACTGACTCACTACACACAAGGGATCAACAATAAAGATAACTGGCACATTTTTCATTAAAAACTGTAAAGGCCAGAAGGCAATGGGTGGATACATTTAAAGTACTGAAGAAATTTAAAAATCAACCAAAAATCCTATGTCTGGAAAAAGTTGCCCTTCTAAGGAGAGAGCGAAATTAAGACACTCCCAGAAAAACAAAAGTTGAGAAAGTTCATTACCTGTCCTGCAAGAAATGCTATAGAAAGCCCTGCAGGTTGAAATAAAACACTGGACAATAACTTGAAGCCATGTGAAGAACATCTCAGTAAAGGTAAATACATAGGCAATTATAAAGACCAGTATTGTCATAACTTTTGTTTGTAACTCCACATTTTGTTTTCTACATGATTTAAGAGACTAATGTACTTTTAATTATGTTTTTGGATACACAACGTATAAAAATGTAATTCTGGGACATCAACAACTGAAAGGATAAGGGTAGAGATGTAAAGGAGCAGTTTGTGTACGTTATTGAAATTAAAGTGGTATAAATCCAAATTTAGGATGTTATAACTTTAGGATATGAAATGCAATCTTCCTGATAAGCACAAAGAAACTATCTATGGAACATAAACAAAAGGCAATGAGATAGGAATGTAAATGCTCACTACAAAAAAATAGACTAAACAAAAAGGCAGCAGTAATGTAGGAAATAAGGGACAAAAAAGGTGATACAATATATAGAAAACAAATAGCAAAATAAAAAAAGTCCCTCCTTAGTCAAAATGTAAGGAAATTCTAAAATATGCTACAGTAGGAATGAACTCTGAGGACATTATGTAAGTGAAATAAACCAGTCACAAAAACACTGTTATGGCTCCACTTACATGATGTAGTACCTAGACTAGGCAAATCCACTGAGTTAGAAAGTATATTAGAGGTTTCCAGGGGCTGGAAGGAGGGAGAATAGGAAGTTAGTGTTTAATGGGTACAAAATTTCAGTTTGGGGTGATGCAAATGCTTTGGAAATAGTGGTGATGGTTCACAACACTGTGAATATATTTCATGTCACTGCATGCTTAAAAATGGTTAAAACAGCCAATTTTGTTAAATATATTTTAAAACATTTAAAATATTACTAATGTAATATACCAAAAACAATTAAATTGTACATTTTAAATGGGTGAATTGTATAATACCTGAATTTATAGCTCAGTAATGATGTTTTTTAAAGAACTCTGAGGACAAACCTTCTTAACCAAAAACAATGTTGGTGCAAAGAAGCTTCTCACTTTCCACACCACCACACACACCAAAAAAACTTGGGATACAGCAGATACTTTCTGAAAATCGAGAAAAAAAAAAAAAAGAAAGAAAAAGAAAAGAAAACCAATATGTCTCTCAGAACTTCTCACAAAGTTGGAACACTAAGACTGTTCCGTCTTCTAAGGTCAACAGTTTATAAATTCTGTCACATGATTAAATGACAAGACACATGGGCTGAAATGGGTATATTTCTTGCTAGATGAGCCAACATTATTATCTCAGTACAACTACGCGTGCTATTAAGCTCTATCTTATTTAATATTTTATCAACAACTCTACCTAAACAGCATGCTTATCCAAGATGACATCCACTCAAAGTTGGAGAGGAGCAGCCACCTTACATCCTAATTCAAACAAGTTTATTAGGCTGAACCAGTAAGTAAGGCAACATAGCACCACCTTTGCAGTTCCAAAAGCATCCAGTATGTACAACAGAGATAAATGTAAAAACCAAAGCTCAAAAGCCAACTATTAAAGTACCAGATGATACAACTCTAGAATAACACACAAATGTAAACTGAACTCATATACCATTTAGAGAACTGCAGGAATTTCGGCCAAGATGGAGGCCTATACAGACACTCTGTAACTCCCTCCACAGCTAAGAAGGAATACAACTACCTCAAAACTAGAGACAACCAGAAGTTCCAGAAAATCAAGCTGCATGGAAGTCCAACAAACAAAGATATAAAGAAGAAATACTCATCCAGACAGGTAGGAGGGGCGGAGAGGACAAGGTGCAGTGGTGGCAGTAGCAACAGCAATGGCAGGCCGGTGGAAAGCGCAGTCACACATTTTAAAAAGTAGGGAGTGACACCTGGGGAGCATTCCCAGCAGCAGACCAGACCGACCGCACAGCTCACAGTTCCAGCACCAGAGAAAATAAAGCCTCATTGCTTCTGACTGTGAAAACTAGTGGGGGTTGGGGTGGAGGAAGAAACTACTGGTCTCTGAGTACAGTCCACTTGTTTAAAGGGCCCCCACAGTCGTAGGACATCAGCAAACCTACCCACTCTGGGAACGACTGCCAAGGAAACAGCTAGAGAGGTATAAGTCCCATAGGAAGTGGGAGCAGTACCTGGAAAAGGAGTGAGTGCTGAGCAAGCAGCGTTGTTCCCTCTCAACCCCCTCCCCCACAAACAGCGCCACCACGTGGTGAAATGGGTCGCCCATACTGACAAATACCTAAGGCTCCACCCCTTAAAAGTAACAGGTGCGACAGCTCTACCTAAGACACAGAGGCAAACAAACACAGGAGCCTGTCAAGATGAGGAGACAGAAGTATGGCTAAAAGAGGGAATGGATGAAGGTTTCAGTGGGAGAACTAAGCAACGAGGAGATAGCCAACCTAACAGATCCACAGTTCCAAAGACTGGTGACAAATGCTCACAGCTTAAGTATGGCAAATGCATAAGGGAAGAAGTGAAGTCTATGCTAAATGAAACAAAAATACACACAAAACCAGTGGTGAAGGGAAGGAAACTGGGGTTCAAATCAATGATTTGGAACATAAGAAAGAAAAAAAGTCAACCAGTACAGAATGAGGAAACAAAAATTGAAAAAAAATGAGGAGAGGCTTAGGAACCTCTCGGGCAATTTTAAACATACCAACATCTAAATCATAGGGTACCAGAAGAAGAAGAGGAAGAGCAAGAAATTGAAAGCTTATGTGAAAAATAATGAAGGAAAACTTCCCAAATTTGGCGGAGGAAAAAGACATACAAGACCAGGAAGCACAGAGAGTCCCAAACAAGCAAGACCCAAAAAGGACCACACCAAGACACATCATAATCAAAATGTCAAAGGGTAAAGATAAAGAGAGAATCTTAAAAGCAGCAAAAGAGGAGAGTTACCTACAAAGGGCCGCCTATATGTCTATCAACTGATTTCTCAAAAGAAACTTTGCAGGAAAGGAGGGACTGGCAAGAAGTATTCAATGTGATGAAAAGCCAGGATGCTACAACCAAGATTACTCTATCCAGCAAAGGTATCATTTAGAATGTTAGGGCAGTTGAAGTGCTTCCCATACAAGGTAAAGCTAAAGGGGTTCATCATCACCAAACCATTATTATATGAAATGTTAAAGGGATTTAACATTTAAGAAAAAGAAGATCTAAACTATGAACATTAAAATGACAACAAACTTACAACTATCAACAACTGAGTCTTAAAAATAAAAACAAAATCCAACTAAGCAAACCAGAATAGGAACAGAATCATAGGTATAGGGATCATTTGGAGGGTTATCAGCTGGGAGGGGGAAGGGAAAGAAATGGGGATATGGTGCAGGGATTAAGAAGCATAATTGGTTGGTACAAAATAGACAGGGGAAAATTAAGAATAATATATGAAAGGGTGAAGCCAAAGAACTTATATGAACAACCCATGGACATGAACTAAGGGGGGTGGGATTGCTGGAGGGAAGAGGGGTATACTGGGTGGACGGGAGAAAAGGGGAAAAAATCAGGGACTACTGTACAACATAATCAATAAAATATACTTAAAAATAAATAAAATAAAAAATACAGAACTGTAAAATTATTTCCAGTGTAACCATACTGCATTATGAGAAGTACAGCTTTTACACCAAGGACTAATGACTCCAGAGTACTATACAACCCAATCATACCTCGACCATTCTATATTCAGTTTAAAGCATCATTAGGGTCTACGGCAAAGTGGTGACATTTCTGGAAATGAGGATTTAAGAGGATTGGTAGAATAAATTAGGAATATTTGGCCTAAAGAATTATGAAGGGAAGTGTATGGTCACTAACTGGATTTCAATAAAAGTTTCTAGATAAATAAAGGATATGACAGGCATCTTCAAATATTTTACGGACTGTTATATGAAACACAACATTCTGCCAAGCTTAAAACCAGAACTAGTGTTAACAAGCAAAAGTACAGAGTCTCCAATTACCAAAACTTTCTAGCAGGTAATACTGGTGATTTTATACAGGATAGGAAGTTGGTCCCCTCAAACTCTAAGATTCTAGGAATGGTTTCACAGAGTGCAGGGAGATACCATGAACTCTTGTCTATAACAGAAATTTTCAACCTTTTTAATCTCATGGCACACACAAATTAATCACTAAAATTCTGTGACACACCAAAAACTATACTCTTTTTTGCCATGTGACCAAAAAATAGGTACAATTTTGATTCATTCACACCAGATAGCTATTGTTGTGTTGGCTGTTGTGATTATTTTATTTGATATTCTAAGGGAAAAGAGGTCAGTACCCTTGATTAAATAGTCAGGTATTGCATGTTTGAAAAACTCTTGTGGCACACCAGTTGAAAATCGCTAGTCTATGGTACTAAGGTTTCTAACAATTACTGTATTTTTCGCACTATAAGACGCGCCTGACCATAAGACACTCCTAGGTTTAGAGGAAGCACAAGAAAAAAAATATTTCGAACCAAATGGTGTACTAAAATATTTAATAAAATACAACAGAATAATATTTCAACCATGTAAAGTGAAGAGCAGTCAACAGCAATATTAAGAACCATCATCACTGTCATTAACAAATGAGGAGAGACTTTAAGGTTCAAGTACTCTTCTAGTTTTCTAGGAACCCCAAGAACTCATCATTGCTAGTGTCAGAATTTATGAAGCTCAGTTGCTCATAATCTCTGATATCACTTTCTTCGCTATCTTCATACTGACCAGACACCCTGAGATTCGGCAGTAAAGTAGGACATTTAAGCATCCCCAGGGGTTTCGCGTGGGCCCACCGCTTCCTCTTCTAACAGCTGTCACCACTGTTAACAGGCCAAGTAATACACATCACGGTCTGTGATGCAATATTCACTCCATAGGACACACAGACATTTTCCCCCACTTTTTTTTTGGGGGGGGGGGTGTAGTGCATCTTATGGAACAAAAACTACGGTTATTAGTAATCTCTGTTAAGGGAGACACTGTGAAAAGGTTACCTTCCACACTGAAACTGTGAGTTATATAACGTGGACACAAAAAACAGTGGCACAATTAGGCTCCAAAGACGACCAGCATTTAAATACTACTCATTTGACAAATTAAAAACTAGCACAATCACAAATCATGTTCACAGTCACAATCAAAAACCCTATTTCTCTCCCATATTTACAATGCCTGGAATGAAACAAGATTTTAAATGCTATTAGATGTTTTTATCCAAGAGCTAATTCTAATCCATTTTCAGTAGAGCGATACAACAACAAATGCATTTACCTCTGGAGACCAACAGGGATCACACACAAAATAATCAACTTAAAAAAGAAAAAGAAAGAAAATCTCTTATTCCTAAAGAGTAGTGTAATTATAAAAATTATATTACTAAGTCATCTCAATGACTTAAAAAAAAAAATAAAGACCTGTTCGTTTTTAAACAGCAAGTAATAAGAAAGGGTTTGATGTAATAAGCCCATCTCCTCAGTCCTGCTGCCCAGAAATAAATGTTTTCTGTGTATACTTCCAGTCATTTTCTATGCAGGTATGCTCCAAGTTTTTTTCTGGTTTTTGTTTTTAAATTATACAGGTAGCCACCTGACTACAACTTGCTCTTTTCACTCATTGTATCTTTGATCTCTTTCTATTTCACCACACATACTGATCTGCCTCCTTTTTTAATAGCCCACTGAGCATTTCATTATATGGTAGTTCTTAAATTTAACTAATCCTCTCAATGACAGATGTTTGGGATATTCCTGTCTTTTGCTATTATAAATACTGCTGTAGTGAACATACTTGTACAAATCTCTTTGTATGCTTGTACAAGTATAGGTACAAGATACATTCCCGGATGTGGAACAGTAGGGTGTTTGTTTGTTTGTTTGTTTTTTTATTCTCACAGCTATTGCAAAATTGTTCTCCAAAGGGACTATATCAAATAAACTCCCAACAACTGTCAGGGGCTTCTATTTTCCTTGCCACCTAGCCAAAATTAAGCAACACCACATTTTTTTAATTGCCAGTTCGATAAGTGTGAAATGATTACTTTAATTTACATTTTTTCACTACTGAGGTTGAGCACATTTTCATGTATCTTTTGCCCATCTGCAACCATGTGCAATGAACACCCCTGCACAAACCTCTTTGTATGCTTGTGCAAGTACAGGTATAGGATACATTCCTATATAGTATCCAGAATACATAAAGAATCTTATGACCCAACAATAAAGAAAGCAAACAACTTAATTATAAAAGGGAAAAAGGACCTGAATAAAAATCTCTCCAAAGACATGAAATATCCAATAAGCATACGAAAAGGTGCTTAATATCATTAGTCATCGGGGAAATACAAATCAAAAACACAACATGATACCATATAATATGCCCAAGAGAACAATTTTTTTTAAACCCTGGAAAATAACAAGTGCTGGAGAAGATGTAGAGAAATTAACTGGAACTTTCAAACACTGCTGTTGGAAATGAAAAATGGTGCAACCTCTGTGGGGGTTCCTCAATAAATTAAACATACAACCCAGCATTTCCACTCTTGAGTATATACCTAAAAGAACTGAAAACATACATTCACACAAAAGCTTGTACATGAATGTTCACACCAGTATTATCCATATAGCCAAAAAGTAGAAACCAAAATCCATCAAATGACGATGGATAAACAAAATGTGGTATATCAATACAACAGAATATTATTTAACAAAAAAAAATGATATATGCCATAATGTTTCTAAATGTTGAAAACAAGCTAAAGTGAAAGAAGTCAGACACAAAAGGTCACATATTGTATGATTCCATTTACATGAAATATTCAGAGTAGACAAATCCACAGAGACAAATAGTAGTTGCCAGGAGCTGGAAAAAGGAAAGAACTGGAAAAGATTGCTAATGGGAAAAGAATTTCTTTTGGGGGGTAACAGAAATGTTCTGGAGTTATTAGATCAATGCACATAACCTTGTGTGTATAGTAAAAACTACTCAATTGTGCACTTTAAAATGGCAAATTTTATGATATATAAGTTATATCTAAAAAAAGTAAAGATTAAGATCTGTAAAATAATTTAACTTGTGATTTACCACAGCAATAAGGGAATTAGTAGTATTCAGTCCGTAAGTGACTTTGGGTCTAAAACTAGGCAACCATTACAAAGACAATTTAGTTAGGGGACTGATTTCAAGCACTTATACATATGTGACCATAAATGGAATAAATTCCCAAGAGTAGAAGATGTAGATGTGAGAGTTGTAACTAAGGAACAGGGAAGCTAAGCCCAAGGGAATGCCAGAGCACAGCTCCTTTCAAATGAATTATCAGCCAAAGCAATTCCTGCTGTACCTAACTTACAGCAGATCCAGTCTTCTATAAACAGATCTTCATTACAGATAAATGGAGGAGGAAAAAGGTTACCATTTACCTCAAAAAGGCTTTAAGAAATTAAAATCAAACAGGATGTGGGAAGAACCTAAAATAGAATACCAACAGTTAATAAATGAACTTAATTTTATTACAAGTAAGTAGCAACGATACAGAAGTAGGGGGAAAATATTACCTAACTAACTTTTGAAAACAGATTATGACTATACTTTAAAGCTAAAAACAAATACTGTACTCCAGTTTTTAAAAAGTGTTTCTCACAAGGGAATAGGTTAGCAATTTTGAAACTACTTTTGTGTGTGCACTAGGACTGAACAAATAAGTAAATATGTTGTGAATTAGAACCAGGTTTCTCATCTTTGGAGGAAGTAACAAGAAAAGGGAAAAAGATGGCAGGGAGACTAGAATAAACCCTGAGGTATGGGACTGGATCTGGCAGCATCAGAATGAACTCATAGTTTTTACTATATATAGATGAATGGATAAGAAAATTTTAATATATGTGTACGTATGTTACAGCAGGTAGGTACTTAAGTTATTAACAAAGGAAAGGAACAAATGGAATCAGACAGTAAGCCTGATTAACCAGGAAAGGGCAGCTTCAGACACTCCAGGGGAACAGCTGCATCTTCAGTCAAAGAGATGTTAATCTCCAAGTAGGAAAGACTTGTCTTTCCAATCTTCCAAAGAACAACCGGCCATTCCCCCAGATTAAAAGGGGAGGGATAGTGAGGGGGGAACTCCTTTGATGAGCACATACACAGTAGAAGCCAAGATAGCACAGGGCAAGTCTTTCTACTAAGCTCATGTGCAGTAGAAGCCAGATGGCAAAGCAATCTATGAGGCATGCACAAGAGCCAAAATGGTGACCATAAAGGAGAGGACTCTAACCTGGGAAAATCTGAGAAATAGACCAGATAGAATAAGGGCATGAAACCCCAGGAGATCCGGGAAAAGGACTGGATAGAGGAAGGCACCAACATAGCCACAGGAAGATTGAGCAGAGAGATTCGATAGTTTGAAAGAAAGCCTACTCCTTCCCAAACCCAAGGAGATATAATCAAAGTTTCACAAAGGCTGGAGGCAGTCATACTTTCCCTCTTTAGCTGCCATCACAAGCTGGACAAGAACAGAGACTGTGGTGGACTACAAGAGCCTCAAATGCCAGGCTAATGGCACAGTAGTTCTGGGTCCTGGCCCTCCTCCTAGGCTTGGTGGGGACAACTGTGAGCTTGCAACCCCAGAGCTGGGCTACTTCCACTGTGAAACAAAGCTGAGCCACCTGGTCATGGATGAAACATCACCTAAGCCCTTCCTTTGCTTTTGCTCCAATAAATCTTGCCACTATACTTCAAATACTCTTACTCATGTACCCCTGAAATGCATTTCCTGTGACACCATGGAAGAATCCTATTTCCTCCCACAACATTGTTATTACTATACATATATTTGCTAGCTCTATCTACTGAGAGGACCTAGAAATGATGACACCCCAAGAGTACTGGGCACACCTAACATACAGATCTTGGTTTCTAGGTACCATTCTCCAATAAAATGAACCAGCCTCCTTTTGGGAAATGGCTGATTCTGTGCCTGGTGCAAACAAGAAAAACATGAGATGCTTCTAGAACATCTTGCAATACCAGAAAGTAAAGTAGTATTCACAAAATGATGGGAACATTGTAGAAAGGACACAAGTACAAATTTGAAAGCACTCTTAATAAGCAAAGCTGAAAAAATCTGAGCAACAAAGCATTAAGACTTTAACCCATACAGTAAAATAAATATCCATAAATCTGTATAAATAATTGAACTATTACTGACCAGAGGGAAAAGGGCAGTTCTTCTTTAACAGAATTCCAATTAATAAATATAGAAGGAATGACAGAAACAAAATCATCATTAAGCTAACACATTAGTTCTTGCTGCCATCAAGAACCATAAGTAGAGGCAAAAACTGGCCTGTGATGAGACATAGGATGTTTGAGATTTCCAAGTTCCACCCCACAAGAGGAAGGTATCAATTACAAAGGAATTATTATATTACAAAAGAAAATTTACACTTATTACTAATTACAAAGGAAAAAACATTAACTTCACAGTGGAGAAATATGGCAGACACCACCTTAACCAGTGATTACAGTTAACATAACCAGTCATAAGACACACTAATCATGGGTAAATAAATATCAGGCAAATCCAATTGAGAGACATTCTAGGAAAATAACTGACCAGTACTCTTCAAAAGTTTCAAGATCCCAAAAGATTTAAAAAAATAAATAAATAAAGACTGGGGAACTTAATAGATGGGAAGAAACTAAAAAGATATAACTAAATGCAAGGTGGAATGTCACACTGGATCCTAGACCAGAAAAAGGATGGTTTATAAATGTGAATTTCTTGGTTCTGATCGTTATACTATGGTTATAAGATTTTATCATTAGGGGAAACTAGGAACAGGGTATATAAGAACTCTTTATACTAATTTTGAACTTTGACATAAATATAAAATTATTTAAATTAAAAAGTTTAAAAGATTTTAGAACAACCTCTGAAAGTAAAGCAAATCTTTCTTCTATTATTCAAAGGAAGTTAAAACAATTAAACAACAGTTAAACACTTTAATAACTGTTAAGCAATTACACCTAGAAAGAATTTGACATTTTTTGATCAAGTTAAAAGGTGGGCATAATACTCCATTTGTTGATAGATCAATTTGTATAAATTATTCCAAGTCCTGACAGAAATGTGGTGCAAGGATGGGGGAAGGAGTACCATATGATGTACATATTTTTAAAATCTCTCCATTTTGTTACCATACATTAAACATGCAACTACTGTTTTTTAAAGCCTTCAGCTAGCAACAATTCTTTTACTAGCAACACCAGATGTTTTAAAAAATGTTGACTGTGGTCCTCTTTTTTTTTTTCTTATTTGAACGTTTCCATTTTACTTTTTATTTTTCATTTTTTTACATTGTTTTTTTATTAGAGTTGTCCCACTTTTTCCCCCATTGCTTCCCCCTACCCCGCTCACCCCTTCTCCCACAGTCAGTCACGACTCTGTTGTCCATGCCCATGGGTCATTTATACTAGGTCCTTGACTAGACCCTTCCCCTTCTTTCCCTCCTTCTCTCCCTTCCCCCTCTCCCTTCCCCCCTTGTCACTGTTAGTCTGTCCTTGTTTACATGTCTCGGTTCAATTTTGCTCCTTTGTGTTGTTCGTTAGTTTCCTGTATTAGGTGATATCATATGGTACTTTGCTTTCTTTGCCTGGCTTATTTCACTAAGCATAATTCTCTCTAGTTCCATCCATGTTGTCACAAATGGCAGGAGCTCCTTTTTCTTTCTTCCACATAGTATTCCACTGTGTAAATGCACCACAGTTTTTTGATCCACTCATCTACAGATGGGCACTTAGGCTGTTTCCAGCACTTGGCTACTGTAAATAGTGTTGCTATGAACACGGGGGTGCATAGGTTCTTTTGAATTGGTGTTTTCAGGATTCTTCAGGTATAATCCTAGCAATGGAATTGCTGGATCAAAAGGCAGTTCCATTTTTAGTTTTCTGAGGAAATTCCATACAGTTTTCCATAGTGGCTGCACCAGTCTGCATTCCCACCAACAGTGCACTAGGGTTCCCTTTTCTCTGCATCCTCACCAGCGCTTGTTTGTTGATTTGTTGATGATGGCCATTCTGACCGGTGTGAAGTGGTATCTCATTGTGGTTTTTATGTGCATCTCTCTGATGGCTAGTGATGTTGAGCATTCTTTCATATGCCTATGGACCATCTGTATGTCCTCTTTGGAGAAGAGTTTGTTCAGGTCCTTGGCCAATTTTTTAATTGGGTTGTCTGTCTTCTTGGTGTTGAGTTGTGTAAGTTCTTCATATATTTTGGAGATCAATCCCCTGTCTGAGGTATCATGGGCAAATATGTTTTCCCATATGGTTGGTTTCCTTTTCATCTTGCTGATGTTTTCTTTTGCTGAGCAGAAACTCTTTATAGTTTGATGAAGTCCTATTTCTTTATTCCTTTTATTTCCCTTACCTTAGGAAATGTATCAGTGAAAATACTGCTACATGAGACAGCTGAAATTTTCCTGCCTATGTTTTCCTCTAGGACTTTTATGGTGTCACGTCTTAATTTAAGTCTTTGATCCATCTTGAGTTTATTCTGCTGTGTGGTGTAAGCTGGTGGTCTAGCTTCATTTTTTTGCACGTCCCTGTCCAGCTCTCCCAGCACCATTTGTTGAAGAGGCTCTTTTCACTCCATTTTATGTTCCTTCCCCCTTTGTCAAATGTTAGTTGACCATATAGTCCTGGGTTTAGTTCTGGGCTCTCTATTCTGTTCTATTGATCTCCTTTGTTAATAATAATATATTTTCCTTGAAATTATTGACTAGCCAGTAATTCAACTGTACAAACAGATGGTAGATTTCTTTACTCCTTCTCCTTGTTCCTCCACCATACACCAACAGAATGCATTTCATATAGCAGTTAATTAACTACTTAATTTTACTGGCTTTCGCAAACAAAATCCTTATTAAAGACATGACTGTGGCATCCCTCACACCCTACTTAACTGATCTAAATAGCTACAGGTACAACAGGGAGCCACATAAGCTCTTAAAAGTAAATTGTGGTCAGATACTATAAGCCACCAACTTTGAATCCTATAGGTTTAAGTTGAATGAGAACTTCTTTGCTGTCACAAAATGTACTCTTATTACCACATATATTATTTCCCATTTTAAGTGGTTTTCCTCAAAAATTATTTTTCTAACCAACTATTTTAATATTATGTTTAAATGATCTTAAAGTGAAAAACAAGAAGAAAGTTACTTCTAAATTCCACACTATTAATAAAAGAAAAATTATAAAGGGTCCAATAAATAGTTCACTAGCTCAGACACCTTTACCTATTAATTGAATGTTATAGATGGGGAAATTAAAGTATAGTGACACTAAACTAGGTTTTTTTTTCCTAAAAGGAAATACAGCAGAAAAGAACTCCTTAAAAATAAGAATACCACACAACTGTGTACATGTAAGCAGGTATTACACAGTGAGGTTATGACTAGAATGCATGTCCAAGGGAACCGTCCCTTGTATTATTGGCATTGAAAATACATGTATCGTGTCCCTAACATGAGTGGAAGAGCTGGGGGTATTCCACACTTCACAAAAACGAATAAAAACATACTGGGTGTCCAAAAAAAAGCCACTTCCTGAAGAGCCTAATAAATAAATCTGATGAAGAATTCTGACTGCAAAAAGAAGTCTACTTGAAATTTTATAAATGAATAAAAGGGAAAAGGGCATTACATTCAGGAGGTCTGGCAATTTCAAAAAGAGCTCGGTACACTTCACTTCTTAATGTCAAAGAATAGTTCTGAGAGCAAGTAAAATATTAAGTTCATCCACCTCATTAATTAGTAGGTAAAACTTTTAATCTAGACTTCAACATTTTTGCCCTACTGCTGGTTACAAATCATGAAATACTCAAAACCTAAACCAAAGTACAGTCAAAATCACAATTTGATGAAACCATGATATAAGCATTAAGATTTTAAAAGCTAAGCTAGCATAGGTTTCTTGAGCATTCCATGTCTCAAAAAATATGTAAAGCCTTGAAATTAATACCTAAGAGACCAATGGAAAAAATAATTTTCCCAAAGTAAAGGGAATTAGCATTTCCTGAGCAGCTCTTTCATTTCAGATCTTTCATCTTACCCAGTTTAATCCTGACAAGCCTGAGGAAGAGTCATCATCATCCTTTACATGTGAGGAAAACAAGGCTTAGAGAAGTTAACTTCTGTGCCTTTGATTAGACCAATGCTTCTTAACCTCCACAACACTGACATCTGGGGCCAGATCATTCTTTATTAGCAGGGGTGAGGGGGTCATGTGTATTATAGGATATTTACCAACACCCTGGCTTCTCCCCACTGGATGCCAGCAGCATCTGCCCTAGTTGTGCAGACCCAAACCATCTCTAAACATAGCCCATGTTCCCTGGAGGGCAAAACCGCCCCCAGTTGAGAACCAGTGAGTTCAAGTGAAGAAGCCAGCATTTTCACTCAATAGAAAACGGCTACATGCCAGAGTCTATTCAAGCTGAATTAAGAACAAATGAGGGTCTTTGCCCTGACAAGCATTAAGACATGCACAACCTCTTCCTCCAAAGAGACTTCTTTTTTCCCCCTAATATGGGACACTGAAAAATTAATCCCTGCCTTTTGTCATCTAGTGGTTATGGACTGAATGATGCCTTTTAACCCTGTTGCCAAATCTGTTGCCCCCAGAATACAACAAGGATGCCAGCCTGTTAAACCAAGCACGCCATTGTCCGGGGACAGCCAACTGACCTGGAGTCTGCACGATCTTTCCCCATGTGGGAAGGCCACCCTCCCCTCCACACCCCCAACCTTATTAGGGATTTCTGGACCCAAGGGTAGGTAGGATGATGACCATGTCCAGCTTGAAGCAGCTAGAGGAGAACGAGACCTTCGACCACTGTCCTTTATAAGATTATAAAGGGTCTTAAGTCTGAGAGGGGGGAATTGTTATTTTTTGTTATAAAAAATTAATTAATTAATTTAAGAAAAAAGAAGAATATAGGAAAGGGTGAAGCCAAAGACCCATTGGGGGGGGGGATTACTATGGGAAGGGGGATACTGGGCGGAGGGGAGCAAAGGGGGGGAAAATTGGAACTACTGTAACAACATAATCAATAAAATATAGAAAAAAAAAAAGACACGCATGCCCTGATGGTTTAACCTTCAATACACTCCCCTTAGCCAGCCCCCACATCAGCTAACTCCTCCAACAGGTCAGTGGCACCTTCACCCATCCACTTCTGCTGGCTTAACAGTCTGTAGTCGTTTCTGACTCAACTTTCCTCCTCCACCCCCACTTCATTCCCTGGATGTATAATAGTTACTGCCCAAGTTCTGCTGGTTTTTTCTGGGAGCAAAATGTCTCTCTAGTCCATCCCTACTCTCCATCCTACTATAGATACAAGCCCAATTCTCCTCCTTTCTACTAACAGAAGAAATCAGAAGGAACTAATCTCACTTGGCCCCTAAAATCAATTAAGGGTATTAAACAAGATGTTATAACTGAACTACCAACTGCTAGGGTAGGGGCAGGCAGACCTCAAAAAGTAAAGACCACATCCTTTTTGTGGAGTGGGAAAGAAACTGGAATTTCCCATCTGATCTCAGACACTTCCAAAGCCAGATGTCAACTTTCAGTAAATAACAGCCCTGACAAGCATTAAGAAAAGGACACAGCAGAGATTAGTTTGCATGCCATTAAAAAGTGGCTTGCATGCTATTTCTGGCACTTGTACCATGAACCACTTTTGCTGCTACAAGGGAATGCAGAACTGACACAACAGAGAAGTGAGGTAAGATTCCCACAGAAAGCTTGAACCAGCTAGTATTTCTGCCCCTCCCCTGTATAAACCCAGATGAAGGCAGATAAAGCAAACATTCCACTAGGGAAACTCTAAAACAGATGGTCACACAAAATCTAGTTACAAAGCAAAATCTAGTTACAAAGGCACATATATCAAATTTTCAATACATATATGAGTATTCAGCACCAAAGGCTAATTTATTAGTATTGAGAAAGAAAGGCTGATTCAGGTGAGAGGAAATCCAGGTTCTGTTTTAAAGTTTATCTCTCCCTTAGGCAGAGAATAGAACTTAACTGCATTAATGGTTCTTAGGAAATGCTTTATCCTTTTTGACTTTAAGATACCACAATCAAGTAACTTTAAATTCAGTATCTGAAACTCAAAACCTAATCAAAAGTTTTAATTTACACTTCACAGTTTTAAAAAGCAATGTTCAAGGAAAGTATGATAGCTGATATCCTAAATATTTCTGCTTCAGCTATTATTTGAGTTTTGCTGTAAAGGGCTGCATATCAAACAAAATTACCAAGTGGCAAATATATTTAGTTTCAGGGCCCTACTGCTACTACAACTTTACTAGGTTATTCATTTTAAGTAGATAAATAACTAATTAGAATAATTTCTACAAGGATGTATCAATGTCTCAGTTTTCTAAAAGAACGAATATGTCATGCTAAATTGCTGTACAGTATTTCCTCTTGGGAGACACAGTTTAGCTCAGCACTTTTATGCAATGATCAAAATCCAAGCCAAAAGGCTTTACTTAAGCAAGGAATTATAATTAACGAATTCCAGTTCACACATTCCAATTCCAGTTCACACATTCTCTAACATCCGATATATTGAGTTATTAAATAATTCCATTATATTAAATAATTGCAATTCATACATCTTCTCTAATATCTGAAGCAGAAATCAAACTTGAACTTGATGCCCAATTACAGCCATTTAAAGGTGATGCTTTTGACCCCTGCTATTACTGTCCTTCTGTCTGTAACTTAAAAAAGCCTTTTAACATTTCATCCAAGTTTTTTCTAAATATATATATCAAATAAGTCTAGCCCAACTAATCTAATTGAACCGATTTAAGTAATTTCCTTGTAATTCAAAGATGTGTGCCTTTGTCAAGTCACGTAAATAAAGCCTTGAAGATGAAAGACATGAACAAATGCATATAAATACCAGCCATATAAATTCAAGAGGTAATGCATCAATTTAGCCTGACATTTTTTCCAAGAAATCATTTCCTGTAGGAAATGAGAGCATTAACTTAAACTCGCCCAACCTAATTTTACTTTACTGCCTTTCACCAACACCTGTTCATTAAGAAAATGGTAAAGATAATGTCACAGCTGATACCTGAAATCTTTATAAAAATAATTTGCTTTTTAACAAAGTAAATACAGGCTGACCCTTTGAACCAGTCCTTAAAGAGATCTTCAAGATGTTACATGCAACCACAGTGTAATTTAAAATTCATCCCAACTGATTTTACCATCAAATCACAGTGTTCTTTCAAATTTTAAGGCAAAATTTAACCTTGTCAAACAGGTTACAGTTAACCAAGATCTCAAAAGAAAATCAGCCTTGAGCCCCAAGGGGTGTGTTCCCTAGGAGACCATTTTGATTGCTACTGCTTCCATTAATAAGAGTGGAATTCTGCTGACATTAAATGGAGGATAAAAACATTAAGACAAATCAAGTAGTTAGAATTCAACTGTCAGAAGGCTACTGCTCAGTCTCTGCAATATACTTCCTCTGCATTAAATTACTACATTTATACAATGCTGTCACATACATAATCTTTTAGTTTCGACTCTTCTAGAAATAGTGATTAAGAATATTATCTTGCTGCCAAACCTGCAAACAAAATAAGTTAAATTTTCCATACCCCAAAATATAAAATATTGTTATAATCTGGTTTCCCATTCCTACTTGAAGAACTACAATTAAGGTGGTTTCTTATCTATTTTTCCTTATAGTGTTTCCAACTACTCTAACACAATCTTTAAGACATTCCTAAATGATTAATAATTTGAACTTGAATAAGCAACTATTTTAAAAAGTAAGCTGTAAATAAACATACTATCATTTTTAAGTGCTAGTCAAAGAAATTGGGGGAGATTTATTCTAGACCTATTAGCTCTGCCTATAGCCTTAAATTAAGCATGTCCTGAAATCTTGAAGATCATTACATATTTACCCATTTGTCAAAGAAACATTAATGGCTATTATTAAATAGTTTCATGTGCATTAATTTTATATTGGTTTTGCTATGGGAAAGGTCAAATTTATTCTAACAGAAAAAAATCCATTATTGGAAAAGAGAAACTATTTGCAAAATTATCCAGCTAACAATGTTTTCTAATAAGCCATCCCTTTACACATACATTTTTTTTAATCAGAAAAAGGGTCCTTTACTTAAATATCTGATTCCTAAGCGGTATCTGTTTAGATTTGTGATAAACATGCAAAAAGGAGTTCCAAAGGATGTGGATAAAATCCTAACCCACAAATGGATGTCTCTGACCAGTCCCTAAAATTCTAGTAAATTAACACTTCAAATATTTCTAGTGACTAGCAGGAAGTACTATATTCATGAAGCGCCCTGGAAGCTAAGGCTAAAAATCTGTCAATCTTTGCTGAGAAAACCATAGAAGAAAGGTCCAGAAGAATCAAAACTGAAGTGTCAAAGAATATTACATCTGCTGAAAAGGAAGCACATAAACGTCATTCCCTCCAGCAACAACTGTACACACGGCACACCACCCTAAGAACCTTCATGCTAATGCTCCTGGGCACCACTAACAATTCTACCCTGTACACAGCTAGGATGTGACTTATCTACAAACCTACTGAAGGATTCTGTTTCTCGGGAACAACAGCAGTCACTCATTCATGCGTTCTGTGTGTCATGATGTTTGGGCACTTCGCAGACCAGGCTGCATTTATTCCTCACACCAGCCCTCCAAGAGGGCATTATTCCATTTACAGATGGAAAAGCACTAGAAGCTGACAAAGCTTAGAAGCATAGTAACTCATCAGTTTTTTAGGATAGGAAAAAAAAAAAAAAAAAAAAAAAACTTGGCAAGATTCAAATCCAAGCCTCTTTTTACATTGGCCCCTGGCTACTTGGTAGCGCTCCAACTTTAAGCCATGATATTACAGAAAATTCTGTACTTAACTCCACCTGATTCCTAACTAACAATGACAACGCCATGGAGAGCATTTTGGCCACTACTGTTTCCCTGTTAGCATTCAGCTGCCATAACAGCAACATTAATGCCTGGTGGTACATTAGTATGCAAACACTGGGCTAGGCTATTTACAGTTAACATTTATTAAGCATATAATATATGCCAAATACTGTTATAAACGCTTACAACAACCTTAAACGGTAGGTATTATCAATATCCTTATTTTATAGATGAAGAAACTGAATTACGAAAAGCTTTAATAATTTACACAAAGCTAAATTTTGTTAAGTCAGGACCTAGCATTCAAATCAGGATGCCTGGCTCTACAGCACATGTTCTTTAACTCTAGACTTCTTCTCCTCCAAGAAAATTTATATGGAGTTCCTCATTTAACCCTCTTAACTATGTAAGCTAAGTGTTATAAATCCCAATTTATAGATTAGAAAACAGGCCTGGCTGGTGTAGCTCAGTTGGTTGGAGCATCGTCCCATCTTTGAAAAGGTTGCCCAGCCAGGGCAAGTACCCAGGTTGTAGGTTCGATCCCTGGTTGGGGCACATACAAGAAGGCAGTCAATAAATGTTTCTCTCTCACATCAATGTCTGTCTGTCTATCTGTCTGTCTCTCTCTCAAAGCAATGAAAAAGATGTCCTCAGGTGAGGATTAAAAAAAAATAAAAAACTAGAAAAGAAAGCAGAGATTCAGAAAGGTAAAGTCATACAACCTTTAGTGGTGAAGGCATGATTTGAATCCATTTTTGTTTCAACTCCTAAGATGCTAACACACCATGTCAAATGAGGATACTAACTATATAAAAAGGTAAGTGATTACTATCATGTAATACATGTATATTTCAAAATGGTCACTGCTTCTAAAATTTCTACACTATACAGATCTTCTTTAAAATGTTTAAGTATGAAAAGAGAAAAATGTTAGTTATGAGACACTGACAAAAATGGCCTCTTGATTATTATGATGCAGAAAACCCCCCCAAATTTTTAAGAACTGTATAATCTTTTATTATAAAGCCAAATCAATTTTATTTGGCCAAAAAGTAGAGAGGCCCAGTCAGCCAGCAGCATATACCACTCCTCTCCCCCATCATCTCAATAGACAATATGAGAGCCAGTTTTGTTAGTCATGCTCCTTTTCCTAAGAGATCAAGAAATAAATGCAACATCTAAGAATCCACCTACTTGAAGCTACTCTCTTCAATCTGGACCATTCTGAAAGCAGAAGCTCAAGTTTTAGCTGTTAAGATGCAGCTACTAAGAAACAGGTATATAAATGAATGCACTTATTCTTTGTCTCTTGTGCAGAAAGGACTTGCCTTTCTTAAATTTATAAACTAAAAGACAAAGAAGAAAAGGCCTCAGAATAGTGGTATTTCCATATCACCAGACAAAAATATAACTGCTTTCAAGGGCTGTTTCTAAAGACCCAATTAGACAGTGTAACTCGCCTGCAGTTATACACTTTAGTGTTTCAGAAAATGTCTTCCACCAATTACCCATCCAAAGTAGAACTCAGCAATGTAATTGTGCCTTTCATCATATTTCCCACATATCCCAGGGTCTCAGGCAGCAAAACAGATTACTGCATATAAGAAGCATCTATTTTACAATTACTAGTCCTACTTAGAAGAATCAAGCTTACATTCTCAACAAGGGAAAAACAAATTAGGAAGCAGCCAGTAAGCTCTACTGCAGCACTTTTTACCAGATACTGTACAGATTTTTAAAACCAAAAGATACAAGAGGACAAACTGTAATTTGTTATTATCTTTTATAGCATCCTGCAGACCTGAAGCAAGAAAATAATAATAATAACACACACAAGTCAGAAGTCAGTCCAAAGAGTAACTGTGGTTGTTTCAGGAGGGTAAAAAATTATTTCTTCAGATTTTCAACGCTTTTAAAAAATAATCAGTGCTGTGTATGAAAAGCATTAAATATTTAAATGAGACCAAAGGAATTAAGTAACACCTGAATGATAATCCAATGTGTACAAAGTGTACAGTGGCCAAACAAGTTCCACTGTCAACCTCCTAAATGATGTTTTGAAATAGAGAGGAACTTGAAACGGAAATAACCTCAAATATTTCATTAATTCATAACTTTTTGTGTCCACATACTGAAAAAAGTGAGATTTTCCCCCCAAAGCTGCATTTCATTAAAAAAAAAAAAAAAAAAACCTTTTCTTTCTTATAAACGAATCCAGTCACATACCATATCAAGACTTGACATGCACATATACAGAGATACGGCCCTCTTCCCTCCCCATTTCCACTGTCTGTCTAGTAATTACTTGCAAATAGCGATTTAAATAAACATAGATGCTATCTGAAATGAAAACTTCCCTTCTGTTCCCCAAACTAAAGGTTTGTCAGGGAAACAGAATCAAGCTCAGTCACCTCACAGAACCTTAATTTCCGAAATACCCCTATGTTACCAAAATAAAATCTAGATATCCTAAGAACGCAATTCTTTGGACACTTCACAATTAAAAGAAAAAAATAAAATCAGGAAAATAAAAAGGTAGGGAAAGACAACTTAAAAGCAAACCACCACACCCTCAACTCCGCGTTGCAAACCGTCTGCCAGGGGCCTTTACCTTCATTTTCCATTGAAACAGCACTTGGTTGGTGGCTACAAAGTCTTTAGTGTCAGCCACGGCCACACTGGGAATAGAGAGAGGAGGAAGACAAGGAAGAGAAGCCCCCGGAATCCCAGGCTGTCACCCCCGCTCCCGGCCACGCGTCCCACGGCTGCTCCCACCACCCCTAGCAGCAGCATCTGCAAGAGAAACCAGGAGAAGCGGCGCTGACGAGAAGAGAAGGCGAGGAGGGAGTCCCCAGACCCCGCGCCCACCCCCTCGGTCACCCGCGTCACCCCCAACTCAAGCTGGCAGGGCGGCGCCCAAAGACACCCCACCCAACCCGGGTATCCCCGGACGCCCCGTCCCTCAGGACCTGGAAGTTTCTGGAAATGGGTAATAGTGGTGCACTCCCAATGCCCCAGACCCCCTTCCTCCGGGCAGCAGGAGACTTACCCGCGGGGCTCGCCGGGGCGCCCCGCGCGCCTCGGGCAAAGAGGAACTGCTCGCTGATCGGCGGCGCTAGGAGGGAGTCAGATCCCGATGTGAGGAAATAGCAACGGAAGGAGGGGAGGGAAGGCGCGCGGACGGGGAGGGGAAAGAAAGAGGAGGTGAGGGGCCGTCACTGTCGGCCGGCCGTCTGCGCTAATCTGCTCCCGCCTCCGCCTCCTGCGCTCTGCCCCTCCCCGCCGCCTGCCGCCAGGCGCCCCGGCGCGCTCTGCACTCCCGGGCCCTCCGCGGACCTAGCTCCGTCGCTACTACTTCCGCTGCAAGAGGCGCGCGCGCACGCGTACTCGCAGGCACGCGCGGAGACGGCGGAAGTGAAGACCGAGCGGCCCTCCCCGAGTGGTCTCTGGTTGGGTGCGGAGCAGTCCGGTAGGAGTGAGCGTGGTCCCTTTGGCGGCTCTTCGCGAGCCTCCGGGGAACGTACCTGCCGGTTTCTACGCACCCACAGGGCATGAGGGTCGGAGACCGCCCGCTCCCTCGCGCCGGCCACGCATCCTCAGGAGGCAGCCGCGGGGTATGAGCAGGCGGGCAGGCACAGTCACGGTCGCTGTCCTGGAGGTGTTTGCCCTCAACAAAGGCGACCAGGGAAACCCCTGCCGTCGGGTGGCGGTTACACTCAAAAGTAGACGACTCAAGAACGGCCGAGGGAAGGGGCGAGCGCTGAAAGGCACTAGTTACTGATACCTCGCACCCTCACTTGCAGACCTCTGTTAACAGCTTCTTTGCTCTAACTGCTGGAGCGGGTCATCGCTGGGCTACTTCCCAAACTTCTACCCCGATTAGGGGTCTGCTTCAGTGTCTCTGTAATGAGAGGGCGGAGATCAGCCTCAAAAGGCTCAAGGGAGGATTCAACCTTTTTCATTGATTTAAAGTGTGTGGAACCTCAGAGGTTGGGGTAAAAACCGAGCGTCCACAAATGGAAGCTGAAGAACGGACATTCCCTTCGGCCACTGGCTATTTCTTCTGCCACTTGAACCTTTCACCTAACCCACACCCCCAATAAGTGATTTTTGGTGGACGCTGATTTTTAATAAACTATAATAAGCCAGATAGGGGAAACATAGAACTGAAGGCCTCTCATACCCACAGCCACTAGAGGGCAGGGCTACACCTGAGTTTGAGCGCATCCTCCAAAAAGTCTAGAGACCACTAAGGACAAAAGCCCTCCCTTTATATCCTAAAGGCGTTTTTCTCCATCAACACTTACCCCATTAAAAAATGTGGCCCTTATCTCAAGCCATGTATCATATTCCGGTGCGCTCTCTGGCCACATGTTCAACATCCAAATAAACAGATGGACTATCTTGCCTCTTTTCCTATGTTTTGTCCCAAGTAAGTGGTACTGGTCTAGAATCAAAAATTCTGGACAGCTTTCTAAATTTCTTTTAGGAAACACTGAGATTTTATTCAGCGAGGTCACTTTTAAATTTCAAAAGTGAAACCATAAAAATCAGAATGAAGTAGATGTTTAGTCTTGTTACGCAGGATAGATAGCAAACCGAGGCAGGAAGGAGGAGGAAGACATGCCTTACCCATTAACTTAGCAATCCTGAGCCTGATCCAATAAGATTGCCAGGAGTCCAGAACATTACAAGCAAAACTATGATAGCACAGAAGGAGGGGAACCTTTGAAGTTCTGTGTGTATATTTCCACTAGCTGGGAAAGAAAGCCTTTGAAATTGTATATTAATCCCAAGGTCTGGAAGGGAGAGGAGGAGGGGCAACCTAGAAACTGGACAAAGTATATAACTCCTAAACCGCAAGAGTCAAAGCACTCACAGTTCTATACTGGGTTATTCAGAGTAGCTGGGTCCCTGCCTGTAGTTTTGTGCTCAAATGTATTTCATAAATAAACTTATCTCATTTCCACTATACATGCTGTCTCTCACCTGACTTCTCTTGCAAGCAAGGCAAGAACTGAGTGGGAGCCCCTGACTCAGGTCTCCCCCGTAAGAGTCTGAGGAGTTAACTGTCTAGGACTTACCTTTGGCTTGCAAAATTTTTGTCTACCCAGTGGTGTTATAAGCCTATGATTTTGTACAGTGAATATACTATTGCTTGCTCAATGTTGTAATCAATTTTTAATGATTATTAGTTACTCGTTGAACCTTGACACTACAGCATCACATTAAAGACAAAGCATCTAAAATAGGAAAAGTACATGATATAGACATTATTTGACATTAGCATAATCTTACAAAATAGAGGGTAATTTCACTGTACAGAATTTGCTATTGGATTGCTTTAGTTACCTCAAACATTTTATCTAAGGCAACTTCTCAGAATTATGTGTTGTATACTGCAATACACCAGCATTAACACTGAATTCATAATTTACTCCTCCCAAAATGTATTACTCCATGACTGATACCTCAAGTAGCTTACACTGAAATTTTACTTTTTGATTGCCTAACTTGTGAAAGTCATTGTTCCTATTGCTAAGCCAAAACTAATAATAATAAAAAATAAAACCAGCTATTTCCAGGAGAACTGTTACATATTTTATGCTTAATCCACTGTCAATCATCTCACAAATTCCTAGGCCTGGGAGCAGCGAAAAACCTAAAAGGACAGCTGATTCAACCACTTGGCTGATCCTTGAGCGTTAACATACCTCTGTAGACCAAGCCTCTATTCTATGCCTGTAAACCTCTTCCACCAAGCTAACGAACATCAGTAGCACCAACTTTGACTTCCTATGTATATGAAAAATGAAATTTATTAACATTATTCAAACCAGAGCAGTGGAGAATGCTTGATCCACAAGCCAGAAATTCTCTTCTTCCAACATTGCCACCTCTGACCAGCTAACCTCCTATGAGATTTGTGTGTAGCAATTTCCACTTTCTCATCTCAAGAAGAAATATAGTATACTGTATTACATGTATATACAAATGTGTGTATACACATACATATACATGCATACAACATATATGTGTATATACGTTCATATGAGATTTTTATATATAGATATAGGCAGGATTACCCTTCTTTTCTGCTAAAGATTGTTGTGCATAGAAGGATTTTTCTTACAAAATATAAGACATACTAAGAGTCAAGTTTGGGGAAATACAGTCTTATTGAAAGAAGTTTCATATAAAATGAGTGTCTAACAACCACCTGTCAGAATTGCTATAAATCTTCTTGGTTCTATGTCTTAGCAGTGTTGGGAGAATAAAAATTGGAAGCAATAAAAAAAAAAAATCAAACAGACTCAAAAATAAGATACCTGTGTTTGATTAGTTTTAACATATATTGATACCCAAATACTTTACAAATATTTATCAGCCCACAAAACTCCATAGTTTCAACACTTGCTAGCATTCTAATAATTAAATATTTGATGAAACTAAGCAGAAGAAATTAGAGAATTTGAAGTGTATTCTTTTAATATTTATTTTTAAAGAAGTTCATTTCAAGTATGACTCAGTTTTTTCATTCAGTGGGTTCAGAGCCTGTAATGATATTTGGGATCTTTGGTGGGTACGACCAGTCCTGGGTGGGAGATGAGGGTACGTGGGGATGCTGATAAGGATAAGAAAGGGAAGTAAGAAGAGCAAAGTGAGTGTGACTCTCGCAAAGGGGTTAGTTAACTGGAACGACTTGATCTGAACAGGAATAAACATTAATCATTTCAAGAAGTGTTCAATATTAAACACTGCCCAGATCCGATGAAATTTCACACCCAGATTTTAAGCCCAGATAAATGTTTGAAATTAAAAGATAATGTTGAGGTGGCTGCTTCCATGCATGTAGGAAATTTTAGCTAAGTTTGTGCTTTGGATTTTAATGGCATGTATATCAACGCCTGACAAAATCAAAAGCACTGTAAATTTCAGCACAGTTTATCAGGTATTACCTTAGTGACAAGGCAGCTGGGAGACTAGGTATAAGCAGCAGACCTTAGAATAGCCAAGTAAGTTAAATTGCCACTGGCCAGTGTCTTCTACCAACTTTGAAATCCTTGCTGATGGATTGGTTGTCACAAATAGTTGAAACTGTTAAATAGATTCCATAACATGACTCCTGGCCCCCTGCTGTGTTTGCAGTAATAGCCCAGGCCTCCTCCTTCCATTTATATGCTCTCTCAATTTCACATCAGAAATATTTTTTCTTTCTCTTTATTCCACTGCACACTGGGTTCTGAAAGAGTTTTGGAAATGGTTGCATTTCCTCAGACCTCCAAAACGGTATGTTTTTCATTGATTTTCTACCCCACCATTTTCTAGAAGCCAAATGTTTTTTGCAAAGCTTGCATCTTTGCCTGAATTGCCCCATGTCTTCCAGGCCCCCTGCAGAAATCATCTCTCTCTACCTTTCTGTCTACTGTGAGAAAAAGTGAGGGGGAGAAAGGCACAAAAAATATTATTATGCTAATAAGTTAGAGAGGGAGTTTCACAGCACAGAAATTGCTTTATGAGGATCCTGAACCTTTGCCCTGGACCATGTGAACCGATCATACTCCCATTGAGCATTCCACCAAAAATGGGGGACCCGCACCAAAGATGGTTTGTAGGATAGGTGATAGAGAAAGGGGAATTGCAATTTGGCAAAATCATTTACAAGACAGATGATAGAGAAGAGGAATTACAAATTATTAGGAAAGAATTTTTGCAACACAAGAAAATTGCTAAAACTTTAGGTTAGAAACTTCTCTACAAATATAGATCAGGTGGAAAATTAAATTAGCATTTATTGTATACCTTCAAGCAACTTTATTTTTGCTTTGTTGGTTTTAAAAGGCATTGTTTATGTAGCCAAGTTCAGAAGATATTAAAAGTAATTTAATGTATGAAATATAATATATTTGGGGGATTACGAAATGAGGATTCTGGAAAGAAGAAAGAAAGGAAGGAAGGAAGGGAGGAAGGGAGGGAAGGGAGGGAAGGAAGGAAGGAAGGAAGGAGAAAGGAAGAAAGAAGGAAAGAGAGAGAGAGAGAAAGGAAGAAAGGAAAGAAAGAAAGCTTTCTTTAGCTCAGGAACAAATACACTGAAAAGCAAATTGGGGGATTGAACTGACCCAACCATTCCCCAGTTCAAACAGCTGAATGCAAAACTGTCCTCTAAGAAACTGCTACATCAACTAAAAGGAATATGTACTGGTCTTCTAAATGAACAGTGTCCCATTCTAGAATGTTTAACAGGAAGCCAACAAACTAGAAATGGCCATTAGGCCTATGAGGAAAATAAAAAGAACTCTGTTATATTCCAAATGATAAAGGTACCTGGTAATGGACATTACCAATGACCCTCAAATATTTATTCCCCTCCAGGATCATTAGTTTAAGTTAAAAGTGTGGCCCTTACTACCAGCAGCAGCAGCATCACTTGGGAACTTACTAGAAATGCAGATTCTTAGATCGCACCCAGACCTACCAGTCAAATTCTGAGAGCTGCACTCAGCAATTTGTGATTTAATAAAATTTCCCCATAATTCTGAATGCTTGATAGTGCTGCAGCCACCACCCTTCCTCCTCAGGGACTAGCTAATACCAAGAATGACAAAATAGTGATGAAAGGAAGCCAAGCCCTTTAATATATAATTAAGCTAACAATTCAACCAACCTTGGAGCCTGCCTTATCACATTAATGTAAGATAATAAACAAAATATTTTTTCTGTTACTTGCAGATAAAAACATTCTAACTGATAGAGTTTTAAATGAAAAAAAAAGTTTCCTTTAAATAGATTAAAGTATTGGTTACTCCTATAAAAATAAAGTTGATTGCTCCTATAAAAGTTAAAATAATTCAATGTAATATGACATTCAAATAATAAAACATTAAATAAGATACTTAAAATATTATAGGCACTGTTAATCAATGTAATAAGATATAAGTCAAAAAGACTGAACACAAAGTTTTTTTGTTCAAGTGATTTCCTTATTAAGACATAAGTAAAAAACTGACTGATCTCAGAAGCTCCTTTGACAAGTTTTTCTGATAACCAGTTAGTAGTATTTTTAAATTATGTAACTACAATTTATTCTTGAAAACTAGTGAGATTTTAGAAGTTCTACTTTCATTTTTTTTTATAATTTAGTTATTTGTTTGTTTATTTATTTATTTTTTTTTAGAGAGAGGGGAAAGAAGAAAGAGAGGGAGCGAAACATCACTGTGTGGTTGTCTCTCACTCACGCCCCCAACTGAGTACCTGACCTGCAACCTAGTCATGTGCTCTGTCTGGGAATCGAACCAGTAAGCCTTGGTTCATAGGCCGACGCTCAACCCACTGAACCACAGCAGCCAGGGGGTTAGAAGTTCTACTTTCTTAGATAGTTGTTTGCTCTGGTACAAGGCTTTATCTTGTTTAATTCTTCAACTAATGACTACTTGATGATAGATTCTACCATAAAATTACTAAAACGAAATTAAGTTTACATCTTCCTAAAATATGACAGTCATTTTTTCAACAAACTTGATGAAACTATTTATTGTTTTGAGGTTTGCACAACTTGTTTCTATTTTCTGAGTTAGTGCAGTTAAAAATCTATGACATTTAAAAAAATTCTACATGTATTCTTACAGGGTTTAAATGATTAAATTGCTCATTTTAACCTTGGAAAAGTAAAGATGCCAACATTGCACATTTGATTCAAGAATTTAAATTACTTTTAGGGAAATGAGAATCAATTTTCACTGAACAGTCACCAAAACTACACATTTGTTTAGGGCTTTTTAGTTGACAAAACACTTCCATGTATGTAATTAAAGTTAATCTTCACAATCCTTTGAGATAAGCAGAATAGATCTTGTTCATTGCTTTTTTATAGCTGACAAAGCTGAGACTCACACAGGTGAAGCTCCTTGCCCAACAGTTTCTCGCTCTTGAATGTCAAAGCCAGGAGTCAAATATCCATATTGGCTTTAATACTTTTAATTCTTCCACAATGACCCATTTAAAAATATGTAAGAATCTGCCCTGTTTATTGAATTACCTTTTTATAGTGTATCATTTTTTTTTATTATTAAATTCATTCATCTTTCAACACAATGGAGCACCCTGTAACCTCCACAGGCACTAATTCCTAAGCCTGGGATATGTGCCCAATCATCCCTCATTGATGACATTGAAGAATGTATTAATAAGGACTTGATTTTGAAACATCCTTGGTCATTGTCTACATCTATTCACTTGTTCTTATTTAACCTTTGGACGCCATCACCAGGGAAATCATGTTCCAAGCAAAAGCTGTTCCAGAATCCCTTGGGTTTATCTTCTCAGAGTTGGAAATTATCGCTAAAATGGGAGTGTAATCTTATGAGTAAATAATCACAGACAGGCATTTTAAAGAGAGTATTCAGTAGGTAATTGAGATATGCTCATTAACATGTGTTATTGAAAAATCAACAGAATATGTATTAAACACATGTTCTAAGGATCTAGAAGCCATTAAACAGTATTAGGAATACTGATTTCATCATTCCAAGTGGTAAATTTATTTTTTGTTGTGAGTCTTTATAATTACATTTACATATTAATCAGAAAATGGACAAGGAAAAAACTGAGAGTTTTTTTTTTTAATGCTAAGAACTTAAAATGGCTTTAGGTTGTATGGAGGACATAACAACATTTACACCATTTTTATATTCCATAATTTAAATCAATAATTAAAATTTTCAGTTGCCCTATCAGTTTAATCAGTAAAAAGCTACAACAGAAGAAATTAAAGAGATAAGAAAATATTTTAGATTATATTCTTATAGCAAAGACATTGTTTAACAATTTCTTGCATTACTAAGCATTATGTAATGCTACTAGGCATGGGGCAGCTGTGATTGAAAATGATCAATTATTTCACTCATACACAGGCTATAAAGCTGAAAGCAACAAATGAACAAACAAGACAAATAAACAAATACTCATAAACACACAACGGAATGGTGGTTACCAGAAGGAAAGGGAGGTAACAGAGATGTAAAAGGGGGTAAGAGGGTCAAATATATAGTGACAGAAGGAGACTTGACATTGGGTGATGAAAACACAATGCAATATATAATGATGTGGTATAGAATTGTACATTTGAAACATATAATTATACTAACAAATGTCACCCCAATAAATTTAATTTAAAAAATGTTTAAAGAGCCTGTGAAACTGTGAGTTATCACTATCCATCCACCTAGCTTTAGCAATGACTCTCCATCTTGTAAATGGCATAGTCTATTCTTGAGAAGGAATGGCAATCCCTCCCAGTGTTGAATTGGTCAGCTCTGAATTTGAAAACATGCTTCATCAAATGAGCTACATCAGTGTTTCTCACACTGTAGTCCCTACCACCAAGAACTTCTTTTAAATGAAAATTCTGGCACCCCACCTTAAACCTATTAAATTAGCACCTCTGGGAATAGGGCTGTGTATTCTGTACAGGCATACCTCAGTTTATTGTGCTTCACTTTAGAGTGCTTCATAATGTTTTTTAGTGATTCAAGGCAAGACCTTCCGCCAACGAAAAAGGATTACAGTTTGCTTTATTGCAGCGGTCTGGAAGCAAACCCACAATTATCTCCAAGGTGTGCTGTTAGTTTAGTCCTTCAGGTGATTCCAATGCATGTTAAAGTTTGAGCACTGATTTACAAGGAACATAAAACTTTGATCTAAAAATATTTCTAATAGTCCTCAATACTAAAGAACAGAATGAGAGTATATACAGCGTGGGGCAAAAGTGGGTTTACAGTTATTCATGTGGAAAATAATACAATAATTAATAAATAGTAATACAAGAATAAACTCCGTTTTGCTTACTCACAACTGTAAACTTACTTTTGCCCCACCCTCTATTAGCATTTTAAATCTCCAGCATTCTTAAATCAAATAGGGCTTTGTACTTCTTTGGGTAAATACATCGTCGGCAGCCGTCCGTCTCGAGAGACGATGGTGTAGCTTCTTAAGAGTCTATCTGCACCGCCGAGAATGGCTGTGCAGTCCAACTCGGGAGTGACACGGTATATGTCTCCTCCCGTGTTGAATCGATATCTTGCGATGACGCTGGAGTGTCCTCTCCAGTGAAGCTGAAGCTACAGAGCCTGGGCAGGGTGATATGGAGGATCTGCTGTTGCCCATGCAGCAGACCCCCCCTCTCTTCGCAGCTTCAGCTGGGTAAATACATGTTGGCCTAAAATCGGTTATTTTAAAGGATCAGGGGAAAGAGCACTAAAACCATAAAAAGATCTTATTTCTCCCATCTTAAGTAACTCTGAGCATCACGTCAGCATAGTCATGGTACAGAGGAGAACAAAAGTTAGAGGGCAATGCCATGGCAATGGAGTTACAGTTGTGTTCCCAGCTATGAAGTCAGTCTTTGTGTTCTTACACAGGACCTTGGAACAATGCTTCTTTGAGCAGGTGTATCAGGCTTTTGCAGCACCAGTTAGATGAAAGAAGGGGGAAAGCTTCATAAATACAAAATGCCATTCTCTTGAAAAAGTGTATTCCCAAGAGAAATAATTTCATCTCTTAAAAACAGAAACAAAAACAAAAAAAAACCTGTGTAACATTTCAGAAGCTACAAAAATAATTTTAAGTGCATTACATAGAAATTATATGTTGGGAACAGAGCAAAAGGGTAGTTGGTCAACACTAGAGAAATAGGGTTGAACACTCACTATTCAATCAATCACTTCAAACAATGTGATTATAAACTATGCACTCATTATATAAGACCAAAATACTTCTATAATATGTTTAGCTTTGAGATTATTTCCAGGCCATAGTCAATTTTAGTTGCAAATATTATAATAGGGTTGATGGTACAGGACACAATTGTAAGGACTGTTTATGTTTTAGGACAATTAAACATAAAAAAAAACAGGAGTAAGAATAATGAAGAGATTCTAAGAAGAGGACATACATGAGAAAGCTGGGTATTTGAATATATTAGCAAAATTCAACAAAGAAATCCAGCACAAAGGTGATTTTATCCAGAGACAATTTGCAGTAACTATGTTATAATTGCAAATAACAGATGAGTTTGCAAAAGCTTGATTACATCCTAATGAATTCTTAAAGACATTCTTTAGTGCTGCTATAATTTTTCTACTGTGTAGCCTTTAACAGCAATAAAAGGCTTTTTCTCTGTGTGCTAACTGGCTTGCTTGGAAGGACAGTAAATGGTGTATTTAATATTAATTAGACCCATACAGGAGTTTTGAGATCTGTTGTTATTAGCAAGTAATCCCACTGCAAATAATAAGTCTTTTGCAAATATGAAGTGGGGTTGGGCACCTTTCAATTTTAGCAGTACCAGAACGTCTTTATCTCCATAGTGCGCTTTCCTAGAGAATGAAACACAGAGAAAGAACATCCTCTACTTCCTTCATGAGGTTGGGAACTCAAGCTGCTCAGAATAGGATCTCATACACCATTACTTCTGAAGCTACCCTATGGCATGGATTCTTGCATATTAGAGTGTAACACCATTTTGTTGTTGTTGTTGCTGTTATACCTTTTGTCCAGAGCTGGCTTTCCTTGGAAACCAATGAAGTTTAAGTTCTATGCGCCTCATTTGCGGAGGCCCCTGTGAAGGTCCGAAATGCTCTGACCATCCTAACTTTGGTAAAATTTGCAAAAGATATTGGAACTACCATTGATTTTTAAATACTCGTTTGCTGACTTTTCCTCCTTTTACATTTCTCCTATCAGGTAGCATTGGAGCAGCCATGGGCAAATTTTGGATCTGGCTTTAAAAAGCTGAGATGAGGCTATGTTTAGATTTTGTTTAGATTAAGTGAGGTGAATAAAAGTAGCTTGTAGTCATGTGTTGTGGTTAAGTCATTGTTAGCTGGCCTAGTAGAGAAAGGACATCCAGGAATACTGCTACTATGTAGTGTACTAAATCACAGGGCCTGAAATCTTTAAATAAATGTGTGCAGTGGTGCCTAGCATCTGAAGTATGTGGGTGGTAAAGGAAAAACAGAGCCAGAAGCTAGTCTATGAAACTTCTTGACTCTAGAAAACATATACATATATACATTAACTATGCTAGAGAAGTGTCTGAGTTATGTTTCACTTACTTCTTTAGAGGATATTTAAAAAATCATTGTTCAACTTCCAGCCAAGATGGAGACCTAGACAGACACGTGTATCTCCCTCCACAACTGAGAAGGAATACAACTACCTCAAAACTAGAGACAATGAGAAGTTCCAGAAAATCAAGCTGCATGAAGTCCAACAAACAAAGATATAAAGAAATACGCACCCAGACAGGTTTGACAACTCTACCTAAGACAGAGAGGCAAACAAACACAGGAACCTGTCAAGATGAGGAGAGAGAGAAGTATGGCCCAAAAGAGGGAACAGATCAAGGTTACAGTGGGATAACTAAGTGACGAGAAGATAGCCAACCTAACAGACAAGGAGATAGCCAACTTAACAGATGCAGAGTTCAAAACACTGGTGACAAAGATGCTCACAGGCTTGACAGATATGCCTGAGTACAGCAAACACATAAGGGAAAAAGTGAAGACTATGCTAAATGAAATGAAGAAAAATCCACACAAAACCAATAGTGAAGAGAAGGAAACCAGGGTTCAAATTAATGATTTGGAATATAAGGAAGAAAAAAACAGTCAACCAGTACAGAATGAGGAAATAAGAATTGAAAAAAAATGAGGAGAGGCTTAGGAACCTCTGGGACAACTTTAAACATGCCAACATCCAAATCATAGGGGCGCCAGAAGGAGAAGAGGAAGAGCAAGAAATTGAAAGCTTATGTGAAAAAATAATGAAGAACAACTTCCCAAATTTGGCAAAGGAAATAGACATACATAAGTCGAGGAAGCACAGAGCATCCCAAACAAGCTAGACCCAAAGAGGACCTCACCAAGACACATCATAATTAAAATGCAAAGGTTAAAGATAAAGAGAGAGTCTTAAAAGCAGCAAGAGAAAAGAAGAGAGTTACCTACAAAGGGCTACCTATACATCTATCAGCTGATTTCTCAAAAGAAACTTTGCAGGCAAGATGGGACTGGCAAGAAGTATTCAGTGTGATGAAAAGCAAGGACCTACAACCAAGATCCTTCTATCCAGCAAAGCCATCATCTAGAATGGAAGGGCTGATGAAATGCTTCCCAGACAAGGTAAAGATAAAGGACTTCATCATCACTAAACCATTATTATATGAAATGTTAAAGGGACTTCTTTAAGAAAAAGAAGATCAAAACTATGAACACTAAAACAACAACAAACTGACAACTATCAACTGAATCTAAAAAATAAAAACAAAAACAAAAACTAAGCAAACCACCAGAAGAGGAACAGAATCATAGGTATGGGGATCATTTGGAGGGTTATCAGCTGGGAGGGTGCAGGGGGAGAAATGGGGAAACGGTGCAGGGATTAAGAAGCATAATTGGTTGGTACAAAATAGACAGGAGAAAGTTAAAAAATAATATAGGAAAGGGTGAAGCCAAAGAACTTACATGCATGACCCATGAACATGAACTAAGAGGGGTGGGATTGCTGGAGGGAAGGGGGTTACTGGGTGGAGGGAAGCAAAGGGAAGAGAATTTGGGACTACTGTAACAACATAATCAATAAAATATACTTTAAAAAAAGACTGTGTAATGCAAAAATATAAGAACAAAACATTTAGGGTACATAAGTTAATTAGTAAAAACACTTCTTTTTCTTTGTGATGTTTGTTGTTTTTGTCACCCTGATTTGTAACTTGTTGTGATTTCTTATATCATTCTAAATAAATATTCACTTTGTATCTAATTTAATATTTACAATGTTACAGTCTTTTTTTAACATTTCAAGAAAGTTTTATTATTATTTTTAATTTATTTATTGTTTTTTCTATTACAGCTGTCCCACTTTTTCCCCATTGCTCCCCCCTCCCCACCCACCCCTTCTCCCACAGTCAACCCCCACCTCATTGTCCATGTTCAGGGGTCACTTATATTAGTTCCTTGACTAGACCATTCCCCTTATTTCCCTCTTTCTCCCCTCCCCCTTCCCCCCTGGTCACTGTCAGTCTCTTCCTTGTTTACTTGCCTCTGGTTCTGTTTTGCTCATTTGTTTATGTTGTTCATTAGTGTCCTGTATTAGGTGATATAATATGATATTTGTCTTTCACTGCCTGGCTTATTTCACTAAGCATAATACTCTCCAGTTTCATTCATGTTGTTGCAAATGGTAGGAGTAACTTCTTTCTTTCTGCTGCATAGTCTTTTTTCTTAAAAGAAGTCTCCCCAAACTGAATAACCCTAAAAACTCCCAAAACTGTGGATCTCCACCTAAAAGGATTTAAGGTGTTTTTCCTGCACAGTAGCTATAGTGGTTTTATTTGTAACCCCTTTATTCTCAATAAATTAAAGAAAAGAAGGAAGAAAAGAAAATTAGTGAGGGAAAGGAGGGAAGAAAAGAATCCTATTTATGGGAGTGTCTCAGTATGAGGCAGTGGGTCAGGTCTTGGAGTCAGACAGGCAAACCTGGAGTTAAATTCTACTGCTGTCACTAATGAGCTGTATTCCAAGTTCTCTTACTTCTTTAAACTCAGTTATTTCATCCACAAGTGGGGCATAATTCCACCAATTTTGTAAGGCCATTATGAAGATTAAATGACAACGTATGTAAAGAACTTTGCCAAGCACCTAGCACAGATAAGGCATTCAATAAAAATGTAAAATTCCTTATTCTTGAATGCATAATCCAAATTATATTTCTTGAAATAGCCTTACTAATACACTGCCTTTAGGATGAAGAGGAAAGAAATAATTCCAGCATTTTTCCTGCTCTCTTCACAGTAAATTATGAGCAGTGCAGCAGATGTGGAAAGTTCATTTCTTTTTCTGTTAAGGCATGGAATTATCTGTACCAGATGAGAAAATATGTCATCTTCCATTCTGAACAAAAGTTGGCAAATAAAATGTTGCCAACATACTGTCTATGAAGTGGAATGTGATAGCAAATTTTGGAATATGCATAAAAAGCTACACTGCAGTTCACCAAAAAAGGGAGTTCTACATTTGAGTTAATATGCTGATTTAAAAGCAAAGGTTTAGGTGTTCATCCATTTACTGACTCTTACATTTCAAAGGCATCTGCGTACAGTAGATTAGGAAAGTTTAGAAGCAAGATAACAGGATTAGAAATAGCTCAGAAATCAACTGAGGGTTCAGGTGTCTCCCAGGCATGTCGAATAGTTCACAGCTGTGCTAATGTGGACAAGAAGACTGGAACACTTCTGAATGGACCATGATAAGGAACAAATTGTCAGCATTAAATGCATAAAAGAGAGCTGAAGGCAAAAGAGGGTTGAAGTATTTTTTTAAATGTAGTTAAAATGCCACAAAATAACATGGAATTTCTCAGCACCCCTATTCATCAATGATTGCATAACTATACACAGTGTTTTATCCTTATGTGTACAAGCAGTTCAGTGCCCAATCAGGCTCAGAAAAGCTAGTTACTGGTGCATCCGTTTCTCATCTGATGTATTTTCTGGATGTTGCTTTATTTCCTGAATCTCCAAAGACATTTGAGTCTGTCTTCTTTGGCCTTAGATTCCAGAGCAATATGCTCAGATTATGGGGTATTTACCACTAACCGAATAAAACAAATGAATGCTAACTGATGCATCTGTGCCCTCTCTTTGTTCCTAAGGTGTCTTAATTGCCCATCTTTGAAGTTCCCACTACACTAGAATCTTGGGGTTCGAAGGAGCCAGATAATGCAATCTTTTCTTCCATGATGCAGAAATCATCTCTACAACAACCCCCAAAGGCGGGGGGTGGGGGGTGGGGGTTCACATACCCCGTCCTCTGTAAAAGGTGGCCCATTTCTTTTCCTCTCATTTTTAGAGAGTCCATCCTTATTGTTGTATCACAGCCTCTCCCTGTGTTCTGCCTATTAATTATAGTTATTTAATCTGGAACATTCCAAATGAACTTCCATGTTTCTCCTACAAATTAGCCCTATGGTCTTATGAAACACATACATAAAACACATATACAGATACAATCATTTCTTAAGTCTCTTCCTCACTGAGCCTTACATCCGGGATTCTTTCAAGCACTGCTCTCTCTGGGTAGCATTCATTAGCCCCTACCCCCCTACCCCCAATATACACACTCCCTTCTTCACTTCTTCTCGTTTCCCTGATAATTTCTGGCCAAGACCTTTGTTCCGATTGTCCCCTCACTATCCTCCTTTAGTTAATATCTACTCTTCCTTCCATTTTAACTCCATATTAAGTCCCTTAGGGCAGCGTTTTCTGACTTTCCCACCTTGGTCCTATCTCCTGTTATGTATTTTGAAGGTGCCTTGTCACTCTCCTTTGCTATACCCACCCCAATAGGAATTTTGCATTTATTTATGGGGCTGTTAGAGTCCCAGTATGTCCCGTATGACTACCCATGTATCTATTGGATGGAAAGAACTAAATTTTACAAGTTTGTGGAATTGGTTCATGGGGGGTTGAATGGGGGGAAGAGTAGCACCTCAAGAGCCAATTTTACATGACTTTTTTTTAGAGACTTTATAAAATGTATAACTTTGGTATACTATCAGGATATAACCAACTCACTTACTTTAAGGAGCTAAAAACTCTTAACATTTTTTAAACCAAGCTGGAGTGAAATTTCAATCAATACCTAGGGAGGAAAGCCTCATTCAGCAACCGAAATGCTTATGTAATGTTCTAAATATTAACATAGTCTTTTTTGAGGGGGGTGTAAGGGGAGTCCTTAATTTTTATATTTTTATTCAGAGAAAATATAAGAACCAAATGAAGAACTAAGTTTCTAAGGTTCAAGTTAAATTCAAAGATTTATTTAACAACCCAACTTTGAGGTTAGCATTCTATTAAGAAACAAAGCAAAAACCAAAAATCCAGTGATCCTGTCCTGGCAGGTGTGGCTCAGTTGGTCGGGCATTGTCCCACAAACCAAAAAGTTGTGGGTTCAATTTCCAGTCAGGGTACATGCCTAGTTGAGGGCTCGGGCTTGGTCGCCAGTCAGGGAGTATACAAAAGGCATCCAATCGATGTTTCCCTCTCACACCGATGTTTGTCTCCCTTTCTTTCTCCCTCCCTTCCCCTCTCTCTAAAATCAATAAGCATGTCCTCAGATGAAGTTTAAAAAAAAAAAATCCAGTGATCCTGTTTGAACTAGAAAGCTTTTCTTAAGCCATTGAAGAGAAACTTTAGAACAGCCTCCAAAATAAAATATAATTCTAATTCTTAATTAAAATATAACTACTGCATGTGCTCCCTGGCCCCCAAAAACCACTTTCTTCATTTAAAGCAGATTAACCAGAGCAAGTCCTGAGCCAGATACACCCGCTAAAATGGCAGTTTGTGTGGTTTTTGCCTTATATTATAAACACTTCAGTACAGCTCTTTCTGCCCATTGAAACTATAAGTATCACAGAGCAGCTACACTACATCTAATTCATTTTTATATCCTCATTAACTGTAAAAATGTTCTACATATGTTATATTGGAAAAAAAACCTCCTTAACAATTGAAGAAATGAAGGAATTCCACAAAACGAGATGGCAGGTGACAGATTCTTTTCTCTGCATTCAGTCCTATCCAGGTCAACATTTGTGTCCATTTTTATATAAGGACATCAATAGTAATGTGATTGCATATTCAGATAATAAGGATATAGAAAGATAGTAAAAATATTTGTAGATTAATTTTGTCGGAAGATATTATACCAGTTCAAGGGTCTAATTCCAAAATTATACATATAGCTATTATAAATGCTTCCTGGCACCAAAGATCACTCTCCTCATTTTAAGCAGATTCACTGTTAAATAGACAAAACATGCCAGGTCAGCTCTTAGCTGTCTTTCTATTCAAGACAGCAAGGCACCATCAGCACAGTTCATCCTAAGTTTTTGTATCTTAAATTAGCCATCCTGTATTTTCTGACCCCTCATCTGTGGGACACATGGAAGAGAGATTCAAGTTGCTGACACTACTGCAGGGCAGTGTAAGTTGAAGGACAAGAGCTCCAAATAGCAGGCTCTTCTCCGTCTCAGTGTTTCATCAAGGAGGTTGATTCATTATTGACAAGCCAATCTTCAGGCATCACCTACCCTACCCTCTGGACTCAGCCTGTAGAAGCTTTTTCTCTTTGCTTGATAGTCATGTTGCTCTTTTCTACACCTCTGCTTAGACTCACAATATACGCTGGAAAGAACATTGAACTGGGAGTGCAGCAGGCCAAATTCAAATCCCAGTGCTGATACAAATGAGGTGTGTGACCTTGGGCAAATCCCTTAGCTCCTGACAGTAATTCCACATCCATAAAATAAATTATAGTTTCCCCTAGATCTCAGCAGCCTCTGCTTATTAAAGACAATAACCCCAATTTTCACCATCGCTTGCCCTCACCTGCATAACAGCACCTCAGCCCCTGAACTCTCCAACCTCCAAATTCACTCACTCAGTTATATAAATTTATCACCTACTCTGTGTCTTATTTATGTTTGGCACTGGCGCTAATTTAGAAAAGGAAAATAATCATGTTCCCTGAACTGGGGTGAAATAAGATTTTCATTTAAAGAAGAAAATTCTGGCTGCTATGAGGAAGCTGGGTTGTAGTATAAACAAGAGTGAACACAAATTTGAATGCTATTAAAATGGTCCAAGCAAGAAAGGATGGTGTAGCAGGCTTGGTAGGTGAAGATGGAGGATTCAGTAACTACTTTAAAAGTACAATTGACTAGTCTTGTTAAGAGGTTGCAAAAGGGAAGTGAGAGAGAGAAAGGGAGCCACCAAGGAGGCTGACTCCAGAGGGGAGGTTAGGTGATGACTGAAGACCAACTTGTTGATAATAAATAAACTCCCACGTTTCTGGTTTGAGCTTCTGTGTTGATCAATGGACCTGAAGAGGAGCAAGTTGGGGAGGACAGAGCTTGTGAATTCTCTTTGGACACATTCAGTCTATGATATCCACAAGACATTCAGATGGAGATGTCAAATAGGCAACTGGATATACAAGGCCAATGTGCACTGGGGATAAATATTCGGGAGTTGTCACCAAATGGGTGGTGTTTGATCAAGGAAGAGAGAGAAGACTGTCCCATATGAGTTCATATACTTTCTTCTCTTATCATTTAACACTGGCACTCATCAATATGTTTACATCCAAGATGCTGACCCCTAAGAGTAGCATTCCCCAGGGATTTGTAGAGTACTCAAGTCTCTGTAGGCCTCATTGGGCTAAAGCCAGGCTACAGTCTGACCAGAAGTGGAGCAATTTCTCCCATCTACACTCAGTGTCCTACTTGGTCACCTGAGCCACAGAGAAGGCTGTTGGGACTCCAGTATGCAAGAGACTATTGCCTGCAAGTCCCATTTATTCCCCATAAGCTCATGCATCAACATCTGACCAAAAGAAAACAGCTGCAATCATAAACCCTTATGAAAGTGTTCAGACCACCTGCCCAAACTCATCTGAGAACTCGTTTAGGTTTGGTTCCCCCCAACCATCACCATCACCACTAAAACATCATTTGAATAATACTGTTCAATCATGTTCATCATCAAATTTTTCCAACCTTCAGCACCTTCATCTAATTAATAACCTTAATCTTCTACCTAATTAGGGACTTAGCTTTGTGAAAAGCCTGCTAAAATAGAGTGTAGAGATGCAAAGGATGGGTAATTTGTTCTCAACTGAAAAAATAACCTTTCACCCATTGATTAGAACATTACAATAAGAACAGCAACATAAACTACTAATGCAACCAACCCAACCAACCCTCAGGTCAAACCTTCACATCTGTATGACATCAAGTGCAAGAGGGAAGAACATTAAGGAGAAACTTTAAACAAAAAAAGCATTTGTGGGGACTTCCAGACAAGATGGAGACCTAGACAGACACATCGCATCTCCCTCCATAACTAAAAAGAAATACAACTACCTCAAAGCTAGAGACCACCAGAAGTTCCAGAATATCGAGCTGGATGGAAGTCCAACAAACAAAGATATAAAGAAGAAATACCCATCCAGACAGGAAGAAGGGGTGGAGCCGGGGTAGAGAGGATGCAGTGTTGTGGCAGCAGCAGTGGTGGCAGTGGCAGGCCAGCAGAAAGTCACACGTTTTAAAAAGTAGGGAGGGATACCTGGGGAGTGCTCCCATCACCAGACCAGACTGTGCAGCTCATGGTTCCAGCAGCTGGGGAAAATAAAACCTCACTGCTTTTGACTGTGCAAACCAGTGGGGACTATGACCGAGGAAAAAACTATCCATCTCTCAGCAGAGACCGCTTGTTTAAAGGGCACTCATAGTCGAGAACATCCGCAGACCCACCCACTCTGGCAATGACAGCCAGGACAACAGCTAGAGAGGTTCCAGTACCATACAAAGGGAGAGAAGTGCCTGGAAAAGGGGCAAGTGCTGAGCAAGCAGCATTGTTCCCTCTCAGACCCCTCCCCCACATACAGTGCCACAACATGTTGAAACGAGTCGCCCTGTACTGATGAATGCCTAAGGCTCTGCACCTTACAACGTCACAGGTGCAACAGCTCTACCTAAGACACAGAGGCAAACAAACACAGGAGCCTGTCAAGACGAGGAGACAGAGAAGACTGGCCCAAAAGAGGGACCGGATCAAGGTTCCCGTGGGAGAACTAAGCGATGAGGAGATAGCCGACCTAACAGATGCAGAGTTCAAAACACTGGTGATAAAGATGCTCACAGGCTTGACAGATATGCTTAAGTAAGGCAAATGCATAAAAGGAAGAAGTGAAGGCTATGCTAAATGAGACAAAGGAAAATCCACACAAAATCAATGGTGAAGGGAAGGAAACCGGCGTTCAAATCAATGATTTGGAACATAAGAAAGAAAGAAAAAAGTCAACCAGTACAGAATGAGGAAACAAGAATTGAAAAAAATGAGGAGAGGCTTAGGAACCTCTGGGACAACTTTAAACGTGTCAACATCTGAACCATAGGGGTGCCAGAAGGAGAAGACGAAGAACAAGAAATTGAAAACCTATGTGAGAAAATAATGAAGTAAAACTCTCCAAATTTGGTGAAGGCAATAAACATACAAGACCAGGAAGCACAGAGAGTTCCAAACAAGCTAGACCCAAAGAGGACCACACCAAGACACATCATAATTAAAATGCCAAAGGTTCAAGATAAAGAGAGAATCTTAAAAGCAGCAAGAGAAAAGCAGAGAGTTTCCTCCAAAGGAGTGCCTATAAGACTATCAGCTGATTTCTCAAAAGGAACTTGGCAGGCAAGAAGGGACTGGCAAGCAGTATTCAAGGTGATGAAAAGCAAGGACTTACAACCAAGATTACTCTATCCAGCAAAGCTATCATTTAGAATGGAAGGACAGGTAAAGCGCTTCCCAGACAAGGTAAAGCTAAAGGAGTTCATCATCACTAAGCTATTATTATATGAAATGTCAAAGGGACTTACTTAAGAAAAAGATCAAAACTATGAACATTAAAATGACAACAAACTTACAACTATCAACCACTTAACCTAAAAAATAAAAGCAAAATCCACCTAAGCAAACCAGAATAGCAACAGAATTATAGGTATGGGGATCATTTGGAGGGTTATCAGCTGGGAGGAGGAAGGGGAAGAAATGGGGAAATGGTGTAGGGATTAAGAAGCATTATTGGTTGGTACAAAATAGACAGAGGGAAGTTAAGAATAATATAGGAAAGGGTGAAGCCAAAGAACTTAAATGCACGACCCATGGATATGAACTAAGGGGGGTGGGACTGCTGGAGGCAAGGGGGGTACTGGGCAGAGGGGAGCAAAGGGAAGAAAAAATTGGGACTACTGTAATAACATAATCAATAAAATATACTTTAAAAAGAGAAAAAAGCATTTGTGGACAAGGTAAGTATAACAATGACCTTGACTGTTAAGTGTGGGAACCCTTCAGGTCTAGTCAATAAATGGGTAGAGGCCCAAAAGGAGGTGCTCCATAGGCAATTTGCCCGTGGTATAGGTCTCTCCCATATCACCCTGTGCCAGGTGTCAAGTTGGGCCTGAGGGAACAAAGAACAAGATATTATTCAGCATCATGTGTGTATGGGCTGTGTTTTTGTGAGCATGTAATCAGATGGCTTACTACATACCATATAGCAAGGGGCCTTATTAGAAACAGACAATATCTTAGAAAGGAGAGGCTATGTTTCACTCTTCCCAGCAGAACTGGAGAAAGCTTTTTCATGAGCCCATTGAATGTGAGTCTTGAAGGATGTGTAGGAGATCTCCAGGTGGGCAAGATGTAAGTAAAGGAAACAATTCTAGGCTAGAGGGAGGAGTATGCATATCTAAAAGAACTGGGGTGGAGAAGCAGGTGGTGTGCCTGGAATCATATTCTCCAAGAGCGTGGAACACAACACTGGTGGGAGTCAGCGGTGCTGGATGAATTGGAAGGAGACTTTAAGTGGCACACAGACACCATACTAAACAACAATGAATTCCTTGGAACTGAGAAAGTTATCTGTCTTTTAATTCCCTTCTACTCTTGCCCAGGAGAATTTCTGTTGGCTACTAAGATGCTAATCACTTAAAAGCTAATCTTCCTTCTTAACAAAATGGAGCAGGTTTCACACTTACAGGTTTCACAGCTAATGGTATCTACTTAGAATTTAACATTAGCTTTTATTATATTTATGCTACTCTTCTAGTTATGGCAAATGACAGTGGTTTTCCATGTATCGTACTGATATGAAATTTTCTTTCTAAACAAATTTAACTTTTAAAAGTAAGTCAATTAAATGCAAAAACAGAAAAATATTAAGGACTTCATAAGTACATACAGATAGTAAACCCTTATGGTAAGAATTGTGACAGTGGTATGTAACCACTAAAATGTTGGAAATACTCTCTACAAAAAACAAACAAACAAACAAACAAATGTTAGCAGTTTGCTGTGTTGCTGTCACTGGATTATTCAGAGATAAAACATGGTCAAATGGATCAAGTTTAAAGCCAGGCCAACAGGAGTTCAGATCTTCTTTCAGTACTTTTTACCTGAGTGGCCTTGAGCCATTCAAGACCTCTAAGTCTCTCTTCCCTCATGTTCATAGTGAGGATCCATCTTACAAGAATGTAAGGATTAGAGACAATTAATATGCAGGTCCTAAAATTACAGACATCATTAACCTCCTTTATAACTTTCCAACAAGCTTTCCAAGGTTAGCCATGATTGACTCTGACCTAATTTCCCTAATTTTGTGAGACATTATGTCTGCCGAGCTGTAATTGGTTTCAGAAAAGAATTGAATATATCATTTTTCTTGATCTCTCCATTAACTTGTGAAGTTAAGAAATCAGCACAATGCCCACAGCTGTTTCTAGGTCATCTCAAATGGTTGTAAAACCCACTCAGTCCAAGTCAGAGGACCCATGTTAAATTCAATGCTCTGAATGCATTTTGCAACATTTTAAAAATAAACTTGGAAAAGGAAACTGTATAAGCAATATAGCCAGTTCTCCAAAAACTCGTAATACTTAGAAAAGCAGGGGAGGGGTCACTTAATCCACAGTCCACAGTTAAAGCCCCATCCTTTCAGCAATCTCCCCTCTATTACTCACAGCACCACCTCCCCCCTGTAATGAGTCCTCCAGAAGTCTATGGGTATAAACTTCCTGAGTGTGGCAGACAACTCACAGCACCACTACCTGGTTCTCTGGCTTTCCACTTCAAAAGCAAGCGCATGCTGAGACTTGGAAACCAAGACATTCCTTGTAATCATGACACCTTGCCTAAGTAGGAGATAAACTGGCTATTAAGCATAGCTCCTTAGTGAGCACAGTCTGAATTACCAGCTCATGTAACGTTATTAAAGCACAGCATAAAAACAGTTTCCTCTTGAACAGTAGTAATGATTTTGAGTTTTCCAAATTATGCCTCTACGTTTTGGGGAAACCTGTCATTAGAGGATTTTCTGTCCGCTGACATTTGCTTTCACTTCCTGGAAGTGTTTTAATAAGTAGGTCATCTCATTCAAATACAAGACACTGCTAATATCTCCCACGCAGTCTTGCAGTTCTAGTGACAAGCATGATGCCCAAGCAATTTATGACTCTTGTCTTCAATGTGGCTATACATTTGTCCTTTACCATTGCCATTCTTCTTTCTAAATAAAACCACCAGATTTAATGGATCAGATACAGCAATTTCTTTTAATAAGTTGGTATAATTCAGAAAAGCAGTATTTAGAAACGCCTTTTTTCATAATTGTAAGTGATAAAATGATATAAATCGCAAAACAAAAAATTAATGCATAATTTAAACAAGAAATGAAATAAAAAGTGGACAAGAAGTGATCATTTTAACAGTTTTTAAAAATATTTCTAGTCCCACATGTTAGAGCCTACTACTAGAAATTCGAACTTTTGATTGGTTGAAAAGACTGAAACTTGCAATGCTCCATCCCCTACCCTTCACCAAAAAAAGGAGTAATTACTTTTTAATGACCTTCTCAGCTCATTAGTGATCTGCTTAAAGCTATTGTATTTACAGTCTACAAAATGTTTTTGTTTTTTAAGTCCTGGTGACAGTAACATAGCCATTAATACAAGAAGACTATTTCTAAGGCCTGATCATTTTTCTTTGTGGAGATAATAAGTTTTTAAATTCACATTTGAGGCCCTAGAAAATTATCAAGGAATCCACAATTTAACTCTCATAGAGTAGTTTAGCCTAGCTAGCTCTTCAATGATCCAAATGTTCCAAGTTCAAATAAATCCTCACAGCCTGCTTGCTCCTCTGATTGCCAAGTCTGAACAGCCCCAAGCAGAAGCTGACCTGTACCTATAAACGGGTACACTAGCAGGAACTAAATCACCAATTGATATAAAAGCAACGCCCACGGAACAAACATCAGTTAACCTTAAATATAAACAAAAGGATACCTGTTCTTCCGTTTTTTGGTTTCTCAGCATCGATACGTATTTTCTAATTGCATGGAGAGGATATTTTTTGAAATAAGAGAATCTAGACTGAGACAACAGATTATCCATGGTGAGGCAAGCCAAAAAAGGTTCTTGTCTGCCCCTCCCTGTCAGCAACCGTATGAAATCCACAAGCTTCACAATTCCTCAGATGCCTAAAGATTTGCTTGTAGCTCAACCACTTTCCTGCAAACAAAGCAGATGTCCTTGCCACTTCTTTTTGGTAGAGTTTGTGGTGAAACCAGCCAGCCCAGTGTGAACTCCTTCTAAAAGCGTCCAGAAGTGCAATGCCCCAAGGGCGCAGGAGCCAGGAGGAATTTAGGGGCTGGTCCACAGAATGCAAATTGCTTAGTGGTAGCGTTGCAACTGTCCTATTTCTAGCAACAGCGTTTTGTTGCTAGCTATGTTAATATTAGCTAGCTGGTGACTTTCCACACCCACGATTCACATGAGGTTTAATCTTAATTCTTCTGACACCGTTTGCGGCTCTTAAAGAGAACGTGACATGTGGTTTCTCCTGTTTCCTTCTTGATTTCCTATCGTCATGAGCACACACAGAAAACCCTCAGCTGCATCTCAGCTCTGAAGTGTTGATTCATTCAGTCTTGAGAAGCATTCTCTTTAGGGAACTTCTAAAAAAATTAACAAATTACCTCCCCCTTCATTGTTATCCAAGAGTTCAGTGTCAGCACTTAAAACGTCTGGTTTACAGTGTCATGCATTATGCAACATACCCTGTAACAGAATACTTTATGTTAATTGAACAATAGCTGCAAACAGATTCTGTTTGGAGTTAAAAGGCTTCTCTCCTTGAATCCTTATCTCAAATCCACAGGCTGATTCCAGGAACATTAAGTTTCACCAGCTCCAGTCTGAGTGTAGGGAGGAAAAAAGAAGTTATACATTTACTTTCTAACTATGTTTAAAAGGATTCCTGCTTTAAAAAGAGAATAGATTGAGAGGTCTGTGGTCTTAGAGGACATGAAATCATAAAATTTGAAAGTTTAATATTTTTTCAATACTCTATAGCTGTCACGGGGTTCTGAACAAAGTCTCCATGTCGGTTTTACTATTTTACTATCCTTTTTAACTCTGCAGTAGCTGGTTCGTTTGATGGAACATGCGGCCACTTCCTTGAGGGGCTGTCGCACAGTCTAGGATGGACATCAGCTGAAAATCATGAGACTCAGAGGTTTGCTTTTAGGTGGAAAGAGAGAGCTGGTCTTTCCCCCTTCCAAGAGCATGCTGCAGGCTGGAGTAAAGGGTCAGGCAGAGTTGGGAACCCATGTTGCAGCCCGAGCCATGCCCCTGGATGACCTCCCTGACACCCCGGCTGGGCCAGCTACCCTCAAGGAACACACCCTTGATGGTCCTAATGTGGGCTGTGCGGCCAGCAGCCCAAGCCATCTGTCAGGCTGGCATCAGGCCCACTTGCAAGGTGATCTCACCAGGGTGAGGCTGGCAATTCCAAGAAGTCATTTACATACTGCTGCTGGGACCAGCTCCTTGGAGGAGGAGGCCCTGCCCTCCAGTTCCCTCTCCAGATGCCCTGCTTCTTGCTTATGGAGGCTCTTGCAGTCCTCTGAATGGCAGAGACAGCAGGCTCTAATGAGGACCAGAGAAAAGCATTGGCTTGTGAGTGACCGGAATGCTAAGGGCACAGGGTTATGCACCCCTTGCCAGCTCACAGCCCAGAAACACAAGGAGCTTGGAAATCTAGACACTCTGGCCAACTGGAGGCCCTGGAAAGTGGCATGGCCCTCAAGGTATTGGGAGTAGGCAAAATTGCCATTTGTACACACCCTCAAGGAATCCACCAGCTGCCCTTTTGCTTCTCTTTATTAAAAATATCTAAACCTTTCAAGATGCCTCTCCCCATAGCCAGGTGCCAGCAGCCTGTCAAATGCCCCCAGCACAGCTGGTGATCAAAGCCTTTCCCCAAAGGACAAACACAAAGCAGACTTCATTTCAAATGCTTATCTCAGGATCAACCCTTTCCTGAGTTGAGAAGTGTGATGAAAAGACATGGGAAGGAGATCAAAAAAGAAAAGAAAAAAAAACCCCAAAACTCTGTCCTGACTGGATAGAATACAAGAAGAAAAACGGCTGAAACAAATGCAACTAAAATTCCCTTAGGCGTTTAATTGGTAACAAATATAATCATATCTAATAGTTATTGGGCTCTGGGCCAGGCACTGTGCTACATTTTTTATGTGTATTATCTCATGTAATCCTACGACACCCTATGGGGAAACTCAGGCTCACACAGCTACAAAGCAGAGGAGAAGGGGTTCCAACTAGATAGAGGCTGACCCTAGTCTCAGTTCCTAATCAGTCTCTTAGCCCACAGCCAGAAATGGATTCCTGAGCAACTTTCAACAGATTAACCTGAAGAAGGAAAGGCACGGAGTTGCCTTGTTAAAGAGAAAGACAGTCATGGACTGCTCGGAATTTACAGACTAAGATTATTGAATAGAGACCAGGTGCATCTTTGTGAAAAAAAATCATACGACTTTCTATTTCTTTCTAAGTAAGGCTAATACTCATTACTCACCTCTTAAAGTTTCCTTTATGAAACTATTCTAGTGAAAAGAGGTTGTATTTGTAGATTACAAGTTTCCTGTTTCCCAAACTTTAAAAATCACTATCCTTTTAGCTTCTGTTTGACATAAGTTACAGTGGTTCATTTCTCTCAATAGTTAACATATATACGATGCGAGTTTTTCCCCACCCTGTTTCTCAGTGAAAGCACCGTCCACAGTAAGGGGATCACTGCCATCTCAGCCTGGACAAGTGCTGGTTTTGATTGCCACTTTGACTCAGTTGCCTTGGTGAAAGACAGCTGACCAGACCCCTGGTGGCTACAATGTATACCTGCAAGGATTTAAAGAGCCCAGAGTATCTGCCTCAAGTCATATGAGGTCTATTCCACAAAGTAACACAATAAAGAGTGGAAGTGATTACCTCTGTACAACTCACTCCCCACCCCCGTCCTCTATTCAGTAGAAAAAAAAGAAACAAATCACAAAACCGATAAAGTCACAGATCGAGGCTGCAATCCCACTGTGAAAGGATATTTGTGTGTTCTCTTCGATTTCTAAAAATTACCTCCTCTCTCACAAATAGCTTAAAATATGGGGAATCTCAATTTCTTCACCCGAAGAACAACATAAAGCCAAACCAAAGCCAGAAAAAATCGTGACAAGGGAGTGAAAGGAGAGATATTTTCCAGCCTACTCCTTTTCAGAGGTTGGAGAAGACAAGGTGAAAATGTGGGTGTGTGAAGTCATTCAGCACTGTGCACGGCACATGGTAAGTATTTCATGAATGCACACCAAAACACGTTTATTGAACAAGAATGGCAAAGAGATAAAAAATGGGGCCCAAATTCAGAATGTTCGAAACAGGAAAGGAAAATAGAAAATGTGTCTCCGGAATACCTTTGAGTTGACAGGGTTTCTAAATTGCATCAGGGCAAAACTAAAACCCCACTAATCCCCCATTCTTTCTCCTTCCAATCAGTGCCCAAAGCTTCCATCAGGAAAATGACTCCATTCTCTGGGAATTAATCCAGGCCAGCTATAAAGTGAAGGGCAGGCAGTTAGAATGATGGAGAAGCAGTGCCCAGAAAGCAAAAACCATTTTTTATTATGAATTCCACCGAGAAACCACTCTCATCCCACTCGGTCTGTGGATATTGGCTCAGTCTCTTGCTCCCTGAAGGACAGTTTTAAATGAAAGTAGAAGAGAGGAAAGGGAGGAATTTACCATGCTCTTCAGGACAAGTTTACACAGCACCAACACTGCACATTTTTGCGTGATTAAAGCACTTGTGCTACTTCGTAAGACAACCTTTTCTTGGTGCCCCCACTTCGCAGGTATTAATTATCTCACATCTGCATATGGTGCAGTTTTCCTTTCCCAAAATCCATGTTCAAAATCCTATGTTTCCATTGCAGCTCTAATTCAACAACTGTGATGTTTCAAATTGCTCTATGAGCTATACAAACTCTTATGCCTTCTGTTCTCTCATTTCAGGCACTGATTTCTCAAATTTAACAGTAACTCTGCACCCATAGAGCACTGGTCCTCCACTTAGGAAAAAAAAAATTTTTTTTTGCATTAAAAAACACAAAACATTTTTCTGCCAAACTTGAACATGCATCAGAATCACCTGGAAGGCTTGTTAAAGCACAGCTTAGGGGCCCCACCCTCTGCATTTCTGATCCAGTAGGTCTGAGGTGAGGAGCAAGATTTTACTGGTGCAAGAACTTCCCTTGTGATACTGATGCTACTGCTCTGGGGACCTCACTCCGTGGACCACTGGTTTGGGCACTGTCAGGTAGGGATGGGGCTGTAGAGGGGTTTCTCAGGTGGCATTTGGGAGTTAGGGAACCTGTTTGCTGGAGCACGTGGACCCACATTTAAAGCGTTTTTCTCCAATATTTCTGTTGTTCTCTGTCAATCTATTCTCTTGTAGCCAGTCTTCAAGAGGGAGCGCCTGCAGCTCTCAAGCTTCAAATGGGCCTCCCACCAAGTTCTGTCTTAGTGATACTTGGATGTGATATCAGATTGCTCTCAAACTCTGTTTCACTCAGTGCCTCTTATCAAGTTGCAGGCACTATCAATATTCTTCTTTAAGTCCAAACCAGAAACCACAGCCTGCTCTGCCCAACAATCCCTCTCTCCCTTTCTGCCTCTAGCTCTTTGTTCTTTTCCTGATGGGGAAGGGGAAATCTCAAACCTGGAACAGGAAGCCCCCTCAGGGAACACCAACAAGCTCCAAAATCATAGCCTTCCACAAATGTACACTGAAGCACAATCTGCTCGTGTCTACCTTGAATGTAACTGTGGTTTGGGATGGATTCTCCACTAAATCTGTTTCCTTCATCCAGTCTTGCGTCTCCTATCAGGATTTAACCACAAACTATTCCTTTCATGGAAACATATAATGCACCCAGCAAAACTTGCTCTTTCTGCCCTGGCTAGTGTGGCTCAGTGGACTGAGCGCCCGCCGTTGAACCTAAGGGTTGCTGGTTCGATTCCCAGTCATGGCACATGCCTGGGTTGCAGGCCAGGTCCTCAGTTGGGGGCGCATGAGAGGCAACCACACATTGATGTTTCTCTCCCTCTCTCCCTCCCCTCCCCTCTCTCTAAAATAAACTTAAAAACAAAACAAACAAACAAAAACATCTTGCTGTTTCTGATGGATTTGGGGACAGGTCTATGGAGCTGTGTTACCTTCTCCTCAGGACTGGATTTCCTTTCACCCCCTCGGCAATCATGTTTTGTTCTTTCTGAGAGGACTAACGCAGAAGAAGAGGTGCAATTTTCTATTTGAAGATTTTACTTCCTTGTTTTCAGAGAGAGGAGAAGGGGAACAGTAACATCGATGTGCAAGAGAAACATCCACCCATTGCCTCTCGCATGCCCCCAGCAGGGGACCTGGCCTGCAACCCAGGCATGTGCCCTGACCGGGAATTGAACCAGCAAGCAACCTTTCACTTGGCAGCATGATGCCCAGCCCACTGAGCCACACCAGTCAGGGTAAGAGGTATTTTCTTTTAAGGAGAGGAGAGCAGTGGTTTAGCCTCAAGGGAATTGCAAATTGGTGATCGTGCTACCTGTAATTCTGTATGAAAACTAATAAACTGGTTTTAGAAATAATAAAAATATATTTTTCTCTTAAGTAAAGTAGCCTTGCCTATCTAGGAAGATGGAGGCTGGGAGTGGGTGGAGCAAGTTGGTATGTTTCCCTCTAAAACCTGGTGGTTTGAAAACTAAGGCTGTAACTGAAAGCAGGCATATGACTGGCTAGGCCTACCTTGACAGGTGATAACCCTTGGGATAAAGAAGTGACCTAACCTCCTTTCCCATTTCTCTGACTCCATTGCCTGGGTCAAAGTTAAGTGGCCATGGAGCATGGTACCACCGATGATCCTCAAATACTTGTCTTGGGTTCTGGTAAAAAGACCCAGGCCTGAGTTGTTTATTTGGGTAACTCACCCAATTCCCATTCCCACCTGCAGTGAAGACTACCATTGGGCATGAGGGCGGGACAGTCTGGTAGAAGTAGCTGTTGAAGTTATCTAAAAGAATGACAATCTGCATACAATTTGGCATAGACTAATAGCTTGTTACAGTGAGATTTAGAAAGTCATGTTCTTCTATACTATTATCCCTGAATTTTTAAAATACCAAATGCAATGTCAAAATCATATCTTCCCTCAGTTGGATCATCAAAGAACATCAGTGCAGGTGTAACCCAGACTACACGCTGGTACAATAACCTGTGTAATATTAAGAGAAGGTAAGTTTGTCTTTATCAGTAACATTTCGGTATCAAAATCATAGGTGAATGGGGTTGTTTGTTTGTTTGTTTGTTTTTACAATACTGGTTAGGTATTTAGAGCTTTACTAATCAGATGGTCCACAGACCAGTGGCATTAGCATCACCTGGTCCTGGGTACTTGTTAGGAATGCAGAATCTCGGACCCCACCCTACATCTCCTGAATCAGAATTTGCATTTTGACAAGTTCTCCAGGTGATTTTTATGCACATTAACATTTGAGAGCCACTGCCTAGGAATAAATACAGGACTTCTACAAACTCTCATCTACCCCTCACAAAAGCGGCTATTTTTTGTCTGTAGCCCCTTGACTGGAAACGTCTTCACTACCATCTTCAGGGCAGTGACTGTGTCTTGTCCATTATTACATCAGTACCTCACAGGTGCTCAATAGATTTTTGTCTAATGAGTGAATGACTGATTATATATATAGTGTACATATTATTTAGGCATGTGCTACCTAGAGTTTTCCCAGATCTTGTTGGTCTCTCAGTCCAGACTGGTTATAATGAAGTAACAGCTCACATTTCACTGGTTCATGTCTTTGTCTGTCCATGTAGAACTGCCTGCTGCTGAAAACTGCCACCTAACTATCTCTGAGAGCTTTGGGATGTGTCTCTCATAGAGTTTCAAGCAAATTCTGGCCAGCTGCCAGGTAGTGTCCAGTCTTCCCCTCCCTGTACCTGTTTTGGTCCCCTGACCCTGTCCACCTGTCTCTACTATTGTCACCTGGTATGTCACTGTGTCCTCACAAGTGAGGCTTTAGGGTTCTTTAGGTCCAAAGCATCTTCTAGCCTCACTCCTCATTTAACTCACTGTTCTCTGTCCCTTCACATTTTAGTCAAGAGCTGCCCTCCTGGGGACACTATTCATACATTCTTTGGAGGCTCTGGGACTGCCATTCCCAGGACACTCTCTCCATCATTCCCTGCCCTTCTATCTTCAGTACAACTCAGAGCCCTTATGGTGGGTTCTGGGCAGGTCCCTTTTACAATAATCCCAGGAAAATATTGCTGCCTCAGGTTCCATGCCTGGGCCCTGGAATTAAATACCTTTGATCTGCCAAGAAAAAAGGACAAAATTATTTACTAGACACAGTCCTTAACCATGTTGCCATGGATTGCTGCTTCTTTTTCTCAAGTATAAATCATATCAACCTCTTCAAGTGCTTTCATAAAAGTTTGAAGTGAGGAACACACTCTGAAGCTCTCTCCCACAGTGGAGAACGAACCATGAGCGCTTTAAGTGTCTCTCCCAATGAAATACTTTTCAATAAATCATTCCCCTGTTTTTTCCACATGCTTGACTTTTTATTTTATTTTATTTTTTTGATTGACAAAGACTCTCTCCTTGGCCAAACTTGAGTCAGCTCCTCTGAGTCTTCTCTTTGACTCAGCCCCAACCTTGCCCATTTAGTCCAGTTTTAGCAAGAATCCTGCTGGGCCAGTTTAGCTCAAATCCCCCACCTTTGATATTTTATCGCTCTGTCCTGGCTTCAGCAAGAATCCTGTTGAGTTGGTCTAGCAAGAATTCCCTAGCCTTGATGTTTCCTCTTAGGAATTTCCCATCCACTGACCCCAACCCTGTTCCTTGACTATAAATTTCCACTTGTCCTTGGTGTATTTGGAGTTGAACCCAATCTTTCTCCCCCACCCCATCCCCCCACTGCAAAATCTTCATTGCAGTAGTTCCTCTTGAATACAGTCTTCTTTACAGTGCCTTTAACAAGTCACACATAGGTAAGAGGTTCAAGAGAGTTGTAACACATGTTTTGGGTTAAGCCTTTGAAACTTTTTGCATGATTCTAGTACAATGTTCTTGATCTTTCATGTGACTATAAATCACCTGGAATGTCAGGGATAGAGCCCAAAATTCTGCATTTCTGACAAGCTCAGGGGGGTTGTTGACTTTTCATGAACCTCCCACTTAGATTAGCAAGAATCTGGGACCTCTTTTGGAATGTATGGGAGCTTCGGTTGAAACTTCAGTTCTTAATGTCCTGATACATGAGTTTCCCCCACACCATTCATCACAGTTTGCTATTTCTCTTTTCATTTGTTTTATTCTTTTTTGTTTCTTCCATTGAAACATAGACCCATGTCTATCTTGGTCATCATTTTATTTCTAACACATAACACAAATAGTAACTAAATTTGGAAGCCAGGGCACAGAAAAACAAGTGGTACCTGACTTAGCAGAACAAATGAGCTGAAACCTAAAGCAGCCTCATAAAAAGCTGAGAAGAAACCCAGTTTACACTGCAGAATTCCCCAAAGGCACAGGAATTGGCAGACCAAGTCACACTGCAAGTAGGGGGTGGAAACAGGAAGGATGGTTGAAAGTCTTTTAAGAAGCACTTGGACCAGATGCCTCCCCATTCCATTAAGGAGGTGACTGAAATTTCCTTGCACAAGAAAACTGAAGTTTACCTTCACTCCTGTTCATTTGGTTCTTTGGGTTAGTGCCTTTTCCTTTAAATACATCAGTTGTTATTTGAGGCCATTCCTCCCTGTGTGTAGCTGCCTCCTTTTTCATCCTTTAGGTCTGAGGTTAAATAATTCTTCTGTAGATAAGGTTTCTGTACTGTTTCATCTAGAATAGGTTCCCCCTATTTCTTTTCTCATTAGCTGAGTCCTCTCTGGTGTAACTAGTTTATTGAACCCACGGAACTCATAGGGTGATATAAAAAGAAGCTTTATTTTTGACCCCTACTGTTTCTTTAAGTGTGCCCTGTGAAGTACATGTGTGTTTGTGTGTGTGTGTGTGTGTGCGTGTGCGTGTGTGTGTGTGTTCTGTGCACCTTCTTCTATACAGAAGTAAACTTTTGGGCAGTTTCCATGAAATTTTTACTTGTCCAAAGGAATTAGAAAATTCTACAGTAACTTTATGTCCTAAACACAGTCTCAGAAAATAAAAGTGTTCATCATGCCATACCCATAAGTATTTTCCCTTCCCTCCAGCTGAGACCTGCTAAGCACTAACCATTTGCAGTAGAAGAGAGAGGAGTGGTCCTCTTATTCTCTTTGTCAGTCTAGCATTCCTCTCACCTCTAGCTTGCTAACTTGAGACTTCTAAATCTGCCATGGCAAAGGCAGGGGTAGAAGGAGAAGGAATAAGGAGAGACCTTCCTTGGCTGGTGCTGCTATAAGATAGTCTCATTCTCTTTGGGTTTAGCAGTTGTTTAGCTTCCTCTTTCCCTGGAGGTTCATTCATTCTTAGCTCAAAGTTATCCTCTCTAAACAGGTCTCCCACCACCCTATAATGCACTTAAAATCTATCAGTGTTTTGGCTTCTGGGGATTCTAACTTGCTAAAAAAGACTTCGCTAGCACTAAAGTTATAAAAATCTTTCTATATATTTTTTAATATGCTTTATTTTTACATTTAGATATTTAATAACATTTAAATTTTATTTTTATGTATGGCATGTAGTAGAGCTCTACTGTATTTTCTCACAAATGAATAGGCAACTTTCATGACCCCATTTATTCTTTCTCCATGAAATTGTAATTCCACATTTATCATACATCACATTCCAGTATATATTTGTGTGTTAATTTGCTAGAGCTGCCATAACAAAGTATCACAGACTGGGTGTCTTAAACAACAGAAATTTATTTTCTTACAGTTCTGGAAGCTAGAATCCAGGCTTAAGGTATCACCAGAGTTGATTTATTTTGAGGCCTCTCTTTGGCTAGTAGATGGCCTTCTTTAACCTGTGTCTTGACATGATCCTTCCCATGTGGTCTTTTATATGAGGATGCTAGTCATATTGGATTAGAGCCTATCCTAAATCTCTCATTATAGCTTCACTGCCCATTTAAAGACTTTATCTCCAAATATAGGGTTAGGACTTCAACATATGAGTCTGGTGTGGTGCGGGGCACAAATATAGCCCATAACAACTTGGATCTCTTTTAAGAATTTTTCCATTCCTGTGTTATCATCACAGCTACAAACTTAGAGTACTTAGAGGACAGTCTATTATTTAGAAATTAATTTTCCTTACTTGTTCAGGTGTTAGGTCCTTTAGAAAACTTTCCCCTATCTCTTCTTTCTCCTAGAAACAAATAGCTCCTGTGTATTTTATTTGAACCTCTATTATAACAATATTCCCTTTATAAGGAGGTGCCAACATCTAGCTTCAAATTAGATCACAAGCCCATAGGGCTCAAATAATTAATTTTGAAAAAGTATTAATTATTCATATTTGACATTATTAATAGCAGTTTGTTAATGAATTATAATACATCAAACACTGTTATGTGAGTTTCACTTGCAGCAAGCTGGAATAGGCTGAATGAAGTTAAGTTACCTGCCTGAGGGCACAGAGTATGTAAATTGGCTAGTTATGATTTCAACCCTGTTCTATTTAGCTCCAGATCCCATACTCTTAACCAATAGAAAGTACTGCCTCTTTAGCTATTTTGTATGCTTCTCCATCTCCAAGCAGAAGATGCCTGGTGCACAGTAGGTACCTGGTATATGTGCTTATAAAGTAAACTAAGCTGAAAGGCAATCAACTTTTATGTGGTCAGCCTTTCTATTTAAAGTCCTGTGACTAGTAAGCTATTTTAGGTCTGGATTATTGTGGTTGAAATAACACATATGTGGTCAGGGTCCTTCCCTTCCCCATGATACGTAAAGCCTGAGCTTCCAAATAGTGACTGTCACCTTTTCCTTCCTGTGCACTCTTGGTCTTTAACATAATTCTTGGGCTCAAACCAAGCTCAATTACAGCCGTTTACTTGACGCTACCATTTCTCAGTGTGTCAATCTAACGTCATAAAAAACCTTCATTTAAAGATCATAAATAAAATAACTTTGTGAAAGAGAGTAGCAGATAGACCATTAACAAATGCTACTTCTCAATTATCACTGGAGAAGTTATGCAGTGATTCACCTATGAGCAGTGTACTGTAAAATAATGTATATGATTTGGTGGGTATCTTAGTCTGTTTGGGTGCTATAACAAAATACCACAGACTAGGAGGCTTAAGCAACAGGAATTTATTTCCTCACAGTTCTGGAGGATCAGAAATTCAAGATCAAGGTACCAGAAAAATCAGTTTCTTGTAAGGACTTACTTTGTAAGGACTCCCTTCCTCGCTTGTAGACAGCCAGCTACCTTCTCAGTATGTCCTCACATGGCCTTTCCTTGGTGGATATGTACAAAAACAGAATGTGGAGAGTGGGGGAGGAGAAATTGAGAGTGCTCTGGTGTCTCTTCTTAAAAGGACACTAAGACTATTGGATTAGTGCCCTACTCTTATGACCTCAATGAACCCTAATACTTCCTTAGAGACTCCTTCCTGAGGTTAGGACTTCAGCATATGCATTTTGGGGGTACACAAACATTCAGCCCATAACACTGAGTCAAGTTGACTAGGATGAAAATAGTTGACCTTTGAAGATCTTAGCAGATTTGGGGATTCAATAAGTATAACTAGAACAATACTTCTTTGTACCTAAATTGTTTTATCTTTCCTATTTGTGAGGATTTGCATCTCTATAAAATTTTGAACAATATTGCCTACTCATAATTTATTTATAAATGCTTGAGTTTCCTAGATGAAAGATATCTGTTATTTAATGGTGTAAAAAAATTCATCAAAATAATAAAGTCTCCATTACTTTCTACCTTCAATATTAAAATGTAATTCTCATCCTAATCCAGTTTCTTTATGTATATATGTATTTTTTAAATAATTTATTTATTTGTTTATTTATTTTATTTTTAGAGAGAGGGGAAAGGAGAAGGAGAGGGAGAGATACATCACTGTGTGGTTGCCTCTCACTCGTGCCCCCAACTGGGGACCTGACGTGCAACCTAGTCATGTGCCCTGACTGAGAATCGAACCAGTGACACTTGGCTCGCAGGCCGACACTCAATCCACTGAGCCACAGCAGTCAGGATGTATATATGCATTTTTTATTTATTTCCTTGAACTATACCAAACAATCTGTTTTCTTCCTTAATATTAGTTTTCAGACACATATAACTTTATCTACCCAGAGGCCTTCGTTTATAGTTATAAAATTTTTATTGTTACAGATTTCCTTTTAGCTCTTTATGATTTCTCTTGCTCCAAGGTCCTGTGTAGCTCTGACATCCTATGACTGAGATGCTCCATGATCAAAGCAACACTTTAAAATCTAAGCTTCTCAAGTTCAAAAAGAATATAAGGTTGAAGAGGCAGCTACAGCGACAGAAGTACTGTTATTGATACTGTTGTGTAGACTTGCAAAAGTAACTCAAAATGATAGCATGGGTTGAGTCCCCTTACTTCACGTAGCTGTAAATTCATAAATAAGTGGTTTTCTAAGAGCATGCCAAGGTTCTTCTCCAGTTTCTTTGATGATGTCAAGGTTTTTCCCCAGTTTCTTTGATGACTTTTATTCCCCTTCAACAGCAGGTGCTCAATTCTCAACTTCCAAGTACATTGTTTCTTACAATTTTGCCCTTATCAGAAGCTTACCTATTTTATTTTCCAAAGAGGCAGCCTTGTAACAGTTGCCCTCACTTGATGACTTAAAATTGCCAGAGCTGCTAAATCCTCTCCAATCTGTGGCTGGGTTTCTTACTATATGTGGAGGCAGATGTAATTCCTGAGACGACCATTTGAAATTTAATATGTATCAAACTGGCTATAACATCTGAATGAAGAATTTCATTTTATTAATTTTAAACATCTAAGAGATAAAGAACACATTTTAAAAGAGTTTTACAGGTAACAGCTTTCTGGAGTGTCTAGCTTAGGTTCTGTCTCCCTCTCTATTCTCAGATGTAGAGTTTGCCTTGTCTCTAGGAGAGATTGCTTGTGACAGCAGTCATGTTCTGCTTTGCCTTTTGAAAGCACAACCAGCTCCATGAGATCAACAAGCAAGATTTGACACATCCATGCCTTGGAACCATAATTCTCGATTAGAGCCACAAGAAGAACCGCAATAATTTGCCTATCTGCCCCCCGACCACCACCAGGCAGAATTTGCCAGCTTTAAGTGACTTGTCTCTCAATTCCAAATGCATCATTCTGTGCTCCACTTAGTGATGCTGGGGTTGTACAAACCACTGTTCCTCTTGGCAAGCTGCTCCCCATTGGGCTTTGCCAATGGAGAGTGACTGCAAGTTTGAAGGAATAAAAACGGACTTGCTCCTTTCTGTTTCAGTTTTGCTTCCTGTTCTTGAGGGTCACACTAGCAATGCATCTTAGCAGCAGTTTATTCTGATAGTAGAGGTGAGTCTCGCTTGTAGTTTTTCCAAAACTCTCACATCAGTTTCATTGCCCCTCTCAGAGGTCTGAATGAAGAACTTCATTTTACTAATTTTAAACACATAAGAGATAAGCAATACATTTAAAAAGACTTTTACAGGACAACAACTTTCAGAATTGTCCTAGCCCAGCCAGCCAGTGCCCCCTCCTCAGAGGTTGAGTCCCAGCCTCAAGACCCTACTCTGAGTCCCGAGATAAGAGTAACAGCTGGCTAGTGCCACTCCTCAGAGATCTGGGTCCTCGGCTCTTTCCCTACTTGGCCCGAAGAATGTTTGGTGGGACCAGACTTTTTGCATTTGCATGTGTGATATTAGAATTAAGGTCATTCTATTTGGATATTAAAGGTAAGAATGTCACAAGAAGGCTGGAGGAATTGGGGATATAATTCAGACTATGTGCTAATGACTCCCAAACCTACATCTGTATGTCAGACATTTTCCTCAGGTTTCAGTGGTGAGTCTGTATGTACCTCAAACTCAGAATGTCTAAAATTAAATTACTGTCTTCCCTTTTTGCTCAATGAATTTTAACACTATCTACCAGTTTCCTGCAAGAACTATATTTTACCTTCACAAATAGTCTCCAAGTACTGTCAGTTTTCTTCCTAAGTGTCTCCTATTTTTCATCTCTACTTCCCAACTCTATTTCAGATCCACTGAACTTACCGGAATACTGTAAAACCCTTCTCATGTGTCTGTTTTCTTCTCAGCTCTTGCCCTTTTAATTGAATTTTTCTAGGGTGTGCATAGCTTTAAAAAGATAATAAAAAATTATGACTTTCAGAAAACAGCCCCAGATCTGTCCAGTGACTGAAATACTCTCCCACCACTCCAAATGATTTAAGGCTCTTCTTTTTATCACTGGTTCTGAGCAACTAGATGATGTGTTTTGGTGTTGTTTACTTCACATTTCTTGTACTTATTGTTCATTCCATCTGGATTTGTGGGTTTATAGTTTCCATAGTTTGGACATTTTTTGGCCATTATTTCTTTAAACATTTCTTCTCTACCCAACCACCTTTCAGAGACTTCAATAACATGTATATTAGGCTGCTTGAAGTTGTCTTGCAGCACATTTATTCATTTTTTTTCTACCCTTTTTTCTTCTTGGGTTTTACTCTGTGTATCTTCTATTGTTATGCCTTTGATTCACTTCCCTTTTCTTTTTCCATGGATAATCTGCTATTAATTCTATCCAGTGTATTTTTCATCTCAGTCATTATAGGTTTCTCTCTAGGAGTTCTACTTGAATCTTTTATTAATTTTTTATTCTTTCCATATCTCTACTTAACATTTTGAACATATGGAATGCAGTTGTAATAGTGTTTTAATGTTCTTAGCTTCTAATTGTAGCAATCTATGTTAATTCTAAGTTAATTTCAATTAATTGATTATTCTCCCCATTATGCATCACCTTTTCCTACCCCTTTGTCTACCAATCTGTGTTTGAGTGCCAGACATTGTAAAATTTACTTTGTTGGACGTCAGATATTTTTGTATTCCCATAAATATTCTTGAGCTTTATTCTGGAATGTTGAGTTACTTGGATACAGTTTGATCTGTTTGGGGTCTTGCTTTTATGACCTAGCTCAAATAGCTGTGTTCATCTAGAACTATTTATTTCTTGCTACTGAGGCAAGATCTTCCTGAGTTTTCTATCCATTGCCCCAAGATGTTTGAATTTTCCTCATTTAGCTTGTGAACAGGTACTATTCCTTGCCCTGTATGAGCACAGAGTACTGTTCTCTAATCATTTTTATATACTTTTTCCCCAGCCTCCAGTAGTCTGCAGATCATGTATGGAGAGATCAATACTTGGATGAATGCTCAAAAAGACCTCAAAGATTTCTGAGATCTTTTCAGGGAGTGTACTATGTCACACTATGCCTGACACATAATTGGGGCTCAATAATCATTTTTAAAACTTGGTTTAGATCTCCATATGCAAACCATCTTTAGTGCACATTTCTCATTTGTTTGACTACTCAGTATCTGTCACTTCTTCTAATGAAGCAGAATTTCCCATTATAGAAACGAAAAATGCCAGACCAATTTTTTTACCATCCTTGCTGCTCAAATGAAAGCCTATGGCCTACCCCTAGTCCATGACCTAGTCCATGACCAATACCCATATTTGTTCTATATCTTAAAGAAGAAGCAGGTTCAGGGAAGAAGCAGAGACCCCATTGAGTTCATTCAAGGAACAAGAAGTAACACCTGCAGTAAGAGCAGGTACATCCATTTTTTGGAGACAACATTCCCAGTGGCCACGGTAATAATGGCCAAGACAATGGCCATTTGGTACCCAGCAGTGTAACCATGGGGTTTTCACTGGACCTGTTCTGTGGTGAGATGTTTGGGCTCTTTTTTAGCTATGGAGTCTACTAGCCTGATTGTCCAGTGTTTCTAGAGCTCTTCCACACCATCCAATGTTCTCTAACATTTTTTATTACTGAAGTATATATGTATTATAAGTATATGCATGTATATATAGAGGGGTAGGCAAAAGTAGGTTTACAGTTGTGAGTACACAAAACACAGTTTATTCTTGTATTATTATTTATTTATGTAAACCTACTTCATTAATTACTGTAAACTTACTTTTGCCCACCCCTGTATATGTGTATGTGTATATATTTATCACTTAAGTGATCAATTTTTACACACTAAATTTTCATGAAATCAAACATGTTTATAACCAGTGCCCAGATCATCAAAGAGAATATTACCAATATCCTAGAAGCTTCCTTATTCCCCCTCCAGTTATTACTCTCTGTCATCCAAATGTACAATCATAATCATGACTCCTAACATCATGGATTAGTTGTGCCTGCTTTTGTGAAATTTTATACAAATCTAATCATACGACATTTTTGTGTGTGTATACCTGTTATGTTTATGAGATCTTTATGGTTTTGTGTAGTTGTAGCTTATTGGAATAGTAAAACATTCCACTTTACAAATATACTATAATGTATTTAGTCATTTGTGTCAGAGGTCTCAAGACCACCCTCAGGTTCAGTGATTTGCTAGGAAGACTCACAGAACTCAGAAAAGCTGTCATACAGAGAAAGTGTATTACAATTCAAGGATAAAGACTAAAATCAGCAAAGGGAAAGGTGCATAGAGCTGAGTCCAGGGGAAACTAGGCCCAAGACTCTAGTTGTCCTCTGCCAGTGGAATTGCATGGACAGTGCTTAATTTTTCCAACAGGTATGTGTGACAACATGTGCAAAGTGTTGCCGATCAGGGGAGTTCATCCAAGCCTTGGTGTCCAGGGTTGGTTTGATTTTTTAGTTTTTCTTTCCCCTTCAATTTCCTTCCACTTCTCCTTCCCGTTCCCCTTCCCCTCCTTCCTTTTCCCCTCCCCCCCCTTTTCTTTTCTGAAGTCAGTCATGTGGGTACTGCTGTGCCCCCATGAATGACCTCAGCTACTCAATCTCCACCCCCTCAGAGATCAAAGCAGTACAGCACAGCCCAAAGGCTCAGGCAAACAAAAACAAGTGTTCACATAAATCACATTATTAGCTTAAACTAACAGGCATAGTTTATGGTTTTAGCCAAACAAAGACATTCTTTGCAGGCAGGATAATCCAAGGGCTCAGAGATCTCCCTGGAGCCACACCCAGGACCAGTCCTGAAGACTTTGGGAGTGTCCAGGCTTGCAGAGTTAACCCTTTCTGCAAACCAGTTGGGCATTTGAGCAGTTTAGATTTTTTATTAATATGAATAGTACCACTATGACCATTCTTGTACAGTTTTTTTTTTTTTTTTTTTTTTTGGTGAAGATTTGGGGCATTTCTACTGGGTGATTACTTAGTTGTAAAATGGTAGGTCCTAGGATATGCATTTGTCAGTTTTTATAGATAATGCCAAATAGTTTTCCAAAGTGACTCTACCAATTTACATTTCCAGCACCAATGTACAGAAGTTTTGAATACCCTTTTTTTAAAACACAGTTTTATTGAGGTACAACTGACATAAAATAAAATACATATTAAGATTCATATTGATGAATTTTGACATACTTATACACCTGTAAAATCACCACCACAAGCAAGATAGTGAAACTTCACCCCTAAAAGTTTCTTCATATTCCGAATATGATCCTAATGAATTTGTTTCCTGTTTAAGTCAGGCAGAGTCAATTTCTATTGTTTGCAAGGGAGACTTCCTAGATGATATAATCCCATCTTGCATTTATGTTACATTTGTGCCCAGCTTGGTCTTTTGCATTTCTTTCCACTTAAATAGATTCTTGCTGAGCATCTATGACGTGTGCTAAGCACACAGACTCTGATCTGTGCCTATGGAAGTTAGTTTGGCTAGACTCCAGATTGCAGCTTTATCCTCAGGACTCCTCGAAATTCCATGCATCTTTTTATCCCTGTTCATCTTTGCACACTCTTCTTCTTGAACCATCCTGTAGTCCCCAATTCCAGTCCTTCCTGGATGGTCCAGAACCAACCTCCCCTAGGGCAAATTCCATCAACAGGTTTCTTAAATAACAAAAGAAAGGGCCTCTTAGCTCTTCATTAAGCTGCATAAACTAGTGTTATGAGTTGAATTGCGTGTCCTCCAAAAGCTATGTTGGGGTCCTAGACCCCAGTAGTTCAGAATGTGAACTTATTTGGAGATAGAGTCTTTATAGAAGTAATCAAGTAAAAATATGATTACTAAGGGTGGGCCCCAATCCAGTATAATTGTTAGAAACAAGGTCATAGTGACTCCCAAACCAGTAGCAAAGTCATTGGTAACAAAAGGCAAATGTAATTGAAGGGTCTTAAGGGCAAATGTAATTAAAGGATCTCTGAGAAGGGAGTGGATAACATTAGCATATTCACAAATCACAATAGGGGCATTTAGATGAACACGTTAGATTGTACCTCCGGAGTATCCAGTCATGGAGAAACGGGGAAGGAGGAGAGGGGAGGGGAAACTAGTTGCGTTAGGGTGGGGAAGCTAAGACTATAAAACCAGGTTCCTTTGTCTACTTGGGGCGCACATTCTCCTGGCTGTGGGGGTGCGCCCGGCTCTGCAGACTCGTGAATAAAGGCCTCGCTTTACTGCTCAAGTCCTGTGTCCCGGTTTTTATTGTGAGCGTTTCTCACAATTTGGGGGCTCGTCCGGGATCCTCCGCCTGTATGTGGGAAGGGCTCTGAGCCAAGGTGGGGAGACGCGTCCTACCCGCTTTTGGGTGGCCCGCTTGACCCAGGGCCCACCCGCCTCAGTGTCCGGAAACGACCCGAGACTTCTTGTTGGGACAGCAGTGGATCGACGCAGGGGGAAACAAAAGCAAACACCGCGGCAACCAGGCAACCTCGTACACGGGCCAAGGTAGGAAAATTGGACTTAAGTACTGCCTTGGTGGTTGGGCATCCTCGGGAAGCTGATTGTGCGTGTGGCTGGTACGAGTTGTGCGTGTGGCTGGTACGAGTTGTGCGTGTGGCTGGTACGAGTTGTGTGTGTGGCTGGTACGAGTGTGGAGTGCCTCTCCGCTGGGTCCGCTGTCCCGTGAGGGAAACGGCCGGAGTGCTCTTCCGCTGGGTCCATTCTCCCGTTAGGGAACGGCCGGAATGCACCTCCGCTGGGTCCGTTGTCCCGTGAAGGAAACGGCCGGAGTGCACCTCCGCTGGGTCCGTTCTCCTGTGAGGGAACGGCCGGAGTGCTCCTCCGCTGGGTCCGTTGTCCTGTGAGGAAATGGCCGGAGTGCACCTCCGCTGGGTCCGTTCTCCCGTGAGGGAACGGCCGGAGTGCACCTCCGCTGGGTCCATTGTCCTGTGAGGAAATGGCCGGAGTGCACCTCCGCTGGGTCCGTTCTCCCGTGAGGAAACGGCCGGAGTGCACCTCCGCTGGGTCCATTGTCCTGTGAGGGAAGCGGCCGGAGATGAACGAAGCATCTTGGTCTGTGTGCAAGTAAGCGAGTGTGGAGTGCCCCTCCGCTGGGTCCGTTAGGTTGAGAACACAGCCAGATTCAGCCACGGGAATCAGCTGAGGATGGGAAATGGAAATTTTAGGCCTAGGGGTGGGGACCAAAAGTAAGGAAGAACAGACAATGGTAAATTATTGTTGTTTCCTTTGGCCAAAGGAACCCATTTAGGGGAAATCTGTCTCCTAGCCCCTATTTGGGTCTGATGAATGTTGGGTTTGTCAAGCCCTGGTCTTATATGTGTGTTCAGTTTTTTTTTTTGGATTGTTTGTTTGTTTGTTTTTGGAGAAAGAAGAGAGGGGCATCGCTGTGTGGTTGCCTCTCGCTCGTGCCCCCAGTTGGGGACCTGGCGTGTGGCCTGGTCGTGTGCCCTGACTGGGAGTTGAACCGGCAACACTTGGTTCGCGGGCTGGTGCTTGGTCCACTGGGCCACAACAGCCAGGGCCAGGCATCAGCCTTTAAGGAAGAGAGGGAATATGCTCTCTGCTGATCACCACCTACCAGCAGATCCGCAGGTCTCTTCCCTGTAAAAAAGAAAAAGAGAAGGCCTGGGACCCTCTGTCCTGTCTCCCAGTGCCTTATAGCCCTGGCCAGCCGGCGGCCAACTGGGCAGAGGCACCGTGGACGGACAGTACAGACGGAAGAGGCCAGGAACACCTAGCAGATACCCCAGCAGTATCCGCCCCCATGACACCTAAGGCGCTGATGGCAACTTATCTAAATTAAGAAAGGAATTGAAACAATGTAAGCAAGACGTAAAGAACTTCCCCATTCCCTCAGAGCAGCCGGTTTCCCCTTAGGGAAGTCTCCAGGGGTCCAGGACATATTAGATATGTCAAATGCTCCTTCAACAAGCACTGAAGTTAGAAACTTCAAGCGCAATATGAAGCGCTTGGTAAAGGACCCCCTTGGACTGGTGGAACAACTAGACCAGTTCCCCGGACCCAGCATATACATGTGGACAGAATTAATGTCTATACTAGACATCTTCAGTGGGGAAGAGAAGGGAATGATCAGACGGGCTGCTATGAGGATATGGGAAAGGGAACATCCCCCGGTCAGGAAATTGTCCCGGCCTAACAAAAGTTTCCCAGTATAGACCCTGATTGGGATAACAGGCCGGAGACTAGGGCTCAAATGAAAGACCTTAGGAGCTTCGTCATCAGGGAAATCAAGGAGTCCGTTCCCCATGCACAGAATGTCTCCAAGGCATTCGAAATACAGCTCCATCAGATCCCTGCAGAAGCTCAGGGACAAAATGAGGAAGTATTCTGGTCTAAATCCAGAGAATGCTGTGGGACAGGGACTCTTAAAAGTCACCATTGTAACAGAAACTGGCCAAATATTTGTAAGAAATTGCAAAAAGTAAGTGAATGGGCCAATTAAAGCAACTGTCTCTCCCTCCAGAGCCTGCATGAAGGTTGTGATTTGGACACTAAGCCTCATAGGTATACTGCCATTTAGGGTAAGCCATGTGAGTGCTCCACCATGGTGGATAAGTCACGTGGGTTTGCCACCATCTTGTGGGTGGTACTTATGGGTGCCACCATCTTCAAAGATGCTGCATGTAATGCTGCCGCCATCTTTGAAGTGGGCAAAATGGTGGGTTAGATATGCTCTTAAGGTGATGTGCTTTGTTTGCAAAATGGTATATGTCTAAACATTCAAGTCATTGCTGCATGACAGGTGTTTGCAAGGTCTAAGCTTCAGAAAACTGCAGAATATCTACAAATCTAGGGAAATTTTAGCTGCTAAATACTGAGTTTGGGTAGAGTCCTTTACAGTGTGGAAAAGAATTGGAAATGGGTTATGGTTAAATCTGAATGGGTAAATATATGGAAAGTTTGTGAATGTTGCAGAAAGTCTGTGGAAAGTCATAAAAATGTATAGAAAGGTTGTGAAAGTTTTTAAACCTGGGAAAAGGGAAACCTCAACTACTTGTGGTCTAATTGTATGGTTACTGTACCTCTGTATTGGCATTAAGCCATTGGGGACCTATGAAAGGTCATTTGGAATTCCCTGTATTGGTTTGGCATTTAGCTGTTGGAGACCTAGAATTCTCTGAGGCCTAGGAAGGGTCTGGAATTCTCTGTATTGGTACTGGCCATATAATCTGAAAGGAAAATTGAGGTTTCCCAGAGAAAATTTAAAAAACTTCACATGTAGGAAAGTGAACAAAAGAAAGTATAAGGCATGGAAATGCAATTTTAGGGAATATTAGAAGGACAAGAATTTTCCTTCACACTTATATTTTTCTCCCTACCTGATCCCTCCAGAACTTGGCAATTTAAAGAAGTAAGTAATTACATTAGGTTTCTTTGCATAAAACTAAAAAGACAGTTGCTAATGGTGGTTATGTCAGCCGAGGCTTTGACTGGAATGTCATGCCTGAAGGAGGCATGCTTAGGCTAATGAAAGCCCATGAGGGAAAGGCCTGGCACCTTGGCTGGTTGTGCGGTCCATGGCAATCTTTCTAGGGAAAAAAAAACGAAGATTGCTTCCCTAATAAATGGCTAGGAAGAAACTTAAGGCACAATGGAAAACCCAAAGGATTTGGGAAAGCATGGGTTTTACAGGCAAGGCCAGATGGCAGGTGTGTGGCTCAGCTTCTTGCCCAGGGGGCAGACTAAAGGTCAACCTGAAGAGTCTTTGTGTGAGTTCCAGCAAAGCAGACTTAAAAAATTTATAATATCAATCGCTGCTCTTGTTGTATTTATGCAAATGAATAGGCTAAATTAACATTGGACTTAATGCAGTCCCTTTAATAACAAGGAGGGTAATCTTAAGAAGAAAAATCGTGATTTGAGGAAAATCACAATGATCAGTGGTAGACTATAAACTAGTGCAGCTGTGTCTATAAAGTTTATTTTAATTAAAAGTTTGTTTTCATTCAAAAGTTAAACCAGGTCTGTGACATTATCAATAATGCTTAATTTACAGGCAAGAAGAATGTCAAATGCCTTGCAACTGGATGTCTTCCCAATAAGACAGTCTTGCAAATTTAGAAATTGGTTTGTGAATTGTGTTGTGTGAATTAACATGTGTGTGTTCTTTCTGTTTTCATAGGATATAAGTCTATAATCTCATTACCTGAGTGATTGTCTGTACATAGAAGCTGCACTTAAGAAGCCCATCTGCATTGCTGCCTCCTGAGACTCAACAGTTTGGCTGAACTTAAGTGGTTGGGTTGGCGAAGTATGGGTTGGTCAGTGGGCTTCACTTTAAACTGGTCTCTCTTTTGCTTAAAATAACTTTCACCAAGGAGCTCCTTCCCGAAACTGCCAGCCTCTCCAGTGCAACCCTCTTCTTCTGACACTGAACCAGCCACAGACCTTAAGTCAGGAACCCCATGTGGCTGCCAGAGTTTATGGCCTAAAAGCTAATGTATCTGACATAAATCCAGTAGGGTGGCTAGGTCTTCACTTAGTGACAGCTACTCCTTCCCTAGAAAATCTAACTTCTCTCAGCTACACCTCAGAAAAGACTCCAGAATAATCCAGCCAAGGTAAAAGTTTTTAAGGTATATTAGATCTCAGACAAACCTTAGAGATAGAGACTGGGTACGGAGACGCAAATGCTTGGGTAGAATGGGTCAAATTTGCTGTTAATTCCCTGAATAAAAGCAACTGTTATGCTTGTACCACAGGGAGACCCCAGGCACAGGTCGTACCATTTCCACTAGGCTGGGACTCTGACCCCTCGGGAATCGCCTGTATGCTCGCTCTCTACCAGGATGAGAATGCATGGGGAAATGGGACTTGCAGAAGCTTGTCTCTCCTCTTCCCTCTATAAGGAGTAATGGGACTCAATCCCTCCCTTCATACTCAGTGGGGCCCATGAATTACTCTTCTTGCCTCTCTAGGTGGGAAGCAAATTCAGGTACCCCTGCAGAAGAACTCCGAACATGCACTCATACCAGAAATGCGAGCCACCTTCACAGTGGGGCCGGCGACTATATTCCCCTCCAAGTCCCCAGAGCAGATGTCTGGTGGTATTGTGGGCAAAGGAGTCTCTGGAAAATCTTACCTGACAGGTGGAGTGGAACCTGTGCCCTGGTTCAATTGGCTATCCCATTTACCCTAGCATTTCCAAAACTGGTCCAGACTAGACTGCCCCTGTTAGGGAAAAGAGGTCAGTGGTGCCTGGTGGGTCCTTTGATCCTCATATCTATATTGACGCAATTGGGGTCCCCAGAGGAGTTCCAAATGAGTTTAAAGCTAGAAATCAAATAGCAGCAGTGTTTGGGTCAGTGCTCTTCTGTTGATTTATTTATTAAATGCCACCAGTTGAGTGGCTTGGGAGAACAGGATGGTACTGGATATGATGCTGGCAGAAAAGGGAGGTGTATGTGTAATGCTTGGGGGGCAGTGTTGCACCTTTATCCCTAATAATACAGCCCCTGATGAATCTATCACTAAGGCTCTGCAGAGACTAACTACCTTAGCAAATAAGCTAGCAGAAAACTCAGGTATTGACAATCCCATAACAGAATGGTTAGAAAATTGGTTTGGCAACTGGAAAGGAATAATCTCATCAGCTCTGGTATCCCTCATAGTGGTAACAGGTGTCCTCACAGCTTTAGGCTGCTGTATTCCATGCATTAGAGGTTTAGTTCAAAGACTAATTGAGACTGCACTAACTAAACAGATGCAGCAACTTTTCATAATCTCCTCCTCCGAGAGACCAAAGGGAATCCTAACCATGAGGAAGAAAGTCAAGAAATCCTCCTTAAATTTGGAGGAATAAATAGAATGGTTTGAGTAGTCAATTTTCCAAAAGAGACAGGGGGAAATTGTTAGAAACAAGGTCATAGTGACTCCCAAACCAGTAGCAAAGTCATTGGTAACAAAAGGCAAATGTAATTGAAGGGTCTCTGAGAAGGGAGTGGATAACATTAGCATATTCACAAATCACAATAGGGGCATTTAGATGAACGCGTTAGATTGTACCTCCGGAGTATCCAGTCATGGAGAAACGGGGAAGGAGGAGAGGGGAGGGCAAACTAGTTGCGTTAGGGTGGGGAAGCTAAGACTATAAAACCAGGTTCCTTTGTCTACTTGGGGCGCACATTCTCCTGGCTGTGAGGGTGCGCCCGGCTCTGCAGACTCGTGAATAAAGGCCTCGCTTTACTGCTCAAGTCCTGTGTCCCGGTTTTTATTGTGAGCGTTTCTCACATAATGAGTGTTCTTATAAAAAGGGAAAATTTGGACACAAAGACCAACTAATAGAGGGAAGACTATTCAAAGAGACACAGGGAGGAGATAGTCACATACAAGCCAGGGAGAGAGTCCTAGAACAGACCTTTCCTCATAACCCTCAGGAGGAATCATCTCTGCTGACACCTTGATTTTGGACTTCTAACTTTTAGAACTGTGAAACAATATGTTTCTGTTTAAGCTGCTCAGTTTGTGGTGCTTTTGGATGGTATTCCTAATGAACTAATACAACCAGGTAGGATGCACCAGCTTTTCCTAATCATTGTCAGATCACGTGATGTACAACAGAGGGTCAGAGGGTAACAGCTGCCCTTTAAGAAACACTGCTTGTTATAAAAATTGACGTTGGGGAGAGAAGAATTTGGGAGGAGCAAACTAACCCTGTTACAGAGTGGGGGTCTCCAAAAATACTCAGAGCCTGCGGGTTGGGGGGTGGGGAAAAGGGAACAGCTTATAAAATGCCTTTGCATGACTATGGCTAGTAGCTTAGTTTCTCAGTTATGCAAATGACTTTGGTTCTTCCAAGGCCCTAAGAAGATGGGAGGGGTTTTGACCATGGAATGGTGCAGAAAGAGCATACAGAGCCTGCGCAAGTTTCTGTGAATGGTCAGAACTGGTCACCACACCCACTGCATCACAGGATGCAGTCTGGAATTTAAAAATAGGCAGCAGACATTTTTGGCTGGGAGAACTCCATGCGGTTTTGAGAAGAGGAGAGGAGATCCACGTGGTTTGCAAGAAGGAGAGATCTCCATGCGGCTTTGAGGAGGAAGAGAGGAGATCTGTGTGGTTTGCAAGGAGGGCAGAGAAGGAACTCCATGTGGCTTTGAAAGGAAAGGGAGAGCTCCATGTGGTTTACAAGGAGGCTGGGAACTCCAAGTGGTTCTGTATTAAGAGCTGGAGGGCACCACAACATAGGCAAAACCTCCCCAATCAGGATCAAATGATTGGGAGCTGCACTGTGTCTGGGAAGTAGGAAGACTGTATCTTTGACTTTTCTAAAACTAGCCTAGTTTTGCAGGGGAGGCAGAACTATGTGTTTGTGGGTGTTTTAAAGAAAGTAAGACTTAAGGCAGAAATCTGCAAATAATCTAAATATATAACCATTAAATAAATAATTCTTTTTCTTTTCACCAAACTCTGGTATTGAGAGTTATGCTTCTGGTGGCGGGCAATCGGACCCCTAATAACTGAACAGCCCATGGGTTCTGTTACAATCCCAAATGATCTGATTTTGGCCATTCATGAGACCCTGAACATGACCTGGCTAAATCATGAAGTTTTGTAATTCTTGTTATTATTATTATTTTTTCTCAAATTGAAGAGCATGACTCATTTTTCAACAACCATCTGTGTGAACACATGGACTCCTTTATTGTCTACTAAGATCTGTTTCACAATCTAAGGGGGTGATATGAGAAAGTTTTCTCCCAGTCCTTTTCATGGGAACTTTTCCAAAACAGAAGATTAATGAAATTTTGATAAAGGCAGGTATAGCATGTCTTTAAAAAAATTCCCTGAAATATTCTCATCACCTTAAATCAGGTCATCTGCCAGGTTACCTTCAAAGAATCTGACTTCAAGCTGAGTCCCTGTGAACAATAGATTTTGCTTCACTTGTAAAATGTTGTGAAGTCCCAGACCTCCTATTTGCCTTCATGGTCAAAGTTTTGATTAAAGAGGAAAAAGCCAGGAGAAAGAAAATGACATAAACAGACAATGCATTGGAAATATTAAATGCATTCTGAGCAAGTGATTTATTGCCCTTTCAACTAAACCTGGCAATAAAAAATATAATAAATGGGTCCCTAAGGAACTTCCTTTCTATTTCAATTCCTTCTTAGGCTTCTTTCACCCTTCAATCTTCACTTCTTTTTTGGTCTTTATGTATGGATTTGAATATATTTCAGCAAAGCTGCAAAAACAGCCCATTTGGTTGAGCCTCAGGAGGTCAGTTTCCAAGTACTGCTTGGAAGTGAGCAGAGTGATATCCCCCCAGGACCTTGCTCAGGTGCCCTTAAGGAATACCTTGGTTTGCTGGAGATCAAAGATCCCTTTCCACATCGCTGGCCCAACCCCCTCTGCTTCCATGGACTAGTGTCACTGCTTTTTCTACACACACTGCTTTTTCTTCTTTTAAAATTGAGATAAAATTCACATAAAATTAAAATCATGATTTTAGCATTTTTAAAGTACACAGTTTAGCAGTTTTTAGCATATTCACAATGTTGTGCAACCACCAGCACTAATTCCAGAAAAATTTCATCACCCCAAAAGAAATCTTGCACCCATTTTTGTCACCTGATTTCTCCATTTTCTCTAGGCACTGGCAACCACTGTTTTACTTTCCATCTCTGTGGATTTGCCTATTCTGGTTATTTCATATAAATGAAATCATATAATATATGGACATTATGCCTGCCTTCTTTCACTTAGCATGTTTTCAAGTTTTATCCATAATGCATCATGCATCAGTATTTCATTTCTTTTTATTGCCAAATAATATTCTTTTGTATGGATTTACCACATTTTGTTTATCCACTCATCAGTTGATGGACATTGGGTTGTTTCCATTTTTTGGCTATTATGAATAATACTGCTATGAACATTCATGTACAAGTTTTTGTGTGGATATTTATTTTCAACACTCTTGGATATACATATACCAGGGACTGGAATTGCTGGATTGTACTGTAACTCTGGGTTTAATTCTGTGAGGAGCTGCCAAGTGTTTTCCAGAGTCTTTTTTTTTTTTTTCAAAGAGAATATGTTAAGATTGATTCCAGACACACTTTCCTTGAGGAGCAGATGAACTTTTACAGAGTTCATGAAGCTAAAGATATAAGAATGGTGCCTAGGTGAGATACCAAAGTAGAGTATTTCAATTTGGGCATCATGTAAATGCAGTGATTGTTAAAGCTGCTGGGGAGATGAGGTCTCTGGAGCTGATAACATGTAGAAGGAAGGGAATATGAAAGGCCTATGATAGGCCAAGCCCTGTCTAGGGTGGTGCTTTCTTTGTGCTGTATATGTAATCATCACAATACAATTAAGAGGATGCCTTCATTAGTCCCATTTTATAGATGAAGCAACTGAGGTTCACTGAGGTTAAATACATAGACTGGTTTACATAGCTTGCATACTATAGCAGAGCCAGGATTTAAATGCTAGTAAACACCACAGATACAACCTGAAAATAATTTGAGGGATTAGAGGTAGATTTTAAAACACAGAATACCATTAAGTGCAATAGGATGATATAAGTGACATACAGTGTTCCAGAATAAAAAAGAGGGTTTTTGTTTTGTTTTGGAAGAAGGTTGTCAATTGTGCCAAGGAGTCAAGAAAACACAAAACATATTGTGTAATAATATCTAACTATCTCATTTCTGACCCATTATATGCATCAGGATGTTTCCTATTCAGACTTTAACACGTATGTTCTGGGCACTATGCTACAGCCCTATGTGCATTTTCCTCTGCAGAGCACCAGGATGCCGCTGAGTCTCTATCACAGACAATAAGTGTATTTCAGCAAGAATAAGAAAAACCTATTATTTACAGTGAAAACTTTTACAAAAACTGGAATTTCAAAGCAAAATGAGATTTTCTCACATTAAGCTATGAAGTAAAATTTCAAGCACATAAGACTAAATAACTCTTAGTACTAGAAAGAAAATGAATTCTATTACAGCTTTGAGATAAAACCATATTTTATAGGTAATGAGGCAGTACCTTCACCTTTCCTCAGTTTTATGTCCTCGGCAATTTTTTTTTTTTTTTTGGCTTCAGACAGTGATGAGTAGACCTGAAATTAAGGGCCATCATTTCAGAGCACTGAAGCACAACCACATAATGGTAACATCCCGAAATCTCAGGCACTGATCCAGTCAAGACTTTTTTATTTTCTTTATTAGGAAGCTCAGTCTCTCCCTATTTCAGGTTGTTGGTTTACTTGACATATGAGGATGTTTTCAAAGATATAAAACAAAGTTGGAGCCAGATCCATATAAAGACAGTCATGAAGCTCTTGTATGGAAATTTTCTGTGAAAAGATTGGAAGCAAAAATTTTTTTAAGACGTTTTTCTTTTTCTTTCTTTTTCTTTTTCTTTTTTTTTTTTTTTTTAGAGAGAAAGGGAAGGGAGAGAAAAAGAGAGGTAAAGTAACATCCATGTGTAGTTGCCTCTTGCGCTTCCCCACCTGGGGACCTGGCCCGCTACCCAGGCATATTCCCTGACTGGGAATTGAACTGGCAACCATTTGGTTCACAGGCCAGTGCTCAATCCACTGAGCCACACCAGCCAGGGCTAGAAGCAAAAAAGTTTTTTGAGAAAAACAAGGTAAAATAGTAGGTCTATATTACTCACAAGCAATGAATGATTTTATACTAGTTAGTTAAATATTTTTTTTCTGCTCAGATAAAATCAGACTTTAGTTTTTAGAGAAAAGTCTGGTTTGTGTGCACTTTCAAGTGCAGAGATGAGGGAAGCCTCTTGGGTCCTTCTCTGAGGTGACCGAGTGTCTGCTGAGAATATTTGCTTGGCTGCTGTTGCTTCTGTATTTGCATGTACTGATGCCTGAGAAAATGGCTCCCACAAAGGTGTATGAGAACATCAGAGGAGGACAGTCATTGCTGCTTGGTTGGGGCCCATGGCCATCGGGTATCCCTACTTAACTCCTGAGAGAAATATACATCCTTTCAAAGGATCTTAATATTGAGTATTTACTATGCAAAAAGCCTTCCACGATTTAAGTTTCCTGGCATTCACAGCCTTGTATAATCCTCTCCCCTGGAGTGAAAATGAGACCTATGATTTACTTCTAATCCATAGACTATAGTCCGAATAATGAGATGTCACTCATGACTACATTATGTTATATAAGCCTCCATCTTGCTAGCACACTTGCTCTAAACACTCTCCTTACTGGCTGACTTGATGAAGTCAATGACCATGTTGGAAAGCCCATGTGGCAAGGATTTGCAGGCAGCCTGTAGGATTTAAGGTGTCCTCCAGTCAACAGCCATTGAGAACTCAGGGCTCTCTGCCTCAACAATCACAAGTAAGTAGATTCTGATAACATCTGATTGGAGTGGATTCTTCCCCAGATGAGCCTCTAGAGGAGACCACCACCTCGTAAGGTCCCGTGCAGAGGACCTGCCTGGACTCCTGATCTACAGAAACTGAGAGATAAGAAATCTACTGATATGTTGCTTTAAGCAATTTGTTATGCGACAACAGAAAACTAACACAATCACATATTTTATCGACTGCTCCAAAAGCTTAATTGTAGCTTTAATTAACAAGTCTATTCTTAGATAACACTTAATGAGACTGATGGTTGACTGCTTCAAGTAAGCACCACAGAGTTTCAGAATGTAGGAGCAGATGCTGTCAAAGTTGTTTTTTCCCTATAAATGTTAATGGTCCTAAAGAGGCTAAAGTAAAGGGACATTGTCCTACTCTGAATATGAAAGGGGTTTTTGTATCAGATTGAACTAAAAGGGAGTGCTGTAGGAAAAGAAAACATGTACATGGGAACCTTCCAGGTGTGGTCGTTTCCTAACATGTGCACATCCTATGTTGATTACTGTTTATTGACTGGTCAAATTAACTCCTTCCACTTGGTTATCTATAGATGAACTCCAGCTCACAAAGAATTTAGGGTGGAAGAAGAGCTAGAATCAAGTTTGGGTGAGCAAAGCGAAAAGCCCTGAATGTCCCATCATCATGCAGAAAGCAGAGTACATAAATTTGGGCAGCAGAGACAATCTGGTTAATACAGGGAATTCTCAGGGGGGGTTTGTGTTTACTCTTCATCTCCTTTGCAGTCATCTTTTTCCTCGGGGTTGTCTGTCTTCCCTATCACCAGTTATTTTCGGTTTGTGATCTATTTGATCCATCCTCTAAGGTTTCATTAGTTTTGACATTGACATTTGACACTTTGAACATTTTGACATATCTTCAAACTGGTAACCGTTTGATTAAGGAAATAACTCATCAGAATTATATAACTATATGTAATTCTTTAAGTAATTGCACATTCATATTACTATAACTTCCTTATAAACCCTACATTAAGTTCAAAATGGAAGACACATATTGACTTTAATTTTACTCATAAAAAGTTCAAAGTTCAGTTTTTAAAGATTAAATAAAGAATCTGTTACACTATTAATGCTCAGAAACTCATCCCTTTCACATCCGTCACCTACCAGTGTGCCTACAGTTATTAATGACCTAGTGTGGTTTTCATTGCATTTGCATGCCTATGCATGTATTGTCCAGAATCACATGAAGCCACTTTGGGAGAAATTGTGCCTAGCATTTCAGATAGAGAAGCGACTATCCAGGAGAGAGAACCAATCATGCTTTCAAGATTGTTGCTAATATATAGACTTTTAAAGTAACTATTTACTGCCTGCCACCATAGATGAACTGATATAACTTGGGCCAGCTGGATGGACTGTACCACTTACCACAGAAACTTGTTGGCATTTGAGAAGATTCAAGATGGGGTATCTGCTTTCTGCTCCATAAGAAGGGCCTGATAAGGCCCCAGTTATGACATTTAGCAAAGGAAACGATGGTATTGTCAATGGGAAAATAAACTTGTAGTCAGTCCAGCACATGTTAGCTACTGGAACCACTGCAGAAAGTCCGTATAGCCCTTGTATCTAGTCCAGAATCTTCTTCGCAGTTGATTTCAATGACACTATTCAGCTCTACATCCACAAATAAATACATTTTAACCAGAATTCTGTATATTATATATATATATTAGCCAGATTGTCTCTGCTGCCAAAATTCATGTATTCTGCAGGAGAATGGGACATCAAACTTGATTCCAAGCTTTTTTCCCTTCGTATGTCCTTTTGCGTGAGAGCTGCAGTTCATCTATTTTTGTTGTTGTTGCATTTCATGTCCACAACCTACCAATTCCCCACCCCATTGTCACTTCTAGTCTTACCCTCTTCACCCGCAAGAATTTCTCTCTTCTGGATACACTGGGTTACCTTTACTATTCTGTATTAGTGATTGCCTTGCTGGCTCCCTTTATTAGAGAGAACTTTGACCACAGGTCACACAGTGACTAATGCTCCATCTTTCTACCTGTACCAAGTCAGGTGATAGTCAAATCTTTCCCTTTTCCAACAAAGAGAAACAAGATTAGAGTTCAGTACCTGGGCTATTATTTCATAAAGAGTTCAGTGCTTCAGCGCAATTGCTTGATCTTTATCATCTCAATTCAATTTCCAGTATGCAGTGCAGAGAAAAAATATGTTCAAGTTATCTTTCTCCTTGGACAAGAACAAGAGCCCCCTCCTCCTAATTCCCAGAGGAGAACAGCAGTCACTGCTGAATGCCATCAGAAATATCAAGATGAGTCCCTTCAGTTTCAAGACTTGATGCCTTTGTGCTGTTTAAGTCACAGAGAATTGTCCTGACTTTTCGTCTTCTGATTGCTTTCCACAGGGCCCTGCATAATAGCTTTTGCTTTGATTACCCAGTGATTTACAGCCCTTCTCGTTTGCTTCTCATATCTCGTTTTTCCAGAGCATAGGGAGCGCTTCTCTTACCATGCTGCCTCAAAGCAATTTTCCTTATCATTTTCCAGAAAGGCAAGGCCCATGCTCTTTATGTGTTTCTGATTCTCCTGAAAAATGATTGTCTGAATTGTTTCTCCCCTCCCTTCTTCCTTTCTTTTCTTTTTTTTCTTTCCTTTCCTTCTCTTTCTTTCTTTCTTGTTTTCTCTCTCTCTTTCTTTCTTTCTTTTTTTCTTTCTTCCTTCCTTCCTTCCTTTCCTCATAGCATCAGTGTTTTAATCCTAATGGCAGATTTTTTAATAAACATACAGTACTCTAATTTTAACACTGATTCTTTAATAGAGAAAGAAAATGGTATTTGCTTAATGTCATATTTGCCTGGTTAGGCATGTGCAATTGTTTTTGTGAATTATAGAGTTTTGTTGTGGGAGTGACCTCAATATTCCTGATATGTCTGAAAAATAGTATGCCAACATTCTGATATAGAGACATTTGTTAGGGCTTCTCCCAGAAGCAAAGTTGAAACAAAGATTGAGTACACGTAGTTTTTTGGGGGATGTTGGGAGAAGAGGAGAGAGAGAGAGAGAGAGAGTATGTGTGTGTGTGTCTGCGTATGTATGCATGTGTAGTAATAAAAGGAAGGGAATGCATTTTATAAGGGGTTTATTATTAAGGCAGCTACCATAATGTGCAAGTGAAATTCAATTCTGTGGCAAATTTTTGGAAAATGGTATAAAAAGCATACTTCATTATGGTTCTTATCAAGGGTCAAGGAGGCTAGAGTATTTACGCTATACTGTACCTGATATCCATACCTAATAAGTTATTGGTTAAGGGATGCCCAGGCACTTTGAGCCTGTCTCGCTTGCAAACAAAATGGGTTCGAGCCCTCTGACAGAGTTGTAGGTTCTGGTTGTTGAAAAGCAGATATGAGGTGGTACTATAGGGGACCAAAGGCAAGAGCTTGGAGGACTTAGTTTATTCCGTCACCTACTTGACAAACAACTGATTTGAAAGCCACAGTGGTAGACTATGTTATGATCCAAAAGTTCTCCACAAACAAGTGGCTCATGTTCATGGATGATCAGTATAGTAGACATTTGTCATTCTTCTTGCTGCCCAGCCCCCAAATCTTTCCTATTTTTACATCATTAAGTGACTTGCTCAATTGTTCATTCCAGAGGCCAAATGGACTGAATAAAGTTTTCTTTTCTTTCTTTCTTTCTTTCTTTCTTTCTTTCTTTCTTTCTTTCTTTCTTTCTTTCTTTCTTTCTTTCTTTCTTTCTGATTATCTTTATTTATTTTTAGAGAAAGGGGAAGGGAGGGAGAAAGAGAGGAAGAGAAACATCAATGTATGTGTGAGCAATACATCGATCTGTTGCCTCTCACATGGCCCCACCTGGGGACCCAGCCTGCCACTCAGGCCTGTGCCCTGACCAGGAATCAAACCAGCAACCTAACCAGCAACCTTTTGGTTTGCAAGCCAGCTCTAATTCCACTGAGCCACACCAGCCAGGGCTCTTTCCTTGCTTTCTTATGGCCAGAGAACAAGCAGATGATCTGGCCTATGCCACTCAAAGTTTCCTGCCTGGAACTTTTTCTGTTCAGTCTGGGCTGCTATAACAAAGAAGCACAGACTGTGTAGCTTATAAACAATACGTTTTTATTTTTTCACAGTTCTGGAGGCTGAAAGTTCAAGATTGGTGTGCCATTATTGTTGGGTTCTGGTGAGAAACCTTCTGGGTTGCAAACTGCTATCTTCTTATGTCCTCAGGGTGAAAAGATAACTTTTATAAGGGTATTAACCCCAGTTATGAGGCTCCACCTTCATGAACTAATTCCGTCCCAAAGGCCTTCCCTCCTAATATGATCACAATGGGGGTCAGGGCAGGATTTCAACACATGAATTTGGGAAAAGGTCACAGACATTCAGTTCATTACGGACTTCCAATCTTCAGTGGGTAAAGCAATGATGCAGGAACTGTGTGAAATTGCTCTCGATGGTGCTGTCGGGGTGCAGGCACAGGACAGTCAGCGGCAGCAGCCAGTGTAACCTGGATCCCTACCCCGGCTTCAGCTTGGCTCCCCTGGTTTGTGCATGTTCCTCCAACAAATTCATTTTCTGTTTCACTTAGCAAGCGTTGGTTTCTACTGTCTGCAACTAAGAGCAATTGATTTTTAGAGGAGGAAAGTGAATGCAGTCAGTGCCCTGCTTTCTGCCGAGTACTTTTCTAGGATCTAAAGAGGAGGCTAAGAGAAATAAACAACAACTGTTCAGCCTTCAAAAAACCTACAATCTACTTGGACAGATCAGAAATAAACTCATGTGAAAAAAACTGAAATATATATACTAATTTTATCTCATTTGCACATGTTATCTCTTTTGCTCAATTATCTTTTATATACCTGAGCTCACTCATCCTCAATAACTCCGTATGGGAGGCACGATTCCCTGGGTTTTCTAGAGGAAGAACCTGAGGCATGGAGGAGTTAAGAAATATTCCCAGAATGCTACAGTCAGGACATGACAAAATTGAGACTCAGCTGCCATTGTGTCCACTCTGACCTGTGCCCTTTCCCTAAGAGTTCTGTTTAGGAATACCTTGTACATGGGCAAAGGGCTAGGGCAAGGATTAGCACACTATGGCTCAAATCCAGCCAGCCAATTCTTTTTGTAAATAATGTTTCATTGGAACACAGCCACATCCATTTGCTTATGTATTGTCTGTGGCTGTTCTCTAGCTACAACAGCTGAGTTGAGTAGCTAAAACACAGACCACATAGTCTGCAAGCCTAAAATATTCAAAATCTGGTCTTTATAGAGAGTTTGCCAACCCCTGACCTAGGACATAGTTATAAACAATTTAGCTTCACTGAATTAAGCTTCTGAGATATTCTACCTGGTGTCATCTGATTAGTACAGTCCACGACTACATGATCAACCGAAATCTAAGTACAAATAATTTTAATAACAACAACGACTGTTATTAGTGAGGAATCTCTATACTCAGGCTCTGTGATAAGTACTTTACTAACATACTTTTATTAACCTGATTCCAGGTTCAGAGAGGTTAAGTAAGCTTGTGCAGGAGTAGAGAGCTGGTAAGTGGCAGAGCTAGACTTATCCTGCATGTCTTTCTCCAGCGTCTGAGCTCTTAACCACCACACATCCTTCAAATGCATCATGAAGGGTGAAAAGCAGAGGAAAAAGAAACATTTTCTTAGGCTCTGTGTAGGCAGATGGATGATCAAGGACCACCTGACGAAGCTGGTGCTAATCAGGCGGTAGGTGTCAGGTTACCCAGAATAGGAAAATTTGGTTGTGAAGGGCACTTCTACTTCCGAAGTTACTGAGGTTCCACTTAGAATTACTGGTGTTACTTTCTATTTTCTCAATGAAACATCTTAACAAACTACTCAAAATAGCATTACCGTACTAGTCTCACATCCACTAATATTCAGCTTTCAGGAGCTTCTGGATTATCTTGGAAGACAAACCTCCCAAGCCTTTACAACTTCAGTGATAAGATAGAGCATATCCGCTCTTCTCACTGCTAACACAGCGAGGCAATGGGTTTTGAATCCTCCCACTCCTCCTGGTACTGACTGTGCCTAGCACACTGCTATGCACAGAGTAGGTGATTTGAAAAATATTTAGTAGACTGCTGTATCAGCCTCAGGGGGAGCTGAATCAGGACAGTTGGTTGTGTTTCCCTGTACTCACACGCGGTTTTCCCTGGGCTGGGGCCTGGAAAGGACTTCAGTTCCTGAAACCCAGACTGGTGCTCTGGGTCTCATTATCCTGCCCTAGTTTGGCCATGGCTCACAGAATTGCCTACCTACCAGATTTTCCAGTGTCACCTATTCGAAATTTAGATTCAGTGACTCACCCATGAATTAGGACTCAACCTTTCCTCTTAGATCTTGATTGCTGACCATTGTCTGTTAGATGTGTTCACCACCATGCCTTGCCCTTTGCCCCACTTCTATAATAAGCCCCAGGAGTAGGACCATTTCTTCATTCATCCAGCCATATGATGTGTTAATAGCACCATGTAACCCCAAAATAATGATTATTAATAATACAATAGAACAACTACCATTTTAGCAAGAGCCATTATTTCATTTGATGATTAAACCCGTCTACAAGCAACTATTATTATCCACATTTTATAGGTGAGGAAGGTGAGATTCAAGGAGTGAGGGGGAAACTTGTTCTACATCATTATGTTAACTTTTTATCGCTGCATAACAAATCTCTACAAATTTAGTGCCTTAAGACACCACACATTTATTGCCTGAAAATTCCATGAAAGAAATCTGGACACAACTTGGTTAGGTCTTCTACTCAGGGCCTCACAAGACTGTAATCAAAATGTCAGATGGGCTACATTTTTATCTGGATGCTCAAATGGGGAAGAATCCGCTTGCCAACCATTCTTTTAGGTTGTTGGCAAAGTTCATTTCTTTGCAGCTGTGTGGCTCAGGGCCCAATTTCTTACTGGCTATTAGCTGAAGGCTCTTTAGTTCCTGAACACTGCCTGTAGTTACTGGCCACATGGCCTTTTTCACAGGCAGTTCATATGGCTATTTTTCTTCATATCCAGAAGGAGAATATCTCACTCTAGTCTATTAAGATGGAGGGGTATATAAAGGAAGGTAACGATGACAATGACATCCCATCATGTTTACCATAGATTCCATTTACACTCAAGGGGAGAGGATTATACAGTGGTGTGACTCATTGGCAATCACCGTAGGGTGTGTCTGCCACAGTCACATAGCTGCTAAGTGGCAGATCAGGGATCACAGCCGTGTGACACTGCCTCCCTGCTGCCCCAGGTTTCCCATCTGTTACTGTTGCCATTCGGAATTGTCCTGTCTCATGAACCTCAAAATATAAGGATTGGAGACACTGTTGACACTGCCCTTAAGGTCATGCTCACAGCTCTTTATGACAAAGTCCTTTCAGTTTTTCAATACAAACCGTCTTAAAGAGGATATAAAACAGGCCTGCTTGTTTTGGAATGCCATTTACACAGTACTCAGTCTTCCTGGGAGATTCCAGGTGGTTTATGATAAAACAGTCAGCAGGGCCCTCCCTTGGAGCAAACATGGGCAGATACAATATGTAAGCTCAATACTGTTACATGGGGCTGAATTTTATTGCTCCTGAGGACTTCTTCCATATAATTCAAACAAAGACTTACACATCCAAAGAAGACAAAAAAGACCTAATGCTATTTTTCAATGTAAATCAATTCAGAAATATTTGTATCTGACTGGAATTTAAGGTCCTTTCTCAATGATATGTGAAGGAGATAGATCAGAGCTGTAGCCTCCATTAAAAAAATTGTCAGGGCATCACTTTTCTGTCACAGTGTCACAACATCCTCTTATTTCTGGGGAGAGAGATCCTGTCGCCAATCCCACATGACAACCTTATCATAGAGGTTGCCACATATCTGTGCTTGATTTCTTGGCCTCTCTTTAATTTTCCAAGCAGTGATACAGTGGAGATCTGATGTGGTGAACTAATTCCATGGAGAGCTTTTTCTACTGTTTATTAGTTTGTGATGAAAAATAACTCTGCAGAAACATAGTGTATGCTACTTCTGAGTCTGAGATAAATTCTATGTTCATTCCAACTCATAAAAAAAAAGAAAGCTCAAGGAGACAATAGCATCACAAGCTGGTCTTGATAGGGAATAGAGATTGCTTTAGTGGGCATACTAAAGATTTTTATCACAAGGAAGTTAGGCAGCCCAAATACAATTTTTTAATATGCCAGCACATTGTTCAGTGCTTACATCAGTCACAGCAGAATAATGCCACAGCAGTGAAAGAGCATGGGGAAAGTGAGGAATTTGCCTGAGCTGAAATTATTAAAGCGCTATAGAAGCAGATATTAGCAGTGTAAGCAAAGCTCAAGTCTTAGAACACATTGTGTCTTTAAAAGAGGATAAGAAATTTACATTTTACCACCCAAACTGTTACAGAAACAGGGGAGTCCAAAAAATCCCCAGAGTTTGCGGCTGGGGTATGGGGAGAAGGAAGCAGCTTTCAGAATGCCTCCACACGCCTGAGGCTGGTGACTGGTGTCTTTCATTATGCAAAATTGCTTGGATGCTTCCAAGGCCTCAGGTGGATGGGAGGAGTCTTGAACCAGGGGACGGTATGGAAAGCACACAGAGTCTACGGCGGGTTCTGTGAATGGTCAGAACTGTTGGCAACACCCACTGCGTCAGAGGACGCAGTCAGGGATATATAGGCAGCTGCGAACACTTTAGGGGGAGGGCGCGTTCTGGGGCTGTCTCACTCGCTGGCGGGTGTTCGCAGGGGTGCTCTGGAGAAGGAGAGGAGATCCATGCGGTTTACAGAAAGAAGACAGTTTGCAAGGAGGCTGAGAATCCCGGCAGTTTTGTATTGAGAGCTGAAGGGCACCGCAGCACAGAAAGGACCTCCCCAATCAGATTGAATGATTGGCAGCCGCTGGTAAAGCTGAACTGTGTTTGGGAAGTAGGGAGACGGTGTTTCTGACCTTCCTAAAACTGGCTAGGTTTGGTAGGGGGGAGGCAAGGATATGTGTAACTGTTAAATAAACAATTTTCTTTTCACTCATCTGAAGTATTAAGAGTTGTAATTCTGGTGGCGGGCAATCGGACCCCTAACTTAAAAGCCCGTGGGTTTGTTTTCAATTGGAGCAGCCCAGGGGTTCTGTAACAAAACTTTTAAACACACATACTATTGAAAAAAACGTATTAATTTTTGAATTGCTTTTGTATTGAAGAAAATATTAAAGCAGATTAAGCCAAGGAAATAAATAACAAAATAACATGCAATGCTTGACGAAACTGGAAACTCATTCGATTGAGTTCTCTGAAAGAAGGTGGATTAAAGGCTAGTGAGTGGTAAGTTGCTGTTGCACTGACTTTGTGCTATTGCTTGATGACCCAGACCACAGTTGGAAAATGCAGGTGTTACTCTGGAAAATGGTTCCTGACTCTTACAAGATTCCTTGGTTTCTGAGCTCACTGGAGGCCAGAGAGGGCTTGATTACTGTGGGGACTGGAGGGAAACATCCAGGTGAAGAGAAAAGCAGATCCAGTGTGGCTCAGTACTGGGTGAAGGACAAGTGGAGGTGAAACCACCCTCTATCAGCATGCCCTGTTTCCCCAGACCAGCACTGGGGAAAAGCTGAAGAGAGAGAGGAGGTAAGATTGGTAATTAGTTTTTTCTTTAGGATACCTTCTGATACAATAGAAAACTAAACTGAAGCAATGAAATCATATAAATATCTCACAGAAGTCTAGAGGAAGGAGATTCCAGAGCATGGTCAACATCTCACATGAACTGAAGCTCTGGGATTCTCTTGGCATTCCCCCACTCCAGCTGCAACATGACAGCTACTACTCCAGGCATGGCATCTTACTGGGGTGCAGGATGGAGGTGGGGTGAAGGGATGCTGAAAGCAGGAAAAGGGGTGAGTCTCACATGACCATGAGGAGCTGAAACACAGAGCAGGAATGGAAATGGAATCTCCATTTTCAAATGGAGTTGAGTACGGGTGAGATTTAAAGAGGATGAAAGGAATGGAGGAGGGAAAGGGGGCATGATGTAGAAATTCTGGTGAAATGCCCTGATCTCTTCCTGATAGACTATTGTTTGGAGGGAGAAAAAAGAAAAGCTAATCACATGCAATTTCTTTCCAATTCAGAAATTTGGATTTATAAAAAACATGGCTCTCGGCCAGCTTGGGGTTGGGAGGAGTGACAGGATTGCAGTTACGGTGTGTCATCACAGCAGGATGTAAAAGCTGCACAATGGCTCGATTCAGACACTGCAAAATGTAAAATGGATTTAACTCCCATTACGTTGGCTTTTAGTAGAACCAAAAATGTCAGTTCGCAAAGGCTTACAGTTCACTTCCCTCTGTGGTATGCGTCGGTTTCTCTTCCCGTGACATTTATTCTCCTCTTCCTTTTGAGGGCAATGCCATACTTTTCATCCTTGGTTTTTTGCCTTCTCATTTTAGGCTTCAACTTTTATCTGTCTGCGTCAATGTTCATGCTGGCTCATTTGTCATGGAAACGAACTATTTCAATATGAATACAAAGTTGTTAGACGGAGCCGCAGGAACATTGTTATCTGGAAGGGAAGTCTAGCATGCAGCTGTGGCCTGTGTGCTTTTAAAATTCCCAACAGGTTCACATTTTGGAACGGACAGGCACAGGTGACAAGAGATGAGCTTTGAAAGGGATGGCACAGCGTGATGAATCACACAGACTCAGGACCCTGATTGCCTGGGTTTAACTCCCAGCTTTGCTACCGATTCCTTGTGTGACTTTGGGAGCTATGGAATGATAAGGTCTTAGTTTCCGCATCTGTAAAATTAGAGTGATGTTATTAACTATTTCATAGCATTTTTGTAAATATTAAATGAGTAAATATCTCCAGAATCTAACTTACTACCTACCAATGGTGTCTAAGCTGCCATATTATTACTGAGCAAAAGGGAGTTCTTTCGCATCGTGCCTTGGAGTAAAATCCAATAACTAGTGTTGAGGAAAACAGGTCTTTATTTACAATATTTCAACCTGGGGTGGGGGGAGCGGGGCTGTGAGTGCTCCTGCTCAGAGCCCTGTTCTCCCACCGGGCCCAGCATTTCCCTTGCTCTCCAAAAGGCTATAAACCAAAACCAAGCCCAATAGTTCCCTATCCCTTATCTGTCAGCACTCTCCTTCAGGATCTGGGGTATGATGTCATCAGCCTCTGTATAACAGTCCAGAAAAGCATGTGCCATTTTGCACTGGATCACGCACGGTTCTCTCTCCATCCTTTTAAAGCTGCATGGTTCTCTCTCTGTCCTTTCAAAGCCACATGGATAACTCTTTCCTTCTAAAACTGCATGGTGCTCTCTCTGCAAAATGGCTGCTGCCTTACTTTTAGATCCCTGACCATGGCCTGTGACTCAGTGGGTGTGGTAACCTGTTCTGACCATTCACAGAACCTTGGGAATGCCCAATATGCTCTTTCCTCACCATTCTATGATCAAAGACCCTCCCATCTCCTTGTGGCTTCAGGAAGAACCAAACCATTTGCATAACTAAGACACTAGCTACTAGCCATGGATATGCAAAGGTATCTTGAAAGCTATCCCCTTCCCCCATCTCCCAACTGCAGGCTCTTTTTGGGACCTCACTCTGTAACAATATCATCTCTTTATGGATTACAGCCACCTGACTAGTCTCTCTGTCTCTACCGCATGCTATGGTCTAGTTCCCAACACATCAGATTGACTTATCAACTTATCATGTAAATCATACATAATGTCATTCTGCCCTCCACCCAGCAAAAGCTCCCCATCTTTCTTACTGGAAAGACAGTCTCCAAAATGACCTGAAAGTCCATACATGAATAGGTGTCTTGTTACCTCTCTGACCTTATCTCCTGTGAGCCTTTCCTTCTTTCACTCTGTTCCAGCCACACTGGTCTCCTTGCTGTTCCTTGCATACACTGGATGCTCTTCTGCCTTAGGGGTCTGCTCTGGATGTTCCCTCAGCCAGAATGTTCCTCCTTCAGATATCTTCAGGGCTCATCCATCACCTACTTTCCCTTTTTTGAATAACTTTATTGATATGTAATTTATATAGCATAACATTTACCTGTTTTAAATACACACTTCAATGGTTTTTAGTGTCCTTACAGAGTTGTGCAACCCTCACCCTAATCCATTTTAGAACATTTTCCTCACCTCAAAAAGCAAACCTGTGCACTTCAGCTATCATTCTTCTATTTTTTAAATTATTTCATCCCTACACAGTGTTTTATCTACTCTGTGTCTATATGTTTGCCCATTCTGGACATATCATGTAGATAGAATCATACAGTATGTGTCCTCTGTAATTTGTTTCTTTCACTTAGAATGTTTGCAAGGTTCATCCATGTTGTAGCATGTATCAGTATGTGAGAAACGCTTACAATAAAAACTGGGACACAGGACTTGAGCAGTAAAACGAGGCCTTTATTCACGAGTCTGCAGAGCCGGGCGCACCCTCACAGCCAGGAGAATGTGCGCGCCAAGTAGACAAAGGAAACTGGTTTTATAGTCTTAGCTTCCCCACCCTGAAATTGCCACCCTAAAGTGATTATTTTTTCCACCCTGAAATTGCCACCCTAAAGTGATTATCTTCTCCACCCTAAAATTGCCACCCTAAAGTGATTATCTTCCTTGCCCTAAAGTGAGAGTGATTAGCTTCCCCGCCCTAACGCAATTAGCTCCCCCTCCCCTCTCCTACATCCCCATTTCTCCATTACTGGTTACTCCGGAGTTACAATCTAACACGGTTATCTAAATGCCCCTTCAGTGGTTTGTAGATATGCCAGTGCTGTCAGCTCCCTTCTCAGAGACCCTCTAATTACATTTGCCCTTTGTTACTAATGACTTTTCACTGGTTTGGGAGTCACTATGTCCTTGTTTCTAACAAGTACTTCATTCCTTTTTATTGCTAAATAATATTCTATTATATGGATATACCACATTTTATTTATTCATTAATCATTTCATGGACACATTGACTGTTATGACTAATGCTACTGTGAACCTGAGGGTTATACATGGACATATATTTTAATTGTTTTGGGTATATACTTAGCAAAGAAATTTCAGGGTCACCTGATATTCTATATTTAACTTTTTGAGGAACTACCCAGTTGTTTCCCAGGGAGGCTGTATCATTTTGCATTCTTACCAGCAGTGTATGAGAATGCCAATTTCTCTAGTCATCTTCAACACTTATTGTCTGACTTTCTGATTCTGAAACTGGAAAAGCTGGCATTCATGCTGCCTACCACTAGCAGAACCAATAAGTAGAGACAAGGATTGAATATTTAGGGGGGTTTATTCAGTTGGCTGGTGATCTGAGAAGACAATGGGTTATGTGTGTGTAAAGTAGTACCTCATTGTGGTTTTGAGTTGCATTTCCCTAATGACCAATGATGTGGAACATCTTATCATGGGCTTGTTTGCCGTGTGTATACCTTCTTTGGATAAATGTCTATTCAAATTCTTTGACCAATTTTAATTGTGTGATTTGTCTTTTTGTTATTGAATATAAGAGTTCTTCATATATCCTTGATAAAAGTCTCTATTAGATATATGGTTATCAGATATGTGATTTGCAATTGTTTTCTTCTAATATGCATTACATTTATTGTTCACTGTGTGTCTTTGCTAAAATATAAACTCCGCAAGACCAGACATCTTTTTCTGTTTTGTTCAGTGTTGTATCCTGAGTGTCTAGAATTGTGCCTGGCATATATCAATGGTTCAATAAATAGTTATTGAATGAATATATTAGTATAAAGTGCTTAGAACAGTGTTTTTCGAGCAGTAACTGCTACATAAGCTGTCATTGTTATTTCTCCTACATGGAGAGTCAGTTCAGTAGCTCTACAATCATCTTACCAGTCAGCTCAACAGACCCATGCCAAACAGGTTCCAAACTGTTTAAGTGCTTCCTCCTTATACCTGTAGGAGCTTTGTTTAATCATTTATAAAATAAAGAAAATATCTCAGCATTTACTTCATAGGTGATATGAAAGTAAAATGAAATTGTGTATTTGATGTGTGATTCAAACTAGGTAAAAGTTTCTCTCTCACATAGTAATCTAGGAAAATCAGGTCTTTATGCTCTGTGGGGTGGCCCAGGCCTCATGTTCCTTCCAGCTTGTTCTTTTTCCACCTTCTATATATCAATTAGCTACTACTACATAACAAGGTACCCCAAAACTTAATGGCTTAAAACACCTTTTTGTTTTGTTTTGTTTTGTTTTTTGCTCATGGCAATTTGGTTTGTGCTCAAGTGGATGTTTTTTCTACTGATATCATCTGGGATCACTTAGGAAGTTGTTGTCTGGTGGCTGGATGATCTGAGATAGCCTACTCACTCGCTGGCTGTCAAGTAGGCGTTTCTCTACATGTGGTCTCTCATTGTCAAGGAGACTAACTGAGGCATCTTTTCATGGCAGTCACAGGGTTCCAAGAAAGAAAAAGAAGAGACTGCTTGCATCTTGAGACCTAGGCTTGGAACTCTGTCAATGTCACTTGTAAAACCATTCTATCTGCCAGTTGAAGGGGTGGAGAAAGAGACTTCTCCTTTGATGGGAGGAGCAGCAACATTACATTGCAATGGGATATATATGGAGCTGGTGGCGATTGAGTGTACTGTACTCCCTCTGTGTGGATGGAGCTATCTTTTGAGTACCATATTTGCACTTTTAATAGCTCACATCTGGTTGCCAGAAGAGAGTCATGTGGCTATAGTAAGCTACCCTAGACCTACTGAATCAGGAACGCTGGGGATAGGGCCCTCAAATGTGTATCTTAACCAGCTGCACATGTGATTCTGATATACCCTCAAGTTTGAGTACCCCTGCTCTGTTGAATATTCTGGTGCTGGGCTCAAGTTGCTTGTTTAAGGCCAAGGTACCTTTTCTTAAGCTGTAGAGAATCTTGGCCACTGATGTAGCTATGTTCCTCACAGGGATTTTCCCTCAGCTTCAGGGACCTGCCTTACCAAAGGTTATACTCTCTACCAGCATGTAGTCCATGGCCAGTGACTGGCTGATGTAGGCCTACAAAGGCCCAATCTCCTGTCTCAAATTAGGACAACTCTAAAGAAGTTTCTCACCTCCAAATGTTACACGGATCAGATGTGATCAAACTGCAAGTCAGCTTCTTTCTTTGCCCAGTTCTACTTCTTTACTCTCTTATAGGTATAGCTCTTAAGAGCACTTCTAATATAACTTTTACACACAACTCTCCATCTCAGAGCCTATTTCCAGGGAACTAATCCAAGATGTATTTCAAATAACATAAACTCAAGGACTTGTAATAGGGTAAGATTGAAAACAACTTAAATGCCCACAGGAGAGGACCGATTAAATAAACTATGTAGGCTGTGAAGAGAAATAGTGACTGACATGGAAAGATCTCTGAAAATAGTAATAATAATAAAAACTAATAAATATGTAGCATTTACTCTGTTGGGGTACTATTCTAAGGTCTTTATGTGTAGACACTGTTATAATGCTCAGATGAAGAAGGGTAGAGAACAGATCAAGGAAGAATCTTCCAAGTAAATGAAAAGGCATATTTGAAGGTCCCAAGGCAAAAAAGGATGTGGCATATTGTTATATATAATAATAGAAATATATATAGTGAGTGGAAAAACAACCAGAGATAAGGCTGGAAGTTAAGATGAACTGGTCGGAAGAGGTAGCATGACTGGAGCCCAGGGAGCAGTTAGGAGGTTGTTATTCTGGCCCCAGCAGGAGATAGCTATGCCTTAAATTAGGCAAGTGGTAATAGACATAGGTAACAAATTCATGAAATAAAGTTAATTCAATCTGGTAATCTGGATCAAATGTGGGAGAAGAAAGAGAGGCACATTTGGTTGTGCTTGTATGTTAGTGGTGGGGATACTGTCGGGAATTGTGTTCTAACAAATTAAATTGCTAATCCCTACTGGACATCCAAGTGAAGATGTGAAGTACGCAGTTGAATATGTATATGAGTTTTGAATTTAATCCAAACTGGAGATTGAATCAGCAGTGTATGCCTCTTACTTAAACATATGAGACTAGATGAGCTCACTTAAGAAATTAGTGCTGGTAGAGAAGGTTTTCCTTCTGATTAGTCTGAAGACTGATCAGTACTTTATATATATATAAATATATATATATATATATTTATATATATAACAAACTACGTGAGATACTACCTTTAAGAGACAGATGGATCCATGGCTGGTGTGGCTCAGTGGACTGAGCACTAGTCTGTGAACCAAAGGGCCACTGGTTCAATTCCCAGTCAGGGCACATGCCTGGATTATGGGCCATGTCCCCAGATGAGGGTGTGTGAGAGGTAAACACACATTGATGTGTCTCTCCCTCTCTTTCTCCTTTCCTTCTCCTCTCTCTGAAAATAAATAAAAAAATATTTTTTAGAAAAGAGAGAGACAGATGGAGGAGGAATAGCACAATGAAGATGATTAAATAGGAGTGTAGAGAATATGAGAAATCAGGAGAGGAGTGCTCTAGGAATTCAGAGAAGATAATGTTTAAAAGAGATCAATTGCTGCAGAGAATTGAAAGCAGATCCCTTGGGCTGGATACTTAGAAGGTCATTAGTGACCTCAACAAGAGCAGTTTGGATAGTGGAGACTAGACTGTGATGGATTGTATAGTGAAAGTAGAGAGGGAGGTATAAAATCAGGAAGGAAGGAAGGAAGGAAACACAAGTAGCATGTGTGAAGAATGAAGTCATTTAGAAAGAAAAATGTAGTATTCAATAACAAATTCCTTATCTAAAACAATGTCTATTAAGATCATAATTGTATGACTTTGAGCAAGTTATTAACTTCTACTTCATTTGGTAGTTGTTGAATATTAAATACGTTGACTGTATTATGAAATGTTTATACTAGCATCTGGTGCATACTAAGTACTCAAAAGTGGAAATTCTCAAAATAAAATAGAAGGTATCATCAGTTTTAGAATCACACAATTATCATAAAACACCACACTAATAAGACAGGAAGTAAGCCTGAACTTGAAATCGATTTTTAAAAATCTCGTTAGTACCAAAATCACATAGACAAATTAAATAAAGATTAAAGAAAAGCCATAGGGGTGAGAATTCATGTCCTTATTACTTGTTATTATTTGTCATCCTAATTACCATCCATATAGCTCAACAGGTAGCCTGATCTCTTAGGGAATCAGAGTGACTGCATTTCTGACTGTAAGTGAAATAAATGTTCACTCCTGGGAGGTGTTATTTCTTTCGGCTCCAAAGAACCAGCTGGTGCTATGAAAATAGTTAATTGGATCTTTCCACCTCACTCAGAAAAAGCTTCTGAAAGAGCTCATTCTCTTTTCATATGGGAACATTTTATTCACAAAAATCTCATTGTAGTATCCATCTATTTAAATCTTTAAGAAAGGTTGATACTGCATTTACTGGATCCCTATATACAGTTTTGACCAGAATGAATATGAATGATTATTAAAGAATTTTCCATGTTGAGAGGGATGAGAAATACTTTTTTTTTTCCCTAAAAAAAAAGAAAGAAAGAAATCTTAAAGTAATTAATGGTTCTGTGTATTATAGAACTTGCTCAGAAAAGTTGAAGTTACAAGACCTCTACCTACATCGTGCTGTCCAATACAATAACACATGGCTGTTGAGCACTTAAAATATGGCGCATGCAACTGAGGTACTAAATTTTACATTTTAATATCCATCAATTCAAATTTAAAAACTGATACTCAAATTATTGGAAAACATTTAAGTATGTTTTGAACAAACCGATATGGAAATCTAGCTTTTTAAACTATAAATATATGTAATATGATACAGAGCAAGTATTTATTATGGAACTTTGGCATCTGAATTGAGAAGTGCTATAAATGTAAAATATACAGCAGGTTTTGAAGACATTATGAGAAAAACCATGCGATATCTCATTAATAGTATTACATATTCATTACATGTTGAAATAATATATTGGGTATGTGGAATAAATAAAATATATTTAAAAAATTAATCTCACCTGTTTCTTTGTAATTTTATAAGGTGATTACTAGAAATTTAAATTGCATATAGAGCTTGCATTATGTTTGTATATATACATTTAAAGTTTCATTGAACTCTATCACAACCACTAAAAGGTATATGAAAACCAATTGGCTGTAATTTTGTTTCATGATAGTGGACTTTAAATTAAAATTATTATGCTAAGCTTAAAGCCTTTTTAGTAGTGACTCTAAATCAGGCACATTTAAAAAAATTATAGTGATATATTTGGAAATTTATCTTATGTTTTTAAATTTCTTACTTTCTGTACCAAAATACAGAGAAAGTTTTATGAAATATAAACTTCATGATAGCTTCATTTTTAATCAGAAAAATTGAAAATAATCTGTACAATAGAAAAATGGTCGAGCAAATCATAAAACATTCTTAATTAAGTACCATAAATTTATTAAAAATACTTACCATGCTGACATAGCATATGTAAAACCTTTATCACCCAATGTGAAAGGAATAAAGCAGTATATAAAACTGTATTTGTATTAAACTTAGAATAAATTTCAAATTATAGCTACAGAGAGACATGAACTGGAAAGGGACATGAAAAAAGAAAAATAATTGATTTGTTAGGCCAGTGGAAATGTGTGTATGTTTGCTTAACAAAAGGGGGATGTTGTTTTGTATACTTATTATATTACAAATATTATAACTTACATGTTTATATAATAAATAAGCATATAATAGATCAGGAAAATGTGTTAGAGTACAAACATTTAAAAATTTCTTTTAGTAATTGAAAACATCCCCAGTAAATCATACTATTTGGATTGAATTAACTGGATTTCTTCCTATATAAGCTTATAGGATAAGCTTCTTTTCCTCCTTAATTGTCCCAAAATCAAATGTTCTTCATAGGGTCACATTACCCAGGTAGACTCCTACTTACTACATATTATTCTGTTGATGGTTCTAGGACAAAGGAGGTCAAAAGGACATTTGGAAATGCAGTGCTTTGATTGTTAGAAGATAGATGGGGGTTGAGACTGTCAGAAACATTTGCAAATGTGTGATGAACAGCATTCTGCCTAAGAGAGAGAAAAAGAATGTCACCAAGAGGATAATTCTGTGCTAATATAAGGTGATAGCACCATGATGCTGCTCTCTCTTTTCCTGACCGGAGTTTTCATTTTTCTTGTTCCAGTTCATTCTCACAATGATGTGCAGCCTAATTACTTTTTTTGGCATGGCTTTAATTGAGGCCTTTTATCCCTTAAACTCAACATTACATAAGTGTTTGCATTTTTTTCCTTTTTAACCCTTTCCAATAACTGCTTTAGTCAGTGAAATTTCGGGCTCACTTTGAAAGCAAAAGTTATTCCTTTTCTTATATTGTCAAATATAAGTAACCTTGTCTAAAATCAGTTAATCAGCAAGACTCGAAGTAGGGTTATAAAAATGTTATTAGCATACATAAATCATTAATCATTTCTATATTATAATGCATTTGACCCATAGCATTTCACAAACCTGGCTTTAGAGTGATTGGGGGAACACAATTTGAATAGTGAAGAAGGATAGTTTGTTTTAATATATTAAACTTGGAATAATTTCCTTATATTAAATAATATACAGGAATATTATTTATTTACCAGTTATTTTCAGCATTACCCAAGCTAGACTATTAGTGCTTTAGAAGAAATTTGGCTAAATGAAGAGAAAATCGGACTTGGAATCAGAAATCCTGGGTTCTAATTCAGTCTCTGATGTGTCATGCTTTAGGGCAAGTTGCTTAACCTCTTTGAACTTAGTTTCCTCATCTTTAAAGTATGGGTAATATCACATATCTCATTGCATTGTTATGGGCATTTAATTAGCCAAAGTATAAAACCACATAGACTCTACTGGCACATAATTGGCTTTCAATTAATCATAGCTATAGCTATAGTAAGCATTGGGTCCCACTGACATCTAAAATACTGAGGATCATCCAGAAAAGAGAAGGAAAAATTTTAGGGTAGAAAAATGGGTAATTTTCAAGCAAGTTTTAAGAATAAGGAATTCAAATTACTTGAATGTATGACAATTGCAGGCATTAGCCAATAGCCCTCTTCAAAACATGAAGGAAGATTATTAGGGGGGAAAAAGGAATTGATATATTTCCAGCTTCATTCCGAAAAAAAGAAAAATAAATTAGCTTAAATTTCAGTGAGTGAGTTAGCCTCAGCAGAATCACTACCACTTTAACTGTGAAACATTAGACCTAATTCTAGGAGAGATTTCGTATTTTTCTGGGTGGAAATGGGTGGTTGCTTACACAATGTCCACTTTCTCTTTGTCTTTCTTAACAATACCCAGAGTCTCCTTTGCTTATCCATCCCTACTTCACACAGCCCAAGAATTGAGGGGAGGGAAGCTCCCTCTTTCCCTAGATCTAGGGGCCGATTCAAAATTGGCTTATGTTAATGAGCACATCCATCACTCAAGTAGTCGTGGGACTTAAGATGTCCAAGCAGAGTGAATTTCAGAACTCTTGCTTGAATTGCTGGGAAGTAAGTTCTCTTTCTTCATAAAAGTCAATGTGACATTGAAATGTGAAGGCTGGAACAAAGTTATGAGAGAAGCCAACCTAAGGGAGGAAAAATGGAGAGAAACCAGAAGAAATTAGGACTTGGATAACATTGCAGTGCTGACCAGTCAAATCGACTGTAGCCCACCTGACCTTTGGCCTTTCCACATACATGAGCCCAAATCCCTTCTATTATTCAAGTGTTTTGCTCTATTGCAACAGAGAGAGTAACAATAGACACACTGAAACCGTCCATTCTGAAGCTTTATTTCATATTTAAGTATGTTTGTATCTCTTCTCCCCTAAATGGGTTACAAACATTATTAAGAATAGCATTTATGACTTCTGTTTATTTTGGATCTCCTACCACACCTAAGATCATGCCTTTTGTGCAGTAGACCCTTTTGAAATGTTTGTTTACTGAGGGTCGTGACAGACTGCACCATCTTCAAATCATATTGTAGCCTATGAGTCTCAGCAGGTGCACGGATTGGTTTTTAGATTATCTTCAACCCCTTTTCCTATGCTGGGCTATCACTGTCATTATCTTTCAGACTGGGAAAATAGTTTCAGCAAATGTGTTTGCTACCTTTCATTTAGCTCTCTGCCACTAAGGTGCTAAGCCAGAGCCTAGACTGTCCGGGAAAAATAAAATAAAATAAAAGGTTTTAGGGGATTTCTAAAACCAGCATAGCAGCCATCGCTCATTTTGAGGATGTACTAAATATCTATAGAAATAAAACTTCCAGAACTCTTGGAAAATTAATATTTTAATTCAACTCTATGAATGGCTTGCTCTTGCAATATTACTTATAATAGAAAAACTGAACTGTTAACTAATTCTCCTTCAAATAGCTCATGGTGTTGGCATTTGAAATATGTCTATGTTAGGAAAAAGTATGTGTGAGATGAATGTGATTAGCATAGTTCATCACATACCATGGGCTTCAAAAATCAGTGTTGGGTGAATGTCAAATCCTCATCCTCTGTGTTACCCTACAATGTCCTGCCATTTCCAAGATGTCTGAGTACCCCATCACTGTCACGTTTCTTCCAACCAGACTTATGGAGCTAAAGCCATAGGAATGCTTTCTTTTTCTCCTCCCAAATGAAAGCTAGTGACCAAAAGTTTTTGTAATTAATTTATGTACACATGGAATAATAATTTAGCTAACTCTTTTCATTTCTCTGAACCCTCTTGGGCATAACAAAAGCTATCTCCATCGCTTCCCATTGGAAAAGACAAACGCAATTTTAAATCACTGTTCCATCCTTTCCCCTGACTGGGAGGCAGAACTAATTCTAGGTAGGAGGCTGTAGAACTCAGGACAAGTTACAGAAAAAGTCCTGGTTTGCAGGTAGGACTCCTGGTACTAATAGAATGGAAGTCCTCTATGTTTGCACAGAACAAATAAAGAGCAAGGGCTGTCAAAGGGCAGGCATATTTCCAAGTTCCTGACCTTTTAAAGACTTGCAGAAATGGGAATGTGTTCTCAGCCTAGTGAGGATTCAAGGCCATGGGAAGAGAAAATGAAACTATAGAGTTAAGACAATAATTTTTCATCACAGTGTTCCCAATCCTTTTCTGAAGTCATCCAACAGCCTTCAGTAAGATACTAAATTAATCATGTTCTTAAGCTTTTCTCCTAGCTCCCCATTTGTAATAACCTGCCTGGCTTCCTAGCCGCATAGCCCCTCCTCCCATACAAGTTGCAGCCTCCATCCTAAATTAACTGTTGACACTTACATAATGTTTAGCATATGTGGACCACTCCTCTAGCCACTTTCCATATATTAACTCAACCCTCCTAATAATCCTACAAACTAGATATTATTATTAGCTGCAATTCCCAGATGGGGAAACTGATGCACAGAAAAGTATTTGTCCAAAATAAGATACCTAGCAAGTGGCAGAACCAGGATTTGAACCTAGGCAGACTAGATCTAGGAGTATATGCTGTTAATCACTGTGCTTCCACAGGCTTACAGCTGACCTCAGGTTCTGAGATCAAACTGACCAACAAATAGGAAAAATTATAAGGCTAGATTAGCAACCAGTCAGACAGGCAGCTCAGACTTGATCTGATTTGGCTTGGACCTCAGTTTCCATGACTAAGTCAGTATCTCATCATAACCACTTGCTCCTCCAAGGCATAGTCCATTCCCAGAATAGCTAATTCTTTGAAACTAATGTCTTGGATGGAATCCCCAGGACCAGATGCTGGAGCTTGCTAAGTAAGAACTCTTTGCTTCCTTACCAGCTTGTGGACTATTCTGCTTGTTTCTTCATATTGTTCATCACAAGACCTTTCTGTGCCTGACTTGGCCCAGTCCTGGCCTAGTTTTTTAGTTATCTGCCTTTCCCGTGGCTGGCAGGACAGCTCTCTGGACTTCCTTCATTACTTACATTACATTACATTACATTATACTATATTACATTACATTACATTACATTACAGGGCTTCCTTCCTGTCCATTACAGAGATATTGTAAGGATTGCATAAGATCATGTATTGGAAAGCACTTTGGAAACTATATTATACTAAACAAATGTTAGGCGTTATAGTACAAAGAACATTGTAGAGTCTTTAAAATATGAAAAGAGTAAGTAATTTCTATTGTGCATCACAAACCAGCCCAAGAATTAGTCCTTCTGTTTCTATCCTCTAGTCGTTAGAGCAGGTGTTGATATATAGAGCAGAAAGAGCCAAATGCATTAGGAAACCTAAGAGCTTATGATAGTCATAGTCATTAAATATACAGGTCCCTGGAGGGTCTCAACATATTTTCAGATTCTTCAGCACCCTCTTCAAACCTGTGCTTTCTTCACTAGACTGGGATTACAGCTTTTTCTTTGACTAAACCAGGGATTGCAAATTGATGGCTTACTGGTTAATTTTGGTTCTCCGATATACTTCGTTTGATACAAAAATAACCTTTAAAAAAATACGTATGAATACATTTTGATGATATTGCAGATTGGGTTCTCTCAGAAGCAGTCTTGAGCCAAGGATTTGGTTAGGAGTGACTTATTAAGAAAGTGTTTCCAACAGAAACTGATAAAGGGGTCCTGAAGCAAAATACAGCAGGGGAAAAGCCAAGGAAGGATGTCATTTCAGGTGACATCCCAGATTCAGCCTGATCCCACAGGGAGCATAACTGATACCTCAGAGATTATTCTGCCTTGAGGTAAAGGCATTCATTGCCTATGAATGGCCATAAAGAGGAAAAGGCATAATCTCTAGGCACTTCCCCTGTCTTTATCAGAGATTAACTCTAGGGCCCAAGAACAAGACTGATGGTCACAAGGTGAAACACTTGCAACAAACCATGAGGAGCTGGAAAGTGGGTACAAAGAGCTGGTAAAAGTGATCTGAGGGTTCCAATCGGAGTACCAACAGATGCAGTACATGCTATCCAGTTTGCCACAGTCTGACCACTCCTGATTCTTGCCCTTGGCTACCTGAAGTTCCTGGGTTTCTATAATGGAGTGAGTTGGGCATGACAATACAGTTGGAAGGGGGTTGCTTAGCTCTGTCTTGAGGACATGGTTACTTAGCACTTTATACAAAATGAAAAAAAAAACAGTTGTCATTATCTTAGAATGGGGGATGTAATAAAGATTATGGAAATTGATGTTAAAGTCCTGCCTTCCTGAGACCCTCCCCATCCCTCCTTGTCTTCACTATATTTAGCCACTTCATTTACTTGTCCTGGCGTCAAAGGCATTTCAGCTTGGTGATGTATAATTCACATGACAGAAGATTAGTGGGGTTATGGGATGTCAGATCTAAAAAGATTTAGAGCTTTGGAGCTCTCTGTTAACATTACTGTTTGCAAAAGGAGGCTCCAAGAAGTTGTGACTCCCATAACATTACAGAGTGAGTCATGGGAGAAAACGTGGCACACCTATGTCTCCTGATTCCGGTGGAGTTGCTTAGCCTGGTGACCAGCATCACTCTGAGCTTCTACATGTGAATTACTGAGCTGACTCCACAGATGAGTCAAGTTTGATAAATTAAATTGCAGAGTGCAATGTAAATGTTTTAAGTGTGTTTGTAACCTCAAGAAATATAGTCTGCTGAAACTGTTGAGTTTTATGAAGTAACAGCTACAGGTTATTACTCAGAAAATGGAGGATATTAAACATAATTCTCTCTATAATGCCTTTCTAATATCTCCTAAATGTGTTTTATATTCTTAACGTTTCCCAGACACTCATCTCTAAAGGTCTTGCTTGGTTTTTGTCCACTAGAGATGATAACTAAGGTAGCTCAGAAAATTGGCTTATATTTCACATTTAAAAAATGTAAGTGACTTTATAACTGTAACCTTCTGAACTATTTTAAGCATGAGCTTGTTGAGTATATATCCCTAGAAACCTGGATATGCCAATTCCATGAGATAATGCCCAAACTAACATTTAGTGCTGTGGTTAGCATAAAGAAAGCAGCCAATGAAAATTTTAAGCAATAGCAAAAATATGTAAAGAACTGCATACTTCCAATGTAGGTTGGAAGAATATTTTGAGATGCCTTTAATTTTAATATTTTCCACCATCTATATGGGAAGCAGGAAACTTGACCTGGGTGATTACTGAGACAATTCTCAAAAGGAAATCCAGGAAGGCCAGGCTGAATAATAGACATTGTTAGAACCTGAACCCAGGACAACGGAGACTGGTGATGAGCTAGAAGACAAATCTGTGGGTCAAAATATGAGACCCCAGGTGGGCTGAAGCTGGAGATGCAGCGGGCACAATGGGAGCCTGGGAAGGCATTGCAGGGGATCAGAGAAAGAGAGGCAGAGTAGAGATTGCAAGTGGGCATTCCAGATTCTCAGTTCCAGCTGTCTTGCGGCCTAGGGTACGCGTCCTGCTTTGGGGAGAGGGCTAGAAGCAGCAGGCTCTGGACTGAATGATTGACGATCACACACATTTGAAAGCCTGAAAGTCAAGTGCTGCCTGCAAACCCCATGGTTATTCTGGGCAGTTAACAATTAGCTTGATGTAAAAAGCTCTCTCATTTATCTATATTTACGATGGACATCTGATGGAGTCATTTGGTTCACATCAAGCTCTTCGACAAATGATGGTGGATATGATTTATTTGGCTCTTAAACAACATAAGTACAACCCAGATGTAGGGACTCCCTCTCTTCTCCTCTCAGAAGGCTATGCTTTTAGCTATAGGAATAAACAGAAGGTTCCATGCTGCTACAGCTGCCCCCAGATCTTGGGTCTTTCCTTCTGTTCTGTTAGCCATCCTTCTCCTTCTGTGCACAGTGCTGGTGTTTCTGAGGTTCAGTACGTGTGATGAGCTGAGCCAGCATGAGGATTAAATGGTTCAAGCCTCCCTTTCCTTGTCCCATGGATCATTCAGTTGTCCTAAAATCATCATAGCAGACCAAGCAGATAGAGAGGCAAATTTTATTCATGGCAAGGTTAAGCATTTCAGCACAAATTTATTAGGAAGGAAGGAAGGTAAAGAGTCACCTTCTCCTTCCCCTGGATGACTGGGTAGTGGTAAGGAGTGGCTTCCTTTTTGCAATTCTCTGTATGAAGTACAGACAGACAACTTCCTTTTGTTAAGAGACTTATTTTTACTAAGTTCAGATATACCTCCCAAATAGACGTTCTCTTTCCAGGCTGGGAAAAGTAAAACCTCATTCTGAGGAAGGAAAAAATTTTCAATTAGCACAGTCTTGTCCAGCCCTTGGTGTTAGTGAGGCACATTGATGATGTATGTTTGATTTCTGTTCTGCTCTCTTCTTCTACATACAAGAATAATAGAGAAGCTATGTTAGTCTTTTAATGACTAATTTGTTTTTATAAGAAAGTGCTCTGGATTAGATTGAATTCTTTTGGTTTAGCAGTAAGGAGAGATTTTAATTCTTCTTTGCATGTGCAACACCCTAAGTGAAAAAAAATATTTTCTAAGTGTTACTTATGATGACGATGAGTAAGGGAAACTGACCTAGGTCTTTTTTTAGTAACCATGCCTCTCATTTTGCTAGTCTCTATCTGGAAAGCATTGGTTCTGGATTGAATTGCAAAATAGATCAAGACGTCCTAAGCCATTCTTGCTCTCTATCCTTGCTGCCATCCAGCTACAGTGGCAGAGGAGGCTGCTTTCTTAGATTCCGATGGTCCTATCCTCTCCAGCAAAACCTGCTCTTGGTTATCTGTAATAGAATTAATAAGAGCCTAAAATTCCTTTCCAAGTCTGTGGTTAGAATATAGGTTACCAACTAGAATTCCTGCTGGAGCAGACAGATGACTTAAATAAGAAAAGGAGGTAGATAGCTAGCTCTGGTTCAAGTCCAGGCAACTGTGAAAATGAATAAATCTGGCTTGGCATTGCCAAGTCTTTCATTTTTTCAAGAAAAGCAGAGAGGCCCTGACTGGGTGGCTCAGTTGGTTGGAGCATCGTCCCACATACCAAAAGGTTGTGGGTTCAATCCCCAGTCAGGGCACACACCTAGGTTGTGGATTTGATCCCTAGTTGGGGTGTGTACAGGAAACAACCAATCAATGTTTCTCACTCTCTCTCTCTCTCTGTCTCTCTCTCTCTCTCTTTTTCTTTCTGTCTAAAATCAGTAAACATTTTCAGATTAGGATTTTTCTTTTAAGACTGAAAAGCTCAATGAATTACAGTAAGATATCTAACATGATACTAGTTAGGTAAATGAGAATACAAGCACACAATCCCACTCCAGGTTATCTACCTAAGAGAAATGAATGAATATGTCCATTTAAAAAATCATGTACAAGAATGTTCACAGCAGCTTTATTTATAAAAGCCAAAAATGAGAACCAAGTCAGTACTTCTTATTGAATTCTGGCCTCCAAAATTAGTACCAAAATCACCTGTTGATCAGGCAAAGCTGGGTCAAGAACTACTTTAACAAAGTCTGCTTTAATGAGTGTCTCAGATTGGGAAGGGCAAAGTCAAGATATTTATGAAGTTCTAAAATTGTTTTGAAAGCTAGTCTTTCATTTTAAGGGAGAGGGTCTTGGTTAGGAATGGGCAAGGGTAACGATATGGTAATTTGGGGTTGAGGGACACAGCAAGGCAAGGTAGAGTTTTAAGGAGAGTTGGAGAATAAATTATCTTTGGATACTTTCTGTTGAAGAGTTTCTTTCAGGAAGCTCGTAGAATGAATAGAAAAGTGGTTTGCAGTTCTTATCTTCCTGGACAAAGTTTACTAAAATAGTAAAATTATACTGATGATGCCAGTGGAATAGCAAAGTCATGGTATTGTAGGAAGTGAGCTGCATGACAGCAGATGGCTTGAGTTCTCATCTTCAACAAGAGAATGGATAAGTTGTGGTAGATTTATAAAATGAATACTACTCAGCAATGAAAAATGAATAAACTACACACAATAGCATAGATGAATTTTACAGACATAATGATGAGTGAAAGAGGGCAGATGCAGAAGACAACACACTGCTCGATTTGCTCAAGAGCATATAAAAAGTTCAAGAAGAGGCAAAACTAATCTGCAGAGATAGAAGCCAGAATAATGGTTACCTCTGAAGGAGGAAAGCAGGTGATAGTTGTGATATTACTTGGGAAGGGGCACTAAGAAATGTTACAGGGTGTTGGAAATATTTTTTATCTCGGTGGTGATTACATGGAGATACAGATAATAGATAGATAATCATTGAGTTCTATACCTAAGATTACTACACTTTAGGCACTGTTCTATCTATGTCTGACCTCAATTAAAAAACACACAAACCCATTCCAAGAAAAAGACATGTATTAAAGAAAAATATGCAAACAAGCAAGAAGGAAACTTGCAAAAATCAAATGTTACAATGTATCATGAACTACAATAATATAATGATTCACTCAACTGTTTGCTTTTGAGATTTAAAATTATGTGAATGTAAAACATAATTTTTAAAAAAGGTAAAACCAACTATGAAGTGTACATACGCCAAATATTTTGTTTAACTCATTAGTGAGGTAAGTAGCAAGATGCTACAATGAGTTCAAAGGACAGTTTAAAGAGCACATTTATAGGGGATAAAGAGTACTGAAATGAATTTCCAAATAGATGCAAAATGGACCTATCTATTCATCTACGCAATAATCAATTGCATTTCTTTGGTGACAATTAATTTGCATTTCTCTGAACAGGAATCATTTATATTATCAGTTTTCTATAACCCGTAGAATTATCACAAAGACTAATGATAGTGAAAGAAAGGGTTAATTTGGATGGATGAGCTAGAGAATATACCATCACTCAGTCTTTTATATTTTTTCTGTATGTATATATTCAGAAAAAGTACACGCGCAACATAAATTTAACAGGTGACATATATACAGGCCTGTTTTAACCCATGAACCTGGATTTTCAAGTGCCAGTTTAGAATGTTAAAATGTTCAGGTACAAAATGACCTGAGAGGTCATATATTTTAAAAATGCCTCAAGATACAGGAATGTCACTTTCTTGTAGATTCTTTGCCATTAGTCAGCAGGAGAAATATATTTCAAGAGGCAGCCTGTTCTTCCAAATGTCTAGAAATTACCCCACCTCAGCCGCTGATCTTCATGCTGGTGAGGCTGGACAAACAAAATAGAGCCAGAGGCATGGATACATGGAACAGACTGACAGATCTCAGAGGGGAAGCAAGTAGGAGAACCTGGATGAAAGAAGGTGAAAAGATTAGCCAAAGAACATACAGTATTCCCCCTCACTTATCGTGGGTATTACATTCTAGACCCCACCCCCCCCGCAATAGGTGAAAATCCGCGAAGTAGGAACCTTACATTTATTTTAGTATTTACATATATTTTAAGGCTTTATAAACCCTTCCCACACAATTATAAACCGTTCCCAGTCCCTTATTAACCTTCTCCACTCCCTTATTAATCTTTTCCACACTTTTGTAAACACTACTTATTTTCTTAAACATATTCTACACTCTTAAACCTATGTAACTTTAACAACATACGTATACAGTACCGCAAAATTCCGCAATATAGTGAAAAATCCATGATAAATAGTTAAATGTAATATTTTTAAAAATCCCGCTATACAGTGAGGCCGCAATAAATGAACTGCGATATAGAGAGGGACTACTGTATATGCATAGCCCATGGACACGGAAAATAGTGTGGTGAAGTCCAAGGGAGGGAGGTGCAGGGGCTGGGTGGAGGTGGGCTAAGAAGGGGAGGGTGGAACAGGGACATCTGTAACAGTGTCAATAGGTTTTTTTTTTTGTTTTTGTTTTGTTTTTTTCAAAGAGCCTTGGCTGGTGTGGCCTGCGAACTAAAGGGTCACTGGTTCGATTTCCAGTCAGGGCACATGCCTGGGTTGCAGGCCAGGTCCCAGTTGGGAGTGTGCAACAGGCAACAACACATGATATTTCTCTCTCTCTCTTTCTCCTTCCCTTCCCCTCTCTCTAAAAATAATAAATAAAAAATATCTTTAAAAGAAAAAAGAAAAAGAGGCAGCCTGTCCTTCCAAATGTCCAAAAGCTACCCCATCTCAGCCACCAACTTTCATGCTGGTGTGGCTGGTTCTGATTTTAAATCTGCTTCCAGTGTGTAATTTAAAAAAAAAAAAAAAAAAAAAAACTTATATGAGAGGAACTCATGTGGATTTCTGATAGAATACCATGGTCATTTGTCTTGTTATGTTTCTTTTTCAGCCAGTGAGAGAAGATGCAGCCTGATTTTTGATCATGAGCCAAGGGGAAAGGCAGAGAGCTCTCAATTTCACACAAGGAACAAAGCTTCATTTATAGCATACACTGCACATGATAGAATTTCACGAGTCAGTCGATAGGATAATTAAGCAGTGTAGGTCAAGGACTAGACACAACTATTCAACCGCCTGAAAATCCATTAGGCAAAAGCTTGAGAAACATGACTTAAAAGCTGTAATAGTTAATCATTTGTGCATTCACACTTTATTGCTGCTAAACAATGATGAGAAAATAATAAAGCCCCAATTCTCAGCAACATTGCTTTGTCGAAAAAATCAACGCCAAAATTTAATAATTTTTTTTTACCCTCTATTGTGCGAATTCCCTACTCTTGTCCTTTGCTCCTGTGGTTTCCTCTCCCTGGGCTGGCTTCTCTCCTCTTAAAAATCTTTGTTCCAGAAATCCTAATCCTCTCTGGGTAACTTAATATGCTGAATTGTTTCCTCCATCCTAAATCCTGAATCCTTTTAACACTTGAATACATAGTCTCTTCTGGCAGTTTTAAAAATATCAACTTTATTAAACTATAATTAACATATAATAAAATGTACCCATATTAAATGTAAGTTTGATGGATTTTTATAAACATTTATACACCACCGTTGTGACAGGGAATGTTTTCATCACTTCAGAAAGTTTCTTCATGCCCTTTGCAGTTAATTCCTTTTCCCCATCACCACTTCGGTCCTCCCCCCGACCCAGGCAACTGCTGATCTGCTTTCTGTCTCTCTACATTAGTTTGGCCTGTCTAGTTTCATATGAATGGAGTCATATGGTATCTACTCTAGTGTCCAGCTTATCTGACTCTGCATAATGTTCTTGAGATTTATCTATGTTGTTCCATGTATCAGTATTCTGTTCCTTTGAATGCTGAGATGTATTTCATTGTACAAATATACCACAATGAGTTGATCCATTCACCTGTTCTTGGAGATTAGAGCTGTTTGCAGTGATTTACTACTATCAACAAAGCTAATGTGAAAACTGTCAGGCCCTGACAGATGTGGCTCAGTTGGTTAGGCATTGTCCTGCAAAGCAAACGGTCATCAGTTCGATTCTTGGTCAGGGCACATGCCTATGTTTGGGTTCAGCTCCTGGTGGGGCGCGCATAGGAGAGGCAACCGATTGATGTTTCTCTCTCATATAAATGTTTCTCTCCCTCTCTTTCTCTCTCCCTTCCCCTCTCTCTCTTAAAAAAAGTCATTCTTTGCACAGACATATATTTTCACTTTTCTTTGCTGTACACACACACACAATTGTATGATAAATACAGGCTTAACTTTAAAGAAAACTGCTAAACTGTTTTCAAAGTGGTTGTACCACTCTACATTCCCACCAGCTGTGTATAAGATCTTCGGTTCTTGCACATCCTCACCGGCCCTTGCTATTGTCAGACCTTTAGATTTTTTTTTTACTCCAGTGCAAGTGTGGTGATATCTTATCGTGGTCTTAATTTACAGTTGCCTGAATATTTTCATACACATGTATCTTTTTTTGGTGAAGTTTAAGCACGTTTTTGATTTGCAGTTTGAGGTGCTTTTTCTATTTCTCACACCGGTTGTCTAGTTGTTCCTCCTCGTTATTGTAGACTTGCTGTACACTTGCTTTGAAGTTCTTTCCCCAGATGGTCACAGACTGGCTCCTTCTCATCAGTGAGATCTCATTTCAAACGTCGCCTCCCCAGAGAAGCCTTTAATTGCTCTTCAACACCTTACTGTGTTTGGTTGTTTTCATAACACTTTTTATAACTATTCTAAAATTATTAATGCACTTGTTTACTTCTTATCATCTGTCTGTCTCCACTAAACTCCATAAGAACAAGCTCTTGGTTTGTGGTCAATCAGGACCATTAAACAGTATAGATCAAGGACTAGATATATAACCATCCAACCTCCTGAAAATCCATTATTTGAAAGCATAGGAAATATTATTTAAAAGCTGCAATATTAGATTGCTGGTGCATATTTAAAAGTGCTTTATTGCTGCTATTAGGATAGTGCATGGAACACAGTAAGTGCTCAATAGTTATTTGCTGAATAAATAGCAATGTAAATTTCACAAAGTGTTCTCATAAGAGTCTCACTTGAATCATTCATGTATTTAATGCACATTTAATGAAAGCTATGGAAATACACCAAGCATTATGAGGATATAAAGAACAGTCATTCCCACTCAAGTTTTTTATGATCTTATGGTAGTGATCAGGGTTGCTAGATTTAACAAATAAAAATACAGGAGCCCAATTGAATTTGCTATTCAGATGAACAACAAATAAAAATTTTTAGTATAAATATGTCCCAAATATTACATAGGATATACTTCTACTAAAAATATGTTGTTGTTTTTTTCATTGAAATAGACACTTTGTATTTTATCTAACAACCCTGGGTAGAGACAGATCTTCAAAATGATGAGTTACAATATGGTTCTGTACTTGCAGCCACAGAAGTCAAGACACAGACTGAGTGAACACAGATTGACTACCTCTATTGGACAAAATTAGGAAAAGCTTATAAAGCAAACACGTGCACTGGAACCCAATAAAAAAGTAAGAGTTTGTCATTGGAATTAGAGAAAAATGATGGGAAAGAGACTATGCATAATATAAAGTTGTGGAAAGTTTGGGTGGGTTTGGAAAATATGACATTTAGTGTCATAGAGGTTTTAGTGCCCAAGAATTTTTGGGATGTAAAATAGCTGGAGTAAGAAGAAGCTAGAGAACAGGTGGGGTCAGATTATGAAGGATCCTGTGCCTAAGCTAAGAAGGGGAGTTATTCTCCTTTAGACCAGCATTTACCAGACTCCTCCTATTTCTGTCTTTAAAAGAGAAATTCTGGAACCCTTTTCAGAAAAATATATAATCTTACAAATCCTTTTTGGATTTATTTTTTTAATTAATTTTATGGTGTATTATAATAAAATGTATTGAAGCAAAAATATACAGCTATTTTATAACAAAGTTTCATTTAAATACATCCTTAATGTCAGTAATATATGAAAACAATATGTGACTATTCCCTAATTAACAACGAATGCATGCTGTTTAATTTAGTTTTAACTCTAATTTATTAACTCTGATAAATTAGGGTATAACATATTATATTGTGTCTGACTTTGAGGCAAAGTATGTACTAAAATGTATAAATGAAATTTAATTTTGTCCTATGGCATAAAAAAGAACACGAATTAATTTTTTGACCTCATGTTTGGAATTTTTGCAGATTAAGATAATGGGCTTTTGTCTACCTTTTAATATTTTGCTTTAAAAATATTTTATTTATTTATTTTTAGGGAGAGGAGAAGGGAGGGAGAGAGAGAGGGAGAGAAACGTTGATTTGTTGCCTCTCATGCTCCCCTAACTGGTGACCTAGCCTGCAATCCAGGTACATGCCCTGACCAGTTATCAAACCAGTGACCTTTTGGTTTGCAGTATGATTCCCAGTCCACTTAGTTTCACCAGTCAGGGCATGTTTTGCTTCTTAATGACATGGACGAGACTTCTCTTGATAAACATCACATGGCAGGTATTCATGATATTTACATCAAGCAAACTAAATTACATTCCAGCCAAATGAAATATAACCACCACTACATTCCCTCCTGTTAACACTGTTTTTATAATTACTTGATGTGCTCTGAGAGCTTTCGATAAGAATTATACAATTCATAGATCTATGTTGAAGTTCTACTTGAGGCAAATTAATTTATTATTATTTTTTCTCCTCACCATCTTATATTTCAATATTTACTGTCTTTAACCCATGATCCATAACAGCTTAATGAGTGACTAGAAGGCTAACATCATTGATACCACCATTCAGGTCAGAAGACAGATTTTCCTACACACATCCTGTCCTAATCTGAACTCATCCTTCCCTCAAGAGTGAACACTATCTTGAATTTATGATATTTGCTTCCTCATTTTTTCTGTACAGTTTCATAATCTAAATGTGCTAACACTAAACGCTGTAATTTACTTTTGCCTGATTTTCAAAGCGTTGCCTTTAGAGTCTCTTAGTTTACAGGTTTCCTCTCAATCTCTCTTTTTTCCTTGTGATTATTGTTATAGAAACATAATTTCTCCAGTGGTTGCCCACAGCCTGGATTTGCTGACTATATTCCCCTTTTAACACGTTCTTCTCTCCTTTGTATTCTTCTAAAGTAGTAGGTGGATCTTGAGCTTTCTCAGAGTCAGATTTGATTTTTTAAAGATTTGATTTCATAGGTGGTAGTATGCTTTTCATCAGGGGGCACATGATGTCTGATTGTTTCTCTTTTTGTGCCCTGAGCTGCTGTGAATGTTTAATGTTCAGATGATTTCATTCTCAGGGGTTGTTAAATGGCAGTAGTTGCATCCTCAGTTTTCTTCTTCATTTATTTGTTGGAAATTATTTATAAAGAGAAACTATGGTTCATGTATTATTTGATTATGTAGTGATGTAGTTCATATGGGGAAGGTAGAATAAATAATTCTTTCCTTTTATTTCCCAATTTTTAAAATAAATAGCATCTTCATGGTGAGCAACTAGCTGTGTGAGTGTGTCTGTGGTCTGTGTCTATGTATGAGAGGGAGAGAGAGAAAATGAACTCATGGATTTAAACATTATTTGATGTGTGTAGACCTCCTACAGATATATATTACCCTTATTCATACTAAAGTTGTCCCGTCTTTACAACAGCTCTTCAACTTGGCTCCCCAGCCCTCCAAAAATAAAACTTTAAAGTCTTTTAACAATGCGATGTAAGAAGAGACCACAAAGGAAACAGGAATTCTATACCCAAAGGATCTGGCTTGGCTCACTAATGGAATTTTGTTTTGTAGTCAGTGCATACAATGTTTTGGTGAAAATTGAATTTTGTTTTAATATTGTTCATCTTACACCAGTGTGGGTGGCAAGATTTACCAAAGACAAGCGATATTAGAATGTGAATCACAGAAACTCTACCCGACTTTAAGAGAAATAAAAGGTTGTCTGACAGGTCCAAACTATCTTTCTTGCTGGGAAATAACCATGGCTGGCCTTGAAGAGGAACCTCCCTCCATTTAGGTGATGCATAGCCAGCTCTGACAATAACTCACAGTCTCTGGAACACTGGAGCTGTCTGGGTCCATTTATGTCCTCAAGCCTCTTTGTCCTTAATTGTAGCCTCTCTTACTGGACTCGATGTTTAACTCGTTTGAAACTAGAATTTTTTTTTTACTAAAATATTTTAAACATTAATAACCTCTGAATAGTGACTATCTAGAATTCAAAACATTTATTTTCTCATATATATTTCAAACTATTTTTAAAAAGAAAAAAAATATTAAACATAAATTCCCATTTATTCTTTATACTAGCCCTATTTATCTCCTTCATTGCAGAGGCAACCACTATGCCAATGGTGATGTGTATTCTTCCTGTGCATGCTTTTATGCTTATGTTCTATATGTACATATCTCTGAAAAATATTTAGAATTGTCTGTTCTCAAAGTTTATATAAATGTTATTATACTGCATAGCACCTCATCCACTAACCTGCTTTTCTCATTACACATTTTTTAAAACTCTAACCAAGTTGATATATCAAGTTGACTTCACTGCTGCTTCACAGTACTTTATCATTTAAACACATATGAATTTTCCTGGCTGGTCTGGCTCAGTGGGTTGGGCATCGTCCCACAAACCAAAAGGTCGCTGGTTCAATTCCTGGTCAGGGCACAGGACTGAGTGTCAGGCTCCACGCTCTTTTCCTGATAAGGAGATTGCAGAAAGCAACCAATCGATGTTTCTCTCTCACAGTGATGTTTCTCTCTGTCTCTTTCTTCCTCCCTTCCCCTCTCTCTAAAATTAAAAAATAAAAAAACATTAAACATATATGAATTTATGTATCCATTCTCTTATTAATATACATCCATGTTCTAATTTCTTCTTAGTAAACATAATGCTTCAAATAATATCCTTGAATATGCATGTGGTAGAGTTTCTATAGGGATTCACATAGAAGCAGAAATTCTGGGGCACAGAGGATCATAAATCTTCAACTTCATTAAATACTGTGAAGTTACTCTCTGATGTGGTTACATTCATTTACATGCTCACCAGCAGGCATTGACAGTCCCTATTTCCCCATACTCGGTGTTATTAGACTTTAAAAATTTTGCCAATCTGATGGATATGAAATGGTATCTCATTGATGTTTTCGTTTGCCTGATTACTAATGAAGTGAATATCTTTTCATATATTTAGTGGCCATTCTTTTATTTCCTCTGCAACTTGTAGGGCAGCGCTCTTCAAATTGTCAGGGCTTATGACTGTAGTAGGGATAGGAGGTACTTAGTACTCACCACCCTCCTCCTTAACTTATATCTTTACTTTAAATCTATGTATCTCCTCATTCTCCTGTACATTTTTGTGTCGGGTATCTGAGAGAATAATATAAGACAGATGAACTAGAATAAAAGAGGAAAAATAAGAAAATAAGCTCAAGGCTAACAATAAAAAGAAAGATAATAGCCCTGGCTGCTGTGGCTCAGTGGATTGAGCGTCAGCCTGTGAGCCAAGTGTCGCTGGTTCGATTCCCAGTCAGGGCACATGACTAGGTTGCAAGTCAGGTCCCCAGCTGAGGGCGCGAGTGAGAGGCAACCACAGTGATGTTTCTCTCCTTCTCCTTCTCCTTTCCCCTCTCTCTAGAAATAAATAAGTAAAAAAACAAACAAATAATTTTTTTTAAAAAAAGAAATAAAGATAATAGAGACACTGGATTCTACTGGGCTTCAGCATTAGAAGGTTCTCTCACTCCCTCTTTTGTCCATTGCATTGAGAAGACCACTAGTACAATGTTTAACTAAGGAACAAGCAAGAGGACCATAGAATTTAGGTTTTAGTCTTTGCCCTTAAACTTTATAACTTCTCTCTTCACAGTCTTTGAAGGTATGTCTTTATTGTCTGGTTGTTTGGGTAGATGAACAGATTATTCTGATGTGGGCTGTGTTGTGGGTAAGCAGGGTCTCTGGAATTAGGTACTAGGTTGATTTCTGGTTCTGTCACTTACTAGCTTTGACAACTTGGAAAAGTTTCTTAACTACCCTAGATTTAGTTTCTTCAAGATAGCAATAGTTCCTACTTCACAGAGATGTAGTGATGATTTATGGAGGCAATATATATATAAGTACTAAGAATAACACTTAGGACACAGTTAAATTCTTAGTGTTAATTGCAATTAATGATCTCAAAAGATAACACATAAATGAAAATGTACTGTATAAATTCAACATTCTTATCTTGAGTAGAGGACTCTGTAAGTTCATATGACATTCCTAGAAGTAGATGTGGTATTTTCCATGAGTGATAAACATACCAGTAACTGTTAATAGAACTTCAGCCTTGTGTTGGAGAAAAAATGACTATATTATGAAAGCATTCATTCATTCATTAGTCAAACATTTATTGAAGACTTAGATGTGTCATAAATGCCCTGTACAAGACAATGGGAAAATTTAAAAGTTACAAGATACTTAATATTTGCTATTAAGAACTTGAGTAGGAGAAAGAGCCACATAAACAAATTAATTCAACAAATTTTACAAGGGTGCAGTGGGAGCACAAAGGGGGGAGTTGCGAATTCTACATGAATGTATTAAGGAAGCTTCCCCAGAGAAGCAAGTAATAAGGAGACCTCCCCAGTACCTTTCAAATTCCAACAGGTAAGTGGCTGTTAGGTGGAGCTGGTGAAGCACTCTATGGGGAAGGATGGCATCGGTAGGAGAGGCCTGGGAACATAGTCAAGCCAGGAGGATGCTTGAACTAGGTAGTCTGGGGATTCATTGCCAAACCAGAAAAATAAGGTAGTCATTGGTAGGGTTCAAAATCATAACCAGGAATACAAAAGCATGGTCAAGTTCAAAGCAGGGTGAAGGCCTGTCTAGAAATAATCAGTGGAGTTGGAGGTCCAACCCTGAGAAATGAGAGGAAGCTTGTTGTTCAGATCTAGCTGGAGATTCAGGCTCCTTCCATTAACAAGCCTCTTTGGCTGTGCTGAGTGTCAGCCTTGGGGATAGTGTGAAGTTACTTCAAGGAACTCTGCCAAGTTGAACAGATGCTGCCTAATCTGCCATCTCCTAAGCCTGGTTTTCTGGTTATTTTTCCTTTTTATTCTAGTTCCTGTGAGTACTTGTGTTCTTAGCAGTTTTTGCTAATGTGTCCTAAATTTTTTTTAAAAGCCTGCTTAAAAAGTGTCTCATTTCCACTGAGTCATATTCAAGCAGTGAAATACATGACTATCTGTATTATGTGAAACGTGTCCTATGGAAATTGTGTTTGGTGGGTTAGATATATAATTACACCATCCTATTTAAGGGCTTAATGAGGGATTCAAGGGGAAGGTGTCTAAACTGTGATGATTCAACATGGAGGATGACCCCAAAAAGAGAGTTGCTTGATATCCCAGCTACTGGATTAATATACCAAATTTAAATGCTGGAAGCATGTCCAGTATTGCTATCTATCACCAAATGCATGCCAGGACAGTGGCCGACTTGGCAAATAACCCACATCAAATGCTTTGCCTTTCTACTTGTGCTATTAATTTGCTTTCTATAGATCAATGACTGTAAAGTGTGATGAGAATTCTGGCCAGATCAAGAATGATTTATCATTCACTACAGGAATGGCCAGCTTACTGGCAGGGCAGTAGCACTTCTGTAATTTTGCCAAAGTTCACAACCGGGGAGAGATAATTAAACCCATGCATGCAGCTCAGAAGTCTTTGAAAGTTTCCTGTAAGGTAACCTTCTGCTGCAGGATTTGAGGCTGAATTCAAAGGTCATCCTCTCAAAAATCAAACACCAATCCAAATCAGCACATTAAAAATACTATTACAAGTAATCCCCATCCCCCGACAGCTTTCTTGTCATTAATTCAAAGAATACCTTTCTGTCTCCCTTCACTTCTTCGTAATAAATTATTTTGCCCTAGGACAAAGATATCCTCTGTCACTCTGCCAAGTTCTTACCCACACGCTGGATAGACAGTAATAGAAGAACACAGATGGATGCTAATTGCTGCCATAAGTGAACTTAGGCTTTCTAGATAGGAGAAAGGTAGCTTCTTTGTGGTTTAAGTCTTTCCTGAAATCCATGGTCAGACATAGTACAAAGCTACTCTGAAACTAAGGTATTAAACTGTGCAGGAAGAACGTAGCTCACACACTAAACATAGTCTTAAAGCTCTATAGTCTCCATTTCCTACCTGCAGTGGGAAAGCTTAGGAAGGAAGAATGAGGCCAGCTCAACTTGTTTAAGTTCCCATGACCTAAGAGATAAAGGCAAGTGGGGTGTGTGTGTGTGTGTGTGTGTGTGTGTGTGTGTGTGTGTGTGTGTGTGTAGGGGCAATGGAAGGACATGGTGAGGTACTCAATGTAATTGAATGAAAAAACAGAAGAGGAGGGTCTAAGTAAATGTCATGAGCAGGTGTGTAAGAGGACATTATGAGCAAATCTTGAAATATGCTGGTGTCAGTTGTGTGCTTTCCTTTGTCCTCTGTGGGGCAAATCAGACCCGTTTAAGGGGACAGCCTGGGAAAGGTATAAATTATAGCATTCAAAGTCTCTAGACCTTGTTTTATAGAAATAAAAAATTAGCCCTCCTCAGGACATTCTTATTATCAGCCAGTATTAGGAACCACTGTATGCAATTTAGATCCAGAATATTGAGCAGAATCCTATAATTCAGCAAATTATTGTTCTTGCTAAACTGGTCAAGATTGTTGGTACCCTGGATGTCCAGCTTTATGTGGGCAAAGGTCACCAGAAGGGCAGGGATGAAAGGGTAATTAGGTTAAAGTTGCGGTCATATTTTATATAGTATACCAAATTTCTTATTCTTCTTGATACTTATGGAGGCCCTTGTTTTCTGGAGTACACTCTAGTGATGAGAACTTGCCTTGGGATCCACCAGAACGCATCTGTGATAGGCAAGAAGGCAGGAGGACAGCTTTGCAACTCCCGGTCTGATGATATTTCTTAGTCATCATCATGAGCCTGATATTTCAAGAGTGTATCCTGGTTTAGATACGGAGGTGATTACTTGCCATTCTTAGATGCATAAGAATCTGTTGTCACTTCTGCCTGATTCAGAATACAACAAGGTACAGGAAATCCTCAATTTATTTCCTTCTTCTCTATTAAAGAGGCCAGGTGGGATTCAAAGAGTAAGGAGATGAAAAAAGTCCACAATGAGTTCATTAGGGCAAAAGAAGTAATGGTGATGGTGAAGATATTTGTGATGTGGTGGTGATGTTGGTGATGGTGGAAATGGTGGTCATCTTAATGACACCGGTGATGGTTATGATGTAGGAGTGATGGTAACAATCTAGGCAAAGACCTGAGATGGCACATATGGCCCGGGACTGGCTTTTATTTGATATTTTTTTCATATAATGGATGGTGGTGAGTCAGCTACTTTTAAAAGACTAAGAACAGAGTGAACAATATATAAATCAAAGTTTCATAAATTAAATATTTCCAGTTTGACTCACACTATAATTTCAGAGGCATTAATTTTTTATTTCTGTATGAACTTTTATTGTCAGTGATGGACTATTTTAGCCACTTTTGCCTCTGTACAAGAACTTCTAAATGATTACTGGAACTCATCTGAAAAAATGATTTTGTAATGAGTAATTGGCATATATGACAATCTATTAAATATTTCTATTTTTCATCAGATAATTTTTTACACTGAGAGTTCTAATAGAAGTATACTGTACCCTCCCTGAAGCTACATAGCTCCAGCAGAATAATATTTAAAGGCATTAAAAGACAAATTATCTATATCTTCCTATTTTTCCTTGGGATATTGATAGAATATTCAGTTAAGAAATAAAAATAAATAGCAATAATGTGATAATGATATTCTAAACATTAAAATGAAAAAAATAACATTTTTAGGACAATGAAACTTTTTCCCTCTTAAGTTTAAAACTGCTGAAAATAGGGTATTAGAAAAAAAAAACCAGAATATTTATCAAAGAGAATAATTTCCATTAAACGTCATTTAAAATATGTTCTACCACAAGCACTCCAATGTAATTTTCAATAAAATAAAATGAATCAATAAACCTATAAACAACTCAGTTCACTAACAGAAATTATTTTAGTTTTCCTATGTTCCATTTTAGTATTTGTTTTTTCATTATCATCATCATCCTGCTATTTTTTGTTGACCAGTATTATGCTTGGCACCACGCTGGACATTTTACACATAGGATCCCTTTTAATGCTCACAGCAATCCTACATGGTATTTTTAATTGTCTCCATTTCATAGATAAAAAAGACTGAGGCTCAGAGATTTTTAAGCAGCTCATCTAAGGACCTATAGACAGTAAGTGGTAAAGACAGGGATGAATTCAGGATCTTATTAAAGCCAAGATTAAGTTCTTAACTGCTATATGATTCTTGTGCATAAGCATACATAATTTTTACAGAGTATTGGGATACCAATCTTTTTTCTCACTTAACATAATATCACATACATTTTCTATATTTGCTACACAATCTTTTGAATTCAACATCCTGTAACATTGGCCATGATCCTCCCCTGGGATGCACTGCCCTCTAGTGGAATTAGGTTTATAAAGAGCTTTTCACCTTCCCCCTCAACACCAGGATGAAAAGCAGTTTTCTACTGCATAACTATTGTTAGCATTTTATCTTAAATATAATCAATGTTAAGAGGTATTTTTTCCTGTCTCATTTAATGTAGAGAGATTTGGTTACATTCCATTTTTTTGGGCGGGGTGTGTTTGAAAAAATAAAGTGAAACCCAGAGTAGATCAGAAATGCACTTCATGGAATGAGATAAGAATTCGTTATTGTTGGTGTTGTAATCAACATGGCCACTTTGTTCTCTGAAGTAACGGGATATTAGAGCAGCTTCCTTCAAATTACATGAAAAGGCTTGAGGATACATCACATCGTGTTAGGAATAGCACTGAAAGACAAAATAGACTCTTCTGGGATCCAAAAAGAACTTGTAAATACATTTAAAACATGGGAAGTTCAAACAGATCAAGATTTGTTTTTCTTCTGAGCTCACATTAATTCCTCAGTTTTAAATATTTTTCTAATAAACCTCTTTCACTTTGATATTGTTAAAGAGCAACGTCGTGTTAAAATGCATAATTGGATAACCTTATTTATTAGGAAGAACTTTGGTTAATGTTGGATTGTTTTTGGAGAAAGCAAATAGTTTTTAAAAGCGAATTAGGCCATTATTTCTGCTATTGTTCATCAAGAAAAAGAAAAAAAAAAAAAGAAAAAAAAAACCCGAGCAAAATGGCTGATGCTATCACAGGAAAAAGAGCTGAAGAGCTGACTGGTGAATTGTAATTGCTTTCTGCGTAGCCAGTGGGACACACTGTGGAGAGGAGAGAGGAAATCTGCCAGTTTCATCTTTATTAGAGAGCTTGCTCTTAAAAATTAGTTGGCTTTTCTGCTTAGTGAATGACCAATATGATAAAGGAGAAGCATCCCTGACTGGTGTAGCTCACTGGGTTGGGCATCGTCCTGTAGACCGTAAAGTCGCTGGTTCAATTCCTGGTGAGGGCACGTGTCTGGGTTGTGGGCCAGGTACCCGGTTGGGGGCATGTGAGAGAAAATCAATCCATGTTGCTATGGCACATGGATGTTTCTCTCCCTTCTTTCTCCCTATCTTCCCCTGTCTCTAAAAATAAATTTTAAAAAATCCTTTTTAAGAAAAGAATCAGCAAAAACAGACTTACATGGCACGTATAATATTTACTAAAAGACAAGAGTTGTTCATGGGTTCTTAAGGGAATTACATCTCTTCACAATCTACATTAAAATTGTTGATATCTTCTAACCTTAGGTTTTAGGATAGGAGAGAAGTTGATCAAAACCTAATAAAACAAAATTTTTAAAGACAAATATTCTTACAAGTAATACACAAATTACCCGCACACACAGGGTCCATGACAAAAATGCCCTTTAAGTGTAGAACTGTAAGATATGTGAAAATCATGGAATATATGTTTAATAAACTCATTTTGTTCACTGATTTTTTTTTCTTTTTCAACTTTTTTGAGGTGTATTTGACATCCAACATTGTGTAGTTTACAGTGTACAACATGCTGGTTTGATACACATACTGTGAACTAATAGTGTTAGCCAACACCTCATCACCTCACATAATTATTTCTTTTTTTTTTTTTCTTTGTTTTTCTTTCTTTTTTTTCTGTGGTGAGAATATTTAAGATCTACTCTCTTAGCAACTTTCAAGTAGATAATACAGTATTGTTAACTATAATCACCATGCTGTACTATAAGTTAGATCTCCAAAACTTATTTAAAACCAAAAGGTTTTACCCTTTGACCAAAATCTCCCGTTTTCCTCACCTCCGAGCCACTGGTAACCATCACTCTACTCTTTTTTTTTTTCTTTTTTTAATGAATTCATCTTTTTTACATTCCACATATAAGTGATATCACACAGTGTTTGTATTTCTCTGTCTGACTTACGTCACTTAGCTCAATGCCTGCAATGTCCATCCATATTGTCACAAATGGCGGGATTTCCTTTTTTCTCAAGGTTAGACAATATTTCATTGTGTATATACATACATCTTCTTTATACATTCATCTGTTGATGGACACTTAGGTTTTCCATATCTTGGCTATTGTGAATAATGCTACTACAATCAATATTGGAGTGCAGATACCTCTTTGAGAGCTTGACTTTATTTTCTTTGAATATATATACTCATATATACCCCAGAAGTGAAGTTGCAGGATCGTATGGTAATTCTTTTTTTTTTTTTTTTTTTGAGGACCCAATTTATATTACCACCAACAGCGCACAGGGGTTCCCCTTCTCCATATACTCACCAACACTTGTCATCTCTTATTTTTTTGGTGATAGCCATTCTGACACGTATGAGGTGATTACTCCTTGTGATTTTGATTTGTGTTTCTCTCATGATTAGTGATGTGGAGCATCTGTTTATGTTCTTGTTGGCTGCTTATATAACTTTTCTGGGAAAATGTCTATTCACTTTCTCAGCACATTTGTAATTGGATTATTTGAATTTTTTTTTTTTGTGTGTGTGTGTGCTATTGAATTGTACAAGTTCTTTATATTTTGGATATTAACCATTTACCAAATGTATGATTTACAAATATTTTCTCCTGTTGTGTAGATTGCCAATTCATTTTGCTGATGGTTCCTTTTTTTTCTCTAAAAATTGTTATAGTTGTTTTTTTCAAATCTTTATAAAGTATATTTTATTGATTATATTGTTACAATAGTTCCAATTTTTTTCCTTTGCTCCCCTCCGCCCAGCACCACACCTCCCCCAACAATCACCCCCCCACCAAGTCCATGCCCATGGGTCATACATACAAGCTCTCCTGCCTCACCCTTTCATGTATTCTTCTTCTTTTTTTTAATAAATAAATAAATAAATAATTATTTTAACAATAAAAAAATAACAATCCCTCCCTCTCAGACTTAAGACCCTTTATAATCTTATAAAGGACAATGGGCAAAGGTCTCAAGTTTTTCTAGCTGCTTCAAGCTGGACATGGTCATCGTCTTACCTACTCTTGGGTCCAGAAATCCCTAATAAGAGTGGGGGTGTGCAGGGGAGGCTGGCCTTCCCACATGGGGAAGGATTGTGCAGACTCCAGGTCATTTGGCTGTCCCCGGACAATGGCATGCTTGATTTAACAGGCTGGCATCCTTGTTGTATTCTGGAGGCAACAGATTTGGCAACAGGGTTAAAAGACATCATTAAATGTATAACCACTAGATGACAAAAGGCAGGTATTAATTTTTCAATGTCCCACATTAGGGAAAAGAAGGGCTTCTTTGGAGGAAGGTGTGCCAGGTACATCTCACCTGTCCAAAAACCTTTTGCCCATTATACTTAGTTTGGGCTGAGGGAAATATTTTAGGTTTCCCCCCTCTCAGACCTCTGGGCTCTTTCTGTCCAGGCCATTAGGACAGAAAAGAGAAACCAGTTTTAAAGTGAAGCCCACAGACCACCCCATTCTTCACCAACCCAGCCACTTAGTTCAGCCAAACCATTGAGTCTCAGGAGGCAGCACTGCAGACAGGATTAAGTGAGGCCTATATGTACAGACAACCACTCAGGTAATGAGATCATAGGCTTATGCCCTTTGAAAACAGAAAACACATTTTAATTTATGTAACATAACCCACATATAAGTCTCTAACTCTGTAGGACTGTCTTATCAGAAAGACGTCCAGTTGCAAGGCATTTGACATTCTTCTTGCCTGTAAATTAAACATCTTTGATAATACCACAGACATAGTTTAACTTTCAAATGAAAACAAATTTTAAATGAAAAGAAACTTTAAAGACGGTTAGCTGCACTACTTTATAGTCTACCACTGAGCATTGTGATTTTCCTTGAATCACAATTTTTCTCCCTAAGATTACTCTCCTTGTCATTAAAGGGACTGCTTTAAGTCCATTTTTTATTTATCCTGTTCATTTGCATAAACACAACAAGAGCAGCAAATGATCACTTATGATCTTTAGTTCTTCTTTGCTGGAACTTACGCAAGGAACATTTAGGGTGACCTTCAGTCTGCCCTTCAGGGCACAGAAGCAGAACCGCATACCTGGCATTCAGCCTTGCCTGTAAACACCTGTCTTTTACAAGTCCTTCTGGTTTTCCATTGTGCCTTAAGGTCTCATCTAGCCATCTTTCAGGAAAACAACCTTCATTCCTTCCCTGGAAAGATTGCCATGGACCGCGCATCCAACCACCAGGCCTTTTATCTCGTGGGCTTTTATTACCTTTGAAAGTCAATCCGAGTTCGTCAGGGCTTTTTGGTAACAACCAGAGCCCAAGCATGTCTCCTTTAGGCATGACATTCCAGTCAAAGTCTTAGTAAAAAAAAATATCTATTAACAACTGGTCTTATTAGTTTTATGCAAAGAAACTTATGTCATTAACTTACTTCTTTAGAATGCCAAACTCTGGAGGGATCAAATAGGGAGAAAAATATACAGTGTGAAGGAAAATCCTTGTCCTTCTAATATTCACTGAACTTGCATTTCCATTCTTTATATTTTCTTTTATTCCCCCACTAAAAATTTTTTTGTTTGTTTTTACATTAGTTGTCCCACTTTTTTCCCTCTCTTGCTTCCCTGCATTCTGCTCCCCCCTTCTCCCACATTCAGTCCCCACCCTGTTGTCCATGTCCATGGGTCATTTATATATGTTCTTTGACTAGACCCTTCCCCTTCTTACCCCCTTCTCTCCCTCCCATCTCCCCTTTTGTTACTGTTAGTTTATTCCTTGTTTACATACCTCTGGTTCAATTTTGCCCATTTGTTTGTGTTGTTCATTAGTTTCCTGTAATAGGTGATAGCATAAGGTATTTTTATTTTGTTGTCCGGCTTATTTTGCTAAGCATAAGTCTCTCTAGTTCCATCCATGTTGTTGCAAATGGTAGAAGTTCCTTCTTTCTTTCAGTACTTATTCATTGTCATTTTCCCCCTTTGTACTCGTCTTCCTCTCTGTCTCTCTCTGTTTCTTCATCTTCTTAAAGCAGACGCTTTAACATCTCTTGCAATGCTGGTTTCGTGGAAATGTATTCTTTTAGCCTTCTTTTGTCTTGGAAACTCCTTATTTCACCTTTCATTTTGAATGAGAGTCTTGCTGGATAGAGTATTCTTGGTGTAGGCCTTTGTTTTTCATCGCTTGAAATATTTTTTGCCATTCCCTTCTGGCTTGTAGTGTTTCTGCTGAGAAATCTGATGAGAGCCTTATTGGAGCTCCCTTGTATGTGATTAGTTGTTTCTCTCTTGCTGCTTTTAGGATTCTCTCTTTGTCTTTGAATGTTGGCATTTTAATTATGATGTGTCTTGAAGTGGGCCTGTTGGGGTTCATCTTCATTGGGACCCTTTGTACTTCTTGGAGACTTGTGTGACTCTTTCTCTCCTCATGTTAGGGAAGTTTTTTGTCATTAGTTTTTCAAAGAGGTTTTCTATCCCTTGCTTTTCTTCTCATTCTGGAATTCCTATGATACAGATATTATTATGTTTCATGTTGTTCTGCAGCTGTCTTAGAGCCTCTTCAGTCTTGTTCAGTCTTTTTTCATTTTGTTGCACTGTCTGGGAGTTTTTGTCTACATTGTCTTCCAGCTCGCTGATCCGATCTTCTGCTTCCTCTAGCCTGTTTTTAATTCCTTCTACTGTGTTCTTCAATTCAGAGATCGTATTCTTCATTTCCTCCTGGCTCTTATTGATAGCTTCTATGTCCTTTTCATGCTGGTGTAATTCTCAGTAAGTTCCTTGTAGTTTTTCTGGAGTTCCTTGTAGTTTCCGCTGAGCTCATTGAGCTTCTCCATAATCCATGTTTTGAATTCCATATCTGATAGTTTGCTCCCCTCTGTTTAACTTAGCACTCTTTCTGGGGATTCTACCTTTCCTTTCAATGGGGGGTTGTTTCTCTGTCTCATCATTTTTGTGACTCCTATTGTTTGTTGGTACTTTTTAGAGTGTTCTGCACTTCCTGGATCTGCCCCTGGTGGCATCAGATCCTGTACCACTCTGGGCCTAGGCAGCCTGTTGGAGACTTCCAGGGATCTACTGCCTTCGTCTGACTTCTTTAGTTGTTAATCTATTCAATCTGTGGTTAGCCATCAGGCTTAAGGACCGTGGGTGTGGCAGCTTAATTCCTGCAGGCAGGGCTTTTGCTTCCCCTCAGGCTGATGCCACTTGGAGGGGAATGGTCAGCCTGCAGCACTGTGGACAAGTCAGCACCAGGACCTGGCTGCCCCCCCAGCTCTCCCCCCAAAGCCACCACACCAAACTCTCCCCAAGCGTCTCCAGTCCCCTCCGCCCTCACTCTGCTCGAGCCCACGGTAAGTGGGGGCCAAAATATTTTTGTATGTGATTTGCTTAAGAGCTCTTTTTCTTCAGCTGTTTCTCTCCGGCTAGCAAGAAACCCTGTGGCTTTTCGCTTTTCTCAGCTGGATACTATTTTACTTTCCACTCTGTTGCTGTAGGCTGGGAAGCCCAGCTGGGGGTTTAGACCCTGCCCTTCTCAGGGGGAACCCCCGACTGCTGAGCTGTTTCTCAGTCCCTTTGGCTGCCACCCGTGTGAGCCCAGCCAGCCCTTCCATGTCTCCACACTCCCTATAGGTCACATTGTGATGTAGCAGCCTTTTCTGTCTCTCCGTGGTTATAAGACTTCTCTCCAGCTAGTGTTCGGTTGGTTATTCCAGATGATTTTTCCAAAATTAAGTTGTAAATCCAGACTAGTTTTGGGAGGAGGTTAGTGTAGCTTCCACTTACTCTTCCGCCATCTTGTTTCTCTGCTGATGGTTTCTTTTGCTGTGCAGAGGTTTTTTAGTTTGACCTCATCCCACTTATTAAGTTTTGCTTTTGTTGTTTTCCCTATTTCTGTGAAAAATGCCATTGAAATTTTGATAGGGATAATATTGAATTTACAGATGGCTTCGGGTTGCATGGGCATTTAAGTAATATTAATTCATGAACAGGGGATATATTTCTATTTAATTGTGTTCAATAAGAGTTAATGTTCAATGAGAGTTGATGTTCAACATATCATATTTGGAATTAAAATTTGCCTAAGTAATGACCTTTGCTATTTGTAGACCATAAATAGTATATAATACCAAATATTAAATAGACTATTTCAGTTGGAAGACTTTCAGAATTTTGATATTTTCTATAGATCCCTCTACCCTCTGTCTAATTATTCTAAATACTTGCAGAGTAGTAATTCTCTGAGACAGATTTTCTCAATTGAGGCAAATTCTTTCTGTGTGAGGGTGTGTGTCTGTGTGTGTGGCTGGCCAGTGCATTATAGGATGTTTAGCAGCATCTCAAGCCTCTAACTACTAGATGCCAGTAGCACCCTCTGCTCTCCCCACCAACTGTAGACATTGTCAATATCATCAACACACTTGTATGTATGGCATGGCTGTTCGTTTAAGAGATGGGGTAATAGTACAATATGGCAGATTCTGTTTTCCAAAGATGCATGTGTGTGTGTGTGTGTGTGTGTGTGTGTATTTCCCATCCCACTTGCTCATCTTATAATGTGACCTTGACATGCCTCATCTCTCAATGGAGGTTTGTGGGCAAGGAGGGGGGAGATTTGTGTTCCTTTTCCTTGAACCTGGGTGGACCTTTGTAACTGCCTCACCCAATATAAGGTGGCAGATATGACACTGTCAGTGATGCTGGATTATAAAGGGCAATACAACTTTCCCTTTGTGCGCTCTCTCTCTCTCTCTCTCTCTCTCTCTCAGTGCTTGCTTTTGGAACCTATCCATCCACCATGTTGCCCAGGTCATGTGGAAAGGCTATGTGTGGGTATTGCAGCCAACAGCCCCAGCTAGACCTCTACCACAGCCAGCACCAAACATCAGACATGTGAATAAAAGAGCCTTCAGATGATTTCAACCCACAGCCTTCAAGCCTTCAGCTGAGGCCCCAGACATTGTAGAGCAGAGACAAGCTTCCCCATCTGAATTCCAGATCCACAGAAACCATGAGAGATAGTTAATTTAAAAAATGTTAAGCCACTATGTTTTGAGGTAATTTCTTACATGGCAATAAATAACTGAAACATGTAGATTAAATCAGATCCCTCCTTAATATATATATAAGATAAATAATAAAGAGAGTCTAATATTACTTGATTAGGATTAAGATTAGCCAATAATACTGATGTGACCCTTTTCTTTCCCACAATGCACAGACATTCCAAAAAAGAATCTCAATCTTCCTGAGTTCCATTAAAGACAAAACAATCAAAACAACCATACCTAACCAGATTCTTCCTTACTCTACCTTCTTTATCTCTAGTTCACAAAAACATCATGGTATTGATTTATGATATGGCAAGCACTGTCAAACTGAATCAATTAACATTTCAGGGAAATTTTCATTCCTACAAGCAAACCACATTCAGCTCCTGGAAACACATGAACTAAAGGCCATGGGTTTAGTTTTAGTTTTCAAGCCACATGGGCATACCCACCTGCTACAAATAAGAGGCCTGTAAAGGTCAGACTGTAATATAAAAGTCATCTCCAGTATAATTGCAAATTCTGAACAGTGATATCCCCTGGAATTAAGTGACTTTAAAGTTTTAGAGCAAGATAAACTAGTTAACTTTTTACAGGACTCTATCAGTGAAGAAAGATTTTTGGTTTCAAGTAACAGAAAACCCAACCAATAGTAGGTTAAATAAAGACTTATTTTTCTCACATAGTAAGAAATTTGGAGATTGAGGCTGTTGACATTGGTTCAGAGGTTTGACCCTTATTAGGCTAACATTTCTGTGATTCTCTTTACCTTTTCCTTATGCCTCTTGAATTGTGGTCACATATGGCTACTGTAGCTCCAGACATCCCACCTGTGATCAAGGCTTGAAGAAGGTGAAAAGGAAAAAGGTAGTGCTAGTGGATTTCTCCTTATATCCCACTGGAAAAACATTCCAAGTATAAGTGTGTGTATGTCCATAAACAGATGAATGAATAAAGATGTGGTGTATACATACACAACGGAATATTATTCAACATTAAAAAGAAGAAAGTCTTGCCATTTGGGACAACATGGATGGACCTTGAGGGCATTGTGCTAAGTGAAATAAGTCAGAGAAATACAAATACTGTGTGATGTAACTTATACATGGAATCTGAAAAGGTATTTAGCTTTCATAGCCTCTGTAGTAGAGGCAGACAAGGGAGAAGTTGGTTAGAAATTGTTGAATGACTGAAATTGTATTGTCTGAAGTTACTATAGAAATTACAATTTATCATGATCAAATATTCATAACATCATTGACCAATAGAATGTATAGATATATAGGATCTAGTATACACTGAAACTCATCCATGTGATTATACCCTATGTACATATACATCTCAGGTTCCAAAACTGTGAATTTTTCATTGGCCAATCAGTATGTACAGTATAATCCCATTTTTTGTGAAAAATAAATCTGAACAAATAGCCATTCAAAATAATGTTGTAGAATAGTTACATATTAAAATATTGATGGAATTATACATCTTTTCCCTTTATATTTTCTCACTTTTCTACAATAAAATGTATGAATTGTGAAAAGAAAAAAGCAATACATATAGAAAATTAGCATTCAAAATTTTTAACTTTTAAAAAGATAACTCAATGAGAGATAATCTCTCTTTACATTGGTATCTAGTCTTTCAAATTGATATACACACTTGAATATTTAATATGTTTCAAAATTCTAATATATGTTAGTATTATCTCATTTAATCCAAACAATTATGTGATTAAGTTGCTACAGAAAGTCTTCATTTCCCATGTATTTATTAAACAGTGCCCAAATTTACAGTATTAACCATGAAAGCAACAATCACACACACAAAATCACTAATGGACAGACCACCAGTAAACTTCAACTGGTCAAATATTGTTTTCTACTTAAAAGCAACACATATTCTTGTTTAACACATCGATATCTTGGTGTTTTTCATTTATTATTTTTGACTTACTGAGAATATAATCTCTGTCCCTCTATTTATTCATCTGAGAAATAAGGATGTAATTGTATTTACTTTATGGAATAATGAGCAGTTTAAGTAAATACATACCTGGCACATTTTGATCTATACATTTAAAAGTGGTAGCTTTTAAAATTATTACATGCTCAAGTATAAAGGTTAAATGAATATTGCATACATGAGCTCAGGGGCTTTTTAAGGGTTTGAAAGAAAAACAATTAGCATTATCAGCATAGTGATAATATTTGAAGCCACAGAACTGGAAAAAGTCACCTAGAGATGGAGTTTTGATCGAGTACCTAAAAAAAAAAAAAAAGATGCTATAAGCACATTATTGAATTGGTCCCAAGTATTAGAAACCTTATTCACTGAACCATTGATCTAACTCTATAGAAAAACTTGGCTCATGATGCTTACTTAACATGTTAACGAATGTCTTTTCTGTAACAAGTCAAAGGAAAAATCTCACCTTGAAGTTGGTCTAGGGAAAATGTTTTCTTTCCATATTAATTAGCTTATTTTCCTTTAACGGACAATGGAAACTATGTGAACCATATATTTACCTTTTGGGATTAGTTGCTGCAATTTCAAAGCTAAATTGAAAACTCATCTCAAGTCTAATTCACCAATTTCAAGTACTATTTCTTTGCCCCTTTTAATGGATATTTATTGTTTCCATTTTCATGGTCTGATTTAATTTTGAAAAGTCACTTCAAACACTTTGTGAGAGAGAATTGGTAGAAAAACAGTGGCAGAGTAGAAGAATGACTTTGATAAATGGCTTCTGTTTACCCACCTCTCTTACTGGAGTTGGCATCACTCACTATCTGGCTCAGCCCCTCACACTGGCTTCCCTTTGTTCCTAAGCTGTCAAACTTCTCCCCAGCACTAGACCTTCACATTCACTCTTTCCTCTGCTTAGAACACACCTTGACTCTTCATGTAGCCAAAACCTGCTCATCTTTAACTCCCAGACTAAATGCTAAAACATTTCAGGAGACTGTTGCTCCTCTTTATATATTTTTTACAGATTCTGCAAATTTTTCCCCCATGGCACTTATTATCATTAAATTTTTTGATTTTTTTTTTTTTTTTGCCAACCATTGTCTTCTTTTAAAAACTTTCATTAGCTCTTGCATTCCTATTTTTTCAAGAAGAGTCTCAACCAGTATTACACATTCAAAGGTAACTGGAATCTAGCTTTTTGTTTACCAGTCCCTTAATGTGTAACGGTAAAACGGCCATAGCTGAGGTGACTTAGGTGTTTTTAAATAAGATCCCAAGAAGGAATAGCAGAATGAAATAAATACCAATTAAAAAAAACACTTTTGCCATTTCTTTCTCTCTGAAATCGTCGGCAGCCGTCCGTCTCGAGAGACGATGGTGTAGCTTCTTAAGAGTCTATCTGCACCGCCGAGAATGGTTGTGCAGTCCGACTCGGGAGTGACACGGTATCTGTCTCCTCCCGTGTTGAAGTGACATCTTGCGATGACGCTGGAGTGTCCTCTCCAGTGAAGCTGAAGCTACAGAGCCTGGGCAGGGTGATATGGAGGGTCTGCTGTTGCCCATGCAGCAGACCCTCCCTCTCTTCGCAGCTGAAGGGTCCAAGGGAAAGACGGAGTCAATACAGCTTGGCTTCAGGTGCGCCGCAGGAGTTGCCGGTGTTGACTACAACGTCAAACCGCCTTAGGGACTCCAGCTCCGGATTTTCGGTCGGGGTTTACTCCCTTAGCCTTTCCCCTGAAGAGGTATGCCGCAAGGCAGCGGAGGTTTTTTGGAGTCAGAGTTTTCCTTCTCTGATGTGCCCTGACTGGAAGATCGAACCAGCGACACTTAGCTCGCAGGCCGATGCTCAATCCACTGAGCCAAACCAGCCAGGCAATCTCTGAAATATTCAGTCCATATTCAGATTTCCCCAATTATGCACAGAATGCCTTTATAGCTGTTTTTAATTCTGGGTCAGGTTGTGGTCTACACATTACATTTGAATTTTATGTCTCTTTGGAGCCTTTTATTTAAAAAAATGTCTCTCCATGGTTTCATGGTATTGACTTTGAGGAATCCAGGTTAATGTTCCATTTCCTGGGTTTGTCGCATTGTTTCCTGATGGTGCTGCTTAAATTACCCCTTGTCTCTTCTATTTTTTATAAGCTGGAAGTTAGGTCTAGAGCAGGGCTATCTAATAAAAATACAGCACAAGCCACATATGTAGTTCAAAATAATCTAGTAGCCACATTTAAAAACATAAAAAGAAGCAGAATAATTTTTAAAAGATAGTTAGCCCTGGCCAGGTAGTTCATTTGGTTAGAGTGTCATTCCAATACACCAAGGTTGTGGGTTCGATCCCCGATCAGGGGACATACAAGAATCAACCAGTGAATGCATAAATCAATGCATTTCCCCCCCCTTCCTCTTTCTCACTAAATCAATACAAAATATTAAAAAGATAATAAATAATTTTTTTCAATTTTTTTTTCTACTAAGTTCTTTAAATCTTGTGTCTATTTTTCACTTACAGCACATTTCAATTCGTAGCAGCCACATTTCAAGTCCTGAAAAGTCAAATGTGTCCAGTGGTTATCACATTGAACAATGAGGTCTGGAGGCTTGATGATTCAAGTTAAACATTTTTGGTAAGAAGGCTTGAGGGGTGATATCCTGTAATGAGACAGATTTATTACATTTCTACACTATGAGTTCTGTATTGGAGAGATGATTAAAGCACTTGCATACATGATATTCAGAGTCTGAAAAATAAACATAATCTTAGAATATTATTTACTAAATAACTGTGTGTGTACTAATTCTTATGTATTTTAGACATCCCTTGGCCTTAACAATCACATATCTGACAATGTCACATCTATTGATTTAACAAATATTTATTAAATGTCTACCATGTGATTGATACTGTATTAGGTGTTGAAGATACCTTGGTGAATAAAAATTACAGAATCACTGCCCTCATTAAGTTTATGACCTGGTGGGAAAACAGACAATAAGTTAATAGCTACTCTTTCCGCCAAACTCAAATAATTTCAGTGATAATAAGTGCTATGAATAAAAAGTTCGGGGTTTAGGAGATTATAATTGGAAGGGGAGGCTTCAGGGAAGATGTTCCTGAAGTTTTGGCACTTAATCTGGGACTTGGAAGACGAGCAGGTTTGGCTACATAAAGAGTAGGGGGAAGAGTGTTCTAGGCAGAGGAAAGAGTAAATTTGAAGGCCTAGTGGTGGGGAAAAGTTTTTTTCAAGTTAAGACAAAGAGAAGGCCAGTGAATGGGGCCTGAGAGGGACAAGTGTGGTGTTACCTACAGTGGGGGAGGAGAGGAGGGGTCTTGTGGGTCAAGCTAGGGATTTTTAACTTTAGCCTAAAAATAAGGAGGAAAATCTGGAGATTAAGCGTAGGTATCTTATGATTATAGTTGTATTTTTTAAAAGACTAGTAGTAGCCATGGGTTGGCCAAAAAGTCTGTATGTGGTTTTTCTTTTTCCCCCATAAAATAAAAGGCACATGTTTTATTTTCACCAAGAACTTTATTGATCTGGATATTTTGAGTATGTCTGCTATCTCTTGCATGGTGCTGTACAACGTTGATTGTTTTCCATGTCTCAATTTGATTGCTATCAACTTCAACTGGCCTACCAGACTGTGGAGCATTGTACAGCGAGAAATCTCCAGCATGAAACTTTGCAAATCACTTTTGACACATTTGATCAGTCACAGCACCTTCTCCATATACTGCGCAAATCTTTTTTTGCATTTTAGTTGTGTTTTTGTGTTTCAGTTGTGTTTTTACCTTGAAATAATGAAGCATTCTATGCCAAAAATGTTACGTTTTCTTCCATCTTCAATATTAAAATGACTACACAAAAATTCATCAGTTTTGATGTTTTTTTAAAAATGCATGCTGATATGACATCTGTCACAATACAATCTAACAAAATCGTTTTGAATAAAGTCGAAGACAACTAAGCACTACTAGAGACACCTTATGGGGGAAAAAAAACTTTTTGGCCAACCCAATATTTTGCAATGATTAAAAAAGTACTGGCAGATAAATTAAATGGCAATTCAGTGAAGAGAAGAGAAAATCCAGCATGAAACCCAAATATATATAGGAAATCTGTATATGGTAAATATAATATTTCAGAGAGGGGAGGGAGGAATGGGTTACTTATTAATACTTTTTTATACTTGAGTATACTTCTAGAGAAAAAATAAAGTTTTAACCATACTTCAGAAATTTAAGGACATAAAATGATGTCATAAGAGACCCAGAAGAAATTATAGGAGAAGTTATAAAAATTATTCTGAGTAGGTTTCAAAATCTAGACATCTTAACAATGACCTAAGAGATAGCAGTGGATGACATCAAGGCATATTTTGGAGGTATAATCAGCACAAGCAGGTGATTATTGAATGGCAGCAGGTGAAAGAAGGAGAGAGTAAAAATAGATCAAGGATGAATTAATGAGTTACACATCTGTAGTTTGGGGAATCCAGTGGGTAGTAGTGCTGCCTACAGAGAAGGGGGAAAGGGAGGAGGGTATATTGCAGGGGTGGTTAAATAAATTCATCTTTGAATGAAATCATTTTATGCTTTAAAGGACATCAAGAAGAAAGTGAAAAGACAATACAGAGAAAAAATATTTGCAAATCTGATAAGGAACTTGTATCCCAAATATATAAAGAACTCTTAAAACTCAAGAACAAAAAGACAACCAATTAAAAAAATGGGCAAAAAATTTGAATAGACACTTCTCCAAAGAAGATATATGAATGGCCAATAAACACATGGAAAGATACTCAACATCATTAGTTATTAGAAAAATGCAAATAAAAACTATAAAATACTACTTCGTATCCACTAGGGTGTTTATAATCAAAAGGATAGATAATAAGTTTCAGTGAGGATGTGGAGAAATTGGAACCCTCATAGATTGCTGGTAGAGATGTTAAATGGTGCAGCACTTTGGAAAAACAGTTTGGTAGTTTTTCAATATGTTAAACATAGCATTACCATATGATTCCACAATTCCAGTCCCAGGTGTTTTCGCAAGAGAAAAGAAAACATATGGTCTCACAAAGCCTTAATCATAAACATTTATAGCAGCATTATTCATAATAACCAAAATGTGGAAACAACCCAAAAGTCTACCAACTAATGAATGAATAATAATTGTGGAATATTGATACAGTAGAATTTTTGACAGTACAAAGAAATGAAGTAAGTACTGATACAAGCTACAAAGAGGTAATCCTCAAAAAAGTGAAGCGAAAGAAATCAATCATAAAGACCACATATTGTATATTAAAAAAAAGAGCGAGCGAGCACATATTGTATACCATATATATGAAATAAAAGCAAGTCTATAGAAACAGTAGATTAGTGATTGCCTAGGGCTGGGAGGAGACAGAGGACTAGAGAGATTGGGTAGTGACTACTAATAGTTACAGGGTTTCATTTGGAGGGTCACGAAACGTTGAAAAATTAGGTTATAGGGATGATTGAACAACTCTGTAAATACATATATTAAAAAACTGATTTGTGTATTTTAAACAGGTGAACTATATAGTATGTAAATTATATTAATGTTCCCAAATAAGCCTATGAATCCTCTTGAAGAACTATGTTCTTGTGTCCTCGGGGTTAAGAGGGTGTCTGAACAGGTTCTCGGGGATTTCAGAAGCCCCAGAGTTTCGAGAGGGACAGGAAGAAGAGCAGGATTGAGACTAGATGTTGTCAAAGTGTCTTTTCCTCTTCTAGACTCGCTGACCGAGGCCACGCCCCTTTCCTGTCTCCTAGCAACCAGCACCCTTACGGTACTCCTCCTCAAGCCCCTGCTCCTTCGTAACTTCCGTTCCGCGGCAGGAAGTGAAGTCAGAGCCGGCGGCTTTCCCAGGACTTTAGCGTTTGAGGTGTGTGCACGAGCTGAAGAAGTTATTTCCCTGGAACTGGCGGTCTCCCTCGCTCTCCGAAGTTCCGCCTTCCCGCTAGGTGGTGAGGACCTCGAGGGTCCGGAAGTCCACGCGAGAGGAAGGCGAGGCCCGAGAACGCAGGACCCTTAGGGCTGAGTAGGCGGCTGGTGGGGGCAACTCCCTGGGTATCTGTGCAATCACTTCAACCTGGCTGCTTCTGTGTGCTGTGTCCCTGAGAGCTTCCCCCAGTTCTCCTTGACGGACAGCTGGGGTTTCTGGAGATTGGGGGTTCTTCGCGTCCCTCCCCCAACACCCCACCTTTTGCCTTTGAAGGAAGACCCTTCATAGAGAAGACTTATCCGGCTGCTGACTCCCTTCCCCGCCATGAAGTTACCCACCATGACCGTAGTGTGAGCTAACGACCGACTTGTGATACTTTTCCAGAGTCCTGGGGTAAATGTTTATATGTGTGCATACCTGTGTGTGTATGTGTCTTATATTTCCTGCAAAATCTGAGCTAGGAGAAAACCCTAGGCTGCGTTTGACAAGTGTGTATTTTGGTTTACTTTTTTTCTTTAACATCTTTTCCTGAGACAACTTTGTGCTTCTGTTAGCTGGGTGAGCAAGAATTAGGCTGGAAAGGCCCAGGAGATACTGATTTTTGGATCTTAGCCTGACCTTTGAAGTGTTCAGTGTACTATTTGTATTAGGTGTTTCTTTGTTTTAAGTTTTTAATGTATTTGTGCCATGTGCAAGTCTACGAGTTCTTGGACGAAGACTGTATTATATTGTCCTATTGTGACCCTCATAGCCCTGAGCACAATACTGAACATAGAGTAAAAGCTTAGTGATTTTAAAAATCAGAAAATAACTTTTAACATCTTCAACTTAATATTGAAAGGGCCTGTTTAAATACTGTTCAGCTCCTGGAAAGGACAACATAAAATAACAAGATCTTTTTAGATAAATGTGTCTGAAATTTAGAGGCTGCCTGGAAAGGTAGGTGTAGTGATCTCAGGGGAGGAGAAATATAGTGCATCTATCTTTTAGAAGGAGATCAAATAAATAATGGTGTTTCATTGCTTGTTTCTTTTCTTTCTCCTTTTTTTTTCTACTTAAAAAAACAAAAAAACCAGGTGTTGTATCCTAACTTACTGACCCAGAGGCGCTTGCTGCCATTATGGGAAATCAGCTCGCTGGCATTGCTCCTTCCCAGATCCTTTCTGTGGAGAGTTATTTCTCAGACATCCATGACTTTGAATATGATAAGAGCCTGGGGAGTACTCGCTTTTTTAAAGTTGCTCGAGCAAAACACCGAGAAGGCCTGGTGGTTGTGAAGGTCTTTGCAATTCAGGATCCCACGTTGCCTTTAACCAGCTATAAACAAGAGCTGGAGGAATTGAAAATCAGGCTTCATTCTGCACAAAACTGCCTACCTTTCCAGAAAGCAGCAGAAAAAGCATCTGAGAAAGCAGCCATGCTCTTCAGGCAATATGTGCGAGACAACCTCTATGATCGCATCAGTACCCGTCCGTTCTTAAATAACATCGAGAAGCGTTGGATCGCATTCCAGATCCTGACAGCTGTGGACCAAGCACACAAATCTGGAGTCCGTCATGGAGATATCAAGACTGAGAATGTAATGGTCACCAGTTGGAACTGGGTCCTTCTAACTGATTTTGCCAGTTTTAAACCCACTTATCTTCCAGAGGACAACCCAGCAGATTTCAACTATTTCTTTGACACTTCACGGAGGAGAACTTGTTATATTGCTCCTGAACGTTTTGTTGATGGTGGATTGTTTGCCACTGAGTTGGAATATATGAGAGATCCTTCAACTCCACTTGTAGACTTAAATAGCAATCAGAGAACAAGAGGAGAGTTGAAGCGAGCAATGGACATCTTTTCAGCAGGTATTTGAGTTGGTTACATTTGCTAAGGGGGAATGTGCATATATTTTTAACCTGAAGATAGAAATGTAACTTTAAAAAATTTTTTCATATGTTGAAAAATTAATTTGTCCTCTTACACTATTTTAGATTTATGCCGTGTTCTTTCATTGGTCATGTTTAAGTGCCTAGAAAATGCAAGGGCAGTTCATTCAAACATTTAAGTATTTGACGTGATCTTTATGTGTTGGGCACTGTCTTAAGCACTAGAGACATAGATGGGTAATCATGTCATTTTTTCAAGGTACCTATACTTCAACAGGGAGATAGATATAACTGAAAAAGGACATTTTAGTGTAATGTGACTTGCTATGGTGGTAATAAACATAGGATGCTTATATAAACATGTATTTAATAGATATATTAGTATCCATGGTGGTGATGGTAGAGAAGCAGAATCAAGAAAGACCTCTTTATTGGAAGGATGATATTTAAATTGAGACCTGAAAGATGATTGGGAGCTAGCTATGGTATGGGATGTTAGTTTCAGGCAGAGGATGTTGCTTATACAAAGACTTGAAGGCCAGAGCGTGATGCACTGATTTATAGGGCACTCTAAGTGGTGTAGTATATCTGGAATGTAGAGTGTGAGGTAAGCAAGGCCCAGATCAGAAAGGTAGTCTAGAGAGATGTCAGACAAAACACCGACTACAGCATGAAGAATGGATAGAGGGCAACTGCACTGGAGAAGGGAAAAATAATAGTAAACTACCACCAGTCCAGGTAAGACATGAGCCTGATTGGCTTAAAGTTGTGACAGAGTTGGAGAGGGAACAGAGAGAGGTACAGTTGACCCTTGAACAACTCAAGGGTTAGGGGCACCAATCCCAGCACATTCGAAATCCATATATAACTTTTGACTCCCCAACAACTTAACTAATAGCCTACTGTTGACTGATAACAAACAGTCGATTAACACATATTTTGTGTTATATGTATTATATGCTGTATACTTATAATAAAGTAAGCTAGAGAAAGAAAATGTTATGGAAATCATAAGACTCATCCGTGAGTTATTTCAAGTTGTAACAAATCTCCAAAATGTTTTTCCATCATATTTATTGAAAAAAAGCCTGTGTAAGTGGGCCCATGCAGTTCAAACTTGTCTTGTTCAAGGGTCAGCTGTAATGCTTAAGAGTTAATTAGTAGGTGGAATTGTTATGATATGGTGATTGATTGGAGGATGAAGTCAAGAGCACCTCCACCCCCTCCATCCTCCCTGTACCCCTCTTTGGAAAACATGGTGCTGGTGCTGCTGGTCATTGAGCTAGGAGACACAAGAGGAAGAACAGCTAGGGGATGAGAAGATGATGAAGTCTGCATTAGGTATGTTAAGTTGAAGGTGTTTGAGGGATATCCAGGAGAAGATATATAAGAGGCAGTTGGTTGTAAAGGTTTGGTGCATAGAGATTTGGGATGGAGTTGGAGATTTGGTAGTTATCAGGGAATATAGATAGTAATTATAGCCAAGCGAATGAGTTTGTAGCCAGGGAGAGTTTGTAGAGAAGTGATTTTTAAGCTTTTTTGGATCCCCTTAAAGAATTTGATGAAATTAGTGACCTTCTTCCCTGGACATAAGTACCATGTATTCATACACGTTATATTTCACACACACAGACCACCTGAAGCTGGGCCATGATTCCAGGTTGTCTATGAACTTTTGGGAGGGCAGTTGTGCTGAGGATGGTATCCTTGAGGAATACCTTATGAACTCTGGCGTCAGGACCATTTTTTGTAACTTTTGGGAAGATTGGATTTAATCATTTTCTCACTTGTAAGTTTACTACAAAGAAACCATGAATCAAACTGTGTTTTAGATTACTAAGGAAAAATACAGTAACATAATTAGGAAAGGAGTCTATTTCACCTAGGGCAAATGAATAATTGTTACATAGGATTGCACCTGTTGGTCCATTCAGCTCACTAATCTCTGTCCCAGGATAAGACTGAGGAGCGTCTCTATCTACAGAACAGTATTAGAAATGTAATCTATCCAAGTCCCTACTTTCTTGATCAGTGAATTTATCTAATTTTTCTTGAACCATTATTAGATTTTAAGCCTACTATTTTGTAAATAGGACTCCTTTAGTTTAGAAACGTGGCCACTTTCTAGCTTTAGGGGGCCATATATAGTTTTTGTTCTTTTTTGTTATTGAGGTATAACTGACATATTGTATTACTTTCACTTGTACAACATAATGATTCAATATTTTTATATATTGCAAAATGATCTCTACAATAAGTCTAATTAACATCTGTCACCATACATAGTTATAGAAATTTTTTCCTTGTTATGAGAACTTTTAAAATCTTCTCTCTTAGCAACTTTCAGTTAAGCAGTGTAGTATTAACTGTAGTCACCATACCTTAGATTACATCCCCATGACTTAGTTATGTTATAACTGGAAGTCTATTACAGTTTTAAAATTTCAGGGATTGATGAAGGTTTATATTTATCTTTTTTGTACACATTATAGTTTTGTAAATGTCAACAAAATTCTTACTCAGCATTTGTTTTTTCAGACTGAAGAGCCCTACATTATTTTGGCTAAAGATAAGCCCTTTCTTCGAAAGAGGAGGGTGGGGAGACTCGTGGATGAACGCCTGGCTTTGCTGCTCAAGTCCTGTGTCCCTGTGTTTTATTGTGAGCGTTTTCTCACATTGGCATAATATTTTAAATTCAAGTGACTATGAAGCCTGAGAAATACAACACAGGTCTAGAGACTTTTAATAGGTTTAAATAAAAACAAAACCAAAGCAAAAAGACTATTTGAGAGATAATCAAACTTGGAGAAGACATTTCCTACCAAAAATGTGGAATAAAAATGTAATTTAACCTTGAGTAGCACAACTTAAGTTACATTGGAACTGTCAGAAACACTCACAGTGAAACACTGAGATGCAGGACTTGGGCAGCAAAGCAGGGTGTTTATTCATGAGTCTGCAGAGCCGGGCGCACAGACTGTCAGGAGCATGTGTATTCAAAGTAGACAAAGAAAACTGGTTTTATACTAATGCGATTAGCTCCCCCTCCCTAACACGATTAGCTCCCCCTCCTCTCCTTCTCCCGTTTCTCCATTACTGGTTAATCCAGGTTCACAATCTAATGCGATTAACTCCTTAACTTAGGGTGTGATTAACCAAGGGTAATCTAGTTATAGGTCTATCTCCAACTTATTTGCAAAGTTATCTAGCGACATCTTCCCATTTCTCTGTGTTTGGTGATGACATCCTTCCTCCTTTTGATCCCAGAGATAGGTGTGAGGAGCTGCGGAATGTCATTTCCTAGGCCCTTTTCCATGATTCATCTGTTAATTATCTCTCACTGGTTTGAGAGTCACTGGCTTCTTTATCCCTAAGAGGACTGATGAAGGAAAGTTATTTTAGTCCAAAAAAAAAAAAAAAGAAAGAAAGAGGAGAGTGGGTCTCTGTCCACCTCCCACGGCTCCTAAGATTTGGTTTAGGCTCTTTGGGTTTTGAATGTTACTTTTCCTCGTCGTCGTCGTTGGCAGCCGTCCATCTCGAGAGACGATGGTGTAGCTTCTTAAGAGTCTATCTGCACCGCCGAAAATGGCTGTGCAGTCCGACTCGGGAGTGACACGGTATCTGTCTCCTCCCGTGTTGAATCAACGTCTTGCGATGACGCTGGTGTGTCCTCTCCAGTGAAGCTGAAGCTACAGAGCCTGGGCAGGGTGATATGGAGGGTCTGCTGTTGCCCATGCAGCAGACCCCCCTCTCTTCGCAGCTGAGGGATCCAAGGGAAAGACGGAGTCAATACAGCTTGGCTTCAGGTGCGCCGCAGGAGTTGCCGGTGTTGACTGCAACGTCAAACCGCCTTAGGGACTCCGGCTCCGGATTTTCTGTCGGGGTTTACTCCCTTAGCCTTTCCCCTGAAGAGGTATGCCGCAAGGCAGCGGAGGTTTTTTGGAATCAGAGTTTTCCTTCTCTGCACCTTGATGCATACTCATATTTCTGGCTGCTTGTTTGGGAGAGGTGCATACATACGGGCAGAGCTTTTTTTTGTTGGAGAGCTTCCATTGATTTGCTTGATAAACATTTGTCTATTATGTGTGAGACACTGTGTTGTGTAGATATTGGGAACACAACTGTGAACAAGTCTGACGAAGTTTTAGCCCTCATGGAGCTTACATTTTAGTGGGGAAGAGATAGAATAAACAAATAAGTAAGAAAGTTAATTTCAATTAGTGGTTAAGTGCTATGACTAAGGCTGGTAGGGGACTGCATTAGATAAAGTGGTTAGATAAGGCCTCTCCCAGAAGTTGACATGTGAGTGGGGATCTGAATGATAAGAAGGACTCAGTGATGATAGAGACAATTTGAATAAGTCCTTCCGTAGGGAAATACCGCCCAACAGCACCTCTTCCAGAATAACATTCTGAAGTCGCAAGGGGAAAAAATCCTGTATTCACCTCTGCATTAGCTGGCTAAGCGTGCCATGACAAAGTACCCGAGCCTGGGCTCTTTTCACCCCTTTTATGTTTTGCCAGTCCTTTTGGGAAAGAATTTTAAAATCCATATTTGTCAGTGATTTTGGTCTCTATAGTTTTTCTTCCAGTGTTTTATCTGGTTTTGTATAGGGTAGTATTTGCATCATAGAATAGAATTGGGAGGTGTTCCCTCTTCTGTTTTTTGGGAGAATTTGTGAAGGGTTAGTGTTAAGTCCTTCGAAGTTTGATGGAATTCACTTGTTAAGCCATCTTGGCTTAGGCTTTTCTTTGTGGAAGTTTTGCGTAACCAGTTCAATCTCTTATAATGCTCATTCAGATTTTCTATTTCTTTTTAAGGAAGCTTTAGTAATCTCTTTCTAGGAATCTGTCCATTTTGTTTAGACTATCTAATTTTGGCATACAGTTGTTCACAGTACTCTCTTGTAATTCTTTTCATTTCAGTACATTTGGTAGTTGGTAGTTGATAGTTGAGAGTAATGTCCCTTTTCCACTCCGGTCTTTGTTATTCCCTTCTTTCTGTTTGCTTTGAGTTTACTCGTTTCTAGTTTCTTAAGGTGAAGGTTAGGTGATTGTTTTGAGTTTGTTCTAGTTATACATTTCCTCTAAACACTCCTTTAGTTGAATTCCATATGTTTTTGTATGTTGTGTTTTTGCTGTCATTCAACTCAAAGTATTTCATAATTTCCCTTTGATCCATTGGTTATTCCTACATATTAGAATTTTTCAAAAAGTTTTTTTCTGTTACTGATTTCTTATTTTGTTTCATTGTGATTTGAAGAACATAATTTGTATGATTTAAGTTTTTAAAAAACTTATTGAGGCTTGCTTTATGGCTAAGTGTACGATCTAACCTGGAGAGTGTTCCATGTGTACTTGAGAAGAGTTTTGTATTCTGTTGTTGGGTGGAATGTTCTTTTGATGTCTTAGATCCAGTTGGTCCGTAGTGTTGTTTAATTCTATTTCCTTCTCAGCTATGATGTTTTTAAAAGCTATTTTTAAATCTTTTATTCTAAAACTTGACACTCTGTCGTCGGCAGCCGTCCGTCTCGAGAGACGATGGTGTAGCTTCTTAAGTGTCTGTCTGCACCGCCGAGAATGGTTGTGCAGTCCGACTTGGGAGTGACACGGTATCTGTCTCCTCCCGTGTTGAATCGACATCTTACGATGACGCTGAAGTGTCCTCTCCAGTGAAGCTGAAGCTACAGAGCCTCAAGAGACGATGGTGTAGCTTCTTAAGTGTCTATCTGCACCGCCGAGAATGGTTGTGCAGTCCGACTCGGGAGTGACACGGTATCTGTCTCCTCCCGTGTTGAATCGACATCTTGCGATGACGCTGGAGTGTCCTCTCCAGTGAAGCTGAAGCTACAGAGCCTGGGCAGGGTGATATGGAGGGTCTGCTGTTGCCCATGCAGCAGACCCCCCCTCTCTTCGCAGCTGAGGGATCCAAGGGAAAGACGGAGTCAATACAGCTTGGCTTCAGGTGCGCCGTAGGAGTTGCCGGTGTTGACTACAACGTCAAACCGCCTTAGGGACTCCAGCTCCGGATTTTCTGTCGGGGTTTACTCCCTTAGCCTTTCCCCTGAAGAAGTATGCCGCAAGGCAGCGGAGGTTTTTTGGAGTCAGAGTTTTCCTTCTCTGATGTGCCCTGACTGGAAGATCGAACCAGCGACACTTAGCTCGCAGGCCGACGCTCAATCCACTGAGCCAAACCAGCCAGGGTGTGACACTCTGTAGGTAGAAATTAATGGAAGAAATTTATTGTTTATTATGTGTCAGGAATTGTCTTAGTTGCTTTAGATTTTTCAGTGAACAAAGTAGACAAAAATCCCTTCCTCATAGAGTTTGCATTCTAGTGAATATATAGACAAAAAAGAAATAAACACATAAAATATATAATTTGGCAGTTGATGCTGTAGGGGGAAACAGCAGGGAAAGGGAAAAGGGAATGTACCAGCTGAAGAGCGTGAGGGAATTGTAGTTGCAGGGCTTACAGTTTTAAACTGGGCAGTCAAGAAAGGCTTTCCTGTTCAAAATGACATCTGGTTAAAGATCTGAAGGAGGTGGAGGTATAAGCCACATGGATACGTGGTAAAATAGAGTTTTAGACAGAAGGACTAGCAAATGCAAAGGTTGTGGTAAGCTACGGCTATTTAAGGATCTCTTTAAGAATTGTTAAATACATGTCATATAGTGATTCAATGCAACTGCTTTGGCTTTTTTGGAATGTAGATAGGTTTTTTATTCCTTGCTAAAGATTATGTAAGTGCAGATGATTGGGTTATATCTTCTTTCCTCTCAAATCTTACAGTCACACTTCTTAGCACCTCTCATTTTTTAAATTATTTTTGTTCACTGACTTATTTTATGCCTCCCTATAATGAAAGCTTTATGGGGGCAGAGATTTTATCTGTTTCATGTACTACGGTGAATACGTGACTTGTTAGCTATGACTTCTCAGTAATTCCTTATGAACTAAATTTCTATAAACCCATATTAAAACAAAAACAGTGTATTTCTTGTGGCTTTTAATCTATCTACGAGTATCTATCTAAATGTATGGTGTGTATATGTTATATGCACACATACTCATTTTAAATTATAGAACTAGGAATTAACTTCTAACTTTTTTTAAGAGGGGGAAAAATAGAATTGACCTTTTGGATTTACACTTTTAGAAACCAATGATTATGCAATAGACATTTTATCTATCTTGATTGATTGTAGTTGTATATTGCATTAAAATTTTTAATTCAGTTTACTTGGCTTGACATTTTGAGTTTTATGAGTTCTCTGAATTCTTGATCTATATTAATAATATCTTGCATTTCATTTTTAATGGAATTATATCTACTGTTTTCCAGGTTGTGTGATAGCAGAGCTTTTTACAGAAGGTGTACCATTATTTGACCTCTCTCAACTTTTGGCTTATAGAAATGGGCAATTTTTCCCCGATCAAGTGCTAAATAAAATTGAAGATCACAGTATCAGAGATTTGGTAACTATGCTACAAATATTTGCCATAAAGAACTTAATAGAATTGTGTTCTTACTTTTGCGTTAGTCTACTCTCTAAAATGTTATAAATTTGGAACAAAGAGCCTAATAGACTAAGACAGACACAATTTTACCCCTTCCCAGTCACAGAGCTCATTTGACTTAATGTTTTACACACACACACACACACACACACACACACACACACACACACACACCACCCTCATTATAATCTTCAGCGTAGTTTTAGAGGGTGGTAAGGAGCTGCCTGCCTGGGTTTAGAGAGGTTGTCCAGGATAGAACTTGATAGTAAGACACGAAGAAGACACATCTAAAATGAAGGAGACAGGAAACATGGATTTGACTATAATGCAGCATTATAAGGCCATTTTATATAGAAGCTGCTAATTTGTTTACCTCCTTTGGCCCTGAAACCAGTTCTGGAAGGGGAGATATAGAATCACAAATTAGTGTAGCAGAACAAATAGGAGGGATTCTGTGGGAGGTCATAGAACCCATTACTGTTTGAGGGGATCTTTTTAAAATCAGTCAGTCAGTCAGTGTAGGAACTGATGCTTATCATGGTAATGACTAGTCATGGAAAGGAAATTGTATATTTAAAACATCCTTGCACTGGCCAGGTGGCTCAGTTGGTTGGAGTGTCTTCCTATGCACCAGAAGGTTGCGGGTTCAATCCTGGGTCAGGGCACATAGCCAGGTTGCAGGTTTGAGCCCTGGTCAGGGTGCATGCAGGAGGCAGTTGATCAATAGTTTTCTCTCTTTCTTTACCACTCCCCCCTTTCCTATGTCCTCTCCCTTCCTCTCTCTCTAAAATCAATAAAAAAACATATCCTTGGGTGAGCATAAAAAGTATTAAAATATCCTTTGTAAGGTACGGAAATACATATTTTAATTTCTCTTACAAATAGCAAATGTTAAACAAATATGATGCTTCATAGGAAGCCAACCAGTGCCCATTGGGTTTGGAGTTGGTATATTTGGCTGTGTCTTTGGGCATGGCACTCATTCATCATGTTACATTGGCATGAATATGGGCCTGCATTTTCTTAACTGTGAAAGGAGTGAATTTGACTACACTTTTAGGCTTAATCAGAATGTAAAAGTAACTCTGTTAAGTCATTTTTCATTATAAAGTACATTTGATTCCCCCAAGTTCAACATGAGGCTCTTATTTAGAATATAAACAGAAGACTCAAATAACTAGATAAATGTTTATGATATTTTGAATATTTAAATAACGGTTGATACACTGTTGAGAGTCTAGGAAAGAGTAAACTATGCTTTGTATTTAAAAAAAATTATTTTCTTATGATGCTAGAAAACATAAGATAAATTTGAATTAGGTATGCCATTTTTTGTATTTGCAGGATTTAACATCTTTTTTACATTACTTAAGTTTAAACCACTGGTTTCTTTTTTGAACAGATCCTAGAGCTACACTTAAACCATGTATTTCATTGGGCTTGTGAAAAGAAGTCTCTAAACCAGAATTCTGATATGTACATCGATTTCAGGGGATCTGTATTTCTTTTCAGAATTGTGTGTAATTTTGTATGCAAAAATTATGTTTACGTTTTTCTCTTTGGAGAAAATCTCATTGCTTTTCTCAGATTCTCAGTGGCATCTCCTGCTCAAAAAGTCTAAGAATCCTTGAGTTGTGGGCAGCAGTATAGTACTCCTCTGTCTTAATAAATGGGGAATGTTGAACAGTGTACACTTCTTTACGTGTCTGGGCCATTTGTAATACGTTAGTATGTAATTTCTTGTTGCTTTTTAGGACAATTGTGAAGTCACATTGTTAGTCAGGTTCTGAAAGTAGTTTGAATGGTAAAGATTGAAAAGAGACAGAATTACCTCGAAAATCCTTTAAGTCATGGTTAAGATGCCCTTGTAACTTTCATCTGATTTAATTCACAGTCCTCAAACCTATATTTTACTCCCTTTCTCCCCTTGGTATAGGTAACTCAGATGATTCACCGTGAGCCAGACAAGCGGTTAGAGGCAGAAGATTACCTGAAGCAGCAGCGTGGCAATGCCTTTCCTGAAATATTTTACACTTTCCTTCAGCCCTACATGGCCCAGTTTGCCAAAGAAACATTTCTTTCTGCAGATGAGCGTATTCTGGTTATACGGAAGGATTTGGGCAACATTATTCACAATCTCTGTGGACATGATCTGCCGGAAAAAACAGAAGAAGAGCCCAAGGAAAACGGGCTGGTTATCCTGGTGTCTGTTATAACCTCCTGTCTACAGACCCTTAAATACTGTGATTCCAAACTTGCTGCTTTGGAACTTATTCTTCATTTGGCCCCACGATTAAGTGTAGAAATTCTTTTGGATCGTATTACTCCATATCTCTTGCATTTCAGCAATGACACTGTTCCTAGAGTCAGGGCTGAAGCCTTGAGGACGTTGACCAAAGTTCTGGCTCTTGTCAAAGAGGTTCCTCGCAATGATATCAATATCTATCCGGAATATATTCTGCCGGGCATAGCCCACTTAGCCCAAGATGATGCTACTATAGTCAGGCTAGCCTATGCTGGTAAGAGATCATTGTCCAAGTAATAGCTACTCATATTTTTGAAGTTAGTGACTATAATACTTCTTGTTTTTCTGATTTCTTTGGGAATTCCAAGAATGAACTTAGGTTCTTAAATTATTTGTGTAAATTTTAGTAATATAGCTAATCTGTTCTGGGGACTCAACTTTTGTGTGTACTCTCATTTTTGAAGTGATCAGAATTATTGAGTAAAAATATAATACAGAATCTTACGACTTTAGCAGGAGTATTTCATTGAATTTGATGTAAGACTAATGTTTACAAGTATGTGCTTTTGAGGTAGTGCCTTTAGGCCTTTTTGAAGATTCTCTGAACAAATAAGCTTGTTTGAATATCAGTTTTAGGGTATTCTACAACAGTTTATTGTTGTTGAAAAAGACTTACTCTGCTGGGTAATTGGTGTTGAAAGATCCTAGCCTATTAACTTACTGAATTTTATAGCCCTCTCAGTTACTCTAGTGCTTAGGATGTGCTTAGGCTGTGTGGCTTCTCTGTGATGAAGATAACACACCTGCATGTTTTACTTGTAATTCTCTTACAAAATCAAGTAATACAGATTCATATTTTAGCTCCCCAAATTAATTCCAAATGCTTATTTCTGCATGAAAAGGTCATTGAAACATTTACATAATTCCATCATTTATTTCTAAAGTGTAATCTGATGGAAATCAGGGATTCTTTTCTGAAATACATAATGTTTGGTGATGATATTGTCACTTTTTTTTGGTAAGATACTTGCTTAGTTCTTTTTATGCTTTGCTTATCACTGTTTTAATGGAACATGTACACAAAATGATCTTTAGACTCTGGCCTTATCTCTTAGGCACATCCACAAAGTGATTGGTGGTGATTGGGCTTTTTTATTTATTATTTATTTATTTATTTATTTATTTATTTATTTAATTGATTGATTTTTAGAGAGAGGGGAAAGGAGAAAGAGCAGGAGAGAAACATCACTGTGTGGTTGCCTCTCATGCGCCCCCAACTGGGGACCTGACGTGTAACCTAGTCATGTGCCCTCACTGGGAATCGAACCAGCAACACTTGGTTCATAGGCTGATTCTCTTTTTTTTATATGTACATTTTTATTTGTATTTAATCCATCTGCCTATTTACTTATGTATGGCTTTTGGTTTCTGTAACTATATAGGTATAAACTTCAGCCCTGGAAAATACAGGATTTCTTTAAGATCTGTGTTAATCATTTGTAACAAAGCATATTTATAATTCACTTGGTAAAGATAAATAATTGAGCTAGATAAAATTAAATAAAAATTTTTAGGTTTTAAAGACAAGCTGTATCTTTTGAGTTTCATGACCTACTTTTGGCCCACGGTATCTTAAGTCTCTTCTTAATTGTGGTAAATAGGTAAGGTTTTGATGTGTTGGTGCCATATTAACATATTGACATTCAATTACTAAAAGCCATAGCATAAAAATAATGCTACTATTTATTGAAAAACCTGTGTCAGGGCATCTGCTGCTCAAGGTTGTTGCAAGAGATACATAGATTCTAAGATAAATTCTAGGTTTAAGATTCTGAGATCTATATATCTTTCACAACTATCCCTTTCAAAAACCTCGAGTAGTGACTTATATTACCTTCATTTTACCAGTGAGGAAATTGGGAATGAGAAAGTCTAAAAAAAAGACTCAAATATATCTGGTCTAATTCTTTCTCAGTTCTCAGCTACTGGTCTAGACCTTGATTTTGAAGCATCCCTATTTTTCTTCGGTCTTTTCGGTCTTTATGATGAGAGTCCATGATAACCCAGAGTCAGTACCAGCCCCTTGCAATGTCCCTTCATTGTGGCTTGGTGCACAATAAAGCTGCCTTTTTAAATAGAGCCAGAAGTCTGTTTGAATTTGTATGGTTAAGTATAATTAAACTACATGGCAGTAATCATAAAAGTTTAAAATCAGTTTGTAAAATCTTTTACATTATTCTTTATTATTTTTATTTTTTTAGAGAGAGGGGAAAGGAGAAAGAGAGGGAGAGAAAGATCACTGTGTGGTTGCCTCTCACTCGTGCCCCTAACTAGGGACCTGACGTGCAACCTAGTAATGTGCCCTGACTGGGAATCGAACCAGCGACACTTGGCTCACAGGCTGATGCTCAATCCACTGAGCCACGCAGCCAGGGCTACATTATTCTTTTTTAACTCAGAGATGTTGGTATAATTTTGTGTCTTGGCTAAAGTAAGCTTTCAAGTACATTGTGGTTTATAAACTTCACTAGAAATTAAAGACACAGTGAGTCTTAGAATCAATAAAATAAAGTAGTTAAACTTAATGTTCAGTGCTATGTACTGCTAAGAAGGAAAAGAGTGCAATCTTTGGCTAAAAAGCACAGAAGTAATAGAGAAAGAAGGGTAGAGACAGGAACAAATAAAAATGTAAGGAAAAAGGTATAAGCAATAGAGTGGATGTAATTAATAGCAAATGTGATAGCAGAACTTAGAAGTAGTGGAGAGGAGTATCAGATAGTCTTACTAGATAATCAGAAAGAGAAACGAGAACATATAGACAACCTCAGAAGTGTGGCAAGCAGTCTCACACTTCGACTCCTTAAGGACTTCAGAGTATCACTTGTAAAGCAGTCCAACAATGGTTGATTCAGTTTGGTAATGGCTCATTTAGGTGTGAGGAAACCAAGGCTCACATTGGTTAAGCAACCAGCTACCAAGTGGCAGAGTAGAGATTTGAGCCAAGGTCTTTGTGATTCCAAAGCCCAGCTTGATCTGTTATTTCCATGTGAATGTTGGTTAGTCTAATGTCAATATACTGTTTAAAGGGTAGGATTCTGGCCCTGGTTGGTGTGGCTCAGTTGGTTGAGCGCCGTCCTGAAAACTGAAAAGTCATGGGTTCGATTCCTGGTCAGGGCACATACTTAGGTGGTGAATTCAGTCCCTAGTCAGGGGTGTGTGCAAGAGGCAACTGATCAGTGTTTCTCTTTCACATTGATGTTTCTCTCCCTCTCTTTCTCCCTCCCTTCCCCACTCTGTAGAATCAATAAGAGAAAAAAAAGTTCAAATAAAAAAAGGGGTAGGACTCTGTAGAAGAGTTGTTTTTTTATTTTTCCTCAATAGATTTGAGTGCTATATTTTGGGTTATTTTTGTATTTTTTTAAAGCTGCTTATGTTTCATTATTAAGACTGGTAGTCTAGGGATAATTGTAGATTATGAAATTAGTTACTAAAATGTGATTAGATTAAGTGCTAAATTTAGAAGTTCTACTTTTTCTCAGTTTTATAATTATTATTTTTATGTATAGAGTTAGGGAGAAAAAGGTGTAAGCATTACAGAGATTTAAGAAGACAATTGTAATTTTTCTTCCTTTTATAGAAAACATAGCTCTGCTGGCAGAAACAGCTTTGAGATTCCTGGAATTAGTACAGTTAAAAAATCTCAATATGGAAAATGACCCAAATAGTGAAGAAATAGATGAAGTTACACATCCCAATGGAAATTATGACACAGGTACTATGATTTTCTGTTCTAGATTTCCTGTTACTTAGAATGAATTACTAATGTGAACTTGCAGCAAATCATTTCTAATTCATGTATCATGAAAGAACATCAGTTGTATAGAGAGGAAGGGTTCCTGGTTTCTGATTGTTCTCTCTATTCTCAAACACTTACATAGCCAGAAAGTGATCAGCTTGTTGCCACAGATTCAAAGCTCAATAATTTTTCAGCCAGAATTGATTTGTGTCAGCAGTAAAGCTAGATGAATTATATCATGATAAAAGAAAAAACAAACCATTGGAAACATCGTAGCTGAAGAATCTAAACCTTTTCTCCTTATGTGAGTATATTCTGTGTATCCTCGATTATTAACTTGTGTTTATTCCATGCTGTCTGTGATGTACATATTAAAACCCATACAATTCACTGTAAAGGGACAGATGTGATGGTAAACTCTTTGAGGTCAGAGTTCCTGTCCCAAGTTTCTTTACATCCATACAGTTTTTAACAGGTTTATAGTTATTGTTTATTGAATTAGAGACTTAGACGTAAAATAATATGCTTAGGTCTGTTTTAAGATATTTCTAGTTGAGAAAAACCAGAGAAGATTTTTATGCTATAGACAACTGCAGTGTCTCCGTTAGTTGTTGAAATGGCATCATTATTAGACAGCATAATTGTCTTGAGTTGAAGACAATGAAATAATTCAGAAAGGAAAGCCTCACTTTTTCCATGGATTACTTAGGAAATAATACTGTTCAACGTTCTGTAACCATGTAATTGGATTTTTTTAGATAATTAAGTTAGGTATTAAAACTTTTAGGGAGTTAACCTAAAGTTTTTGTTATTTTTTAAAAAATGTGAGCGTTATAATTTTGCATATAGACTTTCTTTTCCCTTGACAATGCTGGACCAGGAGTGGCCTCTGCCCTCATTCATTTAGCCAACAGATAATTGTTAAACATAGCTCTACATCAGGCAATATTGTTTCTGCTCTAAGCACTAGGGATACAGTGGTGAATAAGACAGAAAGCATCCCTGCTCTTGAGCTTACATTTAATTGATAGTAAGGGAAAGATAGACAAGTAATAAATAAATAAAAGGGGAGGGTGGGTAGGAGATAAGGTCAGAGAACGTGGCTGTGGCCAGATTATGTAAAGCCATGACAAGACTTGCAGTGGCTTTCTGAAATATCAGAAATCTGGCCTTTGAAATGGTTTCTGAAAGTATTGCTGTGTACCATCAGATTGTATCCTGAATCAGTCTAGTGTTTTCAAGTCCCTGGTTAAGCTGACCTTATTGGAGCAGCATGATCTCCTTTCTGCTGCTTTCCCATAGTTTTCTCCTTAAGCCTTATTAATGGAGTAATTAGCGATAGATAGTACCATGCTTGTGAAATCAGTTTATTAAGGATGTTCTTCAGTTTTATATTTCAGGTTTCTATCTATCTTCAGAGCTCTGAATAGTGGAAAGTCTTAGTGATTATAGACTTTCTGTGGTGGTTCCTGTAATCATTCCATTTCTCTGAGGAGTAAGAAAGAAGAGAGTCTATACATAATGGGGAAAATTATCAATCTTGTCTTTACTTTTTCTTTCTTTCTTTTTTTTTTTTAGAGCTCCAAGCCTTACATGAAATGGTTCAGCAGAAAGTTGTCACTTTGCTAAGTGACCCTGAAAATATTGTGAAACAAACCTTAATGGAAAATGGAATAACACGGCTGTGTGTATTCTTTGGACGTCAGAAAGCCAATGATGTTTTATTGTCCCACATGATTACTTTCCTAAATGATAAGAATGATTGGCATCTGCGTGGAGCTTTTTTTGATAGTATAGTTGGTATGTTTCTTTTTTTAAATTCATCTTTAAGATTTTGAATTATCTTCTCAAAAAACATACCATCTGAAAGGTGACAATACTACCAAATTTTATTAATTTTATTAATAATGAAATGAGTTCCTAGTATTTCTGTCTCTATTCATGCTGCTTTTGTATGATAAGTATATCTTAGTTGATCAAGGGATTGATTAATTAAACTGTGATACATTCATATCAAGGAATACCATGTTGTCATTGAACACTACATTGAAAAAAAATATTTCATGACCTGGGAAAGTATCGTGAAATATTATTAAAGTGACTGCACTAGATTATAGATCTGCTTAAAGTATAAACCCAGTTGTGTCAAGGTAACAATAGTAAATCATATGTATTTATATAAAAGGCTAGAATGTATATACTAAGCTGTGAATAGTGGTTATTTCTGGGACAGGAATTATAGGTGATTGTTTTCTTTATATTTTCCATATTTGTCAGTTTTTAAATAATAAACATACATAACTTCTACAATCAGAAAAAAACAAAGTGTAATTATGATTGAAAATCAAATCTATTTGGTTGGCCATAAAGTCCATTTAGTTCTTTTTTGTAAAAGACACATTTTTCATTTTCACCAATAACTGTATTGATTTGTATATTTTGAGTATATTGGCTGTCTCCCACTATTGGCTTCTAGTGAGTAGGTAGAGGCCAGGGATGCTGCTAAACATCTTCCAATGCATAAGAGAGCCCCACAGCCAAGAATTATTTGACCAAACTATCAGTAGTACTAAGAAACTTTGCAGACCACTTCTGATATATTCCATCAGTCACAGCACCTTCTCCATACACTGCACAAATCTTTTTCTGAGTTTCAGTTGCATTTTTATCTTTATTGAAATAATAAAGCATAATATGATGAAAATGTTGCATATCTTCTTCCTTCGTCAATATTAAAATGGCTGTACAAAAATTCACCAATTTTGATGAGTTTTTTTTAAATGCACGCTGATATGACAGCCATCACAATACAATCTAATAGTTGTTTCGAATTAAGTTACAGACCACTAAGCACTACTACAGCCATCATACAGAAAAAAACTAAATGGACTTTTTGGCCAACCCAATAATTAGGAAATTTAGGTTTGGTCAGTTATGGAGTATTATATGCTCAAGCCATATTATTATGATTACCCGCTAACCCCCTTTATATCATTTTTGATATGATTGTACCATCTAGTCTGTTAAAATGCTTAAAGACCTTTTTACACTTTGGAAAGCTTTGCTGCCATTAGAACTTTCTCATGTAGTAGTAGAAAGCTGTAGAGTATAGATTTTGTTTCCCAATATTCTGTGAAAGGAACTGCTAAAAGGTTTGCTGTTGGATGTATGTTTCAAAAAAAAAAAAAAAAAGGAAGAAACTCATCGGCAGCCGTCCGTCTCGAGAGACGATGGTGTAGCTTCTTAAGAGTCTATCTGCACCGCCGAGAATGGCTGTGCAGTCCGACTCGGGAGTGACACGGTATCTGTCTCCTCCCGTGTTGAATCGACATCTTGTGATGACGCTGGAGTGTCCTCTCCAGTGAAGCTGAAGCTACAGAGCGTGGGCAGGGTGATATGGAGGGTCTGCTGTTGCCCATGCAGCAGACCCACCCCTCTCTTCGCAGCTGAAGGGTCCAAGGGAAAGACGGAGTCAATACAGCTTGGCTTCAGGTGCGCCGCAGGAGTTGCCGGTGTTGACTACAACGTCAAACCGCCTTAGGGACTCCGGCTCCGGATTTTCTGTTGGGGTTTACTCCCTTAGCCTTTCCCCTGAAGAGGTATGCTGCAAGGCAGTGGAGGTTTTTTGGAGTCAGAGTTTTCCTTCTCTTATTATAAGTATACAGCATATAATACATATAACACAAAATATGTGTTAATCGACTGTTTGTTATCAGTCAACAGTAGGCTATTAGTTAAGTTGTTGGGGAGTCAAAAGTTATATATGGATTTCGAATGTGCTGGGATTGGTGCCCCTAACCCTTGAGTTGTTCAAGGGTCAACTGTACCTCTCTCTGTTCCCTCTCCAACTCTGTTACAACTTTAAGCCAATCAGGCTCATGTCTTACCTGGACTGGTGGTAGTTTACTATTATTTTTCCCTTCTCCAGTGCAGTTGCCCTCTATCCAATCTTCATGCTGTAGTCGGTGTTTTGTCTGACATCTCTCTTAAACATAGGATGCTTATATAAACATGTATTTAATAGATATATTAGTATCCATGGTGGTGATGGTAGAGAAGCAGAATCAAGAAAGACCTCTTTATTGGAAGGATGATATTTAAATTGAGACCTGAAAGATGATTGGGAGCTAGCTATGGTATGGGGTGTTAGTTTCAGGCAGAGGATGTTGCTTATACAAAGACTTGAAGGCCAGAGCGTGATGCACTGATTTATAGGGAAGAAACTCATATGGCAATAGTATTCATGTTTCTGCAAATGCTACTACATAATACTTTAGATAAAAGGATACTTCTTACTTTTGAAAAGCTTTGAAATTGCCTGTTCTTGCTTTGTTATTATTGTATCTCTTCTTTTCAGACATTTAGGTTTTTTTTGCATTAGTTTATTGAATCTCAGTTTTGCATCTCAGGATTCATTTAGCTAAGTTTTTGAATATAATACTTTGCTTTTCACATCTGTCTTTCTCTTTTCTTTTTTCAACAATTTTATTTTTATTCCTTTTTCTGAGAAAAGGTGGTTCTTAGAACTTTCTTCATCTATTGGTCAGTTCATCTGTATTTTGAAACATGGCTGTATATATTTTTATTTAAAAATACTTTTCATGGATATTTTGTTTGTTTATAAGAGTAATGCGTGCGTGCTGTAGAAAATTTGGAAAATCGAGAAACCAAGAAGAAAACAAATAGTCTCTAATCATATAACCCATGTACAACCTCAATGAATGTTTTGGTGTTCTTTTCCTGTAGGTTCTTTCCTTCTCTTTCCATCCCATCTATCCCATTCTGTTATATATATGTTGAGAGACACTAAGCGTAGGCATTCCAGAACCAGAATGCTGGGTGTAAGTTCTGTTTTTTTCCCTTACTAGTTGTGGTTTTTGCAGAAATCATTTACTCTCTTTTGTGCCTTAGTTTCCCTATCCATAAAATGGGAATAATAATAGTACCCTTTCTATTGGTTGTTCATTGGTTGTTGTGAAGATAAAATGAATTAACATGTAATAATGTCTGGTGTTTGAATGCTGTGCATATGTTACGTTTTTCTTTATTTTTTTTTATTGATTTTAGAGAAGAAGCGGGGGAGAGAGAGAGAGAGAAACATTGATTTTTGTTGTTTCACTTATTTATGCATTCATTGGTTGATTTGAACCCACAACCTTGGCATACCAGGACTATGCCCTAACAAGCTGAGCTACCTGGCCAGGGCTATATTACTTCTTAATTTTACTACTTAAACCTTTTTCTAGTATTGTATGTTTTAAGCATTTTCTCATGTCACTAAAAATTCTTTGAAACCATAACGTAATCTAAATATTCCATTTTATAGTTTAACCAAAATTTATGAAACTGTTCTGTTGTATATTTAAATTTTTTTCTTTCATAGATTGTACAGATAATCTTTTTTTGAAAGATTTTATTTTTAGAGAGAGCGGAAAGGAGAGAGAAAGAGAGGGAGAGTAACATTGATGTGAGAGAGAAACAGTAATCAATTCCCTCTCACAGGCCTCTAACAGGGGACCTGGCCTGCCACCCAGGCGTATGCTCTGAGCAGGAACCGAACCAGCAACCTTTCAGTCCACAGGCTGGCATTCAATCCACTGAGCCACACCAGCCAGGGCACAGATAATCTTTTATGTACATTTTGTTTTTGATTATTTTTTCAGGCTAGAATCTGAAATTTTAACTGCTGGGTTAAAGAATAGAAATATATTTTTTAAACTCTTGACACATTTTATATCCTTTTCAGAAAGATATTTTTCATTTTGATCTGTATTGTTTGACAGCACTGCATACTTCCAGTATGAAATATGCTTCAATTAATCTTTGCTTGTTGGTAGGGTAAAATAACTTGTTTCAATATAGTATATTTCTTTCTTAGTAGTGAAGGTGAAAGACTTTCTTGTGTGTGTGTGTGTGTGTGTGTGTGTTTATTAACACTTAAAAAATTTTTCCATCTCCCTCCATCAGCTTGTTCTCTATATCTCTGCATCTTTTTCTATTTTTATTCATTTTTTGTTTGTTTGTTTTTAGATTTCACACATAAGTGAAACAATGGCATTTGTTAAAACTTCCTCATATTAATTTCTTATTTTATGAATTTTAAATTTATTATTTTTTGATGGTGCTGTGCTTTTCTTGTTGATATATTTGAGGATTTATATATCTACATTAAGAACATTAACTTTTTATTGTTCGTATGGCAGAATTATTTTCTCAGATAACTTGATTATTACTTTTTATGTCCTAAGCAGTTGCTGTGTTGTCAGTTTATTTGATCTTTGCTTTGTGACTTTTTTTTTTTTTTTTTTTTTTTGGTTTTTACTTTTGTGCCTACAGTTTTTTCTGATTCCTGAATTAGGCTAATAATCTTTTTGTTCGATGTGTGTCATGTTTCTTTTCTTTTCTTTTTTTTCCAAATGTTTTATTTTTCACACTTAACTGATCTTTATTTTGGGCTATGGTGTGAAGTGAAATCTAAATTTTTCTTAGAAATATAACTAATTTGACCAACACCATGTATTAAACATTTCCTTTTTCCCCTATTTGTGAAGCTTCTGTTATCATCTGGGTATCTGTTCTATTTCATTGACTTCTCATTCTTGTACTCAATATTGTATTCTATTCTTATAGCTATATCATGTTTTAATTTTTATATAGTTATAACTAACTTTAGTATCTGGTAGGATAAGTTCCCCAGGTATCACCCTTTTCCAAAATACTTTGAGCTGTCTTAGCTCATTAGACATTTCAGTTTATAACATTTCTAAATATAATCCACTGGCATTTTAGATAATACTGGGTGGGCCAAAAATTCCATTTGGTTTTTCCGTAAAATAAAAGACACATTTTTCATTTTCACCAGTAACTATTGGTAACTATGGTTTTGTTCTCAATTAATGTGTTGATTTGTTATCAACTTCAACTGGTCTACCTGACTGTGGAATCTCATCCAGTGAAAAACACCCACCACAAAACTTCGCAAATCACTTTTGATACATTCCATCAGTCACAGCACCTTCTCCATGCTCTGCACAAATGGTTTCTGGGTTTCAGTTGCATTTTTCCTTTCTTGAAATGATAAAGCATAATATGCCAGAAATGTTGCATATTTTCTTCCATCTTCAATTAAAGTGGTGGCTACACAAAAATTAATCAGTTTTGATAAGTTTTTTTTTTTAATGCATGCTGATATTACAGCTGTCACAGTACAATCTAACATAATTGTTTCAAATAAAGTTAAAGACAACTAAGCACTACTAGAGCCATCTTAGGGAAAAAAACAAATGAGCTTTTAGGTCAACCCAATATTTTTCCTTTTCTTACAGAAAAAAATTCTAAAATTATTGATCAATTATAGGGAAATATGCTTTTATAAATTATTTAAAATTTATTTAGAATTTATTAAGTAATATAGGAAAAGCAATAGTTCCATATTCTAGAGACAGCTATTCTCATTTGTGATTTTTGGTTTGATATCTTCAGGTGATTATTTCTATAACTCACTTATATATTACTACTTGTAGAATTACCAACTTGAGATTTATTTCTTGACTTTTCCATGCCAGATTCCTCTCCCCCCCTGTTTTTGAGATATAGATCACTATTTTCAGTGCTTTAGTTTGTTATTTTTATAACTTTAAATAATTAAACTATTTCATATTGATCCCCTTCTGATTTGGACTACAAGAATATTATTGCCCCTTTCTTTCTGCCTTTTTTTCTTTTTTTTGATGGTTGATAATTCAAATAATTGTTTGCATTGTCATAGTTGATAATAATTACATTTTGCTCTATAATTATAATAGTCTTTCGTGCTTTGTATAGACTGGTTCTAAAAACGCAAAACAAAATTTACATGAATATGAATGTCTTAAATGTATTGGCTTGTAGAGTCAAGTAGCACATTATTTATCTTTGATTCACCACAGTTCCAATGGTATGACTTACTTATCCTTGATGAGAATGTTTATAACATCGAAGTCAATGGATTCTATTTTCTGTCCTCTATCAATTACAATAGATATTGCACATTTTAATTTATCTCATATTTATACCATGACCTTCTTGACAAATTTCTTGTTTGTCCTAGAGTTTCATATTCCTTTGCTTTCGTTTTATAGAGAAAAGTAATATGCCATTTTTATCTTATCTATATCTAGCCTTTTTTTCTTTTTTTTTTTTTTACCAATTTTTTCTGCTGTTTGCAACTTATTCCATTTTCCTTCTTGACAACATTTAAAAAATTTAGTGGCTTTTTGCTCTAATTTCAGCTAATTGATTTCTAGATCTTTTCTAGGTATTATCTTTTTTTCCCTTTTTAATTCCTGGTTATAGGTACTATTTTGCACATTACACATTTTTTTTTATTTTGCTAGAGTACATCCTTCAGTAACTTTCTTAGATATGGTTGCATGGGAGGCAAACCGGTATAGTTCTTGCATATCTCAAAATGACTTATTTTTGTTTTCTTATTTTATTGACAGTTTAGACATAATATTTCATAACTTTGAAGGTCTTGCTCTGTTATAGTTTAGCCTTCATTGTTGCTGAAGATAATCTGATGCCATTCATTCTCCTTCACTTTTAGGGGACCTGTATTTTTCTTTCTGTAAGTTCCTAGGATCTTGTTTTTTTCTCTTGATGTTCCTGAATTTCTTGATGATTTGCTTTGGCTGGTTTCTTTTCATTTATTGTGCTGGGTTGGAAGTGCGATGTCGTCTCCTTGATGGTTGCTCAGTATATTTGTTTTTTCATCTATTTTACTGTTTTACTTAATGGCATTTGTACTTCCAGGTATAAAGTATGTCATCCTGTAATGTTCCTTCTCTTTTTCAGGTGTTGCTGCCTATGTTGGCTGGCAGAGCTCCTCAATTCTCAAACCCCTGCTACAACAAGGGCTTAGTGATGCTGAGGAATTTGTTATTGTGAAAGCTCTTAATGCCCTTACCTGTATGTGCCAGTTAGGGCTGCTACAAAAACCCCATGTCTACGAATTTGCCAGTGATATTGGTAAGTTTCTATTTGTCAAGATTAGGGTAAGAAAATTAGGATATGGGAAGAGAAATAATTCATAGAGCATTGTAAAATTTCTAGGCAATATAGGGTTAGATTTTCTACTTTATTGTTCCCATATTATGTGTGTATGTGTGTTTCTGTGTGTGCACACACATGCGTGCTGGTGCATACATGCGTGTATCTATGTGAGAGACAGACAGGCAGGCAAACAGGATCATTGCTTCTCCAGGCCAGGTTGGGAAATCTCTTTTCTTAAATCCTCATCCAAGGGTATGTTTATTTATTTTAGAAAGAGAGGAAGGGAAAGAGAGAGTGAGATACATCAATGCGAGAGAGAAACATTAGTCAGTTGCCTCCCAATATATGCCTCTACTGGGGATCGAACCCACAACCTTTTGTTATATGGGATGGTGTTCCAATCAACTGCGCCACCCGGCCAGGGCTCTTTGTTTTTATTTACAGTTAAGTCTGTGATCCTTGAAAAACACACTGTGGATAAAATCTTTAACTGTTCTGAAGAATCAGCTTATTTTTTTGGACACTAGACCACTCATCAAGTTGAAATTGGATGTGGAGGATTGTCTATTTCATGTGTCACTGCACTCATTGCCAGTTAAGAATTCTTAGTATTGAAGTTAACCACTGTTAGTAATTTTATTCACTTGTGAAAGGAATTAATTCCTTGACTTTTATAGCAGTTACGTATTTACCTCAACTTAGAATTTAGAATAAGCCCAAACAAGTTAATATGACACATCCTAAAATTAAGAATATCCAGAACTTTTAGTCTTTTTATCACTTCACTGTAAGAAAGTAAGCCAAGTAAGATTGCAAGTTGGCTTTCTCCGCAGAGGATATGAAATTTTAGAATATTTCCTCTAGTTAAAATGCTAAATTGCTGCTAAATGCCTTGCCAAGGACAATTAATAGAAGACCAAAATTGGTTAGAATTGGTTAATAGATTTTTTTTGAGGCACTGGTTAATAGTTTTTTTTTTTTTTTTTGAGGTACTCCTCGGGAAAAAAAGAGGAGTCATTTATTTTAATTGTTGGGAAACTAGATGGTAGCTGGTAGAGGTGTATAAAATTTCTGGAAATTTTTAAGGCATGAATGTAGTTTTCAAAAAAATTTGTGGAAAATTTAAATATATGTAGGTTTCTAATTCTCTAATGTCTATAATTCTTTTAGTTTATAACTAATTTGGTTCGAATTTTTGATTATTTTTTCATTATTTTATTTTATTATTATTTTTAAAGAAGTGCAAATTTTGTAGAAAACAGTTGAGTATTAGCAGTACAACCATGATAAAAATCTCCATCACATTTAAATGTTTTTGATTTTTTATATGAGCTATGGAGTATTGAACCTTCAGGGATTCATCATCTATTTTTTCCCACTTTTTAAAAAAGCAAATACTAGAACCGAAATCATCAATATTGTAAAAAAAGCAAAAGATATTAGAATTGATTTTGAATTTCTGGTCCTGTGTAGTGGAAGGCAGATATAGAAAGTACGCATTTTCATGATAGTATTAATGAGAAAATGTATTGTGTTGACATGAACACCTTGCTACCTGGAATATTTTCCTGCTCGTTCTCATTTTCTGAATTCTAGTATCAGTGCTTTGTTTCCTCCTTGGCATTACTCCCCAAGGGTTGAGCTTTTCTTGCTTTTGATTTTGGTTCTCTTTATTTTACTTAATATCCTCTGTATATAAATATGTACCCATAGTATATTTTAAGTTTACATAATATATTTCTGTTGACTTTGGAAATTATTTTTGATATTTAATGTAGCTTATAACTGGCATTTTATTTATCTGAAAAATGGATGTCCATCAATTTTTAAGCAAAATTCATCATAGAGTTTTTTTATCCTACCTCTTAAACTTTGTAGAGGTTTTACTGGGCCCTGCTGTTTCTAATCATTGATCATAGGATGAACACATGGGATACTTATGCATCTTTAATTTAGCATCAGAATAAATTATTATCTTTAGCTATAGAATAAATCCAGTGTGGTACAATTTCTTGGATGGGGAACGCCCTTAGAACTGTTGTAGAACTGAATTTAGGACCAGCTATGAGGAAAAAGAAAAAACCTTGCTGAGAAAGGTTAAATAAACAATCATTGTGGGCATTCTAAACTATTTAAAAGAAAAATACGGTTTTTAGTAACTTAAAAATGCCTAATAAAACACATGATAAGCTGCACACATCTCTGTTAGCTTAGGTAGTGATTCTTAAAGGGAATGGTGCTGGTAGTGATGGTGATTATCATGATTTTTCAGTTCTTTCAAAAACTGTACTCTTCCCACTTAGATATTCTGAATAGTCACCTTTCCCCATCCTTGTCCCTGAATAATTGGAATAAGTTGGGTGGAGAAGAGATTGTTTTATAGGAAATCCTCTTGATTTCTGGTTTCTTGTTTTTTTAGTGTTTAAGGTATTTTGTATCTATTAGCTACGTGGTGATATAATAATGCTATATAACAATCAACCACATATTCTCAGCAAATGCTTCATTAAATTTCTCATTATGCATCTGTAAGCTGTGTGCATTAGGCTTTGCATCTCCAGATTGTCAGTGGTGACTGTGATCCATGTGACTTATTCTGGGCTTATGTTCTGGGCGATGGCAGGAGCACGAGAGAGCAAGCCTTGCTATTCAAGCCTCTGTTTGTATTAACATCCCATTGGTCAGAGCGGTAATATCACTGAACCAGAAGCATGAATACAAGGCAAGAGTATGGCTGTATAACACAGATTACATAAAGAGTTGGGACCAAAATTCAGCCTCATACAGTGCCCAACTCCTGCCAAGTCATTTTGGGTTTAGTTACTTTTTGGAGGTTTTTCAGTGTTTTTCCATTCCTCATTTTCCGCATTGTCAAAGAAAATTACTAGTCTTCCCTTGTTGGATGTATCAGAGGCTGCAGGATCTTTATGAAATAATCAAAACCTTCTCCGAGTACAAAGACAAGAATTGGAATGGGAGAACTTTGGAGACATATTTTGAATAAATTTGTTTTCCTTCCCCTTTTTATACTATAAGTAATATTAGCATGTGACATTGTTCTTATTTCTCTATTGGCATGAATTTCTTATAAAATTACTATCCTCTAAATGCTGATGTTCTTGCATGCTCAGAACTAACACAGATTTTTCTTTTTTGCTTTTAGAAGTTTGAATTTTATTATAAATCTTTGTTTAGTTGAAACCACTGATTTTAAGTGTAGTACACAAAGTAGTTAATGTAAAAGGGGTGAAAAGATACTTAATTTTTTGGTTTAATCTTATATTTTAAACTCTTTAAGAAAGGACATCATGTTTTCTGCCTTTTAGTTTTCATTTATAATGCCTTGTGATGTATTAGTTTTGATTAAAATTGCTTCCTCAAATCTTAATGCTATGGCTTAGAGATGAGACAACGTATTTCTTTGCTCATTATGTGGTAGATACAGTGTCCTTGGACTTCTTCAGGGACGTGGAAAGGGGAATAGTAGTTTGCTATATAGTGTTGGGGCTTTTTATGTCCTCTAATAGTTTTTAATCCCATCTTTTAAATAAGTAGATGCCTTACCCATCTTCAGGCCTGACTAAAAACTATACATTTAAATTCTCAGAAAGGAGGTAGCTGTTTTTATTCTTTTATGCTATTGCTGAGTTCTGTGTTTACTTGGTTGAGTTTACATCTCAGGATAATTGAGTATGTGAGGGCACCTGATACTAACATGTGGTATAATCTTTATTTCAGTTGTGTTATAGGGTGAAAATTTGTTTATCTTGATAGTTTGAAAGTATTTATGAAGATGGTTTAATCCATTCCTTTTTTAAAAATTCTTTAGCCCCCTTTCTGTGTCATCCCAATCTATGGATACGTTATGGTGCTGTGGGATTTATCACAGTGGTAGCTCATCAAATAAGCACAGCTGATGTGTATTGTAAACTGATGCCTTATCTTGACCCATATATTACACAGCCAATAATACAGGTAAGCATGTTTCAACTTGGAATCCATCCTGCCTACAAACTGCACATTGAAGAAAAGGTTTAGAAAGTCCCTTTTTTATTGAAATTGGGCTAGAACATTTTCAGGTTTCTTTCAAGCTAATGAATGAAACAGATACTTTTGAAGATGAGAAAAGTTCAAGAGACTATTATGTATCATGTAATGCATAGTATAGCACCCAGTGGCTCATACTTCGTTCTTTTATGTATATTGTTGTAAAGTATCTTTAAGTGAAATATAGCCGTAATGATTATGCTTTTATTTTAAGAGGTATAACAGATTTCAGTCCAAGTCAACATTAATAGTAAATTAGAAAAAGCCTTTTTCAAATGTTTGTGTTTTGGATCACTGCTTGGTTCCGGTTTCTGTTTTTTGTTTTGTTTTTTAAAATTTATGATTACAACTCTGCTCCCACCCAGCAATACAGCACTTGATGATAAACTTTAGGTCTCTGCTTTGCACAGGCAATTGTTTACCCGACTTGTCAGTGTTTTATCTTGCTGGACAGCCAACTGTCAAAATAGGTATTTAAATTGAATGGACTGTTGAGAGAGAATTCTGGCTGTTAAAACATGCTGAAATATATTATTTTAACTGAAACTCTGTCTATCTTTTGCAAATTCACATATTATGGTTTCCGCCTACTTATATATATCAGTGTACCTTCCCTTTTGTTGGAGAAAGTGGCCGTGGATATCTTGTGGAGATGAGGAGGATTTGGTTGTACCTTGAGCTCTTTTCCCATAGATTCATCCATTTCTGGAGATCATTATTCTTTATTTCATAGTTCGTAGAATTTTTTATTTTTACCCCAAGAACAAGTTATTTATATGTGAAAGATGGATAATATTACTAGAAAATATGCCCTCTTTTTTCAAGTTTCCTTGAAAATCAGGTCTAGAGGCTTCTACTACTTTTGACCACTTATACAATTTGGAAGTTTGTTTATGAAATGTTTTTATAACACAGTGTGAAATGTCTCTGGGATTTAAGAATTGCCTGCATTTTCGTAATAACTTTTAGTTTTGATTTACTATTATAAATATGACCTATAAGTGGTTTGTTAGAAATCTGTACCATTCTGTTTTCTCAGAAATTCGTTGTAATTTTTTTTTTTTGCTTTTATCATTGTTTTATATTTTGAAAGGTCAGGATCAGGATTTGAGAGGCTAATTATCCATATGTTTCCTAAATCATACCTTTCTACAGTTTGATTTAAACAAAAGATACCCATTTATGCTGGTTTCCACTGGTCAACTCACCAGGTAGTTAAATATATCTAAAGAAAGTCCTCTGGATTACTGTTAGTCACGTTCATCCTTTTTATTACAAATGCATTGACAAGGAGAATATTCTCGGGGATAATAAAAAGAAGGATTTCATCAACTCTTTGGAGAGAATAATTTTTTTTAGAAGTAGTTGAAGCTACTGGGAAAACCTGATTGTGGAAGGGAAGCCCTGTGACTATTGAGCATCTTTTCAGGGTCAGTACCTTACAGCTGTTAGGCCTGTGAACTGCAGGTACCTTTTAAATCTAGGAAGTCATCTGACATTTTGGGATCTAGAAAAATCTTTTTCATTTTCTAAACTTTCTAACCTAGGTATTAGTCTTCCAGTATCATAGACACAGATGTGTACACAGATGCTAACAATAAAAAGAAATACCTTAGCTCTTTAAAGGTCACTAGTATTTTTTTTTCTTCTAAGCAAAAATTGCAGATGTTCATATCTTGCATTTTCTTAGAAAATACATACCTGTGTTAACTTGACAGAGGTTGTGTCGAATTTGAAAATAACTATACAAAGTGTTGTATTTTTGGCTGAATCTTTTTATTTTTCTGTTATAGATTGAAAGAAAACTTGTACTACTCAGTGTTTTGAAAGAGCCAGTAAGTCGCTCTATATTTGATTATGCTTTGAGGTCTAAAGATATTACTAGCTTATTCAGACACCTTCACATGCGTCAGAAGAAACGAAATGGCTCTCTTCCTGATTGCCCCCCTCCCGAGGATCCTGCCATCGCACAGCTCCTGAAGAAATTGCTCTCACAGGTTGTATCACCTCTCTGGAATCTTATATTTAAATGCAAATTTCATAAAAACATGAAAGCATCCATTTAGGTATTAAAAATACTTTTGGTTGATTAGGTTCATCAGGCTAAGTAAATAAATCTGGCAACTGTTCTATGCTTTTGTTTTGCTACCTAGAGGATACGCAGATGACGAGAAGTCATTGGGTTGAACTAAATTAAGAAATCAGGGGAGACCTAATAAGTTTCTTTGTGATTACTGGCTATATAAATGAGGAAAAGAGTAGATATAAGCTTAGATTTGAAGAATGGTCTTGTTTCAGATCCATATTTCACTAAAAATATAATGAAATTTAATTAGAAGAAACATTACAAAGCCCAGACACAATACAAAAAATTCCTGGTTTATTTCAGTCCAAATTCAGAGAGTTCTCATTGCATGCAAATAGCTGCAGTAACTGGGATTTATAATGCATCTTAAATTGAATAAACCAGCAGTTTACTGCTCTATATTATTAAATGACTCTGAATTTGGATCAATTAACAAATCTTGTTAGAGATATGAAGTAAACTTTTTATTATACTTGGCATTAGTAGGGCCTCTTCAGAAATATTAAGTCTAGATTCAGCATCCTGTTATAAGAGGGATGTGTGGAACCTAGACAATTCAAGATAGGAAAAAAATGATTAGAAGTAAAGGATACAGTTTCTGAGAAAGCGCTCCATGAGCCATAAAGCAAATTCTGAGAGACAACTTTAATGACTGTCTTTAAGATTGCAGGATGTTTTGGTTAAGAGACTGCTTGTCTGTCATGTCTTGTCTAATGAGAAAAGATGATAAGAAAATGCTCCAGTTGCAAGAGAGAATTTGATTAGTTTTGGAATCTAATCCTTTTATTTATTGTACTTGTCACTGAATATCCAGTACAGTTTGATGCCCAAACATTGGTCTGGGTAATTGAATATATGAACAGGGCCCTACGGAAGGCCCGTCAATAACCATTTTGGTTTTTTTAGCTCTAAATTTTTCTGGAGGCTAGAACTGCCTCTGAATGTCCCTTCCAGGCCAGTGGTTCTGTTTCCTATATATTTGGAGACTTAATTTGATGTGACTTGAATTGTTAAAGAGCTCTTTCTTTGGGTTTTCTTTTAACCTTGGCTCTTACAGTAGATGTATTTTATATTTTAAAAAGCAAAACATAGAAAACTGGATAGTGAATCATATTTTTCTGTTGTTTTGTCTTAAGTAATTCTTAACAAAAAGATTGCAGCATAAAATAAAAACCACCCCAATTTAGATGTTTCTTTGGGCTTGGATGGTGTGATTCTTTGTATTTCTCTCCTGCACATCCTGTATATTGAATTAAAAATCTCTGTACAGTACTGAAATTTCCTTTTCATTGTAAGTTATTAGTTACATCATGGAGCCACTCTGGCCTCTAGTTCTTGCTTTTCTTCTTGCGGTGGGTGTAGGTTTTGCTACTGATGTGCGTAATAGGAGGTGGAGTGAAAGAACAGTTTCTATAGCCTGGCTGCTTCCTGCTGTTCTCCCAAACCCACCATTGCTGCTACCCCAGCGCCCGTCTCCATGATGAAATCATTAACACTCACTGACTTCTGTTCCTCTAAATGTTTGCTTGCTGTATTCATCTGTCATTTATCCCCTCATTTGCGTAAGTGGGGAAAGAGGAATATGTAACCCACTGTTTTATGGTGTTTCTGTTAATAATAGTTTCAGGAGACTCCTAAAGGTAGAGTTACTCTGTTTCAAGGGACAGGTGCTGCTAGTACTTCAGGTCAGAATCTCAGAGGTCCTCAGAAGAAGTAACAGTGGAAAAACACCAGCTTTCACTTTTTGAGGACCTATGAGTCAACCATGGTAGTCGGTACTGTCTATAGTTTGTGACTGTTCTTAAAATGAGCTTGTGTAACAGAAGTTATCCCCATTTTATAGAATATAAGAATCAATGAGGGTAGCCAACTTGACTTTGCTCACACAATTATGTAAGTTTCGAAGCGGAGATTTAAACCTAAACCTCTCTCACTCCAAAGCCCATGCTCTTCCACCATGCCATCTTACTTCCCCAAGTAAACAGAGGACAGGGAGCTATAAGACTGAGAAGCTTGAGTAGGTTTAGTGTAGACTTAGGAAGAAGTTCGTGTGCAGCTCATCTCTTCCAGCTACTGGCCAGTTTTCTCTGCCTTCACTTCTTTGTGGTCCTTGCACTACCTGAGTTTCTTGGGATTACTAGTAGAATTGAGTCCTTCCTAATATTAGGGCTACAGAGGGAAACGACATGGTTATAGCCTCCACAAGTGGGAATTCTGAACACTCCTAGAGAATTTTTTTTTTTTACTTGGGGTTCTACAGTGTTCTTTTCTATAGAGCTACACTTAAGATATATCATGGGTAAAATAGGCCTTTCTAGACCAGCCTGCCATTGTTTCTATGGGAAAATATCTTCAGAGTTCCAGATAATAGACTTAAACTACACTTTTGGAACATTACCCACTTGGAAGTTGGGATCTGTCTGTACTCCAGATTTTCAGTAGAACTTAGCGTCTGGAGATGACACATGGCAGGCTGCTTTAGATAGACCTCATCTGCACGAGCTCCCTGTTCTATTCAGATTGATTTGATCAGCCACTAATACAGAATACAAAGTGATTTCACTCCTTATTTTAAAAGTGACAAATACTTTACATTTTAAACTTTTTAGCGATTTTTATTTTAATAATTTTTTACTGTGTACTAGCATATATACAAGGTGTAAACTTGGAAAGTATAAGAGGATATATAATTTGTAAGTTCTCTAATCTCTGACCCTTCTCCACCCAGTTCCTTTCTCTGATGATCTGTGAAATGTATGTTGTTGGGTGCTGAATTCCTTCAGATAGTATTAGATTTGTTCTGTTGTATAGGTAAGTTACTTGGAATCAGTGTGATCCTTTTAAGCTTTGTCAGGACAGATTCAGAGCAACCTTCGGTTAATGGCCAATTTAGTCCAATTACTAAGGACTTCTGAGGACATGCTGTTTTTGTGTAATAAGAGGTCTTTTTTCCTCTGGCTGGTGGGAACATGAATGATTCCCACCCCTAAGTGAGATCTGGGAATTGTTTGGCTTACTGCTTTCTTGTTGCTCTTTCCCGACCTCAGGTAATTTTCTCACATACAAATGTTGTACCTTGGAGACGCTGGGTTCAGTCAAACCACTGCAATAAAGCAAATATTGCAATAAAGCTAGTCATACAAGATTTTTGTTTCCCACTACATGTAAAATTTGTTTACACTACATTGTAATCTATTAAGTGTGCGATATAGCATTATGTCTAAAAAAAAAAATACGGTACACACCTTCATTAGAAAATACTTTATTGCTAGAAAATGCTCAGCAGTTCAGCCACCAAACTTGTGAATCCCAGGGGTGTATAGAATGCTTTTAATATTCTCAACACTTCCAGGAGCAAGGTGGAAATAGATATACTTTCTTTTGCTTAATAGTGTATTTCCAGAATTTTGGTTTAGATATGAAATGTTGTTTATTGAAAGTTACATATTAAAGATATAGTACTAGATACCAGGTACTGCATTAAGTTCTTTGAGAATTTCAAAGATGAATTATACTTGGATGCTCCCAAATAGGAAAAAAGTTAAGATGTAAATCATGATACAATGTGGGGAGTGCCCTAATGGAGAGAGTGTGTTCTGGGAGATCAGAGTGTGGGGTGTTGTTCTGTATTGATACGTTCTTTTTCTCTTGCTGTTGCTTGCTTCATTTAACCCTGCTGAGTCTTTGAATTTGGAATTGGGTGGTGTGACCTTTCAGTTTAGTCATTCCAAGGGTTGCTTACTGCTTACAAAAATAACCTATAGCATATGGTTTTGTTTGGTTTTAGGGAATGACAGAGGAAGAGGAAGACAAACTTTTGGCACTAAAAGACTTCATGATGAAATCTAACAAAGCAAAGGCCAATATAGTGGACCAAAGCCATCTTCATGACAGTAGTCAGAAAGGTGTCATTGACTTGGCAGCATTGGGCATAACTGGGAGACAAGTAGATCTTGTTAAAACCAAACAGGAACCAGATGACAAGCGAGGTTAGTACATTTGTGTGTGTCTAGCTTGTAGTATTAGTTATTTCATAAAGCCCCTTTCAGCTTTAGTCACATATCCCACATATAGAACTTTCATGTATACTGAGCGACTCCATTATGTAGCAGGGAGATTTAGGGGAGGAAAAGTAGGGAAGTGAACTAACAGTTATGAAATTAAGTAACTTGCCAGAATCACGGCTCTCTATGTGTCAGAATCAGGATTCAAATAAAAAAGCCTGATTCCAAAGTCGCGCTTTTGTAATAAAAGCATGTTGCCTCTGGGAAGGTGTATGATTGAAGATGAAATTCTATTTTTTTAATCCTTTTTTTCTAATAATCTTTAAAACTTTGTTGATTTTAGAGAGGAAGAGAAAGAAAGAGAAAAATATTGATTTGTTGTTCCACTTATTTATGCATTCATTTGTTGATTCTTGTATGAGCCCTAACCAGGGATCAAACCTGCAACCTTGGTATATCTGGACAATGCTCCAACCAACTGAGCTACCGGGCCAGGGCTGTATTTTTTAATCCTTTGAACACTCACCCAAAGCCAATACTCTATGTGAAATGAGATTTTGTTTGCTAGTTTGTTATTAGTAAGTCATGCCCAGTGAATTGAAAATAATGGTCTTGTTACTAACAATGAAATACGAGAGTGGAGACCAGGGAAGCCTTAACCATTTGAAGTCTCAAGATTTAATTAGAACTGTCAGCTCTTATAATGATGACAGTGACATTGATTGTATGAGATTTTCAAGATCTCAAGTCTTTTTCTCTTAACCCTTTTTGGAGTTATACTCACTTCTTAGTACATGGCTTTAAAAATCCCTCTATTTAAGTATCAGCTTATGAGGGTGGCTGATAAATTATGTTTAAAATAAACCTCTGACTGCCAAATTTGGGATAAAGTATTTGCAACTTAATTATCAGTGGTTTGCATTCATAATAGGTAAAGCACTCATAGATTAATAAGAAAAATGCAAGCACCCTCACAGGAAAAAATAGTGAAGGATTTGAACATACAATTGATAGAAGAATAGAAATGCATATGTTTGGGAAGGTAGATAAAGAAATGTGAATGAAAAGAACGAGATGCCATTTTCTGCCTATGTGATTGCTATAGCAAAGACTGATGGTGCCTAGTGTTAGCAGGCGTGTAGGGAAATAGGCATTTCATACTCTGTAAGTGAGATTATAAATTGAACATGTTTTTGTTAGAAGGGAATGTCCTTACTTTTTGACTCACTGTTTTCAGTTCTGGAAATTTCTCCTAAGAAAAGTTGATATGCACGTGAAGAAATATGTATAAGAGTGTTCTCAGTGGAAAAAAAGGAAATAATTGAAGTGTCCATTAATAGGGGAATGGTGAAATAAATATTCAACATAGTTAAGTAGGAGAAAAAGCAAGTTTATCAGTATTATTATTTTTGTAAAATGATATGACAGTATATTATTAAGCTATATAATTATGAGGTATACAAACTTACGGGGGTAATTCATGTAATATTTTGGCAATGCTAGAACTTTGTGTGACTTTACATACCTTTTATAATTGGATGGGGATAAAAATATTTCTCATCTGTTTATGGTCAAGAGGCAGCTGTATATCAATTGATTTTTTATTCTATTTTTACTTAGTTTTCCTAAGTAATTGATACTAGAAATAGAGGGGTCATATTTAGCAGTATGGTCAGTGACTTTTGAAGAAGCTGTTTTTATTATTGGTTCTTTAGGTGAAGTGGTTACTTGAAATTGAACTAACCTTGGGAAGCTCGGAAGCAATTAGATCTAATTATTATCACCATTGAAAGTGCATCTGTTCTATCTGTCTTAGGGATGAAGCAAGAGTTAATGAGTTATATAAATATAAATAAATTGGAGATCATAAAGAACAAATAGGATGGGGAGTCCATTGCTCTTCTTCCCCACCAAAAACAAAACAAAACAAACAAAAAAAAAATAAAAGCACATACTGGTTGTAGAGGCTTCCTTCAGTCTAATCCGAATCTGTTTTCATAGCTAGAAAACATGTGAAACAAGACTCAAATGTAAATGAAGAATGGAAAAGCATGTTTGGATCATTGGATCCACCGAGCATCCCACAGGCCCTACCGAAAGGGAGTGAACCAGAGGTGCTTCAGACTGGGAAGCCTCCTCGTTCTGAGTCCTCTGCTGGCATTTGTGTCCCCTTGTCAACATCTCCACAGGTACTGTCACCTAGGCAATAGTCCTCCTTTTGTCTTTCAGTCCCATTCTATTTTGGATGTTTAAAGACTGTGTACCCTACTGGAAAAATCAATATAGTGATTTGTCCTCTAGGAGATGTTTCTTTTTAAGACAGGTTTATGTTTAATTTTATAGCCAAGGGGAAATCTTGTTACAGAACGCATTAGAAAGGTCTTGTTTTAGAGTACTCATTAATAAAGTGATCTGAGGTTGTGGATTGAAGACATCATTTTGAACTGTGATTATAATTAGTCTGCAGTGAATCTTTTAAATCTCCTTTTATTCTTTCTGTACTATAATATAGTTTTATCTGTAAAATAACAAAAATACTTCTGGGAAGGAGAGTCCCAAGTTTGCCATGTGTGAAATGTCATGATGATTTTGATGTATTTGAAGAAAGTTTCTAGTTTAAGGTAACTCTTCCCTAGCCAGTCATATTTTAAATGAAAATACTAACTGAACAGACTGATAAAATTCTGTTTCTTCTTTTCACTTAACTTAACGAGGATTCTTATTTAATATTACTGCTGCACTAATTTTTTTTTTAATGTAGAAGTTTGGAAATGTAATATTTGTGGTTAAACTTCATTTTAACTAGGTTTTTATTGAAAACATGGATTTAAAAATTGGTACATTAATAAGGAGAAAAAGCTGATATAATGAATAAAGGGAACATAGGTACATTTTTATTATCAATTATGCTTTGGTTATGATATAAGTACCTGTAATTCTATTTGTTTTGCAGGTTCCAGAAGTGACAAATGTTCAAAGTAGAAAACCAACAATACAGGTTTTAAGTAGCGCAATTTTACCGTCCACCTACCAGATTCGGATCACAACTTGTAAAACTGAGCTTCAGCAACTCATACAACAGAAGCGGGAGCAGTGTAATGCTGAGAGGATAGCTAAGCAGATGATGGAAAACGCCGAGTGGGAGAGTAAACCACCACCACCTGGTACAATGCCATTGCAAGGGAGTTGTATTTCAGCCTGTGCTGAAGCCTAGAATCTAATACAGGGTACTGATAATTGACTACCAGGCAAAGGGAGTAAGAACAAACCATTGCTTTGGAAGCCTAGAGGAAGAAGTCATTATTTGTGGAGTTTGATCTTCTTAGCTGTAGGGGCAACTTGCAGTGTCTTGTTTAGGGTACTTATATTATAGCCTGTCTGGTCCATTTTCCCTATTTATCATGTAAGGTTTCCACCTGCTGCTTTAATGTCATGCCACTTTCTCAATGACTGTCGTCAGACTTCTTGGAGTAAACTTCAGCTTTTAATTACTGAAGGGTTTAACATCTTAAATTGTTTTTTTTTAAAATTTTTAAAAATTAGAAAATTATGGATACTTTGAAAAGAGATCAGAGTTGCCGATATCCCCACCATTCAATAATTATCAACATTAAGATTTTGTGGAAACACTCCTATATTCTGAGATTTAAAAGAAATTTAGAGGTCTTTCAGATGAAAATGTGGCTCAGCTATGTTGACAGACTTTCCCAGTTTAATGTGGTAGAGCTAGTCTTTGATATTAGATTTGCATATTTTGAAAAATATTTAATGAATTTCTATGTGTAGATTTTAACAATAAAAATCAATCTTAAAAAAATGAGGAGAAATGCATAATGTGCTTATGTATAGAGATTTTTTAATTATGTGAATTTCCATGGACTTCTATTGTGAACTCAGGGAAAATGCTGGTAAAGATAAATGATTTAAAGATTTAGAAAATATTAAGTGGTAAGTGGCATGTCAAGTCACATAAATTTTCTTATCAAAATAAATATTCTGGAATATTTAAGTTGTTTCTGTAATATAGTTCAATATTATTTATCAATCCTGCTTTAAAAAAAGTTGACCACAAACTCTCTACTTTACTTTGATAGAATCTGTCTTTTTAAGTGGCATTTTATATTTAAGTGGAGCTATACATATTGTATAGTAATCACAGAAAAGGTATCAATTTCTGTGGTTCAAGAAATGTGCAATGACTGTTGGGTTCTTAATTTTTTTTCTTTCTACCCTTCAGTGGTTGTGCGAAATTGATTTTCTCTAGAGAGAAATGTTCAACCTAGCTTGGGAGATTATCTAGAATTAATGGCAAAGTGTTTCTGATCATTTTCAAATCCAGCATATCCTCCTTAAAAATCATCTCCAGCTGTTCTTCCCAAACATGTGGGTTAGAAATCCAAAGGGACACATTGTATTTTTTATCTTAGAGTAAGCCAGGTTTGGAAGTAGTATTGATTTCATTTTTGTTTCTTGGTAAAAAAAATTTAATCCTAAAGTAACATTACAGTTACTTAATTAGGCATAGTGCTAACTCCTAATATGGTATGATCTTCAGCATAGCTTTCTGTTTTGTTTTATTTTAAAATTGATTAATATTAAATATGATTAAATGTTATACTTAATATAGAATTTTATTTCTAAAACCTTAAAGACAGTTATGTGCTAGATATTGTGAATGATTCAGAATAGATAAGACTTGGTCTCTTGGCTTCAGGGAATTTATAATTTCCTAGAGGAAGTATATAATAAAAGGGTATAGATGTCATAAAGTACTAGAAAATCCATTAGCATTCTGAGGCTGTAATTTATAATATCATTTATACTAACATATTGATACCATAGAATAAATGATTGCAGGTAAAGAGGAAATCAACATTGGGTGTTTACCATGGACCTGGGACAATGTTAGACTCTTATACATCTCATTTATCCACATAGTTACCTTTTGGTTTAAGTAACATTTCCCTCATTTTACATTTGAGGAAACTGAAGCTCATAGAGATTGAATAAGTACACTCAGGCCAGACGTTTATGGTATGTTGGATCTGGGTCTTTGAGACTTTTAGGCTCAGGCTTTCTTCCTAGCATCCAGTTTCTCTAGGTCAGGGTAGTCATTACCTCCTGCTACTGAGCAAGTAGTCAGGGGTTTATTCCTGGGTAGCAAGTGACTATTGTGTCTCCTCCGACACTAAAGAAGGACTCAGGTCTTTCTAAAGCTATTTGAGCAACACTTAATTGCTATCTTGGTTGTCCTGACAGGTAATAGTATCTGTCATGGTCCAGTAGACCACTCTGTATTGGCTGTCTATTGGTACTTTTTGTGTAGTTCTTACCATTATCCTCATGCTGGTCATTGGTGATTATAGGTGGTGGTGGTGGTGGTGAGGGAAAGCTTGTTTTTATAAAGTATAGTTTAAGACACCCTGCTTTTTTGTAGGGTGGCGTCCTAAAGGGCTACTAGTTGCACATCTCCATGAACACAAATCTGCTGTGAATCGAATTAGAGTCTCTGATGAACATTCACTCTTTGCAACATGTTCAAATGATGGTACAGTGAAAATCTGGAACAGTCAAAAGATGGAGGGGAAGACCACTACTACCAGGTAAAATATGCTTAGGAGGGTCAATTCATTCATTCAGTTAACACATTATTTATTGATTGCTTATATTGTGTGTGACAGGCATTGTCGTAGGTGCTGGGGATATAGCAATGCTAATTAGAAGAAAATATCTTTTCTATGGGAGGTGATAGACAATAAACAGTATAAATAAAACACATTATGTTAGAGGGTAAAATGTTATGGGGAAAAATATAGCAAGAAAGAGAGATAGGGAATGCAGTAGGGCTGTAGTAGGGTAGAATTTTAAATAGACTGGCCAGAGAATATATCAGAGAGAGAATATCATTTGAGGAAGGACCTGAAAAAGGTAAAGAAGAGAGCCATGTGGCTATCTTGGGGAAGAGCATTCCAGGCAGAGGAAATAGGAATTTTAAAGGCCCCAAGGTAGGGAGGTATTCAGCATGTTTGAGGAACAACAGGAAGATCTGTGTGGCTGGAGAAGAGTGGACAAGAAGGAGAAACATGAGGGGCCAGATTATATAGGCTGTTGTAAAGGACTTTGACTTCTACTCTGAGGGAGGTGGGTAGCCTGTGGAGGGTTCCAAGCAGAGGAGAGACATGGTCTGAGTTAGATTGTTGATAATAGACTGAAGAGGGACTGGACAGAAGTTGTTAGGCCTTTATATTATTGAAGCAAGGGCTGGAGGTATTGGGAAATGATCAGATTCTGGATATATTTTGGTAGTAGAGCCAACCTGATTTGCTGAATGGGTTAGATGGAGAATGCATAAGAGAAAAGTAAAAGAAATGATGGAACGTCTAGCTATACAAGGAAAGCACATACTACCATTGCTTCACTATTGTGGTCAAAATGGACATAATCTATGACTCGAAATACCAAAAACTTTATATATGCATGATGTGATATTTTTCTGTTATTTATTATTTAATAGTTTATTTTTTCTTTTTAAATTACATTTTATTGATTATGCTATTACAGTTGTCCCAATATTTCCCCCATTGTCCTCCTCCACCCAGCACCCCCCATTCCCTCAGGCAATCCCCACATCATTGTTCATGTCCATGGGTCATGTGGATAAGTTCTTTGGCTACTCCATTTCCTATACTGTACTTTACATCCTCATGGCTATTCTGTAACTACCTGTTTGTGCTTCTTAATCCCCTTCACCCATTCCCCCACATGCCCTCCCATCTGGCAGCCATCAAAACGCTCTCTGCTTCCATGATTCTGTCTCTGTTCTTGTTTGCTTGGTTTGTTTTTTAGATTCATTTGTTGATAGATATATATTTATTGTCATTTTATTGTTCATAGTTTTGATTTTTTTCTTAAATAAGTCCCTTTAACATTTCATATAATAATGGTTTGGTGGTGATGAACTCCTTTAGTTTTTTCTTGTCTGAGAAGCTCTTTATATACCCTTAGATTCTAAATGATAGCTTTGCTGAGTAGAGCAATCTTGGCTGTAGGTCCCTGCTTTTCATCACTGAATATTTCTTGCCAATTCCTTCTATCCTGCAAAGTTTCTTTGAGAAATCATCTGACAGTCTTATGGGAACTCCCCTGTAGGTAACCAACTGCTTTTCTTTTGCTGCTTTTAAGATTCTCTCTTTATCTTCAACCTTGGCATTTTAATTATTATGTGTCTTGGAATGGGCCTGTTTGCAGCCATCTTGTTTGGGACTCCCTGTGCTTCCTGGACTTGCACATCTATTTCCTTAATCAAATCAGGGAAGTTTTCTTTCATTATATTTTCAAATAGATTTCCAGTTTCTTGATCTTTCTCTTCTTCTGGCACCCCTATTATGCGAATGTTTTATTTCTTGAAATTGTCCTAGAGGCTGCTTACACTATCTTCATTTTTTTGTATTCTTTTTTCTTGTTCTGATTGGTTGTTTTTTGGCTTCCTTATGTTCCAAGTCATTGATTTGATTCTCTGCTTCACCTACTCTACTGTTGTTTCCCTGTAAATTGTTCTTTATTTCAATAAGTATATTCTTCATATGCTGTTGGGGCCCTCATTAAGTTCCTTGAGGATCATTATAACCAGTGTTTTGAACTCTGCATCTGATAGAGTGCTTATTTCCATTTCGTTTAGTTCTTTTTCTGGAGTTTTGATCTCTTCTTCCATTTGGACCATTTGCTCATTTTGGCAGCCTCCTTGTGTTTGTTTCTATGCATTAGAAAGGGCTGCTATAATTCTCTGGCTTGGTAGAGTGGCTTAATGTAGTAGGTGTCCTGTAGGGTCCAGTGGCATAACCTCCCCTATCATCCAAACTGAGTACTCGAGGTGTGCCTTTCATGTGTGTTGGTAGGTCAGTGGGAGGGGATTACCCAGCTGCAAGGACTGGCTGTGACCACTGACCACCAACCTCCACCCTCCATGGAGGATCAGCTGTGCAGGGGCAGGGTGGTAGGGCTCTGACGTGGTCTATAGCTATCCACTGGGTGCGTAGGCCCTGAGGTTTCCCGGGTGGTGCAGACCTAGGACAGCTTCCATCTGTGTTTTGCCCAGGGCCACCCTGTCTGAGCTGTAAAGCAATCTGAGATGGCTGCTACTTGTGCTGGCCTTCGAGATTCCCAGGCAAAGCCAAGCTGTGAATCTAGGCTGGCTGCTACTAGTGCTGGGCCTCAGCCACTTAGCAAGAGGTACGGGGGCTGGGTGCTCACTGAGGCTGACTGTTGCTTTTTAAATAATAGTTTTTTTTTATTGTTTTTTTTTCCATTACCATTTACACGATGTGATCTTGGTAAGTGTGATTATAAGAAGTATTTCAGATTTGTACTAATTTATAGTTATGTCCTTACTTGATCAGCAGTCTGTTTACCACCCCACCTCCTCCCCCCAGTTCTTCCATTTCCAACAATTCTGCCATATTCATATTATTTGCCTAGTTTGGTCCTTGTCTGAAAAGAAAACTAGTAGAAATTAAATTTGAATCTCATGTTCCTAAAGTGATGTGGGAAATTTCTGGTGGTCTCCTTGTTATCATTTCATTGACCATATTTTGCCATAAAACAATCAAACAGGAAAATATCTCTGATAACTAAAAGTTTACTCCTTACTAATCTGATACAATTTTGTGCCGTTTACTTTTTTTTTAAGAGCTCTGTATTTTTACATCATGCTTAATTATTTCCATATTCAGTCTCTTCTGGTTTGCATTGGTTAGAACATAAATCAGAAAACAATAAAAGAATCCTGGCTCTGTGTAGCAATTTTTGTCAACATTTTATTATGAAATTTTCAAACCTACAAGAAAAGTTCAGAGTCTCACAGTGAACATCCATATACTTGTCACACAGATTCTGTAATTAATAGTTTCCTGTCAATTCCTCTTTTTAAAATGTTTTCAAAGTTGTAGATATTAGTATACTTCCCCTAAAAATCAGCATGTGTACCATTAAACTGGAGCTCAATATTTGTTTATAGTTCTCTCTCTCTCTCTCTGGCCTAAAATTCAAGTTATGAAGTACACAGATCTTAAGTGAACCATTCCACGAGTTTTAACAAATATTCTCATGCAACTCATACTGCTCTAAAGATGCAGAACATAAGCATCACACCAGAATGTTCCCCTCATATTCCTTCCCTGCCTTCTCCCTGCTTACAGTTGTTTTAAAAATATTTTCCCCACCATTATTAGCATTTTTATAAGTATTTTAAACGTCTCTTCCAATAATTACTTTCCAAATGGTCTTTGTTATTATCATCACCATTTGCATTCATTGTACCTTTTATTTAGGAGGATGTTTAATTGACATGAGTACTTCTCAAATAAGAAGTTGGAATCGTTTGTTAGCTGTGCAGAACTTCACTTGTTAATTCCCAAAGGATTTTTGTCTCAGAGTCAGTGTCATATTTACACAGTGATATCTAAGTGTCACATTTCAGACAGTGCTTTCCCAGGAGGAAATGTGGCAACTTAGTTGACTGTACAGTCTTAGAGAAGTTTGTATGATGATTAGGAGATTGGATTTCCCCTGGATGCATCTCTTCTCTTGCTTCGCCACTAACACCTGCTCTCGTTGAGTGCAATAGGCCTTGGCTTGGAGGTGCTTTGTTCCAGGTCCGGGGTGGGGAAGAGTGGAAGGGAATAGAATGGGTTACTTTCATCATATGTCTTCTTGAACTGATGAGGGCAGAAGGAGGGCATTATTATTGCCAGAACTAAGTGGGAAACAGCTGATGGCTGGGATAGAGCAGTAAAACTGATGTGTTTTCTTAGGAATTGCTACTGGTACATTCTGACTCCTGAGACTTTTCCACTATGTATTATGTTGGCTGTATGACTACCCAGTTCCCACTCCTAACATTCTAATGGAATTTTGATTGGTGATTTAAGCCACCTGGATCTAGGCTCTGCCATTTTTTTCTTTTTTATTGGAGTAATACTTTTAGTTGTCCCTTGAGGACTGCTTCTTGAAAAATTGCTGTTTTTTTAAACTTTCATGTAGATTTTTCAACTTAATAGTTTACTATATTCTAGATTATATTTTCCGTATATGCTTCTTCCTTATTTTTTACTCATTTAGCTTCTCAATTTGGGGGAGATTGGTGCATTTGGTACTTACTGCATTTGATGTTAAAACATCTAAGTAGAGTTTTGGCCCAATGAAGAATTGAAACAATTGAGGGGTGTGCAAGAAAATTACCAGCTTTAGGGTTACATGTATTAAGAGTCACTATTAGTGTTTAAAGGTGAAGTTTTTGGGTTGAACGTCTGCTCTGAAGAAAAGGGAGTATAAAGGGTTATAAAGACCTGAGAAGGCCTGAGATCTGAGTCTTAGGAAATTGAGTTTTGAGAATGGGAAGAGAGGGGTTAGAAAAGGAGAGAGAAGAAACCATTTAAGCTATATTAGACTGCAACAGAGAGTGTTAAGAAAAGGACTTATAGGCAACTCTCTAGTGCAATCACAAAGCAAGTGGCATGAAAACGTAGTAGAGCCTTTGGGCATTCTCCTACAGTGCCTTTGGGGGAATATAGTTGATACATTCATCATCATCCGTGAAGGGCTTTTTGACAGTATATGTCACAAACCTTTATGATGTCCATATCCTAAGGAAATAACTAAGAACAAACTCAGGAATTTAGTTTTAAGGCTGTTGAGATTATCTTTCTTTATAATAATAGGTTTAGGAGTAAGAGTGAAATTGGGTAAATAAGTGATGGTGTAAGTATAAAACTGCGGAAATAAATTTTTCATATGAAATATAAAAATGTAGGTTTAAGAACATGTAGGGTTTCTATTTTTGGAGTGACAGTGAGGACTTCCAAAAATCTGCTTCTACACAAAAAACGAGTACACTGGCAGAAACTATCAAAATCAACTTTTTCAGAATTCTGTAAATTAACCAACGTCCTGCATCAATCCAGACTTTTAAGAAGAAACAGCTGATTCTCAGAACAGTTGAGTCATGTGGTCCCAAATTTCATCCCCCTCTACCAAGCTCTGCAGTCGCTTTTGAAAACTAACAGTGCTACAACTACAGTAGTCATGAAAACAAGCGGTTTCATAGCCATGCAAGAGGTAACAAGGCCTTGGAAGTCCCTGAAAGCCCCATTTCCAGGGAATGGTCACTATTTGACCTTTCCAACAGCTTGCTGAAAACCTCCATTCTCCAGGTGTATCTTTATTTGTTCGAACCTGTACCATCTTCTTTAAGAAAAACTCCATCCACAGGATATTTGTTGAAATTATCAGTGCTTTTCGTTTAGCATTGCATCTGCTTGAGGAGGCATTACCAGTTGTAGCTAACAAGAGGCTGACAAAAAACTTAAAAGAACTTGGGAATGAGATGAATAGGGGCCTTTGAAAATTTCGATGTATTCATGGTTGTCTATAAGGCCATGTGCACATGCAGAGTTCTGCACATGTGTAAGAAAGAACTGAGAAGACCCTGCGTTCTCACCTCGGGTTGAACTGGAGACTCTTTGCAAGCAGGAAATGAGGGATAAGACAGAGTTGTAAACTGCTTTGTTGAAGTTGTGCCACAACACAGACACAGCCTCAAGAAAGGAACACTCAGTACAAGGCATGCAAGGAAACATCTGTCCAGTCAGTCATTAACTGACAACCAAGCTATCTGAACAAACACTTCAGAGACCGACCACACATTAGAAAGAATACAGACTTTATAGACTTAGTTCAGGAAAGTTATGAAATAAATAGCAACAACATTGGAATTTTATTTCCAAAGTTGGTACATATTAATTAGAATGTCCAGTTTTGAACAAAAAAAATTACAAGCAAGGCAAATAAACAGAAAAATATGGCCTATACACAGGAAAAAATAAAAGTAGTCAGTGGAAACCATACCTCAGTAATACCAGACATTGGATTTACTATATAAAGAATTTAAATTAGGTATTGAAATATGTTCAAAGAATTAAAAGAAACCTTGCATTAAGAATTGAACGGACCCTGGCTGCTGTGGCTCAGTGGATTGAGCGTCGGCCTGTGAGCCAAGTGTCGCTGGTTCGATTCCCAGTCAGGTCACATTACTAGGTTGCACGTCAGGTCCCCAGTTGGGGGCGCGAGTGAGAGGCAACCACACAATGAAGAAAAAAAGAAAAAAAAAAAAAAAGAATTGAAAAGAAAGGATAAAAAAAATGTCTCACCAAATAATATGCATAATGGGATAGAAATGATAAATGGAAGTTCTGGAGTTGAAAAGTATAACTGAAATGAAAAATTCACTCAAGAGGCTTCATACCAGATTTCAACTGGCAAGAAAAATAATGAGGACTTCAAGATACATTAGTTGATGTCTAGTCAGATGTACAAAAACTAAAGAAGGATAAAGAAAAATGAACAGAGCCTCACAGATCTATGGAACACTATCAAGTGTGTCAACATGTGCATAATAAGAGTCCCAAAAGGCAGAGAGAAAATGGAACAGAAAGAATATTTGAAGAAATATGGCTGAAAACTCCCTAGGTTTGATGGAAAGTGTTCATCTGCATATCTAAGAAGCTCAATGAAATCCAGGTAGGATGAAAATCAAAGAGAGCCATACCAGACACATGATAAGCAAACCATTGAAAAACAAGAATCTTGAAAGCAGTAAAAATGACTCATCATGTACAAGATACTTTCAGTAAGGTTAACAGCTGACATTTCATCAGAAATGGTGGAAACTGGAAGTCAGTGGTATTCTGTATTCCAAGTACTGAAAGAAAAAGACTGTCAACTACTAATTCTGTATCCAGCAAAAGAAAAAAAAATGAAGACATTCCAAGATAAATAAAACAGGGAATTTATTGCTAGCAAATTTTTTCTAAAAGGAGTCTTTTGTGTTGAAAGGAAAGGACACAAGACAGTAACTTGAATTCACATGAAGAAATAAAGAGCACTGCTAAAGGTATATACATAAATAAGTATGACAGTATAAACTTTTTTGCAACTATTTTTACCTGCTGTCTGATTTAAAAGATAACCTATAAGGAAAAATTATAAAAGTTCATGGGCTTATGTAAATATGTAATTTACATGACAAAATAGTACAGAGGAGGGAGCAGTGAACAGAGACACACTGGAGAGAGGAGGGGGTAAGGGAGAGAGAGAATGAGAACAAGTGTGAGATACTGAGCATACTCCATTTCCATCCCTCCCATTACCTGTCCATGGCTCTTTTTATTCTTCTGCCATACTGGTGGGCCCTTGTAGGTTCTGGTTTGCGATATGTATCCACACGACGACTTATACACAAATGTTTGTAGTAGCATTATTCATAGTAGCTAAAAGTGGAAGCTACCCAAATATTCTTCAGCTGATGAGTGGATAAACAAAATGTGGTACTACTACATCCATACAAAGGGATAGTAACTTGGCCGTAAAAAGGAATGGGTGAACCTTTGACAACATTAAGCTAAGTGAAAAAAGCCAGATACAAAAGGCTACATAATGGCCCTGGCCAGTGTGGCTCAGTTGATTGGACGTCATCCTGCAAAGCAAAAAGTCGCTGGTTCAATTCCCTGTCAGGGAACATGCCTGATTTTGCTGGTTTAGTCCCAGTCCAGGCGTGTGCGAGAGACAACTGATCAATGTTTCTCACATCGGTATTTCTCTCCCTCTCTTTCTCCCTCCCTTCCCCTCTCTCTCAAAATAAATAAAATCTTTAAAAAAACATCCAAAAGGCCACATAACGTATGATTGCATTTATATGAAATATTCAAAATAGGCAAATTCATAGAAAATTTCAGAGGGAGGAGAAAAAGGGGAGTGAATGCTAGTGGGTATGTGAGGTGGCTTTCTTTTGGGGTTTCTTAGGAATGATGAAAATATTCTGGAATTAGATATGGATGATCTATGCAGAATTCTGTTAATATACTAAAAATTGCTGAATTGCACACTTTAGTTATACTTTATGGTATGTGAATTACATCTCAACAAAGCTGTGTTAAGAAAAAGTGAACTGGAGAGACATGATTAATAAAAATGTAAAATGCAACTGTATTTAAAAAGCAAATATGAATACCTTATAGTATGCATAGAACACCATTTGAAAGGATATATAACAAAATGTTAATAGTCCATTTCTCTGGGTGGTAGAATTATAATTGTTTTTACTTTTCTATATTCTTTTCTGTATTTCAGTAATTTTTGTACATTTAATATGTATTAACTTGTATAGTAAAATGAAATAAATTACAAAATATAGAGGTTAATAAATTTGGTGATTAGGGGCTGGTGACCTTTTAGAGTATGGCTCCTTAGAAGGGTGAGTATCACAACCTCTGTGCCAGGTAATGGAGGAGGGAGTTGGTAACAACAGGAGGCAGTCTGTATGGGTCAGGTCTTCAAGAACTTTGGCAGGAAATATAAGGAAGGAGGACAGATGGCTGGAGAGGTCAGCACGTGTGTGGGAGAGACTGAATGTGACAATAATATTTTGCATTTCTAACTATTTTATAGTTTATTAGAGTTTCACTGTGTCCCAGTTAGGTAACTGGGTCGGCCTTGTTTTGTAGATGAGTAAACTGAGAAACAGAGGAGGTTAAGTGGCTTGAGCCAAGATCGTACAGGTAGTTAGTAGTGGGACTCAGCTCTTTGCTTCCAGGCCAGTTGTTTTCCTGCTGTGCCAGGCTGCATTAGGGATTATAGAGTAAGTGAAGGGTGTATGAGCAGGCTTCAAGGTATTGGAGGAGCGGAAGGAGAACTGGATCAGGACCACAAGTACGTGAGTCACAGTTGGAAAGGAGGACGGACAGTCTTTCTGTGATGGGAAACGTGTGTGAAGATGGCCACTTGCAAATATCAGAAGAAAAGGCAGTTTTGTACCAGTGCTTCTGAGGGGAGCTTTTATTTTTGTTATGAGATTAGGGAGATGTAATGGACCTCAAAGTAGTAATTTTTTTTTTGTTAAGTCATGTGGATATTTATTTAATAACAGCAATAACTGTGTTCTGGTGGCCTTTCAGCAATGCAATCTTATTTTTGTGCAGATCTATTCTTACTTATAGCCGTATTGGAGGACGTGTCAAGACTCTCACATTCTGTCAGGGTTCTCACTACTTGGCCATAGCATCTGATAATGGCGCTGTCCAACTTCTTGGAATCGAGGCTTCTAAGCTGCCCAAGTCTCCGAAAATTCATCCTCTACAAAGCAGGTATCTATCTTTTGTGGTTTTTAAACTGCGTTTAGTGCACTGGGGTAATTTAATCCTCCCTCCCCAATGTAGTTTGAATCAATTTAGGGCTTACTGCATTACACTTCTTTTATTAAGCACATGAAATAAGCTGTGTATCCAACTCAAATCTATCCCATGTAATTAGTTTTAGAAAACTATGCATGTTTTATTTCTTCCAATTTGTCAAAAGATCAGAAAGGCAACTTTGAACTTGGGGCTCATCCCAGTCTGGAATGTGTCTGAATAATCTAATTATCAGTTACAATTTCTGTCTCAACTAAAAGCAGAACTCTGGCTGGTTGATTTTGAGAACATGAGTGTTCTTCATTAAAGAAAACTCAAACGTTGTCAGCAGTTTGTCACTTGGCATTAAAACCTCTGAAGTTGATGGGAATGTGGAGTGTAGCTTTTCTTCAGATGATTAGCTTATCATTTAAAAACAAAATACTGGGTAGTTTTACTTAAGAATTTCCTTCACTACTTACATATTGTGGTTGCCTATAGATTAAACACTTGCAAGGCAGGACACTTAAAGATAAAGCAGAACAATTTTTCATCTGACCAGTGTGCTACACACTGAGGATTCCAAAGATAAACTGTTATGCTCTCTTAGGAACTACAGTCTAGTGGGAGAAACAGACCAGTGAACAGATGATTTCAGGGCAGTGTGATAATGCCCCATATTACACAAGAAGGGGGAGACAGCTTTTAGAGATAGGAAAGAAGGCCTGAAAATGAGACCAGATGTAAGCTACCCAGCAAAGTTGGGCATTGCAGGCAGAGGTGGTGGACCCCATGGGAACAAAGCAGAATGAGCAGACACTTATAGTAAAGTGGATGAGAAGTCATGGCCATCGGGGTAGTTAAGGCATAAAGAGAGATGTTTGTTGGGTCACCAAGGTTTTTATTATTTGTTTATGATTTTTTAAAATTATTTGTTTATTTTACTTTTAGAGAGAGGGGAAAGGAGAAAGAGAGGGAGAGAAACATCACTGTGTGGTTGCCTCTCACTCGCGCCCCCAACTGGGGACCTGACGTGCAACCTAGTCATGTGCCCTAGCTGGGAATTGAACCAGCGACACTTGGCTCGCAGGCTGACACTCAATCCACTGAGCCACAGCAGCCAGGGCATTGACTCTTGATCTAAGAGATAAAATTAAATTAGTATTTGCAGAGATAAAATGAAATCAGTGTGTACCAAAGCATGATATGTACTGATAAAAGAGGCTGGCCAGTAAGTTTGATGGCCTTTTTAGTTTAATAATGCTAAGCTTAAAAAAAGTTATACCCACACAATGCACTGGTACATAAAAAGGAATACAAAAGGAGTCAGTGCTATTTTATTACCTTTATTTTATTTAGTAATAAAAAGGAGTAAAGTATTGACTCAACAACATCAATGAATCTTAAAATCCTTAAAAAAATTTTTTTAATGAAAGAAGTCAGACCTAAAAGGCTATATATTGTATATTTCCAATTATATGGCTTTCTGGAAAACAAAATTATACAGAGGGAAACAGATCAGTGGGTTGCCACAGGTTGGGGTAGGGGTTGACCACAAAGGGCTGCACAGGATAATTTTGGGGGTGTGAAATTGTTTTCTATGTTCTGTGATAGAAGATAAATGGCTGTTCATTTGCTATTAAATTTTTTTTTTTGCACATATATTTGCACAGGATGGCTACATACACAAAGAACTGTACACCACAGAAAGTGAATTTTACTATGTCTAAATTTAGAAAATTAGGTAAATTGGGTAATAACTCAAATAATAAATACACATGATTCCATACTGATATAACTAAGTAAATGAACAAGTAAGTTAATGTAGAAGTGTCAACTCTTTCTTATAGAAGAGTTCTAATGTATAAGTGCAGAAGGAGTGAGAGAAATAGAAAGTCACCACAAGCAAGTCCCCTAAATAGTGAGTAGTTATCAATGGAAAAAAAGCAGGTTACAGTGGAGAGTCCTGGCAGACGCCACCTGAGACCAGTGATCAAGGTTAACATCACCAACAATACATACTGATACCAGGCACTCCCTTGGATGTGCACTGAGAAGGCCATGCCATTTCTGTGCTCTCCTTCCCCGTAAGGCATAAACTCAGTCAGTTTGTGAGAACACAGGAGGCAAACCCAAATTGAGGGACATTCTATACAATAACCCACTAGTAGACTTCTAAAAGGTCATGAGGGAAAATGAAAGACTGAGGAACTGTCAAATTGAAGGAGACTAAGGAGATGTGACAGCTAAATTCCATGTGGTATTTTGGTTTGGATCCTGGAACAGGTGAAGGAGAAACTGATGAAATCCTAAGAAGTTCTGTACTTTACTAGTATTGTACCAACATTAATTTCTTAGTTTCGATAAAAGTTCTATGTTTTTGTTTTGTAAGGTTTTACAAAGGGGAGGCTGGGTGAAGGATATATAGGAATTCGTTGTACTATTTTTGCATCTCTTCTGTAAGCTTAAGATAATCTTTAAGAAATGCCTTCGCTATCATTGTCCTGATGGGTCACAGAGCTTTTATTTCTTGACCATGATTAGAATATAAATTCATCTTAATGGAGACTGGTCATATGTTTTCATTGACTGGAAAAGAGTTTGCCTTTTGTTTTGTGAATTTTTTTTAGAATTCTAGACCAGAAGGAGGATGGCTGTGTCGTGGACATGCATCACTTCAACTCTGGGGCGCAGTCTGTCCTGGCTTATGCTACTGTGAATGGCTCTCTGGTTGGCTGGGATCTCAGGTCTTCAAGCAATGCATGGACATTAAAGCATGATTTAAAGTCAGGCCTCATAACTTCCTTTGCTGTGGACATCCACCAGTGCTGGCTCTGCATTGGTAAGCTTATTTTCAAATCATTGACTAAGTTCTGAATGCCACTAATGTGTGGAATTGCCTTCTTATGAAAGCTTTTTTTATTTTTCTTCATAATTATGTTATAATGACTTGCAATTTAGTTTTTATTCATTACAAAACAGAGTTGAAAGAGGGAAATTAGTATCCCAGTGCATAAAACAATTTCCTTTTTCTTTGTTCTTAAAAGAGCCTCTTTATACTCATTATAGTGATCAGATTTGCTGGCATTCTCTCATCCTGCCAGGGAAGCAGCAGGCTGGGTGATGAATGAGAGCATTTCAGTTTGGGCAGACTCCCTTTAAATTCCAATAAAATAAAATAAAATAAAATAAAATAAATTCCAATGACCTCAGGCACTACTTAACTCCTCTGAGTTTCAGTATCCTCATCTTCAGACGGGGGCTAACCCTTCCAAGGGCTGCTGTGACAGTTTAATGAGGTGAAAGGATCTGTTCCTGTGCCTGGCACAGGAGGCAAGCTGAACAGTGATTTCTTGCCTCATTAGTCCTTCCCACCTCCTTTTCCTCAAAGGCTGGAGATGTACTATGTGATTTTTCCTCCATAGAGCTTTGAACCTGCTCCTTGAGAAGGTACGACATCTTATTTTTTATCCCACTCAGCACTCTTTTCAGAAGAGTGCTTAAATTTTGGTTTTCTGTTTCCTTAACTTGCATTTATGATTGTGAAATATCTGCCTTTTTATTACTGTTTACAGAGTTCATATAGAAGACATTATTTTTCTGCCTTTTGTGTAAAAAATCTGCACAGGTACCAGAAGATGTAACGCCAGGCCTAGAAGAGTAGATACTAAACACTTAGCATATTAGCGAATGGCAGAGATGGCTCTCAGGCATCCTGACCAGCTTTCACTTGTGGCTGTTTGAGCCATTGTCCTAGAGTGGGCCAGGGTGACAGAGGGACCCTATTGTCTCTTTTTCCCCAGAAAAGAAATTGGAGGCCAATACAAGAATGTGCTGTGTGCCTCTGGCACAACTAGCTGCTGAGTGTCAGGGTAGACACTCTTCTTTTGCGATGGGGGCATTCTGTCTGTGGGATTTGAGTTGTGGGCAGATGTGCAGGGACTAACTCCAGTTTCTGCTATGATTGGACACCCATTCCTGTTTCCAAAATGTTTTATAGAAAATGGCACATGGAAATGAATGAAATCTGAGGATAACTACAAGCTGTTTGCCACTTTGGGACTGGTAAAATGATCACTGAATACCAGTTAAACCTCTGGTTATTTAGGGCTTTTGAACGTTTTGAGCATCAAATTCAGTATCTATTTTCTCTAGATTTGTTTTTGTTTTTGGTGGGTGCCTTTGGCAATGAATGACAGTGTCAGTGATTAATGAATTATTCATCTTCAATTTACATTTGTTAGATACTTCTGTTATATCTTTGTTATTTAATAGCTAAAGGTGCTGTTTGAAACTGGGAGACACCTTTTTGAGAACAAAGTCTTTTAGGTTCATACCAAGCTAGTGCTTTTTACAATTTATGTAAATGTAGGCTGATATGCTTTAATCATTAGATGGTAATCTTTTAGGCCTTTTTTTTTTTTTTTTTCCTTTAAGGTACAAGCAGTGGTACCATGGCTTGCTGGGACATGAGGTTCCAATTGCCAATTTCCAGTCACTGTCACCCTTCCAGGGCTCGAATCAGACGCCTCTCAATGCATCCTCTGTATCAGTCCTGGGTGACTGCAGGTAAATTGGAGGGCCGGCTTTCAGAGGTTGGGGGACTTTCTTAGTACATAATACCCTGCTGCCGAGACACGTATTCTTATTAGAATTTTTATTTTACATATGAACAGAATGCTTGATTTTGTTCTGTTTTGATTATGGAAGCTCCCACCATTGATATCTCACTGTCATTTCATAGTTACTATGTTTAAAAATGATCTCATCAATCACCACATCACCTTTCAGTCCTGTCTGCCACCATTTCCTCTGCCATTTGTTTCTTTCTCTTATATCCCATATTTACTTAAAGCTGCCACATCTTCCTAGAACTCTTAGAAACCTTGACTCATCCTTGTCAGTTGCCAATTATTATTGAACTGTTTCTGTTGTGTTTCTTGCAAGCTTCCTTTCCCTCCCCTCCCCTCATTGGGCATCAAATTTTCTTGTACAGACTTATGGGCAGAACACTTGGGTGGTTCTTTGAAACTCACTTTCCTTATCTGCAAGATGTGGTTAAAAATATTGACCTAGCAGAGTTATAAGAATTTGAGAACACGTATAAAGCACATAGCTTGGGACAGAATTAGTACTTGATAAATATAGGCTGTGTTATTCTTAAGTTCCCTCACTGGTCCCCTTGAATCTAGGCTCTTTCTGGTCCCTTCTCAGTCACTTGGTCCATCTCGTACACTGCTGCTGTCAGAGCTCCACGTTGCCACATTCAGTGGCCCTTCCTCAGCCCGCCTCTTATTTATCAGCTGGTCAGTTGATTGCTTCCTCTTTCTGAAATACTTCCCCTCCCTGATTTGAAGGACATCACTGGCTTGGTTCTCCTGTTCATCCCCTTGCCTTTTCCTGCTTCTAAAGCTGTGTGCAGTGCTGGGGCTCATGACCCCTTCTTCCATCCTCAAAGATTTGTAGTCAGACCGCCTCCTGCTGTCACATCTGCCCCTTATGAGGACACTTGTGTTTGCATTTAGGGCTCGCTTGGACCATCCAGGATAGACTTCTCTTTCCTGTCTTAAGGTCCTTAATCACATTTGAAAAGTCACATCCATAGGCTCCAGAGATGAGGACTTGGTTGTTTTGCTGTGGGGGTGAGAGGTGATCATTTAGCTTACTACAGGCCAAAATCATCTAGAAGCTAGAGGTCACAGGAGCCTATTGATAAGGTTCATAGGGGCCAACCTTATAAGTGACTGCACTACTGCCCTTCCTCTGCCAATCTCCATGCTCGGTCTGCTCCACCTACACCGGCTTCCTGGCTCTTCCCTTGAATGAAAAGTGCATTTCTCCTTCAGGGTCTTTGCGTTTTGCGTATTTTTAGTGTGTTGTCCCCACTAGTATCTAAGTGCCATGAAACAAAATTACTTGGAATTGTTTGCCTTTTTTCCCTCAGTACCTAGGACAAGGTCTAGCTCATAGTAAATATTGGTGGTTCAGTTACTATCAATGAGCCTGTGGTATTGGTACTTCCCCTGCTCAAAAATGCCTAAGGAATAATGTCTGCCTCTTGGGCCTGCAGTTTCCTTTTCTGTAATCTTTCTTCATCCTCCTTTCTACTTTCTGCCTTCATTTCCCACTCCTCGTCAGAATGTGCTTCAGTCTGACCAGCTACTCATGCTTCCCCAAAATATGCAGAGATTTTTGTTTGCGTTTTGCTCATTCCATTCCTTCTGCCTGAAATGACTGACCTGCCTGACACCTGTATCCGTCCAGCTTTACTTGTTCTTTCAGTCCTAGTGCAAACATCTCCCTGAGGCAACCTTGACTCTTACCCACTGGGTGCGATCTTTTCCTTTCTTGAGTTCAGGTGGAACTTCGAAATTCTCCCTTTTTGCTCCTGTTGTCTTATACTTTATATTTTTTCTCTACTTCTAGACTGTAGATTTCTCGAGGGAAGAATCTGTTTATGATTAGACTTTCCACCTCTTAATTCTTTTCACTTGGTTGGACACCAGTAATGACTTACTGGTAGGCTATTAAAAACATCTTGATTTTGCACTCCAACGTGGTGTGACAGGGTCACAATGTCATTTAAAGCTACCGGCGAGCAGTTTTTTGCGGGATGGGAAAAAATGGAAATGGGTACAGGCTGACTTGGATTACCTACCGAGATGTGAGTACAGAGCTCTCATCTGAGTGACAGCTGTGGCCTTTATTTCCCTTAGCTGTTCAGGGCAACAATGAAGTGTCCATGTGGGACATGGAGACCGGTGACAGAAGACTCACTCTCTGGGCCAGCAGTGCACCACCACTTTCTGAGTTACAGGTTTGACTCCAGTTTTTATTATAAAGGCTGATATAATTTCCCACATCCCAAGTTCCTTCAGACACTTCCAAACATGGTATCTGTTGGATGTTTTGGTTATGTTTTCAATTAAGTATTAGGTGGCCATTGCCACGGGGGAGCTCCCATTTCCTTAGACTGACTAGTGTCTGCTCATGGGGTGTTTGGGGTGCTAGCTCCATCAAGTTTATAATCTCTCTTTAGAACCCCAGTTAAATAGGTAAGGCCCAGGTTGGTGTTAAGATCATTTAAAAAAAATGGAACATGATACTCTTGCATACACTTTTGTTCTTAATTGTTAATGTTGCTAAGAAAGGCAGAAAACTTTTTCTCCTCTTGTTGAGGTCCTTTTCATCCAGAATAGAAAATTTTAGGAAGCTGAAGAGTCTTTGCCTCTTCATTTAGAATGATACAAAGCAAATGCATTGTAAAGTCCCAAGGAAAGAAATACATAAGACGTACAAAACCAGTCTCTCATTTCTTCCGTTAACCAGGTGCCCATAACGCCACTGACAATTGATTATCTCTAGAAATGGCACCATCATATATGGAATACGCTGGTACCTTTTGTTTGACTCATTTATTTCTTTTAAGCCTTCTCCTCACAGTGTTCATGGTATCTACTGTAGTCCTGCAGATGGAAATCCTATCCTGCTAGCAGCTGGCTCAGACATGAAAATAAGGTATAATATCTGGTAAAGAATACTTCACGCAACAGTTAAAAGGGGTAATAAAATGTGGAAGGATACTACGAATAATACTATTGTGTTCTTTATTATTCATATTAGTAATATTGTAATGTTTAAAGTCATCCACATCTTGCAAGGACAGCTGTTAATACTTCATTTGTAACTAATTTTATGCTGTTTTAGCAAAATCTCTTTCCCTAATGCAAAAGAAGCTACGCATTGATAAATGTAAGCCAGTGATTACTAGTTCCTTCCCTCCTCCTTCAGAGATATCACCATTTGATTCCTGTTCCATAGGTTTTGGGACTTGGCTTACCCAGAAAGGTCCTATATTGTTGCTGGAAGTACTAGTTCTCCGTCTGTGTCCTACTACAGGAAAATAATTGAAGGCACCGAAGTCGTCCAGGTATAAGCAGTCTTGTCTTTTCTTCAACTTTTGTAGGTGTCAATGGCCTTCATAAACATTGAGTTGATTATAATAAATGGCAGTATTTCTTCAAGTTTAAGAAATGTTTATTTTCTCTTGACTTCTTTGAATTTTAAAAAATTAACTTTTATTAAGGTATAATAAACATATCAAAAATGCACATATAAGTGTACCACTTGAAGTAAGAACTTTATACCTTGCTCAGTCCTTAAGGAAAATAATAGGACAACTTTAGAAGGAAGTACCTTTAAGATCATCCAGCTAGTAATCAGCAAGGGTGAGATTCAAACCTGGCTCTTGGGACTCTAAAGCCTGTGTTCTTGAGTTAGACAAAAACTTCAAATGAGGTAATATACCTGAATGGGCCCAAGTAAGTGCCCAATAGATGAAAGTATGCTTTCTTCATGACAGATAATAATGAACTTTAGAAATATTAAATATCTGATCTGTATTTACATCCACATTCTGATTATTTATACCTCTTAATATATACTTACCCTTTTGACTTTGACCAAAGGTAATATGCACAGATTAGCTTGTTTCTAAGTTTCACACAATTGTAAGTGGCTCCTCATGGAATCTGATGACTGGAAGCCTAGATTACCATGTATCTGTGGGAGCGTGGCTGCTTCGCCAAGGGGAATTAGCTTCAGCAACATGCAGGCTATCCCAAAAGCAAGAATACTTACAACAGGTAGAATGTGGTACAGGCTTTTAACTTCTGGCTTTCTCCTTGACTTTTAACCATGAAACAGGAAATTCAGAATAAGCAGAAGGTAGGACCAAGTGATGACACCCCTCGGAGGGGCCCTGAGTCTCTGCCTGTGGGACATCACGACATCATCACAGATGTGGCCACGTTCCAGACAACCCAGGGCTTCATTGTAACTGCTTCCAGAGATGGGATTGTTAAGGTGTGGAAATGAAAACCTAGTGATTTGTATAATTTGTATAAATAAACTGTACTCAAGTAAAAAGGTATATTTAGAGAAAAGTGAGAATTGACCCCTTCGCTTAATTTTCAATATCATGTCTCTACATTAATGTTTCATGATAAAATAAATCCCACCCAAGGTAGTTAAAGTACATTGCACTTGACTAGTACACTTGTGTATACCTCTGTGAGAATCAGCCAGACAGTTTCTGGGACTTTTTATTGTATATATCACAGAGGTGAAGAATTTAAAATGCTAAGACTTATATGATCTCACTTTACTTTGTATTGAAAAAAGATGGTTGTAAGCTATTATAATGTTAACACATTTTTGCTATTAAAAATGCTATTCAAAGCAGCCAATAAACTGTATTCAAGCATCTTGAGGGTTTGCATTTGTCTTTTGCTGGTGTTTCTAACAGTAAATTTTAGCAGAAGAATAAACCCTCTAGCAGCATTTGTTCTGAAGAAATGGATTCTGTCACAAAGAATCAGTGATGGAAGTGGGCCTTCCACTGAAATCTCTGGACTGTCAGTATTATGCTCTTTGTTCTAATCTTACCATGTATCTTATAGTCTGCCCTTTTTAGTTATTTAATATGATAGAATTTATCTCCTACGTATCAGTGTTAGAGAAATGTGGCTCTTTTTAGCCGTCATTACTGTTTTTATAGGCTCTACTATAAATTCTAAAACTTGGCCCAACAGCTTGTTTTTATCCAGTGTAGATTATTTATTAAATGCATGAAAAAGGAAGAAAAATAAGAAGGATTAAGCTGTTAACATGCCAAAATTTATATTTTTAAAAAACTGAAATTGGCCTTTCCCAATAAAATATACCCTTCAAGGTTGTTATTGTTCATACACGAACCTGATTCTCTCTCCACATTTAATTGCCATCCATTTGCAGAAGCGTTTATGGTGTTCAAAATATTTCAGTTTGGAATTAGTTACATGGGCCTATAAAACTAAAAAGTTGAATAGATCAGTGGGAAAATACTGCTTGTTTAAGAACTGCTCCAAAAATTTAAATTGCTGTATTTATATAATGTAGTTATGGTACATGACAGTTTTCAATGAATATGGCTGAGTGCATGAGTTACTACACTTAGAGTTCAGACAGGTAAACAACAAACCATCAGAAAATCCTGTCATTCAGAAAGGTCAGCAATGGAGAGGGTCCAAGATGGTGGCCTAGGAATAATACCTCAGAGTCATCTACGCAGAGAGCAGTTCCTCCTGAAGAACAACTGAGGGCCGGCTGAACAGCTACTTCAGAACAAATGAGAGAGGGATCCCATAGAGAAGGAAGGAAAGGTGGAGATACAGGAACCTTACCTTGATGGGGCGACTTGCAGTAGTGGGGATAATAGTGAGGAGCTCACATGTGCAAACTTGCCTGCTCTGAGAGACAGTGATAAAACTGATTCAAAGGGCACCAAGATTATATGTGAAAAAAAATCCATTTACTTTCCCCAAGGTGTCTGCTAAACAGGTGGGGAACTGTGGGAACTCTGGACTCGGAGGCATCGGTGGCACCTTTGTTTACGTTCCCCATCCACCTACATACAGGAGGGAGCTACATCCAAGCACTTGAGCTGTTCTGTAATGCCTTCACAGCTTCCCGGGTCCGTCGGCCAGACCCTGCTGCAGCGCTGGCCAGCAGCCCCTAGGCCTCGTGCCCCGGACTGCCTCAGCAAATGCCTGCTGCGTCCCAGGGCACCACACACGCCAGTACAGCTCCAGCCAGCCTGCCAGAATTGCCCAGCACATAATGCAGTTTACGCAGAGGTCGCTCCTACACAAGGCCACTCCTTCAAGACCAGGAGAGAGAGCTGTTTTGTCTAATTCATAGTAACAGACACAGAAAAGCAAAATGAAAAGACAAGAATATTTTTCAAATGAAGGAACAAGAAAAAATCCCAGATAAAAACCCTAGTCAAACAGCTGTAAGTATTTGCGCGATAAAGAATTCGAAGTAACAATCATAAGGATGCTCATTGAACTTGGGAGAAGAATAGAGCAACTTAGGGAGAACTTCAACAAAGAGAATATATAATAAAGAACAAATAGATCTGAAGACTGTAATAGCCAAAATGAAATATACACTAGAGGAAATCAAAAGCAGATTAGATGACACAGATAAACAGATGAGTGACCTGGAGGACAATAGTGGAAATCACGCAATCAACAGCCAAAGAAAAAATAATTTAAAAAAACAAGGATACTTTAAGGGACATCTGGGACAACATCAAGCACACTTAACATTTGTATTACTGTATAGGTATCCCAGAAGGAGAAGAGAGGGCAGAAAGCTTATTTGAAGAAATAATAACTGAAAACTTCCCTAACCTGGGGAAGGAAAGATTTCCAGGTCCAGGGAGCACAGAGAGTTCCAAACAAAATGAACCCAAAGAACCACACCAAGACATTGTCACCTCCAAAGGAAGTCCCATAAGGCTATCAGCTGATCTCTCAGAAACGTCATAGGCCAGAAGGGAGTGATAGGACATACAGATATTTAAAATCTGAAAGGAAGGAACCTACAACCTAGAACACTCATCCTGGATAGGTTAATTTCAGAATTGAAGAAGAGAGCGTTTCCAAGACAAGCAAAACTAAAGGAGTTCCTCGCTGGCTATATAAGAAATATTTAAAAGGTATATTTAAAGCAGAACAATAAAAGCCATAACCAGAAATAAAGTATATAAAAGAAGAAATTGCACTGGTAATGTAAATACATCATAAAGGCAATGAATCAGTTACTTAAAAAGTTATGATGGTTAAAGACAAAAGCAGGAGAATCAACTATAACTACAAATGTTTAAGGGACACAAAACAAAAAGGCATAAACTGACAAAAAAAATGGGGGGGGTAGTAAAAATGCAGCATTTTTAGAATGCATTCAAATTTAAATGCCTAACAGCTTAAAACACACAGCAATGTATATTGATTGATATATATGAACCTTATGGTAATGACAAACCAAAAACCTACAAAACATACACAGAAAATAAAGAGAAAGGAACCCAAACATAACACTAAAAAATCCTAGCAGACCACAGGAGAAGAAACCAAGAAAAGAAGAAATGGAAAACTAAAAAATCAACTAAAAAACACCTAAAAAACAATGAACAAAATGCAATAAGTAATTACTTTAAGTGCAAATGGACTAACTGCTTCAATCAAAAGACATGGGGTAGCTGAATGATTAATAACTTTTTGTAAGACCCATTTATATGCTGCCTACAAGAGACTAACAGACTGAAAGACACACACAGGCTGAAAGTGAAGGGTTGGCAAAAGATATTCTATGCAATTAGAAACAAAAAGAGGACTGGGATAGCTGAAAATATCAATGACATTTTCCACAGAAGTATAAAAATAATCCTAATATTCATAGCAGATAAAACAGACTTCAAAAAACTGTAAAAGAACAAAAAGGGCATATGATAAAAGGGTCAACCCTGGAAGTGGAGTAATATTCATAAATATACATTCAACATAGGAGCACCGAAATATTATAAATATTAACAACCATAAAGGACATTGGTTCAATACAAATTGACAGCAATATAATAATAGTGAACTTTATACCCCACTTACATCAATGGATAAATCTTTCAGACAGAAAATCAACAAGGAAACAGTGGCCTTGAATGACACATTATAGCAGATGGACTTAATAGATACTTAATCCCAGAACTGCAGAGTACATGTTCCTTACAAGTGGACATGGAACCTTTTCCAGGATAGGTCACATTAGGCCACAAAATAAGTCTCAATAAACTCATGAAGACAAATCATATCAACGATATTTTATGACCACAACATACTGAAACTAGAAATGAATAACAAGAAGAAAACTGAGATATGAAATGCTATTAAGTGGATCAAAGAAGAAATTACAGAAGAAATAAATGTCTTGAGACAAAAGTGGAAACAAAACTTTCTAAAATTTATGGGATGCAGCAAAAGCAGTTGTAAGAAGGAAATTTATAACAATACAGGCCTACCTTATAAAACAAGGAAAATCCCAAATAAACAACATAACTTGACACCTAAAGGAACTAGAAAAAGAACAAAGCCCAAAGTGAGTAGAAGGAAGAATAATAATAAAACAGAGTGGAAATAAATAAAAGTAGAGACTTAAAAAAAAAACAAAACACAAGATCAATGAAGCTAAGAGCTGGTTCTTTGAAAAGATAAACAAAATTAATGAACCTTTAGCCAGTTATCAAGAAAAAAACAGGGCCCAGATAAATAAATTAAGAAAAGAAAGAGGAGTTACAACTGGTGTTATAGAAGCACAAAGGATCATAAAAGAATACTAGGCCAACAAATTGGACATGAACAAACTCCTAGAAAAATACAACCTTCTGAGACTGAACAAGGGAAAAAATAGAAAGTTTGAACAGACTGTTAGTAACAAAATTGAATCAGTGATCAAAAAACACCCAACAAACAAAAGTTCAGGACCAGATGCCTTCACAGGTAAATTCTACCAAACATTTATAGAAAAAGTTAATACCTATACTTTTCAAACTATTCCAAAAAATTCAAGAGAAAGGGACCCATCCAAACTCTTTCTGTGAAGCCAGCATTACCCTGATACCAAAATCAGACAGAGATTGAGAGAGAGACAGAGACAGAGACAGAAGAAACAAAAAATTACAAGCCAATATCTCTAATGGACATTGATGCAAAAATTCTTAACAAAATATTAGCAGACTGGACATGGCTGGGTGGCTCACTTGGTTGGAGTGTCATCATGTGCACCAAAATGTTGCTGGTTTGATCCCCAGTGAGGGCACATACGTAGGTTCTGGGTTCCACTCCTGGTCAGGGCATACTGGAGGCAACCAGTTGATTGATATTCCTCTTTTACATTGATTCATGATATGAAACCATGAAAAACCCTGAATTGCCAAAGCAATCTTGAGAAAGAAAGATGATGTTGGAGGTATCATGCCCCCTGATTTCAAACTATCATATAAGCTATATTAATTAAAAAAAAAAAAAAAAAAAAAAAAAACAACAACAGTCTAGTATGGGCACAAAAAATACAGAACCCAGAAATAAGAACATGCATACATGATCAATTAATATATGACAAAGGAGGCAAGAATATACAACAGGGAAATGACAGTCTCTTCAATAAATGGTGTAGGGAAAACTGTATACATACATGCAAGACAACAGCAGCAACAAAAGAATCTGGACCACTTCTTACATGATATAAAAAATCAACTCAGAATGGATTGAAGACTTAAATGTAAGACCTGAAGCATACAACTAGAAGAAAATAGGCAGTAAACTCTTGACATCAGCCTTAGCAATATGTATATATATATTTTGGTTACATCTCCCTGCGCAAGAGCAACAAAAGCAAGAATAAACAAAGGGAATACATCAAACTGAAAAGCTTTTACATTGTTATGTTGCATTACCTTTGTTTCCCTTGAAGTATGCTAAGACTGTATTTACAGTTTCTAGTTACTAAGTCAGATTTAGGGTCTGCAGTGTTTGGGGGAAATTTTTTTGAGACATAAACTGTTATGCTGAGAATGGGCTGCAAACCTGGAGCCATTGGATGATCCAGGACTGATAAATGTGGGAAATACTGAGGAAAATAATGGAGTAGGCTGATGGTGATAATTCTTTTCTCACCTTACCATCCTGCCATCCATTCTTCTCCCCCTTATTATACCCTCATCGCTTTTTAAAAGAGGTCATTTGGGTGAGTTGTTACTAAAGTACGTATTACGATGTGATGCTATGTTGACCTGGATCTCCTTTCGACTTCCACACTTTTTTCTTTAACACGTTTGACTCATAACTCAGTGCAGAGAAAATAGGCATGTTCTTTGCAGTCAGTTAACACTAGGGATTTTATATTTTATTTTATTTTATTTATATATTATTTATTTTTAGAGGGGAAGGGAGGTAGAAAGAGAGTTGCCTCTCGTGTGCCCCCATCTGGGGACCTGGTTGGGAACTCAGGCATGTGCCCTGACTGGGAATCGAAGCAGTGACCCTTTGGTTTGCAGGTTGACACTCAATCCACTGAGCCACAGCAGCCAGAGCTAGGGATTTATTTTTTAAAAAATTTAATATTTGCAGTATGTTTCAGATTCTTCACCTATTAATGATATAAAAGATGACCCAAAAATGCTAAAATAATCTCAATTACCAAGGGGAATTTTTGTTTGGTGTACTTTACTTATCAATGCAGAAAGAAGGCAAATACATGTTTAAAGTATTTCCAGCAATAAGCAGAAAAAAAAGGAGTTTGTGCTTAATCCAAAGTTAAAAATCTTTTATTAAAATACCTCTTAAGTATTGCATATCGATATCCTGTACTTAGAACATAATTTTTTCCTGAACCTCTAAGACCACATAAAATATGAAGAAACTTGATGTGTTCTATTTTTTTCTATTACCTGAGTATGAATATGATAGCTAAACTCCTTGCCTCCCTGCCGAAGACATTGGAAGTGATCCCTGTGGAGTTGCCTGAGTAAAGATGGCAGAAGTGGTTTAAAAATACATTGCAGGTAGCTTCTCTTCTCCAGGTGTTAGGAACAGAGGTATAGAAAAGAAAATCAGACCATACCTACTAGTGTTAGGTGTCAGCAACTATCTGTCCCATATGTCCAAGCTGGGCCTCACTCCCCCCCAAAGAACGATATTCTGCCTAGCAGGGCCTGTGGAGTCACCTCTTGTAAGGCCTAGACATTGTGTCCAAATTAAAAATGCTACTTGGGTGTTTAGTTGAAAATATCAGACTCATCATAAGGTTAATAATTACATGATTTGGCTTGGGGTAAGGAGAGAGTCGTCAGAGAATGCTAGTTGAGGCACTTTGAAGATTTTTCCTGCTTGAACTTACTCTGACCTCTTGTGCGTCTCTGCCACCCCATATATTGTATATTTGAAGATTAAAATATTAACAACTCCCTTCTCTTTTCCAATCAGTATGCATTTAAGGCTCTTTCTAGAGCTCTGCCATTCCTGTTCAGTGCTGTTCACTATTTACTAAGTAACTACGTGATGGGTAAAAGTAACGCAGAGCTTCACCATGACAGGCTGAGTCTTTACTCTCTTTGCCCAAATATATGGGTGAGTAAAAAATAACAAATGACAATAATGGGAAAGAAAGGAAGAACAAGAGTCCACAAAAATGTCCAGGCAGGAGGCTCTATATAATGAAAAGGGGACGTCCAGGTCAAAAAAATAATTTATATTCTGGGGGCATTAATGAGTTTCTCAGTGAGTGAGGGAGGATTTGGAGCTGGGGGAAAAAATTACCCTCTGCTTCTCACCTGTCCAAGCAAACAATTGCAGAAGGTGGGAGGAAACCTTCCAGCACAACTCCATCGAAGACTACTCAATCCATACAGGCACAGTGATGTGTTTAAACGGACTCATTGGGGGAAGCCGAAGTTTCAAATGATGATATACCAACAAAGGTTGTCTTCCAAAACAACCTTTGGTTAACCAGGTGAGCATTAAACAGTACTAAATTGAGAAAGATGGCTTGGTGTGCAGAAAATGGGCTGGACAGAGATCAATAATCAAATGAATTAGCATTCACCCCTGTACACACATGTATATATAAAATTTACCCTCAAATTATAATCACCATTAGACTTTTCAAAAATACTTCTTCATTCTTCCATCTTTTAATGATAACAGTTCTTGAATATTCAGTCTTAGTATGTTGGAATTATCAGGAGTGGTCAAATAAATGGACAAGATATATCTTAATACCAATGAGTGCAAGCAGTCAAGTTACTTCATAATCTACGATCTGTGGTTCATCCAGCCCTCCAGATACAGGCAGACATCAAAATAAAAGTTACCCATACTTCTGGCAGTGAATTTAGTTATATAAGTCCAGAGTCTTACCATGCTTTCTAAAGTTAAATTCTTCAAGCACCTCCTTCATCATGTCATTTGGGAACAGTTTTTATCACTTTTCCATTTTTAAAGGTATAGGATGTGTTCCTGGTAACATTTTGAACAGTATTTTCTCTGCTCTTTCTTGCTACTCTTGAAACATATTTTTTATCTTGAAAGGACTTTGCCTTTTGTAACACATCTTTAAGGGCGTCTTTATGTGGTCCAGGGACAAAGCTATACAACAAAAGAAAAACATTATAGAAGATAAAGGGCATTTCAACTTTAACAGACTCTATATTAATCTTTCCTCCTAAATTAACTGTTGCCCCCATTTCTTGTTGCATCCTTCTTTCTGGGTAATTTTATTAAGATTACTAAACTGAGCAGATATATCAGAAACTGATAAGACATCTTGTCAAAGTGTGCACAAGTATAATTTCAAAAATGATGTTTCTTCTTCATGGAACATGTTCCACCCAAAACTTCATCTGGTTGGCTCCTGCTTATTCAGATTTGGGTTCAAATGGTACCTCATTAGAGACCACCATATCTATAGTTTTCCCAGTCTCACTCCCACTTCCAGTCCATCAGCACAACATGCTCTTATATATTTTCATAACATTTATGACCATCTGGATTGTTATTTGCTTGTAAACGTCTTTGTGATCTGTTTTCCACTCTTCCACCCACCTGGACAGAAATTCAATTTCACAAGACCATGTCTGGTAACCACTGTAATCCCCGGAACCAAGAAGCACATAGTAGACATTCAGTATTTTTCTAATGAAAGCATAGATGAGTACTATCCCATTCTTTCCTCTCTCCCTTCCTTTCACTTATCCACCTATCCATCCACCCTTCCATCCAAATGTTTACTTTCTGGTCTATGGAAGGTACTGTGTGAGGTATGGGGCGGGGCCAGGACAGCAACACAGAAACAGTGCCCTATCTGTCAGGTGCATAATTTGATTGGAAGTCATGAGGAGCCCAATAGTACAAAGAGAGAGGGAGTCAGGCTCTGAAACACCCTGAATGCCAGACTGAGAAATCAAGGAATCATAGAAGCCAAGTGTTGACTAAACGTTCTAGCCTGTCCAATAAAACTCAGTGCTGCAGGAAATGTCCTGTAATCTTCACTGGCCAGTATGGCAGACACTAGCCACATGTGGCTATTGAGCACTTGAAATGTGGTTAATGTGACCAAGAAACTGAATTTTTAATTTCAATTAATTGAAAGGTAGTGGCTCGTGTATTGGACAGCACACAAAGGGAGCCATTTCAGATGACATTATTTTACAGGAAAATGGCAGAAAGAGTTTTGGTTCCAAAAACATTTTTTATATTCCATATCCTCTACTTATTAGTTGAGCAGTTTTGAGCAAATCATTTAACTAGAGTGATCCTGGTTTCTTCGGGTACAAAATGTGGGTAAAAACAACCTATGCTGTTGTGAGCAACAACTTAAACCACCTAGACTAGTTGCCATGGTGCTCTATTGGTTACAGACGAGGAAACTGAGGTGCAAATAGAGGTTGAAGGTCAATGACAGAGCTGAGACTATAATCTGACTCTTCTGATACTAAGAGTCCTATGTTACTTTCAGTGAATTTGGTTTTTATTTGGGACACTATAAAGAACCATCAAGATAAGTGGAATAAGAAAGTGAAATGATACATGTTATACTTTCCGAAGCACCTGGATATGGGTGCGGAACCACATGAAGGCAGATGGCCTGGGGCAGGTTGGACAATTAAGGTATGAGGAACTGGAATATAAGCTTTTCAAAAACATTTTTAGAGTGAGTGTGTGAGAGCCTGGTGGCTTAAGAAGAGAAGGTTTATCAATACCTATAAACCTTAGAAATTAGCTGAATTGTGGTCAAGATATAGAGAACTCCAAATGCAGAGACCAGAAAAACAGAGACAATGTTTACTATGATCTATTTCTTCATTGGGATTTTTCTGCTTTCACCAGCTGGAAATATGATCTCTCTTATAAGAACATCAGCATTTAGAAAATGAGTAAGTGAAAGATAAGATAATTTAAAATTAAGCTCACTTCTCTCACACGCACCACATACCTTCTTTCATCTATAATGATAGTTAGGGGTGAAGGAGACATCAAACCAACAAAGAAAATCATGCCATTCATGTTACATAGACCCTGACACCTCCGTGCATTATATTCTATATGTCTGGGCTTCTGAGACTCAAATCCCAAAGTGTGACTCAGTTCACTTCTGTCAACGCTATCAGGAATACTCAGTTAATCAACAAACTCCTCCTGGTTACCAAGAACAGCACTCATGGCTAAATTTCAGTGCAAATACAGTTTCCTCACACCTTACCACATTTTTGTTCTTCTCTGTATTTCTTATTAAATTCCAGACTAAATATTATGAACTCAAATTCCCCAAAGCCCTAATTTTCTATATGCACCAAACATTGCTCCACAGATCATGGAGATTATGTTATTTTGAGCTGGGAACACACTTTTCATGGCTTGAGTTTATCTTATCTATACTGTCTCTCCTATCTCTCCCCCAGTTCCCCTCTACCCACTGCATACTTTTTATGCAATGGATAGCTTAGTTATTTTTGTTATATTCCTCCCTCTCTGTTAAGAAAAACATTGTTAAATTGGTATCTACTTCTTTAACATAGCATTGCTATCTTTTCTCTTCCCTCAAATATTTATATTCTCAAAAGGGTTGGAAATGATAAATACCATATCTCTGAATTTTCAGTTTTCATTTGGTTGTATATAGGAGCTTGTATTAGATAAACATTTGATAAGAATCATTTCATTACCTTGTTTGGGAATCACATAGACTTTATATACTTCTTTCTCCTACTCTACATTGTTTAGCTACTTCTTCACTGATTGGTAACTCCAACAATAGGTAGTCAAGATCAAGCCAGGGATGAAATAAGTCAATTCACTTTGCAATGTGTGCCCATGACCAGCAAAGCTTGTGGAAAGATGTGGCAACTAGATAAAATGAGGTGGACGGATAGGACTCCTTATCGATTTCACAGATCAGAGATTCCTCCATCTATGCAGACAAGCAGGAGTCTGCCATACTGCATATACCAGTTGCCTGGATTCACTGCAGTAGAAAATGCAGACAAGATTGCTTCTATTCCGAGAACTTTAACATACATTTTGTGTGTCAAAAAAAAAAAAAAAAAAAAAAAACACTTTGGAAAGCAGAATTACAACAGATGTATTATTCATATGGCATTGATGACTATGTCCATTTTTTACAACTTAGTTGTTTTGGCTCTGGTCTGTCAACGCTTTAAAGTCTGGCGCTTTAAAGTCTGGCACAAGCGCTTGCCTGACTGAATGAAGCAATAAGCAGGTGGCTTTCTGTCTTTTATTACCTCTGAGCAGATCTACACGCTTGCAAAGAGGCTGCACTGCAATCTCACCCTCACTGACCATCTGCGTCCTTGGTTGACTGTGTTTTGGTCCAGTTTCTTTCTTTTTCCATCTGATAAGAACCAGCTTCTACCTGTATTTCTTAAAATCTCGCAGAAGAATGATCTAATTCTTATGCAGGTCATTCTCAGGACTTGGCAAGTCATTGTCTTCTTCCTCAATTCTGTGTGCTCAATTCTGCCTTACTTCCCTTGAAAAGCTCAGGCAGGGAGTTTCAGAAGCAGCTGTGTGGCTTGTTACCTTTTATTATAGTCTTTGGTCCTTAGAGAAGGCCTGGGGTGTCCTGGCCTAACACACCATCGGTGAGTTACTGACAGGTATGGGTTTCATGTCAATTTCTGACACTGCAGTCAGTTCCTAACATTTCACCATTTTGGATACATAGGGGAAGCTGAGCCTCCAGGCGTATCTAAGGCAATGTGCGGACGAGAAATGAAACTTCTGTCCCAAAGCACTGTGAATCCCCTCCCTCACCCATTCCTCTTCAAACAATGCAAGGAAGGAGCATTTTCCAAAAATGCCTTTTAATTTGTATAAGCTGAGCAGATGCAGTGGTCAGCACTTATGGCCCTTTTGCACGCTTCCAGACACCTGCAGCAGGGGGAGCCCCACTCTTGGTGGACTCGCTGCACAGGCACGTTTAAGGCCTGACTTCAGGAAGCATTTGCTGCTGGACAGTTCCCTGCCTCCCGATAAAGTGCGGAGAGCCATTCCAGGCAGAGGCTTCACGAAGAGTCTTGGAGCCGGAGCTTCCGGACTGGGAGTGCGTCTCTGGCCCTGTTTACCACGCAGAAATGCACACAGTGCACAATAAAAGTCAGCACACTGTCAAAGGCATTTGCTTAAGTGCGATTCCCAGAGGCTGGTGCACATTTCATTTCAGTCCGATGTGAGCAGGTGTGTGTTAGCACAGCATGATTTCCCACTGAAACAAAGAAACCCTCTTCTAACTACCTGATTTAAATTATTTCTAATTTTAAAAATGTTAGTATTCATACAGGCAAAAGATACTATATAAATATTTGTTATTGTTTTAAAAGAATTAATGTTTGTCTTTGTTGATACTTTAACATATCTTAATTAAAAATAATGTTTTAATTTGTCTGTGTCTTTGGGTATATTCTATTTTTCTTCTATAATACTGTAAGAGCAATGTTTAACTCCTTAAGTGTTGGAGTTTAAAAAATTGCCCTAACATAATGATTAAGATTATAAACTTCCCTCAATTATGAATTCTGACATACTCCCACACGTTTTGACATATGACATCTCATTATACAGTTTTAAGTATGTTTACATTTTCATTTTTTTTGTCCCATTAGATTGTGATTTTAATTAAAAAATGTATGGGCATTACAATATTGTTTTTATTAATTTCTATCTTTGTTGCACTATGTGTGATCAGATCATTTGGATTGATGGCACCGATTCTTACAGGTGTGCTCATGCTTGCTTGATAAGTTAAAAATTGTACAATGAACACCTGTAAACCCTTTACCTTGATCCAATGGCTGTTAATATTCCAGGGGTTCTTCAGAAGAGTGCCTCATTTTTCTGTGCAGGGTTCTAAATTAGTTTATTAAATCAAGTTTGTTACTTATGATTAATTCTTTTACTTCTTTACTAATTTTTGTCTGCTTTACCTATCAATATTCAGACTGGTATACTGAAATCTCCAACCTTGATGACAGTTCTCTGGCAATTTCTCCCCCGTGTAATGTTTCAATTTCTACTTTGTTATTTTAAGATTTTATTACCCCCTTAAAAATTAGAATTCTTGTATCCTCTTCAGGATTTAATACTGTCATCATGTAGTAACCCTCTTTATTCCCACAAAATGGTTTTATTTAAAAGCATATTTTATCCAATAGTGATACAGTTATTCCAACTTTCTAAAATGTTTCCCTGGTATACTTTTTCTGGTAATGTTACTTCGAACTTTTACATTTCTTATTTTGTAGCTGTGTGTCTTGAAAACAGTTATAGCTGGATTTATTTTGTTTCTTAAATCCATCAATTTCTGACTGTAACTGGCATATTTGGTCTATGTGTTTTTATTTTGATTACAGATACTTTAAAATTGATTTTCTCCTGCTGTCTTACTTTTGCCCTTTACTTGTCCTTTCTTCCCTTTCCTGACTTTAAAAAAAAATGATTTGGGAAAGAGAGAGAGAGGAAGGAAGGGAAGAAGGCATGGGAGGGGGAGAGGGAGAGGGAGAGAGACGGGGAGAGAGAGAGACATTGATTTGTTTGTTCCACTTATTTATGTATTTATTGGTTGATTCTTATATGTGCTCTGACTGGGGATTAGATCCACATCCTGGCATATTGGGACGATGCTTGAGCCAACTGAGAACCCGGCCAGGGCCCTTTCCTGCCTTTTTATTAAAAATATTTATTATGTTATTTGTTTTTAATAACAAAAAATGATCTTATTGTTTAATGTCTTTTCTCAATGTTTCGTTTTTCTGATAAAATCACCAGGTTCCAAATATTTTAGTTCCATGCCTTTGTTAACAAGTATAGCCATTTTGTAACCCCCACAAATTAGATATTGCTGTTATTTAAAAATACATTTAATCCCTGGCCACTGTGGCTCAGTGGATTGAGCATCAGCCTGCGAGCCAAGTGTCACTGGTTCGATTCCCAGTCAGGGCACATGACTAGGTTGCACGTCAGGCCCCCGGTTGGGGGCATGAGTGACAGGCAACCACACAGTGATGTTTCTCTCCCTCTCTTTCTCCTTTCCCCTCTCTCTAAAAATAAAATAAACAAATAAATAATTTTAAAAATAAATAAATAAAAATATATTTAGTTTATTTAAATATTGACTAATTTTTATCATTAACTCTTCTTGCATCTCAGTCTTTCCTTCTTCGGTCATTTTTATTTTCCTTGAAGTACATACTATAGAAGTTCCTTTAGTAAAGGTCTTTTTGTGGTGAACTATTGTTTTTTGTTTACCCAAGTTGTCTTTGCTTTTCCAGGTTTCCTAAGTTGATAACAATTTTCTCTCACTCTTACTGAGAAAAGAGAGGGCTCATTAACGTGGAGCCTTGGTGTAAGACCCAACAATTAATGTTGAGAAAAACAGGTCTTTAATTACAATATTCCAATCTGGGGGTGAGGGGCCTATGAGCACTCACTCCTGCTCAGAGCCCTGTTCTCCCCTGAGACCCAGCACTTCCCTTGCTCCCCAAAAGGCTATTAGCCAGAACCAAACCCAAGAGTTCCCCTTTTCTTATCTGTCCTCTCCTTCAAATCTGGCATATGATGTCATCAGCCTCTGTATAATAGTCCAGAAAAGCATGTGCCGTGTTGCACTGGATCATGGTGAAGTCCAGGAAAGGCACAAGTCCTAAGAGAGTGTCCTCTCCACATGTCCTGAGTTTCCAGAGTCCCTGTAGAGTCTGGTTCTGCAAGGCAGAGTCCTTGATGGCTTCAGAGTCAGCTGGAGCAGGCATGACCAGAGCAGCAGCATGCTTGCCTTCTTACTAGCCCAGGCCACACGGTTGGATCCTGACTGCAAACCACACAGCTACTTCTCACATGTCTGCTACAGCCTGCTGCTCCATCATGCTCCTCTAACATGCTCCTTCCATTGTGCTTCTTCTCATGGTAGACAGGGCCCTTCTTTCACCTCAGACCTCATGGCAGGCTGGTGGGGTCCCTCGGCAGTCTTTCAAACTGCACGGCCCAGCGTGCCAAATGGCTGCCATCTTTCCTTCTCACCAGCTCCTTTCCTTACGGCTGACTCCTTCTTGCTCTCCCTTTCAGGCAAGGCTTGGCTACCTCCTTGTCATTGATATGCAAAGTATCTTTTTTTTTTTTTCAGTTTAAATTTTTTTTTTTTATTTTGGTTTTTCAATTACAGTTGTCCCCTTTTCCCCTAATTTCTCTCCCCCACCCAACCCACCCCCTCTCCCGCAATCATATCCCTCCCCGTTGTCCATGTCCATGAGTCTTTTATACAGGTTCTTTGACTAATCCCTTCCCTTACTTATCCCCCTTCTCTCCCTCCCCTCCCCCCTATTGACTGCTATTTTGCTCTTTGTTCTATTTAGTTCCTTTGTTTGTGTTGTTCTTTAGTTTCCTGTATTAGGTGATATCATATGGTATTTTTACCAGTCCTAGCTACCAGCCAGCCACAGATATGCAAAGTACCTTAAAAGCTGTATTATTTCCTTCCCCCATCCCCAAAACCATAGGGCTGTGGGGACTTTGGGGATTCCTGTTATATCACTGCTTTACAGGTTCCCAACAGTATTATGACTTCCACTATTGCTCCTGATAATTCAGCTGTCAGCCTAATTAGAGTTTCTTTGTAGGTGATCTTCCTAGTTGCTTTAAGTTTTCTTTGTCACAGTGTTCTGCATTCCCTTACACCATGTCTAACTGTTGTTTCCTTTTTTATTTATCCTGCATGTTATATCTTGCCTTTTCTTCAACTTTTAATTTATGTCTTTCATAAGTTCTTGAAAGTGATCATCTCTTTATGTCTTCAATATTCTCTCATTTATTATTTCTATTTTATCTTTCTAGAATCCCAATTACTATGATAGGTTAGATTTTTTCATTCTCTACTATCCATAAAGTTCTTATATTTATCTTCTCTGAATTCTGAGTAATTTTTTGTCTTTATTTTTCAGTCCATTGTTTTTCTTCATATGTGTTTAATAGTCTCTTTAAACCAATGAGTTTTATAAGTTTTTTTTCAATTTTGAAAATTGTCAAGATCACAGAATATTGTAAAGAACAGGACCATGAATAAATACCTGTAATACTTTTCACCTAGATGACTCTCCGTTATCATCTTGCTACTCTGTGTGTACATGCACATGCATGTATATACATATACACACATACATATCTATACACATGTTTGCATACACATGCATACACATACTATCCTACCTCCCCTTAGGAAAACCACCTGCCAGCAGGCTGCAGCCATCATGTATGTTACTCTTCAATACTCTAGCATACCTCTCTCAAGAACAAAGACATTCTTATACTAATGTGATACCATGATCACACACATATAATGAAATCCACGTGAATCAATAATATCATCCAGCCTATTGTTCATATCCAAATTCCCCCAATTGTCCCCTAAATACCATTCACATAAGCTTTTCTTTCTGAACTAGGATCAAATAAAGATCTACTCTATCACATTTGGCATTATGTCTCTTTAGTTTCTCCCTTTCTGGACGAGTACCCCATATCTTTCTGTAGTTCATGATATTGAAATTTATGAAGAACACAGGCCAGCTGTTCTGAAGAATATTCCACATTCTGGAATTGTCCAATATTATTATTAGACTTGGGTCAAATATTTCCAACAAGTATCTCATATAGGAGGCACGTAATATCAGATCTTGATTAAAGTGGGTAGTGACTGATCTTACTGCCAGATATCACCAAAAAAAGGCACAGCTCCCTCTTTGTAATTAATAAGTAATATGTGAGTGATTCTGTGGGACTGTGGAAGTAGCCTGCTCCCCACCGCCCAATGGTTTCAGCATTTCTTGATCCTTGATGACTCAGTTATTACATTTGGGATTACAAGTTGGTGGTTTTCTAATTCTACCATTTCTTCTACATTTATTAGCTTGCATACTTCTATAAAAAAAAGAGCTTTGACCCCCTCCTCCCTTTTTGGGTCTCTCCACAGACTTGTGGATTAAAAAAAAAAAATCAATGTGTTTTAATCCATCATTATTACCATCAGTATTCTATTTGATGTTCGAATTGTCCCAAATTCAGGCCAGGGAGAATCCTTTCAAGATAGCTCCTTTGTCCTTTTGATATGATGCTGTTTTTGACTACTTTCTTGCTTTCTGGCTTAATAAATATTCCAGGCTCACATTGTACTTCCCCTACTGCAGCCTAGAATTAGCTATTTCTCCAGGAAATCCTGGTTCCTTTTAGTGGGTAATGATATTTAGAAACTAAGATCTGGTCATTAGGCATGCTCATTACTACTGGAGGGCCCCACTGATTGTGATTGTTGTATTTCAACAATTAGATTTTCCACTTAACTGTTTTTTTTCCAAATCAAGCTGGTTACTTTTGATTATCTCTTACTCCCCCAAACTGTATTTCATATTGTTTAGCAATAGATTTTGTCCAAATAGGATGGAAGAACAGGAAGAAAAGGAGGGGGAGGAAATGATCAACAAGGTGGGGTGGGTGGGTGCATTCATTTATCAAGTAATACCCAGCAGCTAATACCTTCTCAACTGCCGCGGGGACTGCCGCAGGTTTGTAGAGCCGAGTCTATTGCACTTTGTTTTGAAGTTTATTGGTGGATATTTGTTGATTGCACCTAGAAAGAGAAAAATGTGTGATGAGTCTCTTATGCATGGCTATTAACATTACAGCAAAATGCTCTGTTTGCCAAGTGACACTTTGCTGTTTTTCGACACCCAGCGAGGGTGGCCATGTGAGATGAGAGGTTTCTCAGAGGAGTCTCTAAAACTGGGTTTTAGAAATACATCTCTGCCAAGTTTAAAGGTGGAAAATTCAACCTACTTTTCAATAAGATATCCTTAGCTTCTAAAATTGGTAAAACATTAGAGGAGTTATCATGAGCCAGTCCTAAGAGTCTGGCCTCTAACAGGTGAGTTAATCAGAATAGTTATTTTTATTTGTTCCTTTGAAATATAAAAATGCAAAGGGAAAACAATGGTACCTTGATGGTCTCTTTCATTAACAACAATAGAAACAATAGCGCCATCTTGGGTTTAATTCATTAGTGACTCATTTCATTTGGAAGTATATTAGTTTTTCATGATAATAAAGCATGCTTCTTACCACACCATTGAGACATTTAACAACCACTTCTTGCTGGGAAACTTTTAAAAATGTATTATTTATTTCCTTGAAGCATTAAATTGAACAGACTTGTTAAACACAATTAAATCTCTTCCTGGGCTGTGTGCTTCTAGACTGAATGGCCCAAGATGGTGATCCTTCCCGGACTGTGCATCTGAATTTTAATATTTTATCATTCTTAACTCTTAAGCATCAGGTTGTTAGTCATTTTGTTTCTCTTAGAAAATATGTTGATGCTGATGAGGACTGTGCTTAATAGCCAACTCTGTCAGCGCAGTGTGTTAAATGAGAACTTAGGGGCTGCACTGGAATTCAGGAGGGTGCTCTGCCCCTGCACAGTGAGTGGCTCACACCACCTGATCAGCGTGTGTTAACATTGAATGGGCGAGTGTGAGTCTATGGGCCTGAGACAGAATTAAGTAGGCAGGATCGAATAAGATTGCGTCAAAACTGCTCTCAACTGCTCATACTTTTACAGCTATGGTTTAAAAATGGAAGATTTCTAGATACTTAATTTTTGGAAAAGTGACGTATAACTCTGTCATTGTTATAGTTTCCCAAACAAGCACTTTCTATATCTCTCACCTAACCCAAGTCATTCTTAAAACATTTCTTCCCCATTCTCTGGGTGGTGGTGGGGTACCTTTTCTCTAATTGTATACAGGCATACCTCATTTATTGTGCTTCATAGGTGTGTATTCTGCAAACTGAAGGCAAGACCTTCCGCCAACAAAAAGATTATAGTCTGCTTTATTGCAATAATACAGCTTTACTGCAGTAGTCTGGAACCAAACCTGCAATATCTCCAAGCTAGGCCTATAGTCTGATTACCATGAAACACCACTAAGAGTTTTGGGGGATGTAGGGAAGGAAATTCCATCTTAAACTTGGCAGCTTTTTGCCTTCTAAGGAATGTTCCATTACAAGTTTCTCAGTCTTTCAAGGTGTTTTTTCATTTTACCTTTACAAACACCTTCTGATTACTTCCTTCAGAATGACCACTAACGCCTCCCCCCTGTTTTTTTTCTAGCTCCTCTTTTTGGTTCCTGTTCCAGAACACATCCACATAAATTTCATTCTGGGAGCTTACTGCTCCCATATCAGTGTTTCTCAAACCAAGTGTGCATGTGAATCACCAGAGGATCTTGATAAAATGCAGATTCTAGTTCAGAATGTCTGGGGTGGGGCCTGAGATTCTGCGTTTGTCACAGGCTTCCCGGTGATGCCACTACTGTTGGTCCTAGACTCACACTTGGAGAGGCAGAGTCCCACCACCAGTTTCCCTCAGACCTCGCCTGCCCTGCCCTGTCAGTATCTTTGTAGACTTAACTGCTCTCAGGTTTGACAAGTTTGAGACAATCAGAATCTCTTTAGATATGGTCCTCTTTTGCTTGAGTGTTCACTTTTATTAATCTGAACTCCAAGTGTTCATTTATCATGAAAACATTCAGAAATTCAACGGAGTGATTTTTGGCCTCCAGAATCATCCAGTATAAGGACAGGTTTTTTTTATGCATCCCATTGCATTCAAAATGAATTGCATCCTTTCCAGGCTAGCTCATTCCAAGAAATATAGGCATGCTTTAAAAAAATTTTTTATGGGCATCAGTTATATTAATTACTGGCATCAGAAAAAGTCATTAACAAAGCTGAGAACGTTTTGCAAGTATGCATCTTTCATTCTGACAGGTAAAATGGTGTCTCCTAATGCATCAAGCTCTGCCTTTTGATCTTGTAAAAGCCCAGAATTGTTGACTTTTTCTCTGGCTCTCTTTTTTGATGGGTTAACTGATGAAACTTTCCATCAAAGGGCAGCATGCTAATGTGACCTGGCAAGGATTTCTACTTTGTAGCTAAAGACTTCACACCCACAGACTATGCTGTTCCATGCACTGAGGTATGTAAGCAGCTGCTTGTTTGGTTTTGATTGCTTCTCCATAGGAACCAGAGATATAAAAAAAATGAGTCAGAAAATTAAGTGCTTAGGAATCAGAGGCTTCCTCCCTCCAACATTCTTCATTATGTATTTTCCTTTCTGACCCTGCAGTGCCCTTGAAGACACAAGAGGCTTCCAAGAATCCATGTCAACCCTTCATTTGGGAATATCAGGTACACTAAATGTGCAAGAAAAAGTTTTTATGACTTACGCCTGATTGAGCTTATAAAAGACTTCACAAACTTCACACCATAACTGTGGTCAGGTTTATGAATTCGACCAAGCTGGACCAAGTGGTGATCCAGGGGGTGGCTGGCTAGATCTTCCAGTTCCTTGTCATTCCAGGTAGGACCAAAGGAAAACACAAATAGGGCATAACCTTGACATTTGGCTTTCAAAGATTCTTTCTTTAAGGTTTCTCTGTCTATGTGACTGGTTTCCCCAGCAGATATCACAAATATGACTTTGTTTTTTCTCAGATTTGGGGCACTTAAAAAGATGTTGTCCAGAGTCCACTGTAAGGCATGCCCGATAAAAGCGTCTCCGTTTAGTTGTTGAACAAATTCTTCCACATGCCTCTTCATGTGGCGTCTGCTACTGTAGGTGGTTAGGTTGAACTCAGTTCTAACAGGACTCTTCTGAGTGTTGGGTAGGAAGTTAGGGGGGGCGTGGCTTAATAGGGCCACCCTGTCTCCAGTGACAGAGGTCTCGGGCTCTGGAGTGACTTCAAAGAGATCTAACAGTGCTCCCAGGAAGTCTCTTATGTCTTCAAACTCGGCACTTCCCACGTGCCGGGAGCCATCCAGAAGGAAAGCGGCGTCTACGTAAGACTGCACAGAGGGTGGTCGGGCTTGATCACAGGATGCATCTGGCCTGCACGCATCTGTAGACCGAAAGTCACTTAGGGTTACTAAACGGAAATGGACAGAGGAGGAAAAACAGCATCTCAAATATTTCAACATTTGGAAACTGCACAAGCCTTGATCTTAAAATAGTTACTAAATGACTTTGATATAACACCAGGAAGATTTCCCAGTACATGGCATGCATCTATTATGAATTTTATACGTAGCCTGTGTCTTAAGTTCCATTCACTAACACTATCTGACTTTTAAAACTTAATCTGCTTTCAAAAAAAGCTTCTTCTTAGCTGTTTTTTTTTTTTTTTAAGTTTATAAAGATCGAAGTGGACACATTATCTCATGCTTGTAAGGGTATACTGTATCATAACATAAAAGCTGATAATCTCAGCCCTGGCTTCTGTGGCTCAGTGGATTGAGCGTCAGCCTGCGAGCCAAGTGTCGCTGGTTCGATTCCCAGTCAGGGCACATTACTAGGTTGCACGTCAGGTCCCCAGTTGGGGGCGCAAGTGAGAGGCAACCACACAGTGATGTTTCTCTCCCTCTTTCTCCTTTCCTCCCTCTCTAAAGAAATAAAATAAATAAACAAACAAATAAATAAATAAATTATTTTTTTAAAAAAGCTGACAATCTCTCTAGTTGACAACATACAGGTTAAACCAATGACCTTTAACATTATGCTCACACTATTCTATGAAAAGTATTCCACTTAAAAAGTAAGAGTGAAGAAAGCAATGAGTCTTTTATTTCAGTTTGGATAAAGGGTTATAATTCAGTGTCTATTTGTATATACACATTAAGGACAAAGCTACTGTTTATGCTTGTAGCTCCAGAGTGATTATTAGTTGAAAGCTCAATATTTATTAAAGAAATGAATATAAATACCACATATTAAAGGACATTCATAACATGACATCATTTTAATAAATATGCATATCTCACTTTAAAAATGTGTAGTACTAAAAACAGTAAATTCTATTGACTCTGATCACATGAATATTTAGAGGAATTTTTTAAAAAAAGGAAAGATCTTAAAGATCACCTAATGTTCTAATTTTACAGATGACACCGAGGGCAGGACAGTAAAACAATTGTCAAAGGATACAGCAGGATTTCCAAAAGTTTCTACACATGAAGTCCATGTTCTGTTGTTAGAGACAAGGCCACATGGTATAATAGTGGGGAGGTCTCTTGGCCTGAGAACCAAGATACCTGGACTTTGGTCTTACTGTTCCCAGTAACATGCTCTATGCATTTATCCAAGTCACCACTGGGCCTCAGTTCTGCACAATTCCTGTACACAGTTAAGCAGTTGAATCAGATTTACTTGGAGAGCCCTTCCGAGACTGACACTCTGTAATCCTAGGTTTCAGTAATAGTTAATGGCTAAGGATGAGAATGGCCTCTTTAAATTCTAAGAGAAGAAAGAGAATGGAAGAGCATGTATGGGGACAGCTGGTACTTAGACAGGGGCCGGGGCTGCATATAAAAACTATTAGATGAAAGGATAATGACCAGAATGCAGCTCCTAGGGGAGGTAGTGAACTTCCCATCTTCATGGACTTGATGTGGTTCTGCACAAGTTATAGTTCCCTTACTAAAATTCAGTAAAATTTTATGACCACATTTAATGGTCAGATGACAGAACAGTCACTTGTGTGCAAGGCAATTTCTAAAATCAGGGACAGCAGGCTGCCCATTTGCTCAATTTTGTGGAGTTTTTTAATTGTAGGAAATGACAGCCAAAATATCTTCCCTTATATGCCTATGAGACAAAACAAGGATTTAAGCCAAGAAATGAAGCCAAAATCTATCCCCAGTCACACATGTGCAACTTCTGACTGTGCAACATGCCAGCAGCCTGCTGTAACTGATATGTTCAAAAGCCCACTGAGAACCGAGAGGGTGGGATGTAGCTCCCCATAGTATGGTTAGGACTTTAAGTGCTTTGAGTCAGAATGCCAGTGCCTAACGCTCTGGCTCTGTGAAGTTGAGAGGGGTGGGGAGAGAGAGGGAGGGAGAAGGGGGAAAGAAAGAGGGAGAGAGAAATATCAAGGTGGGAAGGGAGAGATTGATTAGAGGGAAGCAAGGGGAACAGAAGAAGAAGAGAGGGTTATTAGAAGAAATCTTGCTTCCCCCCCTGAGTTCCCGCCTCCCTGTGAGGTCCGTTATAGGGCAAGCATTTGCATCTCATTGATAAACACGGAGAAGGAGAAGAAACAAAGCATTTCTTCGAGGCCAAATACAGTTTCAAGAAGCAGAACAAGGGGATCTGTGTTACTCATAAATTGCAGGATTTCTAAAGCTAGTTTTCTTGAATTTGATCTGGCTTTGAGGCCCTGAGCAAATTATTTCATCTCTCTAAGCCTCATTTTCCTCATCTGTGAAATGGAGCTAAGAACAGTTCAAGTGTTTCAGGGTGAGTATAGCAATTGAATGAAACATTGAGAAAAGTGCTTGGAACCCAGTAACATGATAGCACCAGTATTACCTATCACCACCATCATCAGTGTCATGTAAGACAATTAGAACAGTGCATGGTTTCTAATCGATGCTTGGTAACTTAGCTATCACTCCCACCAGCAATCCCAGGGGCTTTCACTCATTTCATAATTACTAGAACACTGACATGACTAGAATCCCCAAATACAGAGCTAGCCAACGCCCCAGCTAGACCTGTAGACTGTATAAAACACTACACACAAACCAGCACTGCAAATCTTTCTCATGCTTAACATTTGGAAGTCCATGAAGCATCTTTCCAATGAGGCATGCATGACTTTCTGCTCATTGCCGCTTGTACCGTAAAACATTTCTTTGGGGCTGTGAACGTTTGAGATTTAGAAAACACATAAACACATTGCATTACATGGAAAACTTGGCAGTGAGACAGGCCACAGTTTTCTAAAAATCACTGCTGGTTCCTGGAAGCTACAGGCAGCAGAGGCCTGGAATGCGATCCCCTCGCTGTGACACAGAGGGGGAGGCCCTGCTCACAGCTGAAGGGCTCCATCTGTGGACAAACGATGCAGGGTGAGGAGATGAGGCCAGAGCCCCAGGGAAATTCTCCCACGGCCACACGTGTCCTTTGCTGCCAAGTTCCAGCCACTCCTGCCAAGGGTGACTCAATGCGCTCAATGGATCTGATCGAATGATGTCCTTTCTGCAGGCCTTACCGTAGCAGAACGTGCACCTCTGCAGGCTCTCTAATGCTGGTGTGCCGTCAGCCCGGGATGGAACCATTATTACCTGGAACGTGCCAGTGTCATCGATCTGCAAAAGAAGGAAAAGGCAGAGGAAGACCAGCTTAGTGGGCGGGGCTGCCACAACTTCCCAGGAGAGCTACGCTGCTGCTTCTGAGAAGGTCCCGGGGAGGCGCAGCCTGTCTGGGTGGCTGAGAGCTCTGCCTGGGTGTGAGTCCTGGTGCTCCCTTTAGCTGTGTGACAAGTTACTTAGCCTGTTTCCTCTTCTGTAAAATGGAACAATCATACACTAACAGGGCTACTACATGTGTTTATAATTGAAAAGCACTTCCTGGCACAGGGTGGGTGCTACATGACTCATTAGAGACCACAAAGCACTTTTTTATTTACTATCACAACAACCCAGTGACTTTTTTCTCGTGTTCATCATTTCCATTTTACAGAGGAGGAAACTGACGCTCAAAGAAACTTTCAAGTGTTAGGACAGGGGCTCAATGCTATTCTTACTAACTGTTAAAATGCAGCAGAGTCTTTTGCAGACATGAGTGTAACAGGGTGATTTTGACTGGAACCCAACTGGATTAAGTGTAGCCAACTGCAGAGAAGAAATTAAGGTATAATTAACCAAATAGCATATATAAGCAATGGCTAAGCCTCCCTCGAGGGAGGCAGAGCTTTTGAGGAGAATCCCCAGTGTCCTTTACTTGCTGAAAGTAAATGAAACTATCTAAGGAAAACCACAGCCATGTCTTGTTTTAAACAGAATGCCCCAAACAGCAAACTCCTTGATTTCATAACAAAAGGGCTGATCAAAGGACAGTTACCTGACTCACAAATCATGGAAAGTTGAAGGAAAATGGTAGGCATGATCCTATTTAATGCCTAAGAGATGGGACAGATGGCATTTAGTTTCCCCTGTGATTCCTACTGGCTTATTTTTCTCTTTCTTGCGGAAGCTTCCTTCCCGAACATTATCCACGGAGAGAGGACTGTGGCAGCCATATTTACAGGGGGTGGCTCCATCTCTCCAAGCAGAGCAGTTGCACCAGGATGGATAGTCGAGCCCATTAGATCCTTTCTCTCAGGTGTTTGGACCTAGAGTCCTGAGGTCTCTCCATGCTCACGGTAAACTCTAACAGAGCTGCAGGCATGCCATCTTTTAACTTGTAGACTGAGGAGCAAAGGAAATGGAAGGAGGGTAGAGGTGGGGGATTTGCCTGAGGCTTTTCTCTGTTTCTGTCCATCTTTTACCCGGTGTATAAGAGATGGAGAAGTCTGTGCTCACGGAATTGCTCCCTGAGAGACCACTGCATTTGCCTTCATAAGCCATTGGGGCTACAGGAAGGTGTTTTTCACTAAATTTCTAGGCACAGATATGTAGAGAAAGGAACGACTGAGAGAAAGCAGTCAAAGTAGCAAAGGTGAGCATTGTGTGGAATGAGAGAAAAGAAGACAAGACCCTGCGGTGGCAGTGCAGTGGGGAAAGGGTGGGGTGGTGAGGACAATATGGGGACATTTTGTAGTGGAGTGCAGTGCTCTGCCTAACAGTACCTGTCCTTGTGACTCTCTTCTGTAAAATCTACATTGCTCACTGATTCTTTTTTTTTTTATTTTTTTTTTATTTTGGTTTTTCAATTACAGTTGTCCCCTTTTCCCCTAATTTCTCTCCCGCTCACTGATTCTTTATGCAAATGAATCCTTTGAAGAAATGCTGAAATGTGTGTCCAGGCGGGCGCAGGGTGAAAACAGAAAAACAGAAGCTGCCTACCTGATTCAGAGGCAGAGGACACCTGGGTTAAATCTGGATTCTTATAATAGCTTCTACCTGGGGTGTGTGCCTGTGTGTACTCAAGCTAGCTTAAGTTGGTTTTGGTAATCTATAAACAAAGAATCTTGACAAACACAGAGCAGAAACCATTAGTCTGTATTGTTAATGACTTTAAACAGGTCTCTGGGCAATGTTGTGAGTGAATCACGTCTTTGCTTCATCTGGATTTTGGTGAGCAATGGGGAAACCAAACCCAGGGAGTATGGATAGAACACATGGTAGGGGCAACGTGCTGTATTATTGCCAACTATCAGGATCCAGGAAAAAAAAATCACAAAATGTTTGAGCTAGAAGAAATCTTAGAAACCATGTGGTTAAGTTTAAGTTTTGCTCTCCCCAAGACAAGACCTGCCTCCCATCCTCTGCATGAGCCACCTTTCTGATTGTAGTTTGTGTCAGGGGCGCTACCTTAATTTAGAGCAATGCTCCCAGTTTCACCCAGGGATTGCTGCCATTGAACTAGTTTGCATCCTGCATGTCTGCAGTGTGGCAACGTCCATTTCTGGCCATGGCACTAGTTGATAATTTAGGCTTCATAGTTAATCATGTATCAACACGTTGGGGTCAGCTTAAAACACCATTCTTCTAATTGATTCTAGTGTGTTGCTTTACTGGGAGAGTCCATGGGGAGTCTGCCCTCCTGGCCCTCCCTAATCCGAGTAATATACTAATCAGTAAAGCTTGCCAGATGAGGTTTCAGAGATCACCCATCCTACCATGTATCACTGGAGCAACTATGGTTAGCGTATGTTACACAAAATTCCTTGAACTAAATATGGGTTGGGAATTTTTTAAAAAAGGGTTCTGTTTAAAATTATTTAAAATAAAGGGTCCACTTTTCTTCCCACTTTTCTGGGGTTTCAAAGAAGCACCAGCTTGGATAAAAGAACAGCTATAACGTCCGCAGAAGGGCACAATGAGGCATTCAGCAAATGGCTCTGGATGACACTCTGTTCTTTCTTTTCTAAACATTATGTGATTCATAAATGGGTGCATACAAAAAAAATTGCAATTAATATTATGAGTAATATTCTTTCTTTAGATAATTCTATATTAATGAAAAATACTCTTATAAAAATAAAAGGTTGGCCACTCAAAGTGCTAAAATTTCCCATTAAAAATCCTACTACATTCATTTTATCTCTGTCTTAAATCATAAGAATAATCTGTAATGTCAAATATTATTCTTAATTTTTCTCCCATCTGCAACACTAAACAGCAGAGTAAAGAAAAAAACATAGGCCAGCTAAAAAAAGAGACACTTCTTATAAGTATATTAGAAAGGGAGATCACTCCATATTAGAATTCTTAATGTAGAGCAAATACAGTTTCACCAAAGAAGGTCAATCACTAAGAAAATTTAGAGGGAAAACCCTAGCGACAAAACAAAGCTGAGACTGAAGTTTTTCTAGTCAAAAATGGCCTTTTCTTTCAGAAGGGATGGCCAGCTGGCCACTCAGTTTCATATCGGCATGAAGCAGTTCCAGGATGGCGATGGCCAGTCCGTCTGCTAAGGAACACAGGGAAATCAGACAATGCTGCCAGGTCGGCTGCTGCTGAACCCTGCCACATATATCTGCCCAGTCCCAGGTTTCACACTGGACTATGAACTCTCAGGTCAACGGAGATTTAGAAAAGTCAGGATAATTATGAAATAAACTCCAGTTTTAAAACATCGCCCCCAAATACAAATTTGTTGTCATGAAGTTTTTGAGTTCTATTCTTAAAATAAGAATAAACTACAGTTTAAGTGTAGTAAGCACAACGGAAGAGAATGAATAGAGAAAGAAAGAAAAAGAGGGCGAGTGAAGAAGTGGCAACATAATTTCTCTCCTGTAATGTCAGGCATTGCGTTCTCACTGACTTGTGTATATGCCTCTGTTTTTAACCATCCTGGACAACCCTGCTTAGTTCCATCCTCCATAAGGCTGGGTCTCTCGGTTTTCTACTTTACTCTTGTATCCTCAGAGCCTAGGACAGCACCAAATCATGACTCAGTATTTTATGTAATGATAGTTTGGTGTTTTTTTGAATCATGATTCAGCATTTTTACATAACAGTGACATAGCATTTTTAAGAAATCATGACTTGGCATTTTAACATGATGATAACTGTTTCACCAAATCATGACTCAACATCTTTACATAACAATGACTGAGCATTTCTACCAAATCATGGCTCAACATTTTTACATGACGGTGGCTTGGTGTTTTATGTAATGATGACTTGGCATTTTTACCAAGTCATGATTCATCATTTTACATAATGAATCAGACAGAAGTCACTGGCAGGTAAGTTACTGCCCCTATAAAAGGCCTTCAGAAAAAAGATGACATCTTGACCACCTACATTTAGCCATTTAGTTCTGTGGTCCCCAAACTTTTTTGGCACCAGGGACCAGTTTTGTGGAAGACAATTTATCCATGGAGAGGGTGGCGGGGGATGATTGGAGTTGGATGTCAGGAGATAATAAGAGGGAAGTTTTGCTTGCCTGCCCGCCTTACCTCCTGCTTGCAGCCCAGTTCCTAATAGGCCACGAACCAGTACCCGTCCATGTCCCAAAGGTTGGGGACCCCTGGTTTAGTCTATGCCAACAGTAAATCAATCTTGCCTGCAGAAAATTCTTACTTAACTCTAACCTAAAATCTATGACTACTATTAATCCCATTTTCTTTAATATAAAATTTTGCTAAGTTGGAGTTCAGCTGGCTAATTTTCTTCAGTAAAAATTTTTCACATAACCTGAAGACAGTGATTTCCTTCCTCTAGGTGAAGTAATTTTCAAATACTTGGCCTTTTTGTTCAGGTTGCATCTTCCAAGACCCCTTTGCTGCTGTGTGGGGCTCCTCCTCATGGTTTCCACATGAGTGAAGAACAAAATTCCATGTTGGGCCAGCACAGATGACTGGAAGGACACTTTATTGGGTCCAGCAGGTCTTTTGTAAGGAAGCCCTGCCACTGAGCCACTATTGGCAGGGTGTTTTAAAGGTTAGAATAGCTATTATCAAAAAAGACAGGAAGTAACAAGTACTGGCAAAAATGTGGAGAACAGGGAACCCTCATGCACTCTTGGTGGCAATATAAATTGGTTCAGCCACTATGGAAAACAGCATGGAGGTTCTTCAAGAAAGCTAAAAACAGAACTACCATATCATCCCATAATTTTACTTCTGTGTATTTATCAAACAAACAACAACAACAACAAAAATCCCCCAAACAAAAACAACCCAAAAACACTAACTCGGAAAGATATACGCACTTTATGTTCCTGGGCCATTATTTATAATAGCCAAGACATGGAAACAGCTTGTGTTCACCAATGGCTATATGGATGAAGAAGATGTGGTACGTATATATGCAATTGTTATTCAGCCATAAAAAAGAATAAAATCTTGCCATTTGTGACAACATAGATGGAACTTGAGGGCATTATGCTGAATAAAACAAATCAGACAAAGAAAAATGGCATATGATCTCACTTAGGTGTGGAACCTAAAAACAAAAACAAAATCTGAACTCATGCAGAGAACAGAGGGATAGTTGCCAGAGGTGTGGTGTGCGAGGATGGGTAAAATGAGTGAAGGGAGTCAAAAGGTACAAATTTCCAGTTACTAAATAAATACGCCCTAGCTAGTGAGGCTCTGTTGGTTGGAGCATCAGTCCACATACCAAAAGACTGTGGGATCAATGCCAGGTCAGGGCACATACCTAGGTTGTGGGTTTGATCCCCAGATGGGGCATGTGTGGGAGGCAACTGATCAATGTTTCTTTTTCACATCAATGTTTCTCTCTCTCTCTCTCCCCGCCTCCTCTCTCTCCCTCCCTCTCTCCCACTTTCCAAGACAAATAAACATATCCTTGGGTGAGGATTAAAAAGAATACATCATTGGGATGTTATGTACAGCATGATTATAGCTATTACCGTATTGCACATTTGAAAGTTGCCAAGAGAGTAAATCTTAAGTTCTCATTACAAGAAAAAAATTTTTTTTTGTAATTACTTATGGTGACAGATGTTAACTAGACTTTTTGTGGTGACTATCTTATAATATATACAAATACTGAATCATTACGTTGTCCACCTTAAACTAATATAATGTTATATGTCAATTATAGCACAATTTTATTTCTACAAAGGACACCTTGATCCTGGGTTTATTTAGGAATGCTACACAGTAAGAATTTAATCCTCAACTTAAGAAGCTATAACTAGAATGGCTTTTCCTTTATAGTATTTGGATAATTCCATGATTGGGAAGTTATAAAATGAGTCAGTTGGTTTTCAGGGTAGAGTAACAATTACTACTCTGGCCTTTAATAAAGTGATGTCCAGAAATGTTTATTGGCCTTCCTGATTGAGATCTTTACACCCAGATGCCAGAGAGGTCCCTAGTATTAGCACTAGAATAGCAAACCTGGGTTCAAGTCCTGACATTGCCATTTCTTAGCTGTGACCCTGGGCATATGCATTAACTTCTCCAAGCTCAGTTTTCCTATGTGATACATAGTACCTTTTAGAATTAAACAGGATAATGTGTACAAAGGGCTTAGCATGTGCCTGGTAACAGCAATAAATAGTATAATTCAATGTTTTCTTATAAAGGTTTATGATTATAGTCCCTCCTCCCACCACCCCGCCCCCAAAAGTCATAAAAGGCTTAACCCTCTTACTGCAAATGCACGCTTGATGGAGGGCATGTTGCTGAAAGCGATCACGACTGGAACAATGTCAAGGGCACTGAATTCCATGGTGGCCGTGGCGATGGACTGGGTGTCGGCAGATGGACCGCTGCTGAAAAACGTGGCGATTCTTCTTGTGTGAGCCCCTGGCAGGGTTCGCTTGAAGACGTTCCTAGAAACAAACCTCATTGCTTTGCCAATCTCCCTGCCGTCTGACGACCTCTCGTAAGGGATGGCTTCAATTTCCCGGAGGAGCCGGTTCTTCTGGTAGGCGTCTGAGAAGCGGATGAGGTGTCTGACCTGGGAGTTATAGGAGAGGACGGCGATGCGCGCTCCCACAGGGCAGCTATTGTCCCGGACCCGGACACTGCTCACGAGGGAGGACATCACCTCCTTCATCTGCTCGAATTCCTGCTTGGTCACATCCTGCGACTGGTCTAAGACAAAGGCCAGCTCGGTTGGATGCACAGGGCATTCGGGTTTTCCTAAAAGGCAAGAACATACCCCTGATCATGCAGCATTAAAAAAGAAAAAGACACAGAGAAAGCAAAGGAATTTTAAATGTTAAATATTCATATATTTAAACATTAAATAGGTATGAATAATTTAAATATAAAGACATTTGCAATACTAAATATTTAAATCTTGAATACTTTAAAACACTACTCTAAAATCTGAAATTGCTCTTTTAAATAAAGCACAAGGAAAAGTCTGTAATACCATCTGAGTGTTAAAAGACATTTGTAAATTGCCAGATTCCTTATAAATGATAAAGAGCTTATGGGTATGCCCTTCTTTTTACCTACAGAGACTGGATCAAGGGCATCATGTTCGTTGCTGGAATGTCACTCAGTTAAATAAACTAAAACATTTTTTTTTTCCCCTTAGTGAGTAAATGTAACAGGATAAAAAGGAATGGGTATGAAGAGAAGTGACATACACTACACAGAACAATTAGATGCAAAGACAGCAGGCACTATAGAGAAGTGTGCAGAGCCCTGGCCCAACTACTGACTAGCCATTTGACCTTGTCCAAGTGTCTTAATCCTCTCTGTGCTTAGGTGTGCTTATCTGCAAAATGTCAGTCCTAATGATACTTACTGCATAGGCCTGTGTTGAGTATTAAATGAGGTAAAGCACTTAGGATAGATAACACTGCCTGTCACATAGTAGGTGCTCAATTAGCATTAGCCATTACTAAATATAATAATTATTATTACAGACCTTTTCACTGTTAACAGAGAACTCTTATCACTTAAAAGAATAAGAAACACTTTAGCTGATTTTTTTACGTAACAGCTAAAATGCAAGTTTAATCAATAAATGTATCACTTAGAGAAACTTTGAATTATGATGGTTAAACTCAAATGTAAGCCTTACTTTCAGATTTATTCAATGATCCCAGTTCCCTGTACTTATCACAGTTGGCAGTCTCTATTTGTCTGAATATCTGATTAATGTTTGCCTCTCCCACTAATTTAGGAAGTGTGGAGCCAGGAATTGTGTCTTGATCTGCCAAGTTATTAATCCCTGCCATATTATCAGGGGTCTGATGAATGCTGACAGAATAAAAAAGAACCACAGGACAGTTCCTTGCAATAGGTTTGGGAAGAAGAACAAACTTCAATAACAGGGGAGATGCCTGGTGTTGAGATGTGGGTGGGTAGAAGGAAATATTGATGATGTGCTTCTCTGGAGGGGTGTCTCCTCTCCTTAATATGCCAGCAAGTCATGTTCAAAGACAATAAACATACCATGAGGCCCACCAGGTCTTCCTAGAGAGCTCAGGAACTCAGACTTGCTGGTTCCTGCCTATGCTGGTCGAGGACGGCGTCCCTCTGTTGTAACCATCTGGGTTTCGCCCCCCTCCCTACTTAGTGCTACATTATTATTTCCTTCTCGTCCTGGTCTCCATGACCTTCACAGGCAAAAGGATCAGGAAGAATAAACATTCAACCCCAAATGAAACTGTGCATCTCAATGGGCACAGGACAGAACTTAGTAGCTCCTGAGTCTAATTTGGTGGGGTAACAGATTTTTAAAGATTAAGGTCATGTCAATTTTACAATAAAAAATGAGTGAAATTATGACCAAATTTAAAAGTGGTTCCACCAGCTTTGTGTTTGGGCTGTTACTTGCTTATGGGAATGACAACAACACAGCTTCAGATGTAACTTAGAGATGAAGGGGCGGGGGGAAATTCACAGTGCTGGTTGAAGGTGTAAACAAATTCAACTTTTCCAGAAAAACACCGAGCTGCCAGGGAGCTGAGGAGGCCTAAGAACGCTGGGCCGCACTGTGGGAGCCAAGGAGGCCCTGCTCCAGGCAAGGAAGGGCCACACCAAGACCAGCATGGCTCTGTGGTCACACACTGTATGGTTGCTGCTGGACACTGAGCAGGTGATAATGGGGACAGAAGGAGGCAAACCACACCATGACATGGAACTGACACATAACAATGGTGGCCCTTGTCCAGGATACCGTCATCTCTGCCTGAAACACCACACCTCCTAACTAGTCCTCTGGTGTTTATACTTCTCCCACAGTGGCCCAAGTAAACTACAAAAATTGTTCATGCTCCTCCCTTCATACCTTCAGTAAACTCTTTAATACTCTCCCAGTATAATTCAAATAAAACCCAGCTTCGTTATTATAACCTGCAAAGCTCAGCTTGACCTGCCCTTTGCTTGCATCTCCATTTTGCAGATGTCAACCTCTGCCTCCCTATGTCTCAGTCATATGCGGCTTCCATCAGTTCCTAGAAAATGCCTACGTCTGTCTTGGCTCATGGCCTTTGCACTTGCATTTCTCTCTGCCTGGCTCTTACAGAGCTGGCTTCGTTTTATTCTTCGGTGACTTCAATGTCACCACCTCAAAGAGGTGTCCTCCATCCAAAAGGGTTCCTCACCTACCCTAACATTCTGTGACAGAGCATCCTGTTCTTTACCTCTTTCACAGCAACTATAGGAATCTGTAATTCCTTCACTTGTTTATTACCTGGGTCCCCTACAGAATGGAAACTTCTGATGACAGCAATCATATCTATCTTATTCAGTATTCTGTCCCTCGTTGCTGGCACAGACCGGCATATAGTAGGCTTTCAATAAATATTTGTTGAATGAGTGAACAAGCAATCAGAGGGCATGAATTGGTAGGTTTACATAAAAGGCATAAGGATATAAAGGCCTAAGAGGGGGGTGATGAATTTGTACAAAAATAGGTAATAGGCATCTGTAGAAAGACTTCAAAACTAGCATTGAAAAATATCAAACCAACTTGGTAATTACCATCAGGCATAAGCTTCATGAATTTTAGCATTATCTGAGCTTGCACATTCAGCTTACTTGCTATCTAATTATCTCTACTTTTATTTTTCACATTTTCCCCACTGGATCTTAATTTCTAACCTCTAAACTACAGAGACAATATGGCAGAGAGAGAGAGAAATGAAGGGAGGGGGATGTTATTACAAAAAATCCCAAGAGTAAGATATAGTAATGTCAGTTATTAAAATATGAATAATAAAAATCAAACCAGTTGGTTGAGAAACAGCTGGGAGACTCAGCTACTTTTAAGTGAGTGATTTATTGGAGGCAGGTCTGTGTTACCAGTATGAGGTAGCAAAGACAGCCCAGGTAAAAGTCATATCATCTGACAGGCAATATGTTATTCTAACTCATCTTTCCAGACACATGACATTTTGGGCTTTATTATAATACACTGTAAATAAAGATTACTCACCATGTCCACAAGCTGGGGAGAAGAACAAAGAAAATTAGGTTATTATTTGGTAGGAGAACAGAATTCTGTACTGTGTAGGAAAATCATGGCAGCTGAGATTCTGCACTGTGTGCTTTTTGTAGATGACTCAAAAATCAAACCAACAGATAGGGTTCTGAGAAAATGCAGATGCATCCCAGCATCTTGGTACAAGCCCTGCTCCTTCCACAGGTAATAGGAACGGAGAGGTGGGGCAATATATCGCCCTAAATCAGCAGCCTGCAGCCAGCTGTCAGATGGAAAGAACTTCTGCTTGCAAGGAAACGTTATGTTGCAGACAGGTACACTGAATTTGGAAAGCAAAAAGGTCCTAACCTCTTTTTACTTTAACCCTTTGAATGTCAACGTCACTGTGAGCGATGCTTACAAATTTTCCCAAAAGTGCCAGTGTCGCTCCCAGTGACTCTTTTTCAATAGCTATAAATGAAAATAACAATGGAGTAATTTGTATTTTATGTTTTGTTCTTTGTTTTTTGTACCTCAGGTTATATATTGATATAAATTTTTCTCATGTTGATTCAAATTTCAAATTACCCATGGCACTCAAAGTGTTAACTTTTCCCCATGTTGATTTCAACAGCTATTAATTTTATACACACATACACATACGTGTGTACATGTATAAACATCAGGGATAGATTTATCCTGGAGCTAATGAAGCTTAAGTTTTAGGTCTGCACTGTTCAATATGGAAGCCACTAGCCACATGTGACTTCCAATTTTAATTAATTAAAATGAAAGGAAATAAAAAATTCAGTTCTCAAGTACTCAGAGTCATGTGGCCAGTGGCTACCATATTGGACAGTGCATCAGAGCACGTCCATCATTGCAGGAGGTTGTACTGGATGGCATTGTTTTTGAGCTCTCATCCGCCAGGCCCCTTGCAAGGCTCTGGGAGGGTCCCCGGCTGTGTGCTCACATGAACACATACTCTTATAACATGCAGGAATCATTGTTTGTGATTTCCTTTCTTGTTCTAAAAGAACACTTACTTTTGAAATAATTTTGTACCCACTTTTGGATTTGTAATTTTGTATCGAGCCCCTCAAATTTTAAAAGATCAGGCCTCATCATGCTTGGATGTACCCTTGAGTCATTCTAGTTCACAAGGCTCCCATGTCAGAAAGCCTACTGTGCTAATTCAGCCCCAGAGCACCAGTCTGCGTGCCCCAATGTGTACATTTTGATTCCCATCATGGGTGGGTCCATTCTGCTACACTAAGGCAGAATTAAGATCAACCCTGCATTCAAAACTTTTAAGCCTGTGTCTTTGAGACCAATGCTCTCCACACAAATGGGCTCTAATTTGTCTATTTTTCTTCCCTAACATGTCTGGAGGGAAACTTTGACTTTTCCTGTCAGTCATAGTGTTTGTTTGGGAAGTCAATGAACATTTATAGATGAACATTAAATGGTCAACTCTCTCCTGATCTTGTGCATGGAATTCCTTTGATGGTGGTAACACTGATTTTGATAGAATAAGCTGCCATAAGGGCCTTAAAGCAAATTCAAAAGAGCATTTGCCAAATGAAAATGCATTTTTGCTTTTATATTTTTGAGGGGAAAATATTACAGTAATCAAGCCTACCTTTCCAGGTATTTCCAATCTATATACCAAAATCAGGACTTTCAACCCCCAGGACACCCTATTATCACAGCTGTCCCTTTCACACCAAGTGAATGCAATCTTGTCACTTAGGGTCAGGTGTTAATAATCATTTTAAAGAGTTCAGTGTGATTGTCCATTGATTGATTCCACCATCAAGAGAGTTCTGACCTCATATCTCAATGTCTCCTAGATTAAAAGCACTAGATAGATTATCACTTAGGGCTTGGAACAGATTCCATTAGACATGCTGGCAATGAAAGAGGGAGTTAGTTAATAGTCACCAGTCTATGCTGACTCAAAATATATGCAGTGACATCTCTAATTTTAAAAAATTGGCTGGTAAATTGTCTCAATTTTGAGTGCAGAAATGGCTGCTTTTCTGTCACGAAGGCTGACAACTTGGGTGATCATTTTAAGCAGGGTACTTACGGCTGTGGTTCCGCACATACTGAATAAGCTCACACATCTACAATTTAAAAATAAAACAGAAAGGATTAACCAACAGACCACCAGGTCCTGAAGCTTAAAAATAAAATAAATTTAATTGAGTACTTGGAATACTCTGCTGGAGTCAGGAGATACATACAGAAAATGATGCCACTCCTTTGGCCCCTTTCACACCCTAGGGAAACAAAACAAATGTGGTTTCACTGCCCTAGATACATACATCAGAGAACAAAATATGCACCAACACTATTCTAACAAAGGGATAACTTTTTAAAGATTTTTATTCTTATTTAGTTAAAGGGGACAAAAAGAATACATGTATATATCCATCACCTAATTAGAAACTATAAGCAGTAAGTTTGATGAATACAAACCTCCAAAAACTAATTTTCTCCAGCCCCATGTCTGGGTAAGGGTTGTCCAGAATCTAAGGATGAAACTAACCACTTGACATTGGCATGAAAAGCTTTGGAACAGGCCTACAGCTTAGAATTAGATAAGACTGAACCAACCATATGGCTGCTCCTCCTTAAGATAGAGGTTGGAGTTCCTCAATTCCTTATTTTGCCTTGGACACTGAGCAGCAGCTAAGCTGAATCTTAATCTGTTCCCATTATTGGTTGGATAACAAAGGGACCATACTCAATCCGAACATCTGGCAAGGTAGTCCCAAAAATGAAAATACATTTGTATAATATATGTATATACAAATGTATATGTGGGTGAGGATAGAAAGAACAAAGTAAAATTGGTTTGAAATTCATGTGTTCAATCCCATTTTAGGAACAGAAAGAGCCTGGCTAAGAGAGACACCCAAAGAAAAATGCAATGGAGCCCACCCACATTTCTGAAGAAAGTAAGTTCCATGTGAATGCAATCTAGATAATTTATTCATTATTTATTAATTTCCTCTTACCTTCCTTCATTTGCTGATCATTTATTAAATGTAAGGAGAGGACAAGGATTGAACAGATAAATAAAATATACTGATAATTGAGAAATCTCATTTTAGTCTTAATACTGTTCATTTCCTCCCTCAATTCCTTCCACCTCCTAAGAAATGGCAACTGATATTTAATTGGCATTTTTTGCTTCCCCTTTCTGGGCATGTAAAGGTGGAAAATAGTTGCCAAGCAGCAGAGACAGAAAGCGTATACATTTGGACAATGAAGACTGCATGCACTGACATTTTATTTGGAAAAAGATCTGGTATAATTTATGGTCTCTCAACTTACCTTGCGTCCAGGAGGTCCCAGCTCCCCAGGGGATCCCAGTTTTCCTGGAAGTCCAGTGGATACCTCAAAGCAGAATTTATTTACTTTAAAATTATATTTATATACCCAGCACTAGCAGTAACCAACTTAGATTCACAGCTTGGCTTTGCCTGGGAATCTCCAAGCCCAGCAACAGTAGCAGCCATCTCAGATTGCTTTATAGCTCAGGAAGGAAGCCCTGGGAAAAACACAGGTGCGGGCTGACCTTGGGTGGCTCTCAAAATGAGGAGACAAAGAAACATGGCTCAATTGAAAGAAGAGATCAAAACTCCAGAAAAAGAACTAAACAAAATGGAGATAAGCAATCTATCAGATGAAGAGTTCAAAACACTGGTTATAATAATGCTCAAAGAACTCAGTGAGAACCTCAACAGCATAAAAAAGATCCAGTCAGAAATGAAGGATACACTAACTGAAATAAAGAATTACACATGGCACTCGAAGGGTTAAAGATAAAGAGAAAATCTTAAAAGCCACAAGAGAAAAGGTTTGTTACCTCCAGAGGAGTTCTCATAAGACTGTCAGCTGATTTCTCAAAGAAACTTTACAGGCTGAAAGGGATTGGCAAGAAATGTTCAAAGTCATGAGAAGGAGATACCTGTAGCCAAGATTGCTCTACCCAGCAAAGATATCATTTAAAATAGAAGGGCAGATAAAGAGCTTCCCAGACAAGAAAAAACCAAAGGGGTTCTTCATCACCAAACCATTATTATATGAAATGTTAAAGGGACTTATTTAAGAAAAATAAGATCATAATTATGAACAATAAAATGGCAAAAAATACATATCTATCAACAATTGAATCTAAAAAGCAGACTAAACAAGAAGAACAGAGACAGAATCGTGGATACAGAGAGCGTTTTGATGGTTGTCAGATGGGAGGGGGGTATAAGACAATAGGTGAAAGGGGATTAAGAAGTACAAACAGGTAGTTAGAGAATAGCCATGGGGATGTGAAGTATAATATAGAAAATGGAGTAGCCAAAGCATTTATACACATGACCCATGGACATGAACAATGGTGTGGGGACTGCCTGGGAGATGGGGGTGCTGAGTGGAAAGGGGCAAAGGGGGAAAAACTGAGACATTTCTAATAACATAATCTATAAAATGTAATTAAAAAATAAAGTTATATTTATATATGTCTGTTGGTGGGTTTCAGTGTTTTAAATTTCAAAGGAACTTTCATTTTAGAAAACTGAGAGATTTATAAAAAGCACACAGAAGGAAAAAAGAAGTCCTCAGGGAATCACTCCTCCCCCAAATAATGTTTGCTAAGATTTTGGTGTCTTTTCTTCTAGTCCTTTATTTATTCTTTGTATTAATCTATATGTTTTTTCTTAATTTTATACTTTTTCCCTATTGCCTTTTAAACTGAATATATATCTCTGGACACTTTCATGTTACTAACTATTCTTTTGCAAAAATCACTATTCCTGGCTGCATAGTATTCTAAAACCTGGATATGCCATAATTTAATCAGTCCTTTACTGTTGGCACTTAAGTTTGCTGCTGTTGTAATAAGCAATGCCACTATAAAGTTACATGTGCAATTCTGATTATTCCTTTGGGGAAGATTGCTAGAGGTGAAATTGATGGGTTAAGGAAGAAATTTTTATCTCAATTAAATTTTATCTAAATTTAATTAGTGACTAAACTGAAAACAAATGGACCAAAAGTTCAGAAAACAAAATATTGTAAATATAAACACCCTAGAAGCAACACAAAGAAAACATTTAACAGTTGGCTGAAAATATCTGTAGTGAAATGGGTAATAGCAGCAGTCATAAAAACGACAGTGGTTGACACTTACTGTATGCCAGGAAATTTTCCATGTTTATTTAACAATATAATTCATCAAAAGGAAGCTATAATTTAGTTTAAAACTTAGAACAATATTTCTTTGCTCATTCAAAATGCCACAGCATTTATAATAACCTTTATAGAAATAAAAAATGAACTTGTCTAAAATCAACTTAATTTGTAGAAGCATTCCCCAAGGAACAGCAAATAATTATTGATGTCCTTTGGGTATTTCAATGATATTCACAGTATGCTGGGTTGAGTAGAAAAAAATTTACTGGTCATCTTTTATTTCAAAGATGTAGATGAATCTTCCAGGGGGAAAGGGTAGATTGAGCATATGCATTTACTTTTGAGCCCTCCCAATGTCTTACTATAATAATAGTAAGTGGATTTTTTTTAGAAGGCAAATAAGAAAAAAAGAAAAAACTCCACAAGTATGGAAAGAATGAGAAAGGAGTTAACTGCCATAAAACTTTGGAGGCTAGAAGGCAGGTGTATAAGTGTTAAATGCCTTAGCAGATCTGAAAAAGCTGAACCTAAGCCAGAAGGGAAAGCCAAGAATTCATGCATTTTATAACGCATTTCTTGAAGGCTCAGAATTGTTTACCCAGGTACTCTAGAGCAGTGGTTCTCAACCTTCCTAATGCTGCGACCCTTTAATACAGTTCCTCATGTTGGACCCCCAACCATAAAATTATTTTTGTTGCTACTTCATAACTGTAATTATGCTACTGTTATGAATCGTAATGTAAATATCTGATATGCAGGATGTATTTTCATTGTTACAAATTGAACATAATTAAAGCATAGTGATGAATCACAAAAACAATATGTAATTATATATGTGTTTTCCAATGGTCTCAGGCAACCCCTGTGAAAGGGTCGTTCAACCCCCAAAGGGGTCGCGACCCACAGGTTGAGAACCACTGCTCTGGAGTATTTAGAAGCAAAGGGGAGAGGCTAAATAAGGAGGATTGGCTGAAAATAATTTTAGGAATCGACCGATCTCCCTCCATTCTCTACAGTTAAGTGAATATCCCTTCTTTTACCCCAACAACAGACAGAAGTAAAACCAAGGTGTCCACACTAGAGATCTCCAGGAAGAGTTGAAGGCTAATGGTACCATCCTAAGAACGGGGAGATTGAAAGAAGGTACGTGAACTAGATATGAGACCCTTCAGCTCTTCTTTTCCATGTGGCTCCTAGAAAGCTGGCAGTCAGACTTTCACTCGCAGGCAGGAAATGGGAAGAACCTTCTCAGGAGAATCTGACTAGACAAAGAAGGAAGACCTAAGATGGGGGTATCAGAGGTTTGCTGAGAACTCAGCCAATCACTCTTCAATGAGACTTGTGGTTGACTAGCCCCACTGTCCTTGAGGCTTCTGATCAGCCTTTCTGTCCTCATATCTTAAATCAGAAGAGATATTGTATTCTCCAGATATATGAGAAATATAGAGAAGAGATATTGCATTCTCCCTATATATATGAGAAATACAGAGAAAAACAAACTTTAGGAAACAGACTATTTGGGCAAAGATGACTTAAAAAGTACTAATTTTGATCCTCAAGAGAGGTAAGAAGAGATATTTGAGCCATGAAACAAGAACAGAATAGTATAAAAAAGAAATATTCAGGGAGAAAAAAAATGAGCTCTTAAAAATTAAAATAGAACATTGTGAGATAAGGTCAATAAAATCTCCCAGAGAGTGGAGCAAAAAAGACAACCTAAAAATTAGGAGAGAAGAGATAAGAGGCAGAGGAATTATCATTTTCTCCAAACAGATCTTGTGAAATTACTTGATTCTTTCAACCAGTGGTTCTCAACTGTGGAGAATTTTGAACCTCCCCATCCCCTGCAGGATCCATTTAACAATGTCTGGAGACTTTTTTTTTTTTTTTATTCTGTCACCAGTGGGAGACAGTGGTAGTTGTTGCTGGCATCTAGTGCAGTGATTTTCAACCAATGTGTTGCAAGAATTTTAAAAACTTGCTATATCTGACTATTTAGTTGGGGCACTGACCTCTTTTCCCTTAGAAAGTCAAATTTAAAAAATGACAACAGCCAACACAATAGCCATCTGGTGTGAATGAATCAAAATTATACCTATTTTTGTCAGATTGGCAAAGAATATTATATATTTTTGGTGTGCCACAGAATTTTAGTAATCAGTTTATGTGTGTCATGAGATGAAAAAGATTGAAAATTGTTGATCTAGTGGATAGAAGTCAGGATGCAGCTAAATATAATACAGTGTATAGGACAGCTCCCTCACAGCAAAGAGTTATCCAGACCGAAATGTCACTGCCGAGTTTGAGAAGCCCTGCCTTGAAGTATGTGCATGTGTGAAGTTAATAAAAAATATAAATACATACACACATGAATACACAAAATAAGACAGGTTAAAAATCAAGGCAAATTAAAAATAAAATTCTTTAGGCCTGGCAGGTGTGGATCAGTGGATTGAGTGTGGGCCTGCAGACCAAAAGGTTGCTGGTTTGATTCCCAGTCAGGGCACATGTCTGGGTTGTGGGCCAGATCCCCAGTTGGGGGCGTGTGAGAGACAACCGATCGATGTATCTCTTGCACATTGGTGTTTCTCTCCCTCTCTCTGTCTCCCTCCCTTCCACTCTCTCTAAAAATAAATAAATAAAATATCCAAAAAATAAAATAAAATAAAATAAAATTCTTTAGTTGGTGAGAAAAACCAAGGTGAAGAGTTAGAAAACTTAAACTAGGCATGTAAGCATACCAAAAGAACTAAAGAGGCACCAACATTTAAGACAAGGCTTTACCAAAATCTTCCAATAGAAACATCAATTCTTAGAGAAGGAAAAACCTGAAAGTTTTCAGTGACTAAACTTCAACTTCAAATTCAACAATATTCATGTAGATGAAAAAGCAGCTTGGCCGATGAAATAAGCAAGTTACAAACAGGGATAAATTGCCCAAGTATTGGGGGTGGGGGAGAGATTCAAGGAACCAAAGGCCAAGAGAAAACGTTTATATATTACCCACTAGTTTATTGTTTTTTTAAAAATGACTAATGTCCCATGAGGAGGGAGAGAAACAAACAAGCAGCTGAACTTGTTAGAACGTTTACAATGTCCATGGGTAAACGACCTCATTGACAAGCAGAGGGAAAGAGGATCCAGAGGTATTTCAATGCAGATGACATCTAGATTAACCTGAAAGTCGTTTCCAATTATCTAATTATATTGGTCTTCTTTTTTTTTAAAGAGCATAATGTTAAAGGCTAGTAATCCAAAAATTTCTACGAGGAAAAGAATTATAGCCGGGAAGCAGTTCTCTTGGGAGAGGCAGGATGAAAGAAGAAAAGAGCAGTTTCTTTATTTTGTAGCCCTATAGCCCACATAAATAATCTAAAAGTTCTTGCTATACTTGGTAAAAAAAAAAAAAAACACCCCAAAACCCAGATTAAAGTCAGCGCTGATTGCAAGAATAGAAAACCACCTCAAGTATCACGTTCTGTCAGATTTTGTGTTTCTTTTCCTGCGTGACCTAGTGTTCAGATCAGTTTACCTGATCGGTGCTGCCCCAAACAAAAGAGACAAAAAATGTATCTGGAGACAATCATAATAAGCTTATATCTTTTATAAAACAGCTACCTCACACGAAGTCTAAGATATATAAAGAGTCAGCAAATCCAAAAATTCATTCTTAAGCCACTGGAACCCAAGGACACTGATGCCTGTGAAATGTAATGGAGACTCATGTTTGGTCTGAATGATTCATAGCATTCGGCAACATCTAAACCACTCCATGGAATAATAAAGACATATTTGGTTACATAATACACAGAGACTTGCTCTCAAAGCTAAAGGGATACCCTCTTGAGCTAAATATAGGGAGGGTACACACCTCATTAAAGTACAATAGTTTAACAAAACCTTCATAGTAAAGACAAGATGCCAGTGGGCATTAGGTTGCACTAAATCTTCCAGGGAGATGTGATTCAACTGACCATATTTTGGCAGCTTTATCGACCAATGTCACTCCAATAAATTCAATTAAAAACATATTTTGGACCACTAGAATTTCTTTTAAAAAATATCCCCAAACCATGGTACCCTGGCAGCCAAAACAGGGGAACTTATTCAGTTAAAGCAAATAAAGCAATATGACTATTGCCCTCTTGCTGGCATTGAAGGATGGTCAATATATCCATTTCCCCTCCCCCAAGCTTGTCTGAAAAAAAAATACATTTTACAAGTCTTTAGCAACTGTGACAATGCAAATGATTGGAGAAACATTGCAAAGGACTTCCCAAAGTAGCCCAGGCTGTAAGCATCAAAGAAACTTACCGCCAGGCCTCTGGCTCCCTTGGGCCCAGTTTCTCCTGGACCACCAGGGTCCCCAGTCTCACCCTAAATGAGTTTAGAAAAATAAAGTTATTAAAATCAAAGTGATATCTCAATTTGTTTTTAAACTAATTCCAACATGAAGATATTTTCTTTTTTAAATCCCAAATCTGAGTTATAAAACTCCTTTGCAATTTTTGTTATTATTGTTATTCTATTACAGTTGTCCCAGTTTGTCCCCCTTTGCCCTCTTCTCCCCAGCTCCCCCCACCCCCAGTCAATCCCCACACCCTTGTCCATGTCATGGGTGTTTCATACATGTTCTTTGACTAGTCCTTTCCCCCTTTTCCCACCATTACACCCTTCCACCCTCCCCTGTGGCCACCATGAGTCTGTGCCATGTTTCCATGCCTTTGTTTCTATTTTGCTCATTAATTAATTATTTCCCATTAAGAGTTCTCTTATAAGTGAGATCATACAGTATTTTGAAAACAGTTTCATATACATTTGTATCTTTTAACAGTATTCTTTGAGGTGTTCTGTTCCCACCCCGCCCGCCCATTTTTATAGCTCACTGTTTTACTTCTGTCTCTCCAGTCAGAACACAGCCTCTTTGGAGACTAGAGCTCTGCTCTTTTTTCTGTCCCCTGATCCTTTCATAGGAGTTGGCATTTACTGAGCTCAGTCAGTGTTTCTAGCAAAAGTAAAAGCCTTAAGGTAGAGGACAGCATTGATAACTTAGTAGCTGAAGGTGATTTATAAACATATTGAGAAAATTGGGCCAGGTAAGATCAAGTAATTTTGGTGTTCCTTACATTTTCCTTTCCTTTGAACAAATAAGAAAATAGGTATGAGGAGGAGCACATGTATGGAGGAAAATAAATAAAGATAATTCCTTTCTTTACCTATGAATCCAAAAACTAAAAAATAAAATTTTTATTTTAAAAAAGCCTGAAGCATTCCCTCCTTTCCCCTATATTTTAAAAATTCCTTTATAATTAACTGTCCTCCCATTGTCACATGATGCGTTTCATAACCCAGAAGTGTTCCTGATTGATCTTTAGTTAGTAGGAAGCACACAGTACCTTAGGTCCACTTTCTCCAGGGAATCCTTCTTGTCCCTATAATTAGCAGCACAGAAAATTAATATATGCATAGATCACCAAGGTAGGTTTAAACTGACTTTAATTTTACCCGCTGCCCTATTTTGTCTTTAGTGCCTCTGAACTAAGAAAGGACCAAAACAATTAAAAACAAAACTGTAAAGCGCTATTTGAGAAATGACTTCAACTTCTAAATTGAACTACTTACTGCTTTCACCAAAATATCATGGAAGCCCAAGGTAAGTGGGTAAGTGCACAATGCTGAGGAATTGCAGATCAGCTCTCCTATTGTAGGTGTATCACAGGAAACTGGTTATTTGGCCACATGTCTCTGAAACAGTCCTCTTAAATGGATTGCAGTGGAGAAATTTGGAAAGCCTAGAATCTAAACTTGATCTTTCATTTTCTGGTTCTCTGCTTAGCTTACTTTGGCCACAGGCTACAGTTGAAAAAGTATAAGCTCCATGTGATGAAAAACTATTTGATTTAAAATGAAGTCTATTTTCTGATTATCAAGCGTAGTATCTCCTCAAACATATATAAAATATAGCCCTGGCTGGTGTGGCTCAGTGGATTGAGCACTGGCCTGTGAACCAAAGGGTTGCTGGTTCAATTCCCTGTCAGAGCACATGACTGGGTTGTGGGTCAGGTCCCCAGCTGGGGGCATGTAAGAGGCAATCTACTGATCGGTGTTCTCTCTTTCTCTTTCTCTCTCCCTTCCCCTCTCTCTGAAAATAAATTAAATAAATAAAGAACATATATAAAATGCAAAAGAGAAAGAAGAAAGTCGCCCAAATCTCATTACCCATTATAAATACTTTGTTATATTTTCTTTTAGTTTTTAAAATGCATTTGAGCTCCGTTGGGATTAATGGGTTTTTCCTGCTTATATTCTGATATTTTACTTGATATGTCATATAATGATGTCTTTAAATAATTATACACTTCATATACATACATTATAAATGGTGATAATATTCTGATGCTGTAGGCTACTTAATATTTCTCTTTTATGAGCTATTAAGGTTGTTTTCAATTATTTTCTATTGGAAAGAACATTTCACTGGAAATTAATCATTCAATAGTTTTTTTTTTTTTTTTTCCAAAAAAATTTTAGCCTTTTTTGTTTGTTTATTCTTCCAGAGAGTCTCTTGCATCATTCCCACTGGGATTTCTTTTGGAATTACATTGGTTCTTTATAATGTTTTAGACTTTTCAACATGAACTTGGTATGTCTTTTTATTTATTGAAGTTTCTCTTTTATATCTTAGTATTTCTTTTTCATAGGTCTCAAACATTTTACATAAAGGATATTCTTAACTTCATAGTTTTTCTGGGTATTATTATGATATCTAAGCAGTTACTATAAATATATACAACTCACTGGGTGTGATGAACTTTTCTAGCTTACTTCCAGACACTTAAATATGCAGCGATATAGGAAAGGTCTGTAGGTTACTACTTGGCCCAATGCATTTATAAAAGTCCTGTAAAACCTGTCACTAATAGCTAAGTAAGCAGAATAAGAGGAGAACACCTTTGGACTGTATCTCTAAGTACACTCGAACACAGAGCCGGAACAAGTCAGGCCCTGGCTGCACGGCTCTGCAAAGATCAGGACATTAATTTGCAAGTTTCAACTGTTGCCTTACCTTAAACCACCACATTGTTTTCTTCTACCACATTCCCCACAGGGTATCAGCAAATAAATGATCAAAACTTATCTCTACAAAGTTCAAAACTGCCTTGCTCACTTTCTTTTTTTTTTCTTAAACATGGTAAAGAAACCAAAACCAACTAAAAACAAAAAATAATGGAAAAGGTCCAGCTTGCCGCCAAGTCTCACCTTTGCTCCTTTACTTCCAATGCTACCATAACCTGGGTTGCCATCATTACCCTGTAAACAAAGCAATTAATTACAGACAGCCCAGACTATGGGCAGAGGCAGGGTTATTCACAAAAGAACAAAACATGCAGCTTTGGGGACTGATGAGAAATTAGGAAGCAGGTTTCTCTGGGGCAGGCCACAGACATTCGGTGATCGCTGCTCTAAAGGCATCTCTCAATAGCATATACAGCGACTGTCCCTTAGTCTCACTTGTCTCACCTATAAAGTGGAAATAATAATTATATCATTCTTGGCATCATTTTAAGGTTAAATGAGAAAATTTCAGGCACGTAATCATCTCGATAAAAGGAAGTTACCAGTGTTACGTCTTCCAGACAACACTTGTATTTTAATGCCTTAACACTAATCCATTATCACTTTGCTAGATAAAAATAAGACTTCCTAAATGCCTGGGCACTGGCTACTGTTGGATCCTTTTAGAAGGCCTCAGTGGGAAGTCCTGAGCTGGGAAAGTATGGATTTGGTTTCTGATGACTGGGATCTGATGGGCTCCAAAGAAGGGCTCTGGGGATGATGCTTAAGGCAACTTCTGTCCATGTTATCACTTGGCTTCAATAGCGCCCTGGCCAGGATGATTGTTACCTGGGAAGCTACCATTTCGGAAAAGCTGGCAAGGACCTTATCCACCATGAAGATAACATCTCAATTTCTAGAAAATTATAAGGCTATATTGGGGTGGTATTTTTAACACCATCTTCAGAGAACCACACCTGATATCCACTGAACTAAAAGATTGCGAGGGCAATGCTTTTATCTAAAAGTAAAAAGCAATGATCAAACACAAACCGGCAAGCCTCGAGGACCAGGAAGGCCAATGGCTCCTTTTTCTCCCTGATCCCCAGGTTCTCCCTGTTAAACAGAACAACAAAGTGTACTTTGTTAGGTTGCTTTTGTAAACAAAATTTAAAATGATGGCACAGAGACAACTTTTCAACTGCATCCATGTGTAGGACGCAGTGACAACGGGTTTGTGGCCAGGACTGTGAGCTGTGCAGCCAATACCAGAGGAGCTGCTGTTGCTGGCTGTGGAGATCTCTGCTATTGATAAATGAAGCTTCAACACATCTGATGTATTGTTTAGTGCAAGCTGCAATCCTAGCCACTCAGTGCCATGAACCGCACCCTTGGAAATGTCTTCCCATGAGTCAAAGAGGAAGCTCTGTACTGTTTAAGAAAATTAAAAAAACTGTTTTCCATGATGATTCATGCAAATCATCTGGTTGGTCAAAGACAACAGACTTATTAATCTAGTTTTACAATGTGAAGTGTCCATCGATATAACAAAGTGGCACGGCATCCCTGGCAATAGTTTCTGACTCCTGACTGCTAGAACATCCGCTGCGGTTTCTAAACCAATCTCAGTAATATGTTGAGGAAGTTCCAGCTACTTGGGAAAGCTGGCACAGGTTTACAGAAGAAGGTTAACTCCTTTTCTTAAAACAAACAAATAAACTTTTAAAGTTTTTGATTTACAGAAACATGAAGATGGTATTTAGAGGTCCTATGTGTTCCTATTGACCATTACATTTGTTACATCAGTAGGGCACATTTCTCAAAATAAATGAATACTGATTCATTATTATTAACAAAAGTTCATCCTTTATTCAGATGTCTTTAGTCTTAACCAAATATTCTTTTTTGTTTGTTTGTTTGTTTTTGTTCCAGGATCATTGACATGTCACTTAGGCTCCTCTTTATTATGACAGTATATCAAATATTCCTTGTTTTTGATGACCATGACAGTTCTAAGGAATACCGATCAGGTATTTTGTAGAATGTCCTTCAATTTTGGTTTCTCTGATGCTTTTCCTCATGATTACATTGCTTTTTGTGGGTTTGGGGATAAAGACCACAGTGGTAAAGTGCCATTCTCATCACATCATAATCAAGAGCTTATCCTATCAGTGTGGCTATAACTACTGATGCTAACCTTAACCATCTGGCTGAGGTAGTGCTGGTTAAGTTTATCCATTGTCTAGTTATTCCCCTGCCCTTTGTAACAGGTAGCCTTTGAAAGAGACATTGTGGAAGTGGTGTAGCTCACACTGAGTGGGAGTGGTTGACCCATTTTTAAGGATAGAAAGGCAACACAGTAAGTGTGAGAAGTGCAAATGGACAGATGTCTACCAGCACTGAGCTCTGGGGTGACATCAAAGAGGGCTCCATGGAAGGGAAGTAGACCATCTTGCCAAAGCCTCTCTTTCTGGGCAGTGACTCTCTAAGTGAACCAGCTGATGCTCTTGACCTCTCCTCCTTGAATGCTTCTCAGCATCTGGCATGTTTTTTGTTTCTTTCCCCTCCTTTCCAATAATTCATTGTCTGTCTCCTCTTCCCTTTCTTGTAGACAGACATCCCCAAGGGCCCAAATGACTCTGAAATCTGCATCTTTATCTAGTCGTAAATCCTGTCCTCTGTCCCTGAGACCAAGTGAGTTTATTCACTGCTACACCTGCTCTCTCTCATGACTGTCCTACTTCTGTGATGATGTTACCACTCATGTTGGAAGCCCATGTGTCACCTAGCCATCTTCCCACTGATTCAGTTTCCTATGGCATGAGTCCCACAAAATCATCACGAACTGCTCTTGTCCTCACTTTGTTAAGTTGTCAGGTCATTGCTTGGCTTGGAAACTGTAAGCATACCAACTAGTCTCCTGCTTTCCTAACTCTCAGCCTTCAAAATATTTCTACATTGAGTTGCCTATTTAAAAATCTTCCAAAGTCTGGCTGTGTTCATACACTTTAATAAAAAATTGTAAATAGCACTCTACTGGCTACCTAACAGTCAGTCACCACAGACTTTCTTCTTCTTTATGTGCCATTGTTCATTCCATAATTACCCATTCTCAGGATTTCTCAACCCTGTGCTCTCCTTCACCCTATTTCTTCTACCTGAAATTTTCCATGTACCCTCTCTGCTTGTCAATGTCCTGCTTACCTTCTAAGCTTCATTCAGAGTCTGTGGCCTCTGGGATGCCTCTTTTCCCAGTCTAGAATACTGCTCTTAGCACTATGTTAAAACCTCCATTTCAGTCCCCTATTCCTGACTACTTTATGGCATAGATTATTGTCTTGAAAATATTCTCAATTCCATGCAGTTGATTCCATGTCATATTTATCATTATACAACCCAGAAACTCTTTCAGGAAACGAATATTTACTAAGCACTTATTATGTGCCAGGTACTATTCTAAGCACTTGGGATGCATCAGTGAGTAAAAGATACAATGATCTCTGCTCTCCTGACACTGACTCTCTAGTCTATCTGAATGCCAGTCCAGGGTCTTTGTCTTAAAATGTATTCAATAAAGGTCTGTATAAATGGAGGAAAAAAGAATGGAAGAAATAAAGGTTTGTATGGATGGAGAAGAGAGGGAGGGAGGAAAGCATGCCCCCAGAAGAGATCCCCTTGCCTGAGTTTATATCCCTCAGCTCAGATAGAGAGTAGCCCCTGGTGAGATTATACTAAGCTGGAATCCCTGACCTCATCCTGGTCCACACCCATGTACTTATATGTTGCTGGCTCTCTACGAATCAAGCCGGGGTGTAGGGGCAATGGGATATGTTCTCCTCTCTGTTGAAAGTGCTCTGGCTAATACAACCAAACACATTTCCCTTGAGGAAAAAGTCTTAACTTTGGTGGGTATAAAGAATGTGACCTACTTTATTTCCTTGGCTTCCCAAATGGCCTTGACTCCCTGCCTTTCCTGCTGGTCCTGGAGGCCCCTGAAACAAACAAGAATTGCAGATATAGCAGAACATAAAGCTAAGAGGGAAATGAACCACAGATGCGAAAAGTCTAGCAGCTTTACTGATTCCTGCTCTGGAAAAAAAGGATCACAGCTGTCAAATACTAGTAAATAAAAGAAAATTAATAAAGTAAGTCATGCCAGATGCTTCCTAAATGATTGTGCTTCCTTGGGAGTCTTCTCCTCCAAAGAGATTTTAGGTTCTCACTGTTTTGCTGTTAGAGCAGATGCTGATAAAATGTCAAACATTTAAAGTGGGTATTCCAAATGACATTTGCCTTGAACTATATTCTTCTTGGTTCCTTGCTTTGGCAGAAAGCATGTTATGTGTCTTAAGGTAAACATCTTTATTTGCAAATCAAAGGGGACCCAAAAAAACTGGAATTTATTTATAAGGAAGTGTGTATTTATTCTTACATGTTTAAACTTCAGTCACCTTCAAAGTACCCTCCATTTGATGCAATACACCTAACCAAAATGCTTTTCCACTGCTCAAAACAGTTTCTGAACTCATCGATTTTGAGGCCTTTTAGTGCTTCTGCCATTTTTTGTTTTAACTCTTCTACATTGACAAAATTGTTTCCTTTGAGGACTTTTTTCATCCAGGGAAACAAACAAACAAAAAAGTCACTTGGAGCAAGATCAGGTGAATAGGGAGGGTGGGGTATGGGGGTCATGCTGTTTTTGTTCAAAAACTGCTGAACACTCATCACAGTGTGGGCTCATAAATCACACATCAGGAAATAGGCAAACATGTTGAAAGAGTCTTCAAAAAAATTTATTGAAGATGATCGCAGCCTCTCACAACAATGCCAGCTGGAACACTGATACACATGGGTTCTTAGAACACTCACCTAGTGGGGGAAGCCTGTACTACAAGGGGCTCACCCTCCAGAAGATAATTCCAGTTTTTTGGGGGGTCCCCCCCTGTAATATTATTTGCACAATAGAAAGAGCAAGAAACTTTACTGAAAAATAATTTGCAATAACAAGATATGTTCAGGTAGTACAATATTCTGAAATAGTTTTCTTTTTCCTAGCACTAAGTTAGAAAATAAATGAATTTCTTTTTACCAGTGGGAAAAATACCATAAAATTCTTAGAATAAACTTAACAAGATAAAAGAACTACATAAAGAAAGCTTTAAGATCTTATTGAAGAATATAACAAGACTTTAAAAGATGGATAAACATACCACACATCTATATGGAAAATCTATTTGATGTAACAGAAGTCTCTCCAATATTCTAAAAGAATGCTTTATTGGAATAGCTTTAGAGCTGAACATTTAAAAATCCCAATTCAGAGACAACCCAAATACTTTCTTACGCTATTTGCACTTGGGATCAGAGTTTTACTTTGGTTATCAAAACATATGGCTACAGAAATCTCTTTTGGTTAAACTGCTTATAAGCATTTGTAAATAGTCCTAATATCAGTGAATTGAAATCATTTATACAATTTTTTACCATGGTTACTATAATTAAAAAATAAATAAACCAAATCTGTGTAATAAGCATGATACTTAGCAGATTATGTTCAGAAGAAATAAAATTATGACATTAATCTTTTCATCTTCAAAAAATTGAAACTGCAATAAGTTGGACATAAAAATTTTCCTAATAGGAAAGACTGTTGAACAATAAATTAGTTAATAAGAAAGATAATGTGATATTTCCACAGCCTTTCATCTTTTCCCCTCCCGTCTTCATCTTAAAAGAGTCTCAATTTTGCCACTCTCCATGGCTATACATCTGTTTTCTTCTTCCATGTCCACTGCTGCATGGAGTTCCCATGACCTTCATGTTCAATCCAGTTGACTTTTTTGTTCTTAGCTTATTTGAGTTTAATCATGTATTCTTTGGAACTTTTCCATTAACTCTGTAACATCAAGTTACCCTGGTCTTCCTGGTCTCTCTCTCATCTCTTCTCAGCAAACTTCAAAGATGCTCTTTCTACTTGCCTCTTGAATCTCCATGTGCCCCAGGACTCCATCTTCTGACCTTATTTTCTCACTTCATCCCTCCTTTCCTGAGTCAGCCCCACAGATCCACATACCATTCCGTTAAATGACACCTAGATGTACAGATCTCTAGTCCAAACCACTCAACTGAATATCAGATTCATACGTTAAAGTGCCTAGTGGCTGTCCTGTAGGAATGGATCACCAGAGATAATCATGTTTACCATAAGTCATGCTTAATCTCATGTTTTTTTCATTAAGAAATGGCGCCAATTTTAGTCCCCCTGAAACACAAGTCAGAAATCCAAAAATCATCCAAACCTTTCGCTCTAGCTCACCTTTCAAAACAAATCAGCTATTAGCTACACTTCATACAGATTGTATCCCCTTTCTGTAATCCATCTCTTCCATTTGCATTGCCTTCTGGCCCTTCTTGTATTCTGTCTGAATTCCTGGCTTCCCTTGCTGCGGCCTGGCTTCTCTGTAATTCATTCTCCACTCCTTTCTGCTTTTGATTCAAAATGTCAGGCTGATGCTGTCACTTTGTCTGAAATTCTGAATTCTGAGTAGCTTTCAGAATACAGTTTTAGTACTTTATTAATATGTAAAAATCCCCCAAACTGTTGGTGTTGCATGCCTCTGTAGTCATCTGTGACTCCTTCAATTATTTTATGTTCCTGCGCATCAAACCATCTGAGTCATTAAACACCCCTTGTGCCTTACATTTGCAAGCTGTTCCCTTTGCTGAGGTCCATTTCTCCATTTAGGGAAGAAGAGTAACCTCCCTCTCTTGGAAATCTTACTTTAAGCATCACTGTTTCAGAACCCCCTAGCTCTGTTGCATCTCCCAATGGTCCCAAAGATTCCTGTATTCTGCATGTAATTGTTCTCTATTTCTCTCATCCACTAGAGAACAGCTTATACACCCCTTAAAGGGAAAGGCACACCCTATTGACTTCATATCTCCAGAACCTTGTCTAGTACCTGGAAACCATCAACTCACCCACCTTCTCATTTATTCATCCAACCACCTATCTAGGAATGGCTCCCAGGAGAGAGACAATCATGTGTTTAATTTGTTGGTTTTCCCTCTGAAATGTTCGTGTACATCACAGAAGGAAGGAGTAGAGAGATTTTAAGTGCTCTTGACAATCAGCGTCAAGCTGGACATCTTGCCTAGGAGCCCACATTCTGTGCTTCCTTTAGTCATAGTTAGCTCTATGAGATGAAGAATATTTCTGGGAGATTACTTCATGTGGAGCCACCTCAAGCACACATAAGCACAGTGAGAGATGATCCCGTGTGAAAGCCTGCCAAAGTAAAAGATTTCTCGGATGGATGGAAGGATGCAAACAGGACCTTTTCATTATAACATCAGAAAATCTGATTCTGTCTCCTGTGCAGCATCATACAAAGTACCAAACTGAGGACAGTGACTGCTCAAATGGGACTCAAGCTTCAGGAAGTTGTTACCCACATAAATCACCCACACGAACATTGCTGGTTATATAAGGGGCCATATTTCTAAAGCAAAGAAGAAACATTTTCTGCCATCCCCATCCTTCTCTCACAGCTCTTCCTTGGATGAAATTCTATTTACTTTTTCTGGCTAGAAGCTTTATTATTTCAAAAATAAGCATCCTATGTAATGTGAGGTGGTTAGAATAATTATTTCCGGATTAGTGTAATAAATGCTTGTCAAAAACACCAGTCATCTCAATAATCACGTGCACTTATTTCACTCATTAAGCACTTCCAAAAATAACTCTTCTGTTATCAAAAACCTTACAAATGTCACAGGAGAGTTAAGTAATGGTCTATGCAGGAGAGAAGGAAAATTCTGCTAGGGTATAATTCTATTTTAACGTTTAGTACATAACACCTCAATTATCTGTCTGCATGAGTCTCCTTTATGAGACTGGGAGCACTTGAAGCTAGGGTCTGTGTCTGATTCATCCTTTTACCCCATGACAGGACCTGATGACAAGAAACACTCAGTAAATGTTTGTAATGAGTAAAAGGAATGATTGATGGATCATCTAACCTAGGTTATGCAGAATGAGGACAATCGATGACTGCAATACTGGTGACATATCGTTATATTGTTGTTATTATTCTGGCCCTCCCTGGGTTGGCTATGAGCATGCTGGGGGTATAAAATGTCCCCGTTAAATTAGGTACATTGATGCAATATAGTAGTAATAAACCTTATACAGTGCTCACTATATGGCAGGCACTGTTCCAAGCACCTACATATATTAAACCATTTCATTTTCACAACAATTGGATGAGGTAGCTACTATTTCTATTCTTATTTTACAGCAGAGAAAATTGGGCCACACAGTTTTGAAGGCACAAGGCTGGCCATTACCCCCAGGAAGCCTGGCTTCAAACTCTATGCCTTTGACCACGATGCTATTTTGTGTAAAGATAAAACTCTACTCCATATCCCAAATTCGCACTGAATAATCTCAACCTTCCTTGATATTCATATGATACTAGTGATTGTTTCACTAAAACCCCTATGTATTTAAAGAATACTTCAGGCTCTAACTGGAATTAGCATTTTGTGCCCAATTTTTCCATTCTTTTTCTAGGCTTTGGTTACATAACCTTTAGGTAAACCAAACAAGAAAGGAACAAAGGAAAGTACAAAAGAATATGCCATGACTTTCAAAATTCTTTCTTCTTTTTCACTGTGCCATGGACTGTATTTTTTTTTTTTTTTATATCATAGCCAAACACCAGGCTGGATTAGCACATCTGATTTATGCAGTACGCTCCAACACTCCATAAATTAACGAGCCTTCAGAACACTGTCAACAGACATCACATCCCTTTTTCTAAATGTGTATCTTCAGAACAACTTTCCAGCCTGCAATTAGAAAACACCCCTATGATTCCACCCAAGTGGTTGGCCCTCTGCTATAAGGGAATACAAAGCCTCCATCAGTGATTTGAGAGCCAGTAAAGCATAACACCCTGTTGTGTACCTGACTGTGTTGGTCTCTGTGGATTTCTGTTGGAAACAACAATTTTGAGGTCTCATTCATCATGTCCTGAACATAGAAAATTCTACACATCTTTGAAATAATACTTTCATTGTGCTGACAAGAGCCTTTAAAGAAAAGCAAGCAAAGAAAGAAAACCATGCTCTCCAGCCAGATAAATGGAAGAGCTAGACCAGGGAGAAGTGGTGCCTTTTGACTACCTCTGGCAGTGCCATAGGGTTGAATGATTTATGACTATGACCAATCTTGCCAAGGCAAGATTAAAGGGGGCTCACTCAGAAGTACACTACAGGGCAAATGGAATAATGTATTGGAGTAACAGCCATTTGGATACAATTTTGGATTCTAGAGCAAGGGAATTACTAAGCTCTTTGAATTTTAACCCATCTACATCTCAATATTTTATATAAACAGATGAGATAATCACCAGATATATCTTTCCCTTGGCATTAACTTAAAAAAAAATCCCAATTTATGATGCCAGCAAGCTTTTAATGATTCAAAGATGTGAATGCAAAATAGCTACTTTTCATCAATTGAATCCTACCATGAAACTTTAAACTTTTCATGCTTTTTGAAGGTGTACATTCATCAAAAAAAAAAAAAAAAAAAAAAAAAAAAAATCCCAAAACAGGAAATCTATCCTCATGAGCAGTAATTAATATGCTTTAAAATATTATGTCGTGAGATACAAGTTTATGCAAAAAGCCTCTTACTTATTTTGATGATCACATCCATGTGTGTTGGACCACTGCCCAGTTTAATTAATAGACACAAAGTAATGGATTCCCTTTATCCTCCTGTTAGCCCAGAGTGCAAGTCCCAACTATTCTCATTCATTCTTCTACTAGTTGATTCATTATATAGCTATGGTTTGAGCTCCACTGTATAGCAGCATTGTTGTTCTGGGCTCTGGAACAGTAAGAAAGACAACGTCCTGGCCCTCACCAAGCTCACAATCTAGAAGATGGGACAAAAACAGCTAAACCAACAAATGTATACTATGATTGCAGGTAGGCAAAGGCCAAATCATGAAGGACCCAGCTACACAAAGTGTGGTCTAGGGACCAGCAATGTCAACATGCCCTGAGGGTTTACTGAAATTACAGAATGTCAAGCCCACTGCAGACCTACTCAATTAGAATCTGCATTTTAACCTATTCTGTAGGAGGTTCTGACACACTTTGAAGTTTAAGTGCTGATGTGGGACGGTCATTCCTACCGCTGGGTGTGTATGTTAGGATCACCTGGGGACAGTTGAAGTTACTGAGACCCTGGCCTCACCTCCAGAGACTCTGATGTCAGTGGTGTGGCGAGGGTCCCAATGCGTGGAGTGTTTTACAGTCTGTCCAGGAGATTCTGAGGTGGAGCTAGACTATATTTGGAGTAGGTTATATTTGGGGTTCATGGGAAGCTCCTGAGGACTGAGAGAAGGGCAGTAATGCAACCTAATTTACATAGAGGAGGAATCCTCAACATTACAACAATGGCTAACCTGCCGAGGCAGAGGGCGAGAAGCCAGGTCTGTGTCAGACAGAATGACAGCCTTCTTAGTAAGGCAGAGGCCACAGTGGGGTGTGGCCATACTGAGTCATGAAGTCAAACCTCATACACATTTGCTGGTTTACAGACAATAAATGAACCACAACAGCATCCAAGTTAAAGTCAAGATCAAAGCCAGATGCAGTCTCTTTGTCTCATTACATACCTGGGGACCTTTACTTCCCAGATCTCCTTTTTCTCCTTTTACACCAGCCTCTCCTCTTGGGCCCTAGGTACAGAGAACCAAAGCATTATTTTCTCCCTACAACAGAATACTTGAATATTAACTTGAATATTAAAATGGAAATGCAAAGTCAGTGATGTGGACAGAAATTGGAAAGAATAGTTCCACTCATGTCTTTGATTCGGTCTTGGTCTGTCAAGCCCTCCCTCTGTGCAGGGAGACAAGCATCCAATCTGACATTTAGGCAGTTGGGCATCTGCATTCAAAGCGAAGAAATACTAAACAGGCATAATTTTCAGTGTTTTCTAATTATCTTAAGCATCTTTATACTCCAATTGCATATATTATGTGAAAAGAAAATAATCCTAAAAAAAAAAAAAAAAAAAAAAAAGAAAATAACCCTTAATTATATAAGCCTGAAACTGAAATATTTAGATGGGTTTTCTATTCAATAACCACATTGAAGATGTGGTCATGAATAAGATAGGGCATGCAGTAAGATGAAATTTAGATATTTCTACTTCTGGGATATTATTTATCTTGCTTACTAACTGTGGCTTCCACATGTAATGCAGAGAAACTTCCATGTTGTATTTGGTTTTGCATCACTTTTTAAATTATGTCATGAAAAAAGTAAGAATCTATAAAATGGAAGAAGGGGTGTTATAGAAGTATTGATTGTTTAGCACAAAATAAAGCCAGTCCATCTATTGAAATGCTTCCCCACAACCCTAATGGCAAATATTTCTCATCTGAAGGTAAAGATGAACTCTTCTCAGCTGCAAGTAGGGCAAAGAAAAGCAATCAAGCTGCAAAGAGATAGAGGTCCAAGGGGCAGGCTGTTGACTGCTCTGAACTCTTGGGAAAATGTGAATGAAATTTCTCTTATTATGTCTGGAGATCTTTTGCCCAACTTCTATGTACTAAGCTGCTAGCACCTATTAGTTACTTGAGTTATTTTTTTAACTATGTGGATTAAAACATTGGAAAAAACTATAAAGCCCTTGCTTGTCCTCATTTGCCAAACAGCAAAATTCTTTCTCAAGATTTCAAATTGAGAGAGAAAAAGATTATTCTAACGTTCTGTAGTCTGACTTTTTTTTCTTCCATCTCAGCCTTTTCAAGGACTTCCCTTCCCTTCTCATTATTTTAGGCTATATTTTGTTCTTTCTGGCACATGCTTCCTCTCCGCTCATGTGATCAGTATGAGAGCCAGCCACAGGTTGTTCCTTGTAAAGGAAGAAGTGCTGGAGGCAGCTCCCAGGAGGAGTGAGCTAGAAAGCACAGGCTGGGTGCCACACTGCAGATCGCCCTGCTGAAGACTTCAGCTGTATCTGCAGTCACTATTTCCTAGAGTGGAGTCAATTTTTCTACAGCACAGGCATCCAGATATGTAATGCTGAACACTTACTGCGCTAAACTGACCAAAATCCCCAGTTTGAGGCCCTATGTTTTCCTTGGCTCAAGGTCTCTTTGGAACACCCTTGCTAGCCTGAACCCATTCAGGGACCGCTGCCCAGCATGTCCATTCTCATTTCACCTCCTGACTGGAATAAAACCTAAAGGAAACCAAATACTGTACAAGTCAAGATTGTGTTCCTTCCCTACTTTATTGCCCTGAAAACCCTTTAAACAACTATAATTAGCCAAGGGGGTTGAGAGAGGGGATTGAGGGATTCTATCAAGGCTTCAGATTCTTTAAGTTCTCACAACATGATCTGTTTTAATATGTACCTGAGGGCCCTTAAGTCCAGGTGAGCCTCCAAGTCCATCTGGGCCTGGGATGCCTGTTGTCCCCTGTGGTGAGAAAGAATCAACCTGTTAGCACTGTTCCCTGAGAATTTTGTCTCCTTTATGTGCAAGATTACAAATACTTTTTTCAATTACAATAGCAGTGCAGATCTTTGTAAAAATATGAATAATAAAGGAAAATACAGAAGAGGAGATAAAGTGTCTATAATCTCATCAAGCAGAAATAACCACAACTTTCAGTACACACACACACACACACACACACACACACACACTCCCTTCCTGTCCTATAATACTTATAATATGCTACCTCTAACTTAGGCATTTGGCCTGAAAAATCTCACAATTTACTTTGCATTTTCTTCAAAAATCTCTAGGCATTTTATATCATATTTATGTTCAAATAGTTAAAATACCTAAGGATCAACAACTGAGCATTCTCTTCACGTTGTCCTTAGGATCTGCCACAGATAAGAATTTCAAGAAGAGTAAGAAAAGATTAGGGAAGTCTAGTTTAGGTAACTACTAGGATATCCCAAATTTATATCTCAGTTGTTAGACAGTTGGATGTGATTAAATATTCCCCACTGATGTCTTTACTAAGAAATCAGAAAGAGGAAATTTCTCAGTACTTTCTCTCCCAATCTCATTTCATTTATTTTATGCCATTTTTCTGGATTTGTTTTTTTGTTATTGAAATCTAACCTTGAAGTGTGTGCAGATGGGGTGATGTCTGTGGATGGTAAACTCTTTGTCTTTATCTACCTGAAAATGTCTATTTTCCTCACTTACAGTTTAGCTACATACAAAATTCTAGGTTAATGGCCATTTTGCCTCTGCACCTGCAAGATATTAATTTGTTGTCTTCTGGCATGTATTATTAGTGAACAGAAGTCTGATGCAATCTAATTTGTTATTCTTTTCATGGGTAAAACTAACTGCCTTTTCTTGCTGGTAGTAATTAAAATATTTTCTTTAACATTCTGGAGTTTCACCATGATGTGATTAAGAGTGGATTTAATATTTATCCTCAGTGCATTTTCAATATGAGGATGTGCCCTTTCTCAATTTTGAAAAATTCAAAGTCACAACTACTCTTCCGTAAATATTATAGGTTCATGAAGCATGTATACTGTATTACCAACATGTCCAAAGGGGAAGTGATTATGATATTTGGTGTAATCCACTTTTGAACAATACATTTGGAAATTCCATTTACATTAGGGTTGTACTCTCTTGGGTTAAAAGAGGTTAATGTAAATTCTAAATAAGGTTTTAGAATTAATTGAGCAAAAATCTAAAAGAAGTCACCCACTGTGTTAGTAGAGTTTGTATGTGTAATCCAATCAAAGTTCAATTTAACAATGATTAGGCCAAGTAATGTCTCATTATTAATTTTTATGGTTTTGATGAAAGCCCCCAAATTTTCATTGTCTTTTAAGACTTGAAATTGCAGCCTAAAAGTTTTCTAACATTTTATTCCACAAACAATATCAACAAAAAGAAAAGAACTTCGGGCCTGGAAAAGACTTTTCAGTCTTCATTCCAGCTTTTTGACTGGACATTTAGAGTTAAGAGGAAGAAAATCACTATACCTGTGGGCCTGTATGTCCCCTTCGGCCATGAGCTGCCTAAAATAGGAGAAAAAGGTATATATCAGTAACTCTGGGGAAAAAAATGCTTTTTATGTTTCATTTAAATTAGGAATGGGCACTTTAAGGCACTGACATTAAAAAATAAGTTTTCACATATTGATCAAAACATTAAATTATCCACTGCACCATGAAAGCTAAATCTTGCCAGCTCTGAACTTCTAAAGCAACAAGTAATTAAAATTATAGACAACTGAAATCTATAGATACTTATGAGAACTAATTTTGGTAAATAATTCATCCTCTATTAAACTGTTATTAGAGGACTTCAGTCAAGATGGCAGCATAGGTAAACACAGCTAGGCTCTTTGCACACTGGCTGGTGTGGCTCAGTAGATTGAATGCTGGGCTGCAAACCACAGTCACCAGTTCAATTCCCGGTCAGGGCACATGCCTGGGTTGCAGGCCAGGTCCCCAGTTGGGGCCACATGAAAGGCAACCACATATTGATGTTTCTCTCCATTTCTCCCTCCTTTCCCCTCTCTATAAAAATAAGTGAATAAAGTCTTTAGAAATAATTACAATTAAAATATAGAACAACGATTGCTCAAGGCTGTCAGAAATTGAGTTGAATGGAAGTCTGACAACTATGGAATTAAAGAAATCACATCTTTCCACACTGGTAAGAGAGGTAGAGATGTGGAACAGGCTGGTTCCTCACCCATGTTGGTGGATAAAAATTCAGGAGAGATATCTCGAGAGTGAGGAGTCTCAGTCCCACACCAGGCTCCCCAGCCCAGGGTTTCAGTGCCAGGGAGATAAGTCCCCACAACTTCTAGCTGCAAAAACCAGTGCAGATTGAATCGGTGGAAGAAACTGCTGAAGACCCAAGGAGTTCCTCTTACAGAACCCACACACAGACTCACCTACTCAGATTCTCTCCCTCTGAGCTCCAGCACCGGGGTAGCAGCTTGAAAGGCACCAGTGGCATAAAGGAAGAACTCAAGTGTCTGGCATTAAGGCAAGCAGGGTCTACTGTCCCTCTTCTAAACCCTCCCCACACAGAGCTGGCAAGCTGATGCCGTATCTGAGACTCCATCAACCTGGCTAACACTGTTTGACCTGCCCCAGAGATCCCTAGAGTCTCCGTCCCCCCAGCTTATGGGCCCACCCCCACAAGTTGCTTTTCCATTTGAATGGCTGGTCTTGGCTCATGCTGCACAACTTCCTAAATCTTCTCATATAAGCAACAGCTGGCCTCAGTGAGCCCAGCCCCAGCACTAGCAGCAGTCAGTCTAGATTCACAACTTGGCTTTGCCTGGGAATCACCAAGCCCAGCACAAGTAGCAGCCATCTCAGATTGCTTTACAGCTCAGGCAGGGTGCCCCAGACAAAACACAGGTGGGGGCTGACCTTGGCCTGCACCATCTGGGAAATCCCAGGCCCAGCATACCCAGTACACAGCTACAGACCATGTCTAAGCACCACTGCCCTGCCCCTACACAACTTATATTCCATGAAGGGTGGAGGGTGGCGGTAAGTGGTCACAGCCAGTCCTTGCAGCTGACTGGCCTGGGCAAATCCCTCCCATTGACCTGCCAACAGCAAGCAAGACTTAACTACAAGAGGAGGGTGTACTCAGTCCACATGAATGGTGCACTTCAAGTACACCGTTTGGGTCATAGGGGAGGCTGTGCCACTGGACCCTACAGGACACCTACTACATTAGGCCATACTACCAAGACATGGAGTCAAAGCAGCTCTACCCAATACAGAGAAACAAACACAGGCAGGCTACGAAAACGAGGGGTCAAAGAAACATGGCCCAAATGAATGCACAGGTCAAAACTCCAAAAAAAGACCTAAATGAAATGGAGATAAACAAGCTATCAGACGCAGAGTTCAAAGTGCTGGTTATAAGGATGCTTAAAGAACTTAGTGAGGACCCTCAACAGCATAAAAAAGATACAGCCAGAAACGAAGGACTCACTAACTGAAATAAAGAACAATTTACAGGGAAACAACAGTAGAGTGGATGGAACCAGAATCAAATCAATGATTTGGAATATCCAATCATTGGAAGCAAAAAACAACGAATCAGAACAAGAAGAAGAAAAAAGAATTTAAAAACATGAGGATAGCATAAGCAGCCTCTGGGACAACTTCAAGAGGTCCAACATTCGCATCAAAGGGGTGCCATAAGGAGAAGAAAAAGAGCAAGAAATTGGAAACCTATTGAAAAAATGATAATAAGAAACTTTCCTAATTTGGTGAAGGAAACAGATATGCAAGTCCAGGAAGCACAGAAGCTTAAGATAGCAAAACTAATTTTATCCCCCACCCCACCCCCCCGCCAAAGCCAAATACCTGTCAAAAAATGAAAATCCAAGAGGCACAGTCCCAAACCAGATGGATGCAAAGAGACCACTCCAAGACACATCACAATTAAAGTGCTAAAGTTTAATGATAAAGAGAGAATCTTAAAAGCAGTAAGAAAAAAGAAGTTAGTTACCTACAGGGGAGTTTCCATAAAACTGTCAGCTGATTTCTCAAAAGAAACTTTTCAAGCTAGAAGGGATTGGCAAGAAATATTCAAAGTCATGAAAAGCAGGGACCTATAGCCAAGATTGCTCTACCCAGCAAAGATATCATTTAAAATCAAAGGGCAGATAAAGAACTTCCCAGACAAGAAAAAACCAAAGGGGTTCATCATCACCAAACCATTATTATATGAAATGTTAAAGGGACTTATTTAAGAAAAAGAAGATCACAACTATGAACAATAAAATGGCAAAAAATACATATCAACAACTGAATCTAAAAAAACAGACTAAGTAAACAAGAAGAACAGAGACAGAATCATAGAGAGTGTTTTGATGGTTGCCAGATGGGAAGGGGGTGTGGGGGAATGGTGAAGAGGTGAGAGGATTAAGAAGTGCAAATAAGTAGTTACAGAATAGCCATGGGGATGTAAAGTAGTGTAGGAAATGGAGTAGCCAAAGAACCTATACACACAGCCCATGGACATGAACAATGGTGTGGGGATTGCCTGAGGGAATGGAGGGGTGCTTCGTGGAGAGGGTTAAATCAGGATAACTGTAATAGCATAATCAATAAAATATAATTTAAAAAACCATTACTAGAGCTATTCACACAAGCTCTAAAACTGAATTTTATTTCTTTTCATTTTCCGAAAGTACTACATCAGTCACTAATCAGGACTAGAGTGGCCAATAGGCAGGAAGCCAGAGGAAAAACTGAGAGAACTAAGATCATGAATTTTATATTATAGATTAAGTTCAGAAGCTTAAGATAGCCTAATTTTATCCCATCCTCTCAAAGAAAATACCTGTCAAAAAATGGAAGAATCACCACAATCATTCAGAAGTTATTCAATGTAGTTTGTTAATAAAATATCCAATCAAAATAATGATGCTACATAACCAAGTGGGTTTTTCCTACTAATCTCACATTTAAGATTAGATTCTGGGTATATTCCAGATTAATACTTCATAGATCTGGAAATCAGGAGAGAAAGACATTTTCTTGACTAATTCAGGATCTCTCAGCAAGGTAATAGCAATACTGACATCCAGGATTTGCAAAATTCAATAACTATCAGACAATATTTCCTTAAGGGACATCTATTGGTGATATTCAGGTCAGAATTATGAGAGGCCAGTATTGCAGACTTTAAATTCTCCTAATCATATTTCAGTCAAAATTTATTATTAGCTAGGAAACAGACTGTGCATTTGGGAAAATAGTTGGAGTTCTATTGCTTTGCAACCCTGAAGAACCAGCTTGAGATGAAAATCTAAATCCTCTCTCTCTGAGCGAAGGAAAGGAGCTTTCTCTACTCCTTTAGCACAAGGGTTTCTCTGTTCTAATGAGTTCACTTTAGCTTCATTAAGAAACATATCTACAAAGGATTTACTACCCACAAAGCACACTGATGGGAACCATACAGCATAAGGATGGCACACACATATACACATAAAGAGTCCTTCATCTCAGGGACCCTCGCTCTTCAGGTGAGATAGATGCTTACACGGCAGAGCATGGCAAATGCCACAGGAAAGGGGAATGGCAGACCTATGGGCTTTGAAGAAAGCAATAATTTCTAGTTAGTCAATTGGAAACCTTCCTTGAAGAAGAGATTTTAAAAATGGGTTTCTGAGGATGGGTGAGAATTTTATAGGGAGAAGATGTAAGACGTCCTCTTTCTAGCAGAGGACACCAGCCTAAGCAACAACAATAGGAAACTAGAAAATGTATTTTTGATAGTGGTGGTTCTGGGTCAAAGATGTGAGAAGGAAAGTGAGTAGTAGAGTTACAAAGGCTGAAAATACTAGGTGAAGGATTCAGACTTCACTTAGCAGAAATCACTGGGGTTCTTGGAGCAGAAAATGTATATGGCCAGACCTGGGCCATGTTCCTACCTCTGCTTGTGGTAGGAACAACGAAATGGAACCTTATAGTTAGGCAAAATGAAGAGCCTCCTGTACAATAGAGAATATGAAACAGGCCTCCATATCCAAAAATCTTGTCTATCGTCAGTGTGTTTGAAACATCAATAAACATTTGTTCTTTGGTTGACCTTGACAGAGCTTGATTAAAATGACTTATCTTCATACCACGTATTTATTGAGCTTCTGCTCCCTACAAGGCATCCGTCTATGTGGTAGTGAGAAAAACCTGACTCCTGTCCCTATGCAGGAGTTCAAAAGCCTAGTGGAGAAGACAGGCCTTAATCGACCACACAAATAATGGAAACATTTCCAGAAGTAATCAGCTAGCACTTTCGTTAACTGCTACTGGGGATTTAAACTCCAAATAAAAGTCATGGTTTTAAATACCTTGGGTAGATGTGAGAAAAAGAAAAAAAGAAATAGAGGAGGTGATTTTTACAATTTTGGCACAAATTTTCAAGTGTTTTACATAGAAAAGATGAAATCCCTAGACATCTGCATGGCTTACCTAAAGGCTTATAGTTGTCTGGTAACACAGCCAGACAGCATTACTCATCTGTGAAAAGGAATGTGAATGGGCACAGCAAGAAAGAAAATCTCCCCAAAGCAGACCTGAGGGTAAGAAGACCCAGAAGTGTCCTCAGCCCCTTGGTTCTTCATAGCCTGGCTTTCTGGTGGTTTACCATAGCCCCCTTTCCCAGGCAGGTATGGACTGATTTGGAACTCCGAGTCCCCAGGAAAATAAAGGACATTCTTAATGGTAAAGCATCCCATTAATCCTACATCTTAACGACAAACTCGTTCACAATAATAAATGACTGTCCTAGAGCACTTCAAGCTATCCCTAAATAGTGCCAAGAGAGGAAAATAGGGCTGAAGATCACAAGTTAATTTGAAGCTACAGTTGCTTCTCATTAGCCATGGCACAAGTATCTATTCTTATTCTCAGTAAACTTTGGCTCAGAGAAAAGCCAACCTCCCATTCCCATCCCCACCCCACCCTCAGCACTGCAGCTTTCTGGCCCTGGTCTTTCCTCCTCCCAATGAACCAATCCATTCCAGACTCCTGGCACTGTGCTCATATCCCTATAGGTCTATCCCCCTCTGTAACAGTGGTTCTTAACCACAAGGGAGAATTGCACCCACCCCCTCCTTCCCCTGGGCCTATCTAGAGATTTTTTTTTTGTTCTCACAGTCAGGGGCGCTACTCTAGCACCTAGTGGGTGGAGGCCAGGGTTCACACTCAACATCCTACAATGCACAAGACAGCTCCCACAGCAAAGGAGTATTCAGCCCAGATGTTGACACCATGCTCTACAACATGATTCTAAGTTCCTTGAACACAAAGGATATATATCTCATTTAGTTTGTAGTTCTAGTAGTTAGCAGAGTTGCTGGTACATTGTAGGTGTTTACAATAAATGTTTATCAAATGAGTGAGGGTCACATTTGGTCAACTTCTGGGATTTCCCTGCATGCCACAGCCTACCGCTGGACATCCTCCCATCTCTGGTTAGTTCAGCAGAATCCTGTTGCACTGAGGAATTCTCAATGCTCATTATCTACCTACATTTTAGAGTTTTTCAGTGATATAAATTTTTTCTTTCTTAAAGGATAATGACTTCACTGTTATTGTAAAAATGACATATTGATCTTTAAATATTCAAATGCAGAAAATGCACTGAATAAAAATTTAAAAGTCATCCCACATCCTCCATCTAAAAATAACTACCATTAATATTTAGTAATCATGATTCTTGGCATCTTTTTATGCATGTTTACAGATGGAGTTTGAAATATGGTACTTTTGATTAAAAAGGGATGATGTTATTCATGCTATTTTAAAATTAAAATATTATATTTAAATGTATTTGAATTTAATAGGAGAAAAAACTGAAAAAATTGGAAATGTCATATGGTAACATTTCTTGAAAATGAAAAATAACACATTCCTAAAAGAGGAAAGAATGGTTATGAAAAAAATGAGGTTAGGATATTTTTGCAATATGTATTTTAGCTTAAGAATATTCTTAGATATTGACTCCCTGCAATGAAAGATGAGGACATAGTATATCAGCACTTTCCCCATTTATTTTCATATGATTTTAATTATCAAATGTATAAAATTTACACTTTGTTCTGTAATCCCAATTTCTGTGGTTTAATCTTATTTCTACACTTAAAGGGATTCATATTCATTATTATAAAACTTGAAAGAGAGAAACATGAGAGTTATTATTATCTGAGTTTTTTAAGGCTTAATTGTATTGGGTACTTATATGCTTAAAGGACAACTTGGGGGAGTAAACAAATCTCCGACTGCTCTATTTCAGAACTCTGTAGCCATTCCACTGAACCATTTTGTCACTGACTGTTGGGAAGAAAGCTGAAGGCAGGCTGAGTTTTCTGTTTTCTGCTTTGACATTCTCATGATTCTTTCTTTACATAGTAAGTTTGGTAATTTCAATAGGATGTGGCTCTGTGTTGATATATTTGCATCATTTTTTTCAAAGCCAGAATATGCCTTTTCTATCTGCATTTTTGAGCTTTTACCTCAAGAAGTTATATTTTATTACATTTCTGAATGTTTTTACATTGCATTTGGTTTGTGTAATTTAGTAATTACATTTGTTGACTCTCCACTGTTGACATTCTATCTCAGTTACTGCTTTTGTGACTTCTTGATTACCATATGCTTGCCTATATTTTTTCAGTCATATTTATTTTAATTTTTTGTTGCTTCTAATATAGCTTAAATTCTACATTTTCCCCCTCCTTTCCTATTGCTCCCCAAGGACTACCAGCTTGCCTTTTTCACTTTGTTGTTTTATCAGTTCTTTAGACTCTTTTTAGAGCAGTCAATGTTGTCTTAATTTTTTTTTTTTCGAGAATTTGGAGAACTATTTGCCAGAGTTGTTTTACCTTTTTCTTAAGTAGTTCCTCTTCTAATGAGGATTTATTTGCCCTATGTTCATACAGTTTTCCTCCTGTTTTCTTGCCATTTATATGCCTAGGTCCTGATTATTAATCATCTGATTACTAATAAATATTATTAGTATGTTTCATTATTAATCACCTTTGAATAGGGTCACTTATTTACTGAATAACTTCTAGCTGGACCTGGGTCAATAGCTTTGATATAGGCATATTATTTCCAACACTTTCTCATCATGAATTATGTCTTTTACCTTAAGGCTTTCTCTTCCTTCAAATTTTGGCATTTAAGAGACTCATGGAACTCACATAAAGCCCCTTAAGTCATAGTTTCTCTGTGCTGTGATAGCTGCTATTCCTTCTCTTGTCTTTACAGCTTTCATGGCCTGCCTAGACTGCTAAACTGTAGATAATAAAAATGGAATATTCTTCAGTTTCTCATTATTTCTGTCTCTGATCTTCTCAAAATTTATAGTACCCCTGAATTTTGTTCCCCAGCTTTTGCAGGAATATGGCAGCTACTTTTAGAAAAATCTGATCTTTGCATGAGGTCTCAGGTGGCATGTGGCAGCTCTCCAAAGCCTCCCTCATAAGGATCCAGATTTTAAGATAGTTGGCCAATAGTTGTCCTGTGGAGCTTAAAGTTGTGGTCATTCTTTGTTAAACTATTTTAAATTTCTTTAGTTGTTTTTGGTGAGTTGCACAAAAGAGGGTAGCATAAAAAACACCCTGGCTTTGCCATCTTTAGCTGGAAGTCCTGCTTTTACTCATGAGTGACACTGATGGATCTAACACCCAAGAATGGAGCCATATTTCTCAGGAGTTGTACAGTTTAAGTAACATAGGGTGATACTGCATTAGCCTCTGGAGAGACGATGGCCTCTATAAAATAATAAAAGTATATCTCCCATGCCAGGATCTCTTGAATGATATTCTCTAAGTTCAAAATACTTCTTGGGGTATGTAAGCTGGCTACACCCTTTTAGAAGGTGAAAGGAATAATAAGTGTATTTCTTTATCCTTAGATGCATTAAAACAGTGGTAGTAAAGTGCTTTCCCAGTAATCAAATTCTGTACATTTGAAACATAATCTCTGTTTTTAATTCCATTTCTCTGGAATTTGCAAAGGAGTATGTTCCAAGACAGAAGAAGTTTTTCTCGACGGAGTATAATCATTGGTTCTATGAACTTCAGCTCAGAAAGTACAATGCATAATAAATGTAATACTTTAAACTAGTTTTTATTTGTGCTCATTTTTAAAACATTAAGTATTTAGAGGGTGGGGAGGTAAAGGAAATTGGAGAAGGTTGGATAACTAAATAAAGAATGAAATAAAATGTTGCACAATGAAAAGAGGCAGGACTAATTTACAACCCAGTACAGGTATTTAAGTGTATTTTATCAAACCAGCTCTTCTTACTGGGTAAAGATTTTCTTTTACAATCTCTGTGCTCTTCTGAGAAATCAAGCACAGAATCTTTTGTTTAAAGTACTCACTGAAAAAGCAAATATATAAAAAAAAGATCCCAAAAGGTTCCATAAGCAAGTAACCTAATTTCACTCTCAGGGATATATTTTTATGCCTCTAAAAATACATAATATTTTCAACAGTATGGGGGTTCCTCAAAAAACTAAAAATAGAACTACTATATGATCCAGCAATTCCACTTCTGGGTATTTATCAAAGAAAATGAAAACACTAATTCAAAGAGATACCTTTACGTTCACTGCCGCATTATTTATAAAAGCCAAGACGTGAAAGCAACGGAAGTATCCACTGATGAGTAAATGGATTAAAAAATGTGGTATAGACCAATGGTGGATTTATTTACACAACATTATTCAGCCATTAAAAAAGAATGAAATCTCGCCATTTGCAACAACACGGATGGACCGTGAGGTGCATTATACTAAGTAAAATAAGTCAGAGAAAGACAAATACTGCATTGATCTCAGTTATATGTGGAATTTTGAAAAAATTTAATAGATCCAGAGAACAGATTGGTGGTTGCCGGAGGTGGAGGGTAGAAGGCGAGTGAAGATGGGTGAAGGTGGTCAAAAGATAAAAATTTCCAATTATACAATAAATGAGTCATGGGAGAGCACCATGACTATAATTAGTAATACTGTATTGTATATTTGAAAGTTGCCAAGAGAGTAAAGCTTAAAAGTTGTCATCACAAGAAAACATTTATTAACTATGAATAGTGATGGATGTTAACTAGACTTCTTGTGGTGATCATTTTACAGCATATACACATATCCAATCATGTTGAACAGCTGGAACTAATACAATATTATATCTCAATAAAAATATATAATGTTTCAAAATTTAGCACAAATAAAAATTAGTTTAATGTATTGCCTATATTATGCATTGTATTTTCTGGGCAGAAGTTCATAGAACCAGCTGTTATACTCCATCAGGAAAATATTTACAACGTGGAGAAAATGGAAGTAAGAGCGGTAAGAGGACTTAAACCAGGACTCACTTTTTTAAGTACATAGCTATAAAACTTGGCAGAGGAATGGAGTTTTAGACTTAAAATGACATCACTGGCCGCCTCAGCTAACCTGGTGAGTAGGCCAAACTCTGACATCTCTTCTCTTAAGTTGGCTGCTTCTTCGTTCTCTTTGCCCAGCTCTTTCTCCTGAGTGGTAACTTCCCCTGCAGCCAGCACCTTCCTGCCTGAGCTTCAGGGGCTTTCCCAAGTCCTTTCCCAGCTCTGTTCTCAGAGACATCCCAGGTCAGTGTCCCCAAGGTATTGAGCCCCCGCAGAACCGTCCTGCCACTCCCGCCAATCAGCCATTTTCCTCACAGTCCAGGCTACTGGAGCAGTGGGGCTCCTTGTGTGTAAAGGCTCTTACTGTGTTACTTCTGGAGCCTGGCGTTCCAGGGGGGCCTGGCCAGCCTCTTCTACCCTGTCAAATGAACAAAACAGATATGTGACAGTAATTACACAGCACTATTACATTTCTCCTCCACCTCAGTCGGTCTGCTCCAGGAAGGCAGGAGGGGTACCCACGAACTGTAGAGTTAGTTCCCTTTTGGAATGTAGCTCTACCCACCCTGGTCATAAATCACCACTATGTGGGTAATGAGGAACTACAGGAAAAAATGCTGATGATGTGGCTTCATTGGTTCATCACCACTGTCTAACTTGAAATTATGGTGTAGTTAGAATATTTAAATCAAACTATCCCCGAGTGGATAATTAAAGCATGCTACATGCCCAGTATAGATACTACTGGTTTGGATTTCTACCTTTGGACTTCTTATTTTGTTTTAGCTACATTGTGTAGATTACACCCAAAGGTGAATAAAATCTCCCAATACTCACAAGTCTTCCCAAGATAGAAAAGGAAGAAACAATTACGAGTCTACAATGAAACTTACATTTACCACTTAATAAAAATTGCAGGTAACATTTCCTGAAAGGTTCTGATATGGTGGGGTTATTCACTCAATTCCCACCATAATCATCAAAAGTAGGCTTTTTGTCTTATTTTGCAGATGAGAAAATTAAGGTTTATAGATCATGGCCCAAGGCCACAGAGATGGTAAGGGACAGAGTCTGAAACGGGATCCAGTCTGTCCCCAAAGCAAAGTCCTTCCACCATATCAGACCTCTCCCCCAGGAGGAGTTGCCAAGGACACGCTCTTATCCAGAAGATCCAGAGAAACACATTATCCAGATAATTTTTTTAATTCTAAAAAAAAAGCAAGTTAAGATGATCAAATCATTACTTGGGAAATTTCATGAGCTCAATCCCAGGAGACTTTCCCTGAGTGTGTGGGCTGTATAGTCTATCAGATCTTGTACTTTTATCATGTATGATGAAGAATATGATGATGGCTTTTTAAGGTACGTGCCCTCTGGATCCTGGGAAGACCAGCCACCCTTTTGATGGTTCTTTCTATTAGCTAGCCCAACATTTAAGTTAAGAACTTAGATGTTTACATTCATAAATGATGACCTCAAGGATATGACTTAGTGAAGCAAGTCACCCCAAATTCAGAAGACAAGAATGTTCCTTGAATCCCAGAGTAGCAGATAAGGATTAAAAGATCCTTTTGCTCCTAAAAATAACTGTTGTATGAAGTATTATATATCCACTCTGATTCCAAATTCTTTATATACATTTCATATTCTATCACCAGGAACCTGAGCCTGACAGGTTTACTTTCAAATGCCCCCATACTTACTTGTTGTCCACGTTCTCCTTTCAAGCCCTTGGGTCCTTCTATGATATTGTCAAATCCAGGAACTCCCTAAAAAACAGGAAATTTAAAAATATTAATAGGTTTTGAACATTTCTCCTTAAAAATGTGACTTGTGTGTAACATATTTAGTCACCCCCAATGGAAGAAGTCCAACCCAATGGAAAACACAAATAGCTTAAGGCTTACAAATGTGGTGTTTTTTTTCTTTCTGTGATTTGTATTATCGGAAGGGAGTGGAAACCCAAGGGGCGTGTGTGTGTGTGTAATGGCGGGTCAGGGGGCAGTGATGGAAGGAGATGCAGAGCTCACCACAGAGGGCAGAGCCGAGGGAAGCAAGGGTGACATAGCGTGTTTATGAGAACTCTTGTCCTGGGTTTGGAGATACCCCTTCTGGCTACTGCTATCCTTTCCCTTAACTTTTGTTCATTGTTCCTGGGGCCTAGACAAGTTTACCCTTGAGGGATGGTAGACCTGACTCCCTCTGACCCTTGGGAAAGGCCAATGTTTGCAATGGGCTCTACCGCAAGCACATAAGCACACTGAGCAGTGTGGAGAGCTGCATCTGCCACCCACTCCCTCTTTCTCTTCTCGGACGCTTGGCTGCTTACTTCTCACGTATGCTTGCCCCTCCTTTTTCACCTTCCAAAAAATCCTGGAGATTTTCCTAATAGTCATACAAATGTTTCAGCAGAAGCTAATTAAAAACAGGCACACATTGCGGGATATTAGCCTAAGCGGGCCAAACTGAAAGCTCTCTCTCTTGGGGAGGTAGGACCACAAACACAGCAGTGTCACCATGATGCTGGAACAGTCAATGGAGCCAGTCACTTCAGTCAACGCTCCAATAAATTGAGAAGGGAAAACAATTATCCAGTCCTACTGAGTGCCACTGCCGGCTGTTTGTCTGAAAGCAGCTCAGATGACCTTCATCAATCAATAAGTAATTTGTGATCACCAGCAGGGACATGTCATTGTTCCAGATGCTTAGTAAGCCTTCTAAACAAGTAGTTTGTCCACTCAACAGAATTTATAGGCTAACAGAGTGAAAAAGATGGGCTTAGAATTTACTTTATAACTGATATTATTAAAACTTAGAAATTATTTATCTCTTCCACATACCAAAGCCAGAGATTGTTTTCTACATTTTCTGTTCTATTCTTTAAATAATTTTCTGTTAAGTTTTCCAAGCAGGATATACCTAAGTTATAATACTAGATAATTATATTTTGGTGAGAAAGGCATGTAAGGAAAAGGAAGGTAAAGAGGTAATGTAAAGCCCAGAATTTTATTCCACTGCATGTATAAACTTCTTGTGGTTCAACTCTGAACTATTTGATTCAAGAGATGACATAAAAAAATCATATTGCAGCACATTCTATAGACTAGAACATCCTACTTATTCTGTCAATCTTTAAAAACATTAAAATTTTTTTTCTTGAAATAGTAATCCCCAAAAAGCACAGTGTTGTCTTCTATTTGATATGTATTATTCCCAAGTGGCTAGGAAGAGCTATCACGCATGGAAAAACCATCCAAAGTTAGTATAATGACAAATAACACAGAAAAGCTCTAGTGGGTTGAATTTTCAGCCATCTTAAAGCCACAGAACATTTCTTTCTAAATAAAAATCCTTTTACATTATTCAGATTCTTTTAAGGTGTCATATAATCATACAGACAATTTAGTAGACAATTAGGGGTAATTCTGATCAAAGTGAATAGCAATTTTATAGCACTGCCCCAAGTGGATTTTGGATACCATATATGGATGACTGAAATGTCTTTGTATTTCAACTACTATTAATTTTTTTTTTAAAAAAAGGAAGATTCTATTTATTTATTTTTAGAGAGAAGGGGAGGGAGGGAGAAAGAGAGGGAGAGAAACATCAATGTGTGGCTGCCTCTTGCATGCCCCTAACAGGGGACCTGGTCTGCAACCCAGGCATATACCATGATTGGGAATCGAACCAGCAACCTTTTGTTTTGCAGGCCAGCACTCAATCCACTGAGCCATACCACCCAGTGCTTAGCCACTATTTCTTAATTATCTGTATTTGTGGACAGTGTTTTTTGTTTTCAATTAGATAGTCTGAATTTGTTTGAAAACTCTAAGGTCACCAGACTTGCCATAAGATGTCACTTAGTAAACAATGCTGTCTTCAAGTACAAATTTCTGTCCTTTATAAAGAGTTGTCTTCAATGCATACCTAACATTTATATCCGTCAATATATATTGCATCAAATTCTTTCTCTGATCAACCCATGTGTACTGGAGGAGTTTTTAAAGACAGAGTCCTGTGAGATTCCCAGATGCCCCACATCCTTATCAGCACTTGGTATTGTCAGTGTTTATAAATTTTAGCCATTCTTCTCTGGCACATTTCAGTGAGAGTGTAAATTAGTACAAAAACCTTTGCAAAATGTTTGGCTATGAAGTTAAGCTGAATATAGGCATTTCAACGATCACCTTGACATTCTGCTCCTAAAGTATAAACCCAATAGAAATGGGTGCAAAAGCACAACAAAAGACATGTACAAGAATGTTCATAGAAGTCCTATTTATAATAGCAAAAACCAGGAACAATCCAAATATCATCAACAGCAGAACAGGTAAATAAATCATGGTGCAGTCACACAGTGGAACACTATACAGGAATGAGATAGAATGAACTGTTTTTATCCACAACAACATAAATGAATCTCACAAGCATAAACTTGAGCAAAAGAAACCAGTGCCAGAAGAGTATCATAAATGATTCACTTACTTAGAACTCAAGAACAGGTAAAATTAATTTGTGATCCTAGGATAGTGGTTACCTTAGGGAGGGCTGGTAGTGATTGGAGTGGACATGAGGTAAGTTTCTCAGATGTTCTGTTGTTACCCAACAATCTATTTCTTTACCTGAATGGTGACTACACAGGTGCATTTATATTCATCAAGCTATCTATTTACAATTTGTGTACCTTTCTGATGTATTTACAGTTCTATTAAGTTCTGGATAACTAATACACAGAATAGTGATTACAGACAATGATAAAATATATTATATACTTTGAATATGCTAAAAGCCTAGATATTAAATGTTCTCATCCCCAAAAATAAATGGTAACCATGTGCCATGAGAGAGGAGTTAACTAAGACTCTGGTGGTAATCATATTGTAATCTATAAGTGTATCAAATCAACATTTGTATACTTCAAACTTATACAATGTTATATGTCAATTATATCTCACTAAAAAGGTTTAATAAATGTTTAAAAACAAACCAAAATCCTAATTCATTAAGGTTCTGGAGACTTACGTGGGAGTATGGTAATGAAAGAAAGCCCTACAGTACAAATGTTCCATTTGCCTGGGCATGCTCCCTGTTGGTGTGGGTCATGCCTTTTGAGGTGTCAGTCCTTTGAGAGCTGGTACCTCTGTGTCCTAAGTTTGGCCTAATACAATCTTAGCTGGCTTGGGTATTTTTAAAAAATGAAGCTAATGCACTCAATTGAGAAAGACTTTTGGAGAATAGAAAAAAAAAAAGACATGGCTTTGTTTCTTCTCTTCTGTCTACATTTTGAGTCACCCAGAGGAAGAAAATGTAGTAGACTGGATTCCCTTCCCAGCTCTGAAGTGCAAACACAATTCTGAATGTGCATTCTCAAAAAATATCTCATTCCTGTATAGTGTTCCACCGTGTGACTACACCATGATTTATTTACCTGTTTTGCTATTGATAGATATGTGGATTTTTCTTGGTTTTTGCTAAGTAGTGCTTCTATGAACATTCTTGTACATGTCTTTGTGTGCACTTTTGCACCCATTTCTATTGGGTGCATTCTCAAAAAATACATGTGAAAGTGAAGTTCAAGGGATACTCACTGTCCATACTCATCTCATATATGACGAGGATCTAACATAATGAACCTCCTTTTAAAACTCTACAGTTGTGCCTGTAATGATTTGAACTCAGGATTGCTATGGTAGTACGTTAAAGGGGGAAGCCTTTTCCTATCAAAAATGTTGATGGAATCCAAGCCCCAATGTTAGTTCACAGCCTGTGCAGCCCCAGAACTTACAGGGTCTCCTTGCAAGCCCTTTGCTCCAAAGTCTCCAGAAATCCCCTTTTTTCCTGGGCTTCCCTAAAGTCAATAAAAATCAGAAGAAGGACAAGACAAGAATTTTTAATAATATTAATAGAAACAAAGAGTTTATATTTTCCCCTACTATGAATAAATATTTTTTCCAAAGTTACTTTTAAACTAGAAAGAGGAACAACCAGAAAAATAGTTTCAGGCATCATATGCATAATTTAAGAGTGACCCCAATCATTTGCCACAGTGATGAATTCTGTTCCAGACACATTTATCACCTTATTTAGTTTTTACTACTACCTCATAAACTGGTATTGTTTATTATCTTTCTTTTAATGAGGCAGCTGAGATTCGGAGACATTATCCATTTTCCCCAAGGTGGTTGCATCAGCTAGAAAGTGGGTTTCTGACTCAATGATTCACACTCTAAAGACAGATAAAGTAGATGACAGAAGTAGGGCTGCTGTTGGTACTTGTTCTAGATGGGAATGAGCAGAATGCACACTCAATGTGCTGCCCTGCAACACAGACTATTGTCAACACCCAGCAACTGTTCTTAGTGTGGCGGCTGCTTTTCATTAGCGACCCCAGTTCTTCACTCCTCTCTGAATCTATGCTCTTTGCCACAGTAACTCTGCAGTGCCTTCCAACTGCGTGTGCGTGCGTGCGTGGGGTTGGGGGGAGGATGACAAGATTCCCTACCCCTGAGTTTGGCTGTGACTTGATTTGGCCAACAGAAAGAAATAGAAATGTCACTGTAAGAGTTCCAAGCCTAGGAGCAAGAAGTGTTGAGAGATCCTGTGTGTCTACTTCCTCTCTTCTGCTTTTGCCATGGCCATTAAGAGGTCATGGTCAACATAGACATGCAGCTCTCTCATCCCAGGAGCAGGATCAGAGAGAAAGCCCCAAGCCAACCTACAGACACCTGAGCCAAGGTTAGCCATGCTCAGCCTAGATCGGTTGAACCTCTCAGACACATAAGAAATAAAAGTTTATTGATGCATGCAATTAAGATTTTGTGATTGTCATGGAGCAATTTGTGGCACTAGTGGACTGACACACCTAGGGTAGCTCTTCCACTCTATTAATCACATCTTTTATTCCCAGTACAGTTTTCATGTTGTCTGCTTATTGAATCCCTACCTGGGATCCTTCATCACCTTTTTCTCCTTTTCTTCCAGGAAGACCATTGTCACCCTAAGAAACAGAAGAATAAATTCAAATCCCCATTTTCTTAATGAGAAAATAGCTCAGAAGGATCTTTATGGCACAAAGAGAAAGCTCTACCTGTACACCATTTAATCCATCAATTCCACGTTCCCCAACTTCTCCCTGAGAAGACAAATGTGATCAGAACAGAGTGCATTACATTTATATGGAAAGAAGTCAGACACTAAACAAGAAGCCTAATTCTGTGTTCCATACACAGCCCCTTGGTTAGGCTGGCCATGGGTAATATCAAAGATTACTTAGTAAAAGAAACTGTCAACAAATAATATATTATACATTGCCTGCAATAAAGTACAGAAATAAATAAAATTCAATCACTGACAATAAAAAAGGAAGCACAACAGAAACTTCATTGGTATAGTCTATTTGTCAATAATCTCAAAAATAAAATATCTCTAGGTAACAAACGAGGAGATAGATGGATATGGTTGGTACCATACCTTTTGTCCATTTAGTCCCCAGTTTCCCTGAAAATAGAAAGGACATAGTGATTAGTGTAAGAAAATGGAATTCATGTTGGGAAGACTCCACAATGTCTTTTGTGACCCTTACCTTAGGTCCTTTGGAGCCATTGCATCCCTTAGTACCTTGCTCTCCCACTGGTCCAGTGGCTCCTCTTTCTCCCTGAGAAAGAGCACAGAACAAAATGAACTTTTTCTTTGGTAATCTGGAATTTGTCTTGGAAATTTGACAAATTTCATGTTGGAAAAAAATTGTGTGACTGCTCATGGTTTACAATCCAGAATTCATGTATGTAAAAATTAATAAGTAAATAAGAGTTACTGTGTTGACAACTCTGTTTTGCTTCAGATCCCATGTGAACACTGCCATGGGTGGAATAGTATCTAAATAAAACAGGCATACAATCAACTGGAAGCCAAGATGTGTTCTCCAAATTTCAGGAGGCATTCCAGGAACAGACAACAAAAAATTGGTGAGATGTCAGAGAAGGATGCTCTACGTATGATCTAAGCAAGAGGCCTCTCTTTTTCTTAAATAAATACTACTCCTACAGTCCTTTTCACCATAACCCCAGCAGTCTGTACATTTTGTGAATTGGAAACAAAGATGTTATCCTCAGCTTCTCTCTTCCCAAGTGGTCAATAAGTTATGTCCATTCTACCTCCACTCACACTGTCCCAAACTAAGATTAGGCACTTTGTCTTGCAACTACCACTGTATGATTTCCACCTGTAACCCCGGCCTTATCATCACCCATAATACTGCCTGGGTATGCTTTCTGAACACATACCCTTATTATTTTTACTTCTACGCATAACATCATTCAATGACTACCCACCAACCGAAGACACCACTCAAATCTTTCCCAGGGTATTCAAGACTCCCAATAACCTAATTCTTCCTTGACATACACCCTCCTCTCACTGTGTCCTGGGTTCCATGTGCCATTCTGCAAACACATGATTCTCTGACTCAGTTACATGCGCCCTTGAACACACTGTTCTCTCTGGAGAAATTTGTATTTGTCCTTACGATGTCTGCCCAAGCATTAGTCCTTATGTGTATGTAACCTTCTTCCAAGCCCTAACTGCCACCAAGGCTGTTACTTGAGGTTGTTAGATGTTTGTTCTGCTATACTCTGTCACACTGCATCTCTCTGTTCCTCTACTATAGTCCTTGTGTGTAAAGGATGGAACCATGATTGTCCCATCTGCCTTTCCCCTAGTCTGGAAGTTACCTGAGATAGGAACCATATTTGTCTTCTGTTTATTTTTATTTCTAGGGCCTAGCATTGTGTCTGGCACATGGTAAGATGCCTTAATATATATCTCAAATGAATAAATGAACTTGTGAGTGGGGGCTGTGGTAAATGATGTGGCAACTGGTAATATATCATTGCTAAATGAATGGGTGCCTGGATGGATGGGTGGGAGGGAGGGTGAAAGGGAGAGAAAGAAAGAGGAAAAGAAGGGTGAATGGATGCAAGAAAGAGTGAGATCCTTGATAAACAAGGTGGTGAGTCGGATTACCGCTGCAAAATGGATCAAGAAGGGGGAAATGGCAGCAATTTGACTCCCCTGGTGAGGAAGATAACTTTTACATTGAGTTAATTGTGCAATGTTGGTGGATGGTGAAAGAGGAGACAGTAGGTTAATAGACCACTAATGATCACCAGAAGCAAAGCCTGATGAGGATTAAGGAAGACCTCTGATTTTGCACACAAATCTTTAGAATCTGACTTTTCCCATGTCTCTGTGATTTGACACAAATGATTTTATATTATAGAGATGTCTGTAGGAATAAATGAGGTGGCAAAGAAATTTTTTGACTTACAACAATGCCCTCTTCTCCTAGGTAGCCTTGACTGCCTTTAAAACCTGGGGATCCCTGGAAATAAGGAAAGGAAGAGTACATTAGCACTCAATAGAACAAAATCCGAAGGTAATCAAAGTTATACTTTATTTATAAAAGTAGGAGTTTGAAAAAATTAGTTCTCTGCCACAACCTAGGCTACATTTATACACATAAAAAATAAATGAAAATTTGAGACAAGTATCCATATAACTCAGGGGCATGTGGGTGAATCATAACATTGTCTATAAGTCTCTCTGGGATTATATATAGTGCTGGAGTTTTTGTCCGGACCAATGTTCAAATGAACACAGCTCTAGTATTTATGCTACATATACAAAAATAGACCACCCACATTTCATTCCATTATTCTTGAGCCCTGTCTTTTGTAAAAAAAAAAAACAAAAAAACTCCTACCACTCTTTTTACATAAAATTGAAGCAATCAGGAAATAACTAATCCAAAAACCTGTAGAGAAACAACCATGGCGATTTGGGAATTATAGTGCTATTTATAAATTATTTAAGGGTTAAGCACATGTTCCAACAAGCAGTAGTAAAATTATTATTAAACACATCCATAGCATGTATGTACATATGTATTTGAACATTTCCTAACCCCCCAAGTCATAGTTCTACATAAGGGTACATAAACTTCTTTTGGTTAGGAAACACCTGTATCTGTGGTTGGTTATCATTTTCATAATTGGCCTGTTCTTGTCTGTACATCTGTGATAACATTTTGATATGGCTAAAGTTGAATGAAACATCATCTTTTGAAATGATAGGGTCATCTGACCTAGCTTGATTTTAGCAAACTACACAAAATATTTTCTACCTGATTTAAATGACTCTGCAGTCATTAAAAATGGAAATTGAAATGACAATGGTATTCAGGAGGTTTTCGTTATTCAACATGAGAGATGGCAACTGATTTTTCTGCATCACTGTCATCAACGCTAGAACACTGGGTAAATAAGGATCTCAGCAGTTGTTTCTCCTGAGACTTGTACAAAAGTTTTTAGAAAGACTCCAAATGAGAATACCAAGGACAAGCCATGACTACCTAGTTTGACCTACAAAAGGAGAAGTGTAATAATAGCTTATCTGAGAGGCTCTACCTAGAAGTTAAAATCACCCCTTATTTCTACCTAAACTCATGTCTGAAAAACATACTACATACATATAAAGTGAGGCATAAATCTTAAAATTACCTTTTTCCCAGGTGGTCCAGCATCTCCCTTTGTGCCATCTTCTCCAATACACTTGCAGAATAAACAGCAGCATGTCCTTTCAGCAACATTGATCTTGAGGGAGGGTAGGAAATACATTACATTTGGTGGCATTGCTTCCCAATCACACACATAAGCTCACCAGTGTGATTCCGACTTCTATCAGTTTCAGAAGCCTGTTCACTGTTAAAGTGCCTGTGCTGTAGAGAGAATGCATGAGACATTCCTTCTGTGATCTGCATTCTCCACCATGAGGACCAAGGAATCAGAATCAACTCAAAGGTATTTTTGTGTTCTCAAAATGGTATCAGTTTAGCCACAGTCAACTCATTGAATACTATTGACCAAAAAGTTCATTTGACTTTTTTCCATAAGATTGCTCTAGTAGTACTTAGTTGTCTTTACTTCACTCGAAACAATTTTGTTAGATTATATTGTGAAGCTGGAATGTCAGCATGCATTAAAAAAAAAATCAAAATTGGTGAATTTTTGTGCAGCCATTTTAATATTGAAGATGGAAGAAAATATGCAACATTCATGGCAATATTCTGCTTTCTTAGTTCAAGAAGGTAAAAATGCAACTGAAATGCAAGAAAGAAAAAAAGATTTGTGCCGTGGATGGGAAATGTGCTGTTACTGATCAAACATGTCAAAAGTGGTTTGTTAAGTTTGGTGTTGGAGATTTCTCACTGGACAATTCTCCATGGTTGGGTAGACCAGTTGAAGTTGATAGCAGTCAAATGGAGACATTAATTGAAAAGAACCTATGCACCTCTATGTTCACAGCAGTGCTATTTACAATAACCAAGTTCTGGAAACAACCTAAGTGCCCATCAGTAGAAGATGAGTAGATTAAAAAACTGTGGTACATTTACACAATGGAATACTACGTAGCAGAAAGGAAGAAGGAATTTCTACCTTTTGTTACAGCATGGATGGAACTGGAGAATATTATGCTAAGTGCAATAAGCCAGTTGGTGCAAGACAGATACCATATGATCTCACTTATAAGAGGAATCTAATGAACAAAATAAACTAATGAGCAAAACAGAACCAGAGACTTGGGAACATGGAACAGACTGACAGCTGCCAGAGGGGAGGGGGAAATGGTGGAAAGACAGGGAAGGAATTAATCAATGAACTTGTATGAATGACCCATGGACGTGGACAACAGGGCAGGGATTGACTATGGGAGCAGGGGTGGACTGAGTGGTGGAGGGCAAAGGGGGAAAATTGGGACAACTGTAATAGAATAAACAAGAATAATAAATAAATCAAAATAGAACAATCAATGTTGCACCACATGGGAGAGAGCTGACATACTCAAAATATCCAAATCAATGCAGTTATTGATGAAAATTAAAAGTGTGTCTTTTATTTTATGGAAAAAAACCATACGGACTTTTTGGTCAACCCAATAATTTATGTGATTTTCTGTTTCCACCCATCCCAGCATTGACCATAGTATTGTTGATCACCCTGTATAATTCTGCTCTCAATATTCTGTCCAATAAAATGAATCCATGTTGTTTTCTTTGTTTCCTGTCTTGTGAACTCTTTGTATGCTAAAGGATTTAGGTGGTGCCCAGTGTCACACTGCTTGGATAAACACTTCCAGAACAGTCTATGTGTAACAGCATTTCAAAAACACCAATTGTATATTCAAAATTTTAGAAGCACTTGCTATAGAGAATGGGAGTATGAGAGAATATTCCTCTATCTACTCTGGCCAAAAGATCATATTCTATATTTTAAAATGTGAGTGAATTTCATCCCAGACCTAGCTAATCATCCCCTGAATAACAGACATATCCCACTGCAGTTTTATAATTAACCCACAAAATTTATTCTTAGGAAAAGTCTGTTTATAGTAAATGCCATGATTTGCCTTAGTGGGATAGAATCAATCTTTGTGTTGAGAAGTTTCCCATGAAAGTTATAGTGTGATGAGAATGAAACCTTCTGTTATAACTAGTTAGCAATTTACCCTTCTTTGTCTCTTGTTATATACTGTTTCTTTTCTTTTCTTTTCTTTCTTTATTTTTCTATATAGAATTTTTATTTTGTTTTTCAATTACAGTTGTCCCATTCCCCCCACCTCATTGTCCATGTCCATGAGTCATTTATACACGTTCTTTAACTAAACCCTTCCCTTACTTATCTCCCTTCTCTCCCTCCACCCCGCCCCCTAATAACTGTTATTCTGTTCCTTGTTCTATTTAGTTCATTTGTCTGTGTCGTTCCTTAGTTTCCTGTATCAGGTGATACCATATGGTATTTTTCTTTCTTTGCCTGGCTTATTTCACTAAGCATAATTCTCTCTAGTTCCATCCATGTTGTCACAAATGGCAGGAGTTCCTTCTTTCTTTTTGCTGCACAGTATTCCATTGTGTAAATGTACCACAGTTTTTTTCTGACATTAGAAAATTCTTATTTTTCTGAAAATCTCTGAGGACCCAATAACACTTGAAACATGTGCAACCAAATAATAACAACAACAAAATAGAGTCTCTGAGTTATATTAGATAACATCAATTTTCTTTGGATCACCAAAACCCTACAATATCAAATCTTCTACTATTAACATGAAAATTAATCTATGTCTAAAATTAAGTTTTTCTTGTATGGTGTTGCATTTATGTAATACTTAAAAACTTACAGGCTTGTTTTGAGGAATAACTTCCTCCCTCTATGACTCACCACTACAGATTTCAAAGAGTAGTAGACAGAAAAAAATTTTAAAAAGTGTCTTCCTATGTACAAAGAAATTCAAACAAAACTTCGATATTCTTTAAGCAATTATTTTTACATGTTTACTACACTGAAAAAATTGTGTTGAAACATCTACTTACATACAAATTCTATAGGTGCAAAATAGCAGGAGCTTGCAGTTTATTGGAAAGTGTCCTACTATGCTGTTATAGGTTTTATGAATTATAAGAAATTACAAACTACTAGCCATTTAGTAAGGTGAAAGTAGTACCACATGACCTGGTAACACTTAACCACTCTAGTTTGAATTCTTTTATGTTTCTGAAAGAAATATGATTGAAATGCATCTCATGTAGACATTAGGTGATAAAAATGGATCATAAGGCAAAAATCTTGGTTAGTCAAGACAGCCTTCAAAAATCTTTTGATCACTCACATAGTACAACGTAGGAGATCTATCATCACATCACCAGTTTTTCCTCAACATTGGAGCAGATTGCCCTTTCTCTAGTTGAAACCTGAATGTAATCGGCTGTCATTTCCAGGCCATGTTGCAGGAAAAATACACATCTTAGACACTAGAATCATGCTCAGTGTGGCTAGCTGTGACACTTATGATCCACAGGGATATGAAAACTGGCTGGCTGAGGAGGGAGCCAATTGACTCCCAGACCTCATGTTCTCTTTGGCACTTACATTCCTTGACTATAATTTGAGCAGGACTGTAGGTGTTTTTTTAAAATGAAATTTATTGGGGTGGCATTGGTTAATAGGATCATAAAGGTTTCAAGTATACATTCCTATGATACATGATCTATATTGCATTGTGTGCTCACCACCCAAAGTCAAATGTAGGTGCTGTTTAATTTCTTCTTCCTTCCTTCCTTTTCAGTCGAGCATATATGTTAAACATGCTTTGACAGTTCTCTACTATCTTACAATTCTTTCAAAGAACACCCTCTTATTTCAGCTGTCCACTAATTCAGAAAAGTCTTTACTCTCACATGAACAAATTAGTGCTAATTCATAAGCATAAGTGTTAAACCTATATACAAAACAACTAGAAAATTTAAGCTCACCTGCCTTTTCTGAACAACTTACCAGCTGCTTTGACAGTTGGCTCCCAAGATCCCTCATTCCAATAGTGAACTGGGTCTTGTATTCAAATCCTTTCCCAAATTCAATGTAGAGAAGATCAGCCAGATCACTTGAATCTGTGGCTCCATCCAGAGCAACAGTCATGAGGGCATTCAGACCTATCCAACACAATTTACAATTCACCAGGTGAGGTGGGTTTGGTTATTTTTATCTTTTTGCACATGTATCTAAACAGTTATTCTAGCAAAAGAGTTGTAAGAGGAACCACACAATGTAAAACTGACAAGTAACAAGACTAATCAGAAAGCAAAAGGAATTACATTTTTCAGACCTCATTAAATTGGAGACAGGGGAACTTATAACAGTGAGATAGCAAGTTTAAAAGGGTCCACAGAGCATGCTCAAGTACAGAGAAATTTAAATATCAAGAAAGTATTCTGAATTTTTGCCACTCAAAGGGGGATCCTTGGAGCAGTAGTGCTGGTATCACCTTGGAGCTCATCAGAAATGCAGAATCTCAGGTCCCATTCCACTCCTATGAATCAGTATTTGTGTTTTAATAAAATCCCTAGCTGATTGGTATGCACATTAAAGTTGGAGGAGCACAGATCTAAATGACCTCATAAGGAACAGATAATCCTATCGGAATTATAGGTAGCAAGACAGTAAAAGTCCTCTTGTCAGGCAATTAGAAACAAATGACACATAAGCATTGACAGCTGTGGCTCATAGGCTTTGGGATTTTATAGACCAGGATATTTCAAAGAAAACTTTTGGGGACTAACAGGGTTGACATATTTTGCAAAGTAGGAACATTAAATAATGATAGTAATAAACCTGGCAATCATTATAATGGTGGTAACTGTAGCAACAACTGTGGTCTCATTTATTAATAGCTACTGTGTGCCTAGAAGTTGGTTAAGTGCTTCACACACATTATCTTATTTGACACAAATATAACTGTATAGGTATGTGTGATTATAGCTCTACTTAACAGACAAGCAAACTGAGAATTGCTGAGGTTAAATGACTGGCTCAAATAGTATTTTTAGGTTTATATCCAGATAGCCCAATTCTAAAGCCTAGACCCAAAGGACATTTTAATAACAAAAATGTACTAAAGATGTAATCATAGGGTAAACAGCAGTCTTAAAATTGAATAAACTTAGCTTTATAAAAACCAGACTCCACTGGCATAAGTTTTCTCATTTTTTGTTATGGATGGGTAAAGAATTCTTTGGATGGGACGTGGAAACCAATGGACTAGAATAAAGAAATGTTCAAGGATTTGACTGAGAGTTAAGAATGCCTTCTGAAGGTTGCCAGTTTGTTTCCCAGTCAGGGAACATGCCTGGGCTGTGGGCCAGGTGTCCAATTGGGGGTGTGTGAGAGGCAACTGATGAATGTTTCTCTCGCACATCGATGTTCCTTTCCCTCTCTCTCCCTCCTTTTCCTTCTCTCTACAAATAAATAAAATCTTAAAAAAAAAAAAAGAATGCCTTCTGATGTAAGTTTACATGCGATTTTGAATGGAATGAAGGGTAGATGAAGAGGAGGATGCAGAGAATAAAGTTCCAGGGAAATACTGGGGAGGTTCATATAGGAGAGGAAAACAGAGCAGTTGGCCAAAGTGAAATAACGGAAGAACACCAGCGTAGGGCGATCAACATAACATGTTCTGGTTTGCATGGATTCTCTTGTTTTTTGTGTTGATAGTCTCTGGCTTGTCTCAAGCAAACAAGGACAGTTATCCAAAAATGAAGAGGAGGAGAAAAGGGATGATGGGGAGGGCTGGGATAGGCAATGAGGAATGCTGAGTTTATCAACTGGTATAAATGATTAACAGAAGATGTACTAAAGGGTTTATTTATAAGGGGAAAAAAATCTCACATCTGATTATAAGTTCCAGGAAATTTAAGAGTTATAAGAACCATGGAATTGTTAATTGGTAGGAAATAGTCAAAGAAATATTATTTGTAACTGCTTTTCTCAGGATAGGGACTCTAATCCTGCTCCTTTCAGACTTATCCAATAAGTGAGCCATATGATCTTAAATATAGTGTCTTCAATTCCTAAAAATATATTAAGTAAAGATTTTTAAAATTGGGAAGATAAATAATCAGTAAGTAGATTCTAGAGTGTTAGACCTTTAAAATTTAAGAAACTAACTCAAACCCTAATCCACATGGGTTAGTTATAATGCTGCATCCACCACTGAGGATCTTTTTCTCCTGGTCTCTTGCAGTTTCATGGTGAGCGCATAGTTTACATGTGTAAAATAGAGCAGTTTATGTGGCCTCAAATTAGGGAGGCTCTCCTCGGTCGACAGATCATAGGTCCCAGCATTGCCTGAAATCATGTGTTCAAATATGGGAAGCCAGAGCTAGAGATACTCCTTGACCATCTGACACTTTCCAAAGAACATTATGATCATCATCCTTTTCTCTCTCCCCAAAGATTCTGAATTTCTGAGGATATGAAAAATCTAGCTTCTCAAGTTGAAATCTATTTACTAAATTTTCCTTGGGAGTTGGAAGAATGAATATTGGTCTTAGAAATCCAGGTGTTCTAAGAAAAACTTCCTAGAGAAAACTCTGATACGGTCTGTAAGAGGTACATCTTTCTTCACAACAGAAAAGGCTGAAATATAAAAAAAAAAAAAAAAAAAACCCTACCCACCCAAACCAAGCACTCTAGGGCCTTGCTCATTAAAATTTCCACTACAGCTCATGAAAGAAATGCCAAGACTTGATAAAATACATAGAAAGTAGCTTTAGTAAATAAAAAGCAAAATAAAAACCCTTATCCTCCAGTTGTAAACTCAGCGAACTTTGAAATTTGTTTAAGATTGGAGAGAGAGAGAGGATGAAATAGCAAAGATAAAATCCGCTCAGTCTCTAAGAACTAACCTTGAAGGCCGAAGTCTGAGGTCAGATTCTCTAGAAACAGAGCATCTGATAACAATTTGGCTGCACAGTTTATTGAGGAAGCACTCTCAGAAGAAAGCGAAAAGCACGGAGAAAGGAGCTGAGCAAGGCAGCGTTTCAGCTGGAGTCTAGCTTCAGCCTGATCCCATAAGGAACTCTGAGCATAAATCACACTATAGGGTGCTATTTTGAGGCAGAGATCCAACTCTTTGCATTCTACCTGCTGCCCAGGGCTGGGACAGGGAGTAGCCTTCCAGGTGAGGTGGCTCCTATTGACCAAGGGCAATTTCTCAGAGAAGTGGGACCTGGGAGTTGTTAACAGCCAATGCCTACAGCTGGAGGCTGGGGGATCCTGGCTGGAAGAGGGAGCCTGGTAAGGAACCAACAGTATCCAGTTACAGGAAAGATTTTCTATTCTGAGTCAAACCTGAATATTTGGATGTATTTTTCTTCCACTGATCCATAAACTTTAGTAGGAATAATAATAAGCCAGATTGGGCACCAGTTCTTAAAGCCAAAATAGTCACACCGGCGCTTTAAAAACTCATAAACACCATAATTGATCTCTCTGTGGTCTGAAGAAAGGAACTAATTAGAAAGTCCCAAAACATGAGTAAACTTGTCCAACAATGCTTGCAACTCCGAAAGTTTTAAGAGTGTTAGAAGAAAATAATCCCACTCTCCCCTTCTTTGGTTGAAAAGAAACACAGGGTTCACTTCTGTGATACTAGAAAAGTAGTGATATTAGATAATGTGAGGCAAGGGTACGCAGGAACACTCTGCAGGAAAGCTTAGGAAGAACAAATACAGTAATATAAGAGAAAGAACAGGACTTTTTATTCAGTGCTGTTTCATATCCATAGGGCACGAGGAAGAAAGGAGATGCCAGAATGTTCTGAGAACTCATCTGTTCTGTCAGTTGCACAGAGAATGAAAAGGTTGGAAAATTCAGGGTTGAGTGCTTGGAAACTGAAGAGCCAGAATTGAATTCTGAGATTAAAAAGTTAATAAACATCCCTTTCCCATTCCTTCCCCATGTTCAATACCTTCTTTCCTAAGCTCATCAGATTTTTGTTCAAGTTTTTCAACATCATCGTCCAATCCATCTGAAAATAAGAGAACCACCTAGGAAAGCATTCAAAAAGCAAACACGCGTTAAAAAGAGGTCATTGCAGCCATAGACCGACATATAAAATAAAACCAAGTTACCTTGCCTCGAGCAGCTGATTTATTCTGAAATGCATCCCACAGGGAATTTAAGAAGTTTGCATTGAGAAAAGATGGTCCTTTCACTGTTACGTCCTTCAAGCTATTCAGTATGTTTTCACTGTAGATCTCAAACTTGGGTGAATATTTTTCCATGGTGTTGGTCACTTGAAAAGCCACACTAACCTGAGTCTCTGTGCCAACCTCACAGCTAACTCCATTAAGGGAGCTGATGGCACGTAAGATGTCTTGAAGGTAGGTTTCCATCCAAGGTTGACCATCGAGCAAAATCTGCCCCTTCTGCTGAGTTGAGATATCAAATCCTACCACGATGTCCACAAAACAATCTAGGGTTAGAAGGAAAAACATATCTTATCAGATCAAATAATTGCCCTATTTGACTTGAATGCCATGTCTGGATCAAGGGACTGATTCTTATTTCTATTCCAGTTACAGAGTTGAAAAACAAGAAAGAGCATGAGGGAACTATGGGAAAGGCTCAGAATCACTCTTTCATAACATATAAAAATATATAGTGTTATTTTTTGTGGTATAAAATCTAGATGAGTCTATAACAAAGCTCTGAAAAATTTTATTGTGGCTATTGAAAAAAGCTATGCAGAGTAATTTATTTATTTTTAAGTAGCTTTTATTGATTATGTTGTTACAGTAGTCCCAATTTTTCCCCTTTGCTCCCCTCTGCCCAGTACCCCTCTTCCCCCAGCAATCCTACCCACCTTAGTTCATGCCCATGGGTTGTGCATATAAGTTCTTTGGCTTCACCCTTTCCTATATTATTCTTAACTTACCCCTGTCTGTTTTGTACCAACCAATTATGCTTCTTAATCCCTGTACCACTTCCCCATTACTCCCTCTTCCCCCTCCCAGCTGACAACCCTCCAAATGATCCCTATACCTATGATTCTGTTCCTATTCTGGTTTCCTTAGTTGGATTTTGTTTTTATTTTTTAGATTCGGTTGTTGATAGTTGTAAGTGTGTTGTCATTTTAGTGTTCATAGTTTTGATCTTCTTTTTCTTAAATAAGTCCCTTTAACATTTCACATAATAAGGGCTTGGTGATAATGAACTCTTTTAGCTTTACCTTCTCTGGGAAGCACTTAATCTGCCCTTCTATTCTAAATCATAGCTTTACTGGATAGAGTAATCTTGGTTGTAGGTTCTTGCTTTTCATCACATTGAATACTTCTTATCCGTCCCTTCATGCCGGCAAAGTTTCTTTTGAGAAATCAGCTGATAGTCTTATAGGCACCACTTTGTAGGTAACCCTCTTCTTTTCTCTTGCTGCTTTTAAGATTCTCTCTTTATCTTTCACCTTTGGTATTTTAATTATGCTGTGTCTTGGTGTGGTCCCCTCTGGGTCCAGTTCACATGGGACTCTCCATGCTTCCTGGACTTGTATGTCTACTTCCTTTGCCAAATTTGGGAAGTTTTCTTTTATTATTTTTTCACATAAGCTTTCAATTTCTTGCTGTTCCTCTTCTCCTTCTGGAACCCCTATGATTCAGATGTTGGCATGTTTAAAGTTGTCCCAGAGGTTCCTAAGCCTCTCCTTATTTTTTTTCAATTTTTGTTTCCTCATTCTGTACTGGTTGACTCTTTTTTTCTTCCTTATATTCCAAAATATTGATCTGAACCCTGGGTTCCTTCCGTTCACCATTGGTTTTGTGTGGATTTTCCTTCATTTCACTTAGCATAGCCTTCACTTCTTCCCTTATGTGTTTGCCATACTCAAGCATATCTGTCAAGCCTGTGAGCATCTTTATCACCAGTGTTTTGAATTCTGCATCTGTTAGGTTGGCTATCTCCTTGTCTGTTAGGTTGGCTATCTCTTCATCGCTTAGTTCTCCCATTGGAACCTTGATCCATTCTTCATTTTGGGCCATACTTCTGTCTCATCTTGACAGGCTCCTGTGTTTGTTTGCCTCTGTGTCTTAGGTAGAGCTGTTGCTCCTGTTACATTGTAAGGGGCAGAGCCTTAGGTATTCATCAATACAGGGCGACCTGTTTCACCATGTTGTGGCACTGTATGTGGGGGAGGCATCAGAGAGGGAACAATGCCACTTGTTCAGCACTTGCCCCTTTTCTAGGTACTTCTCCCACTTTTGTATGGGACTGTCACCTCTCTAGCTGTTGCCCTGTCTGCCGTTCCCAGAGTGGGTGGGTCCGCAGACATTCTAGGACCATGGGGGCCTTTCAAACAAGTGGACTCTGCCAAGAGACTGGCAGTTTCTTCCTCCACCCCAACACTCACTGGTTTGCACAGTCAGAAGCAATGAGGCTTGATTTTCCCTGGCACTGGTACTGTGAGCTGAGTGGTCTGGTCAGGAGTGGGGAATGCTCCCAAGGTGTTCCTTCCCACTTTTTAAAATATGTGACTGTGCTTTCCACTGTCCTGCCACTGCCACCACTGCCGTTGCCACTGCCACCACCACACTGCATCCTCTCTGCCCTGGCTTTGCCCCTCCTACCAGTCTGGATGAGTATTTCTTCTTTATATCTTTGTTTGTTGGACTTCCATGAAGCTTGATTTCCTGGAACTTATGGTTTTCTCTAGTTTTGAGGGAGTTGTATTCCTTCTTAGTTGTGGAGGTAGACCCAGCATGTCTGTCTAGGCCCCAGTCATTTAAATATCTAAAGTATATTGTGGAAATGTTAATAGTCTAAAAAAGCAAATCCATATGCTATTTATCAATTCAGGTCATTCAACAAATACTAAATTATAAGGGAAATATAAAAACATTTGCTTAGAGAAAGTCATTTAGAAAAAGAAGTCACAAAAAACTTGTCTAAAGGAATGATTTTGATAATTTATCTTTCCAAAGAGAATGTGTCTCATCTTTCTGTCTTCTAAAATTCACTCCGAAGAGAAAAATAAGACAAACAAATGCTCCAACAGATCCTTTGAGATCTTGCTTGGTTTGATTCTTACAGGTGAAGACCCTGGGCACCAAATTACTCATACTTAATCATGTTAAGGAGGGGGCCTCCTTCAGAGCTCGGCCACCCAGAAAGGCAAAGCCAATGCCACTTGGGGTTCAAGAACTACTCAGAGAGGTATTACATTTAAAATGCTTTGCTCCTATGCTTGTTAACTTCAGGGACATTTAAGCACTGGAGAAAGTAGAAGGGACTTGATATCTTAAGCTGAGCCTCATAAAGGGAAGATAATTAGAGAAGAATCAAGTCATGTGACATATTGTGTATACTCTTCTTTCAAGAACTTCTAGCTTTGCTAAAATCTTCAATCTTTTTCAATAAATTCAACACATGCACCTTGCTTGGTAAGTTAAAAGGGAAGAGTGTATATTTTTAATTTGCTTTGTTTAGATAAGCAGCTTTTCACATATTTGTTGTGCAGACAAATTCCTGCCTTCACTACCTCCAGACATCAACTGCTCAGTTGAACATTTGCAAATCTTTGAAACTAAAATATCAGTTTCAATTCTTAAAATGAGGGCTAATAACCTGATCCATTTTTAATGAAAAAAGAGTCAGGGGAGAGAAAATAAAAGTCATAATTTTCACCATGACATTTGAAGTAAATCAATGTTATCAAGAAAATCTGAAAGTACATTTTCTTATTTTACTGTACTTACCTTACTGAAAAAAATATCTACTCCAATATTCAGAAAGTGAGGTGAAGAGAAAAAAACTAGTTAGAAGAAAGCAACAGAATTGTCCTTTCCAAAATTCCTCTTGAATCTACATCCTTTCATTTCTATCTTGAGATTAAAATTTTCCCTCCTGGCTGAGCATTGTTTTAACCCCTGAGCAGAAAACCATTCAATAACCAAAATATGTTACTTTCTTCCAGGAAAAGTCTCTTGTGAAAAAACAAACATTGACAGAAATGCCAAAATCTCATTGAGTGATCCTGGGAACCGTCTGCTATAGAAATGGAGAATTTTAGTTTTTTGTCTAGATTACTGAAAGGACAAACTCTAGTAGATAAGTTCTGTGTGTTTCTTTAATTCAAACTGACAAGTAATTCCATAATAATGTGATCCAAGGAATAGAGTTTGGGGAGCAAGTCCAGAATTAGCAACTATGTGTCTAAATACAGTTAGAGAAGTTAGGCCATACTAAACAAGTAGACTGTCATCAAATGGCCTTGCAAACTCTACAGAGACATCTGCTCTCACAGTAGGAGCCTTCAAAGTTAATGAGACAGAGGAATCATTTGGGAATTGAGCTAGGAAGCAGGCTAAATTGGATTTGTAAAGAGAAATGAAGGATTAAATTAGGATGGCAGAAGTCAGAATAGGAAAGGGGTAAAGGGGTGGTAAATGCAAGGGAAATTAAGAAGGTAATCCACAGGACTGGCTCTAGAGCAGCGATTCTCAACCTGTGGGTCATGACCACTTTGGGGGTCGAATGACCCTTTCACAGGGGTCGCCTAAGACCATTGGAAAACACATATATAATTACATATTGTTTTTGTGATTAATCACTATGCTTTAATTATGTTCAATCTGTAACAATGAAAATACACCTGCATATCAGATATTTATATTACGATTCATAACAGTAGCAAAATTACAGTTGTGAAGTAGTAATGAAAATAATTTCATGGTTGGGGGTCACTATGACATGAGGAACTGTATTAAAGGGTTGTGGCATTAGAAAGGTTGAGAACCACTGCTCTAGAGGATAATAAAAAGGAGAAGTAAAACTAGTGATCTAAATATGTGACTAGTCTTCACACACAGCATGTGGAAGCCTGAAGGGGAGAGGTCTTTGAGTGGGAAGGCACAAAGCTTAATGTTAGTCATGACTCTGTTACTGCTCAATAACTTGGCAAGTTCTCTGAACCTCTCTGAGCATTAATTCTCTTGCCTATAAAAAAAAGATTATATATTTCAAAATAAAGATACAAAAGATCAGAAAAGAGTGAATTGGAGTGACAGTTATAGTCTTATGGTTCTCTGCCAGACTCAAGCTGATTTTAATTAACTGACTTATAAAGAAAGTCCTTAACTGGAGTATTTGGAGTTGATGATGGCAGATTCTTATTAAGAAATACTGTCAAGAGAGTGGGCTATATTAATAAGATTAGAAGACTGTTTCTTGAGAAAGTAAAAAGGAAAGTCAGACTGTGAGCAGTTATTAGGTAAGATAAAAGAAATTTATCTGTGGCCTTTGAAAGAAGGTGTATCTTAAATTAAAAAGAAAAGAATGAAAATATAGTTACTGTAAAATACCTAGTTTACAAACCTCCCAGATTTACTTAGACCTCCTGTCCCCAAACACACACACCCAAAGACCTGGATATTTGTCCACTGGAGAGCCTCAGCTGCCACCACTGTCTGGTCTCCCAATGCTGTGTGTGTTGCGGTGGGGTGGGAGGCTTTGGCATGGCCTCCATCATGCTCACTGCAGTAGGGCCACAATGATTATGGTACCCATGTCCAACCCAACTGAATTCATGCAAGTCCGGGCTCCTTCCTTCCACCATGCCCAGTCGCAGATATAAAGCACTGTCAGGGGTTCTGTATCTGGTTTCCCCAAGGGCTAGATGACACAATACAGTAGGGTGGGAGAATTGACTCTCTGTAGGGTAAACTCTCACCAATGATAGGCCATAGATGGGAAGGAACTGGCACATTAATCTTCTCCTTTGTTCCCTGGAAGGTCTGGCCTATGTAGTGGCTATGCACGGCTTCCTTGATGTTCTGCACAACCAACATACTGGTTATGCTTTCTCAAGAAGCTGTAGCTGTAGTGACATCTCGTGTCACTTTCCCTCCTTTCCTTTATTGCTTCCTCTCCACTCACTCTTGCTTCCCTGGGATTGTACTTCCACTAAAGTATTAGCACATAAAGTATGAGCACAAACTTTGCTTTGAGCCCTATTTTCTGGAGAACCCAGTAAAGACAGGAACATACAGAGGTCCTTGTCAAGAAAAGTGGGAAATGACAATTATTTTTTCCTTATAGTTCCCACATTCCTTGAATCAAATCCTGAGGGTGTCTCTTACTTCACCTTAATCAGATAGATTTTTGCTTAATCTCCTTTTTGATTTATCTTTCCATGATGCTGCAAAAGATAAAAGGTACAGTATTCCCTCATGTATCATGGGTATTATGTTCTAGACCCTCCCGCGGTAGGTGAAAATCCACGAAGTAGGAACCTTACATTTATTTTAGTATTTATATATACAGTAGTCCCTCTCTATATCACGATTCAGTTATTGCGGCCTCACTGTATCACAGGATTTTTAAAAATATTATATTTAATTTTTTATCGTGGGTTTTTTGTTATATTGCGGGATTTTGCAGTACTGTATATGTATGTTGTTAAAGTTACATAGGTTTAAGAGTGTAGAATATGTTTAAGAACATAAGTAGTGTTTATAAAAGTGGAAAAGGTTAAGGGACTGGGAATGGTTTATAAGTGCATGGGAAGGGCTTACAAAGCCTTAAAATATATATGAATACTAAAATAAATGTAAGGTTCCTACTTCATGGATTTTCACCTATCGCAGGGGGGTCTAGAATGTCGTCGTCGGCAGCCGTCCGTCTCGAGAGACGATGGTGTAGCTTCTTAAGAGTCTATCTGCACCGCCGAGAATGGCTGTGCAGTCCGACTCGGGAGTGACACGGTATCTGTCTCCTCCCGTGTTGAATCGACATCTTACGATGACGCTGGAGTGTCCTCTCCAGTGAAGCTGAAGCTACAGAGCCTGGGCAGGGTGATATGGAGGGTCTGCTGTTGCCCATGCAGCAGAGCCCCCCTCTCTTCGCAGCTGAAGGGTCCAAGGGAAAGACGGAGTCAATACAGCTTGCCTTCAGGTGCGCCGCAGGAGTTGCCGGTGTTGACTACAACGTCAAACCGCCTTAGGGACTCCGGCTCCGGATTTTCTGTCGGGGTTTACTCCCTTAGCCTTCCCCCTGAAGAGGTATGCCGCAAGGCAGCGGAGGTTTTTTGGAGTCAGAGTTTTCCTTCTCTGATGTGCCCTGACTGGAAGATCGAACCAGCGACACTTAGCTCGCAGGCCGACGCTCAATCCACTGAGCCAAACCAGCCAGGGTATCTAGAATGTAATACTCATGATAAGTGCGGGAATCCTGTATTTTAAGGCTTTATAAACCCTTTCCACGCACTTACAAACCATTCCCAGTCTCTTATTAACCTTTCCCACTCCCTTATTAACCTTTTCCACACTTTTATAAACACTGCTTATGTTCTTAAACATATTCTACACTCTTAAACCTATGTAACTTTAACAACATACATATACAGTACCGCAAAATCCCACAATATAACAAAAAATCTGGGATAAATAATTAAATATAATATTTTTAAAAATCCCGCGATACAGTGAGGCTGCAATAAGTGAACCATGATATAGAGAGGGACTACTGTGCTCTTGATTCTTTGACTGTCTAATTATGACTCCAGACCCCCTGCCCTGGCCCCCGAATGGCAGGACTTTAACATCCTGAGAACTACCTCATCTTCTCTAGGTAATCAGAACAGCCAGGCTCAAAGACAAACCAGGAAAATAAGCATGAATGAAGGTTAAAAAAAAAAAAAGACTTTGGAATTTAGATGCTTGGCGGAGTTTGGTGTAACTTGAGACATTACATTTGAATATGCTATAAAATGTTGCTAAAATATACAAGTTCCTAAACCAAGGAACTCTTGGTAAATTGTTCTTCTGTGAACTAACCTCATCACTCCATGAATTTTGCATTTATAAGATTACTTCAGTGTGCCCTCTGCAAACTCTGTGGTGGTTATTTATTTACCATGTACTTTCCATTCACGATCTCAGTTATCCTTATGAAACACAGGCTAAGTAGGAACTCTTCCACTGAAGAGGCAGCTGTGATAGAGGAGGTTGCCCACAGTTAGTACTAGCTCTGAAATCCACACTTGGAATTCAAATTTAGGCTAGTCTGGAGTCCATAGTGATGATAGGTCAGGTAAGTTACTTGTTCTGCTACTAGATTGTGATGTTGGAAGTGACAGCTTAACAGTAGGTGGTTGCCTTGGAGAACAGCAGCTTGTGGGAAAAATGTCAAGGTACAAACCCATGATGTCTTAAGTTCCAGATATAAATTCGTGAAGCAGAACACTGAGACACTATTTCTTCTGAACATCGGCATTAGATACTCTGGACAACTCTATCAAGAAAACAGGCAGCCTAATTTAACAACAACAACAAAAAAATGGGTTGGAGTCAGACAGACCAAGGTTTCAAAATTTGCTTAGCCTATTACTTCCTGTATGTTTTAGGTCAAGTTAGCAATATTCCACTGAATCCCATTTTCCTCATTTATAATTGGGAATAAAAATATAAACCATATAAGGTTTGGGGAGACTAATGAGATAATGTACTTAAAATGCTTAGAGCACAATACTTGACCCTTCATTGATACTCAAGAAATATTGATCCTTAGTCATTTCCCTTATATCTCTACCACCAGTGAGAAAACTAAGAAGGGATAGTGATGTCTCCAAAGTTATGCATATTTTAATAAGCAAAACTAGATGTCCAGGCTGTGAGTCTGGTTCACTTTGAGCCACACCAAGCTACTGTCTGATTTCCTTGAGTTGAGAGTTTATAGTTTAAGAAGAATAGGCATCTTCTAATATATTTTCACATGCCTTTGAAACTTTATCAGTGTTCACTCCAGCCTCATTGGTCCTCTGCCCAGGGCTTGGCTACAAAGACCTCACATTCTTGCTTGCTGCAGTAATGACTTCAAGTTTATCTTAGAGTACTTTCTTTATTTATTTTTACACTCGTGACTGTTTCCTTTAAAGATAACTCACTACTTGGAGCATATACTCCTGACTTTGACTTTTCATATGGTTTTCTTTTCCTCTCCCAGGTAGAGACTAGATTGTTCCAAGATTATTTTCTGTCTATTAATTGCAAATGGGTATTTCACGTGAAACAGAAAATTAATGTGGAAGGTTTGGCTGAGGTCACCACATTCCAAAGTACGGCGAGATTATGAAGCAGGATTTTGAAACACAGTAGTTCCCAATCAATCATAGGACTCTTAAGCCATCGCCTACATATTGGGTCTTATAAAAGATTTGAACTTGAATTTCAGAAGGGTGTTTTCAAAGAGAGTTCTTGATGTGTGGTGAGCTCTCCCAGCACAGACACACATATACAAGGAAAGAGGGTAATTTCCTCTTTAAGTCAAGAGAGGGGAGCTTTAAAAGATAAGTTGGAGATGGCACAAGCCTAGAAATTCTGCAAAATTAGATACAGGATGGCATGCTACTCTTTCTACAAAGGAGAGGCGGCCAGACTGGGGGTGGGGAGCATATAACTTCCACTGCTTATCAGGGAAATTGATATGTTATTGTTTCCCTTGGAGCTGCTGTGGCCACATGCAAGTAAAAGTTGTTGTGGTCTCCACTGATCTCCTGTCCAACAAGGCTGTTTCTGGAGGTGCAGAATAAAGCCAAGGGCATCACCAGATGATCAGAAACTGAGAAAGGCCCAAGGGAATGTCTGGAATTGAAACATGACATGCTTATCTTCCTCGAGGGAACTATGGTGGAAAGATCCCCTGACAAACATGCTTTGGTGGGGGTGGAGATGATGGTGGACATGTGGGAAAATCTTTGAAGGACCCAGGAATGGACTCAACTTAAGACATGGGCTACTGTCAAAAAAAAAAAAAAAAAAATTCCTGACAAGTGCCATCAAGAGCCAACTTTCCTGGAGCTTTTCTCCCTTCCTCCGCCCATTCTGGGGAGGCCAGAAAGAATGGTTAGCTAGAAAAGAGCAGGGCCTGGGGAGAGGAGGGTAGAAGCGAGAGGTGGCAACAATGGGTAAAAGGCCAACCACATGTAGCCTCTTCTCTCTGACAGGTTGGGAAAACAGAGTAACCCTGAATGAAGTTTAAAGTTTTAATACTTACACTGGGATGGGCATATTAACCACCAAGAAGAAGTTTACTTATTTTCTAAAAGTGAATAGGGGCAAGAAAGGAGCTGGCCCCCATAAATAAAGTTAATGGCTCAGTGGTAGACAAAAATAGAGGACTTTATAATTACATCTCTGGTGTCATGTTTACTCAAAGTATGAGGATGGGATCCCCAAAACTGGAATTAAATCTTCTGGAGGGTGGGCCCCTTGTAGTACAAGCTTCCCCCACTAGGTGAGTGTTCTAGGAACTCATCTGTATCAGTGTACCAGCTGGTGTTGTTGTGAGAGGCTGTTTGGCTTCAGTAAATTTTTTTTTTTTTTTTGAAGACTCTTTCAACGCATTTGCGCATTTCATGATGGGTGATTTACGAGCTCACCTGTCCACACCATGCTGGTGTCCAGCAGCTCTTGATCAAAACCAGCATAACCTCTGAGCCTCACCCTATTTACCTGATCTCACCCCAAGCTACTCTTTTTGTTTCCCTGGATGAAAAAAAGTCCTTAAAGGGAAACATTTTGCCTATGTGGAAGAGGTGAAAAACAACAAAAAAACAAAACAAAACAAAACAAACAAACAAAAAATCACTAAAAAGCATCAAAATTGATGAGCTCAAAAACTGTTTTAAACAGTAGGAAAAATATCTCAATAGGTGTATTGCATCAAATGGAAAATACTTTGAAGGTGACTGAAGTTTAAACATGTGATAAAAAATACACAATTTTTTAATAAATAAATTCAGTTTTTTTTGGTCTCCCCTCTCATAAAGTTTAAGCATGCATTTTCTCATTTAAGCTTTACAATGAATCTTTTGAAGTAGGTGCTGCTATTGTTCACATTTTACAGATGAGAAAATTAAACTTATAAAAGTTAAGAAACTTGTCCAAGAAAAAAGTGGCCATTAAGCAGGGATTTGTAGCCAAAATGTCTGTTTCTGGAGCTGCCTCTTAACAATATTGTAAGCTTTTCTCTTCCTGGTGAAAATCCAGGGTTAACATTTACCATGGGTAGTTATACAGAATCATGGCCAACCTTTTGGGTGCTTTTATAAACAGAGAAAAAGTTATCCTTCCTTCAGAGCCTTTCCTCCCATCTGCTGGGGAAAAAAAAGTCACAATGTGCTGATTTAATTTGAAAGAAGTTACTTACGAACTTCTGCAGTAAAGTGTCATAATAAAGATATAAACCTCTAAAGGCATCCCCTACATCCCTGCACTGCAACACTTAGGCCCCGTTGCCAGGCAACCAAAATCTGTCAAATAGTTTATTTCTTTGATATACGTTCTCCTGCATCTGAAACCAACCAACTGTAAACAAAGACTTTTTCCACACACCTTCTGATATGGAAGAATTCCCATTCACAAAGGGGACATGGTCTCCCAGGAGAGGGAGGAAAAAGACAAGTCTCTCAGAAGCCCTGTTTCTCAATCCACAAGTCATAAGAAAATACTTGGTAACTGTGAAAAGTTCAATTTGAAATCCAGAGGCACGAATCTAAATTCTCCCACCAGCCATACACAGAGCTTGAATACAATGTAAATGAAGACAGGGGAGAAATAACCATGAGGGACACATTTGAATACTTACTGCTCTCACCCCCCGAAGAACAGATGTTGCGAATTATCCTTTTCTTGACCTTACTCAGTTCGTCGAAGTTATCAACTGTAAGTTTTTTACTTGCAGCCCCGGTGATCTGAATAAGCTGCTGGTCATCCACATTCCCGATGCCCACGGAGTAGATGTCGATACCTTTGTGTCTCAAGTCTTCAGCAGCCTGAGCCACCTCATCTTGGGACTGGCCATCTGTGAGGACCAGCAACATCTGGGGGATACCTGCATTTATCCGGCTCCCCATGTCTGGCTGGAAGTAATGTCCCACCTTCTGCAGAGCAGCGCCAATCTCTGTGTTTCCAAAGATCTGCTGGATGTGTTCAATCTGAAACGATACCTCCTTTTTGTCTATGAACCTTCCCGGTGGAAACTCTGGTTGGTAGTTATGGCTAAACTGGGCAGCTCCTATATGCACTCTGTTGACACTGACATCAAAGTCTTGGACAACAGATGCCAAGAACGCCTTCATCTTCTTGAAGTCCTCTGGATGAATGCTACTGGAACCATCCAGGAGGAAAACAAGATCTACTTTTTCAATTTCACAATCTATGAGGAAGAGGAAAGGGAACAACAAAAAAGATTAGATTTTTATTTTTGTCACCCAACTAGAGTAAATTAAATGTTTGCAGCTACATGGAAATAGTTTTTCTGAAAGTGGTTTCTTATATGCCATCCTGTGGTCACACTAATTGGAGAAGAAATAAAAGCAATGAGTTCATAAAGGTGGCACTAGACATGAACAGCTTTCACATCTTTGTAGGCTGCTCTTAGCTTCTCCATTTCGTCTTACACCATCTTCTTTTCCAAGATGCTAGGGAACTGGGGGAGAGGGGTGCTACAGAAAACCTGTCCTTTTACCTGTAGTCTAGCCTTCACACTTCTGGGAAACTCAGTGACAGTAGCAACATAGCAAGGAAAAACAAAATAGCACATAACCACTTAGAGATTCAAACCAAGACACAGATGGTCCGTAGTACTGAGTTGGTCTCCCTGACCAGTGGAGCCAACAACACTTTTCTCATTTATTAAGAGAAAGTGAAATTTTAAAATCGTGCCTTCTGATCTATATCTCATCAGTTTTCCACTTTATTGGCCCCCTTTCTGGTGCATATTAGTACCTACTTGGGACTAATATTTTTGAACAAACAATGCAGTATAGTTTAGAGATGCTTCCTTTGTGTTAACACAGAAAATACAAAACAGAAAGACTATGAAAGACAATGACCAGTGAATGAGTTATGCTTGGCACAGGTAGCCCTTAGCCTTCTGGTAAGCATTAACAGTTCCCTGAATTCCCCAGAGACCTCACACTGACCTAATCACTTAAATCTCATTTTAGCCTCATGAAAAATTAAAGGTGTCTGAGAGTCCCGTGACTGAGATACACAAGAGAGAGATAAAAAGAAATATGATAAACAGATTCTTCAGAAATTGGTTCACTTATCAAATTTCTTTGTTTCAGATTCAATAAAGGAAACAAAGTACATTTTTTCTGCCCAAGGGAGTACTTTACATTTAAAAATGCAATGTCAGCTTCTACAGTGAACTTGAAAAGGACAAATCAAATTTTAGACATTGGCTGTCAGAAGGTAGGAAATCTGTCCAAGTTTCCGGTAAGACCCAGGAAGATTTTGTCAGTTTTGTGAAAGAAAAAGATAGTAGCTGCATTCTTAGGAGGCCATGCATATGAAAACCAGAACACTTAATTTTTTAAAATAATTGCACCAAGATGTTGGAACCCTAGATTAATAGCAATTCATCTAATAAAAAAACTCGGTATTTTTAGTGTGATAATTTTAATAAAAATAAGAAATTTTAATAAACCATGATCTCCCTTTGAAATGGTGTGAAATGACAGCTGAACAAATACATACATACACACATACATAAATGTAGCAATGCAATTTCCAGGTGCTTGAATAAAAACAGCATCCAGGGCAAAGGAAGTCCTACTGTACTCTGCTCTGGAAACATCTGGGGTTGGAATAGAATGTTTATTATTGGGCTCCATGTTTTAAACAACCTTGTGTCACAAGAGAAATAGGTGAAGGAACTGGAAACTTTTAGCCTGGAGGAGACTTCAGGAAACGATCACTGATTTTTAAGAAGAGATGGAATTTTATTTCTTTTGTAAGGAACAGGAAGAAAAACTAATGGGTGGAAATGACATGGAAACAAATATGTGTTCCAATAAATAAAGCTTCCTCAAAAAAGAGTGAATTCCCCATCATTAGGAGAGTTTAGGCAGAAGTGAGTAGAGATGTTGAAGAATGAATTACTTCTTGGGGAGGAGGGCAAATGAGATGTCCCAGGAAGCAATTAGTGCTGCTTCTCTCCTGTTCAGAAAACTTGCTCCCAAGGGATAGTGCTTTCTCCCTCATTTGGACCTCTGCTGATAATGAAGAAAAATTTAATTGACAAACCTTACCTACTTGTGAAGAGTTACACACACTGGCTGACACGTCTGAAAATATCCCCTTCAGGCCTCCAAAAGTCTCCACGAAGAAGTACTTGTCACTCGACCCTGCCATGGCTAGCAGCTCCACGGGATTAGCACCAGCGATCCCCACAGCCAGAACAAGAATGCCTTTATCTCGCAAGGCCTTGGCCGTGGCATTGAGCTCTGGTGCGTCATTGGATTCTCCATCAGTGATCACGATGAGGACTTGGGGGACCCCTTGATGCAGGCGGCTGCCCTGGGCTTCGGTGAACATGTGGGCTGAGAAGTCTAGAGCCTTAGCAGTGTACGTGCCGCCCCCCATGGGCTGGTCATTCCGGAGCACTGAAATCACCTCCGATTTTGTGTCAAGCTTATCCAGATAAAACAGCACCTCTGGGTCACCAGCATACTTCATAGCCCCAAACCGGACCTGATTCTTGCCAACATTAGCTTTTTTCACCAAGTCTATCATGAAATCCTTCATGATATCATATTCATAGCGATCAATGCTGCCAGAGCTGTCAATTACAAATACAACATCTAAAACTTCATATCGCTTGCATTCTAAGAGGAGGAGAAAGGAAAACCATGAGATTAGCTTTGGACATCATGGGAGACTTGCCTGCCCTCACCTGCTTTTTAATTGCCAGTGTCTCCTCTCCATGGGATCAAGCTGTATATTAGAATGTCCATTCCCTAGATAACATACACAGTACACATATATTTGTGTTGCCAGTATGTAGTAATACTCAGTTAGGTGAGTTTTTAGGATAAATGATATAAAGTGAAGCCTTTTGTTGGTGTGGGGAGAACATGCTTTTGGACCAAGAAAGAAAATCAGAATATTATGGAAATGTTCCTGTATAAACAGTTCCTTCAACATGTGCTTTCATTTATTTGAATTTGGCTGTTTAAGCCATGGGGTTCATAAGATTTTATTCTTAAGATAAACCTTGGGGAAATGACCAAATGAAAATGAATTTGGCACCACTGTCTACTTTTTCATGGTTATATGATGGCTGACTTTTCAAGGCTATATTTTCTCCCTGTTTGACATTCTGGCAACATTATCTATTTTCAATATTGAGCCTCATCATAGAAATAAGCCTATTTCACACTTGGCCCAACTAAGGTGTCCTAGCATGACACTCCCATTAAATTTTTATTCCTTGGGTCAATGCCACAGAAAAGTAAAGCAGAAAAGACCCAATTACTACTTAATCCATGTGTATGTAGCATATTCTATCTAAATGTACAGAGGTCTAAATGCCAACTCATACATTCTGGAGACGTGGAATTATAAGATGTTTAATGATTTAGTCCTTATGTAGCACAATGTCTCTGCAGGCCTTACAAAGGTATGTTACAAATATTAACTCACCCATTCTGGAGAAATGGAGTTGTAAGAAAGTATTCCCCCAGCCCCCCACCAGAGGTTCACCACATGTCCTTCTTTTGCCAGCCCTTTGCTTGCTATGTGGTAGGACTGCTGAAAACCATAGGGCCAATATATTTACCCCCAATGACTTCAAGAAAGGCTGAGTAAGATAGTAGAAAATATGTATTGGTCTCTGCAGTTCCTGACACAGAGCTCCTGAAACCTTTATAATTCCATAGGGAATAGGAGTGTCTTTTGTTTTCATACAGTGACTCTGGATGGGACCCTACTATGTGTTTCTTTCCTGTTGTCTCCTGGAGAGAATGGGTCCTGGATGAGGGCTAGTATCTGGAAAGACCACACTTGTCATTTTCAGCCCCACTCCCCATTTTCTTGAGAAGGGAAAAGGGCTGAAAATGAAGTTAAAGATGGATCATTTCAAAAGTATGGGGTTCAGAGAGCTTCAGGGTTTGGTGAATGCATGAAGGTGCTGGGAGAGGGCATAGAATATGGTACATGCACATGGAAGCTCTGCACCTCTTCCCTCTAAGTTGCCCTGGGCATTTCTTCCATCTGGATGTTCATCTGTATCCTTTATCACATCCTTTACCAAACTGGTAACCACCAGTGTTTTCCTGAGTTATGTGAGCCACTCCAGCAAATTATTCAAAGCCAAGGAGGGGGTCGCTGAACCTCCCATCTATAGCAGTTTGATCAGAAGCATAGGTGATAACCTGGGCTTGTGACAGGTGTATGAAGTGGGGTGGGGACAGTCTTATGGAAGTGAGCCGTCAATCTGTGGGATCTGATGCTATTTCCAGATAGATGGTATCTGAGTTGAGTTGAAGTCTTGGACACACTGCAGGTATCTGAGAACTGCTTGTTGATATGAGAAAAAAAAAAAAAACAACCCTTTACACCTTTGGTGACCAAAAATGTCAGAAGTGCAGTGTGTCATGTGAATAGTAAAGAAAACAATAGGAAAGAAACACAGTAGGAAAGAACTGGGGTTTTCCCTATACAGAAAAAAAAATTGAGGTTTTTCTTTATAGGCTGGTTCCACAAAAGAAGAAACTATGTCCTTCTGACCTTCAGTTGACCTGGGGAGTCTTCTTAGATTACTCAGGGGTCTGGGGGTAGATTGCTCATGGTTGAGCACCCTTCGAAGAGTTCATAGCTGATCCTAGTGGAATTACCAGGAAAAACAATCCAAGTGTATTTTTCTTACCACAAAACACAGACCACAATCAACCTTCTACTGGGAGTTGAACAAAACTATTATTTGAACAGAACAATATTTCTTCCTTTCCCTCAAAATTCCATTAAGACATCTCCTTCACAGAGATTCTTTTCAGAATGCTCTGTCATCAAGCCCCACAAGTCACAGTATAAATAAATTCCTTATATTTGCAGAAATTTTGTTTTATCACTTTCATTCCTCTGTGGTTTCATGAGAGGACTGGGACTCTGTTATTTACTTCCTTTGAAGCATCCATTCCTTAAGTTCCCCTGCTATAGTCCTCCTTTATAGGACTGAAGAATATCAAAGTATTTTCATAAATATCACCTCATTTTATATAAGTAATGATTTTTAAAAACTATAAAATAAGCTCACATAGTAGATGTTAGGTCAAAGGGAAGCTACCTTGTCCAACAGGGTAGGTCCCTCTATGGCCTGCCCTGATAGCCCACACATTGCCTAAGGAGTCAGGGTGGGCTCTTCACCTCAAGGTGGAACAGATTTTGTGGTGTAATTCAAGCTCTAGAATTTCCCATGGGATCTGGCTGAAGCTCAAGTCCAGCAAATACCACTTTCTTGCTTAGTTCTTACCCATGCCCTGTCCTGCTTTCTTTACTCTCCTCCTGAAAACACCTCCTCAATAAACCACTTTCATAAGAATCCCCAACTCTGCTTCTGCCTCTAGGGAACCTAAGACCCAGTGTGATACCACTTTTCTTCAATAAATCCCCATCACCCTAGCGCTATTCATCTACAAATGGGAAAGAATCTAGGTGGCCCAAAACTGTTCCTTACCGACTCTTTAATTCAATAATTTGGTTGAGGGAGGTCATATTTCATATGTAGGCCAAAATCCACAAGGATAAGCAACTCAATGAAACAAAAAGTTTACAATGTTCAAATAGTAGTCTACTTAATTCAAGAACTAATGACTAACATGGACACATGGTGTTTGGACAGCCCCACTAGTGGACAAGCCCAGGCCTACCTTCACGGGGACTACATATTCCAAAAACAAGATCATCTTCAATGTACTGCAGAATGTCAAAATTCTCAACATAAAACACCATCTCTGGCCTCCCACTGATCTCTTCCAGCTGGGTGACATTGGAGCCAAACACCCCCACAGAGTAGATAATTATGCCTTCCTGTCGAAGTGCCACTGCTGGGTCCTTGACTATGTCATGAGCTTCACCATCTGTGATGAGGATGAGGAACTTCCTGACGTTGGGCCGGGCCCCCTTGGCAGGGCTGAAGTACTGAGACACAAAGGCCAGGGCACTACCCGTCATCGTGGTTTCTCCAATGTGGGCCATTTGGTCTATTGCATCTGAAATTTCACTTTGGGACATATATTTGTTGAGCTGAAATTCCTCCTTATTGATGTCACTGAACTGGACTACGCCGATTTGCACCCGATCTGCCCCAATCTGAGATTTGTTCACCAGGTTTTTCATGAATGTTTTCATTTTGATAAAGTTTTCAGATCCTATACTGCCAGAACTGTCCACCAGAAACATGATGTCAGCTTTCATCTCTTTGCAGGCTGCATGGGAGAAAGTGAAATGTTTACTCATGTGAAAAAAATTAAGAGTGAAACGGAAAATCCAAAACACAAATAATTCTGTATTGATGTTAAGGATCAGTAGCAGGTAAACAGAGCATTGGAGGCAATAAAAGTGAGACTACTCTGTTATTTAGTAATTTGCTTTAGTATATTACTCAAGGTTTCTCAACCTCAAAACTATTGACATTTTTGGCTGGATTATTTTTATCATGGAGGGCAGTCTGTATTGTAGGATACTGTGAAATGTGTAGCAGTATCCCTGACCGCTACCCATTCGATGCCAATAGCATTCCCTTAGTTATGACAACCAGAAATGTCTCTAGACATTGCCGAATGTCCCCTAAGGGGGCAAAATCTACCCCACCCCGAGTTTAAAACTACTGCTACAGCTCTAAAAGAATTCATAAAAGTTTTGATAAAAATCAATTTAAATAAATCTGAAGTACTCCTTAAAATAAGAAATCATTTGGTCATTTACACATGCAGTATCTAAGCACATATACAATATACATCTATGCTAGTAGGGATTTGCAGGAAGAAGCTAATTAATACTTATAAGGGAGAATGTCACTAAATATCTTTATGCCTCAGATATGAATTAGAACAACACATAATAATGGGCCCCTAGTTTTCTTCTGGAAACAAACACAGCTACACAAGTTAACAAATCTCAACTGGAAATTTGTTTCCCCAAACCTGCAATGCCAAATATCACAGGAACGCAACTGACAAGCTGAAGTCCAGAGATAAAGCTGCCATTCTCCTACCTTCTTCAGCACAGATTTCTTGAACAACTTGGTTTCTTATGTCTTTCAAAGCATCAAAGTCATGCACGTAGTACACCCTCTGTTCCTCGCCTGCAATCTCTCGCAGCTGTGTTTGGTTGGCCTCCTTGACCCCGATGGCATGAATGCGGATGAGCTCTTCTCTCAGTCTGTTCGCAGGTTCCAGGATGCTATCCTCGGACATGCCATTTGTCAGGACAACAAGATGACATGGCACTCGGTTTCCTCGCTGCTGCTTTGCTTTTTGCAGCAGCCCCAGGGTGAAATTCAGGGCTGCACCTGTGTGCGTACCCCCACCCATCTGCCTGATGTTCTCAATGGCCTTTCCCAAATCATTCTTGTTAGAGTATTTATCAATCTCAAATTCCAAGTCCCAGCTGTCAGAGTACTGGATGGCCCCAACCCGCACCTTTTGGGGAGCGATGTTGAACATCCTTACAACCTCTGAGAGGAATGTCTTCATTTCTTGGAAGTCTGTGGCCTGAATGTTCCCAGAGCCATCAATGAGCAGATAGATGTCTGCTTCTTCAGTGTCCACGCAACCTAAAAGGGAACCAAGAACTTGAGTGTGGCATTAGGACAAGTGTGAAGGAGAAATGGGAGCAGAAGGTAAGAACAACAAAGTATGAACATCTTCAGACAAAAAAAGGAGGGGGGGGACAGCTTCTAGGAGTAAAAGACATGCTCTGTTAGGGGAATTGTAGCATCAGTTGTGCCAAAATAATTTCTTTGGAAAGTTTAAGACTATTTTAATAATTCAATATTTTAATAATTCTCTGCCACAATATCAAGGAAGAAAATTTGAATATGTCTTTTCACAAGTCACTCCTCTCATTTGTGAATAACTGCTTCACAAAAAGTCAAGTGGTGTGTTGTGAAATGGAGAAAGTCTTTAACTGAACATTGTGGACATATGTTCAGCTCTCTTTCTTGAAATCTTGAACAAATCATTTACTCCTCATTCACTCCTGGTCAGTTAACAAAACTAGGGGTATTGCAAGCAGCCTTATTTGTGTAGGACAATGGCACTTGTATAGTAAACATGCTATAAATATCTGTTGAAGAATATACTTATATGTGTATATATACACACATAATATTTACAAAGTATACACGTGTATATATAAAATATGTAAAATGTTTTCTGTCTCTCTCAACTCATAGATACTAGAATAGTACTTCACAACAAATTACAATGTCCTCAACCCAAATCATGCTTCCTGTTCATTCTCTAAACTGGAATTTGAGGATGAGTGGAGAGGAGAAAGAGAACTTACAAAAAGAGAAAAGAAAGGAAATAGCAGAGGAACATGAGAGGCAAAGGAGAGGGGAAAAAGTGAAGGGAGAGAAATAGCAAAGGATGGTATTTTCTGGGGTATTTTATAAGTTACAAAGAATCCAAGCAAAGCTGCTCATAGAAGGAGGTAAAAAGGGAAATCCTCTTGACCCATTCCAGCCCCTCAATAGCTTTTACTTTCCTCCACTTACATTTCACGTGATCAAGCTCAAGTAAGAAAGTACGAACTTATTCTCATGCCCCACCTTATGCCCCACCCATTCCTTGTGTAGATAGAATACCTAAAAGTCAAGGCAAAAGAAAAAGGATTGAATAGTAATTCTCTCAGCAAAACACTGTACCGGATTTGAGGGTTTCAGTTCGTTCGGAAAAGACAGAGACTGTGTGTGTTATTTGTTTCCGCAGCTTCTTCAGAAATGTCTGGTTGTGAGCGGCCAGGTCGGAGAACGTCTTCAGTTTGGAGACATACAGCTCCGCGGGGTGCGACGCGATCTTTCCCAGCTGGGTGTCGCTGGCCCCTTCTATGCCCATGGTGAAGACGGCCACTCCCTGGCGCCTGAGATTGACGGCCGCCGTGGTCACGTTGTCTTCCGATGGCTGGTGGGTCACCAGCACTGCAATCTGGGGCACCCCCTGATTCCTCCGACTGCCGTTCTGTGCGCTGAAGACTTCCTCCCTGAGCTTTCCGAGGGCGGCCCCGGTGTAGGCCTTCCCGGCCTGCGGAAAGAGGCTCTGGATAGATTGGAGAACCTCCGACTTATTTATGCCGCTGCTCAGTGAATTTATCACCTGCGTCTCATTGCTGTAGGCCACGAGGCCAACCCTCATGCAATTTTCCCTTATGTCGAGAGCAGATACACTTTCTTCTAGGAATTCTTTAAGAGACTCCAAGTTCTCCTGGCTGCCGTTGATGGACACGTCCAACAGGAACACAACGTCAGCCACCGAAGGGCCTTGGCAAACTGTGTGGACAAGGAAGGAAGGAGCATAAAGTTAGCTGGAGGTTTGGCATCTCTGCTCAGCATTAGAGAGCGTGGACAACATCTTCCAGAGCTTGTTATGCACTTAAAGAAAGAAGAAGGTATACAAAATGATTATGAAGCTGGTGTCAGAGAGTCCTGGGTTCAAATACTGAATCTTAGCTAAACTTCCTGCTTCAATGTCCTCCTCTACACATTGGAGGTGATAGTGATATTTACGTCATAGAGTTGTTATGGGAGTTAAATGAGATAAGGTGTTTAGCATGGGGTCTGCTATATAAGAGTCATTCAATGAACAGCAGCTACTACTATCATATTAAAATCATTTAACATCGCTGTTAAAATCAGAATAATCCAAATATTCCTAAGAGATACCAATTGTATTTTTCCCATTAATTTATTTGGGAAAGATATTAGTAATAGGATTCATTGTTTCCTAGATTACCACAAGGAAAGCATTCTCTGTTAACAATAGGTCATTTTATATGTCATGTAATTCAAACTTATTTAACCAGAAATAATGGGAGTTTCCTATGTTGCTTGTATATGTTGATCAAATTGTTTTTGACTGGCTCTCCCCTGCCCCTCACTCGAATGATGTTCATAAACTCTTGGCCAATGCTAATTAATAGAATAGTACAAGGTCCCAGGACAGCAGGATGGAAGTAGAGCTGAACACAAGGGAGCTAATTCAGAACAGAGAGGCAGGAAGGCAGCGTGAGGGTGAAACGGCATGGGCCCGGGAGTCGAAAGAGCTGACTTCAAACTGCTGTCTGCCTGGCCCAGGTTATGTTACCACCTCTAAAGATGCCTGCAAGTTCCTCTCTGCAGACTAGGAAGTTTGGACTGCTTAAAGTTGTCTCCAGCTCTGACATTCTGTGGTCAAAGATTTCTCCAGGAATAAAATTTACTTTTTATATGAACCAGTAATAAAACTACATAGCAACTAAAGCCCAGGGAGAAAGCTCAAAGATAAGCTGATGCTGGGAGATTGTGTCCCTGAACTTTAAGAAGGCTATAAATTATGTGCTATGTGGATGAAGAGAAACATGGAACACCAAGGCTCATGGAGGTAGGGGAGGGTCACTAAATTTAAAATGGCCACAATCAATGGGCCCTGATGAACACACAGATATTTAATAGCTAAAAATACAGCCTGGCTTTGGGGGTAAAGAGATGGTCACAGAGTCTTAATTCTCTCTCTGAGTTGTTTTTTAAAACAGCATTTTAACATTATTTCTATACATGCACCCTAAGCCCACCTTCAACAAGAATATCATCGACTGCTCCCTCCTTGTACTGAGCTGCGTCCTTGATGATTTGCGTCATGTTCTGGGAGAACGCACTGAGGTCTCTGACCGTCCGCAGGTTGAAATGAAACTGAGCCGTGGCCATGGCCTTCAGGTTCTCCTCAGAAGCTTTCTGTAGCCCCACAGAGATGATTCTCACCCCATCTTTCTGCAGAGCCTTGGAAGCCTCTTCCACGTCATCCTCAGATTCGGCTGAAGCCAGAACCACCAAAATCGGGGGGAACAGTGTCTTATCTCTCCCACTGGCTGTTCCGGAGAAGTAGGTCCTGTGAACCTCCTGGAGAGCATTTCCTAGCCTCAGGGAGCCACCCATGAACGCGAAGTTCTTCTTGAGGTGGTTCAACATGGGGTTCTTGCTCTTGAAGGTGCTTAGCTGGAATTCACTGTGGAGACTGTCGCTGTACTGGGCCAGGGCCACACGGTATTTGTTGGCCTCTATGGGGAGGCTGTTGATCATCTTGCTGATGAATGTTTTCACAAGAGGGAAGGACTTAATTCCCAGGTGATCAGAGCTGTCCACCAGGAACACGACATCAGCATACTCAGGGCCTGCAAGCCCACATACAAACAAATCAACAAAGCATCAACTTTAAAAATATACTACCATGTTTAATGTGAACCATATGGGAAAAAACATATTTTCCCCCTTTATTTGTTTTTTTAATACCTTCCCAATGAACTGAAAACAATAGCCTGGAATTACACATCCTCTCAAGAAAAAAAAAAAAAACACTTGTTTCCTGGGCTAATTCTTTTATATGTCCTCTCATTAAAACTGATTACAAAATTAGGCATCACTTTTGCAAGGAATTAGTTAATTAGAGATAGGTAAATTTAGAGTAAAAACTCCTGGCTTTTTATACTGTTAGTGGATAATTTCCTCTTGTGTCTTTTTTATTTTTGCTTTTAGAATTTGACCTCAATTTATATCAAGAGTATAAAAATTTAAATTGAGAACTAAACTGCTTCAGGTTTTTTTGAATGGAAAAACTGGAAAGATAATCCTTTATTGTGACTCCAATTTAAGCAATACAATAAAATGACCTGATTAACTTATAAATATATTAGTTTTGTTTGCCAGTGTCAAACTGATAAAATTTAGAAAGTACCTAAAAATCGAAAATATATGGAATTGCCTTAATGTATATTAGTTATTTACAATATTTTTTAATAAATCATATGAATGAGTGAGCATTACAATTGGTAAATTTATTCTCACATATGTAAAATGTCATAGGAACCAGTATACCTTAACTAGGAAACAATTATGGTTTTAGTTTCTATTGATATTAAAAATATAATCTTTATGGAGGAATACAATACTTTGCTGAACTTTTAAGGCTTCATTCAACACCAGATTCAATGATGGGTATGTAGAATTATATTTTCATGTGATAGAGAATCACTAGGTTCAAGAACAAAATGCTATGTATTGGTGATCTGCTGGTTTCAGTTCAGAGCTCTCACCACTTTAGTATATAATCTATTTCTTTTTTTTACTATTTATTATTTTTCTATTACAGTTCTCGCATTTTTCCCCCATTGGTCCCTCCACTCCCTCTTCTCCTGTAGTCAATGCCCACCCCATTGTCCATGTCCATGGGTCACTTACACTAGTTCCTTGACTAGACCCTTCCCCTTCTTACCCCACTTCTCCCCCCCCCCCCCCGGTCACTTTTACTTATCTGGGCAAGGAAGATAAATGTCTGTGTAAGTCTGGGTGATGTATATTTAAGAAACTATGATACAATTGAACAAGTAACTGATGTTCTGACTTTGTTACCAGCTAACTCTACTAGTTCTGTCAAGCCATTCAACATTCCTGGGCCTCCGTTTCCTCACCTTTAAAATGAATAGATTTAATGAGAAAATATCAAAGGTCCCTCCTCGCTCTGAGATTCTGATTATCTGAAATAATTACTAAATAAATTCTATTCAAGTGAAAATAATATCAATATTTTTCTATCTACAGCTGCTAGGAAACCAGTTTTGGCACCCCTGCATCTTATTTCATTCTCTTTATAGCAGTCTCTTTGAGTCATAGTGAATAAAACCATTCTCTCTTGCCTTTTAAATAACCTAATTTCAACCAGTTTGAGTTTCTTTGATGATCACATAGCCAGCATTTTAGGGGAAGAAATGAGAGAGTAAATTAACATTGTCCTCCAAGAAAAAGCTGGAACCCCTATGAGGGCTGTCAGGCAAGCCCTGCCCAGGATGGTTTGACTTGTGACCAAAAGTGACCTTCCTATTCATGGATAAACCACATCTTGTGTGGAGAAAGGCAATATAGACAACTGCACAGGAGTTAGATTCAGGTTCTGATAAGGCCCGTTGCTATGTCTAAACTGTGGAACAATTGGGGAAAAAGTATCGCCTTTCTTTAAAAAGCTTAATATCAGGCCCACTGAGACATCAAAGGAAGATGTTTGCAGAGCAAAGTCTTAGTTTATCTCTTCAGAAAATGTGCTATCAAGGTCAGAGTCCTTGAGAAAGCTGCAAAAGCAAACAGAGGTAGCCCTGAACATAACCAGTATAAAAACTAATTATTTAATAAGAGGTAGAGGCAGAGAAGAATAGGCCAGTATTTTAAGTTCAAGTCCATGGGGTGTATATTGCTGACAGAAGTAGATAGCTATGGTGCTTTCTATTCAGAGTAAAAGGACTTTCTTTATAATAACAGATAAATAGTTTAAACTGGAATAATCTGGATGCTTAACCCAGATAAGTTTTAGCACAAATGAATTAGGAAGAAACATTCCAAAATTTTCAGGCCTGAAACCTAATAGTCGTCGTCGGCAGCCGCCCGTCTCGAGAGACGATGGTGTAGCTTCTTAAGAGTCTATCTGCACCGCCGAGAATGGTTGTGCAGTCCGACTCAGGAGTGACACGGTATCTGTCTCCTCCCGTGTTGAATCGACATCTTGCGATGACGCTGGAGTGTCCTCTCCAGTGAAGCTGAAGCTACAGAGCCTGGGCAGGGTGATATGGAGGGTCTGCTGTTGCCCATGCAGCAGACCCCCCTTCTTTTCGCAGCTGAAGGATCCAAGGGAAAGACGGAGTCAATACAGCTTGGCTTCAGGTGCGCCGCAGGAGTTGCGGTGTTGACTACAACGTCAAACCGCATTAGGGACTCCGGCTCCGGATTTTCTGTCGGGGTTTACTCCCTTAGCCTTTCCCCTGAAGAGGTATGCCGCAAGGCAGCGGAGGTTTTTTGGAATCAGAGTTTTCCTTCTCTGGAAACCTAATAGTAAGAAACAGAATTTTATGTAACCTCCCAGAAGACCTAAAAGGGGTTGAAACTAAGGACAAAATAACAGCTCTCCTATCTTTCTATCATTATTTTTCCAAAATGAAAATTAAGAATTTTTTCCTTACCAGAATCTTGGTTCACAGAAACATGGGAGAAAATTATTATGAGGAACAAAATCAGCAGCATTTTCATGTTAGGAACTGGAAAACCTCCAACTTGAAATCTGAAAAGAAAAAGATCTAAAATTGTTTTGGATACTTTTTGGGAAAAAGGACACACACAAATTTATATAGTAAATTGGAATTTTTGTAGTTCTCTGACCTTCTGATCTGTGCAGTGCCTTAGAGACAAGTGAACTATCAACATTTACAGAATCACAATTTCTCCTGGTCCTCAGACCCTGTAGAAACACAAGATTTTAGATTGTCATTATAGGTAGTCAAAATCATTCTACTTCCAACAATATTACATGTTCCTATTAGTTATTTTCCCTGTACCCTAGAATCATCCTGTCTATTCATTGCCAAGATACTTCAGAGCTCATGGTTGGGACAACCTGAGACCTGATTTTGTAAGTATTTGTAAATGTGGTCATTTTTGAAAAAAATTTCCTTTTCCAACATAATTAATTAGAAAGGTGATCATTTTCCTTCATTCTTGAATGTGAAAGAAGGCAAAAAATAAGTAGTAATTGTCCTTATTCCATATGCTGTCTTGCTCCTAAGAATGACTCAATTTGTACTATTTCACTTCCAACTACCTAGAACTGCACAATTCTAATTAGGCCTAAGGCATTTTTAGCCACTTTCAATTATTTCATAGAATGAAACAGGATATTAAAGATACTGAAAATAAATATTTTAATTAAGTGTTGGGCTCATTCATTCACTCATTTATCCGTTGAATGAAAAAACGAATTGATCCATATTAATAAACTAGTGTCTGTTTCTTGGTTTATTTTTATCCAAATGTGCATTTGCAATGTTATGTGTGGCTGTCTCACTCCTTGTCAGGCACCGGTGCTTAATATTTCTCATCTTCAGAAAAGGGAACTTTGTGGAGAAATTCCATCCCTGTTTTCTCACCTACTTCATTGTCCCTCTGGCATTCTGGAATTTAGAACTCTGATCTATTTTTTTCATAAGAGACCTAGATGAGATAAAATTTTCAGGCTGTAAATCAGTTTATCAATCCTATTCCAGAGGTAGTCAGTGAGCTGGAAGGGACTCTTAAGTGGGTGTCTTTTGTTTTTTATTTTAACCCTATCACTTTAGAGAAATTTTAGTCCCAAAGTAGATTGCTCCAAGGAAAAACCAAGTAACCAAGTCATAATACCTGTACAAATTTCCTAATGTGTATAATAAATTCTACCTTTGTTGAGCCTTAGTATGTGCCATGCCCTATGCAGACAGTTTTACATTTGTTCTCCTATTTGAAATTGACAACAAACCTAGTAGCAGGTGACATCATTGCTCCAATTTTACAGATTAGAAAAACACTGGAGAGTCATAAAGGAGATGTAACTGACTCAAGGTCACATTGGTCAAATGGGCCACAGTTCCGACTATAGTCCACACCTGTCTGACTCTAAAATCTGTACTTTCAAACTCAGTTACCCTGAACCCTAAACTTAATATTGTGAACTGATATTTGTTCTCATAGCTTTTTATTTTTGCTTTTCAAAATCAGGGCTTTATGCGAGTCACTTATTTTTCTGTTTGTATTATGAGCTTTATAAATAATTACTATCTTTAGGAGTTATGAGGGAGAAAAGAAAAAATGCTTCAAGAAAAGTCTACAGGGTAAGTGTCAAATATGGAAAGAAAGGAGTGCAGAATGAAAGTTAAAACCTGGATAGGAAAGTGAGGATTAGCTAAGGCCAGAACACTCCTAAAGCCCATGCAGATGATAAATACCACTAGTACATTACAAGTTGAGTTCTTTAGGATAGCATCTAATAAAACAATTTTCTTGCAGTCTGTTAATGGAATCCAACATTGTGGAAGCCCAGGGAAAGTTTCTCTTGATGTGCTATGTGCCTGCTCTGTGTGTGCAGGAGGACCAGTGGTGGAACTAGGCCTCCAAGTTCATGATTGGGAGGCTTGGGTTTATTTTCATTTTTAAAAAATGATTTTATTTACTTTATTTTTAGCAAGAGGGGAAGGAAGGGAGAAAGAGTGGGAGAGAAACATCAATGTGTGGTTGCTTCTTGTGTGCCCCCAACTGGGGACCTGGCCTGCAACCCAGGCACGTGCCCTGACTGGGAATCAAACCAGTGACCCTTTGGTTTGCAGGCTGGTGCTCAGTCCACTGAGCCACACCAGCCATGGTGGGTTTATTTTTACCACATCAAAAGATAGATGAATTACCTATTACCTGTATGTAGTTTTACTGCTAGACCACACTGGGATTTACATAATTAAAATTTTAAAATATGTAACTTTTAAAATAAATTTTAAAAATTATATCACACTTCCCCCAGTTTCTATATATGTTGATAAATTTTAAAAATACTTGAAGATGAAAATGAAGGAGAAACTTACTTAAAGTAAACATAAAATTTAAATTCACGTTATACTTCATCTTAATGTAACAACAGCAAGATTGATTGCTTCTCATGGAAACACTCTCAAAGGTACAAACCTCTACTCTTGACTTTGTTGTACTGCATTTATTCTGAATCGAGCAAGCTGAGGTTAATACAGCTCTTTTGGAAGTTTTATGTTATAAAAGCCTTTTGAAAGATATGGATGTCTGTATGTAAACTCTCTGTTGAGAAGGTAGGATGTTTCTAATTTAAACTACAGCTGCAAAAATAACACAGCCAACCAACCCTTGGCTCCAAACCTGAATATTTAGAACTTGTGCAATACCTCTCTTGAGGCTATCAAGAACCAATGGTTCAGGGAGACCTCTGCTTCTTAGAAGCCAATTCATAATCTAGTACATATCTTCAAAAAAAAAAGCTTAGTGCCCAGACAGCATATAAAAGAAACTTCAGCAGAATTAAAATAAATGTCATTTCTTTCCTTTGAAATGAGCACACAGGATACATCATTTCTAAATATTAATTATATTCTTCAGAAACAAGAATATTGTCAGCTATTACACTAGAAACAACAACACTGGGTCTGTGCCACACAGTTCAAATAAGTGGTTATTTAACCTCTGACCTCTCACTATATTTCCCTCCTCGAACCATTTCTACTGCTCAGAAGTCAAAAGGTAGAGAATAAAATATTCAAAGTAAGACTTAAGTTCGTGTTTAAATGCTGCAAAACAAATCTTTGGCACATAACAGGAACTACTAAACACTGAATCAATGATGGTGAGCAAACCAACACACACAAGCACTCACAGGGCAAGCAAGTTGCATTGTTTTATTGTTAGTGTCACTCTTCCCCCAGTTGCTATATATGTTGATCATACTGAACAAGGTCATGCAGGTGACCTTGTACAAGTTATAAAATGAACCCTCTTCTGTGTTGAGGTGTGCTTTGTGCAGTGGAAAAGGCACAGGCTACAAAGTCTCATGACCTGGCTTTCACTTCATTCCTAAAATGCTGTGTGTCTTTAGACAATACCGCCTCACTTCAGTAGGTTCCTAATCTGTAGCACAAGGGGTTATAGTCTCTTTAAACTTTAGCAGCTCCACACATTAACAGTTCTTTGAGATAACAAGATACTACTAAAAGAGAAAAATATATGCACAATTAAGCCAAGAACACACCGCAATATTGAGCCCATGTTTTAAAACATCCAAGGATGGAAACTCCCCCTCAGACAACCACCTGTGTGAATCTTCCACTGGAGGGGTAAACAACAGCAAAAGAAAGAGCATGTCTTGACTCTTAATCTTTTCGGACTCAAAATCTTTGATGAAATCCTTCCAGACCCAACTACATGAACTTTGGGAGACTAAAATTGCAACAAGTCAGACCCACTAGGAATTAAGTGCCCAACTTAGAAATTAGAAAAAGGACAGAATAAAATATAGAAATGCTAAAATACTAAAAATTTGAGCATAAATCAGCAAACTAAAAAATAAAGATAAAGAAAATTAAGTTTTAAAATACCAGCTTCACAATATCCTGATCAGAGGGTAAGAGAGATACAAATAGATAATTGTATGAATGGAAAAGGACACATAACCATAGATAAGGCAAATACTTTTTAAAAATTAAAGCAATAGTTAAAAATATTCACAGGAAGAGACCTGGCTGGTTTGGCTTCGTGGATTGAGCTCCATCTTGTGAATCGAAAGGTTGCCGGTTCGATTCCCAGTCAGGGCACATGCCGGGACCTAGGACCAGGTCTCCAGCTGGGGGCATGAGAGAGACAACCAACAGATGTTTCTCTCCCTCCCTTCCTTCCTCCCTTCCCCTCTCTCTAAAAAACAAATAAATAATCTTTATAAAAAATATTCACAGAAAGAAACTCCAGGCCTACATGGTTTTCTTACAAGTTCCACCAAACTTTCAAGAAGTAACTCATCTGAATCTTTTACAAATTACTTCAGTCACTAGAAAGAGATGAATATTAGCCACTTCAGTTTTATGGGTCAGTATAATGTTGATATGCAAACCAGATAAGCATTGTATGAGAAAGAAAAATTAAAGGTTCATTTTACTCATGAATATAAATACAAAAAGTCCTAAGTAAAATATTTGAAAATCAGCTCCTTCACTGTATAAAAATTAATAAATTTATCTTGATAACTGTGTATTAACTCAGGAATGCAAAGATGTTAAAAAATTAGAAAACATAACTATAACTCACCATATTAACAGACTAAAGGAGATCAACTATAAGGGCAAAAGGAAAACCACCCCATTAATTTATAATTTTTAAAAAGTCTAGCAAACTGGAAATAGAAGGAAACTTAACCTGACAAAGAATGTATTTTTAAAACCTCTAATATTGTCATCCAAATGAGAAAATATTAGAAGCACTCTCTTTAAAATAATGAAGCAGAAAAAGTGGCCCTCTCACTCCTGGGTTCTAGCAAAATTAAAGCCACAAAGATTTTTTTTTAAAGAATAAAAAAATAAAATTGCCATTATTTGCAAGTGATATAATTATTTACATCTATAGACCAATTATTAAAAATAACTATTCAAAGTGTCTTCATATAACATCAAGATATAAAAGTCAGTATATTTCCATATATCTGCAATACTCAACTCAAAAACTTAAGCCTTTTCAGAAGAGTCAAGTTAAAATAGCACCATTATATTAAATACCAAGAAATAAACATTAAATATGTGAAAGATTGATAGTAAAATTCATGAAACTTTACTGAAAGACAATGTAACCAAAGAAATGGAAAAGAGAGCCAGAGACATTCATGCATTGTTGCCATGGTAGATCAGTGGGTTGGGGGTAAGGTGATGGTTACTTACATAGAAACAGGTGAAGTCAGACCTCTTCTTCACCTCGTATACAAAAGTCATCTACAGATGGACATAATTCTTAAATATTAAAAGCAAAACTTTAAGATATTAAGTAGATGTATTTCTCACCTTTGGTTAAGGTTAGGAAAAAATTTATTATATAAGACACTGAAGGCGCCAAAAAAAATAATCAATAAATTTTACTGTATTAGAATAAGAACTTCTGTTCAATGATAAAGAAAGTGGAAAGACAGGCTACATTTTGGAAAAGGTATTCACAAAACTGACAAAAGATTAGCATCAAAAATACATAAATGTTCCTAGAATTTCTAGGACTAAATAACCCAAAAGAAAAGGGCCAAAAACATGAACAGGTGTTTTATAAAACTGAAAACCATCTGTGCACTAAACATATAAAGAAATGTTAAAATTAAATTATGATCAAGGAAATACAAATCAATATCACATCAAGATCTCATTTTACATTCATTCCATTTGCAAAAATTTAAAAATATGAAAAAATCCAGTGTTGGAGAGGATTAGATCAACGGAACCTCCTATACATAGTTGGTGGAAGTGTAAATTGGTAGTGACGCTTTGGAAAATAGTTGGGCACTATCTTATAAAACTAAATATTTTCGTGTCCCCTGACTTGACGATTCTATTGTACTTCCAGGGAAGCTCTTTCACACGTATGCCAAGTGATGTGTTCAAGAATTTTCATAGCAACACTGATTGCAATAACACAAACCTGGAAACAACCCAAGAGTTTGTTATTGATAGGAAAAATGCGTAAATCAATGTAGCACAATGACCCAAAAGCATACTCACATCATCAATTGAATTAACTAAAGCTAGGTACAAAAATGTGAGTGACAGCAATATAGTGAGTGAAAAAATAAGTTCCAAAAACCTACATGCAGTATGACGTCCTATTAAATTAAAAACTAACATTGTTATATAATTTGAATGAACTATGTGACAAAACTGTATTAAAAAATTATTTTTATCCTCACCTGGGGATATAACTTTAGAGATAGAGAGAGAGGAAAGGAGAGAGGAATGGAGAGCAAGAAATACTGATGCAAGAGAGAAACATTGACCAATTGCCTCCCTACATGCCCAGACTGGACCGAGGACTGAACCCGCAACCCAGGCATGTGCCCCAAACGGGAAGCAAACCTGCAACCCTTCAGTCATGTGATGATGCTCCCACCAACTAAGCCACATGGGCCAGGTCCAAAACTATATTTTAAAATTCAGAAGGATGGTTTCTAGTTCAACATATAAGAAGCTTAGAAGTTGCCCCTGGTAAAAGGCTGAGAAAACTAAAAAATCAACTCTTTTTCTATCTATAAGAGAAGAGAGGTCACTGGGCAAACTACTGCCTGACCCCAAATTTGAGAGATGGACAAATACAGAGAATCACAATTTACCAGAACAGAAACTGATGCACTGAACCTCCACAGGACATGGTGCTATGGCAGGAAAACCTGAACCATAATTGACAAATTGCTGGAGACTTCATGTGGACAGTTTTGAGACATAAAAACTCCAGGAGGGCTCTGTCTTGTGAGGTTTACTTTGGAGCTTTCTTAGGTTCTCAGAGTGACTATCTGAGAAAAATACCTGTTTCCATCAGGGATAAGGGAAAAGGAACCAAATTGAAATACACCAGAACATTCTGTTCTTAGCAAGGTTTGCCCTCATGAGAAACCTATTTAACCAGAGTGTAACTAACCTGAGGGAGAGAAAATATGCAACTCCAGCCCACTCTAGTCTTCCATGTGGGAGAAGGAAAGTACCGAACTCCAGCCCACTCTAGCATGTTGTTCCATGGGGAGCTAAGATTTACTTGTAAGGATCACAGACTCACTAGAAGACTGAGACCCAACCACAGAGAACACTTTCCTTCACCCGATACCTACCTTACCACCACATTACTAAAGGTTTATTTATAGCAGTTTTTTTTTTTTTCACGCAGTACATCATGTATGGCTATCAAAAATCACAAGACATACTAAAAAGCAAACAAACAGTGTTGGAAGCGATAGTGAGTAGAACTAAACTTAGGTATGACAAAGATGTTGGAATGATCAGACTATGATTTCAAAACAACTGTGATTATATATGCCAAAGGCTGTAATGGATAAAGTAGACAGAATGCAAGAATAGATTGGCAATGTAGGAAGATTTGGAAAATCTAAGAAAGAACCAGAAAAATATTAAAGATAACAAACTACTGTAATAATAATGAAGAATGTCTTTGACAGACTTATTAGTAGTGTGGACACAGCTGAAAAAGAATTTCTGAGCTTGAGGATATCTTAAAGAAATGTCCAAAACTGAAAAACAAATGGAAAAACTGAAAAAAATCCACCACACCAGAATATCTGAGAATTGCAGGGCAACTACAAAAGGTGTAACATATGTGTAATAGGAATACTTGAAGAAAAAGAAAGAGAGGAGGAAAAATATTTGAAACAATAATGACTGAGAATTTCCCCAAATTAATGCCAGACACCAAACCACAGATACAGGAAACTCAAAAACCACCAAACAGGATAAATTAAACACACACACACACACACACACACACACACACACACACACAGAAACTAAACCTGAGGATATAATTTTCAAACCAAAGATAAGGAAAAATCCTGATATAAGCCAGAAGAAATAAATAGTTTATCTATAGGAGAAAAAAGATAAGAATCACATCTGACATCTCAGAGGCCATGCAAATAAGAAGAGAATGGGGTGAAATATTTAAAATATTGAGGGGAAAATTCACCAATTTGCTTTTCCTTATGAGATTTTCCTTTAGAAGTGAAGGAGAAATAAAGACTCTCAGAGACACATAAAAATTGAGAAAATTTTATAGAGGTCTAGACAGACACGCTGGATCTCCCTCCACAACAAAGAAGGAATAGAACTACCTCAAAACTAGAGACAACCAGAAGTTCCAAAAAATCAAGCTGCATGGAAGTCCAACAAACAAAGATATAAAGAAGAAATATTCATCCAGACAGGCAGGAGGGGCAGAGCATGGATGGATAGGATGCAGTGTGGTGGTGGCGGTGGGGGCTGGAACAGCGGCAGCGGAAGGCCAGCGGAAAGTGCAGTCAAATATTTAAAAAGAGGGGAGGGACAGCTGAGGAGCGTTCCCAGCTCCTGACCAGACCACTCAGCTCACAGTTCCAGTGCCAGGGAAAATCAAGCCTCATTGCTTCTGATGGTGCAAACCAGTAGGGGTTGGGGCGGAGGAAGAAAGTGCCAGTATCTCAGCAGAGGCTGCTTGTTTAAAGGGCCCCCACAGTCCTAGACATCTGCAGACCCACCCACTCTGGGAATGACAGACAGGGCAACAGCTAGAGAGGCACCAGTTCCATACGAAAGTGGGAGAAGTGCCTGAAAAATGGGCAAATGCTGAGCAAGTGGCATTATTCCCTCTCTGACCCCTCCCCCACAGACAGTGCCACAACGTGGTAAAATGGGTCATCTGTACTAACGAATACCTAAGGCTCCGCCCCTTACAGCATAACAGTAGCGACAGCTCTACCTAAGACACAGAGGCAAACAAACACAGGAGCCTGTCAAGATGAGGAGACAAACACGTATGGCCCAAAGGGAGAATGGATCAAGATTTCAGTGGGAGAACTAAGCAACGAGGAGATAGCCAACCTAACAGATGAGGAGATAGACAACCTCACAGATGCAGAATTCAAAACACTGGTGATAAAGATGCTCACAGGCTTGACAGATATGCTTGAGTACAGCAAACGCATAAGGGAAGAAGCGAAGGCTATGCTAAATGAAACAAAGGAAAATTCACACAAAACCAGTGGTGAAGGGAAGGAAACCGGCATTCAGATCAATGATTTGGAATATAAGGAAGAAAAAAAGATTCAACCAGTACAGAATGAGGAAACAAGAATTGAAAAAAGTGAGAAGAGGCTTAGGAACCTCTGGGACAACTTTAAACATGCCAACATCTGAATCATAGGGGTGCCAGAAGGAGAAGAGGAAGAGCAAGAAATTGAAAGCTTATGTGAAAAAATAATAAAGGAAAACTTCCCAAATTTGGCGAAGGAAGTAGACATACAAGTCCAGGAAGCACAGAGAGTCCCAAACAAGTTAGACCCAAGGAGGGCCACACCCAGATACAGCATAATTAAAACACCAAAGGTGAAAGACAAAGAGAGAATCTTAAAAGCAGCAAGAGAAAAGAAGAGAGTTACCTACAAAGGGGTGCCTACAAGACTATCAGCTGATTTCTCAAAAGAAACTGCCGGCATGAAGGGACGGATAAGAAGTATTCAATGTGATGAAAAGCAAGAACCTACAACCAAGATTACTCTATCCAGTAAAGCTATGATTTAGAATAGAAGGGCAGATTAAGTGCTTCCCAGAGAAGGTAAAGCTAAAAGAGTTCATTATCACCAAGCCCTTATTATGTGAAATGTTAAAGGGACTTATTTAAGAAAAAGAAGATCAAAACTATGAACACTAAAATGACAACAAACTCACAACTATCAACAACTGAACATAAAAATTAAAAAAAAATCCAACTAAGCAAATCAGAATAGGAACAGAATCACAGGCATAGGGATAATTTGAAAGGTTATCAGCTGGGAGGGGGAAAGGGGAGAAATGGGGAAATGGTACAGGGATTAAGAAGCACAATTGATTGGTACAAATAGACAGGGGTAAGTTAAGAATAATATAGGAAAGGTGAAGCCAAAAAACTTATATGCACAACCCATGGACATGAACTAAGGTGGGTAGGATTGCTGGGGGAAGGGGGGTACTGGGCAGAGGGGAACAAAGGGGAAAATTTGGGACTACTGTAACAACATAATCAATAAAATATGATAAAAAAAATTTGAGAAAATTTTTTTGCCAGTAGACTTGCCTTGCAAAAAATGTTAAAAAGAAATTCTTTAGAGAGAAGGAAACTGACAAACTCATTCATACAGAAAGAAAGAACGTTGGAGAAGAAATAAGTAAAGGTAAAATAAAAACTTATTGTTATTATTATTAATTGATCTAACAGATAATAGTTTGTTCAAAATAACAGGAACAATATATCAATTATATATTTTATATATACACTATAGATATGTATGCTTATGTGTATGTCTGTATATGAGAAATGAATAACAGTAATGCTACAATGGTTGAGAGGAAGAAATTAGGATTACTTATTATAAGGTATTCACACTACTGTGAAGTGGTATAGTGTTAAAAAGTGGACTTGTAAAGATATATTGTAGTCTCTAGTATAAGTACTGAAAATAGTAAAAAACAAAAGAGGTATAACTGATATGTTAAAAGAAATCATATAAAATGCTCAATTAAAATATCAAAAACCATTAAAAGAGTAGAAGACAAAAATAGGGTAGCAATGATCTTAATGCACTAATTAAAGGGCAGAGATTGTCAGGTGGATCACAAACAAGACTCAACACTGTGTCGTGTATAAAAAACCCACGTGAAATATAGACACATACAGATTAAAAGTAAACTGATATAGAAAAACATATCATGCTAACATTAATCATAAGAAATCAGAAGTAGCTATATTAATTTCAGAAACAACATACTTCAAAGCAAGGAAAGGTATCAGGAATAAAGAGGAGCATTCGTCGGCAGCCGTCCGTCTCGAGAGACGATGGTGTAGCTTCTTAAGAGTCTATCTGCACCGCCGAGAATGGCTGTGCAGTCCGACTCGGGAGTGACACGGTATCTGTCTCCTCCCGTGTTGAATCGACATCTTGCGATGACGCTGGAGTGTCCTCTCCAGTGGAGCTGAAGCTACAGAGCCTGGGCAGGGTGATATGGAGGGTCTGCTGTTGCCCATGCAGCAGACCCCCCCCTCTCTTCGCAGCTGAAGGGTCCAAGGGAAAGACGGAGTCAATACAGCTTGGCTTCAGGTGCGCCGCAGGAGTTGCCGGTGTTGACTACAACGTCAAACCGCCTTAGGGACTCCGGCTCCGGATTTTCTGTCGGGGCTTACTCCCTTAGCCTTTCCCCTGAAGAGGTATGCCGCAAGGCAGCGGAGGTTTTTTGGAATCAGAGTTTTCCTTCTCTGATGTGCCCTGACTGGAAGATCGAACCAGCGACACTTAGCTCGCAGGCCGACGCTCAATCCACTGAGCCAAACCAGCCAGGGTTAAAGAGGAGCATTACATAATGATAAAGGGGCCAATTCTCTGAGAAAATATAACAACCCTTAACATGTATGTACTTATCAACAAAGCTCCAAAATACACAAGGGAATAATGATAGAAATGCAAGGAGAAATAGATAAATCTACTACTATAGTTGGAGAATTCTTCATCCCTCTAAAAAATGGACAGATCCAGCAGGCAGAAAATCAATCAGGGTATAGTTGAATTTAATACCACTGTCAACCAACTGGATATAATGAGCATCTATAGAGTACTTCACTCAACAACAGCAAAATCCACATTCTTTTCAAGCTCACATGGATCATTCACCAAGATAGACCACATTCTTGACCATAAAACAAATCTTAAATTTAAAAGAATAGAAATCATACAATGTCTGCTCTCAAACTAGAATTAAACTAGAAATCAATAACAGAGGAATAACTGTATTATCCCCAAAATGTTGAAGATTAAACAAGACACTACTAAATAATACATGGTCAAAGAAGAAGCCTCAAGAGAAACTAAAAAAAATTAGAACTAAATGAAAATAAACACACAAGTTATCAAAATTCGTGGGATGCAATGGCAAGGCTTAGAGGTAAATTTATAGTATTGAATGTATGTATCAGGAAAAAAAAGAGTAAATTAAATCCAAAGTAAGTAGAAGAAATAAAAAAAGAGCAGAAATCAATAAAATGTTTAAAAAAGGAAATCAATTCAGAGTCAACAAAACCAAAAGCTGGTTGTCTGAGATCAATAAAATTGATAATCCTCTATCCAGGCTAACTAAGGAAAAAATAGAGAGAACACAAATTACTGATAATAGAAGTGAAAGAGGGGACATCACTATGGATCCCATGGACATTAAAGGGTAATCGACGAGTACTGTGAACAACACTATACCCTCAAATTCCACAACCTAGATGAATGGACCAATTCCTTGAACATTAGTCTGTTAAACTCACAAAAAGAAATAGACAATCTGAATAGGTTTATATTTAATGAAGAAATTAAATCAATAATTAATTACTTTCCCAAATAGAACAGACCAGGACCAGGTGGATTCATTGATGAATTCAACCAAAATTTATGGAAGAAATAATACTGATGCTCTACAATTTCTTTAAGAATATAGAAGCAAAAAGAATAATTTCTAACTCATTTTACGAGACTAGCATTCCCCTAATACCAAAACCTAACAAACACATTACAAGAAAACTACATACAAAGCAGTCTCACTCATAGGTGCAAATATCTTCAATAAAATATTAATAAATCCAGACTAAAAATCTATATGCCATGACCAAATGAGATTTATTTCAAGTATGTTAGGCTAGCACAACACTGGAAAATCAATTAATGTAATCTATCACATCAACAGGCTAAAAAAGAAAAGTCACATAATCATATCAATAAATATAGAAAAGAAGTTTGACAAAACTTAACACCCATTCATGGTAAAAAGCTCTCAGTAAACTAGGAATAGAGAGATAACTTTTTCAACTTGATAAATATCTACAAAAACCTATATCTAGCATACTTAATGATGATAAACTTGAAACTTTCCCACTATGATCAGGAACAAAGCAAGGATGTCCCCTCTTACGACTGTCTTTCAACATCATACTGACAGCCCTAGCTAATACAGTAAGGCAAAAAGTATGTGGTATCAGTGCAATCCCTATCAAAATCCCAACGGCGTTTTTCACAGAAATAGAAAAAACAGTTCTAAAAATTTTTTGGAACCACAGAAGACCCAAACAATCAAAGCAATCTTAAGAAAAAGAACAAAGTTGGAGGTCTCATGCTCCCTGATTTCAAACTATTACAGAGGTGTTATAGTTAAAACAGTATCATATTGGCATAAAAATAGACAGATAGATCAATGGAACAAAATAATGAGCTCAGAAATAAACCCAAATATATAGAGTCAGTTAATTTAAAACAGAGGAGCCAAGAACATACAGTGGGAAAGGGACAATCCCTTTAATAAATGGCTTTGGGAAAACTGGACAGTTACTTGCCAAAGAATGAAACTAGACTACTATCTTACATTGTACATAAAAATTAATTCAAAATGGATTAAAGACTTGAACATAAGACCTGGAACCATAAGACTCCCAGAAATAAGCATAGGTCTTGGCATTGTTATTTTTTTAACATGACACAAAAAGCAAAAATAACAAAAGCAAAAGTAAACAAGTGGGACTACATCTAACTGAAAAGCTTCTGTACGGCAAAGAAAACCATCAACAAAATAAAAGGCAACATCCTGAATGGGATAAAATATTTGTAAATCACATATCTGACAAGGGGTTGATATCCAAAATATTAAAGAACTCATATAACTCAACAGCCACATAATAATACCAATTTCCACCACGTCCATAAAATGATGCTCAACATCATTAATCATCAGAGAAATGCAAATCAAAATCATAATGAGTTATCACCTCATACCTGTTAGAAGGGCTATTATCAAAAGACAAGACATAAGTGTTTGTGAGACTGTGAAGAAAAAGAAACACTTGTGCACTGTTGGTGGGAGTGTGAACTGATGCAGCTACTATGGAGGTTCCTAAAAAATTAAAAATAGAAATACCATGTGATCCAGCAATTCTATTTCTGGATCATATGGTATTTCTATCTGAAGAAAACAAAAACACTAACTTGAAAGGATATCTGGACCCTCATGTTTATCGCAGCATTATTTACAATAGCCAAGATAAAGAAACAACCTAAATGACCATCAATAGATGAGTGAATATAAAAATAGTGGTATATAGACACAATGGAATATTGTTCAGCCATAAAAATAAAAAATAAAAAAAACTAGGAAATTCTATCATTTGCAACCATATGAATAGCGTTTCAAGGTACTATGCTAAGTGACGTGAGACAGAGACAAGTGCTGTGTGACCTCTCTGGTATGTGGAATCTAAAGACAAATGAACAAAAACAAACAAACAAAAAACCCTCACAGCTTACAGGTACAGAGAACAGACTGGTGGTTGTCAGAGGCAGGGGTAAGTAGTGAGTAAATAGCCAAGGAGCAAATGCAGCACAAGAGAAAAAAGACAATCTTTTTAAACAACTGGTGCTGGAAGAACTGAAAATTCACATGCCAAAAAAAATAAATAAATAAAATCTAAACATAGACTTTACACCCTGCACAAAAAGTAACTCAAAATGAATCACAAACCTAAATATAAAATGCAAAACTATAAAACACTAGAAGACAACATAGAATAAAACCTAGGTGACCTTGGGTTTGGCTATAACTTTTTTAGATACAACATCGAAGACATGATCTATGAAAGAAATAATGGATAAACTGCACTTCTTTAAAATGAAAAACTTCTGATATGTAAAGACAATGTCAAAAGGATGAGAAGACAAGCCACAGACTGATAGAAAATACTTTCAAAAGACACATCTGATAAAAGACTGCTATCCAAAATATACAAAGAACTCTTAAAACTCAACAATAAGAAAACCAACTGCTTGGTTTAAAAATAGTCAAAAACCTTAGCAAACACCAAGAAGATTTACATCAAATAAGTGTATGAAGACATATTCCATAGCACATATCAAGAAATTCCAAATGAAAACAACTAGATATCACTACACATATATTAGAATGGCCAAAATCCAAAATACTAACACGGCCAAATGATGGAGAGGATGTAGAGTGGCAAAAGTGCTCACAAATTGCTGGTGGGAATGCAAAATGGCACAGCCGCTTTGGAAGACAGACGGGCAGTTTCCGGCAGAACTAAACATACGCTACCAAATGATCCAGCAACAGTGCTCCTTGGTACTTACCCCCAAAAGTTGAACACTTATTTTACACAAAAACCTGCAAAGAGGTGTTCACAGCAGCTTTATTCATAATTGTCAAAACCTGGAAGCAACCAAGATGTGTCCAACCAAGATGAATCAACAGTGAGGGGGTGTCCAGACAATGGAATCTATGAAGCAGTAAAAATGAGCTATCAAACCATGAAAAGACCTGGGGGAGATTTAGATGCCTATTACTAAGTAAATAATGCCAATCTGAAAAGACTGTGTACTATATGATTTTAACTACATAACATTCTAAAAAGGCAAAACTATGGACACAGTAAAAGGATCAGTGGTTACCAGGGATTGCGGGGGAGGAGGGATGAATAGACAGAGCACAGATTATTTCTAGGGCAGTAATTACTGTGTATGATACTGTAAATGGTGGATACATGTCATTATAGATTTATCCAAACCCCCTGAATGTACAACACCAAGAGTGAACCCTAATGTAAACTATGGACTTTGGTTGGTAATGATAGGTCAATGTAGATTCGTCCATTGTAACAAATGTATCACTGTACTGGGAAATGTTGATAACGGGGGAGGCTGTGCATGTGCAGGGGCAGCGGGTATATGGGGAATCTCTGTACCTTCTGATCACTTTTGCTGTGAACATAAAACTTCTCTAACAAATAGTCTATTTTTTTTTAAAGCGAAGAAATAATAAACACAAGATCCAGGATAATGGTAACATAGGATGGGGGAGGCAGGTAATGGGATTGGGAGGGAACATATTATAGATGTTATTACTCTTTCAATTTTATATGGGTAGTTTGATAAATTTATTATTAAAAAACAAATATTTAGGCAAGGACCCATGGATGAGAGTGTATAATGAACAAAGGGTTAGGATTAATCCAATTCTATGTACCTGTGACACAATGAATGTATAGAAAAAAAAACAAAAAACCCAGTTTTTTAATTGATTAAATAGTTACAGGGAAAAAAATCAGGTAATTAAGTGATATGTTGAGGGCAGGTATGGGACAGTTACAGGGAGAAATTTCCTCCAGACACTCATCTGTGGTAAGTTTTGTATTAATGGGATGGGAAACAGGGAAGCAAGAACATATTTTGGTCAAGAAATTTCCCCAAGTTCAGAATTCCCCCTGGTATCCTGTTGGGCCCAATTAAAGGTACTCAAATAAAATTTCACCAATGATAAATCACCTAGCATAACCGTGATTCCAGGACCAGGCACCTTTAGGTGCTCACCAAAAAATCTGTGCTGCCTCCTCCACACTTCAGAGTTTTCTCTGAGCTGTGGCTACCAGCTGGGGACTACAAGTCCCAGATGTACCTTGCAATGGCTGAATGAGTTCTAGCCAGTGGAACATGAGCAGAAGTGATGTCACCCACTTCCAGGCCTGGCCTCATACTCCCCACGGGGCACTCCTCCATCTCTTTCCCCCTCCACAGGGCTGGAGTGGACACAGCCTCAAGAGCCAAATGTTGAGGATGGCAGAGCTACTCTCAACCTGGGGACCTGACCAATGGTGTGGAGAGGAGCTGCCCCATGTGCTTATCCACCTACTTCTGTTAAGTTAGTAACAATGGAACTTACTATTATATTTTCTAGTATACATTTTTGGCTTTATCTGCTACAGCAGCAAGTGTCCTGCCCAACATCTGTATGTAGGACAGCATGAAATAGTAGGGACAGGGGGAAAATTGTGATCTGGACATAGGAGGAGTTGAATACATTTCTGAGGCTCAGGGGGAATTACTCCATTGAACATGACTTGGCAACCCCTGGTAGTGAAGTCATGCCTCAATCACACTATGATCCAGCTGTGGGTTGTGTATCTTAGTAGCTAAATCATAGGTTCTGGCATCAGACTACCTGATTAAAATCCTACCTGTGTGGCCCACTAGCTCAATGACCAGGCAGGTAATTTAATCCCATCTATAAAATGATGTAACCACACCCACTTCAAAGAATTGTTGTGAGGGTTACATGAACCGATATATGTAAAGGAGGTGGCACAGCATCTGCTTTGCAGTAGATAGTAAATAAATGTTATTTTTATTCTTGTTATTACCATCTTCACAAGGGGACAGCTTGTGAGTAGAGCTATCTAAAAAAGGCACTGGCTAATAAATACCCTGGGAAAGAACTATGATTACACCCTCTCCTAAAGTCTTTCCCCTACACATTTACAAAATTTACAGTTTTGATTAATTAAATACAGCTGAGGGAAGGAAAAGAATCAGGCAATTAAGCAGAGAGCCCAGTGACAGGTTGAGGGCAGATATGGGACAGTTACAGGCCCCCCTGAGAGTCCTCTGTGATGTTCTGTATTAATGGGATGAGAAACAGGGAAGCAAGGTATAACAATTTGCTTAGGTGTAACATTTTGAACCTTTCCACAAGTCCTTTCATTATCTCCCCCAATCCTGATAGCCCCGCCGTGAGGTTGGTAGGAATTATTATTCCCATTTCACAAAAGGAAACATCTCAGGCTTCGCAAGACTGAGCATTTCCCCAGGTCCCAGGTAACTAGTGTTCTGAGTTCATTGCTTTTTCAGCTACATCATATTGCTCTCCTTGAGGCAAAGCCTTGCGTGCTATTCAGTTCTCTGAGGATGCAGGAGATTTATCTAATGTGTAAGAATGTAATGGGTAATCTATATTTGTAATTATATTTTACTGAAAATTATTTTCTTTGAATTGTCTTCTTTTTCAAAGAATGAGTATCAACTGCTGTGATTTTCTGTTTGCAGCTGACCCCACAAAAGTCTGAACAGCGGCTCCTCATCTTCAAGATGCTCTTTTTCCCTATTTGGCTAAAGCTACATATAAAAAAGACAGCCATACCAACACAATTTACAAAGCCAAAAATGACATCAGCTAGTCTGAGATGTGTCCAGCAATACCCAGAAGAACCAGAGATGTAATAAAATATGTTGGGTTACTAATAAAATATGTATTCATTGCAGCTAAATCAAAAGCATACATGACTTAGGATGGCAGGAAATAGGAATCAGATCTAACCGGTCCTCTTTAATATCCTGGCAAAGTAGACATTCAACAAAGATCTACTAATCATTGATCTCCTAAGTTTCAGGCTTGGAAAATCAAGAGGTAACTAAAGAGATTCGGACACAGAGTGGCATTCTAAAGTTGGCATGGATTTTCTCTATCAGCTTTGAAAAATATTCTGACTTTGCATTGAGAAATGAAGTAGAGAGCTCCTCATAAGATTGCTGGTTTGACTATATAGTTGGGGGGAAGAGTTCCTGAAATAAAGAAGAGCTCATACTTACTGAGCCCATGTGCCAGGCATTGTTCTAAGGGCTACACTTAATCTTCTCAGCAACCCAGTAAGTATGAATAAATACTAGACTCATTTCACAGATGATATTGAGTCAGAGTTAAGTAGCTTCCCAAAGGTCACATGGCTATTAATTGATAGAAGTGGAATCAATGAATCAATCAAATGTCAATATAGTAGGCCCAATTATGCTTGCCTGTGTGGAGGGTCATACAACCACCATCTAACTGATGAGCTGTAACAAATACAAGAGTGGGCAAAAGTAGGTTTAAAATTGTAATACAAATAAACAGTACAATAATTAAATAAGAATAAACTCTGTTTTGCATATTAACAAGTGTCAATCTCCTTTGGCCCACCCCTATATACCAAATAATGAAAGAGTAATCAACTGTTAAATTATCCACAGCTAATTATAGCTTCCGTCTCAGTAAATGGTACCACTACTATGAAGTTGCCCATTCTAGAAACATAGGCATTATCATTGATTCCTTTCTTTTTTTTTCACACCCAAAGCAAATATTGTTGGTTTTATTTTTAAAAGTGGATCTCAGATCCAGCCATTTCTCAACACCTTTTTTACTTCCACCTTAATCTAAAACACCATTATCTCACCTGGATTTTAGCAAAAGCCTACTAATTAATTGGACTCCCTGCTTCTACTCTTACCCAACTAGAGATTTTTCTCAAGTATTCTATTTTAAACTAAAAAAATGAGATCATATCACACGTCTACTGAAAATTTCTTACCATGCCCATCAGGGCCCTACATGGATTGGTTCCTATTAACCCTATGACCTCATCTCCTTCCCATCTTCCCCTCCCCAAATCATTCCTGCTTCGCCCACCTCACTTTTCCATGAACAGGACAAGCTTGCTTGACCCCAGAGCCTTTGAATTGTCTGCTTCCTCACTCTGCTTAGATGATTAAGAATCTTAGACTTTTGGTTAACACCCCATTGAAAATAATTTCACCTTACATACTTCTCCCAGCCCCATCACAGCATTGACTGTGGGAAAAATAAAATAAGTTGTGGTGTTTTAAGATAAAATGCAACTAAAATACTCAACAATGATAATATGGAAGATGAGAGATATTATTCAAGAAAAACATAGATATTTATTAAGGTTAAACTCTTATAAAATGATAGACTCCAAAAGCAATATGACAAAATACAAACCAAAATCATTGTGACTTTGGAAGACATCCTTAAGGAAGACAGAATCAAGTACAGACCATAAAAGAGTGAATGTAAGTACATTAGAATGTTAGATGTTAAGAAGACATTATAAATAAGAAACAAGCAACTAACCTAGAGAAGAAACATATTTAACCAACAACATATAACACCTGGAATATGTGAAGTATTTCTACAAATTGATAAGAAACTGTTAAACCCAATAGAAATATGGACAGTGGATATAGATAGGCAATTTTCAGCAGAGAATGGTTAGCAGACACATGAAACGATACTTAACCTTACCAGTAACAGGGAAATGCATATTAAAACAGTGATAAGATATCATTTCCCTCCTATTAAGACTGGAAAATTTAAAGAGACTGACAATGCCAAGGGCTGACAAGGAGGTAGGAAAATTGGAGTTCATGTACATGGCTGGTGGGAGTATAATTTGATATACTCACTTTGGAAAGCAATTTGGCAATACCTAGTAAAATTAAAGATGACCCAGAAACTTCATTTAATATAAATGCCCTAGAGAAACTGATACATGTGTGCAAGAAGACTTCTATGAACAATTATAAAACTTGCAAATCACCTTGGTGATCATGAATAGGTAAAAGGAGTAATAAATCTGGTGCATATTCATACATGGGGATATTATTCAAGCACTAAATGAATAATTTACTCTACTTGCTTTAATATAAATAAATTTCAAATAGGCTAAGAGAACTCATTGTGAGTTGATATGATTTACCTATAGTAGGGCTCCCATTCCTGGATGAGAGAATCAGAGAAGACATCCCGGAAGAAGTATATCATTCATGTAAAACTTAAAACACACCAAGATACTATTTTCAAAGTATAGGTATATTAAAGCTGGGAAGAACACAAACCAACTTAAGAACAGTGGTCCACTCTAGGAAGGCAAAATGGAAAATAGGATCAGAGAGGGGGACCAGGGGGGTTTCAACCCTATCTATAATCTTTCTTTCTGAAACAAACATTGCAGAATGTTAGTATTAAATTTGGGTAGGGAATATTTATTACATTATTCTTTGTAGTTTTTCATATACTTCAAAGGAGCCATGAATAAGGAAAAAGAAAAAAGAAAGCTAGACAATATAATGCAGGAAGTAAAAGGAACCAACAGAGACTCTTGAAAAGGGAATGTTCATGTCTTATGAAAACCAACCTTGTCCCAAAAGTGAATAAGCTCTATTGCATTTCAATGTGTTTTCTTTAAAATCAAGAAACTGTACTTGCTAGAAAATGTGGTAGATTAAATATGGCCATGAATTCTTTGATACTGCTCCCATTGTGAGGGGCATCTGATTTCCCGTCCCTTGAACCCAGGTTGGTCATATGACTTACTTGGTGTGGCAGAAGCCATGGTTTTGAGACCTTTAGTACTACGTCTTTAGAAGTCTTGCAGTTCCCACCCAGGTTCACGAAGCTCTTGGAGCCTGAGAAGTAGCAACTAATCACCATGTAAAAGGTTCCACTATTCTAGGTCTGCCACGTTATGAAGATGCCTGAGATCACCCCACAGAGGGGCTATGTGAACAGAGAGAGATGCCTGACCAGCCTTCAGATGATCCAGCCATCCAAGCCCAGGTACCAGACGTGTATTGAAAAGTTTCCTGATGACTCCAGATCCAGCCACCATGTGACTAAGATCCTGACCAAAAACTGTCCAGTAAAATCCAGTCAACCCACAGAACCATGAGGGAGATAAATTGCTGTTTATAGGTCACTGTTTTGGAATGCTTTGTTTTTCAACATCAGTTAACTGGTAGAGGAAGGAAGGTTCAGGCTTTATGTTTTTTGAAATGCTGTGTGTGAGGTGTCCACATGGCATGAAGTAGAGACATCCTGCAGATAAACATAGTATCAGAGCTGTGAGGAGTCATTGTCATACTTATGAGTGGAGTCACCCTGCTTTGGCCAAATATGTAGTGCACCAGCCCCTGGGAATACAAAATCCAGTAACTATGGCCCTCAGCCTCATGACCTCACAGTCTAATGGGTGGAGAAGAGCTGTGATATGATGCAGGTGGGAAAGCCCCAAAGGCTTCAGGAAATTAGGAGAGAGGCATTTTGATGCCTTGGCAGGGGAGTGGGGGGAGGGGTTCAGAGATAATTTTTCTTAAAGAGGACTGCTTCAGCTAGTTCTGAAGGACAAATGCTTGGTCTCAAGCATGGCTGCTCCCAAGGAAATAAAGGCATAGACCATGAGGGCAGGTAGAATTATTAATGAGTGTCATCATTTCAGGGAACTTGAAGTCAATAAGCAAATTCCATCACCTTGGCAACTGCCCCATTAGGCAATTTATATATTAATCTCAGAAGGACTTAGAAAGGACCCTGCCTACAGTACTTTGAAAGCTATGAGCAGAAAATAGAACAAAATGCAAAATACGATTTGCAAATTCACCGATTTATTTAGCATTTTCCAAGGTTATATATATGAAGTGGTAAAGAGCAGAATTTGGACTCATAAAATGATCTACTCTTACTAGGACTGCCCTTCCTTCAAGGAGGTCCAGTGGAAGTGGGCAAACAATAGACGCATATGTGAGGCTGTGAAAAGACCATTGGCAAAGAGCGCAAGGAAGTGAAATGGGCACAGACAGAGAAGTGGGACCTGGAGGAGGGGGAGGGAGGACTGTCAGGACCAGCTTTGGTGGCAGTAGGTTTTGAGCCTGATTTTGTGGAAAGTGAAAAACTGGTTTTGATGGGGGAAGGGAAGGGTGTGGGCTACATGGGGAGGAGGGCAACACTCCTTTACCAGGAGTGAACTAGGGAGAAATGGCTCCTGCATTTTCATAGTTCTCAGTGGAGATTTTGTCCCCAGGGCATATCTGGCAATCTGTGGAGAGATTTATTATTTTCACTGCTGGGGAAGGAGGGAGGTGCTACTGGGATCTAGTGGGTAGAGATCAGGAAGCTCCTAAACATCCTGCAATGCACAGAGCAGCTCTCCACAACAAAGAATTATCTGTCTCAAAATATCAATAGTTGGGAAAACCATATAGGTAGAGAAATAGTGATCTGCACATTTTTAACACATTGTTTTGGGGCTCTCAAGAGAAATAGGACCAACAGGGTGTATATTTATCTATCTATACACACTTATATATACATATTACACATATACATACATATGCAAATATATATACACATACATATATACACACACTATATAGATTTCTCTATAGATATAGGTATATATACACACATATATCTGTATCTATATAGACATATGGAGGAGTTATATATAAATTATATTTATGTATAGGTATATAGCCTTTGCTATATATCTATAAACTATATTTATAGGCTATATCTATATACAGACTACATATAGAGAGCTATACTATATTTATACTATAGCTCTCTATACACTATATCTATGGAGCAGGAGTTTTAAGGAACTGGCTCACACGGTTGTGGGATTGGCAAGTCTGAACTCTACAGAGCAGGCTGGAAACTCTGGCAGGGGTTGATGTTGCAGTTTTGTCTGAAGACGTTCCTCCCTGGAGACTTGAGAGACTTCAGTCTTCTCTCTTCAAGTCTTCAACTGATGGATGAGGCCCACCCAAAAAAAGAAGGTAATCTGCTTTACTTGAAATCTACTGATTTAAATGTTAGTCACTTCTTAAAAACCCCTTCACAGAAACATCTAGTTGCTGTTTGACTGAATAACTGGGCACCGTAGCCTAGCCCAGTTGACATGTAAAATTAACCATCATACACATTTAACCTCTAAAATCATGTGAGGCCAAGATTTCATTTTTGTTTTAAAGATAAATAAAGTAAAATTCAGAAAAGTTAATAAATTCTCCTATAACTACTAACAGTTAACTGTCTGAGCACTTAACAGTGAACAGGCATTGTGCTAACAAATCTGTGTCATTAATCCAATTGAGATAGGTATTATTTTGATTATCTCCATTTTATAGATAAGAACAGAGACAGAAAGGCAATGTTAATTCCCAGAGCCAAACAGTTTTCAGAGAATAGAGCCAGTTAAAAGAAAGTTTAGCTCAGGGTATGGGCATCCCTAACCTGTGATCCTCATACAGAATTCCCAGGAGGCTTAGCTGAAAGAAATTGCTGGAGGTAAAGACTTGCATTTCTAATGATCTCCCAAGTGATGTTAATGGACAGGTCTGGGACCACACTTTAGGAACCCTCTAAATCACTCTGTGATAAGTAACAGTAAGTAGGACTGGGCCAAAGTGCATGCATCCCACAAATATTCCTGAGCTCTTGCTATACACCAGGTGTAGCGCTTCTGGTCCCCAACTCTAAAGTGTGTGTGTTGGGTGGGGTCCATACCTCCAAAAAATTCTCTGACACCAGCTGGGTGTCCTACAATCCAACTCAGTTATGACACTACTTGGAGAGAATGTCAAATCCCACAGGTTAAGGGCTCAGCCATACAAGACTCCCACTCTCCCCTCACTTCAGATGCCAATGGCAAGTCCAAGTTGTCACCTGTGTTTCTAACCCAGAGGCTGTAAGTCAGAGGTTCTCACTGGCCCTCTTCTTGGGTTCAATTAGTTTGCCATAGTAGCTCACAAACCTCAGAGAAACATTTTACTTACTAGGTTACTAACTCAGGAACAGCTAACTGGAAGAGATGCATCGGGCAAGGTGTGGGGAAAGGACACAGAGCTCCCACGCCCTCTCCAAGCGTGCCCCACTCCCAGCACCTCCAGGTGGTCAAGAACCCGGAAGCTCCCCAAACCCAGGCCACTGGGGGTTTTAATGCAGGCTCATTACATAGACACGATTGAGTAAATCACTGCCATTGGTGACAGAGTAACCTCCAGCCTTTTCCCTCCCCAGAAACCAGGGGGTGGGACGGAAAGATCCAACCCTCTATTACTAGTTGGTTCCTCTGGCAACCAGCCCCTATTTTTAGGTGTTTTCAAAAGTCACCTCATTAACATAAACCCAGGTGCAGTGGATAGGGGCTCATTGTGAATGAAAAGACACCATTTTACCTTTATGGTCCTGAAACTAGTTCAGGAACCAAGAACAAGAGACAAAATAGGACAACAAAAAATCCTGCCATTGCTCTTACTGATTAGGACAATCACAAGGGTTTTGGGAGCTGTGAGCCAGGAACCCTGGACAGAGATTTTTAAAAATGTTGTTATAAATCAGAGTATCACATTAGGTGATAGAGATAAAATAATGACAAGCAGCCATGGTCCCTGCTATCAGAACTTTTCTATGGCCTGAAGGATTAGTCTGTGTAAACAGGAAGATACCAGGTTTCGAAGAGGAGACACTCTGAGGGTAGGAAGTGCTCCCAGCAGGGGCCCCTCTCCTGGGTGTGGGGTCTGGGAAGACACACCAGAAGAAGTGGATGGCTAAACTGAGGCCAGAGGGAGAAGCCAGAACTAGACAGGGGATTCTAAGGAGGAAGTGAAGTGTGGCCAAGGCAGGGAGACTAGTCTGCACCTGCAGAGGCCCAGAGCAGAAGGAAGTGCTTACACATTTGGGGACTGAAGGCAGTTCAGAGAGCTAAGCCGCCGTATTTTGCTTGTATCTCTTTGGTACATCATCATACAATCTGTACAACAGGTCCATGCCTCATTTTTCCTCATTTGTAAAGTAGGTATGAAAATACCATATTTCCTAGATTTAAAGCTTACATTTCCCCCCATTTTAACAGTCATAAGATCAGGATGAGTACATTTCCTGTCGTTTTCATTTTTTTGTTTGTTTTTTTTTCTCCTCCTTGAAAGCTATTGGCTAACTGATGGTGTCACAGACTTAAAGAAAGGTGGAGTCATCTTACCTATCTCCTAGGGCTAAGAGAATACGGGACTACCCAATGAGATCAAGACCCGAAGTGGCTCTCAGCCCAGGCCACATCTTAGTATCACCTGGGGAGTTTTTCAATTCTACCAATGCCTCAGCTGCACCCCCAGAGTTCCTGGTTTTATTGACCTGGAGGGGGAACCTGGTGGGTATTTTATTGTTTTTAAACCCAGGTGATTCTAATGTACAGCCAAGCTTGAGAACTGATACCACCTGATCCTACTGCAGGGGGTCAGCAAACTACCACCTGGGAGCCAGATCTCACTCTCCTTTTTTGCTAAATACAGTTTTATTGGGACACAGCCACACACAGACATTGACATATTATATAGGGCTGCTTTTCATCACTATGGCACAGTGGAGTAGCTGCAGCAGATGCAGTATGACCCACAAGTCTAAAATGTTTACCTGGCTTTCTACAGAAAGGGTTTGCCATCACTTGCCCTATACCTTTTCTACTCCAAGTGTGGCTCTTGGCTCAGAACCACTGGGAGCCTGTTGGAAATGCAGAATCCGAGCCCTAGCAAATCAATCTGCAGGGAGCATCATCCCCAGAAGATTTGTGTGCACATCAAAGTTTGAGGGGACCTGCCCTGTGCCCCTCTGGCTGCTGCCACCCTCTTCAGCCACTTTTCTGCCCTCTACCCCCACTCAGGTCCTCGTTGCAATGCTACTTCCTCACTGAGTTCCTCTCCTGTCCTCATTAATTAGATCAACTTTGTGATTTTTCTCTTATGGTACCTTATTATTTTTCTTCATAGCCCATCTCAAATCTGTGATTAAACCTTCATTTGTGTGTTAATCTCATTAATATATGTCCCTCCACTAGACTGGACGCCTCAGGAGGGCAGACACCAGGTCTCAGGGCATAAGAAAGGTATAAAGCACTCTGGGCACTGCTTCCAAGATGGGGCCATACAAAGAGAAAAGAAAGGTTACCTTCGAAGTTGCTTGATGGGACAGAACAGAATGAATTTCTATGCAGACCAGGGAGGGTACAGCCTAGAAGGTCCTGGATGATGAACAGCTCGTTTAGATTTAACTTCCTCTTTTTGCATTTCAGGGTTAAATAGTATTCAATCAAAGAAACGTTGAAGCACGTTGGTAACCCTATGCAGAGCAAGGATCCAATGTTACCAGCTGTTCATTAAGTGAAATATCCATATATATTTAAAAATTGGGAATCTAATTAGAAAAGCAGAGGTCCGAGGATGTGATCATTGCTTGAGAAAGTTACATTTCAGGCTCTCTTTTCCCTTCCAAGAGAACCAGGAAACTCTTAACTGCATTCTATTCTCCCCCCCCCCCCCCTATTAATCACAATTTGCCTCAACTGGGGTTGGGTTGTTTTTTTTTTTTTTTTTTTCCAAAATGCCCCTGGGGAGTGAACATTTCTGAATGGTTAACTTATTATATGAAGATTAAACACACTAGCTGCTCTTGTCTAAAGCTGTGGTGTCTTTCAAAACAGAACACAAGTCAGATGGCTTAGGCCACCTCCTCACAAATAGTAAGATGAGATCAACAATGTTACTGGGGAATAAACAAGGTCAAAGAAGAAAGGCAACAGTCTCAAGGTGCCCCAATCAGGTGATTAGAATAACCCTTGCTGCCATGGTGCCTGGCTAAACAGTCGAGTCACCCATTAGGGATATTTAGAGTACATTTTGGTAGTTCCCCGCCCCTACTAAAAGAACACAGTGTTTGCAAGGGGTTCCACTGTCAACGAGAAAGTAGCCTGAGCGAGGAGTGTGGAGACATGGGTTCTAGTTTGAGCCAAGAGGCCTTAGGCCAGTCCTTTAACTTAAAGTCTTGGTGACTCATTTTCCTCATCTGTCAAATAAGGTGATTTTAGCATACTTAACTTATCCACTCATTTCTGTGTGCGAGACACTGTGTTAGGCAGCAGGCAGGCCATGAAAAATAAAATCAGACATGGTCTTGGTCCTCATGGAGCTTATAGTCCATTGAGGGACAAGGTATTTTTGAAAGAATTATATAGCAATAAGTGTCAAGTTACAAATGTGTTACATACTATAAAGAGGAGGTTTCCCTGAGACCCCACAGACAGTCCATCTGTAAGACTGGTCAACAGTACCTTCAAAATATGGTTCAAATTTAACCACTTTTCACCACCTCCCCTGCCACCACTGCTTCCCGCCCGGATTAGTACATTAACAGATCTCCTGGCTTTGACCTCTGCCCTTCTTCATGTACCCTTCAAGCATGAGTTAGAGTGATCTTTGAAGGCCATACATTAGATCAGTAGCCTCATATTCAAACTCTCTAATGACTTTCCATTAGGTTTAGATTAAATTGCAATACCATAAACATGCCTATATGGCTCTACACATTACAGGCCATGCCCATGATCTGTGATCTCATCCTTTTTGCTCTCATGTTCATTCCCTCCAAACCAGTCATATTGACCTCCTTGCTTTGACTGAATATGCCAAAGCTGTTCCTGCCTGGAAAGGTCTCCCTTGGGAGTCTCATTTTGCTCCCATGTTCACTCAGGTTAAATGTCACCTCCTCAGAGAAGCCTTCCTGATCACTCCATCCAAAGTAACCTCCCACTTCCTTGTAGTCAGTCACTAACCCCTTAAATAACTATTCCTTTTCCTAGCATTTAACACCACCTAGAAGTTATTTGTTGACTTCTCTATTATTTATATCCTCCCTGAAGGTGGGGCCTTGCTTGTCCATCTTGTTTTCTGGCACCTAAAATAGGACTTATATCTAAAAAGGGGCTTAATATATATTTGTTGAATTATTATATGCTGAAATGACATATAATAAGGAGAACTGATTAGCTCAGAGAGGTCAGGAAAGGCTTCCTTAAAGGACCGCTATTTAAACTAGTGTCTGGAGGAATGGTGAGAGAGGAGATCTCGTGTAAAGGTCCTGTGGCAGGAAGGCAAACAGTGGTCAAGGGACCAAAGGAGGTCCAATATGAATAGAGTTCAGAGCAAAAGGGAGCATGGCACTCAGTGAGGCTGGAAAAGGAGTGGCCAGGCCACACATTGCTTTGCAGGATCTATTTATCATTTCTGTCTTTATCCCAAGAGCAGTGGAAAATCATCAAAGGATTTTAATTGTAGAGAAGAATGGGAGAAGGAGCAATAAATATTGTTTACAAAAAGTTACTTGAAGTGATTTGTAAGACCCATTTTTGCTCTGAAATTCTAGGATTCTATGAAAAGTCAAACAGCAAAATGAGAACAGACTTGAAAATATTAACCTTAGTCAATTTAAGCCATTGGGTTTTGTAGCTACCCACACATCACCATTTTGGGACCTTAGGTTCCTGTTAAGCTCAGCACTTTTCCTTTCTTTCCTCCCCTAAAATAAATAAATAAATAAATAAATAAATAAATAAATAAATAGTCAAAATTTCCTCTTAACATGAAAAATATAACTTCTGAACTATCATTCCAACCATGTGGGGATCTAAGTTGAGCATCAGCGTTGGAAGCTTCTGGACTTTTGAAATAAACATTTTCCAGCTTACTCAGCAGAACAGACAAGTAGCAGGGCCAAAGCCTTGGTGTTACTACATCCTGGGTGTTACTACATCAAATCTCTCCACTGCCCAGCAACTGATGGACCTTGAAACCTTAGACCCTCATATGTGGAAAGGGGATAATGATGGTACCTTCCTCACGGGGTTGTTGGGAGGATTAAGTGTCGTAATATATACAAGCACTTAATAAATGCTCAGTTAATTGATATACATCCCTGGATTATAGTATTCAAAGATGCACCATGTTAAGAAACCTGGACTCAGCCATCTCACTCTATCTGGGGTGGTTCTAGCCCAGTCACCTCCTGCTTATTGGCTGAAGCCTGTGGCATGGCTACAGGCCTGATGCAGAGCACAGGTCTCCTTTTGCAGAGTGGGGAGGTTGACAGACATGTGATGCATGTAATCACAACCTCTCTTTCAGTGTCCAGTGCGCCGCCCATATCAATAATGTTTATAGCTGTGGGTTGAGATGGCAATGGAACATCTGTGCCTAATTGCATGAAAAAAGTGAAAGAAATGATGGAGTACTGAGAAAGAAAATAAATGAACAAATGAAAACCCTCAGGCCTTTGGGAGAAAACAGGCATCTATCTAAAGAATTGTGCATCTAGGAATACATTTTAATGGATTTATGAGGTGGGTCTCTAACATAGACACCACCATCAATCATCAATTTACTTATTTTTCTTAGTATAATGACTGTTAATTATAGATGACTATGTGTGCCCACATTGTTAGGGTATATAGACACAAAGGAGGTTTACAAATGTTGCATGTTGCAGTGGGCGGGGCACCCTGGCCCTGTGAGCTTGACAGCTAGATTGTTACAGACTTAGGTAAGTACACCAAAGCAGTAACTTACCAAATAATACCTAAAAGTCTTTAAAGTGACAAACAGCTCTCTGAGGGGCTAATACCCTGATATCCACCCCAATTATGTACTTAACTCCCTCCCCACTACTAAAATCTAACATGTTCCTCGCCTTAATCATTAACTCATGCAAGTCTGTTAATTGGCTGAGTGCTTTCCTCTATCCAGTTAAATCACTGACAAATGTGCATCAAGGTTGTAAACATTTTCATGACAGGTCCCTGGGGCCCTATTACTAGGCACTAATGCTGCTGTTTTAGGATGACAGCAGGAATCCTGGAGGAGGGCAGAAGTCAAGGAAGAATGGCAGTTGGGAATCGTTTATGACAGCAAAACTCTTGGAAAAAGCACCTCAGTTTAGAAACTGGACTTGTGGCACTAATTCAGGGAATGCAGATGTTGAAGCTTGAAAAGAAAGACTGTTTGGAAGAAACTTTATGCAGGAATTAGATGCCATTATATGTCATTATGTCACTTACATTTCCAAAAATGCACTCTATGCACAGTTTGAAAGGACAAAAGAAAAGCAGGATACTTTTAGCTAAATGACACTTTCCTTGCTCTGGGTTCCACCCAAAGCCCCTATGTCAAAGTGCCCATTTAACTTATATGTCCTGGAAAGTGGCTTTTGTTATCTCAAAACATCACAGGGTCAAGTCGAGCATAGTAATTACCTTCCTAAATCCATGGGAACTATCATCATTTATTGAGCACCAATTATGGACCAGGAACCAACAATCCATTATTTCATCAGATCCTCTCAATCACCCTGTGTTTGAATATGGTTTCTGCTTTAAATGAGAAAACTAAAACTCAGAGAGCTTATGTGACTTTCCCATGGTCATCAGCTAGTAAGGAACCTGATTTCAGTTCATTTATTTATACAACAGATATATATCGACCAACTCCTAAGTGGCTGAAGATAGCCTGGTGAACATAAAAGGCAAAGTAGTCACAGCTTAGTGGGAGAGCAATATGATGAAAGAAGCCCAGGATATTGTAGGGACACAGGGTAGGGCACCTTAATGATACTTCCTCAAAGAATGGACATATTAGCTAAGCTCTCATGAGATATAAGGGTTTAGCCAGATTGAGAGTCCAGAGAATACTGTTCTAGGTAGAGGAAATTCCAAATGCAAATGGCAGAAAGTAGGAGAGAACAAGGTAAAAACTGGAGAACTGGGAGTGGTGACAGAATAGCAAGGCACAGGGCGGAAGAGGTCAATCGCACTTGGGTGGTGGGAGGGTCTTCAACCACAGCAAGTATTCTGCATATCACCCAAAGACATGAGAGTGTTTTAGGCCGAGAAAAGTACAGGACTTAGGAGGCCCACAAAGGGTGAAATATGGTGAATGCTGGAAGAGAAGCAGGACCAGCGGCAGGAAGGTGGACTAGTAGACAGCGTTGTCTGGCTGAAGGAACAGGGAGAAGGGAGAGGAGTTTGCAGAGAACAACAGGCAATAAAATCCTTAGGACTTGGAGATTGTTTAGATGGACCTATTGATGAGGGCTGGGGAGAAGGACAGGGCTTCAATGTTACTTAGGAGATTTCTGGTGGGGCCATTTGAGTCATGCCATTCATTGGAATAGGGAAAGGTTGTGGGGAGGATAGATAAGGCTGTGTTGGGTTTGTGGGTTCAAGTGCCTTGTGGGCAGTTAGTGATTTGGGTCTGGAGTTCTGAGGAGAGACCTGGCCTGGGCAGGGCAGTGGGGCAGAGGATTAAAAAGTAATTAGTAAATGTGATGATTAATTTTATGTGTCAAGTTGACTGAGCTAAGAAATTGTAAAACATCATTTCTGGGTGTGCCAGTAAGTGTGTTTCAGAAGAGATCAGTTTTTGAATAGATAGGATGAGTAAAGATCACCTTCACCCATGCAAATAAGGAGACATCAGCCAATCCGTGGAAGGCCTGAATAGAACAAAGAAGCAGAAGAAGAGTGACGAGTTGGCTTTTATTGCTTCAGCTGGATAATCCATTTACTCCTGCCTTCGGACCTGGGCACCTGGCTCTCAGGCCTTCAGATTCAGACTGAATTACAACACCGGCTTCCCTGGTTCTCTGGTTTGCAAATAGGAGATCACAGAACTCTTGGCCTCCATAATCACGTGAACCAATTCCCATGATAAATTTCCTCTTATATATTTCCATATATACTCCATTGGTTCTGTTTCTCTGGAGAACCCTAATACAGTAGTAGGCAAATGGTAACCAAACCCATGGAGGAAGTAGGAACACCCAATAGAAATAGAGAGAGGCCAGTTCCATCCTTAAGAGCATGTGTTTGAGTCACTTTTCATAATCAGCAGAATGTGTGCTTTCTCTAATGTCCAAGCCCTCACTCAGCTGTGGTCACCCTGAGTCCTCACTGGCAAATCCCTCCAGGTCCCCATGACAGAGCTCTCAAAGAGCCAATGGGACTTCAGGATCAGGTCACAATCCACACACTAACTGACCTAAGCTCAATGGAAACAGAACTGGCTAGGGACAAAATTCTGTTCTCCAGTGTGCAAAGCAAGAATTCCATTCCTGACTCAATTTTTGGCTAGAATGGAATCTACAGCATACTTACGGCAAAAATTCTGCATTTACTAAAACAGCAAACAAACTCATGGTAGGCTGGGTCTCCCCCAAATCAGACACTGGACAAGGCTCTGTGCAGTTAGTTTATTTAGTAGGTTATGTCTGGAAGCACTAGTAGAGGAGCAGGGAAGTCAGGCAGGGAATGTTAATGAGCAGGACAATTACCATTCTGGGCAGCTGAGCTCATTACCCTGGGCACCCGTGGACAATCATCTCAAGAGTTGCCTCCCCCAAACTGTGAGAAAGCTTGGCTATTTATTCACCAACTTCCATCTGTTAGTGGGTGAGGGTTGCTCCCGGGGGTGTTCACTCCCAGGCCCTTCTGGCCTGCTTCACATGAGTCAGGCATGCCCCGAAAGGCCAGAGAAAGTTCTCAGATCTTCACAGGTGCTTGAAGGAAGAAGGTCTGGGCATGCACTGAAATAATGAAGTCAGAGGGAATGTGGGCAGCGCTCTGACATCATCTGCTAGCCAGCAGAGAAGAGAAAAGCCTAGACATTAGGGCAATCCACGACAATGTATAACCTCATTATCTTACTGTTACAGATTTTAACTGTCCCAGAGAAATGTGGAAGTAAACATGATTATGGAGTTAACTACACATGGTTTATGGTGAGACGGGGGTAACAAAAGATGGCACATGGACCACTTGACACTGTGGGATTTTGTTCACCAAACAATAACTGCCAAAAATGACTATGACTTGCCCGTGAATCTTCAAAGTTTTGTTGTATTTGGACTCATGTACTGGAGATTTTCAGTTAGAATTTCTTTCCAAATATTAATCAAGTTGTTTTTAAAGGACTTTTTAAGTGATTAGCTTATAGTTTTTCAAGCCAACACAAATGTCTATGCCAACTAACTTTGGCAAAGTCTTTTCCCTCCATAGTCTAGGATACAGTACTTAGAGCATGACGAAAGCATTTTGAGTCAAATCAATATTTAACCCTTAACTGTAAATGGTTAAATGTATATTTAATATGTCTTAGATTGGGACAACTATAATATAACAACAATAAAAAAGGAAATTAAAAAAATATGTCTTTGTGACTTTAGACGAATGTTGAGGTTTACATTCATATCCCCTCTACCATTAGATCATTTTGGGGAAAACTTTCTATCAGGCCAAAATTAAATTAGTAAATTTCCTTAGACACGTTATTTGGAACCATACAAGTACTAGCTTGTAGGGTTATCTCAGTCCATCAAGACAGCACATAAATGTAAGATTCAGAGTCAGTAATGGCAGATCAGCTGTTTCTTGCTTTAGCAAACGGGAAGGTCAAAAGCGAAGGCACAAGTAGAGGTCTCCTTTGTCTTCCTGAGATTTTGCATGTAGGTAGATGTTCTAAGTGCAACTGCTCCAAATTTACATGAGAAGCATACTTCAACCAGACTTGAAATTTTAAGTTATTCATTTATCAAATTTTTAAAAATTAACTACTAAGTGCCAGGTACTATGGAAAGTGTCAGGGTTATGAGAGACACAAGAGATCTTTTCTTCTGCACATGGTTTATGTTAGCCAAACAGTATCAATTTTAACTCAGAGCCATCTCTGCCAACTTCCCTGCCTGGGCCTGGGGGATCACCCCAAGAAAAGACAGGTTTGAAAGGAGGGTGAAGAATGAGGGGAGGAAGTGAGACCAACACTCTGTAAGGATTATTTCTTCATTTAAAAAGTTAGGCCTTTAACGAGTCATTGTTTTGTAAAGGCTCTTTTTGACTTTTTAATTTTCTATTCCTTTGAAGAATTTAAGGTTACATTGGGAGCCTTTATTTTAAAGTTCTGAAAATTCAAATATAGTACCTTTCCACTGAAAGTAGAAAGACACTTTTGTTATCACAAAACTATTATCTGAAGAAAATAAAACAATGAGCGCATTTTTGACTTCTCCAGGAAAAATTGCCCTGAACTGTAAAGCATAAAATATGAAGAAATACATGGCGAAATCAGAATAGCCACAGCTCCCAAACATCTGTTCCAAAACCACAGCATGCCTGCATGACACCAAGGTCTTCCCTTAAATGATCTCTAGAAACTAGAACACTTCCAGGGAATAGGGAGAGTACAATGTTTGCTGAGTCATGCGTTACTGTTAATCACGTGCTCTGCTCCTTGGAAACAAGGTATCTCCGTGAGGTCAAAACACAATAAAATTGGGCTCAACAGTAACTGAATTTTGGGGACACCTCTATTTGTCCTGGTGCATAAAATTTACCCCATCATTGTCATTGCCCTATTTATTGAGCACTTATCACTTTATAAGGATTTTTAAAGTTTTTTTCCTCACACATCCCTGTGAAGTAGGTGGCTATCACTGCTCCATGTGACAGGTGAGAAAAGATTCAGAGGGGTTAAGTAAATGTCCAAGCTAGTCTGTAACTTGAACCTAGACCTGTTTCAGAGCAAAGCTAAACCACTTCCTACTTTCAATGATAACAACAACAGAAAGGTCAGGAAGGGAGGAAAAAGATTCTGGTCAACATTTGATCACCCTAAAAAGGTCTTATATTCATGATACTTATAAAAGTAAACATATAGAAAAATCTAATCTTCATACTCATTTCTTGGGATTGTAGGAGTCGGCGATCTTTGGTTGCATAGACACCCTCAGTCCAGACCACTTTTATTTGTTTACAGAGGCACTAGCAATTGCACACTTTTGAGAAATTTCAGAGATAGGTGATATTTACTGACAGGGAATATTTTTTTCAGTCCTTTTAAAGATTGCCATATTAGCAGAATACATAGCATGCTGTGCATATAGATGAATAAATAACGCAACAACTTTTATTCACAATTCTTGTAACCTGACCTTCCTTTGGTGACTCAATTAGCTATTCTTGACACTGTCTGCAAATAAATAATTTTTTCTTTATAAACATTCCAACTATTCAAACATTTTAAAATTCAGACTATCTGAACGGAATGGAGAAAGTAGAAATTGCACGTGTATTATTATGTTTAACAATGTATTTCTTGAGAATTGTTTCACAAGAAGATTTAGTCAAATTAAAAAGTTTTTGTTGGCTCTGGCTGGTGTGGCTCAGTTGGTTGGACCATTGTCCAGTAAACTGAAAGGCTGCAGGTTCAGTGCCAGTTGTTTCTCTCCCTCCCTCTCTCTTCCTTCCTCTTTCTCTCTAAAATCAATAAGCATGTCCTTGGGTGAGGATTTTTTAAAGGCTTTTATTACTTAAAAAAAAAAAAGCTAAGAGAATGATTCTCCAGTGAGTGCTTAACATAAAGTCTTCTGTGTACATCATAAATTTTGGCTTCACATGTACTTTTGAGTGGAAGACAAGATTTTTTCTCAGGTCCTCCTCTGCATTTATAATATTTTGGAATAAAATGAGGGAAGAGAAAGGACGTCAACAACTTCCTTCATAAGAAAAAAAAAACAACAACCTTTTAAGACCATGTATTTTAAAACACTTTCTTTAGGTTCTTTGGGACTTTTATGTAGGCAATCCTATCTATGGAGACACTAAACAATAAGCTGAAAAGGGTTACTTAAAATGGTAAACTTGAAAATTTTACATTAAAAATACATCAATAGATCTGTCTTTAACACAGCAATGTGACTGCTATTTCTGTTACTATAGAAATTCTTAACAAAAGATTCTAATATCCTTTCTATCTCAAGTCTTATGATTTTCACCAATACCTCAGATATTCCTAATCAATATCACCACCCATCTCCCCTATCTAAATGCCCCCCTCGCCCACCGGCAAATATCATCTTTAAATATCACCATAGAGTAGACTTCTAAAAAGAGAAATGAGAAATCTTTATCACAAAGAACACAGAAGAAATCACTTTCTAGTTTCAATATTGTTCCCTTTTCCAGCCTGCCTTCTCCCCTCATCAAAATTATTTGCACAGTTGATACTAAGCCAGGTAGTTGGAGTACCACTCATAGCAGAATGTTACTGGGTATTCATAATAAGGCACATTTTTTCTGTCTTCTGCCCTCCTCTCAAACAACAATAAAACCCCAACCATCTTTAATAAATTTGAGTGAGGGGCAAGAGCAAAAGTACAGGCTGGATCCACACTGGCTTGGGAATGACCTTTCCTGACCTAGGCTGGTTAACTTCATTCATCCACTCCCTGCATAGTCCTCAGTGCCTGCCACACGTCAGTCCCCGTGCTGGACTCGGGGACACACTGTTGGATAAGGCACCTCTCAGCTTTCGAGGCACTCAGGTGTGTGATGGGGGACGTGGAGCCTGGAGCAGTGACAACAGTGTGTGCTGTGGGTTCTCCAACAGAGGGATGCAGAAAAATAAAAAGAAAGATGAATGGGGTGAGAGCAACTAAAAGCCTGGGGATGTGAAAGACAGTTGATTTGAGCTTCTGAAATTCACTTTTCCTTCATCGCCGACCCCACGCAGCCCCCTCTGTCTGGCCCGTCCCTCTCATGCAACTACTGACCACCTAGAATTCTAGTTCTGGCTCTGGTGGAGCCAGCGGACTTCAGCTCCAGGACTTACCTAAGGAAACTTCCACGCGGACCCCAGTCCTGCACTTCCCAAGCCCTGGACCGGTTTCCTCGAGACGCGCGCTGAGCGGACTGAGCGCACCGCCTGAAGACTGCGGGAGACCGTGGGGAACCTCAGGAACTGTGGAAGGGACGCATGGAAGACAGCGCTGGCAGCCTTTCCCCTCTCCGTGTCCTGCAGGCTGGCGGCAGCTCCCACGCCCCTCTTTGACGCTATATAAAGGCTTCTCCCCGCCCCGAGCCGACCCTTCCCCGCCCTGGCGGCGGGAGCCCAGTGAAACGTCCCAAGAAGAGGGTGCAGCGGGAGGGAGGTGATGAAAGTGGGAGCTGGGGGGAATACGGGGCTGTAACGGCCCCACCGGCTTCTCCCTTACATGGAACGTCTACCCTCAGCTCCAAACCACGGGAGACTGTTGATCGAAGATAAATTTGGGCGTCTACGATGCGCACCCTCTTTGCGCCCAGCAGACTCAAGGCACGCCCGCGCGTCAAACAGGAAGGTTGGAACTGCTGTTGCTTGGCGGCTTTGTCTGTGTTCCGGGGTCTTCCTGCAGAAGGCAGGGGCTAGCAAGGGAACTTGAGAGTCTTGGGGTGGTGGGAACTCCTTCCTCCAGCCGCTGAAGGGAGACCACCCATTACGTGCCATCGGTGGCCAGCGTCCCTAGGAGAATATCCTTGACTCTTTTTTTTTCCCCCACCGACTTCTCGCAGACTGTCCATTCATGAATCTATCCATTTATTCATTTCACAAATATTGAGCACCTACTATAGGCTACTATTAGATGCTCGAGACCCAAAACCAAGTTGGGCTCTCAGCCTACAGTCTCACTAGAGAGATGAGATGGAAACAGGGGAAAGGATGGTAATTGCTGGATTGGCGAAGCACTGCAATGGGAACTTTAAGGGGTTCTAACTCAGACTTGGAAGGCCAAGAGAAACTTCTCAGAGGAAATCAAGACCAAACTGAAATCTAAAGAGTGAGCTAGGCATAAAAGCAGGGCAAAGAGTGTCTCAGACAAATGGAATAGCAGCTGTGAAGTCTGGGAAGTCACAGGGAGTGGTACCCCTTTTCAGCGGAATCAAAAGTGTTTGTTTGTTTTAATTTTGCTATTTACTGTCATCTTAAGTAAAGACACATTTTTAAAATCTGAAGAAAGATAAACTTGTCAGTGGTAGAACTGGGATCTGAATGCAGGCCATAGAGCCCTAGCTTCGGCTTTTATAGCATATAGTGTCAACTTGGCAAATGGCAAGCTCAAAACAGAGATGGTTCCCATGCAATAAGGATTCCTCTGATATCCAGGGCATCACTTCAAGTCTCAGCTAGACCATCAATCATCAACTGCTACTTTGACCAGTTTCTTCCCCAGTGGAGTGTAAACAATAAAGACACTTTCTCATGTCCCTCATTGAGTGTTTTGAATCATGAGACTTAATGCTCATAGACTTGGCGCATCAGCATCAGGACAATTGACTTCAAAATAGTGATCCCTCTATAGGCCCATTAGCTTTGGTGTGCAAGGAAGGCTGAGAGAATAAAGGGGGGGGGGTGGATAGCAAACACTGGACCATCTCCAATTATTATTGCTTTTACCAAAAATGACTAAAATTAAGTGATTCATGTTTTCATAGTCAAGTAGTATGAGAATTTTACTATAGTCCAAACACAAGTATACTTTCCTTATCCCAGTATTATTATTGAAAGAGGCAGTTGTGATTCCTGTTAACAAGGTTTCTAGCCAATTGCAAGCTCACCCAAAGCTAGTTTAAAAAGTGAAGCACACATACAAATAGTGCCCATTTGCTCGATAGCCCCATAGGAAATACCAGTCTGATAGAAGGGTTTCTAGGAGTCGTAAGCCTGTGACCCATAGACCAGACACCAATGATCATTTCAGTTCAGTTGGAAGGCTCCAAACCACTGCCTTAATAACCCAACTCCTCTTGACATATTGCTTTGAGACATCTCAAAACACTCCATTATATGTCCTGGATCCTTTGCTGTTCAAATCAGTTTTTACAACTGGATCAAACTTTGAGCAATGCTCAAAAAAATCAGACTTCCTTTCACTTAGACTGAAGTAAAAAGGCAGAGGAAGAAGAAGGGTCTTGGATCTCATAAATACAGGTGGTTGCCTAAAAGGACCCCAGTTTTTCTTATTATGCAATTCTTGATTTCTGGACCAGAAAGATAATGGGCAAGTAGCCAGTGTTCTTTGCTGTACTTCTGGAACATTTAAAAGAACATCTGTAACTTAAGTGGAAGTGTGGGTGCTATATGTGCTTGTATGGTTTTTTTTGGAACTCATGACAACCTCATGAAACTGGCCATGAATTACATCAGAAGACAAAGGCAACACTTAATCTAAACTATACATATGAGCTGGCCAACCATGACAGTGTTGGGACTCTGGGAACCTTGTCCACTCATAATTCAGTCTTTAGAAGAAAGTCAACTACCATTAACAAGCTAGATCATCACAGTTGAGACCCTTAAACTAAGGAAGTTGCCTTCTATTTGATCTTCCAAAGTCCAATCTTCTCCTTTACTCACTCCACCCTACACAGCTCCTGCCAATTCACTCTTCATTGTTCTCACAGAGCGATCTTTCTAAACCAAACATCTGATCAATCACTCGGCTGACTTAATGCTATAAAGGGCTCCCCACTGCCTGTAGAGCAAAGCCCAAACTCAACACCCTTTTCCTCTCGGCCCATTCTTCCTTCTTGCCTCATATTCTAATACTCCCACCACTAAATGGGAGCTCCGGTGCCCTAGTAATGACCCACATTGACTGATCTCTTGCTGCTTTCATGGCATGTCAAAGCTGTTTCCTCTGCACTCATTCATTCATTCAGCAAAATATATATTGAATACTTATTATGGATGAGGCACTGTGAAAGATTGGAATCACTTTTATAATGATAATATATGAGTATATATAATCATAAATTAAAATAATATATTTAGTTATTTGGTTTACTCAGATCCATTTGTTTATCAAACATCTTTTAAACACCTAATATGTGGTACATACTCTATTAGACACCAGGTTGAAATAAGCCATAGTCTCTGCCCTTAGGACCTCAGAATGCAGTGTGGGAGATGGATAAGTAAGTAAATTACTAATGTGCTAGGGATCTGTATGCACTGAGCACTATGGGAGGAACTCTGGAAAGAAGGTGATACATGAGATAAATGTTGGACCTGGGGTTGAGTGACGAATGTTGAGAGGCAGAAGAAATACTAGGAAAGAGGGAGCAGCATGTATGAAAGCATTAAAGTCAATGGTGACATGACAATGAAGGGACATGGTATGAAATGAGGTAAGAGAAATAGGTGGGGTGGGTGATAGATTAGATGTGAATGAGTGAGTGAAAAGGGGTCTAAGATAACTTTCAGGTTCCTGACTTGCAACTATGTGGGGGCAACACCATTCCCTGAGATGGTGAGCGGAGGAGGAGGAGGAGGCTTGGGGAGGGAAGTGAAAGAAAATAGTTCTATTTTGGATATTTTGAGTTTGAAGTGCCTGGGAGTTGTTCAAGTGGTGATGCTCAGTGACCAGATGGATACATACAGGTCTGGGGCTTGGAAGTGAGGCCTTAGCAGGAGACATGAACTTGCGTTCATCATAAAATTAATAGTTGAAGCCACAGGAATGTATGAGGTGATATAGGAAGAGTTCATTCATTCATCATTCGTTGAAATATTCATTGAGCACCTATTGGGTGGGAGGCACTGTTCTAGACCCTAGGAACACATCATGGTATGAAACAAGCAAGATTCCTGCTCTTCTAGTGCTTGAGGAAAGAGGATTGGGAGTACCTTATTAGATGGCAGGGGAAGATTACAATTTTTAAAAATTATTTATTTGTTTGTTTGTTTATTTATTTATTTTTAGAGAGATGGGGAAAGGAGAAAGAGAAGGAGAGAAACATCACTGTGTGGTTGCCTCTCACTCGCACCCCCAACTGGGGACCTGACGTGCAACCTAGTCATGTGCCCTGATGGGGAATAGAACCAGTGACACTTGGCTCGAAGGCCAACGCTCAATCCACTGAGCCATAGCAGCCAGGAAGATTACAATTTTAATGCAGGGAGAACATGATTTTGGCAAAGCCTTGAATAGAGGTGAAAAGTAAGTCCTTGAGGGATATGAGAAGGAAGAGCATTCCATGCAGAAGGAACATTCAGTACAAAAGGCCCCGAAGCAGGAACATATCTGGTGCATTTGAGCAAAGAAAAGAGGCCAGTGTGACTGAAACAGGGCAAGTAAAGGGAGGAGTAGGAGGATGTAAAATCAGAGAGGTAATGGGAAGGGGGGCAGGTCATGGGGAGCAAAGGAGGGTTTTGAGCAGAGGGGGTAACATGATATATGTCATAGAGGATAATAGACTATATGAGGTCAATGATTGAGAGTGATTCCTGGAAAATAGCTGATATTTAAGGGATGAACAGAAGAAAAGGTTGTTCAGGGCAGTGGGAATATAGCTGAAAGGTCATATCCAGGTGAACTTAAGGATATCAAGACCTTAAGACTCTCCAGGACATGGTGACTAGTTGTGAAAGAGTGGCCAGCAAAGCAAGAGGAGACCAGGGAAGAATCTGTCTTGAAGCCAAGGGAGGACAGCTGTGCAGGAAGAGAATCATGAATGAGCCAGGGGTCACAGAGAGGTCAGGAAAAATAAGGCTCGGGGAGCATTTTTGGATTTGGCAATGCAGAGAGCTCCATGGTGGTGGCTACAGCAATCGGTTGGAGGATGTGGGAACCAAAACTCAGTGGCCCATTGAGTGAATGGGAGATGAAGGAGTTGCAGGAGAACAGACTCTTTCAAGAACTATAGCAGAGAAAGAAAAATCAGGGTTGGAACTTCACCAAGGCCTGGTATTGAGGGGATGTTCATCTTATTGATGATAGCAGAGATTTCTTTCTTGGAGACAAGTGGAGGGGAACTTCTGTGCTCAATAAATAGACCAGAAATGGGAAAAGGAACATGCAGATGTCCACACTGCAGGAGTTCTGAGTTTGCAGTTCATAAGGGCACACTAAATAGGCTTATAGCTTACAGTTGGAAAGTGGGGAGAATTATAGGACAATCTCTAATTGTACCTCAGAGATTCTAAAGTAGTACAGTAAAACCCATAGTCGAGTAAGTAGATTTGGATCTATCATCATTGGCGATTGGTTCTTGTCCCCTACCATCTTCATGCCCAGACAAGGACAGGCTCAAGTTCTTATCATGGATGGCAGAGAGGGAGAGAGGCCAGTTAGGGAATGACTGGTTGTCACTGAGGAACTTGCCAGTTACATGGTCAGTTGTAAGCAGTATAAACTTCACTATCTTTGCTTTCACGTCCTCTGACACCTTAAAGAATGTCCAGAAACATTGGTTTTCATTCATCTTGTACTAATGTAATCCAGAATTTTATACAATTGATTTTCAGTCTCAGCTTACCGTACTGTGGCAGGTGTTTACTGGGGTGATTACCTAGGGTGTGTGTTGAATCAGTCAAAGAGATATCTTTTTTCAAGCCCTGGGAGTTTGATTCAGCTGTGACATCAGAGTAAAGGAAGACTTCCCCCCACTCATTCAAATAAATGTTAAAAAGCTGGAGACACTGAGCCAGATGCTCTCATTGTGAGATTTACTCACAATTCTATAAGAGGTCAATTCACTCTTAGAGGTCATTAGGATGTAATTAGAATTCAGCGGACATTTTCAAAATCCTCTTCTCAAGACTGAATGGTATGTACTTCATCTTTAAAGACACAGAAAACAAATGAAGCTCATAGTGAAGTGAAATTTCTCTCATCCTCTGTTAGGAAACCCTCTAGCTCCTATAATTGAGCGAACCATAATCCTCCAAGGATGTCAAGGGAGAGGCAGCTGGACTTTGTGAATCTGACCACTGACCCCAAGATTTATCTTGTTTGTGGGAACTTTTCCTCATAGATATTGTTATCACTCCCAAGTATTTCACCTCAACCTGCTGGCCCCAGAGGAGACTCACAAGCTTTCCCCTAATTTTTTGTTCACAGTCAAGAAAGACCAAGACAGCCCTAAAGGACTGTCTAAAAACTCAGGCAAAATAACAGAGAAATAATAACAGCAACAACAGCAGCAGCAGCAGCAGCGGCAGCAGCAATGACAGCAAATAGTCAATGCCATGAGGTAGGTATGTTTCACAGAAGAGGAAACGGGCACAGAAACTCATGGATGCTGCCCCAGCTTAGTTACATGACTACTAATTACTGAACCCAAGGTTGAAAGTCAGGAAATGAACCGTGAAGTGAACATGGGGATAATACACAACCAACCAAACCATCTGATGCACAAGGTATAGGTGGCCGATTACATTTCTAAAAATGGTTGCAGCAATATCTCTCGTGTTTCTGTCTCTGCAATTTGATGAAATATAATTTCATTGTCTTCTCTGTGCTAGGCATGGAAGTGGTGCTATTGTGCTCTCCCACTCCCACTCAGAAGCAGACCCCTGAGGCAAAGATTCATGTGCAAGTAGTTTATTTGGGAGGTGATCCTAGAAAACACTGCAGAAAAAGCGAGATAGGAAAGGGAAGGCTGCCAATGGAAGAATGTTCTCAAGCAAGTGACCACTGTGGACATCTGGGGCTCAGTTCCCCAGGGGTCTTCTGGGAAACAGTGCAGAACATGCCTCAGTTATGTACCCACCAAATCCCTATGACTTGCTGGCTGAGAGGTGCTCTTAGAAGGATGAATGCTCTGGTCCATCTGTCTTGCCCTGGGAACTAGTAGGGCAGCCATCAGTATATTGGATTGAGAACAGGGGACTGGTGGGGGAGGAGGTGCAGTCAGCACTGATATCTGCTGCAGAGTCTGTGCGCCTGGGTCAGCCTTTCAACTCAGAGAAGAGCAGAACAGCAACAGCAAAGAAAATTAAGATGTGATGAAGGCTCACATTACCCAACATGAGTAACTCTTCTTAGTTTGTGTGCAGACATGCTCCCACACTGGCTCCTGGCACCTTCCTCTCTGTTTCTGCCTGCCTCAAATTGTTCTCCCATTTGGTCCCCATCTGCCCCTGCCAGTCTGCTGCATCTCATGGTGGAAGTGGGCAAACACCTATCAGCCTGCACAGATGTCACTTTAGAAGCATTTACATCTCTGTTTGGGAAACAGATGTGGAAGAAGGACCTCTGCGTTGTTCAAAGAGGCCGCCATGTACTTTGTGCAACAAAGCATGTCAGAGGTTGTTAACTCTAGCTACTGATATGTTTAGTGGGAAATTATTGGAAAAGCACACATCTAAAGCTAGTTAAGAATGTGATTATCCTTTATCTGACCGGAATTGTTCTTCCTGGTTACATGTGAAATCACTCAGTTTGTTGACTGAGTGCCCAACCCAGATGACCAAATGTATCCAAATTGGAAATTATCTAAAAGCTTTGAGAAAGGTCTAAACTCATAATCTGAGTGCATTAATATGTATGTATTTTCTTTTCACAAAGAGGCTGATTTATCTACCATAGTGCATTTGCAAAGGTTTTTTATTTTTGAAATGAAAACACTGATGATTTTGTTCTATTTAAATTTTACGACATGATTCTGAGGTCCTCAAGCATCTGTGAAGAAATCCCTCAAGAAGATAGATACATGATACTCTTTGGAAGCAAACTTTGTGTGAGGTTTCTTATCCCTTTTCAATTATGAGTTTAAGCTAGGGCAAACTGTGTTTTTATAAAGTGACCCACAAATACTGAATTTTCCAAGGCTACAGTTTCACATTAGTAATAATAAATTTTAGATTTCAGGCTTAAATACTGAATAGCCAGGAAGTTTAATATCTCAATCTGCAGGCATATCTTTGAACCATTATTTAAGGACACATAGACAACAGCTGTAATGCGTGATGTAGACAGCATTGCTGATTGTATTGGAAAGCTGTGTCCCCATGTATGTTCACATTCACGTTGAATTTTATTATTATTTTTAAAACCCTCACCCAAGGATATGTTTTTACTGATTTTAGGGGTTGGGGGGATAAACATCAATGTGAGAGGGAAACATCAGTTGGTTTCCTTCTATATGTGACCTGACCAGGGATCAAACCTGCAACCTTTTGGTACAGGGGATGATGCTCCAGCCAACTGACTTCCCCAGTCAGGACTCACCTTGTATTTTTTTTAAGAGGCAAGTAAAAAGCATTGTTAAATTTGGAAGGAAGCTTGTTGTGGTAGGCACATAGTAAAAAGAGTTCAGATAAGTTTTACTAAAATATTGTCTTGAGTTTTTCATGGAGTTCGGGGTGTACACTCTGCTATGAAAAACTTTTACTCAGCCAGAATAGATCCTGTTATTTAAAGTGCCTGAACTAAAGCCTAATTTAGGCATCTGGAGAAGTAGCCCATCTCTGTTGTAAAAAATAAGAAGAAAGTTTGGATTTTCAAAAGAGTGCTTCATTGCTTTAAGAACAATTAACCGTAGGTTTTTTTGGCGTAAATTTTGACTCTTTTGATGTAAAGTATAAATAGCAAACCTATGTTTCTATTAGTACTCTAATAATAGATTGGAATAAGACCAATAAGAAAGTTAATAAATTAAAAACTTCAGTAAACATTTTTTATGGAAGCAAGAGCAATTGACATTACTACAAATGGTAATTTTTCTGTAAGAAAGATTATTGAACGAATATGGAAAACATTTTAGTTTTTTTAAAATTTATTTCAGAAAAGCCCTTTTAAGGAAAAATTTGCATTCCTCCCCTCCCCCCCCCCAAAGTCTCACAAAACTCACCCCATCTTGGATATATTTCTATTCCGAGACCTCATGTTGGACTTTGTTATTAAGCATTATGTGCCTGGGTCAGTGTGTGATACAGTGTTCTTGGATAGAGTGTTCTTCTCCCACGCCTTTCCCTCAAAGCTTTGAAGAATTTTAGATTAATTGTGATTTATCATCTGCCCTCTGGGATCCATGGTGCAGAATTATACATATTCATACACATGCACCAACACACATACATATATATGCAAAGAGTTATATATTCATTCTTCCAATTTGCTGAAGCTGCAGTTTCTGGAGGCAAAAGCGAGAATTCTTCTGTACAGTAGTTGTAAGAGTGATGGAAAAATAGTTAAGGCGATGCATGAAGTCAAAATTTTCCTAAAGGCATGCAATACTCAGTAAATGCATCCAAAGTTCAAAGATTTATTTCCTATGACGTAGGCTTGGGTTTTATCTGGTCAGCATTTTCCTGAGAGCAGGGCCTTGGAGTAATAGCTCCTCTTAATGATGACTCTGGGAACAGAACTTGCTTGCAGAACTCCCTTCCCTCCTGCACACTATGTTCTCACCTTTTTAGCTGATCTCTTCAAGTTAAAACCTGGGAGAGAGGAGGAAATTATACAGGTACATTTTTTCCTGTTGAAATTGTGAACTCTTAAATTCTGAGCTGGGAGTAATCTTCTGTTCCTGGGAAAGAATTCTAAGACATATTTCTTCATTTATTGTTACTAAGGTTCAGAGCAGTTTCTGTTGCTATTGTTGCTAAGAAAACACTGTGCAAAGGTGGAAAATCCATGATTCCCACTCTAACATTTTTGAGGAGTGGATTATTTAATGGGGGGGGTATTAATTAGCAATCAGAAGTATATATCATGGCATTATTTCCATGTTTCCAGGAGCGAAGCTTTTTCTATAGTGGTGCTTAGAATAACAGATAATTAACTTAAAAATACTTTAAATTTATCGAGTCCAACCTCTTTCTTTTTTGCCTGAGGTAATGGGAGTGCAGAGAGAACAGGCAAGGTCACAGCAGTTGGTGGTAGAGCTGAGCCTCAAACTATTATCCCCCTGACCTCTTCTCTATGACCTGCTGCTTCTTACTCAGAGACTTGTTATGCTTTGAAATATACAACCCACAATTGCCTCCCATTCCATGACAGAGTTAGACTGGTTATTATTGCCTTTCTCTCTGTGGGTAGACTTCTCTGTCCTTGGGAAATAAGAAAGCCAGGGCTTGAAGTTCAAAGATATGGCTATTTACTTTTCTCACAAGGAGTGGGAGTGCCTGCACTCAGCTCAGGAAGATTTGTATTGAGATAGAGTGTTGGAGAATTATAACAGCCTGATCTCACTGGGACTCCCTGTTCTGAGCCAGATGTGATCTCCTTATTGGAGCAGGGGAGGAAGCCCTGGATTGTTAAAAGGAAGGAGACAAAAGAATGGTGCCCAGATTGGGAGTTAAGAAGAGAAATCAAGAATTTATCTCCAAAGGAGGACAGTTATGAAATTAAATCATCGCAACCCAAGATGACAAAAAGACCCATAAGCTCTAATACTAAGTGTATGAGGGTTAGAAATAATAGTGAAATCAAATGCTACTTGGAGAGACAACAGGATGGACATTTCAGATCAGTGGTAATAACCTCCGAAGAAAGGTCTGTCTCCGTTTAGTACACAGTTGATAGAGAACCTCAATAATTCACACTGGAGTGAAGGCATGAATCCGAGGAATGTAAGGAAGCCTCCAGGTACCAATCAGACCACATTCAACATGAACGCAGCCCTAATAGGAGAAAGACTCCAAATGTGGAGAATGTGGGAAAGCATCAGAGAATTCATGAAAGAAGGAAAATTAATGAACACAAGAAACATGCCTTTATTTGTGACTCTGAAATTACTCAACTTCAGAGCATTAATACTGGTGAGAAACTTCATAAATGTAAGGAATGTGGGAAAACTGTTCATTCTTGCTTACAATTTATTAAACATCAAAGGATCCATACTGGTGAAAAACACTATAAATGTAGGCGTGTGAAAGGCCTTTCCATCTACCTCACAATATGATTTACAGCAGAGAATGCATACAAATGAGAAATACTACGAACGTTAGGGAATGTGGAAAAGCCTTCACCTGTCCCTCACACCTTTTCCACATCAGAGAATCCATACTGGTGAGAAACCCTATACAGTCAAGGATGTGGTAAAGCTTTTTGTTATGACACACAAAATAGTCTTCATCAAATCATACTGGTGAAAGACATGATGAATGTAAGGAAAGTGGGGAGGCATAAAGTTGTGCCTCACAACTGAGTCGACGTCAAAGAATTTACACTGGTAAGAAACCGCGTAAATGTAAGCAAGGCTGGAAAACACCTATCTCTGAGTCACATCTTCTTTGACGTCAGAGATCAGTGCTTGTCAATGGTCAGTGTTCGTACTGGTAAGAAACAATACAAATGTAAGGAATGTGCGAAGTCCGCTTGTCATGGCTCAGAACTTACTCAACATCAGTGAGCTCCCACTGTTGAGAGACCCCATACATGTAAGGACGGTGAGAAGCCTTGTATTCAAAGGTCAAAATTTACTGGTCACAAGAGAAGTCATAGAGGCGAAAAACCCTATGAATGTAAAGAATGTTGGAAGGCCTTTGGTTGTGACTCAGAACTTAGTCAATGTCAAAAACTCCATACAGGACAGAGGAATCAATGAAGATATATGGGGAGGTTCAGAATTTAATTGACACTTGGAATTCCTACCAGTAAAACAGAAACAAACAAAAACTTCTCTGACGATAAAAAATGTGGGAAAGCATTTGAGAATAACAATTTCATACTGTGGATGTAAAAGTTTTATTTAAGATATAGAATTTATTTGTCATTTGTTACTTATGAGAAAACTTACAAATGTTGGGAAGTGAGAGACTTTGTGTTTCAGAATTCATTTGACATCGGAATTCAATTGGTAAAAAAGTGAAAACTCCATGAATGTCAGGAGAGTGGGAAGGCTTAGGATGACAGCGAATGTGTTAAAGACATTAATCATTTAAACCTTTCTCAACATCAGCATCATTAGCCCTTAGGGGAGATCAGAGGATTCATAATATAAATGGCATATATATGGACCACCTTTGTTCTTGTACATGGTGATAATGTTGGCGTCTCTCATATCCTGGGGGATGTAACCCTCCTTCCAGCAGAGACAGAGTAGATGGTGGAGCGGCTGTAGCAGGACTGGTTTCCCGCTCTTTAGGATTTCTGGAGGGATTCCGTCGCTTCCTGGTGCTTTCCCGCAAGCGAGGCGGTCGATGGCTTTGCCGAGCTCTGCCGCAGTAGGTGGGGTGTCTAGCTCCTCCATGACTGGTAGGTCTGGGATGGCGTTAAGAGCAGTGTCTGTTACGGTGTTCCTCGTCGCGTACAGCTCGAGGTAGTGCTCGGTCCACCGCCACATTTGCTGTTCCTGGTCAGTGATGACCTCACCTGTCTTGGACTTAAGGGGGGCGATCTTGGAGGGGATTGGGCCTGTTGCCTTCTTGATACCCTCATACATTCCTTGTGCGTTGCCTATATCGGCGGCTTCCTGGATGGTTCTGCACAGGTTTAGCCAATAGGTGTTGGCACAGTGGCAGGCGGTCTTCTGGACTTTGTTCCTGGCAGCCCGTAGAGCTTGAAGTGTACTGGGAGTGGGCGTGGCCTTGTAAGCCAGTAGGGCCTTCCTCTTAGCCTCGATCACGGGTTCCATTTCTTCCCAGTGAGCCTCGTACTAGTCAGCGTTCTTCCGCTCTTTCTTCCCGTAAGCAATAATGGCGGAGTTGTATATGGCGTCGCGGAGACGTGGCCAATTGGATTCGATAATGTCATCTGCCGCCATTCCCTCGCCGAGTGCATCTTCCATCCTGTTGATGAATTACTGGGTCTTAACTGGGTTGCTGGCACAACTGGTGTTGATGCAAGAACAAAGGAGACCGCAGCGACTGCAACAACTACCGGGGCATCTCTCTCCTCAGCATCGTCGGCAAAGTATTCGCCCGGGTCGCTCTTGCCCGCCTGCAGACCCTTGCTTCCCGCGTCTACCCAGAGTCCCAGTGTGGCTTCAGAGCTGGCCGATCAACAGTGGACATGATCTTCTCCCTACGCCAGCTGCAGGAGAAGTGTCACGAGCAGCATAAACCACTCTACCTCGCCTTTATTGACCTCACGAAGGCGTTTGATCTGGTCAGTCGAAGCGGACTCTTCAGCTTGCTACGGAAGATTGGCTGTCCACCACATCTGCTTGCTGTGGTCATGTCCTTTCACGACAACATGCACAGCACGGTGTCCTACAACGGCGCAACCTCTGAGGCCTTCCCAGTCAGCAGCGGAGTAAAGCAGGGCTGCGTCCTCGCGCCTACGCTGTTCGGAATCTTCTTCTCCATGCTCCTCCAATACGCCTTTAAGGACTGCAGCGAGGGTGTCTTCATTCACACCAGATCCGATGGCAAGCTCTACAACCTGGCCCGTCTACGAGCCAAGACCAAAGTCAAAGAGGTGCTCATCCGTGAGATGCTCTTCACCGACGACGCAGCCTTGACATCACACTCCAAAGAGGGACTCCAGCAGCTAGTCACTTGCCTTTCCCACGCATGCAAGGAGTTCGGACTAGCCATCAGCCTGACGAAGACGAACGTTATGGCTCAAGGCACGGGGACTCCCCCATGCATCACCATCGACAGATACACCCTGGAGGTTGTCAACGACTTCACTTACCTCGGGTCCACCATCTCGAGCTCTCTGTCAGTTGACTTGGAGGTCAACCGGAGAATCGCCAGGGCAGCCACAGTTATGGCCAAACTGAACCGGCGAGTGTGGAACAATTCCAGCCTCACTGAGAAAACCAGACTGCGCATCTACCAAGCCTGCGTGCTCAGCACTCTCCTCTATGGCAGCAAGACGTGGACCACCTACGCAAGGCACGAAAGGAAACTCAACAGCTTCCACATGAGGTGCCTGCGACGCGTCCTGCATGTCGCCTGGCAGGATAAGGTCCCCAACACCGAGGTGCTGAAGCGAGCCAACATGAGCAGTTTGCATGCAGTTCTTAGTGAGAGACGCCTCAGGTGGCTCGGCCATGTCAAAAGAATGGATGCAGGCCGTATTCCCAAAGACCTCCTCTACGGCGAGCTAGCAGAAGGCCAGAGGATGACAGGGCGCCCAAAACTGCGGTTCAAAGACATCTGCAAAAAGGACATGACACAATGCTCCATCAATCTCAACACATGGGAAGTTCAAGCAGACGACCGCCTAGCCTGGAGGCTCGTGGTCAGGCAAGGTGCGTCACGCACAGAGGCTGCGCACAACGAGGAGGCGGTCCAGAAAAGATCGAGGTGGAAGCAGCGTCAACAGCAGCAACAACAGCCATCTGCCTTCACCTGTAACAAGTGCGGCAGGGATTGTCACTCCCGAGTCGGACTGCACAGCCTTTCTCGGCGGTGCAGATAGACTCTCAGGAAGCTACGCCATCGTCTCTCGAGACGGACGGCTGCCGATATGGGCCACCAATTTGCTTTAGCTAAGAAGTTATTCATTTAATAATTCATACTTGAGGAAGGCTACATTAATGTTAAAATTGTAGCTAATTCTTCTGTCTTGCCCAAATCTTGTTAATACTTGCAAGCTCATTTTTTAAAATGAACTTGAACTGAATAAGAATGGGAAAGTATTTAACAAATGTTTAGTCTCTATTTTCCTTCTCCACTACAACTCAGTTCTTATAGGGCAAATTACTTAACTATATCTAACTTTTCTCTTTTATAAATTATTCATAGCAGTACTCTATTTCTTAGCATTGTGAAAATTAAATAATTACAAGTCTATCCCTTAGAACAGTATCGATTGTATTCAAAATGTGATAGATACAAGCTGTTTTTATTATTGCTTTTCTTTATTTTCATAGTTGTATATTATTAGAAATTATACAAAAGGAAGGCCTTATGTGTTCAGTGACTATATGAACACCTTACATGTCTTTCTTTGTTGAATGTTAGGTAATTCCTCTGGAGAAAAATTAAAAACTGAAACTTAAAAAACAAAAACAAAATACACAACCCAACTAGTGTGCCTTTCCTAGGTAATCTCCCTCCATGTTTCCTATGGTTGAGTCCTTACTGGGAAATTACCTACCTTACCATAAAGAAATTCATAACCCATAAAAGTATAGATTTTATTATTTACTTTAAAGATCACAAGTTACAACTAGGCTTCTATGTTTTTACACATTTTGTCCACTAACCCACAGGGTGAACATTGGGATTCTTCTAACAGAAACAACTGGTTCTCCTCTTTCTTCGCTGTCTCAGGAAGAATAAGGTTCAATTTCTTTGGTAAGTGAGAGTGTCGGACAACAGGTTATTCCACCAAAGATGTGTGTTCTACCTTCCACAGTGTGAACTTGTTACTGGGAAACTAAAAACCACAATTTCCAGACTCCTTTGCATCCATATGTGGATATATGACTAGTTTTGGCCAATACAAATTCAAGTGAAGGTGATGAGTTATTTCCAGACCAGAGAGCTTACGAAACAAATTTTCCTTCCCCACTAACTTTCTCCCTTACTCTTTCCTCATAGAGTAACTGAAGCCATAAGAGGAGGATGGAATCAGATAGAAGGAGGAAGCATGCCTCCTTGAAGCCTCAAAATTACCCAGAAGGCTGCTGGCTAACCACGGCATCAATATTGGACTATGAATGCAAAACAAACTTCTAATGTGTTACACTCTATCAGTTTTCAACTTTGCAACAAGCCATTCCAAAACTTAGAGGCTTAAAATAACAGTAATCATTTATTTTACAGTAGTCCCTTTCTATATCGCGGTTCACTTATCGTGGCCTCACTGTATCGTGGGATTTTTAAAAATATTATATTTAATCTTTTATCCCAAAGTTTTCACTATATTGCTGGACTTTGCAGTACTGTATACATATGTTGTTAAAGTTATGTAGGTTTAAGAGTGTAGAATATGTTTAAGAACATAAGTAGTGTTTATAAAAGTGTGGAAAAGGTTAATAAGGGATTGGGAAAGGTTAATAAGGGACTGGGAATGGTTTATAAGTGTGTGGGAAGGGTTTATAAAGCCTTAAAATATATATAAATATGAAAATAAATGTAAGGTTCCTACTTCGTGGATTTTCACCTATCGCGGGGGGTGGGGGGGTCTAGAACGTAATACCCGCGATAAGTGAGGGAATACTGTACTCACAAAACTAATTTGGATAGGGCTCTGTAAGGACAGTCGTCCCTTGCTTCACATGGCATACGCTGTGACAGAGCCCCTGGAGCACCTATTTCAAGATGGGCCAGTCATGTGATTTGTAAGAGTGCTGGGTGTCAACCAAGAACTCAGCTGGGGCTGAGGGATGCAGGCCTCCAGTTTCTCTCCATTCTGGTCTTTCTCACCACTAGATGCTTGCCTTTCTCAAGGCATAGTGATTCTAAGAGCAAATGTCCCAGGAGACAGATTATAGAAGTTGACACTTTTTTAAAAGTTTGAGACCCAAAACTGACACCATATTTCTTATACCATAATTTATTGATCAAATAGTCATAGATCCCAGAATCGAGCTCACAGGACATAGATCTTACTTTTCAGTGGAAAGCATGTCAAAGAATTTTACAGCCCTGTTTTAAAATCATCCCTTAAAACACTGTGATTTTGGGATGTTTATGGTAAGGCAACTAATTGCTGCATTGAGAGAGAAGAAAAAGTGTCACTTTCTTAACAGTCTTACATGTTTCAATTTGTAGGCCAGCAACCAACAAACAACAATAAAACATGTAGAGAGGGGCCTTTAGCTTTTATGAATTACAAAATGAAGAGATATTTAGGAGTTTACAGTCTGTAAAGTCCTACTGAGTTTAGCTTTAAAATGTGTATGGTTCTTGACTTTTTTCAGTCTGACTTAGTTTGCTTAGCATGATACTCTCAAGGTCCATCCACGTTGTTACAAATGGCAGTATTTCATCTTTTCTTATGGCTGAGTGGTATTCCATTGTATGTATGTACAAAGCAACAAATGAACAAATAAGAAAAACAAACAAAAACTCATAGACACAGAAAATGTTATGGTAGTTATCAGAGGGAAGAGGGTTGGGGGGAGCAAAGAGTAAAGGGGGTCAACTATATGATGACAGAAGAAGATTTGACTTTGGATCGTGGGCACATAATGCCAACATACAGATGATGTATCATAAAATTGTACGCTTGAAACCTATATAATCTTATTAACCAATGTCACCTCAATACATTTAACTTAAAAAATAATAGAGATGGTTAGCATATAGTTTAGTTTATGCTTAGAGATGCTGTTTAAACACCCTTTGGAAATTATTATGGTACTAAATGATGGCTCTGAAAATTGACATATAAAAGGATAAAAATGTACTTGCAGATCTCTTGTAAGTCAAAAAACAAATCAAAACAAATAAACAAAAATACTATAGGATAAAGGGAAATAAGGAATGTGAATAGATGGTTTGCAGAAGAGAAATTAATAGCTGATACAGAAAGACGCTGTCATAGTCATTTCATAGGTTAGCTGCCCAAGATCCACTTTCTCTTGGTAACAACACTCTGATTTCCCTTGAGAAGTAATCACTTTCCTTCTAGCTGTGGTTCAGCGGTTGTGGTTGTAATGAGGGCACTGCCCATTCCCAGCCTGAGGTCAAGGTTGGGCATGTGGCTCAAACTAACTAGGTCAGCTGGAACTTGAATCTAATGAGAGAAATAGAAATCAAAACTATTCAGGTTCCATTTTGTTTCTGTGATGGTGTCCTGAGCCAACGCAATCCAAAGATGTCCTTCTATGCTGGTTCCATTGCTGGGGCACCTGCTTCCTCACCTCCAGAAATCCCAGTGTCTTATGCATTCTAACTCTCTTTTTCCAGCTCCCACTAATTCTGTTGGCTTTTTTTTTTAAGTATATTTTATTGATCATATTGTTACAATAGTTCCAATTTTTTCCCCTTGCTCCCCTCCGCCCAGCACCACCCCTCCCCAACAATCCCCTCTCCAAGTCCATGCCCATGGGTCATACATACAAGCTCTCCCGCCTCACCCTTTCATATATTCTTCTTCTTCTTTTTTAAAAATAATTAATTAATTAGTTAAATATTTTAATAAAAAATAACAAACCCTCCCTCTCAGACTTAAGACCCTTTACAATCTTATAAAGGACAATGGACAAAGGTCTTGAGCTCCTCTAGCTGCTTCAAGCTGGACATGGTCATCGTCCTACCTACCCGTGGGTCAAGAAATACCTAATAAGAGTAGGGATGTGGAGGGGAGGGTGGCCTTCCCACAAGGGGAAGGATCGTGCAGACTCCAGGTTGCTTGGCTGTCTCTGGACAATGGCGTGCTTGGTTTAACAGGCTGGCATCCTTGTTGTATTCTGGGGGCAACAGGGTTAAAGGACATCATTCAATCCATAACCACTAGATGACAAAAGACAGGTATTAATTTTTCAATGTCCCACATTAGGGAAAAGAAGGGCTTCTTTGGAGGAAGGTATGTCAGGTACATATCACCTGTACAAAACCCTTTTGCCCATTATACTTAGTTTGGACTGAGGGAAATATTTTAGGTTTCCCCCCTTTCAGGCCTCTGGGCTCTTTCTGTCCAAGCCATTAGGATAGAAAAGAGAAACTAGTTTTAAAGTGAAGCCCACAGACCACCCCGTTCTTCACCAACCCAGCCACTTAGTTCAGCCAAACCATTGAGTCTCAGGAGGCAGCGATGCAGACAGGATTAAGTGAGGTCTATACGTACAGACAATCACTCAGGTAATGAGATCGTAGGCTTATGCCCTTTGAAAACAGAAAACACGTGTTAATTTATGTAACATAACCCACATACAAGTCTCTAAATCTGTAGGACTGTCTTATTGGAAAGACATCCAGTTGCACGGCATTTGACATTCTTCTTGCCTGTAAATTAAACATCTTTGATAATGCCACAGACATAGTTTAACCTTCAAATGAAAACAAATTTTAAATGAAAAGAAACTTTAAAGACAGTTAGTTGCACTACTTTATAGTCTACCACTGGGCATTGTGATCTTCTTTGAATCGTGATTTTTCTCCCTAAGATTATCCTCCTCGTCATTAAAGGGACTGCATTAACTCCATTTCTAATTTATCCTGTTCATTTGCATAAACACAACAAGAGCAGCAAATGATCACTTATGATCTTTAGTTCTGCTTTGCTGGAACTTACGCAAGGAACATTTAGGGTGACCTTCAGTCTCCCCTTCAAGGCACAGAAGCAGATCCACATACCTGGCATTCAGCCTTGCCTGTAAACACCTGTCTTTTCCAGGTCCTCCTGGTTTTCCAGTGTGCCTTAAGGTCCCATCTAGCCATCTTTCAGGAAAACAACCTTCATTCCTTCCCTGGAAAGATTGCTATGGACCGCTCATCCATCCAAGGTACCAAGCCTTTTATCTCGTGGACTTTTATTACCTTTGAAAGTCAGTCCCAGTTGCTCAGGGCTTTTTGGTAACAACCAGATCCCAATCATGTCTCCTTTAGGCATGACATTCCAGTCAAAGTCTTAGTTAAAAAAGAAAAAAAAAAAAAAACCTCTATTAACAACTGGTCTTATTAGTTTTACGCAAAGAAAGTTAGGTCATTACTTACTTCTTTAGAATGTCAAATTCTGGAGGGATCAGATAGGGAGAAAAATATACAGTGTGAAGGAAAATCCTGTCCTTCTAATATTCACTGAACTTGCATTTCTATTCTTTATATTTTTATTTTCCCCCCACTAAAAATTTTTCTGTTTGTTTGTTTTTCCATTACAGTTGTCTCACTTTTTCCCCCCTCTTGCTTCCCTGCACCCTGCCCCCCTCTTCTTCCACATTCAGTCTCCACCCAGTTGTCCATGTCCATGGGTCATTTATACATGTTCTTTGACTAGACCCTTCCCCTTCTTACCCCTTCTCTCCCTCCCATCTCCCCCTTTGTTACTGTTAGTTTATTCCTTGTTTACATACCTCTGGTTCAATATTGCTCATTTGTTTGTGTTGCTCATTAGTTTCCTGTAACAGGTGATAGCATAAGGTAATTTTCTTTTGTTGCCTGGCTTATTTCGCTAAGCATAATTCTCGCTAGTTCCAATCATGTTGTTGCAAATGGTAGAAGTTCCTTCTTTCCTTCAGTACTTATTCATTGTCATTTTCCCCCTTTGTACTCGTGTTCCTCTCTGTCTCTCTCTGTTTCTTCATTTTCTTAAAGCAGACCCTTTAGCATCTCTTGCAATGCTGGTTTGGTGGAGATGTATTCTTTTAGCCTTCTTTTGTCTTGGAAACTCCTTATTTCACCTTCCATTTTGAATGAGAGCCTTGCTGGGTAGAGTATTGTTGGTTGTAGGTCTTGGTTTTTCATTGCTTGGAATATATTTTGCCATTCCCTTCTGGCTTGTAGTGTTTCTGCTGAGAAATCTGATGATAGCCTTATTGGAGCTCCCTTGTATGTTATTAGTTGTTTCTCTCTTGCTGCTTTTAGAATTCTCTCTTTGTCTTGGAATGTTGGCATTTTAATTATGATGTGTCTTGAAGTGGGCCTGTTGGGGTTCATCTTCATTGGGACCCTCTGTGCTTCCTGGACTTGCATGATTCTTTCTCTCCTCATGTTAGGGAAGTTTTCTGTCATTAGTTTTTCAAAGAGGTTTTCTATCCCTTGCTCTTCTTCTTCTCCTTCTGGAATTCCTATGATATGGATATTATTACGTTTCATGTTGTCCTGCAGCTGTCTTAGAGCCTCTTCAGTCTTGTTCAGTCTTTTTTCATTTTGTTGCACTGTCTGTGAGTTTTTGTCTACATTGTCCTCTAGCTTCTGTTGGCTTTTGATATCATTCCTCTGCCTTCCTCTTGATTTAATCCACCCAGAATTGTTTGTGTAGTTTGCAATGAAAGAATGCCGGCTTGTAGAAATGTTCACCCACAACAGTTGTGAAATAAATATATATAGTAAAGCAATGAGATATGATTTCACTTTTTAAGCTGGTAAAGTCTAAAAATGAATGGTATGACCCAGTTTTGCTCAGGTTTATGACTTTGATCATAGTTGCTGGTGAAAATGTAAATTGGTATAATCTTTCTAGAAGGTGAGGCTGTATAGGTTAAAAAAACTTAGAATGCACACATACTTTGATTGAGTCATAAAAATTTTGTATAAACACCTAGCTGCTAGGGTATTTATTAAAGTGTTGTTTGTAATTGGGAAAAATTAGAAACAGTATGTATTACTGTGGTGACTATATAGTGTGTCATCCAAAAAGAAACACTTTTCAGAGTGAAAGAGAGCACTATTAATAATTATTCCAAGATAAAAGTCAGAAACCAAGGCTGCTTCAGGTAAATAGGAATGATCATAATCACCTTACACACCGATAATCAGGGGGTAGTACCATAAGTGTACATGTAAACAACAGCATTCAGTTGAACTATTAGAAATGCTTGTATATTAAAATCCTACATTTATTTGAACCAGTTTCTGGAACTTTGTATCACTCAATAGATTCATCTATGTCTTTTTGTACCCAATTAAAACAATTATGGCTTCGTGGTATATTTTAACATATGATAAAGCAAATCACCTGCTATTAGAATTTTAAAAACTTCTTCCAGATGAAGTTTATAACAATTTTCTCAAGTTCTATGCCCACCCTCCTCAACATGTTAAATTTTAAACTTTAAAGTGGGAGAAATGACATATTTACATATCCTGTCTTTTAGGAATATAGGGTGTATCTGCTTTATTTCATATTGCTAGTGGAATTTCATAGTTCCTCTACATTTCTTATTATGTTTATGCCTCAGTATTTTACATTGTTGTTATCATAAAATGGTTCCCTCATTCGTTGGCAGCCATCCGTCTCGAGAGACGATGGTGTAGCTTTTTAAGAGTCTATCTGCACCGCCGAGAATGGCTGTGCAGTCCGACTCGGGAGTGACACAGTATCTGTCTCCTCCCGTGTTGAATCGACATCTTGCGATGACGCTGGAGTGTCCCCTCCAGTGAAGCTGAAGCTACAGAGCCTGGGCAGGGTGATATGGAGGGTCTGCTGTTGCCCATGCAGCAGACCCCCCCTCTCTTCGCAGCTGAAGGGTCCAAGGGAAAGACGGAGTCAATACAGCTTGGCTTCAGGTGCGCCGCAGGAGTTGCCGGTGTTGACTACAACGTCAAACCGCCTTAGGGACTCCGGCTCCGGATTTTCTGTTGGGGTTTACTCCCTTAGCCTTTCCCCTGAAGAGGTATGCCACAAGGCAGCGGAGGTTTTTTGGAATCAGAGTTTTCCTTCTCTGATGTGCCCTGACTGGAAGATCGAACCAGTGACACTTAGCTAGCAGGCCGATGCTCAATCCACTGAGCCAAACCAGCCAGGGTAAATTTTAAATAGTAATTCTATCAAAACAAAAGATAAACATTTTTATTGGAAATGCATTTCTATCATGAGATGGGTAGTACTTCCCCCTATTATTTTTACTTATTATTATTTATTTTTAGAGTGAGGGAAAGTTTAATATCAATTCTATTAATAGATAGTCTCACAGATTTAAGCACTGACAAATATTGCTTACTATAGACAGGTAGTTTTTGAAGGAATTTTATTATAGCAATGTCTAACAATTCTTTGACTCCTTTCTCAATTATGTGTGAAAAAGTACCCAGTAGCCTTTCAGAAAGTTTTACCATTTTGGGGAAATATAACAAAAAATGCTTTACCATCCTCATCAAGTGGCTATAAATTATACCAATTACTCTTTCACTTAGAGACACAGGTTCAACTTGAGAAATAAAATGGAGTTGTAAAAATATAATAGTGTTAACTTAAGCATACTTGATATTGCTATCTTTCTTAATAAAATAATATTTTTATAGTCTGTTTTATGTATTTTTTTCTTCGGAACTTGAAGCTGCAACTTAACTCATTTGCTTTATGGGACATATCCCCCATATTGCTTAATTGGCAGAACTAGTCCTTATTGTAAAACCAGTCAACACCTCTGCCTTAGAAAGAGTCTGATTTCATCTTCCAACTGAAATTAGCATGTTACTGAGGGTCTCTGTGATGATGTCTTACTTATGATTCCATTCCAAGCTATGGAGGTGATTAAGGCTCTTGCTAAGATTTTTGGTGCCTCATGAAACTGCTTGCTTTCCACCAGCATTTCTCTTATGTGCTTTTTGCCTTATACTCGTGGAATTCTCACTCAGGGGAGATACATTCTTTGGCAAGAGTTGAGAAATAGAGAGGAGAACAGGCCAGATTACTAAGTGAAATTTATCATCAGTCTTATCATCCTTATTCTATAATATATTTGAGTTTATAACATTCAAAAATGAATTCAAGTACCCCATTTCCAGGGACATACTTCTTTCTTAACAGAAACATGTACATGATGGGAAAGACCTGAAGTCTTAGCTGACTTAAAGGCCGACTACAGATCCAATATCTAAACTGACTCCTTGTTTGACAATAGGCCTCCACTCCCACCTCTCACCTCCCTACATCTGGGCTAAGTACCATAATTAGATTCAGAATAATTGAAAAACGGGCCAGTATTTGTATGATGTGGGGCGAGGGGTATAGACAAGAGGATACAGGAAAGGAGACCCTCCATGAGTCCTCATATACATAGACTCCTTTAAGATTAGTTTTTGGAAATCCATGCACTGGAAAGTCTTTGTGGAACCCCTAGTGCATGCCAGTATTAATAGCCCTGGCTTTGCCCAAACTCCTCATTATTCCAATAAGAAAGTTGAGGGCAATCTGATGACTTCTGGACATCACATAATTAATGACAGAACCAAAACCAGCATCTGGATCTCCTCACTCCCAGTCTGGCATGCTTTCCACCATGGGCATCAGCTCTAATACATCATTTGTCATCATCACTGTTGTTGTCATCATCATCATCATTTTAAATAATAGCTAACATTTACTAAGCTTTTATTCTATTCGAAGTGTTGTTGGAAGCACTTTACATTGATTTACTGTTCACATTAGCCTGTGACGTAGACTCTATTATTATCTCCATTTTACAGATGATGAAATGGAAGCTCAGAGAAGCAAAGTGATGTGCCCAAAGTCACATAACCAGTAACTGCAGAAATAGGATTTGCATACATGTCTGACCCTTGGATCCACTCTTGCAACTATTCAAAATGGTTTCTATAAAACATGAGCCCATAAGATGCTCCCTGGTACAAGATTCTGCAGTCAGAGTGGTTTGACTGCAGTCCGTCTCTCAGAATGAAATGTACATTAGCTCATCAAAGGAACTGAGATGTCTTGTAAAAAGGACACATACTTATCAGTGTTTTACAGGAAAATGATATTTTCCCAAATACCTATTAATATCAAGATAAGCTCCCACATTAAAGAAGACTAATTTAGCTCGATATCTATAACACTTGGTTGGTAATTCTCAAACTCTAGCCTGCATCAAAATCATCTAGAGGACCCAAACCCCAGTGATTACTATTTTGATTCAGTAGGTCTTTGGTGGGATCCAAGAATTTATATTTCTTTCTTTTTCTATTCACTATCTATGGTTTTAATTAAGTTAATGAAGCTAGAGAGAAAATCAGAACTAATTTTCTTATCTGATAGCTTAGTGTAAGTTGTCTTTACATTTATATCCATCTTTCTTTAAAAAAACAAACAAAAGGCTTTTTTGAAGGATGTCACTGATGGACATGTTTATACATGTTTGACAGATATACATTATTCCCAACATAGTACTTTCTAGTTTCTGATACTTATTTACAAAAGCTCTTGGTATTTGTAGGAAATATCTTTTCATTTACATAGTAGAATTTTACAGACATCCTTTAAATTTAATACATTTTTGACTATGTGAGTAAGAATCTGTATTTCCAAATAATCCCTAGATGGTGCTAATTTTGCTGGTACAGGGACCACATTTTGAGAAATAATGAACTTGATGTTGTAAAAATAAAGATTAAGGAACAAGCCCTGGATTGGCATAATGGGAAAATAAATACAGCTGCACTTTTAAAAATCCACATTGAAATCTTACAAATGTACATTATAATAACCAAGCAGAAAATCTTCATGTTAAGTTGATGGATAAAGTAAAAATATTAGAAAAATTAGCAGGTGAAAAGAAAAGCACATTATCTTTCAGAAAATAAAAGATAAGCAAGGCGATATAAAGGCTTATAATTCTTCACAATGTATTTTTATTTTAAATTGTCAAATAAATTACCAGACTTAGATTATTTCTATAGAAATAACACTAGTTGATTATATGCCAGGCATAGTGTGTATTCTGAGTTTCTTATGTACCATCTCCAATCTTTCAATTACCAAGAGACAGGTCTTATTATCACCTTTTCATGGACTAACTTTAAGGTGAACTTGTGTTCTATAAACATAATTATAGAGTATGAATCATTGTGACAAAAGAGTAGTGGATTAGATAATGGTGAATTCTTTGGTAAAACAATTCAGATGTCTGTAGCTTCCATTTTCTTATCCGTAAAAAGATACAGTAAAACTCACTGATTTCTAAAGCCATTCCAGTTTTCAAATTCTAACCTTCCATGATTCCAAGAAAAAAAATCACACTGACATTTTCTGAAGAGACTGACTGCCTTCATGGAGCAGAGCTAGCCAAATGTCACCAAATGTCACTCTCCAAGGGAAATGATTTAAGACATCATCTACTAAAAGATGTATGATATATCAATAGAAAAATGGAGGGAAGTTTTGGAGGAAAGAAATTATAAAGGATGATAATAAACAAGAAAAGTATTAGTAATGCTCACTTGATAGTAATTCTTTTGATTCTACCAATCTTATCATTTCAGCAGCAAACCACCTTGAGATAGCTCAGAGGACTAATTCAATCAGGGTTTATAGCAATTTTCCAAACTGTATGCACACTGGAATTACCTGTAGGGCTTCAAAAAAAAATGGATGCCTCTGTCTCAGCCCCAGAGAATGTGATTTAATTGATGTGCTGTATGGGCTTAGTGATGGAATTGTCAACAAATATCCAGGTAATTATAATGTATTAAAAAGTTTGGGAAATGCTGATTTATGGGGATCTTTCTTGTGATTATATTGTTGATAATGTCTTGTGCTATGGACTGAATTATGCCTCTACCCCCAATTCTTATGCTGAAGCCCTAACCCCCATGTGACTGTAGTGGAGGTAGGGCCTCTGAGGAGGTGATTAAGGTTAAATGATATCATAAGAATGGATCCCTGACTTAATAAAAATGGTGCCATTATGAAAAAGGAAGAGACAGCAGGATTCTTCACCATGAAGGACACAGCAAGAAAGTGGCTATCTGCAAGCCATGAAGAGAGCTCTCACTAGGAACCAAATTGACGCATGCCCTGATCTTGAACTTTCCAGGATCCAGAACTGTGAGAAAATAAATTACTATTGTTTAAACCACCCAGTCTATAGCATTCATTATGGAAGCCTGAGCTGCTGAAGACATCGACTCTTATACCCATCTGCTTTGTCTCTGATCTACCCCAATTACTTCCTATAGTGTCGGGAAAGCACACTGAATGAGGAGTGGCCAGACTGGGTCAAGTCCCAGCAATGCACTAAACCTCTCTGAGCTTCAGTTTCTCTATCTGCATATGAAGGATATCAATTCCTATCTCCCACACAGGGTTTTGGAGGGAACCCAGTGAGATCATGTGTATGAAATTACCTTACAAACAGAATAGCTCTGTACATGGGTAAGCTACATCTGGTTCCTGCCACTTTCTCTTACTCAATCAGCCACACTTCCAATCCCCTACTTTAGCGGTCCCCAACCTTTTTGGCACCAGGGACCGGTTTTGTGGAAGACAAATTTTCCACCATGGATGGGAAGGGTAGAGAAGAGGAACTCAAGCAGTAATTTGAGCAAAGCTCTGCTCACTCAACCACCACTTACCTCCTGCTGGGCAGCCTGGTTCCTAACAGGCCATGGACCGCTACCAGTCTGTGGCCCTGGGGTTGGGGACCCTTGCCCTACTTGATTTCTGACTTGAGTCCCTTCCTCAGTTTTCTCACCCTTCCAGTCCCCAGTCATTTGACCTCCCTCAATCCAATTCCCTGGTTGTCCATTGTAATTCTCATTTAGAATATGTCTGTTGGCAACACATTCTCTTAATTTTCCTTTAGCTGAGAATGTCTTCATTTTGCTTTCATTTCAGAGGGCTATTTTCACTGGATATAAAATTCTGTTCATAGTTCTTTTCTTTCAGCACTAAAATATATATCTATATATCTATATCTATATCTATATCTATACCTACAGTTTTACTGTCTTCTAGCCCCCATGGTTTCCAATAAAAATCAACAGTCATTTGCATATTTGATCTCTTCTTTTGTAACATGTAGTTTTTCTCTAATTGTTTCAATATTTTTCTTTATTTTTTTGTTTTCAGCATTTTATGTGTCCGAGTGGGGTTTTCTTTGAGTTTTAAAGTCTGTAGTTATATCTTTTACCAATTGGTAATGTTTGGCCATTATTTCCTCAAATACTTTTTTTTCCTGAATGACTCTTTCTTTCTACTTTCCCTCTACAATGCTAATGAAACAAATGTTAGACCTTTAGATACTGTTCCACAAGTTTCCAAGGCTCTGTTTATTCTTTAAAGTCTCTTCTCTCTTTGGATTATATGATTAGTCTGTCTTTAAGTTCATGATTCTTTCCTATGTCATCTTCACCCTGCTATTGAACCCTCCCAATGAATTTTTAAATTTCAGATATTGTATTTTTTTTTTTACTTCTACAATTTCCTTTTGATTCTTTACTGTTATCTCAGTTTGTCTTCTGAGGATGTCTATCTCTCTGTTAAATTCAGGTTGTTTATTTTTATCTCATGGAGATTAAATAGCTGGTTTAATGTCTTTGATAATTCCAACATCTGAGTTAGCTTGTGGTTGGCATCAGTATATTGTCTTTTCCTTTGAAAATAGTTCACATATCCTGGTTCACTGTAAGCTGCATAATTTTGGATTCTGTTCTGAATGTTTTGAATACTATGTTGTAGAGACTCTAAGTCCTATTATAATTCCCTATAGAATTTGTTAAAAATTTAAGTAGGCAATCAACCAGGTAGGTTCAGAATGCAGGTGCTGTCTCATGTCTGTGGGCTGTGGTTTCAATCTTAGTTTATCATTCAAAGCCTTTGCTATCCTGTTTTGGATCTTTCCCTACCATGTACAACTTAAGGGAGAGCACATGACTCCTTCAGAGTTCCTATAATTAGAATTAGAGGATTCCCTTCTCAAGTTCTCTTCTCTCTTAGGTTACCCCCACATGCTGACCAACAGGGCCTCTCTTCCTGGCTCCTCTGGCCAGAAAAGTGATTTCTCTTCCACTTTAGCTGTCTGGCTTTTCACTCAGCTCCAAACTATGCTCACCTCCAGAGCAAAACCATGAGAGGAAAAGGGAAAAAACTGGGAATTCCTTCTACCATCTTAGACAAATAGGGGCCCCTGTTCCTAGTCCTTTTGCCCAGAGATATGGGGTCACAACCAAGTTTTGCTGGGGTCTGCCCTCAGCACAAAGCTCCAAAAGAAAAAAGAGAGCGGGAAACTCATACCCCTTCACAATGTATCTGCTTTCGTGTACTTTGCAGAGTTCTCAGGTATAACAGTTGCATTTTGTGTTTTGTCCAGAGTTTTCAGGTGTAATTGATCTGGGGAAGAAAGAGGCAGCATGAGCCTACTCTATTTTAGGATGGAAGTGGGCCGCCCTTGAGCCTACTATAGCTCTCTGTTCTCCATCTTCTATTTCCTCTTTGACTGTAGGTCCATAACCATTTCCTCGTGCAGCCTAAGAAGCCGCCCTCAGCCACCACAGGGATCTCAGAACCACAGCAGCCTTGCTGTCTCCAGACACCACCGAGGCTGGGGCTCAGTCAGGAGCCTGCATCTCTGGCCAGGAAAGCCCTGGTTGATAACTTAGAAGGAAGACTCTGTATGTTCAAAAGCTGGAGGCTCATTGCACAGCTTCTCTTTACCTCCATCCTGCAAAGGGTGTAGGGCGCCTCCTTCTTACTCAGCACCCATGGTCCTTGCTCATGCTCCTCTCACATCTCCATTCCCTGACCCCAACCAAGCATTTTTACTTATTCTAGTTCTAATTTTGTCAACACCACTGACTCCCTTTTTGCCTTTCTGGAGTTTTATCTCTTTTGCTTCCTTATTTGGGGGGACCCCTTATAGCCCTAGATAATAAGCATCTCTATTCTATCATCTCTACCTGTCAGTGAGTTTTCATTGTTCATCTTCTGCCAGGGAAAAATCTCAACAAACAAAAAAAGTACTTCAGGGTCTTCAGTTCTATTGTATCCAAGGTTACCATTTTTTTTTCCTTTTCTTTAATCTCATTGTTTATCATTTGCTGGAGCTGTAATTTCTTCTGAATATGCCTCTTCCTCATCTTTCACAGTCAGTTCCCCAGTTAAAAAGAGCTTGTATAACTTCTGGATCAAATAAGTGGTGGTCCCAGAACCATTACTATGATCGCTCCCTAATACAAAGACGTGCTACTCCTGGGAACCAAATTCACCAAGCAGCTCAGTGTTCTCTGTCTCTATTTCATATACCCCAGGAATAAAGCTGAAGTGACAGAGAAAAAAGATGAGAAGACATTAGCCAAGTCCTAAATGTCAATACAGCCAGATAATACAAATAGAAATCAATTTTAGGCATGTGATTGGAATGGTCCAAATGCAGTGTGTGGATGAAATTTTACTGGGGTAATTTTTTAATATTCTGAAGGAAGTTAGACATTTATATCTGTGGTTGAGGATTCCAAACCAACATTATTTTCATCACTGAATTTTTATTGAGTGCTTGGAGTATAACTTTGCAAAATCAAACTTAAAATACTCCTGCCAGCCTTCATATGGGTTCTGTTTATTAAACAGCAAATGTTTTTGCTGCTTTTGTGAACTTTTCTTTTTCATGTTTTGATCAAACCTTGATATGATAATTTTTCTACTTGGTGTACTGAATATCAGAGTGGTGTTATAGGGTTACTAGTAACATATTTTAAGGGCCTCTTTTTTGTGTGAAAGCAAAAGAAATGGAAACATGGTTCTTGCTAATATGGGTCATATTTGATCTTCTATTAATACCAGATCTATGCTGTCATCACAAACCAGGAGCATTTAACACAGACACACATGCAAACATGCATACAACCCACAAACAAACTTCTTGCATCCTGAAAACTGAAACACCATTTATTTCTAATTATTTTCTTTAGGATTTTCAGCTGCAGTGTTACCCAAACTGTGAACTTGTCAACTTACAGTACAGTGGTTTCTGTGCCAGCGGTCTCTGGGTTGGGAGAGGTGACATTCACACACTTGGGTCTCAGATCTGCAGGAGGATAGTTATTGATGGCACCTGGAGAGGGAATGAGCTGATTAATCTAAATCTTACCCTTCCACACTCTGTTACTCAAAGTCAGTTCATCTCTTCCTGCAGTTGGATGAGTTTTCAAGGACAAATTAATTTTACAAAGGATTCAGCAAAGTGGGCATTCTCTGACAAAGTAATATCTCATTGGAAAAGTCAAGAAGATGCAGCGGTGATTGAGTCAAAAATTCTCATGTTCTGTATGACACAGGCTTGTGATATAATCCAAGGACATCTCTTAATCTCTCCTATCATCTGTTTTTCTCCCTATAAAAGGAGGATCTTTCTAGAAGACACCATTAACAATTGAAATTGCCTGGCCTATTTATCTTGGGGTTGGAAGAAGGCACCATATTTTGCAAGTGATAAGCCTGCTACTAAATATAAATCCTGAGTGCCAAGATTCCTGGGACTTTCCAAGTATCAGAAAATCTGCATCCCTGAGCTTCCCTTGTAAATGTGCAGGAGCTGCAGATGCACATACAACGTGGCCTCAGACCCACTCCTAACCCCCAGCACAGGCCAGCACTGGCTTGCTGCTGCAAGCTCTTAGGTATGCTACTGTCCTATACGCGAGTCTAAAATGACAGCATGTACACAGAGGCTGGGGTAGCCACTCTTGAAGCCTTACTGTGAAGACGCCGTTAACTCTCTTGCCTGGCTATGCCCAAGCCCACTGTCTGGGACAGAGGCTCTAGAAGAGAGTTGTGCCCATGGCTTATAAGAAATCAAGTCAGAGCCAAAGGTAATTTATAATGACAAGATAAAATAAAAGTCCTTGGAGTAGGTGGAAGGTGGTTGGTAGTGGAATATTATTTATTACAGCAGTGTCTCTTGTTAAGGGTTTAGGAATTGAAGTATAGTTTAATGAACAAGAGCACAAATCTTGGGTCAGAATGCATGGAGTTGGGTCTAGAATTTGCCAACTATTGACTATGAACGTCTCAGCAATTTATTTAATGTCTCTGAACCTTAGTTTTCAAACATGTAAAATGGGGATACTGATATTGTTCTTTGAGGGTAATACTAAGGGTACATTCCATTGAAAGAACATTGTACATAGTAAACACTCACAGGTTAGGGTTCAAAGACACTTTTTACTCATTTAGGGCTTTTATAACAAACATATTGATAATGTAGCAGTAAAGTTCAAGGTCGGTAAGACCTGAGATTTTTCTCTGTGGTTTTCTTACTGCCTCTTACTCATGTCTTAAAGTCCACCACTCCTGACTGAAGTGAGAATCATGTTACTAAGACACTTGGAGGTTGTACACAGAGACATTAAATGTATTACAAAAGCAATAGAAGGAAGCAGCCCAAGTGCCTGTCAGTAGATGAGCGGATAAAAAAGCTGTGGTACATTTACACAATAGGATACTATATGTCCATAAAAAAGAAGGAAATTTTACCTTTTGTGACAGCAGAAGTGAAGATTATTATGCGAAGTGAAATAAGTCAGTCAGGGAAAGACAAGTACCATATGATTTCACTTATATGTGGAATCTAATGAACAAAATAAACTCACAAACTAAATAGAAACAGACTCACAGATATGGAAAACAGACCAACAACTGTCAGAGGAGAGGGGGTTGGAGGGCTGGGTACAAAAAGGTAAAGAAATTAAACAAACAAACAAACAAACAAACAAACAAATAAATAAATAAACCTCAGAGGCAGACAACAGTAGGGGGAGGTAGGAAAAGGTAAGCCGGAGATAAATGGTGATGGAAGGAGACTTGACCTGGAGTGGTGCACACACAATACAATATACAGATGATGTATTACAGAATTGTACACCTGAAACCTACATAATTTTATTAAACAATGTCACCCCAATAAATTCAATAAAAATAAATAATAGATAAATAATGTAAAAAAAAAAGCAATAGAAGAGAAAAAGTTTAATGACTTACATCTGATTGAATAGACAAATGGCTTGACAAACTTGATGACATAGTTCAAGTCTGGTTTGTGGGTTCAGCCAAGCTGGACTAAGTGATTATTCAGTGGGTGGCTGGCTAATTCTTCTAATTCCTTCTCATTGTATACAGGACCAAATGAAAACACAAATATGGAGTAGCCCTGGCACTTGGCTCTCGGGGATACATTTCTTAAGACTTCTTTATCTAAGGGGTTCGTGTTTCCAGCAGATACAACAAAGACAACTTTGTTTTTCCGCAGGTTGGGAGTTCCTACAAAGACATTGTCAATCGTCCGCTAGAGGACATGGCCAACAAAAACATTTCCATTGAGCTGTTGAGGAGAGTCTTGGAGATGATGTTTCATTTGGTATATACTGTTATAAGTAACTCAATCAGATTCCAGATAGACAGGGCATTCTTCTGTGTTGGTCATATAGCCTGGAGGAGAGTAGGTCAGGATTGCCACTCTATCTCCTAATGTGGAAGTCAGTGGATCTGAGGCAATGTGAAAGTGATCAAGCACTGAGGTTATGAAAGCTTTCACTTCCTTAAACTAATCATTTCCTATTCTGTGGGAGGCATCAATGAGGAAAGCTACATCCATGTAAAACTCTTGAAGAGAAGCACCTCCAGGTTTGTTGGTAAGGCCTACTTCTTCTTTTCTGCTGTGGTTTTCATGTCCTGTGACAAAATAACTCAAATCACTCCTTTTAGTAGAAGGCTAAACTCAGAACTCCTAGCCAAGGAAGACACAGCATGGGGGTGCCATGCTTCACTCCCACCCATGGCAGACATCACCAATCAATTTCAGCACTTGTTCCCAGATTCACTCTCCATTTATGTCTTCATACAGTGCATGGAGAACCATTACCATTTCACAGGTGTCACCTGAAAAGAACAAACTTATTTGCTACCCCATCCCAGACCTTTGTCATAGGCCTATCAACACACTTAGTTAAAACACAAGAAAAAGCATTTCATAAGTGTCCTGGTAGAAGAGAAATGGTTGACTTACCACGTTGGTGAAATACTTCTTCACACATGCCCATGCTGGAAATATTACTGTCTTTTACTCAGTTTTCTCTTTATATATGAGGAAAATCTCAATTATTTTCCAAAGCACCCAACAGAACTATTTTCTAAAGAGGTGTATTTCACCTAAAAAAATCTCTAAATATAGTTTCTCTACCTACTTATAGGATTAATATGAGACTCTATGAAGCTAAATGTAGATGTTTATTTCTTGAAAACTAAAATTTAGGGAAACATAAGGTTGTGATTATTTTACTTTGAGTCTAAGTTCATCTTATTTAAAGCGACTGGCCCTTCAAAAATACTTTCCTTCAAGAAAACCTGGCAGAAGTGTGAAGAAAATGTACCCGTTGCTCGTAACAATGCTGTGCATTTTCTGGAAATGTCACCAAGCCAAATTCCCTTCTTCAAACTTATGGAAGAATTTCCTGAGAATGGCAGAGGAGAAAGGGCTGGCTCACTTTATTATTGACAAAGCTTGGAAGAAATGAGAAATTTCCAGATAAATTTCCAGGGAAACACCCCCAGAGATTAGCCTAAGTTTGGCCAAGATTTAAGCCACAATGCCAAGTACAGTCCAGTAACTTTAGGGAGAAGCAGGGTGGAAAGGAAATTTAGGGAGAAGAAAGAATCTACAGGACCTAAGCCATTTGGATAAGGATTAAGTATGCTGTTAAGTAGCTATGCTGACTTTCATTGCATTTGTGGGAAACCTCAACATATTCATGAGTTATCCAGCAATAAGCCTTGAAATTTATCCATGGGCCAAAAGTAGCCATGTGGTCTCTCTAGGTAAGCCACATGTACAACCAAGGCTCTGTTATGTGTATGTTTCTTTCCACATGGGTATGGTAGATATTTTTCAAGTTAACCTTTTCAATAAGACATCTCACAAGGTTGATAATGCTGTATTTTTCACTTTTACACTTTCTGAGTATTTAATTGTACATTCAATTCACTTCAGGTCTTATGCTTAGCTCTATGCATGTCTTCTGTCATTTAATCCTCCATGCAGCACTATGAGGGTGGAATTATCATCATTCCCATTTTATAGATGAACAAGCTGAGGCTTGAAGAGGGTAAATGACTTGGCCAAGAAATGACAGCTTGGTAGAAGGGGCAGGATTTGGACACCTTCAGAAGAACTGGTCATCAGATATGAGGGTAGAGTAGATACATGAAGAAGCATATTACAACCTCACCAAAGGCCCTGGAATCTGGTTTGAAGAATGAGTATCTTGGTCAATAGTTGTTACTTCTTATTGAAACCACTAGAGGAAGTTTTCTTCCAAAAGTAGGCAATTTATATGAATTAAGTAAAATTTGTAATTTTTTTCTTCCCTAGGCATTGTAGAGCAGTGGCTCTTAGCAGAAACTGTGGAGTTTGTGTGAGTCCTGTCTGCCATTTGTTAGCTCTGTTGCCCTGAGACTCCTCCTTACCTGTTTTGTTACCTAAAAAATAGTAGTAATATGCAACCTTATAATGTTTTTGAGAGAATTAAATAAAGTTTGCACAGTGCCTAGCATATCCCAAGTAGTTAAAATATATAATTTTAGAGGGCACGAAACAAATAGGAAAGTCTCAGACATCTGAATATCCTGCCCATGATACTATATTTTGCAAATCAGAATTTCCATAAGAAAAAATACAAAGTCAACTGGTATTAGTGGAACACAACTTCTACACACATGTACAAGTGCACACGTGTTCTCAGAAATGAGAAAGCTCATTCTATTGTGTTTACACATGCTTAATTGCAGAGGAGTTGGCAATAATTTACATAGCTCTCCACTTAACACTGCCATCCCAGGCCTCTCCTCTTTTCTGTCTGGCAAAGTCACCAGTCAAGCTCTAAGCTGGGGCAGCAAGGTAGGCAGATACAAGAATGTGTGTCTGACTGCATGTCATTGATTTTATGCCAAAGGGAAATAAAGACACATTTAAACACTTGTTTTATTGTATGATGTCCTAGTTCCACCATTTGCCTGAAGAAGTAGGAGTTACTATTTTGAAACAGATTTCATTCTTGCCCCCCCAAACTTAAAATAAATGTCTTTCTTGATCTAGACTTTTCTAGGTGGCACTGAAGTCTGTAAGACTTGCCCTAGCCATCTCCTTCACACTCTGAAACAACAGTTTGCAGGAGGTACCAGCATATAGAGAAAAAGTGAGTATGCCAGGAGTTATTTACACCCAATACCTTGATTTGAACTTTGGTTTTTATGGTGTTATTCTGTGCTTTGGCCTCTGAATGAATTTATAAGCAAGGATATTTTAAAAATGAAATTTAAAAATTGTACCACCAGAATTATTCTAAAGTAACTCTCCCAAACTATTTTCACATTTGGCAATTGACTATATTTTCTCATTTTTAAATGCTGCCAATGCCATCACCAGGCAACATGGTGTATAGTTAAAAGTTAGCATTTTTGTGTGGTGGGCATGGGTTTGAATCCTAGCTCTGCCACTTACAAGCTGTGTGACTTTGCTTGCTGTTCTTAACTTTCAAGTCTGTAAAATATAAAATGTAATAATAATAATAATAATAATAATAGATTTGGGGGTAAAGATTAAATGAAATAGTGCATATAAAGTGCTTACCAATATGCCTGGCACATAGTTGCACTAAATAAGCAGTAGCTTCTGTGGTTACTATTATTCCTCATGTGTCGTTCAATCATCAAGCAAGACATTGAAGGCAATCCTTTGAGAACTGGACTGTGTGGAATTGATATTGGCCCCTGAAGCACCCCGCCTGTACTTTTTATTGAACTGAGTACTTTCTAGTTTGTATTAGATACTTTCTTGTACATACAAAATATACTTTTGTCAGAATACAAGCTCCTTGAAAACAGGGCCTCTAATTCTTTTGAAACAAGCAATAACAACAAAAAACTTCTCTAACCCCCCAAAGAGACTAACTTATGGTTTAACTCAGAATAGGAGTCGAATACATATTTCCTACATAAAAGGGTACTGGAATAATCATAGGAAAGCCCATGTAATAAGTGCTCACTGAGGTCTGCCTCTGTCACCTCCACCACCACAGTCACTACCATCCCACTCTCCCATCTCTGTTACTACACTATCACCACCACAAATACCTCCCCAGCACTACCATTACCACCATCATCACCACGCACCCTCATATCCCTACTTCTGTCTCCATCATCAATAATATCACTGCTGCCAACATCTCTACAACCTACCTCTACCACCACCATCAGCAGCAGCAAACATCTTCACCATCATTGTCTCTGCTACCATGGTGACCAGCGCCAACATTATCATCACTATCACCCCTACCACCACCAGTATCACTGCAATCACCAAATTACTACTTCAAGTATCCACGTTTTATCCATTAGGAAGTGGTCTACATGATTAAATGTCTCAAAGTCTAGAACATGGCTTTATTAATTGCAACAAATGATTGCACAAGACATGCAGAAGCAAGTTCAGTGTATATTTGAATTCAAATAGTCCACATATTTTGAATTCTCTGTTCACATGAGTCTTGCCCACATGTGAAACCTTCAAAGAAGACAACCAAAACTACAATAATGATACAATAAAATCCTCAAAAATAAAAAATAGAAAGATCATATGATGCAGCAATTCTACTTCTGGGTATTCATCCAGAGAAAACAGTAATGCTAACTCAAAAAAAAAAAAAAATTCTGCATCTCCATGTTTGTTGCAACATTATTCACAATAGCCAAGATATGAAAACAGTAAATGTTCATATTCATCCATAAAAAAATGCAGTCTTGTCACTTGTAACAACATGGATGGACCTCGTAGGCATTATGCTAAGTGAAATAAGTCAGACAGAGAACAAATTCTGTATGATCTTCCTTATATGTGAAATCTAAATTTAAAAAAAAAAAGGTCATAGATATAGAGAACAGAGTGGTGGTTGCAAGAGGTAGGGGGTGGAGGAAGGAGAAGTGGGCAAAGAGGGTCATCAGGTTAAATAAATGAATAAAAGCATATGTACATACATACATACATACACAAATATGAGGTCTGTCCTGAAGGTATCCAGCCATGTAATATGAAAAATAAAGACATCTATTGAAGAAAATTTAAGAAACATTGTACATAGGACAATGATGCCTCATTCCCCTTTAAAATAGGTACCTTGGAACCCCACACAGTTCTCCCAATTTCCATGAGCTTCCCCATCATACATTCCTGAATCTCATCAATGGTCTGAAATCTCTTCCCTTTCAAAGGTGATTTTAGTTTTCAGAAAAGCCAGAAGTCACAGGGCACCAAATCTGGGCTGTAGGGAGGCTGAGCAACCAGGGTGATTTGATGTTTCACAAAAAAATACATGAGATGTGATGCATGAGTGGGCACATTGTTGTGATGAAGCTACCAATCACCAGTTGCCCATAGCTGTGGCCTTCTGAATCATCTGAATAGTTTCCGTGGAGGAATGTTCAAGCTTAACACAAAATTTGATCAGATTCGTTACTTTACTCTCTCAGTCATTTTGAATGCAATGGCCACACAGCATGCATGCTCACTCAACGGCATCTACTGCCCCCACTGACTAGTACAGTGAAGTCATTGTTCATGCATGCACATTCCAGTCCACTCTCCTTGGCTGCCAGGTTACACTGATGTCATGCAAACTGTTCTTGTTATATTAACAATGGTTGGACTTTTTCTGGACAAATCTTGTACATAAACAAATAAGGTGCATTAATGAGCAACAACAAACCAAAAAGAACCTAACCCAAACAATAAAGGACTATTAAGATAATAAAATTTAACTATGAGTTTTGATATAAGAATAAAACAAGTAATTCATAGTCATAATATTTTCAGAATTTTATGTCACATATGAAGCCAATTAAATCTGAGCAGCGTGTCAGGAGTACGTGGGTGAGAGGGAAAGAAAAAAGGGCCCAGCAGTGTTTGGGGTATCTGGGTAATAATGTATTTTGAGTCTGAATTAAACTGTATCTTTGTGACAGTTTTTTAGGACCTTCCAAGTTTTTCATGGTTTCCCTAAATATGGTATCCAGCACTAAAAAATAATCTGTCATTTATCTTACCACAAGGTAATCTAGGCAGCAGCAGAAGCCCAGATAAACCTAGTTTTCATGATTCCCGTGATTTTAACAGCCATTTATAGAATGAAAACAGTGTTTATTATTAAATTAGAATTATATCATAAAATCTATACACTATAAATATGTAATAATTCTAGAATGACCGTGTGACTCCAGTTGTTACAAATAAAATCAGGGTTATAAATGCTCACTATATTGAGGAGTCAATACTTTCAGAGGCTCGGGGTCAAATGGGGCAAAGGTAGTGATTTCTATGAGCCCTTCTCCCAGTGCTAATTCCATGTTTTTTAAAGGTAGAAATATATAAGAATGAGATAACAAAATGGCACTTTCATTAAAAACTTTAGGTGATATTTCTATCAACATCTCATTTTTTAAATTAGCAAGCACAGAAGTGTTCCTGAAATGGAATCATAGAGAAAAATCCTAAGACACCTCCCCCCAATCCCAATATCATAAATTCCCGAGCAAAAGTAAATGCAACAACTCAGTCCACACTTTATTTTTTTTTATTTTTAAATATGTTTTATTGATTATACTGTTACAGTTATCCCAATTTCCCTTCCCTCTGCTCCCCTCCACCTGGTGGCCCCCCTCCCTCCAGTTGTCAATCCCCTTTTAGTCTATGTCCATTGTTTGTGCATAGAGTTCTTCTCAACCTCTTCCTGTCTACTCCATTCCCTCCTACTATGCTTCTTAATTCCTGTACCATCTCCCTCCCTTACCCCTTTACCCCTTCCTGCTGATCTCCCCTCAATATGTTCCCCATACCCATAGTTCTTTTTCCATTCTCGTTACCTATTTAGTTTGCTTTGTTTTAATTCCCTAGCTTCTGTTTTTGGTTCTTGTGATGCAGTTTTCATTTTAATGTTCATAGTTTTGATCCTCATATAATAGTGGTTTGGATCTAATAAACTCTTTCAGTTTTATTTTGTCCTGGAAACACTTTCTCTACCCTTCTATTCTGAATGACATTGCTGGATAGAGTATTTGTGGTTGTAGGTTTTAGATTTTCATTACTTCGAATATTTCTTGCCAGTCCCTTCTTGCCTGCAAAGTCTCCCTTGAGAAGTCAGCTGATAGTCTAATCGGGACCCCTTTGTACATGATCTTTTTCTTCTTTCTTGCTGCTTTTAAGATTCTCTCTTTATACTTTCACTTTTGACAATTTGATTATAATGTGTCTTGGAGTGGTTCTCCCTGGGTCCAGTTTTTCTGGAACTCTCTGTGTTTCCTGGACCTGTAAGTCTGTTTCCTTCCCCAAGTTTGGGAAGTTCTGCTTTATTATATTTTCACTTAATTTTTCAATTTCTAGTTCTTCTTCTTCGCCCTCTGGCAATCCTATAATTTGTATGTTCAGTCTCTTATAGCTGTCCCAGAGGTTTCTTATCCTCTTCTCACTTTCCTTGTTTTCTGTTTCCTCTTTCCGCACTGGTTGACTGTTTATTCCTTCTCTATGTTCTGGTTTGTTGATTTGAACTCTGGATTTTATTTCCTCACCACTTGTCTCGTATGTGCTTTTGTTATTTTCAGTATGAGTGGTTTTCAATCCTTTCTTGTCTTTTTCCAAATCTTTTGTTAATTCTGTAAGCCACCTGATAACAATAGCTCTGAACTGAGCCTCTGACAGGTTTCTTATTTGTTCATCTGTCAGTTTCTTCATCTGTTGCCTGGTGAGCTGCGCCACCGGGATTTCTATAGTTGTCTGCCCCATTTTGACAGATTAGCGTTTTGCTTTGCTTCTTGGGCCGGCTATAGGGGGCAGTGCCTGTGTACTCATCACTACCCAGTGACCCGTGGTGATCCAGCAACCTTTTTCACCGCGCTGTGGTGCTTTGTCGTCACTACCCAGCGGCCGGTGGCAATCCACAACCTATTTCGCGGCGCCATGGTGCTTTGTGTGGGGGCGGGGGTCCAAGATGGATTCCTGCCATTATTCTCCACTGGGAGACCTGTGGCAATGGGGTGGCTGCTTTTCCCAGCGTTGGGGTTGCAAGCTGCTGCGGCTTGACTGCAGCCAGGATTGTTGTCCCTGCCGCTGTCCCTGGTGCTACCACAAATGGCATCGCCCACTTTTGCTCTTCCTACCTGCCCAAAGGGCGCCGCTGGTTTATAACTTTGCACCTTGGGCTTCCGTGTAGTTTTATTTTCTGGAATTTCTAGTTATCTTTTGTTTTGAGGTAGTTGTATTCCTCTCTAGTTGTAGAGGGAGACCGAGCATGTCCGTCTAAGCCTCCATCTTGGCTGGAAGTCTCAGTCCACACTTTAAAATGAACAGGACACTCAGTTTATTTCCCAAAAAGCTTCAAGATAGTTGAGAATTCCTAGATAGTTCCTGAAACATGATTAAAGTTTAGACAATTCCATTGCTGACCTCCTCTTCCAAATGTGTACTGATGATATGGAAGCAGAACATTTAGCTGACGTTCCATGGGTGACTCAGAAGCCAATTCTGCTGCATTTAATTCCAGTACAGATTTAAATTTAGCAGAAGTTAAGCTATATATTCAAGTTCACTATGTGACAGCAAAATTAGAAGCAAGCTACGTGTTCAACAAGAAGTAAATAGTTAAATACATGCATTTATTAAAAGTAACATTATAACGACACAGAAAAATCAGTATGGAGCTTGAAGCAATATGTAAATATATGACAATAATATGTGAAATTTCTGCTCAAGTGTTTTGTATAATTTTGAGTTTTTTTATTATTGTATTTTTTCCATTATCATTTATCCTCCTTATACTTCCTCCCTTGACCCCACAATCATTACACTGTTGTTTATTCCATGAGTCCTTTTTCCTCAAGCCCACCAACCTCTAACACCACCCCTATAGTTGTCATCCTGTTCTCTAGTTGTGAGTCTGTCTCTATTTTGTTTGTTAGTTCAGTTTGTTCATTAGATTCTACATATAAGCACCACTATTTCCATTGCAGCATTATTTACAGTCACCAAGATATGGAAGCAGCCCAAGTGTCCATCAGTAGATAAGTGGATAAAACAACTATGTGATATTTACACAATGGAATACTACTCAGCTGTAAAAAAAGAAAAAAATGTACCCTTTGTGATAGCATGGATGAACCTAGAGAACACGATGCTAAGTGAAATAAGCCGGAGAAGGAGTTATTTTGTTATTATTAAGTTCTAAGAGCTTTTTACATATTCTAAACACAAGCTCTTTATCAGAAGAGTTTTTTGTAAATATTGTCTACTGGTATAAAGGTTATTTTATTTTTATTTTCTTTTTTTTTTTTTTTGTCAGTGAAATCACTTTCTTCATTATTGTTTTATTGATTAAAATATTACATTTGTGCCAATTTCCCTTCCCTCTGCTCCCCTCCACCCGGTGGACCCCCTCCCTCCAGTTGTCCCCCCCTTTTAGATTATGTCCATTAGTTGTGCATCCAAGGTCAATGGGGCTCCCTGAGGGGTGGGACTCCGCTTCTGTGAGTGATTTAGAAGCCAGTCAGTCTCAGAGGGGCTCCTGGCCTGTCTGGCTGGGTGTTTATTTGCATGTTATAAATATCACTGCTGCTCGGGAGCCGGAGCTGGAACGGCCGGGGCCGGCGGCGACGGCAGCGGCACTGAGGGTGAGTCCAGGCGGGCGCGAGCGCGGCGGGGACAGGCGTGACCGGGCGGTCCGATGCGTGGTGCGTGGGTCTGGCTCTCGGTGACTAGACGGTCTGCGGGGACACCCAGTACTTGGGGCCTCCCCTGCCCTCCTCCTTCCACCTCCGCCTCCGCAGTCCTCTCTTCCAGGCTCGGGCGAGAGCCCACGACCTGTGCGGACGCCTCTCCTTCAGGTATTCTCCCCAGCCACGTTGGTGCCCCCACCCTACCCTCAGGCGTCCTCTCTTGCAGACACCCCCCCCCTATATCCCCTCCACGTCGCAGATCTCCGCTTACACCGCTCGCGCCCTAGTTCCTTCCCTCCCTGCTCCCCCGCGTGCCCCATTCCCTGTGCCCCCTCCCTCAAGCCTCCTGCCCCGGTTTCTCGCCCTTTCCACCCCTCCCCCCTCCTTCCCATCCACCCCCCCCTTCTGCCTCTTCCCTCCCTGCCCGTCTTCCACCCCGCTTCTGTTCTTAGTTCCCCATCCTTCGCCACCCTCCCAGCCCCTACCCTCTCCCAGCCTCATCCTGGAACTAAGTCTTTGCAAAAGTACAGGATAAATGTCACGGCGGAAAGTGCCTGGCTTGATCTTTTGCGATTTTCCCTAATTGCATAATTGCTACACATGGTGTCTCCCAGAAGGGGAGAGGGCCTGGAGGTTGAATCAGTCATCAATGGCCAATGATTTGGTCGATCCTGCCTTTGTAATGAAGCCTCCATCAAACCCAAATGGACTGGATTCCAAGAGCTCTCAGGTTTATTTACTGACTACTCTACTCCTGGGACCTGTGTTCCACAGCCAGCCCTGTTCTAGACCTACAGCCTCTCTAGACTCTAGACCAGCGATTTTCCATCAGTGTGCTACTCTACTCCTGTAAAGGAGGAAAGAGGAAGGACATCTCTAAAATCAGAGAAGGAAAACTCTGACTCCAAAAAACCTCCGCTGCCTTGCGGCATACCTCTTCAGGGGAAAGGCTAAGGGAGTAAACCCCGACAGAAGATCCGGAGCCGGAGTCCCTAAGGCGGTTTGACGTTGTAGTCAACACCGGCAACTCCTGCGGCGCACCTGAAGCCAAGCTGTATTGACTTTGTCTTTCCCTTGGACCCTTCAGCTGCGAAGAGAGGGGGGGTCTGCTGCATGGGCAACAGCAGACCCTCCATATCACCCTGCCCAGGCTCTGTAGCTTCAGTTTCACTGGAGAGGACACTCCAGCGTCATCGCAAGATGTCGACTCAACACGGGAGGAGACAGATACCGGTTATAAGCTCATCCGATTGGCGAAGGAAACGAGCGCCAGGGGTCTCCTCTGATGGTGGGAGAGGTCATCGCACCTCACTGGACAGCTACCGTCTCGCCATGGCTCGCCTGCCCCACTGGGTGCATGGGGATCAGAGAGGCGCCTCTCGAAAAGTGGGCCATAAAAAAACCGCACCAGTTAATTCCAAGCAAACAACAAGAAAGAAGCCTCCGGCTCTTCACCTCACTAGCTGGAACATCAGGACCATGTGCCCCGGACTTACTGCAGACCTTCCGTGGATCAATGGTGCCAGGAAAACCGCTGTCATCGATAGGGAACTGGCACGACTAAACATCGACATTGCGGCTCTACAGGAGACCCGGTTGGCCGACAACGGAACTATCAGAGAAACCAACTACACCTTCTACTGGCAAGGGAAGTCTCCGGACCAACCAAGACAGCACGGTGTTGGGTTCGCTGTGAAGAACACGCTTGTTAACTCCATAGAGCCACCCACAGGAGGCACAGAGAGATTACTTACCCTCCGATTGTCAACAACTTTCGGCCCAGTCAGCATTCTTAGCGCGTACGCCCCAACCCTCTGCGCCACCACTGAAGAGAAAGAACAGTTCTACCATGCACTGGACGAAGCGTTATCCAAGATCCCCAGAAGTAATGCTCTTTATCTCCTTGGAGACTTCAACGCAAGAGTAGGAGCCGACCACATGGCCTGGCCCACCTGCCTCGGAAACTTTGGGAGAGGAAAGATCAATGAGAATGGTCAGCGACTGCTTGAGCTTTCGTGTCACCACGGCCTGTGCGTGACAAACACATTCTTCAAGTGCAAAGAGATCCACCAGGTGTCATGGAGGCATCCCCGCTCCCGCCACTGGCACCAGCTTGACCTCGTCATCACCAGAAGAACGGATATTGGCAGCACCCTCCTCACCCGCAGCTACCACAGTGCAGACTGCGACACGGACCATGCCCTCGTGGTAAGCAAGGTGCGCATAATGCCGAAGAGGTTGCACCACTCCAAGATGAAGGGTCGCCCACGCATCAACACCAGTTGTGCCAGCAACCCAGTTAAGACCCAGCAATTCATCAACAGGATGGAAGATGCACTCGGCGAGGGAATGGTGGCAGATGACATTATCGAATCCAATTGGCCACGTCTCCGCGACGCCATATACAACTCCGCCATTATTGCTTACGGGAAGAAAGAACGGAAGAACGCTGACTGGTACAAGGCTCACTGGGAAGAAATGGAACCCGTGATTGAGGCTAAGAGGAAGGCCCTACTGGCTTACAAGGTCACGCCCACTCCCAGTACACTTCAAGCTCTACGGGTTGCCAGGAACAAAGTCCAGAAGACTGCCCGCCACTGTGCCAATACCTATTGGCTAAACCTGTGCAGAAGCATTCAGGAAGCCGCCGATATAGGCAACGCACGAGGAATGTATGAGGGTATCAAGAAGGCAACAGGCCCAATCCCCTTCAAGATCGCCCCCCTTAAGTCCAAGACAGGTGAGGTCATCACTGACCAGGAACAGCAAATGTGGCGGTGGACCGAGCACTACTTCGAGCTGTACGCGACGAGGAACACCGTAACAGACACTGCTCTTAACGCCATCCCAGACCTACCAGTCATGGAGGAGCTAGACACCCCACCTACTGCGGCAGAGCTCGGCAAAGCCATCGACCGCCTCGCTTGCGGGAAAGCACCAGGAAGCGACGGAATCCCTCCAGAAATCCTAAAGAATGGGAAACCAGTCCTGCTACAGCCGCTCCACCATCTACTCTGTCTCTGCTGGAAGGAGGGTTACATCCCCCACGATATGAGAGACGCCAACATTATCACCATGTACAAGAACAAAGGAGACCGCAGCGACTGCAACAACTACCGGGGCATCTCTCTCCTCAGCGTCGTCGGCAAAGTATTCGCCCGGGTCGCTCTTGCCCGCCTGCAGACCCTTGCTTCCCGCGTCTACCCAGAGTCCCAGTGTGGCTTCAGAGCTGGCCGATCAACAGTGGACATGATCTTCTCCCTACGCCAGCTGCAGGAGAAGTGTCACGAGCAGCATAAACCACTCTACCTCGCCTTTATCGACCTCATGAAGGCGTTTGATCTGGTCAGTCGAAGCGGACTCTTCAGCTTGCTACAGAAGATTGACTGTCCACCACATCTGCTTGCTGTGGTCATGTCCTTTCACGACAACATGCACAGCACGGTGTCCTACAACGGCGCAACCTCTGAGGCCTTCCCAGTCAGCAGCGGAGTAAAGCAGGGCTGCGTCCTCGCACCTACGCTGTTCGGAATCTTCTTCTCCATGCTCCTCCAATACGCCTTTAAGGACTGCAGCGAGGGTGTCTTCATTCACACCAGATCCGATGGCAAGCTCTACAACCTGGCCCGTCTACGAGCCAAGAACAAAGTCAAAGAGGTGCTCATCCGTGAGATGCTCTTCGCCGACGACGCAGCTTTGACATCACACTCCGAAGAGGGACTCCAGCAGCTAGTCACTTGCCTTTCCCACGCATGCAAGGAGTTCGGACTAGCCATCAGCCTGACAAAGACGAATGTTATGGCTCAAGGCACGGGGACTCCCCCATGCATCACCATCGACGGATACACCCTGGAGGTTGTCAACAACTTCACTTACCTCGGGTCCACCATCTCGAGCTCTCTGTCAGTCGACTTGGAGGTCAACCGGAGAATCGCCAGGGCAGCCACAGTTATGGCCAGACTGAACCGGCGAGCGTGGAACAATTCCAGCCTCACTGAGAAAACCAGACTGCGCATCTACCAAGCCTGCGTACTCAGCACTCTCCTCTATGGCAGCGAGACGTGGACCACCTACACAAGGCACGAAAGGAAACTCAACAGCTTCCACATGAGGTGCCTGCGACGCATCCTGCATGTCACCTGGCAGGATAAGGTTCCCAACACCGAGGTGCTGAAGCGAGCCAATATGAGCAGTTTGCATGCAGTTCTTAGCGAGAGACGCCTCAGGTGGCTCGGCCATGTCAAAAGAATGGATGCAGGCCGTATCCCCAAAGACCTCCTCTACGGCGAGCTAGCAGAAGGCAAGAGGATGACAGGGCGCCCAAAACTGCGGTTCAAAGACATCTGCAAAAAGGACATGACACAATGCTCCATCAATCTCAACACATGGGAAGTTCAAGCAGACGACCGCCTAGCCTGGAGGCTCGCGGTCAGGCAAGGTACCTCACGCGCGGAGGCTGCGCGCAACGAGGAGGCGGCCCAGAAAAGATCGAGGCGGAAGCAGCGTCAACAGCAGCAACAACGGCCATCTGCCTTCACCTGTAACAAGTGCGGCAGGGATTGTCACTCCCGAGTCGGACTGCACAGCCATTCTCGGCGGTGCAGATAGACTCTCAGGAAGCTACGCCATCGTCTCTCGAGACGGACGGCTGCCGACGACGACGAATATGTGAAAAGCATGATATGCAGTTGAATAAAACTATGTTAACCTATATGCCTAGGGAAAAAAACAAAGCATATATTCCATACCACAAGTGGCTCATCTTGCTGTATTATCTTAGTTGGGATTAAATTTTATATGATATAATGGTACTTTTATAATTTTTAAAAAATTAGCAAATCCTGAGGGTGTAATGAAGAAACATTCCACAAGGTGTAGGACCCACCACTCCTTGCCATTGACCTTCTAGTTCCATGATTGTGGGGGCATGAAGTTTCTTCTAAGAAAAAAAAATAGGGCTCTCTCACTATTGACAGTTCAGATAATTCTTTGTTGTGAGGGGCTTTCCTGTGCATTGTAAAATTCTTAGCAGCATCTGTGGCCTCTGCCCACTAGATACCAGTAACACCCTCCAATTGTGACAACAAAAAAATGTCTCTAGACATTGAAAAGTGTCTTCTAGGGCAGGTGCTCCCAATGAATTTGTGAGAGATGATCACTAAATTCCAGTCTAACTCTAATACCCTATGAGTTATTCAAAGTGAAAAGACATATTGACTTTCTAAAAAGAGCTAATTTGTAGATCAGAATCAGATTAAAGATGGAGAAAAATGTAAAACAGAGCCTGCGCAAAATGCCTTGAGCTTAATTCCAGCCTCACGTGAAGAGGAAAATGTTGCTCCTAATTTCTCAATGAAATTCATTGAAAAGAACACCAGCTGAAACTATCCCAAGGCCGGGGACTGCTTAAAGCTATGAATGAGACTGAGACTGACTTTGGATTAGTATTTAACATTCATTACAAATTATCCTGTCCTTCTTTAATCTTGAAAATAGACTATATATTTTAAATACTGTTTACCATAACATCACTGATGAAAGGGTTAGGCTTGCCACTGGGTCAACAGTTGCAATTTAATTAGAATTACACCACCCATTTTGCCCTGGCTGGTTTAGCTCAGTGGATTGAGCGTCGGCCTGCGAGCTAAGTGTCGCTGGTTCGATCTTCCAGTCAGGGTACATCAGAGAAGGAAAACTCTGACTCCAAAAAACCTCCGCTGCCTTGCGGCATACCTCTTCAGGGGAAAGGCTAAGGGAGTAAACCCCGACAGAAAATCCGGAGCCGGAGTCCCTAAGGCGGTTTGACGTTGTAGTCAACACCGGCAACTCCTGCGGCTCACCTGAATCCAAGCTGTATCGACTCCGTCTTTCCCTTGGACCCTTCAGCTGCGAAGAGAGGGGGGGTCTGCTGCATGGGCAACAGCAGACCCTCCATATTACCCTGCCCAGGCTCTGTAGCTTCAGCGTCATCGCAAGATGTCGATTCAACACGGGAGGAGACAGATACCATGTCACTCCCGAGTCGGACTGCACAGCCATTCTTGGCGGTGCAGATAGACTCTGAAGAAGCTACACCATCGTCTCTCGAGACGGACGGCTGCCGACGACGACACCACCCATTTTTCATTACATAATTCCAAAGAACTATAATACCATTGGCAAGTAAGTAGGAGGGGCTAAATTTTCAAAGGAATTTTTATATTGCAGATGTAGTGGTTAAAATACATGATAGTATCTACAGACAACTTTTATATATCTGGATTTTAAGAAGTGTTTTGTTAGATGTTTGTTTGGATGGATGGATGGATGGTTAGATGTTCAATGGCCTTGGGTGAGTAAAATAATACTATTGTGACCCAGTGCATCAGGAACTCTTTGAGAACAAATTCTCAAAGAGCGAACTTGGCACACCAAAGGGGTGCGATGAGTAGTGGCTCCCAAACTTTAGCCCGTATCAGAATCACATGTGTTGCTTACTAAAATCAGATTGTTGAGCCGCACTCTGAGTTTCTGATTCAGTAGGTCTGGGATGAGTCCTGAGAATCTGCAGTTCTAATGAGTTCGCAGATGGCGCTGATGCTCATGGTTTAGGGACGACACTTTGCAAATCACTGGGATATGGGATCTCAAACGTGAGGACAGCAAAAATCGGCGATGGTGGTTTTAAAGCTTGTAGCTTTCCCCACCATTCACACCTCTAAATGTGGAGCAGTAGTTCTGAGGAAGGCTAAGAAATCTGTGCTTGTGAAGGACTTCCATTCCCAAGTGATTTTGGACAGATAGTCCTTGAGCTGCTGTAAAGAGAGGGAAGCAGTAGAAAAGGTGATGGCATTGAAGATGAACTTGGGAATTAGAGCAGATAAGCAGAGAAGGGGTATTGTCAGAAAAACAGTGGTTGTGTTTCTTGTGAAAGAGGGTGATACACAACTCATCACCAGCCCACACAACTCTAGGAACTCTATAAATTTCTTTAATGGTTATGATTCTTGACTTTGCATCAAGACTCTCAGTTCAAGGGCAGAAAGATCAGCCATTGGCCATAAGAATCACATTATAAATGAGTAACAAGCAGAGCATATGGAGGCACTAATGCAAATTATCAATCTTTTATTTGTGCGATTCATCTGGAACTTATCAATGTGCAACACTTAGCGACTATGTAAAACAGTTGAGCCACAATTTACTCTCCATGAGGACAGCACATTACATAGAAAGTTCTCAGTAGATTTTGGCAGCTGGCTAACGATGATTCTGGGGGTGGAGGGAAGGAACATACAAACTCCCTAGACAATACTTATGATCTGAGACTAAAGTTTATTTTACAGGATAAGAAATAGATACTATCCTTAGGTCTGAGACCCCCTGTTTTCAGGCTGTCACAACCTAACATCATCCTCCTGTGAACTCCCAGCACACTCAACCCAGCAGAAACTTGGTGGGCTGGGGCTAACAGGCAATGTGCATTTTTTTTCTTACTAGAGCCACATACATTTACTTCTTCAGCCAAATTGGATCTTAAGATAGCTACACATATCTTGATTCCTCAACATCTGAAAAGCCAAATAAAAAGTCTTTCTATTATTACTGAACAATGATCATTAAAGATGGTTGCCAAAATGAGTTTCTTTTTTGTCCTTTTTTAACTCTCCAGTCATATCTGTGTTTCCTAAAAAGAGTCACATTTCTGAATTATTAGACTTTAGAGTGCTTACCTCTAACAAAACTATCACAAATGACAATTTGTTATTCTAACACTGCCAAAAATGATTTCTCTCTTTCTTTTTCTTCTTTTTAAACCAAACCATAATAAATTCCTGTCCCTTGAGGGCTGTCGTTATTCTCATATCATTAAAATAAATGCCCTACATTAACTACATCCATTAAAAAAACAAATATTTTATTCTCTCTCCTTTTTTTAATTTTATTTTTTTGTTTTTCAATTAGAGTCATCCCATTTTTCCCCCATTACTCCCCCCAATCCAGCCCACCCCTTCTCCCACAATCATATCCCTCTCCTTTGTCCATGTCCATGAGTCATTTACACACGTTCCTTGACTTTTAAGCTATGTCTATGGGACAATAAAAAAGTTGTTTTAACTAAAAATATACACACTGGAGTACCTTAATGCCATGGTACTACATACATTCAGTCTTACTGCGTATGTCTTCTGTAAGTGTTATTTTTCAACTAACGATTGATTGACTTTTTAATTCTTAATTCTAGCTTATTTTACAGAAATTTATTCCTTTATGAAAAATTCAACTGTTTTAAAGATAAAGTTCAAATATTTATACTTCAGAAATAGGGGGACAAGATAGGGATATTAGTGTTGGACCCAAGGAAAAGAAAATTTATCTAAGGAAGCTACTAAGAATAAACATTACTCATTCTAATGAATAATTGGCATGAAATTGGTCCCTTTTTCTTTTGAACTTGAATATTCTAACAGCACTCATGATATTTATGACATAGTGCTTTGAATGCTGGCATTCTGGGTGAAGGAGAATTTTGGGAGATTCTAGTTGCATAAATGGAATGGCTGAATAGTCTGTTTAGAATGTCATCCTTTTTGATGGAAATACTAATATCATATGCATCTGACTTATTTTAAACAATTAAATCCTGGGTGGGCAGGGTGTGGGGAAGCAATAGGGGAAAAAGTGGTACAACTGTAATATAAAAACAAACAAAAATTTTTAGTGGGGGAAAAAAATGAAAGCAAAATAAATTAATAACTGAGCCCCCAGAAAACAAACAAAAACAAAAAATACTATTAAATTCTGACAAATGTTATTGCAGCTTTGCCATTCAAATGTACAAAGGAGGAAGTGAGAGAGGTGAAGCTTCATCATTTCCAGGTCTCTCAAAAATAACTCATACAAAATCTTGTGATCATGAATTCAGGGGTGCTGGCCAGGCCAAGTTTTAAAGTCATTTTAATCCCTTCTTTGCTTTGATGGTCTCTATATTACCTCCTTCTATATCACACTAACCTTCTAAGTTGTGAAATCCAGATAAACCTTAAATTTGATAATATCAGGGACATTACTTAGAGCTTATATTAGCAATCTCTGTAGTGATACCTGTCACCATTTAAATCTTTACTATCAATAAAAGGAGTAGTTGTAGCTACCACTTTGAACTTGAAAAAAGTTGCTTTAGATACCAGCCTTAATATATTTGATTCTTTACTAGTGTTACAAGGTAAGGACCCAATTATCTAAAAATTTCCATTGTAACTTACCAGAAGAAAGACTTTCAATTTCTTCAGAATCCTGTTCTTTTTCATATTTAATCATTAATTTTGGTGGCATTAACATTTGGCTTGGAATGTGGGCCAAATGGTCAGATCCATTGCCCTCTAACATAAAAGATGAATCTGTCCCAGCACTTAATTCCTGGTCAATGAAGCTGTTCACTTCTGAAAAAGTATCATATGGCTCAGCAGTAAATCTAGAAGGTAAAAAGGAAAGCGTTAGGTAAATCTAGATAACTGGGGGATGCAAATTAATACTGCAGCAAATTAATATAGCTATTTAATTATATCAGAAAAAATAATTGGTAAAAATCTAAATTCATTTCAATCAAATAGTTCATGAAGATTCGTCTTACTTATTATTTAAAATGTATAAATAGGTAAATTTTAAAATTTCCATTTATCCTTCTTTTTCCTCCATCTGCTTATAGCTTATGAAGTACTACTTTGGAATATAGTAGTCCCTCTCTATATTGCGGTTCACTTATTGTGGCCTCACTGTATTGCAGGATTTTTAAAAATATTATACTTAATTATTTATCGTGGATTTTTCACAATATCGCGGGATTTTGCGGTACTATATACATATTTATATGTGTAGTATTTATGATTTTAATAATTTTTGCCTAAAATTTTTCAAAAATATATTAAAAATATAATAAATGATTCTAACATTAAAAGAATATTAAATTGAAACAAAATACTGCACAGTGTTTACAGTATGTATTTTTTTTGCGGATGAACAAATACATTATGCTGAAAACAAGATGTATGCTTGAGCTCATTTGCCTACGTGAGATTGTGCACAGCACACGATTGGCTGATTGATGGAAGGCGACCAACCAGAGCATTGTCTCGTGTATCCTGGGCGCTGATTGGCTCAGTAACCGTAGCATCAGTCTGTCTGCTATCCTGCACTGTGCACATACGTTCAGCATTTTGCTTTGTCCACTTCACTCCTCCCTCCGATCTCTGTGTGTAGTTTTGCTCTGTGGTGTTGTATTTTGTGAAATTTTCCTTAAAGACTGAATTTATTGCAAGCCCTATGATGCCACCCAAACGTTCTGCATCTTCTAAGGATTGTGACAGTGAACCCAAGCACCAGAGGAAGATGCTTACCATAAAAGAGAAGGTGGAACTCCACAACATGTTGAAGAAAGGGAGAAGCTATGCGTCTGTTGGCTGCCATTACGGGATCAATGAGTCTACAGTTCGCTATATAAAGAAGGACAAGAAGAATATCAGGTTTACGGCATCAGTGACTTTCAACAAAACAGCAAAGAGGGTGGTTACTTCCTGTGATAAGATCATTGTGAAGATGGAGTCTGCATTAGCTGTGTGGATAAACGGTTGCAGAAAAAAGAATATCTTGCTGGATACAAACACCATCCAGACGAAGGCCAAGCAACTGCATGATCATTTAGCAGCAAAAAGGGATGATCACAACAGTGATGAGAATGAAAAAGAGGACAGTGATGATGAGGCTGAAGCAGGACCTTCGAGTGCTTCTCCAACCAGACCAACCCCATTCAGTGCCAGCAAGGGCTGGTTTGACAAATTTCAGAAACGCTTTGGACTCAAGAGCATTTCTCTGCATGGAGAGGCTGCCTCTGCAGATAAAGCTGGAACTGAGGAATACGTGAACAACACATTCAAAGACATCATTGAGAAAGGAGGCTATAAGCCTGAACAAGTTTTCAACATGGATGAAACAGGCCTATTCTGGAAACGGATGCCATCTTGCACTTTCATTATGAAGGAAGAAGCAAAAGCCCCTGGTTCCGAGACCCCAAAAGATAGGGTAACTTTAATCATGTGTGGGAATGCTGCAGGCTTTATGATAAAGCCAGGGCTTATTTATAAGTCCAAGAACCCAAGAGCCCTAATAAACAAAAATAAGAATGTGTTGCCTGTGTACTGTATGCACAACCCTAAGGCTTGGATCACAAAACTCCTCACGACTGATTGGTTTCATCAATGTTTTATCCTGGAGGTTAAGGTTTATCTGGCAAAGAAAGGCCTTGATTTCAAAGTGCTTCTGATAATGGGCAATGCTGGAGGCCATGCTATCAACCTGATGTATGATGGCATCCAGGTAGATTTCTTGCTGCCGAACACCACATCGCTCATTCAGCCAATGGATCAAGGCATTATTTACGCTTTTAAGGTGCTTTACACTCGAAACACCATGCAAAACCTCATTGAAGCTATGGACTCGGATCAAGACTTCTCACTAAAGGCATACTGGTGTTAGTACACATTTGCATCCTGTCTCCAAAATATTCAAAAGGCCATAAAGGAGATGAAGAGTGAGACTTTGAATGCCAGCTGGAAAAAATTGTGGCCAGAAGTGGTCCATGATTACAAGGGATTCTCTCCTGATGAAATCCATCACTCTGTGGTGGATAAGGCCATGAAGCTGGCAAAAATACTGGGAAGAGAGGGCTTCAGTGACATGACTATTGAAGATGTAAATATCCTGATTGATGTGCACTCTCAACCATTGATGAACAAAGACCTGGAGGAGCTGACTAAGTCAGCAAGTGAAGAAGAGGATGAGGAACAAGACGAACAACAAGTTGAAGAAGAGGAGATTGGCCAAACACTTGATCATCTTGCAACCATGGTCAGAATGGTCAAAGAACTTCAATGAGTGGCTAAAGAATGGGACCTCCTTATGGTTCATTTGTTGCAGTTTGAAAATTCAATCAACAGTGCCATGTCAGTTTACAAAAACATTCTCAATCAGAAGAAGCAGCAGCACCAGCAACTCCCCATAACTGTGTTCATCACTCGAACAAAGAGGTCGGTTATGCCTATGTCTTTAGCAGAAGTAGAAGTTATGGACGAGGCCAGAGATACTACTGCGCCACCTGAAGAAGCACCTGATGAAGTGGTGCCTTTAGAAGAGCTGTAATGCTCTTCTATGCTGTGCAGTACATGCATCTCATCTTCATCATCATCAGTACTGCACAGCTAATTCATCATCTTCATCATTCAAGTTGTAGTATACTTCACTGGTGCGTACCCATATAAAATTTTACAGTACTGAATATGTATGTTGTTAATGTTATGTAGGTTCAAGAGTGTAGAATATGTTTAAGAACATAAGTAGTGTTTATAAAAGTGTGGAAAGGCTTAATAAGGGAGTGGGAAATGTTAATAAGGGACTGGAAACCATTTATAACTGTGTGGGAAGGGTTTATAAAGCCTTAAAGTATATATAAATACTAAAATGTAAGGTTCCTACTTCGCCAATTTTCACTTATTGCGATTAGTGAGGGATCACTGTAAACCAAATCTGACTTGTCACAGAGTTTTAGATAAATGACAAGAAAGTCAATGATAGGGGATTTGTAAAAGTCAAATATCTTAGAGTGATATCAACACCATAGAAAATACAAAAATAGTCATGTAACTTACCAAGAACTACTCTGAGAAGAATAAGACAATATAAAACATATCTCATTGACATCATACCTCTTAAAATACTCGTAGTCTCTACATATATATTTTAAGCATTAAAGAGTTCCCTATGATAATTTGAAAATAGTTTTTATTTAGATGATGATAGAAAACAAATTCAATATAAATTTATTCTCATTTTATTCATGTAAATAAATCACACAATTTTAATATCCATGTTTACATTTGTATTTGATACTGGTATTTAGCACCCATTAATACTACTTTAACAGTTAAGAGTTAACGAAGAAAGAAAAAAAAGTCAGACATAATACACATATATGAATAATAATTCACGCCAAGTAAAAGCCAAATGATATCACGACGCACAATATGAATGATCATTTTATAGTAGTACCGGTGAAGACAAATGGTGAGGAATCAAGTCCTCACCAACAGAGGTAGGCAAGCTGAAAGCACATTTACCTCTGTGGCATGCGTCATATTTGTCCAACATCATATTTTTTTAGTTTTCGGGAATTCCATTTTGGCAAGGTAGAATCATCCATTACATTAAATTAGTGTTTTAAATTTATGCCTTGTTGCATTTGCTTGGATTTGATGCACAAATTTGTTTTGGTCTGATAGTTGCATAAGAACTATAAGCTATGGTGGTTGAAGCTAGATTTGTTTTTTGTACATGTTTAAATAACATTATAGTATTTTGTTGGCAGTTCTTTAGGACTTGATTTTCCTTTAAATTAATTTATGACTTATTCAATGCTGGGAAATATTGCTTTGCATGACATCAATATTATAATGTCTTTCAGAAGGTGTTGGCTACTAGACACTTCCTTGCTAAACTACCAAGTAAATAAAATATAACACTAGGGGAACATGTACTTGCATGGATTCTAAGGCACCTTCGTCTTGCCATTTTGCTCCTGGATGTTAGAGACCTTATCTGTTCTGAAAGCTCTTTGCTTGACTGCCATGTGAGTGGATGGAGTAATTGGGGCCCTAAATTGGGGGTTTTGCAAGTCTCCAGTCTGGGATCCAAGCTCAGGGAATTAAAGAGAGAAGCAGAGAGCAATCAAATGGGCCACTCTCATTCTGTTTGAGGTTCAAGAGTCATCCAGATTAATTATTTATATTTTTATTTAAGATATAGTTTTAAGGAAAATTATCTACATGTGCAACTCCATTGTGGGGTCTTTTTATGCTATGTGTTGGGGTTGAAACCATGAATCATGCAGCCCCAGACTTCAGTGAGACAATAAATTGTGATAAACTGTAATACTTACCTCAGCAGATGTATAAAAATGTATAAACAGCCCTGGCTGTGTGGCTCAGCTGGTTGAAATATTGTCCCATACACCATAAGGTTGTGGGTTCAATCCCTGGTCAGGGTGAGTATGGGATCTCAGATCTATGTTTCTCTCTTCCTCTCTCTCTCTCTCTCTCTCTCTCTCTCTCTCTCTCTCTCTCTCTCCTCTCCCCTCCCTTCCTCCTTTCCTCTCTGTCTCAAATCAATAAACTTATCTTTGGGTGAGGATTTTTTTTTAAGGTACAAACAAGGAGGAATTATGGATTTTGATTGAAAGTAAAGACAGGCTTCAAAGTGGAGACAGCTTCAGTTAGGGCCATAAAAGATGGGTGGGGTTTCACTGGCAGGAACAGAGTCCTAGTGAGCATGACCAGAGACCCAGCAAAGTGAATCAACAGTTCACACAAGGCAGACAAGAATCCAGTGCAGCTAGAACCCAGCGCTTATGGTGGGAGAGATAGGAAGTGAGGTTGAGGTGGGTTGAGGCTAAATTGTGCTTTCTGTTCTGGGATAAATTTCAATGTGGGGATTTCTGAGGAAACCATGAATTTAGAGGCAAAATTGTAATAACACTCATGAGGATGTTTTAAAAACATCAATCCAGAAAGCATGCTTGATATGTAACTTCTACTACAGAAAATGAAATGCACGCAGGGGCTTTACTTCAGAGACCATATCAGCTTCCTCAGCCTAACAACCTGCCAAGTGTCCATTAACAGTCCCTTGTAAATGGAAGAGCTAACTCACAAGAGACCATTATTTTGATTGTCCTCTTTTTGTGATTTGATGAGTTTACAGGCATTCTCAAGCATCCGTGGTGGGTACTGATTGAATCCTCCTATTGAGAAAGCATAGTTATAGTTAGATTTTTAAACTAGAAATCGTGTATTCTAGGTAAAGAGAATTCCAACAGGAATCTTCTTGAAGCAATAAATGTCACTAAAATATTTCAGCAAAATTTGGCTGGGGTGAAAACAGAAAATAGTAGTAACTAGAAACAGAATTTAAAGCTTGATTTTAGAGTGGTTTGCAGTCAAAGAATTACCAAGATCAGGGAAATAGACATCCTCAAATTGTTCATTGAAGGGTTGATTGTGATACAGAGATCCATGGCTTCTATACACTCAGGTTAACATAATCTAGGGGAAATTTGATTCTGACTCTGTAAAGCTTTTTCAGTCAGACATAATGCTAACAAAGCAAATACAGAAAAGGTAATATTTTATTATATGATTCTATTTCTGTGCTTCTGCACCAATTAACACTCATTTCTAGGAAGAAAATAATCGCAGAAAGGTTTTTAGCGTACTGACCTAACTAAGTCCCTTTACCCCCTTCCCATTGTTGTTCTACAATCTGTGAAATACTGAGGAATATATCATTTCACCCCTCATTCAGGAAAACAAATAAGTTTTTATTTAAAGGCCTTTGATCATTGAATGATCCAAGACTCCATGAAAATATATCAGAGAATATTTATAATTTTACAATAATCATATTTCTCTGGCTCTTAGATGAGCAGTTTTTTTCTATTTCTTAAAATGAGACTATGTCTCCTAATCAATTGCATTTGACAGTTGCTGTTAGTGAGGCAGGAATTGTGAGGCAGTTGTTATTGTCTGTGCATGTGGGAACAGCATACGTGCCAGCACCAAAACCTGTGGAACTGGCGTCAGTAGTTTAAAAAATTCCCAGATGTATTAGGAGAGGAGTCTTTTAGCCCCTACAAACCAAGTGGTTATGGGAACACAGTGAACTGGATATTTTAACAGCATCACTCAGGTGGAAATCAAAATGAAGCAAGCTCTACATAATTACAAAGCCACTTAAGAGCCCAGTAAGTCCAGCTTTGAGTTATTTTATAGTCTTTTAAAAGTGCTGCATCAATATCAATCTTAATGGCACGAAGAACAACAATGAATGGGAAAAGGTGACTATCAATGACTCTGAGTCAAGAAATAGCTCACAAGACTCAAATTCTGAATAAGAAATTCGAAGGATGCCTTAACCAGTCTATTTCGTGGCACAAGTGATATATGATTGTCTAAAAGAACTCTTATAATTGCTACAAAATAAAACACTCTTTAAAAAGTTACTATCAACATTTAATTGGAAGCATTTTTTCTTTCTTTTTACTTAAATAATGATACATCATACCATTTAGAGTTAAAGGAATAACATGATGTTTCCTAGTGGGCTTTTTCAATCGAATATGGACCAAAGGAGAAAGGTGGAGCTCTCTCTGCAGTGAAAAACAAAGTTGCAAGATACGGTCACTATGGTGGTGTTGGAGAATCCTTAAACACCAGGGCAACTTTGGAATTCTAGGGTGGTGGCAATGGTTTCAGCAGGACCTAACTCTAAACCTGTCAGATTCCCAGAGAAATGGGGGAAAAATGGGACAACTGTAATTGAAAAACCAAAAAAAAAAAAAAAAAAGAATAGGTTCAGCTCGGATTCTGTGGAATCCTCTAGAGCCAGGTTTCTCAACCTCAGTGTTATTGCAGTTTGGGGCTGGACCATTCTTTGCTGTGGGGGCTGAGAGGGTGTATTGTGCACTGTAGGATGTTTAGCAAATCCCCGGCCTCTACCCACTAGATACCAGTAGTATCCTCTCTCTCAATTGTGACAACCAAACACATCTAAGACATTTACAAATGCGCTCTGAGGGGCAAAATTATCCCCAGTTGAAAACCACTGCTTTAGAAAGAGTGTTTCTCAAACCACTTGTGGTGAAGGGTAAAGTATTTTTATTTCTAATCCTTTGCAGACTGATACTTTTGGTTATCTTATTCAGTAAGACAGGCCCCATTGTTCATGCCCTTGTATGCCGTGGCAATGGCCAATTGCTTTAAAAGTTTCTAGATGCTTACTTGCAATTTCTGTATTTCTCTCTTCATAGCTCAGTTTGTGAACTAGGATCTACTCAATGGGGACACTGTAGTGCCTTGGCCTAGAGCCTTGCTACTCAAAGTGTCATTCTTGGTCCAGAGTATCATCACAGGGAAAACTGTTAGAAATGTAGAATCTCAGCCTCCACCCTAAACATACTGAATCAGAACCTGCATTGCAGCAGCCATGTGTTGTATGCTCACGCTCTTTGGGAGCAGCACAGGACTGACTGTCTTTGCACCCTCACCTAGGTCTCCAGGGTGGGCCATGGCTTGGAAAAAACCTACTGGAACAGAGAAAACTTTTATTTAAGTGTCATCCTGAAGACCTTCTAAGAGTGGTTAAAATTTCTTTAGGTTGAACGAGTGTGGCTCAGGACAGCTCCAATGACTCTGTGCTTTCTAAAGTGCTATGATTTTGGCTAAGAGACATTCTATCATGAAGAAAAAAAAAAAAAAAAAGGCCTCACCACATGATGACCAAGATATAAACAAAGTATAATCCTACCCCTTTTCCCAACTCACTGGCAGTCTAATTCATGTATTTGGGTTAGCTATAGATACAGAACCATGTTAGGTTATCAATATTATTAACAAACTAATTTGTTTAAGCAAACAGGAAAAACAAAATAATGACTTACGTCTGATTGTGTATACAAATGGCTTTAAAAATTTCACAATATAATCGAGATCTGGTTTATGAATTCTCCCAAGCTGTATCAGATGGTGATCAAGTGGGTAGCTGGCTAACTCCTCCACATTGTCCTTATGTGGAGAGCCCAAGGAAATCACAAATATGACATAGCCTCGACACTGGGCCCTCAGAGCCATCTTCTTTAATAATTCCCTTCTCTCATGGTTTTCTCCAGCTGAGAGTACAAAGATGACCTTATGTTTTCTCAGGTTGGGTGCTTCTGGGAAGAGATTCTCTATGGTCCACAGTAGGGCTTGGCCAATGGTGGCTTCTCTATTTAGCTGATGAAGGGAATTCTGGATGTGGTTCTTCATTAGGACTTGGTTGTTATAAGTTGTAAATGTAAACTCTGTTTTTAATGCACCCCTCTTTCTCCTAGAGCTATCCCAAGGAGAATAGCTCAACAAGGCAATCCTATCACCAGAGTCTGAGATTAAAGGATCTGAAGCAATGTTGAAGTTGTCAAGCATTGAGGTCACCAAGTCTTTCATAGCCTTAAAATGATCACTTGCTATATTCTGAGAATTGTCTAAGAGGAAGGCTACATCCATGTGTGAATCTTCAGGTAAAAGGATCTCCTTGATGCAAGCATTTGGAAAACATTTATCTGAAAATACATAGAGAGACACATCATCAGTTCAACTTTGGCACAAGACTGTTGTTTGAGATCTTCAAGTGATTCAGTGACTGATAATCAAGAATTAATAATCTGACCAACACTTCTTTAGTCTCACATCACTTAAATTAATGAGAAATTTTCAATGTCCCAACATTTCTGTAGCAATTAGCAGACAATTTGAGGAGGCCTTTGTTAAAAGCAGATGTGGGTAGCATATATACTTGAAATCCACAAATCACATCCAAATTCAGAAAATATTTTCAATACTTTAGAGGCTTTTGATACAAACTACCAAACTGTCTCCAAGAAAACACACATTAATTGAAATCTTCTAAACCAATTTTCCACACTCTATGGAAACTGCAAACATTACAGAAATTGAAACCCTGATATATGTTATTGAAAAACAGGAAAACTTAAAACAAAATTTCCAATCAAAAATAAAATCTCTGATAAAGCCTGACTTAATAATTCATTGCAGCACAATGAATTCTTCCATTGGACTTACCATAACAAAGTGTACAGCGCCAAAGTCTTTCTAATGATTCATGTTCCCCAACTGAAGGAGCTGGAATTACATGAAATGTTCCAGTGTTGTCAAACTGTATTGAAAAAACAAAAAGCATGTGCTTATTTGCTCATTTTCTTTAGTCATTATCAGGAAGCCATTGTGCACACACATTAGGGATTAGTTTAAAAAACATCCAACTAATTACCATTATCTTTTATTATAGTCCTTTGCTCTATTCAGTGCATCTTTACACATACACACACATTCCCTCTTTTATCTTAAACATAACCCAAAGAAGATTATAGAACAGGTGGCAGTATCCCTATTTTATGATGAGAAAACTGCCACAAGATAACCACCAGATTCACCGAGTGGGGCAGGTATTAAAATCTCACTCTTATTTCCAGGCCTGCAATTCTGCACTGAATTTTTACATGTTTCTGACTATGCTCCAACTGATTATACACCACACATCAGCTTCTTAAGGTGGGTCCTACAGAAACTTTACACTCACAAGTTTTCTTTGGCCTCTTTAAGTAGTGATCCCAACTATTTCCACCCTGATCACACTATCTACAACAACGTACACCTGTCAGATGTCCAGCGGACATCCAACTCACAAATTCCAATTAAAAATCTATTTCAAAAGGCAGCAGATAGAAGACACTAAGTCTATGCAAAACTCTTGTTAGTACACTGTCTTATTTTGTGTTTCTGGATTATATTTTTTGCTTTAATACCCAATGAAATGGATAATACATAGCATTTAATTGATTAATTCATTCATCCATTGAGTAACTGTTTATTGGGCAGTTACTATGTGAGGCACCATACAATGAAATAAACCTATTGTTCCCACATAGTGATGAAGGTATCTCTCAACCCACAAAGATGCTCATGCTTTTTCTTCATCTCCATTGGGAAATTAAAGGGTTAGGGAAGCCACACCCTCTGTTCCTCTGTAAAGTGTGAAATGAGCATTTAGAAATATTATAATCATTCCAGCCTTATTGCTAGAAAGTAGTTACTACATTTCTACTCTCTACTTTTTATGAAACTGGATGCTTTGGGTGTTATTTTGTATTTGATCTTGTTGGTCCTCCATGTAAAGACTAAATGCTGCCTTGGTAAGTCAAGGAAGTTTATCCATAGGAGTAAGCCACAAGTTCTTCTTTAATTGATTTATGCAACAAATATTTATTGAATGCCTATAACTTATATGTACTGTTCTAGGTGCCAGGGGCACATAAATTAATAAAGCAGATAAAACATCTACCTTACATGCTTGTTGGGGGTTATATACTATAACATAACAAATAAATTAATTATCTAGTATGTTGGGAGATAACTATATTTAGGGGGAAAAAAACGGACTTCCTACTATCCTTTCTGTCAGAATATATTATTACTCTCCCGGTGGCTCCTATTTCTAAAAAATTCTTGGATATGTTATGAACAGATTGATTCTCCCAATTATTTTTTAACAGTAGAAATATGAGTATTTGTATAAAAATAGAGCTTTATAGCCTCTTGGACAACATGATGGCTTTACATGGGTCCAGAAACATGTATTCTTAGATAATTTGAATATATTTAAAAATAGTAGAACAATAGATGGAGAAGTTCTTCATTTTGGGGGGTAAGGAGAGGGAAGCATATATTTCATAAAAACCTACGGCTCCAAAAGGGAAGGAGCCTCTACTGAGAATAATGTTCATATACATCAAATGTTTTATACAACATTGGTTGTTCAAAGATTCCCTAAACTCCATCCATCACAGGTTAAGACCAGCTGTCCAATGAGATACAGGGAGCAGATGACAGGTTTGAGAAACAGACCAGCAGAGGGCTGGTAGAGCAACACATTCACAGCCTTTCAATCAGACAGACCTGAGTTCGAATCTTGTTTATCCATTTAGTAGCTGTACAAAATGGAAAAAATCATTCAGATTCTCTGGGCCTCGGTTTCTTCATTATAAAACAGAGATAACTTTGTAATCTGATACTTTAATTACATTGGCACAACCCCACCTTGGCTGCTTCTCTAGTCCCCATCTGGCCTTCATGTGACATGATTGAACAGAAGCTCACCAGCACTGCTCTGGCCAGGGGTATGTTGATGGTATTACATGGATTGGCCATGGCATCTGGGTACCTCTGGGAAAGGGTGTAGAATATGCCTTAGAGTTATAGCAACCAGGAGTGAGGAATTTACAGTATTTATATTCCAATTCCCCATCTATCAATGTTCTTAGGTTCATTAACTCTGACACCTCTGGTTTAGCCTGTAAGCTTGCTCCCTGTCGAGGAAGAAAGCCTGAAGAGTCACAAGTGGTGTCGGTCATCAGTGAGGTGAATGCTGGGAGGATGTGGATGGGGCACCAACAGTGTGGGCTTAGAGCTTTGCCAGGAAACCACACTTCATGTCCAAAGAAGCAAAATAAGATCACTCTGACATTGCCACAGAGGGCAGAATGTAGCAAAGAAACAGATGCAAGATACGGAGCTCTTAAAACAGAGATATAAATGAAGTGTAACAGGATTGTGCACATGAGATATAGGAGGGGATGAGAGGGACAGGAAGAGACACCCTTTGCTGAGTTTAAAACAACAACAACAACAACAAAAAAAAAAAAAAACAATTCCAGCAAGCACTTTCTAAACCTCCTTAGCAATCTATTCATAATGACTTGGTACTTAAAATCAACTTTGAGAAATTTCAAGTCATCTTGGGGCAAGGACACCATGAGATAAACAGAGTCTGGGACAGTGAAGGGAACACTTAAACTAGACAAAGAGAAAGATGATTCTTTTAACCCCCACCTGGTGAAAAGTTTTCATCAACTCCCTAGACAGGAGAAATTGGAAGGTTATGTAAGAACCTCGCAGTACATTTTTATAGTTTACACTATATTTTAAATGAACCCCAATCATTCTCAACTACTTCTAAGATTTTCATATAAAGTCTTGAGTTAAATAACTTTTGAAGCATTATTATTCTATCAGCGTTATTCTATCTATCTATCTATCTATCTATAATACATTCTTTTATTCCAAAAGGTAAACTACTGCCCAAAAGGTGACTAAGAGCTCTGGAGTCAAACTTCTTGCATTTGAACCCCATTGTTACTGACTGCCAGCTGAGTGACTGTGAGCAACTTTCTGAACTTTTCTGAACTCCTGTTTCCTAATCTGTAGAATTGGGAACATATCCTGTAGGAATGTGATGAAGATGAAGTGAAATGCCTGGCATATTATGAGTGCTCCATAAACATAGGTATTTGGTAGAATAATAGTTCTGGGAAGCCTTCATTATGGAAGTCAAGGTTCTGTGCTTCAAATAAATACAATTCATGGAAAAAAAAAAACAGAGATAACAAATGCATTGACTTCAAAGAGTTGTGACAATGTGTGAGTATATATGTACATCTCAAAGGACAGTGCCTGGCACATAGCAAGAGCTAAGCAAATGTAGCTGCAATTATTACTGACTGCTGTTATTACTTGATATTAGAGTTAATGTGCCCTGGCAACAATACACCTGTGTAAACTGCAGAGGGACTCAAGAGGCCACATATCCCCCCCTATTTCCCACCATTCCCATCCTGCCAGTAGTACCACTATTTTAAAAATGAAATTGCCAAGAGAAGTTCTTACCCCAAAAGCCTCATTAAGAAAATCCCTTTCATTAAAAGCAAAGACTGTTGGACTGATATCCAGGGCACTGAGCTCCATGGTGGCCGTGATGATGGATGACTTTGTGGATGCTTGTCCATTGCTAAAAAACACAGCAACTCTCCTCACATTGGGTCCCGCAGAGGTCCGCTTGAAAATGTTCCGAGCCACAAACTTCATCGCATTACCAATGTCTCGGGCTGCTGTGGGGACTTTATGTTTTATTTGGGAAAGAAGCTGGAGGAGTTGCTTCTTGCTATGGTAGTCAGACCAACGGATGAGATAGCTGGTGCCTGAGTCATAGGAAACCACAGCAACTCTTGCTCCCACAGGGCAATTATTTCCCCTGAGGTTAAGGTCATTGACAATAGAAGTGATGACATTCTTTATTTCATTAAATTTCTGTTTTGTGATACCGTAGGACTGGTCCAGGGCAAATACCAGCTCTGTTGGATATACTGGACACTTTCCTACAAAAATGAAAAACAAAAGTATTAAGTTCTATCACTGGATCAAAAGCCTTTCCCAATCCCTTTACTCTAGTAAGGTCAGTTCACACCAAGGTCTAGGAAAATGCAAGTGTTACATACAGTGCTAGAACTGGAGGTACCTACATGTTAGCCTGAAGGTGTCGCCTAAAGGTAGAACATTAAAATTTGGTTATATAAAGTGCAGACTTCGCAGCCTCTCTTTCCCAGTACCCAGCAGGGTACCTGGTAGATTTAATTTTAATTCGTAGAGTTTCATAGGGCAAAGTTTTTGTTTTGTTTCAAAATTAAAGTGCATGGTGCCGTACTTGGTGATAAGCTCAGACTCTGCAGGTTTACTTCATCAGGCCAATTGGAGACCAGAAGCCCTTGAAGCTGTCATAACTGGCTTCATTGGCAATGTTATCCAAGGGTGACATTGTGGTATAGGCCCTGGGAAAACCATTCACAGCAGGGTCAGGTTGACAAGTGGAGGGTACTTAGTGACATGAAAGGTGGGTACATGGTAAGATGAAAGGTGTGGATCAGAGGAAAGAAAGGAGATACCACTTTCTTAAACAGGTGGTATCTATGCAGTCAGGCAACAAATAGAGCAATGGAGTATGACCAGACAGAGAACCCTGTCACTGAATCCCTAAGCAACTCAGGGCCTACTCCAAGAACAAACTGAGTTGTAAATTATGTCAGAACCTAGAAAGAGCAATAGTGTGATGGGCCCATTTTACAATCAGGTCAAACACCACATGGACAGTTGTAGCCCAAATCAGAAGATAGAAGTGTCTGCATAGAAGGAAGATGTCCTTTTTCCCACAGGGGTGAGATTTTGTTTCACATCGGTCTTTTTGGAACACAGTAATAATTTCAGCAACAAACATAGTATGGTAAGAATACTCACCTTTCCAACAAGCTATAAAAATGAGGGAGGAGGGGGAGAGAGAGAGAGAGGAGTCAGTCACACTTTATCCTTTTGGAATACAGACTAAACATAACCCAAAACAACACAATTTCAACAAAGCTTAATATTTTGTCTCTAACTGCACATGAGGCTAATGCCTAAGTTACAGGAAGCCAAGCTTGAAAACTTGAGAAAGACACACAGAATTTTATTGATTTGTGAACCTTTCTGACCTTTTCTCCTTGTGAGTCATGGCCTGCTGCAGACTTCAGCAGAATTTTGGTTGAAATCTGAAACACTGATCACTTGTCTTAGAAGCAGAATAGATGAACTGGTTAAAAGGCGAGATAGCTAAAATTCAATTTGTTTTGTATCTCTTCTTATAGCCTTTGGAGAGTCATTCAGCAAGACAAGGCTAAAATATGGGGTTTTATCTTCTTCCCTGATGAACACCTTGGGAACCTCTATTTTCCTGCAGTCCTGGGAGGACTGCCAAGTGAACTTTGTCTCTGCTACATATACAGCTCCTGTGTTTGAGTCATCTTCCAATCTAGACAGAGAAGGGAAGCCTCCTCTCCAATGGTTTCTCCTGAGCAAAATAGCATCTGGTTTCTCTAAACGATTTACTGTCAGATGAAGTGGGGAAATCTTTAAGTAAGCACAGGCCTGACAATATTTATGCTTATTTTATTCAATTCTTAGGAAGCAAATGAGTCACTCTGATACAATGAAAGGTTTTATTAGCACTGACAACAAACTGGCCTTCCATCCTGCTGTGCCCAGCAACACTCCCCTCCCAACAACCCTATTAACATCTTTCATCTTTAGCGTTAGTCCGCCAGCAGACAGCATATATAACCCATAGCCTCCTCTGCATCTCAAAGCTGAAACAGATGCCTTTTATTCTGACAGAGAACTTTTTTATCTGTCAACCTCCAACCCAGCTGTGAGGCTAGAAGCACAAGTGCTGGAAATAGACACACCTGTCTGGGTTTGAATCTGGGTAACTTTGGAGAAACTAGGTGACCTCTTTAAGAGTGTTTCTTTTAAAATTTATTTTTTTCTAAAAACCCTCTTTAATTATGCCTCTCCTTCCAAAACTCTAATAATTTGGGTCCTCTTGTTTTGTTTTCAACTACCCTCATCTCTTTTATTCCCCCCAGCTTCCTACATGTCTTATCTTATTCTGGGGTTAGGGTCCCAAGTCCTCAATCCCTGTGTGGCAGAGAGCTGCTGCAGGGTTTGAAGAGCAAACATGTTACCAGGAGTCTGATCTTGCAGGTCCTCAGTGATGTCATCATAAAATGATGTCATCTGAATTAGCTCTAAAGGCCTGTCATCCAAATCTTCATCTAAGATCCGAACTCTGGAATTCCATGCTCACTTATCAGCACCTGTCTGGTTTTAGAACTAGCCACTTTCCCCTGGCTCCCTAATTTCCTGACTAGCACCTCTCATTCAATGTTGGAAAACTGTCTTCAAATCCTAAACCCTCTAAACCTGCCCAGTTCTTTCTGCCTCCTTTGTTCTTCCTCAGGAAGTCATCATTTGATTTCACGGAGAACCAGCAACACCTGGAAGGGAGTCTGCCCACACACTCACCTCCCCTACTAGGGCTCTCTGTTTGTCCTCTCCCTGTGACCCCAGGCCCATTTCCCTCCTCTGCCCTGTGGTAGAGAACCTTTCTACTTCTCAAGCTATGCCTTTCACAGGTCCCCTTCCTTTGAATCCTTCCTCCATGAGTTTCTTCTTATTCCTTTTCAAGTTGCCCATAGTTGACAGGACTTCCTCATCTCTGCAATGCCATTTTCTGTCCTTTGGTCTTCCTGGGTTTATCCCTTGGGGTTCGGTTCTGTTTCCGCCTCCCTATATTCCCATTCTTTGGAACCTCATCTGTCCATGTGGCTCTAAGAACCACAAACCCTTGAATGACTTCAACATCTGACTTTCTTTCCCTGACCCTCACCTTTCTTACAGCCCCATTTCATCAGCTGCCTGCACTTCACTTCAAGTTAGGGCCTACACTCTGTCCCTGTACCTCTAAAATGTTCAAAGTCATCACGATTTTCTACCAGTTGATCTCCCTTCACAACCCATCCTCTGCCTCCTGACCCACAGCGATACTAAGCCTCACCCCATCTGGCCTTAAAGGGATCCTAAACTCAGTGTAGTTGTTCCCTCCTTGCCACGTGCTTGCAATGGCTACATTTTCATCTGGTCTCCTTCAGTAAAGTCTCTGACTTTTCCCATTTTACATTTTTCTTTTTTTGTTTTCTTAATTTAATCTTTATTGTACTTTTCCCCATTACCATTTAGTCCCCTTATACCCACCTCGCATGGCAATCACCACAGTTGTCCACGTCCATGTGTCCTTTTTCCTTTTTGCTCAGTCCTTCCACCCCCTGACCTCCTCCTCCCAAATAGCTGTCACCTGCTCTCCATCTACAAGTCTGTCTCTGTTTTGCTTGTTAATTCCGTTTTTACATTTTTCTGATTGTGATTCCATAAGCATGATTATAAACCACAATGCTAACATGAAGATTAATCACCTAAGATTCTACTACCCTAACACAAGTTGTTACATTTTTCTATCTTCATCTCTAGTATTTATTTCTATGTAAATATATATTTACCTATATGTAAAAATGCAGATGTAACTTAATTTTATGCTTCTTATGGCAATATTTTTCATATTTTGATTATCTTCATAAAAACCATATCTGCTTAATATTTTATCAGATGATAATGCACCATAATGTAACTATTCTACAAGTGTAAAGAATCTGAGTATACAGTTATTTTGCTCTAACGAATATTTCAACATTCATCTGTACCTATAGTTTTCCCCTTGTTTTGCTTTATTTTCTTTGGATAAATTTTCAGAAATGAGATTACTGGGTGTTTTCTACCTTATTTCTCTCTTTCATAACCAAAGACAACCCCTCCATTTGTTGACATCTGCTTTTTTCCTTTGCTGAAACTATTGTCCTTCCGCTGCCCATCACTTCCTCATAGTGGGGATTCAATTAACCAAGGAGCCTTCATTAACTAAGTCATTAACCAACTAACCCCAAACCCCCATATTCATCTCTTTAACACCATGTTCTCTCAGCCCTTTGTACATAATTGTTATATGAATGTGTGAGCTAATTCACAGATCATTTGAGTTGGCCTCTAATTGCTTCCCATAGTCATGTCTTCTCTCCTGAATGAGTTGCACCTCATGAGCTAAGTTAAAGTACATGTCATTACTTATATCCCTTTTCTCCCACCTTTGATGTGAGCTGTTCCCACAGCAGGCTCTCAAGACAAGCCTGTGGCAGAGAATGCCTGCCTTTTCCACCAGTGAATTCAGCCCACTTATCCCGCATGCCCACATCGCCTTCATCCTAAGTGCCCTCACCAGTCACTGATGCTCATCTTCCCTGACACACAGATACTCACGACTATGGTCCCGCAGGAACTGGATCAGGTCACATTGCTATAAATAAAAAAAGAAAGAGAATAAAAATGTAAGCACAGTGACCTCTGAGTGACCATAGTTATTTTCCAGTGGACTGGTTGGGTTTTCTTTTGTGAATGAGGAGATACATACGGAATATAGAGGTGTCCCCGCCATGCCTTTAGGGCCCTAGGAAAACAAAACCAGAGCAAGGTATTGGTACATGAATTGGAATCTTTAAGGTCAAAACAAAAGCAAAGGGAAAGAAAAATCTTCATTCTCTCTCTCTCTCTCTCTCTTTTTTTTTTTTTTAGTTAAAGTTGATGTTTTAAAATGTGTTTATTTTATTTCAGAAAGGCAGAAATCTCTGGATTTGAATGACCCCAATTTGGTTCTTTCTGGGAAATTTCCCAAATAATGAAGGAGTACAAATGTTTGTCACCATGTATTATTCACAATGGCCAAGACATGGAAACAATCCAGGTGTGCTTCAGGAGATGATTGGATAAAGGAGATGCAGGACATATATACAATGCAATAGAAAAGGTGAAATACTGCCATTTGTGACACCATGGAGAGATCCTGAAAATAAATGAAATCAGTCAGATAAAAGAGTCAAGAACCATATGCTTTCACTCATATGTGGGTTATAAAACTGAAAGCAACAAATGAACAAAAAAGACAAACAAACAAAAACTCACACACAGCCAACAGTGTATTGGTTACCAGACAGGAAAGGGGGTGGGGTGTAGAAAAGGGTAAATGAGGTTAAATATATGGTGACAGAAAGCCTTCTTTCTTAAAAGCACAGCTGGTAGATTACAATGCTCTTTCCCCATTTAAATTTAGAGTGTCAAGTTTATTGTTTCAGCATTAGAGCAATAAAGCTAAAGTCTGCCCAGAGCAAACTGAATTATCTTATTTCTTAAAGATATTTACACTAAAAATATAACACTTTAGATGGCACTTCTCATTAGCAAACTTAAAATTGTAAACAGCAGACTTCCCAAAGCATGGCAGGAAGGAGAGGAAATTATTGAGAACTCAGAGGTACAGATTCATTACAAATCAAGGAGTTTCAAATGCAAGCAGCAGCCCATAGCCTTTACACATGTAGAAGGACCAAAGACAATTGTGGAGGAAAATGAGTGTTACACAAAATAAAAGCAGATAACCTAATATCATAAATGCTGACAGGTTATAAGAGAAAGCAGCACAGGTAATTAGGGAGATGACTCAAGAAGTTTCCTGGAGAAAGGTATTTCTTGACAGCTTCAGCTTTTCTCTTTTCCCCATCTTCTTTCATTTTATGAGGATCAGGCTTTCTTTTCCCCTTGGCAGCTGGTTCTTAACATATTTGCGCACATGGTTCCCTTTGGGCAGCTGGTGAATGCTAGGATGCTGGCTTCAGGAAATGCTGTTACAAGCTCATACTCAAGTTCACTGGCTCCCCAGCTGCTCAACCACCAATGTCAGTGCAAGAATCTTTGTTCTAAATGGCACTGGGTCATCTGTGCATCCATTCATTCAATAACTAGTGAAATGCCTGCTGAATGCTAAAGTGCCCCTGTATGCTACTGGTGTTAACCAGAACTGTCGTTTGCATCCATGATTCTACCCACGGGAAAATATTTTCCTTCTGACCCAAATTGTGAAATTATGCATCTCACTAATGATGCTGACTCATGTCCTTCCCTTTACAACTTATGGCAGGGAAGAGAAAAGAATGCACAGCCACATAAACAGAGAGAGGAAGAGCTTCTGGCCAATAAATAGAATAAGCAGCCCAGACCTTACGGAGGATCAGACTGCAGAGAGTATGTTCTAAAGGACTTAACTGTAACTTTGAGCAAGTTTTTAAGCAGAGGTTGAGGATCAAGGGCCTGAGACAAAGAAGCCACATTCTACCAGATCAGCAGGGTCAACTACAAGACCAGGAAAATTATGGGATCCCCCCCCACACCACAACGAGACCTTCGGAATCTGGACAAGAGATAAGTCCAGATTGGATATTGGTTCACAGACTAGCTTCTCACCCACTTAACTCAGAATATTTACCAGTTAAAAGAAATAAAACACTGTATCAGAGAATCCATTATAGGTAATTGATTCTCGTTCTACTATGGATTCAGTCTTCCACAAAACACCCACATTTTTTGTTTCCCTTATAAACTCCCAAGTTAAAGGACTCCTTCAGGTAGTCAAAACATATTCACAAAGCACAGAACAAGGTAAGCAGTTTCTCCTCTCCTTACAAATACTGCCTGTGCGTCCTGCATATAGAACAGAAATGAGGGCACTTTTAGTTCTTACCTGACTGTGCTTGTTAGGAGAGAGAGATATGTAAATAAATCATTACAATAACATAAGAAAGACTAAAATAGAGGCACAGATATTTCATCAGAGGGAGATGTGCCTGACTCTGCCCAGGAATGCTTCCAGAGGTGACATTTCTCTTACAATGCAATCATAGTGGAAAGTTGCAGTTATATTTCCAAGTTTCTCTCAAGTTTAAATTTTGAGGATAGGAAGGCAATATGAATGGTTTTGAGAAATTCTATTATTTTACCTAGCATAATGGAACTTTGCCAGGATATTGTTATGAAGCTTATGCAATCACTTCCTTATTTTTTAAACTTCAGTAAAAAAATAACAGTAACAGCTAATATTGGCATTGAACTTTAGAGTTTACAAAGAGTGCACACTTGTGATTCTGTGATCTCCTCAGCTACCTTTTGGGGTGGTTAGCACAGGATAGGTCATCTCCGTTTTAGAGGTAAACTGAGAGACTCAGGGACTGGCCCAAGAGCACACAGCTAATAGGAAGCAGAATCTGGACTTGAACCCAGGGCTTCTGACCTTAATTCTGTGACCGTTCAATTGAACATCCTAGAAACCAGGATACTATATGTGACTTAGTTCTCATGGATATACTTACTCTCTGTCCAGGAGGTCCGTGAGGTCCTTGAGATCCATGTACACCTTTCAAACCTACAGTGCGCTATGGGTAGAAATATGTGTTACTTTCCACATCATCTAGACATGGCACTACTTCAGTTTCAATGTGACTTTACAACTAAAAATAATTTTCTAAAGAAAGCAACTATTAGTTCAAGTTAATTCCTTGCTTGTAATATAAAAAGCCATCCTTAATCACTGGAAAATATCTATTTCCCTCTTAGCCTCTTCATTTAGTGATATGCTTTGCTCTGGCACTGGCTGTGCATTTAAATTTAAAATAGTTATAAGCTAGGATTGGTGCTAAAAAAAAAAAAAAGAAAAGAAAAGAAAAGAAAGCCAATATACTAGGGTGCACAGAAATCTAATAAAAAGTAAGCTCGCAACTGCAAAGGGCCAAATACAAAATATAATTGCCCACATACATAAGAGGACATGAAAGGCCTGCATCATTCCCATATGTTAAGGTGATAGGCATGGATGCTAATGAAATATATCCAGCCAGACGGAAAGTAACTGTTGAATTGCATCTCTTTCACGTTGATAATGACTACTGATACAACACTCAAACTTTAAAATGAAAGGACACTTGTCTCAGCATTTTGTTTTTAAGTAAATATAACATTTTACTTTGCACTTCATTAATTAGAAGATTTCAACAGCTTTCCTTTTAAGGTAATCCCAGATGACCTTGGTTGTGGGTAGTGAAATTGTCAGAAAACCCACAGGGACACAGTGGAAAGATGTCAGCTTTATTTTCACTCACAGGATCAATATTCTGGGCTGTCATGTGTACCTTAGAAAAGACTGGAAGACACTGGCAATCCTTGGAACAGCAAGTTATCAATCTGTAAATCTTTATACTAGTCCAGAGTCATGGAAACGTAGGTTTTTAGAGCTGAAAATGACCTTTCATGTTATTAAGTTCACCTCTCAAGTTGTAGAAACAGAGACCCTGAGAAGGTGTGTTGAAGATCAGAGCTAGGAAGTGACATTTCAGATGTCCTTGGGATGGAACAATAATCCACATTTATTATTATAACAGAAGAGACAGAGTCTTTCAAAGAAAAATGTTTGATCCTAGAATTATATGCCACTTACCCTTAGTCCCCTAAATCCTTTGTGCCCGGGTGCCCCAAGAATTCCAGGATTACCAATTTCACCCTGAGGATTCAGATATAGGAAATCAATCTTTAATCATATGTTAAAATATTTGTTGTGAAAGAATAAAAGTATTTCTCTTCAATCTAAAACCTAATTGGTCTTATAACTATACCAGATATTAAAGACTAAAAGTCATCTTCTCCTATCATTTGGAACAAAATCATTGATATACTTAGATATTCTATAAACTATTTTAAATTTTCTAAATTTATTTTAAACACGTGTAATGGCTATCTAATAAAAATATCTAGGAAAAATGCTTGAAAATCAGGGAAAACATGTTGAACATTGACTACATAAAATACTAAATAGTGCATTACTTCCTAAGTTTATGAATCATTTCTGAAAATGTTGAAGGTAAAAAAATAATAATTCTGACATTGGTAGGACTAATTTTAGCATTTATTTATCAATATGTTAATTTCACATTTAACCCGACATAGGAATTGCTGTTTTTCTCTTTTTATCAGTAAATTAGAAAATTGGTTCTCTACTATGGGAACTCTTGTTCTAACAGTTATTTATCTAGTCCCCTTTTGTACACTTCTCTACATAAGAAAAGAATTTCTTTTGGTAATTTACCAATTAAAAGCACTTTTGTTTTTTTTCTCTAGGCCCTTCCCCTTCTTACAAAAAGCACTTTTAAAAAGATTAAAATATTGTCTCTTTTCCTATAGTTGATTTGATTTTCTTAATTAGGCACCTTTTAAATCCATATTTTAAGCTTTAATTTGAACAACAAATTAAAAATGTGGAAGATACTCTTCTAGGCACAACACTTTTTTCAAAAGAAAACTTTATTACGTAACTTCTGTATATAAAACAGATATAACATGATCTACTCTGGTTGAAATGGATCTACTCTGGTTCAAGAGCATGGAGATGGATTTCAGTCTGGGAGGTGATGGGAAATTTTGGAAGATGTTTGATCAGAAGAGTGACAAAATTAAGGCTATGCTTTGGGGGAAAACATCAAGCGACAGCAGTATTCGGGATTAACTGAAGCAGGAAAAAATGGGAAGCAGGAGATCAATGAGAAGAATATTGTAATCTTTCAGGTGAGAAGAAATAAAGGCCATGAAAATGAAGGACAAGCTTTGAATGAGATCACTGTGGCAGAGAAATCAAGAAGAGGACAAAGGACTAAACTTGAGAGGATAACTAGAGTTAGGGTTTTTAAGAAAAGGGACATGAGGCAAGGAAGAACGGGACGATCTTCCAACTTAAAGATTCATAGTGTTAAGTGTGGTCCTTTTTCATGAAGCTCAGGTAAAACAACTGTCCTGCTTTCTGTTTGTTTTATTGAGGTCTACAAGCTTATCTCAATTCTCAAGTAAAAGGGTAAGATCATGGTAATTTCAAAAGAAGGTCATGTGCACAATACCTTTGGCCCCACTTCTCCGGATAATCCTCCTAGGCCCTATAATTTTAAGCAGAAAGCATAAATAAATCAACACAACACTTCTAAAGTATGATCATTTATTCTGGTATTATTTAGGTTTGATTCATCAATTAAGGAAATAATTGTTTTCCATATTTACCTTTACTCCTTTTTGTCCCACGTGACCATAGCCTGGAATGCCATAATCTCCCTGTGAACATATCAGTTCATTTTAATTTCTCAAAACTCAAAATTAATTGCAGTCTATACTGGGGAGGTTATAATGCCAGGGGAGAAGCACTGGGGACTTCCAAGTAGAGGGGGCCTTATCAGTGACCTTGAACTCTGGAAACATGCTTGTTGTTGGATTTTCTTCACTTCCTGTCATGCATCTGGCACGTTTTTGGCCTGCTCCACTTTGCAAACATTGCAGGAGACAGAGGGGGTGTCATTTAGGACTTAGAAAGTCAATGGCTGTGACTTGCCTGGAGAGTTAGCAGCTGATCCAAGGGACCGAGGTGAGGAATTTCCCCCAAAAGAATTATAAATGGCCAACAGACATGGGAAAATGTCATCCTCACTAGTAACCAAAGAAATGCAATTTGAGACAGTAATGAGATACTATTTTTTTGTCACTAAAATTGGTAAAGATAAAAATAAGAAAGTGACAATAGATGCCACCTCACATCGATCAGAATGGCCACCATTTACAAATCAACAAATAACAAGTGCTGGTGAAGATGCTGAGAAAAGGGAATCCCAGTGCACTCTTGGTGGGAACACAGACTGGTGTGGCCACTGTGGAAAACAGTACGGAATTTCCTCAGAAAACTAAAAATGGAATTGTCTTTTGACCCAGCGATTCCACTGCTTAGAGTATACCCTAAGAATCCTGAAACACCAATTCAAAAGAATCTATGCACCCCTATGTTCATAGCAGCACTGTTTACAATAGCCAAGTGCTAGAAACAGTGTAAGTGCCCATCAGCAGATGAGTGGATCAAAAAACTGTGGTACATTTACACAATGGAATACTATGCAGCAGAAAGAAAGAAGGAACTCCCACCTTTTGCCACAGCATGGATGAGACTGGAGAGTATTATACTAAGTGAGATAAGTCAGACAGTGAAAGACAAATACCATATGACCTCACCTATAAGAGGAACCTAATGAATAAAACAAACAAATGAGCAAAATAGAACCAGAGGCATGGAAACAAGGAAAAGACTGACAGCAACCAGAGAGGAAGGGGAAGGGCATAAAGGTGGAAAGAAGGGGAAGGGACTTAGTCAAGGAACATGTATGAATGACCCATGGACATGGACAATAGGGTGGAGATTGTCTGTGGGAGGAGACGGTGGGCTGGGCAGAGGAGAACAAAGGGGGGGGGGTTGGGACAGCTGTAATATGACAGCAATAAAATATTTATTTAAAAAAGAAATAAAGTTGAAGGTTTTACCTAAAAGAAAAAAAAAAGTGACAATTGCCATTGTTGGTACAAATGCCCTGATGCAAGCATGCTGCTGCCTAACACAGGGGTGCATATATAATTGGAGTTTTCCTAAGGGCACTTGGCAATCAAGTTCAAACCTTATTTAGATCTGTATGTAATCTTTGACCCAGCTGGGGTACATCTCAAAACTTCCATGTAGAAATAAATTATAATTTTGTTCAAAAAAATTTAGTTAGATACAAAAATGTTCATTTCTGTTGCTGTTTACCACAGTGAAAAACTAAAAACAAACTAAATACCCAATAATAAGAAATTGGTCAAATGAACTAAGGTACATACATTCAACAGAATATTTTGAAGTTATTAAAAGTGACATTGTGGGGGAAATGCAATGACATGGAAATATGCTCCTAATGCATTGTTAATAGGAAAAATAGAGGAATTTTTTTTTTGTATCTCTATAGGATGTTAATGATAGATATCTCAAAATGGTGGGATTATAAGTAATGTTTTTCTTCCCATTTCCCATCTTTTACTCTTGGTAAGTTTTTAAAATAATATCCATGCATAACACTATTTTTTTTAAAGGAATAAAAAGATTGTTCCAATATTCGATGCTCCATTGGTTGAGACCCTTGTACAGCTAGAGCCACTGAAACAGATGCCCATTTCTTGGCCCTGTTCCCGTCTGCTTGTTATCACCTTATAGATTTGCAAGAAGGGGAGAGAAATGGGCGGTGCTCTTTTTTAGCTGACACGTGTCTATATGGCCATATTGGTTGTTAAAATATTGAAAAGGCCTGTTCTAATTTATCCATTACCCCCTCTGGATGCCCCCTTTCCCTCTGGCTGCTCTCCCTTCTTTAACACTAGCTATAAAATGATAGCTGCAGGGGATGGGAGAAATGTCCCCACATCTTCCCAGGAGGTGCTGAAATGCCTTCACAAACCCTGATGGTGTCAGCCTCCTTCTCTTTGCCCCAGACTGAGCACTTGGATCTGGGAGAGGGTCAGGGTCCCAACACCTCATACCTCTTTTCCTTGCTGTCCAAGTTTCCCCACTCGCCCAGGATTCCCAGGAGTTCCAGGTTCTCCCTAGTAAATGGGAGAAGAGTGTCAGATTGGTAAAATCAAACCCAGCTCCCACTATAGGAAGGCCTGTCCACTAGAAGGGAAAACAGAGTTCTCAATGCTTGTTAGGAGATGGGGTATAGAAAACAAATAATGGTCCTCCCCAAAACAGACAGAAAACATCAGCAGAACCAAGGCTGGACTTAAGTACTGCTTCCCCAGTGTTATAGAAGGCCCGAAGTGGAAGGCAAAGAATGGAAAATTTAGGGGAAGTTATTCATTTGCGCAAGCAACAATTGTTTATTGTTGTAGAAAATAAACCATTGAACCAGATAGGTGTGGTCCTGGTTGGAAAGAGAGACAGATAGACTATACTAAGCCTGTGTAATAAAGTTCAGGGTGCTACAACAGCAAAGAGAAGGGGAATCTAAATTAGATTTCATTGGGCTGGGAGGCTGGCTGCCTGGAAAAAAGGAGTATGGATGCTGAGGTTTGAAGGACGAGTTGTGTGCGCTGGAAGAAGGATCAAGGCATGAGTGAGAAAATTCCAGGTAGAGGGAAGGCATTGGTGAGAAGCCTGGGGTAGGCACACAGGAGGGAGAGGAGCTATGAAGCCTTAGAATTAAATAGGGTCAATCAGAAAAGGGTCTTCTAAGCTACTTTCTAGCCTGGAGATTTTCCTAAGGGCCCTGGGGAAGTTAAGGTTGGCTTCATAATCTGTGGGGCTCAGAGTAAAGTGAAAGCACAAGCCTCTCGTTCAAATATTAAGACTTTCAAGAAGCTTATTGCACAGCATTAAACCAAGCATGCAGCCCTTCCAAGATAGGCCTGCTATGTGAACGCGCAGGTTCCAGGTCCCTGAGCTGGCCCTGCGGGAGGGAACTGCTGAGAGGTTTGCGAGCAGATTGGTGAGATATTGAAAAGGCCAATAGTGTGCTCTCGACAACCTCCAACAGAGCCACCTCAGCGAAGGCAGGCTGAGTTGAACAGAGACCTACTTGCACAAGTAGATTTGAGTTCTGACCCTCCCCCACCCTTGGCCCAACTCTGCCACCATGTGCACTCATGCATCCAGGAAAACAGGATGTTGAAATGATTTTTCAGAGTTGTTTTATGATGAGTGAGATCACGGTGTCTCCCCTAGTGAAATGGGGCAGCTTCAGGGAGAGGTAAGCAGTTACCCTCAATGGGAGGAAAAGAATGTATTAGGACCACATTATTGTCTGGGTCGATGAATTATTTTGTTTGCTTGCTTGTCACCAGAGGAGAAGGATAAGAGGGTCAAATATATGGCGATGGAAGGAGACTAAACTTTGGTAAGCACAAAAAGTAATACATAGATGATGTATTATAAAACTGTAAACTTGACACTTATATAATCTTATTAACCGATATCACCTCAATAAAGTTAGAAATAAGTAATTAAATTAATAAATAAATAATAAATAAACAAATAAAATTTAAAAATCCCATCAACCTATTAGCAGAAAGCTGATGGGTGGTTAATGGTGCCTGGATTCAAACATGTGAAGAATGAACATGAAGATCAAGAAAAAAAAATGGAAATAGTTTTCCTCTCAGTATTTGAAACCTATAAAAATAACACCTACCTTTTTCCCCACAAGCCCAGGTCTTCCAACATTCCCCTTAGCTCCTTTTGGCCCAGGAGAACGCTGAAAGAAAATAGAAAATGGTAATTTTGGCGCTGCAGCAATTCTTAGAAAACCCATTAGATCAGGTCTGCTTTTCTTCATGTCATTTCCAACAACTCCCTGATGCTTTCTTAATAAGGAACCCAGCCTCCCAGGGGAGAGAGACGTCTGGGCTGAAACCAGGACTCAGGCTACAGTCCTGGTAGGAGGACCACATGTCTTCATCTGCAAGGACACCACTGTCCACATGGGGCCTTATGAGAAACAGAAAAGGTGCCTTGGACTTTATTTCTGAAAACGGCAAATGAGCTGTAATGCACTGATTTTGTTAGAACAAGACAATGCCCTGTCATCGGCACGTATGTGCACTGCACTGTGCACACATGCAAAACAGCTTGCTGAGTGTGTTTCAGTTTCCTAATCAGGCAAAACGATCTTCCACAAACATGCCAGGAAGAGAACTGAGCAAACGCTGGTATCCCTAGCCTTCTGTACTCTCACCAGCTGAGTGGAAGACTTGAACAGATTCAGAACATTTTTCATATGATTCCCTCACCACCTAAATTCTCATTACTCATTGTCAGAAACTCGGGAACCAAATAGATCCAGAGGGTGAATTCAAAGCTGAACTTGGGAATTAAATACATTTGAGTAGTAATAGATCTTTTTAGAGGTGATTTCAAAGATCTACAGTGGATGGAAATTTGCATGGTCCAGAGAATTCTTAAAAGTTAGAAAAACCAGAATAATGTATTAGGTTTTGAAATGTCCATGAGTCAGCAAGATTTGTACTCGGCCAAATGCTTTCCGCAGGCTGATACAATGGGTCTGTGCTTTCTGTATGAAACCCCAGTGGAGGAGAAAGGGAAGTGCTTAAGCTATGCACAAGGATTCTGAGCTATGCTAAACACCTGTCCCAAATTTGTCCTGAGTTAACCCAAAAATGAAATACTCCCTATGCAGACAATATAAAATAAACTATATGTGAAGATGTTTCTGAACTAAGGAGGAAATAAAGATTGGAGGCATCTAACATTTCTGAGCCACTCACCTGAGGTCCTTTAAGCCCCTGGCTTCCCTTCTCTCCTCTGGCGCCAGGAACTCCATTTGGCCCCTTTTGTGGTAACAAAAGAAACACAGTGCAATGAAGTCCATGAGAACTTACTTTCGTTAAGTGTGCTTTTAAAATGTCCCCATGTTAAAGCATGGAAAAGCCATGGTCTAACCCTTTCAGCAGCCTTTTCACACTCAGATTAAGCATTGGTTAGAAAGGAATTGAGTAGAGACCCAGCCTCAGGAGTACAGATCTTACTGAGGAACTCCCACCTTGGGTATAAAACCTTCATCCCTCACTGACAGGGAGAATGGAAAAGAGACTGAAGAGAGACATTAAACCCACAGAAGAAGGAAATAAGACACAAACAATGGTTAAACAGCTCGTTTTATGGGACAGGTTTCCTGGGCCAAAGTGTTTTCAATGTGTAAAATAGAAAGCAAAATCATTTCAGGTTAGCACAAAAGGACATTTTAGCAGAGACACCATCAGAGGAATTAAAGCACATTTTCTGCCAGGTTTACCATCAAATGCATGGTTCTCCTATGGTTCTACCAGAAGGAAAACTAAAGGGCTAGCCTTGAGTCACTGCCAAAGTATCAGGACCCTGGAGCAGCTGAGGTAATGTCACCCCTCTCCTCGAAAGGCCTGGGGATGGATCTACATTGGTCTTATGGTTATTTAATCTAGGGGACCTGCTTCCTGGTGGTTTGGTTCAGGGACTCCAGACCAACTCAAGAGAATCCCAAATTCCATCTTAGCATTAATAATCTGGAACTTTCTAGAAGAAAAATGAACTCTTGGGAAGGTCTTAGAATGGACCCATCTACACAGGCCCTCCCAGACAAGTTCTGGCTTAAAGTGGACTCCAGATGGTGATGAAAAACCTGCATGTTACAAAGCCATTCTCTGGGAATGACCCTAGCATCTTTCTGACATGGAAGAGAGAGACAGACATACTCTGGCTCAGATGCCCATTTCACTAATGATATGACTAAGAAAAAATACAAATGGCTCACATAAAGCCCTATTAGTGATATTCCCAAAGTGCTGTCACCCCTATGGAGTTAGCTTTAGGTGAGTTGAATAACAGCTTCTAATTCCCAGCTTGCTTTCATGGGAGCCTGACTGCAGGGCCTCAGTTAAGGAAACTCAATTTTTTTGATCCTGACATTGATTACTAATATAATATTAAGGTCCTAATAATTCATTATTACATACATACAGACATAATACCAGATGAGCACAAGAGCATGACTTTATCCATGACTGCAAATGTAGGAGTAGGTTAGATGGAGCAACCCCCGCCCCCACACTGTGATGGGAAATGGAGAATTCCAGAGACATGTACCATGGGGAAGGTGGGGGCAGATTACAAATTTCTTAGTTATTTTTATACAGAACGACTTGCCATCTTCCCATCAGAACAACTCAGCGTTGTTCATCAATATTTATGAAATATTCCAACACACCTGTGGGCCTTGTAATCCTTCAGCTCCCTGGGGACCTGTAGGTCCAGGATTTCCCGGCTTCCCCTGATGAATGAGAGTTTTCAGTATAAAGCTTTTCTTCACATAGTTCCCATCTAGAACTTCTCTTGATAGTACCTAGTACTACGGTACACAAAGGTTGTTTCCTATTCTAGTAAAAAATTTTACTCTATTGCAGTCCATTCCCAGTGCACATACAAAACACTCAAGTGCACAGCATCGGGGATTGCACGGGTCCTCTTTGCTCTGAAGTGTCTGTGAAGAAGGCTTTGCCATACTTCAGGCCCGTCCTGTTCCTGGCCGTTGAACTGATCTCCTCCCCATTCTCATCAGGAGGAATCATGTCCAATGCTCACACTTCCTACAACATCCTTGTCAAATGCTCACTCATTCCCAGTGCATTTGCATGTGAGAATCTCCTTGGCCTCATCTACCAGAGAGAACAGGAAACAGAGAATACTCACCGGGGTACCGGGATTCCCCCTTTGGCCTTCTCTTCCCTGGAAGAGAAAAAGCAAAGTGTTAGTGTATGGATGCCCGGATGGCGATTCCTTAGAGGCAAATCAGCCTCCTCATCCTCTGATAGACACATACGTAACGAGCAGCTCCAAGTCATGGCTTTCTTCAGGCCCTTTCCGAAGACCAGTTTTCATGAGGCAGGCTGTTATGAATTAACATTTGGGGGATTGATTGCAAACCAATCTAACAGTCATTATAGACCCCGCTTTAGTCTGATAGCCTCTGATGATGATCCAGGAGGCTGTCTGGAGAATCAAATCATCCTGATGAACCTCTCTTCCCCTTTTCCTCTCCAGCAAACCCCACAAAGCACTGTCTGCTAATCAGTGTCTGCTAATCAGTGTCTGTTAATCTGCTTCCTGTGTGAGAACAACCTGTGCCACACCCATCTTTCCATCCTGGGCCCCTGACTATGTCTTGGGGAAGAGTAAAAGTTGTTAGATACAGTGCTCCCTGTGGAATTCTACAGGGAGGAAATGGCTGATGGGGTCTGTTCAACCACACTGCCATCCAAATGGCATTTCCAGGTTCATCTGAGAAAAGATGGCTCATCTCTGAAACTGAAATCAGTCTGCATTTACCCAGAAGCGATTTTGTGTTGCCGGCTCAGCTCTCCACCTAGTGGCTGTCTTGGCCACATCCTCTCCTTTCCAGAGAGTAGCCAAGCTAGAAGATGTTTCAGGTCCCAGCTCTTAACTTCTTTTTTCTCAAACAGCAACTACAAGGTTCACACCCTCACCTCCCTACCTACGAGCCCTGCCTCTCTGAAAGAGCCATGGAACAGCTCAACCACCAATTTACTTTGTGTCATGATAAACAACTATGATCACTTTAGATACAAAACAGTATTTAAAAAAACTCTATTCCCTCATTCCTTCATTCCTTCATTCATTCAGAAAGGAAGCTGTGGGAATTGTTATTTCAAAAGGCTGACCACCTTCTGAAGTTCCTTAGAATAAATTACCTGACCAAATACCACCTCCACCAGGTTTGCTGATGATTAGAATGCCTCCATTGAGGTTGTGTCCCTTAATTCAGGTACTCTTTGCTTTGTATTGTTTTGTTCTGGTTTTTGGTTTCTTTCTGTATTCATTCAAGTTCTGTTTCTTGTTATTCTATTACAGTTGTCCCAATTTTTCCCCCTTGACTTCCTCTGCCCAACCCCACCCCTCCACAGTCAATCCCCTCCCTGTTGTCCATGTCCATGGGTCAGTCATACATGTTCTTTGACTCGTCCCTTCTTCTTTCCACCATTATCCCCCTCCCATTTCCCCCCTGGCCACTGTCAGCCTGTTCCCTGTTTCCCTGACTCTGGTTCTGTTTTGGTACTCTTTGCTTTTAAAATGCAAATACTCTTGGGAGAAGGACCCCATTATTCAGTTGTCAGCTGTTTGTACCTTGATGTGACTGACAATAGAGCTCTTGGCATATGAAAGCAAAGAAGAAACAGTAAAGACATGTTGAGGCTATTGTTTCTATGATGTCATAATTCTATCTCCATTAAAAAGGAAGGACTTAGCATACTCTGCATTCAGACAGTTTTGTACAATGGTTGGGGGGTGTCCCTAGCATTCAGGCAGTCTTGAGCTCAACCCTGCCCTTTCTAGCCTGTGTGCACAGAGCATTTGCACAATAAACTTCAGTCAGGGTGGTTAGGAGCCCAGACTCTGGAGAAAAGAGGTTACATAGGAGGATGTAGATGAGTGGAAGAGGAAGGTGGAGAACCTCCTGTCCTTGGGGTGACTGAGAGTAGCGATCTTCAACCTTTTCCATCTCCTGGCACACATAAACTCATTACTAAACTCATTACATTGCCAGTGCACATAAAAAGCACTCAAGTGCACAGCATTTGGGATTCCACGGGTCTTCTTTGCTATGAAGTTCTGTGGCATAACAAAAATCTATTATATTTTTTGCGCATCCGACAAAAAAATAGGTATAATTCTTATTGATTTACAAAAAAAAAAAAAAAAAAAATAGTAATTACCTATCCTTTTTGCTCCAACGTGACTTTTTAAAAAATCAGGTGTCTATACATGTATATAAGGATTTCTGGTACCAAAAATTAACCAGTCAGATGCAACCTTATTATGCGACATGACCAATAAGAGGTGACTCTATTATATGACCTATATATTTATGGTTCAAGACAGGGCATTCATATCAGGTGCCTATTGTCCCTTTGGCTGTTGTCATTTTTAATTTGGCAATCTAAGTGGAAAAAGGTCAGGTATCACATATTTTAAAAATTCTTGCAGCAAACCAGTTGAAAATTGCTGACTTAGAGTAATTAGCTGGTGCATCCAAGTAGTAATCCCCTGCTCCAGCCCTAGGATCTCTTTTTAAAAAGTCATCTACAATAGTGTCACCAATAAAAATAAAGTTAAACTTAAAAATAAAGAATAAAAATAAATAAAGCCACGAAAAAATAGTTCCTGGTTGATAGGGAATTATAAAGTTATTTCAAACTAAAACTATTTTCTCTTAAACCAACAAAAATACATTTTTAGCTTTACAATTTGTAGCATTTAGTGCATCTCACTGCTCTCTTGCTTCTTCTGATTAATTTTAATTCTCTTGTGTAGAAAAGAGGGCAAAGTCCCAAAGAATTTCACCGGAAGCACTGGGAAGACTGAGCCATCCTACTGTAGTTCCTTTGCCTTAAGAACTATGATTCAAGATAAACAAAGGCAAGAGAAAATAAAAACACGTTTATCCACTATCTATCCTGAAGAGAGAGGCAGTCAGCTCCAGCCTTCTAAGTGATGAGAAGATTCCAAGGTTGTAACAAAAAAGAAAGCCAAGTATTTTCCATTCCCTCTTGAACAAAATTCAGGGCTACATCTAGGACATTGTACATTATTCTCTTTTTAGGATCTCCATTCTGAGAATGTGATAAAGGGGTATAAGTATCATCTCTCACTTTAGTAGTCCACAAAGAGAAAAGTTATTTCTTGGTTTTTCCTTAAAAAGAAGGGAAAATCTAATATTATTGTTTCAGGCTTGATTTCACATGAAATGCTATAAAGTTACAATAGGATCTTGAGATTGCCACTAATTGCCAGTGTTTGGGTTCACTCAGGAAGAGTTTTGCTGTTTCTTCTTTCCCCTGGCCATATATGAAGAGCATCTACCCAGTCTGTAACATTTATATATAAGCCCAAAAGTGCTAAGCTACTGGAGGAGGACTTTTGCATTAAAGTCATTGACTCTCTTCAAAGACATTCAAAAGCTTTTGGGAAGTAGAAAGGAATAAGCAAACTGTCACAGTGGTTCTCAAACATGGGCGATTTTGCCCCCACCCTACCCTCCACCATCTACCATTGACATTTGGCAATATCTGCAGACATTATTGGATGTCACAACTAGGGGGAGGAGGTGCTACTGGCATCTAGTGGGTGAAGACCAAGGTTGCTGCAAAGTATTCTCTAATGCACAGAAGAGCCCCTCATAACCAATTATCTGGCCAAAAATGTCAATAGTGCCAATGCATCAGCCCTGGATTAGCTGACTCTGCAGCAACAAATATTCTGAATGCCTCTGTGGCATCTTCAGGTGATAAGGAGGAGAAATAAACATCCATAAAAATACTTACCCTCATTCCTTTGGAATTGCGGTTGCCTTGTGTCCCTTTCTGTCCGGGTCTGCCCTAGAAATACAACAGTTTCCCAACATCATAAAGCAAAGATACTAAATAAATTACAACAGCATCAGCATCAAAACCTCAAGCACTATTAAAACAGCAGACCTAAAGTGTCATACTATAATCTTTCTGCATATCAACACCATTGGTTATATATCCACTCAAGAGGAAAATGGTACAGCAGCATGTGAGGCTACTCCCAGTTTCCCCATATGTCATCTGCCAGAAACAATAATTTTGCCCCTAGAAATGTAACCTACTACAGACATAAGGCACTTTTCAATGTGAACTTAAGGGTGTTTGTTCCATTATAGAGGGATTACATATTTTATTAAATATTTAATTTAGACTTTTTGAACGCCTCAGCTCAGAAACAGAATTAATCAACTCATATGTAAAACAGATCCAATTACTTGTCTTCCTTGTTCTCCTTTGGAGCCCTGTTGTCCTTGGATGTCATTGTTTTGTCCGAGACCACCCTAGAGGAAGATGTAAAAAGTATTTTAGAATAAAAGAAAGATTAGCTTTTTATTTTTATTTTTGTACAATGATACAATGTTCAAGTACGAAGGTAACCTGGATTAAATAATGAGAGGTGGGAGAAAATCCTCCATATGTGAAACGCATAGATTTTTGAAAAAATGAAAGTAACAGTTGCCCAAATTTGAAGGGGGCTTGGTGATAAATGATGAATTACAAGAGGGCGTGTCGAAGCCGTGGAGAATTGTCTTTCTCTGGTTGGCAGCTTCACTGATGAACTAGTCCAAACATGCTTATGCCACTCCCTCAAACATGTAGTAAGATTCCTCTGTAATCAAGTCTACAAGAAGAGAAGCTGCAAGATCAGAAGCCCAATTAGCAAAACTATGGGAATTTCCCCTCCAAAAGAACTTGAGTCTCAACACACCATAAAGATGAATAAGATGGAACTTTAGTTCTCAGTTCTGAAGTTTGTATGTAATCAGCCCAAATCAGATGCAGACAAATTTTTCCCAAGCAAATAAGCCTCAGTCAACCTACTTCACCACTCCCAAGACAAGCCTTTGTCTACAAGTTAGCAAGAGACACAAGGGAAACAAAATAAAAACAACAAGAAATGCAGAGCCAGCGGGGCCCTCGTAACTTACATAATCCCCTGGGAAGCCCTTCTCCCCATATTCCCCAGGGGGACCTCTGGAACCTGGGCTGCCCTGAAAAAATAAAACAAGTTTCTAAGTAAGCTCGTAGGAGGGTTTTATAATGATATTAAAATGTCAACTGTTGGCATGTGTTTGGAGGAGAGGAAAACACTCAGATAAAATGATCCACATTCTTTTATCCCAGCCAGGTTCCCTCAGACTTCTCAAGCAGAACTAAGTCTAGTTTTAAGCCAATGGTTTGGATGATCTGTAGAGAGGCTGAGAAATGGGAAAAATTTTCATAGTATAGCATAGTGATGTCCAATAGAACTTTCAGCAGTGATGGAAATGGTCTAGAGCTGTACTTTCCAATATGGTAGCCACTAGTCATATGGCTAGTGCAACCGAAGAGCAGAATTTATCACTTCAAATAATCCAACTTTAATAGTCACATATTGCTACTGGGTACTGGATTAGACATCCCAGCCAGTCTAGCAACTTCTGTCATCTACAATTAAATTACCAACTGGAAACCTCTACAGGGATGTTCCATTCTTACCTCAAACTCATTTTTTTCCAACTGACCTTGCCTATGCCACGATCTTTACAGGCATTTGGACTGACTCCTAATTTCCTTCTCCTCTAGTCACCTAGATCTGGAGCACTTATGTCCCGAAGCCAGAACTAGGATGAAATTAGCAAATCATTCATGGTGCAAAATCTAGGGAAGCACTCTCTGTGTGCATAATGAGGGCTTCCCTAAATTGTGCACATTAGGTGCTCACTTCAGTCCAGGTCTGCCATGTCCTTAACATGTCTGATTTCTGTTCTTACTGTCAGTGCTTTGCCTGAAGCCTTCATCACTTCTCACCTTGATTCTTACAAATTCACCTCTCATCTTTGCCTTGCTTCTGTGTCACAGCCAACACATTCTCCACACAACCGCCAAGTAATATTTCTAATGTGCAAGTGAATTGTGATCTGCCTGCTTAAAATCTTTCAAAGGCTCCCTATTCCATAAGGGTTAAAAGCCCAACTCATCTGCATGCCTCATCAAAGCCTTCCCAATCTCTTCCTACCACCTCTTAAACCTGACCTTCCTCTACCGTGATTCCAATACTCCCACCAGGCAGAACAGCTGCAGTGTCCCCAAGCCTCCTTGTCTTGGCTTATGTGGTTCCCTCTGTCTGTAATGCCCTTTCCCCATGTCTTGCTAATTCCTATTCATCTTCGGATCAGGGACCATTTCCTCCAGGGGGATTTCCTGAACTCCTTTCTCATTCCGCTGAGTTAGGACCCTTCTCTGGACTCCGATGGAGATGCCTGCAATATGGTCCCAATCACATCCTGTATTGCTATTAGCTATTGATATGTCTGTCTCCCCAACTACACAGTAGAATTCTTGAGGATAAGGACAGTGTGGTTCATTTCTGATTCTTCAGCATGTATAACTAAGTGCCTGGCACACCTCAGGTATTCAAAAATATTTGATAAATAATATGTATCACAACAGAAAAGCAGAGCTGCTTGGAACTAAATAGGCACATATTAATGAATGAGTATTATTGAAATGATTTTGTTTCTCTTTCTTGCCTTTTGTTTTTTCTGATGCAATAAGGAGAATATGAAAGCTGATAGCAGGTTTCATATTCCTTTTCAGACTTCTGCAAAACATGCCCATAGAGGATCCTTGTATGCTTTGAAATTTCTAGTTGGAAATTCTTGCAAATTACAGTTACCCATTTGCTCCAAAGTAGAATGCAGCATCTATTCAGTGTTAAAAGGCCTTCATTGTGTTAAGTCAGCTGTCAGTTTTATCCCTAATAACCACTGACACACAGCAACGAAGACTACCTCCATCACCAAGTTCTTCTGCTCTGATATACTGAAAAGTGTTACCTGAGATCCTAGATCACCTTTTTCTCCCTTTTTTCCAGAAAATCCATGAAATCCCTAAAAGAAGACAAGGAAAACAAAATTTCCATTAAAAAAAATATCAACCTTATGCTGATTTTATGGTACTTGAAGAAAAATGGCTTACCTCTTCCCCATTGAGTCCATCAGTCCCATCTTCTCCCTGTTCTCCCTGAGAGACAACCACAAGCAGCAATCAGGCAACAAGAGCTCTGCCACATGCTTATTGGGAAACTCATCTCATGAGGACATGCAATTTGAGAAGAAACTACAGTACCTTATCTCCAGGAAGTCCTTTGATCCCCTGCAAAAGAGTAAACATCTCTCAATGACATATTAGAGATAGAATGTGGATCCCAGACTGCTGGATCAAGAAGGGGCTGCCCCCCTAAAGGCAGTGATTCTATTTCTGTAGTTGCTCTAGGCTCTACAACCACAAAGAGGTTATAGATAGAATTTAATTAATGCGCAAATCTATCTGAGATTACTAATAGAAATAATCTGCAGATAATGAAACTGACATGTAATTGCAGAAAGGGAATGAGGGAGGGAAAATGAAGACAGAAAATGAGGGAGAGAAGGAATGAAGGACAGAGGGCAAGGTCGATGTGCTGAATTTAAAATAACATTTCCAACAGAGCCTTACCTTTTGACCCAATTGCCCTGGACATCCTGCAATCCCTTGATCTCCTGGGAATCCAGTTTTTCCTCGAGTTCCCTAAGAGAACATACCCAAACAGGTAGCCAAAGTGATTCTTTTGCCAGAAACGACCAGCAGTTTACTTTTTGAAAGAGAAGCTAAAGCACATGGGCACTCCAAGCTTTAAACAAACACATCCTCCCACAAATTCATTTATTTAACTCTGCTTTTCCCTCCTAGTCAAAGATTTTCCCTGTCAACCTCAGGGCTTCCTTTCAGATCCAAGGTCATGCAAAGGTGCAGGGTGAGCTCAGCCACTTCACGGCCTCATCACACAGCACTGCCAAGGGTTCAGAAGTCACGTCCCCTTCCAGCCACATTCCAAACACTCAGGCAAGACATCTGGCCCTGACATGTTGTCCAGGGGCTTAATGCTTCTTGGAAAAGTCAGCCTGGCTTTGATATGGAAGCAAGTCAGTGCCAGGGGACTGGGGCTGATGGAAGCAGTTGATGCGAAGTGACACTGGTCTAAGCTAGTACTCATGGGAAGGCCCACCAGGTTAAAGATCCCCAAAGTGTGACCAGCCGTGTAGGAAGAACACTCATGGTCTGACCTGTGCATCTCCCGCCAATCCAGCTTCTCCCAGGAAATATTTAAATACAGATAAAGGCTAGCCTAAAATGAATCTCAAGAAAGACAATGTTGTTCTCCTTGGGAGCAGGAACCCCTGACTGTTTCTTTCCCCATTGTGTCCCTCATGGCTGACTCAAATCTGGGCACACAGCAGGTGCTAAAGGGGTTTACTGGATGGATAAATAATTTTTTAGCAATGAATTTAATTCTCCCCTTCTTGGTAGGTGAGAGGAGAAATGATTTTCTTCTCCCCTGTTTTGCTTTCTCTATTCTGAGGATTACTCCTAGTAAACTAGGAGGCCTGGCCTGTGGCCACAGGTTGCTGAGAAGTGCTGAAACATTCCAGCTTCCCATTGACTGGACTCTCAGCCAGCTATGGGCTCACAGCCAGGCAGCAGCATGACATAAGTCGCCACACTCAAATCCCTCTTTGTTAACTGGGTGGACTCCAAGAGCTCTCTGCAGGTACAGGGTGTGTGGCTTACAGCACTCCTCTAAGTGTTCATTTTGTAAACTACAGTCTTAGAGGACTTCATAAACGTTTACAGATGAGGAGACTGAAGGTCAAGAAGTTCAGTATCTTGTTAAGTTTTCACATCTAGGTCAGCCCTTGACTGTCTGATCCAGACACTGTTCTTTTAATCATAACTTGTTTCCCAGATGAGGAGCTGCCCTTGATTCTAAAGATATGGAGATGCAGGCTGGATGCTTCCTGAACTTTTCCCACCCCAATTTGGAGCAATTCATGTGGGTTCAGTTCCTCCAAATCCATTTTCAACATTGGATTGATGAGCCAAATGAGCATTCTGGTTTTAGGGTCAAAGACTGAGATGCGAAAACCTCTGTGAACCATGTGACCCTGATTCCATACCTTGGCTGCTCTGCCTGTTTCCCTTTCCATGTACGAAGCACTGTGTGGGGGTAGAGAGGAGCATGTCCAGCTCCCCGCCACCGATAAAAGTGTGCCGAAAACACGTAAGCTTGCTCCCTCCCTTTCTCTCCCCTCCAAATAGGTTTAGCAAGTGCCTTGTGAGTCAGACAAGAAAAATGAAAAAGAAAAGCAACCACCCATTTCCCCCAAACTACAAAAAATAGATATAAACAAAACTCAACCACTTTTCCTATAAGGCAATAAAGCTCTCTATAGAAAACAAAATCAGTAAGTGTCTGTGTATGTGTGTGTAGGGGTCACAAAAACTTACAGGTTCTCCGTCATCTCCCATGTGTCCTGTGGTGCTTTTCAGACCTCGAGGACCCTGGGAGGAAAGAAAAATAAATAAATTTTAACCATCTTCCATCAATTCAAACTCGTGAAATCACTGGGCATTTTGGGTAAGTCCTTCCCTTCAGCTTGGTTGTAGTTTTTGCAGGTGTGGCTCTGAGTTTGGGGAAAATCTGACAACCTCTGCAGCCAACTTTGGTCCTTGCACCCACCTCTGCAGGCCTCTGCAGATGGTGGCCCTCCCGATACCTACAGGAGACTGACCTTTGGAATCCCCCTTACAATTCAGAGTGCCAGGGCCAGTCCTGTGACTCAGAGATTTGCTCCGAGGGCAGCAGTGGCCACCACAACTCTTTTAGCAGGCAAATCAATAGTATGTCCAAACAGATCATTTTATTTTCTTCTACTTTTTTGAGAGTTCAAGGAAGAATAAGTATCTCTCCCAACAACTAGGTTGCATATACTTAAATGGCGACCATCTCTCCCTCTGCCATGTGTGGATTAACTGCCTCATGGCTTGTTTGTGACAAGAATTTCAGTTGAGGTTTTCTTTCCTTCTCCTCTAACACAGGCCCTAGCTGTCTCCTCAATATACCAGGGGAGCTGTGCTCTTGGAATATAATTCTATCCATGATCAGAGCAAAGTAATGAGAGAGGAAATGGTGCTAAATGAAATATCATAACTCAGTAAAATGTCCAAGATAAATTATCCTTACACAATCAGAGACAATGCTGGACTCAGGAACAAGCATTGTAATTGATCTCTTAAAATAAAATGAACCAACCCTGGCTGCTGTGGCTCAGTGGATTGAGTGCTGGCCTGGGAACTAAATGGTCGCTGGTTGGATTCCCAGTCAGGGCACAGGCCTGGGTTGCGGGCCAAGTCCCCAGTTGGGGACAACCGATTCTTTCTCTTGCACATCAATGTTTCTCTCCCTCTCTTTCACCATCCCTCTCCCTCTTTCTAAAACTAAATAAATAAAATATTTTTTAAAAATTTTTTAAAGTAAAACAAACCAGACTCTTAATTGTGACCTCTAAAACCTATTTCAAAAAGCACATAAACATAAATAAAATATCAAGGTACAGCTTAATTATTATTAATATCTGTGTAGCCACTACCAGGCCAAGAAAAAGGACACGGATGGTCCCCAGACATGGTGCACATCCCAATCACAAGCCACTCCCACCCCCACTCAAGGGAGACTACTCCAGATTTTTATGAGACTACTTCCTTGCCTTTTAAAAAATATTTCATTACTTAAATATTCATCCCTAGACACTACAGGTTAATTTCGCCTGTTTTCAAAAATTTTATAAATGGAATCATTCCATATATATTCTTCTGTGTTTTGCTTTTTTTGCCCATTACTGTGTTTGCAAAATTTATTCATGTGTGAGTAGTTGCTGTTCATTCATTTTCAACACTTGAGAGCATTCCATTGATGAAAATACCATGATGCACTTATCTATGTTTTTGTTCTGCAATTGCTCTTTTATAATTCATTTTCCTAAAGGGCGATTAATCTGTAATACTATGCTTTTGTTGCAGTTCAATCACGTTCCAACACTGATGAAGTACAACCTTCCTTACTATTTCTAACGCCTCTTGCCACCTTTTAAAATTGTAATAAATTTATTGGGGTGACACTGATTAATAAGATTATGTAAGTTTCAAGTGTACAATTCTATGATACATCATCTGTATATTGCATTGTGTGTTCACCATTCAAGTTAAGTTTCCCCCTTAACAGCACATATTGTGTTGTCTGTGTTTATGAGCTTTTTTTGCTTGGTAACTTGCTACTTTCTGTTTTATATCCCATATATGAGTCAAATCATATGGTTCTTATAACCAAATGGGGGAAGGTATTTGCAAAAATAATATCTCTGTAAGTGGCTAATATTCAAAATATATAAAGAATTCATATAACCCAACAACAACAATCAGACAACCTGATTTAAAAATGGGCAGAGGACTGAAAAGACACTTCTCCCAAGAAGGTATACAAATGGTCACCTTTCAGACTGTCTAAAGTGGGTAAAAAGTATACATTGCAAAATCAAGATGCAATGTCACCAAGGAGATAGAAGAGAAATGGGAGTTATTCTTAATAGCAGCATAAAAAGTAAGCCTTTCTGAACTGGTTCCTACACCACAGAAATCACACAAAATGCCCAAGACAGTTATGTCAGCATCAAATGCAGGTTGCAAATCCAACCACTCAGCCTCGGCTCCACCCACAGCAAACCAAGGCCCATTAAGTAAAATGGTTTCAACCGAATGACACCTGTAAGCCTTGTAACCCTTGGGTCCCATGAGGTCCTGGAGTCCCTGGACACTTGCAAAATGTGCAGCAGCATGTCCTCTCCGCAATGTTTCCCTGTAAAATGCAGACTTGAGTGAGCAACAGTTGTCAGGAACTTCAGTACATGTGAACAGTATTCACACAAATCATAATCCACCACCCACAAGCTCATGCTCTCCCTCTGGGTGAGGCACTGCAAAGAGTAAGAGGGGCTTTTGATCGAACACCTTATAGAGGCTGCCAGGTTAGCAACTGTGTTCACAACAAACTGTCCAAGGAAATGACCTCTCTTTATAGGAAGGGTGCGTGCCACATGGAGGGCCATAGACCAAGTTTGCAGAAGACTGGTTGGTTCCTAATCGACAGTCTCCTGTTTCCTGGGATTTCTGTAGCATACCCAAGCATTCATTTTTTGAAATAACAAAGGCTGAAAGGGCAAGCAAAAACAAAAATTCAGTGCTCTGGTCTTTCACACTTTTTTATATACTAAAGTCCATGTACTGAATTTAGGGCAAACAAGGAAGTCTTTGGAAATATTTAGCAAGATTCCAATTTTGTTCCCATGGCATTTTGAATAACTAGATTTTTGTTGTTGTTGTTGTTGTTCAAAAACTCACCAGATACTGTGATAGTGTTTTGCCCAGGTCTCTCTTTCCAATGGTCAGGTGAGTCCTGTAATCAAATCCTTTTCCAAATTCAAAGCTGGAAAACTCATCAGGAGCATTTGGGTTTAGGGACACCACCAGCAGAGCATCAAGTCCTATGCAGTAAAAATGACAGATATAAAACCAAAGAAATTGTTCATGAAAAGAAAAGAAAAGAAAAGAAAAACTATTCAGTGAACATTATGCAAAGAATCAGAATGGGGAAAAACGTAAGAGGAAGCAATACTCTTGACACATGAAGAATGCAATAGCAGGTTTGCCTGCATTGTCAATACACACACTAGTAACTCATTGATCCCTGACTATAGTATGAAATGTCCCAAGAAAAAGTATTTACAAATCTTGTAACAGAAAAGTATTTAATATCTCATCACCAATCTTAAGCATTTGAAAGCAATTTTTAAGAAAAGGCATTGTTCTTGTTTATCATCAGGGTTTTTCTGAATGTGACTGAATGTGAATTAGTGATAATTCTCAAAGTCCTCTCTATTGCCAAAGACCCCTGGGAGCCCAGGCCCTCAGAGCCTGAGGAAAGTTCAGGGTAATTTTAGTCTTTTCCAAACTCTTGGCCATCCCCAGGAGTTCATTTATTCACTCATTCACTCACTCACTTATTAATTCATTCACTAATTCATGCACTCCACCCATTCTTTTATTAAACAAATCCTTGCTTATTAGGAGCCTGTTATGTACTAATCATTGTACCAGGGATACAAGATGAATAGGATAGGCATGCTCCTTTCCTTCACAGAGGTATGGTCTACTGGGAGAGGTGGACAGGAATCAGATAGATGCTCTGAGAAGTGATAGGTGCTCTGAGAAGTGATAAGTGCTCTGAGAGGAAATGTCAGGGTGCTATGAAAGCCTAAACCAGAAGCTTCTAACTCAGTCTTGGAAAGTCAGGGAAGGTTTCTGCAAAGAACTGATGTCTAAGCTGTTCCTAAAAAGTGAATTGAAGTTGGTCAAGAAAACAAACCAGAGATGTGAGGTGGAGAGAAGATGGGATGGGGGTCCAGAGCTGAGAGTGGGAAGAGTTCTAGGCAAAAGAGAAGAGTCTATGCAAGAACTGGGAGGATGGGGCTGTGAAGTACATTGGAGAAAAGGTGGAAAAGATTCTGTATGCCTGGAACACTGAGTGTGAGGAGTGAGGTAGAGCTGGAGTGGGGGGCAGGGCCAGATCCCGCAAAGCATCATGGGCCATACTAAGGAATTTGATATCCCAAGATCAGTGAAAAGGTGTTGAAGGGATCTGAGAAGGGAGAGTGATATAATCCATCAATAAAGCAGGGCATTTTGTGGCCTTTAGAAAAGTTTCCCACAGAAGCTGAACCCCAGAAGACAGTATGGGCTTACACCCTGCGAGTCTCAAATGATATACCCCATCTGACACTCCACGGAGCCTCTCATCACTTCACATTACTCTCAACTTCTGCAAATAGCTTCTGGCTCAGCCTGAAACTATGACATGAACAGGAAATATAAAGTGAGATGTGCTTTTCAAAATCCATGTGGCCATCTTTCACATGAAAAATCAAAAACAATAAAAAACATCTTAGGTCAGGTTCTCAAGCAGCAGAACCTGAGAGAGGAATTTCTGTGTATGTGGTTTACTGAGGGAGAGAGAGGGAATGAAGATAGGGAAGGGGAAGTGATAAACAAGGGTGTGTCTCAGTGAAGTCTTCACCTTAACCTGATTCATGAGGGAATAAATTGTATCATAGTTGACCCCTATATCAATTTTTGTATCCCTATATCAATGATTGCCTCCCTTCCACTCCCAGGTGGGATATGATACAACCCCCCCCCCACCCCCCAAGCATCAGGTCAGTCAAGGACCCATATCTGTGGAAAGTTACTGTTGTAAGCACTTGGCCATAGCACTTGCAGCATTTGGGGGGTGAGTGTGTAGGCTGGTCAAGGGGGTTTGGGCAAGGCACCAACAGAACAGCATCTGCTACAAATGGCCAGATGGCCAAGATCTAGGGCACCTAAATAGGATAGGGATTTGTTCAGCACATTCCATGCTTCATCATTTAAATTTTCAACCAGTACATACCTGCTTCTCTGAGCCTGTTGGATTGATTTTCAAGCATTGTGATGCTTTCATCCCCGAGACCATCTGAAAAGATGAGTAGCACCTAGGGAAAGAAGGAGGCAGAGAAGAGGCAAATGTGAAAATGAAATATATAATTCGGAGGGAAAAACATACAAAAGCATGTGGAGATGGGAGGTAGAATGTGACGTGGATACCTGTCCTTGGGATGCAGATTTATCCTCAAATGTGTTCCAAAGCTGCTGCAAGAACTGTGCGTTCAGGTGAGTTGGCCCATCGACAGTGACTTGCAGCAGGTTGAAAAATGTTGTTTCCTGGTAGATTTGGAACATAGCAGGGAATTTTTTGTCATTTTTCACCTTAAAGGCCACATTCACGTGTGTCTCTGCACCTGCCCCACAGCTTGCTCCCCTGATGGAGGTGATGTCCTTTAAGATGCCTGGGAGGTATAATTCCAGTCGGGGGTGGCCATGGAACAACAACTGCCCAGGACGGTGAGTGGAAATGTCGAAGCCGACCACTATGTTCACAAAGCAATCTGGAGACCAAGGGAAACAAGACCAGATTAATGAGTAGATAGAAGCAAGGAAGACAGATAGGGCAGAAAAAGAAAAGCGATCATGGCCCAGGGGTGTGGGGCTTCTAGTAGCCAAAAAAGTGTCCAAGAAGGAATATACTGGCTGCTCAATCAACATGTAATATCAGTGTTTCCTCTAACACAAGTTCCAATTGCTATTTGAAGTCCCAGTCATGGTTTAGTCTCATTATCAGTAGCTGGCTGGCTGTGTGTGTGTGTGTGTGTGTGTGTGTGTGTGTGTGTGTGTATCTTTTCTTCTTTTAATGATTACTTATTATGATTCATATAATCATAAAGTTAAATATTTGAATTGTCCTAGGGGATTCTTTATTCCACATGTCACAAACTCAAAGGCCAGGCAGGTAATGTAATGTAAATGAGCCGAGTGGGCAGAGAGTGAAGAAACTGAATGGGGACCAGTAATCCATCTGTTCACTGTTCAGCTCCAGCTGAGAGGAGCCATGTGGGAAAGGAGGCTCAGTCTTGTCAGATCAACTGATTTTTCAAAGAAAAGCCTGAAATCTAATGTGAAATCTCCAGCTTTTAAGAGCCGTAAACTAATTTAACAAGTTGTCAGACACTGGAAGGACAAACACAATTCAGATGCAAGTTGCCATTTGGTCACCTCTGATCCTGTCCACTTGCTCATTTTACATGTGTGGAGAGAGCAATTTACGGAGATTGCTGCAAATAACGAGAGTTAGAACCCTGGCTTTCTGATTCCAGGGACAAGGCTCTGTCTACCATCGTAATCTACCTCCAGTTGAGCACCAAATGGGAGATAAAAGAATCAGACAGCTTGGAAAGACAGTACATTATGTGAAAGAAGTGGCTTCAATCCTAACAACTCTAGAAATAGAAGCACTCTGAGGACTATCTGCATGTTGTACAAATTCCTCAAAATGTCATTCACTGCTGCTTCCTGATGCGCTGTTCTCCCAACTCCAAGCCCTGAGTACAGAACCTAAGTCCCACATGGTTATTTTCAGGGGAAGCTGAATACTGACATTCTCACCAGATGGGTCATTGCTCTCCATTCATTTTTCTTCACCCCCTGCCCCCTTGACTCACTCACATTACCCACCTGGCCTCGGCAGCCATTTGTGCTTGTGACCTCTGGAAATTAAATCATGCCTAAGGACAATGCAAATCTTTACTATGTTAGGATTATATGAATGCCATCATTAAAAGAAGAAAACACGTGTGTCATGCTTGCACACACATACATAGAATCCCTTACAAGATAGTTTAACCAGGTTAAAATAGTAAAACTTCCCATCAGCAAGTACTTATTTTACTTAGTTCCTACTGAATGCAAGGCATTGCTCTAGGACTTCCAGAAGTGGAGAGAGAGAAATAGGAGACCGAATTCCAGGTGCTAAGAGAAGCACACATACTGGATTGCAGTGAGGGGACAGGGCTGACCAGAGGACAACCCAGGACCTCCTCCAGCCTCTGCAACCTTTTCCTTGTCTCTGAGGGTGGTTGACTGATCCCAAATTTCCTGGAAGCAGAGGAGAGGTCTAGTCTCACTGCACACTCTTCTAAAAATATGTTCTTCTTAGAGTGGACCCATAAGACACCCTGGGAGATTGAGAACTGGGAAGATGCAATTAAATAAAAACAAATAAAAAGCAAGGGAACACTTACTGGTTTTCCCGTAGCTCTGGCAGATTTCCCGGACAATTCTTTTTTTCACCTCCACATTCTTTAATTTATTAAAGTCTTGAAAGGTGATTATTTTTTCAGAGTTGCCTGTTATTGGCAGGAGCTGTGCCTTATGAACGTCTCCTATGCCCAAAACCAGGACATGAATTCCAAGGTCTTTCAGGATTTTTCCTGCATCTGCCACATTATCTTGGGGATCTCCAGATGTGATCAAAACCAAAGTTTGAGGGACACCAGCATTTCTTCTCCCACCAACGGATGGATAAAACATAAAGCTCACTTTCTTAAGGGCAAAGTTGATTTGCGGAGGCCCATTGCTCTTGATGATGTTTTGAATTTGAGTCTTCCACTCGGTTTTGGTCAGAGAGTTTTCCAAGTCAATAATTTCTTTGTAGAGCCTCCCAAATTCAGCCATCCCAATTTTTATTCTTTGTGACTCGATGTCAAAATTATCAATTAAGTCTGACAAAAAATCTGTCAGGGTAACAAAGTCTGAATGAGATACCATGTCAGAGCCATCACAAAGGAAAATCACATCAGCTTCTCGAATGTTGCAGGCTGCAATTGGAAAAAATATGTCAATTATTTCCCTCATGAATCATTCTAAATTTTCCCTTTACTCAAATGCTCAAATTGCTTTACTAAATATCCACATTAGTAGTAAACTGAGACAAGTTAACAGAAGAGAGAATCACCAATTGGCCCCCAAAGAGAAGGAAAAATAGCAAGATGGAGAAAGGTAAAAGACTTTGTTTCAAATTTTATTAATACCATCCATTTAACAATAAAAACTAATAAAAGAAAGAAAGTTAAATGTTTTGGCATACAGTAACAGTTAATATCCATGACCGCCTTATGAAGAATTATTCTAAGCTTATAGATACAGAAATGGAATTCAGAGATTAAGTAATTTGCCTTAATCTCTAAATTCTGTAAGAATACACAATTACTAAACAGTGTGGCTGGTACCTGGACCTCTCAGTCCTTTTTATCCTTAAACCCATTACTTTTTCTGATTGTAATTTTTAAAAAATAATATCATCACCCAATTACTAAAACTTCATTGAACAAGTGCTAATGGCTAGTCAACAGGGCATGGGGTTTTCTTCCTAAAGTCCAATGTGAAACGTCCCATAACCAAGGAATGATCTTCTATATTCAGTTCCAATCAAACACAGTGGCTGGGATAGGGGTAGCACTAAAGTAATTATTAAAGGTAATCAAGACAGTGAAATGTCTACTCTCACACAATTCCTTGTAAGAACAGTATAGTAGACACAGCGACAGCTGGCCCAGATAGACCTTCAAGGAAGGACCTGCTGCCTGGCTATGGGAGTACGGTCAGCAGGCAGCCTCTAGCTATCAGCTCCTTCAGGGTCAGCCTCATTGCAGAGTGAAGACTTGCCAGAGGCCATGTCCTTACCAGGGCTTCCTACATCTGGGGGACTAAGTGAAAAGAGCATATAAAGACCTTGTTATTTTAGTCTGAGGCAACTCCGATGGGCAACACTCACTCCAGAGCTTCCTGCCAGGTTTGAAGCTTTGTCAAGCACGTATCACCGTTTGCTGAGCGTCCTGCTTGCCCACTGTTTGCTGACCATCCTGCTTGCCCCCTTTCTTTCACAGGTGTGAATCCTTAATAAACTTCCTGCATCCTGATCAGGTAGACATGGGAGATGAGAATAAAACAGACCCCATATTGCTAAGAAAAGGCTGTAGTCCTTGCAGTGTACTCGATTTGGTGGGGACCCAATGAAAAACAAGAAGCCAAGTCTTTCCAAGAAGCTCATAATCTTCTGACAAATACAGAAAAGGAAATAGTAAATGTGTGTTATGTACTACCACCAGGCAAAATAGAAGGTACAGGAGGTGGGGGACACAGTGAAGACACTGTCAAGTGTTGGGTCAGGAAACTAGCAAACAAAGGCTGGAACATATCAGACAAGCTAACTGTAGCCAGGGGAAGTGGTGGGCTGGCATGTTTGTGGTGGGTAGAATGGTACATGCAAAAATGCAAAGGAATTCCAAAATAACAGGAGATTCTGAAGAGGGGAAGGACAACAGATAAATTAGAGAAGTGGGCTTCTGCCAGATGGAATTCAGGAGTTTGGAATTGTAAACTGTAAGCAGAGCAGTGACAGTCCAATGTCTATTAGAAAGCTCACTTAGTGTTGAGAGCAGGCTGGGAGCTGGCAATGGGGATGGTAAGGAGACCAGGTTTGGGGGTGTGAGTCTTGGGACAGGCTGAAGCGGGCAGAAGAACTGAGTGGTCCCAGTTCCTTGGAAAAACTCATACTTTTTCTTAAAGATGATACCATCATTCAGTGTCTGGCATCACAAAGATGAATTTATTGCTTACCTAAGTAAGGCAGAGCTAGGATGGTCAGACACAGCTTCATTCTGCACAAATGCTGACCTGACACAGGATTGGGGGGAAGGTGTTGTTTGGAGTTGGACTGCTTACAGAGATGGGAGGTGGGTTAATGTCAGTTTTAGGAACATATTTGTGTTGAATTCAAAAGTAGATTTCAAACTGGTAGAGAGTAAAACAGAAAGAAGAAAGGAAGAAGAGAAGGAAGTCCACAGGAAGGGAGTGAAGAAGGGAGGGAGAAAAATATTAGTTGATTGATACATTTGCCAGTTTGAAGGACTGGGCCAATACTCGGCCAGGAGTCTCACCTTCCAAGGAGGCCTCCCTAGATGACTTTTCGATCTCTCTCTGCTGCTTTAAGCTCAAGTAGCAAATCTCACTCAGCTGTGATGCCTGCAGCCTCCCCTAACCAAATGGTACCTCATGGAATCAGCTCAGGCCCCTTCCTTCCTTGTTCCTAGCAGCCGGTCTCCATCATCACACACTGAACTCCCATATTCTTCCCTCTGCACTAGTGACCCTCATCCAGAAAAACACATTAGACCTCTTGAACTTCCTATGACCCCATAGAATGCCTATAATCCCATTTAGATGGCCCCAGATCTTCGAAGACAAAATATTATCTGTTTAAACCATGAAACTCTTTGGCCTCAATCTGATGCCCAGTGGCTGCATTGAGGCCATTAAGCAAATGAAGCATCGCATAAAGGCCAGAAAATGGGGTAAGGTGAGTATGATCTAAAGGAGAGTTCCCTTCTGCCAACTAAAAGGCAACACAGCAAGACAGAAAGAAGTGCTTCAGAAACTTTCTAACACCTCTTCAATGCATATTGTGGAGGGAAGGAATCTTTAGGATCTTGCTCAATCAGTGCATTTCTTTTAGAGATGAGAAAAACATGTAGCCTAAGCCAAGAAAGTAATTGGAAGCCACAACGTAAGCCCCATAGAAAGTTTAAAAATTACAACTTACCCTCTTGTGCATTGATACACATACTTTCTTGTAGAGGCAGGTAAATATCTTTTAGTTTGTCAAAATCACCTACATGAATAGTGTTGTTTTTATTCCCTGCCACAGCCTCGAGCTCTTCTTGGTTGGCCTGATCTACACCCACTGCGTAGATGATGATGCCTTTCTCTCTTAACTTCAATGCTGCCTCATTGAGCATACTTCGGTCATCGGACACCCCATCAGTGATGATGATCAGCATCTGCTTCACGGCTTGCTTGATTCGGCTGCCATATTTCTCTGTGAACAGGATGTCTGTGTGGTTGAGAGCCCTGGCAGTGAAGGTCCTGCCTCCGGTGTCCCTGCGCCTCCTCAGATTCTCAATGACTGCTGATCGGTCCGGGTATGTATTGAGGTAGAAGAGCACCTCCGGCTCTTCAGAGTATGTGACGGCTCCAAACTGAACTCGGTCCCTGCCAACATCCGCTTTATTCACCAAATGGACAGTCAGGTTAATCATGCTTTCTTGCTGTTTTGCATTTATGCTGCCGGAATGATCTAGCACAAACACAATGTCTAACTGTCTGGTACTTTTGCAATCTGAAAGAAGAAGAAAGCAGGCATCACTAAATTTCCATAGAGCATTCTACACTGACAGCTGGGAAGGGGAGCAAACTTAACATTTGCCATGAGCCTTCTATGTGCCAAACACTGTATCTCAGTTCTTCAAGGCAGCTGTTGCCATCTTACAGAGAAAGAATCTGTGACTCGGAGGTGTACAGCTTGCCCAGCCCGTGATTCCAAGGACATTTAGAACCTTATCTATGCAACTCTACCAGTGGTTGTTCTTACGACACACACCACTCTGTTTTGCTATATCTCATTAGGATGTGAAATGCCTTTTGCTAAGTAGACTCTCAACTGGAAGGAAATGTCAGGAGGTAGTTGGTTCGAAGTCAATATAATGGTGAGGCATGACTGATGTTTGCCACACTGGCCTGCTGTTTCACAGAGCTTAGGGGCTCACTGCATAATCTGGGATTTTTATCCTACTCCTCTGGCTGCAGCTACCTTCTCAGCTTCTGACAGGCGAACCTTCCCATGTGCACCATGCCTCTCCACATTTATTTGTGCTCCTCTCCCTGACCTCCTGAATTACAACTCAGAAAAGGGGTGGCCCCAAGTTGGGGTAGACCTAAGGCTCCTATCCCCTCATCCCTAGCCCCAAGCCCTCCTTCCTGCACATTAAAAGCCAAGTGGCCCTGACCAGTGTGGTTCAGTTGATTGAGCATCATCCTGCAGAGCAAAAGGTCACCAGTTCAATCTGTGTTCAGGGCACATGTCTATGCTGTAGGTTCAGTCCCCAGTTGGGGTGCATAGGAGAGAGGCAATCGATCAGTGTTTCTCTCTCACATCGATGTATTTCTCCTTCTCCTTCTCCCTACCTGTCCCCCTTTCTAAGAAACTTAAATAAATAAGTTTTTCTTTTAAGCCAAGTGAGCATTCAGGTTGGATCTCCAAAAAAGTGCAAAGTATGGACTTTCTCCCCTCTGTTTTCCCTCCCTCAGTAATGTAAGCACATGCCGTCCCAAGGTTGGTTTTCTCCGTTCCACCTGCCCATCACACCTCCAATCCTTATTTCTGGCAAAGAGGTCTCAGATTTTCAAGTCAAAGACACTGTGGATGAGCCCAACCTGTCTATGTCGGAACCCAGGGCAATAACCTGGGTTCCTTCAGATATGACTAGGCATGACTTGATAATATTTTATGAGTCCATCTTATGTATGAGTTAGCTGAAATTTCACCTTATGCTACAGACAGGGCCTCCACAAACATTACGTTTATCAAAATGAAGAAATGCCAGAAAGAGCCCTGTGGATTTCAAAGGTAGGGCTGTGGTCTGAAGGGAAGCTTTTCTTAGAATGTCTCAACCAAGAATTTTAAAATTACTGCCATTCTTAGAGAGAGAAAAAAACTCTAGTTATGTGAGAACTCTTAGCACCACTGTCTAAAACTCAAAGTTTATACTGAGACATTTTATTTTTTATCTTCCTAAAACCTTCACACACATAATTATGAAGAATGAAACCCAGAGGAGGTCTCTGTGTATCCAGGGGAACAAGCTACAGCAAAGTTCATGAACATTTTGGTTTATTTTCTTGTATCCAAACGCACATACTAGATTTAAAAGCTCAGGTGTTTTCAGTCTTAGATGTAGATTTATATCAAGTTCTCATTCAAGAACCATTAAAGTTGATGATTCCCCCAAGCAATCATAAAAAGGGTAACAAATTTAAAATTTCCAAAGAGATAGATACATGAACAGGCAAATATAAAATATCTAGCTGATAGAGGTTAAGGATAATAATGTGAAGTAATGAAAATACATATTATACCTTTAAAATACAGAGGGGCTTGGGGGAGAGCAGGTGCTTAGGGTACTGAATTTACTTTAAGAGGAAGATAAATCTGTATTTCTAATTATTTCCTGCTTAACCAGGGTTATAGAAATAATTCTGGGGAATTGCTTGGTATTAAAAATTGGCTCTGGAAAATCTAGGTATGCCAGTACTAAGGAGTTGGAAGTTTAATGTAAAATTCTGCAACCTTCTTAGAATGTATTTGAAATCACCAAAGCCAGATTATTCTGTTGCCCACGTAGCTGACAAAATTGTTAGTCTGGAATATCTTTGGAGGTCATGGATATTTCAATATAACATAGGTAAGACCAAAACTGAACACCAAAGTCCAGTTAGAGGCCAAGCCCAGAGTACAATCCACTGTTCACCCCCACTATATAGCCAACAGCTCATACCCTTGAGTCCTGAAGGATAGCAAGGCCACTTACCATAAAGAGCACACACGTGAAAGATGAGTTTACTTTCTATTGCTTTTAGATGGTCAAACTTCTCCACATGGAAGACCAGGCTGCCATCCCCACTGATCTCCTCCAGCTGAGTCCTGTTGGCGCCATACACCCCCACAGAGAAGATGGTCACACCCTTGTTCCGAAGAGCTCTAGCAGGGTCTCTCACATTATCCTGTGCTTCTCCATCCGTGATAAGAATAAGAAACTTTCTGACCCCAGGACGGGCTCCCTTGAGATGGGTGAAATAGTCATCTACAAAGGTTAGCGCACTTCCAGTTGAAGTGTTTTGATCAATGGCAGACATTCTGTCTATTGCATCAAAAATTTCTTTTTGTGTAAAGTATTGATTCATTTGGAACTCTTCCTTACTATAACTGCTGAACTGAACGACACCAATTTGAGTTTTGTCCTGGCCAATTTGAATCTTAGCTGACACATTTTTCATGAAGTTTTTCATTTTCTTAAAGTTTCCAGGTCCTATACTGCTAGAACTGTCCACCAGAAACATGATGTCAGTCTTCATGCCTTCACATCCTGCATGTTATCAAAAGGATCAGAAACAACTCAGGTTGGCAAGCTTCTCAGAATATGTAGAAATAAAAGCAATAATTACAAAACATTGGAAATTAACTCCAACAACTACTATTGCATTTGCAAATTTCATTCACCTCTTTAATAAGTCTGCTGATTAGAACCCTAAATCAGAAATCCACTGAAGATTATCCAAGAATTTTTAAAGAAGAAATGTAATTTCCAACATGTCTATTCATTTATTCATGTATGCATGCATTGTTCATTCATTCATCATTCATTCATTCATAGTCCTTTCTTTTTTTTTTTTTTTTCTTTTTTTCATAATTCTTGAAGTGCAGGAAATGCCAAGGTCAGGCTATGTGTTAAAGATGCAAGTGATAAAAAAAAGTAATCAGAGGAAAAGTAATCCATTCCCTGCACTCATGGCAAATGTTCCAATGTTTTATGTACATCTCTAAAGAAAACTTCAAGTAATGTTTATATAGAATTATTTTCTGGAATAATTTAAAGTAATTTGAGAAACACTGTAAATCAATATTAGAAACTGGAGTGAAAAGCTTTTACCAGTGGTAAGTGCATTAGTAAACACATATTCATTCAATGTGGACTTTTTTTGTTTATACAAAAATTTGTAGAAACACTGATGGGAATTGGTATACACACACACAGGACCAATTTCTATAAGCCATAGAAAAAAAAGTGTTATTAATTCATGGTACAGATACTGTATGTGTGTATAAATATATGTATATAAAATACATTGTCTTTAGCATGTATTTATTTAGTCTTATTCCTTTTGTCTATCTCTTATCACTGCCATTCTCTCACCAGCCCCTCTCTCAATATTCAGTCTATGCCATACTATTTGAAAATGAACAATTAACATCAGTCATAGAAGAATGAAAAGATGCTCATTATTTTTAAATCACTAGTGTTGTATAAAGCCCACCACAAGAGATTATAACCATCCTTTGAGACCCTAACCTCCCTGGACCGTCTTGAAAGTCATAAACAAGGAAGTAGGTGAAGATGTCTGTGGCCTCGGCAAAGCCCTACTGCTGTGAAGTCTGGAAGGCTCTCTCACTACTTCCTAAGAAGTAGACTTTTACATGTGATTTAGTATTCACAGGCTCTATCTCCTTGTATGCATTTGTAACAGAGACTATTTCTTGTCCTCTAACATCTGTTCTTCTGTTCTATGATAATCAAGTTTCAGCTAGGTAGATGGTTGCCTAGGTAAAGACTATACTTCCCAGCCTTCCTTGAAGCTAGAGTATCCTATGACTAAGTGTGGGCCAGTAGACATAAGCAAGAGTGATTTGACCACTTCTGGGTCTTAACATTAAAACAGTTAAGCATGGCTCCCCTGGCCTTTTTTCCCTTTTCACAAATGGAAGGTCATGAGAACTTGGACTTCACTATGACCTAAAGATGGAAGCTATGTACTGAGTATGAAACAGCCTCTCTACTATATCTGAACTGCTTACTTGGACTACTATGCAAGAGAGAAATAATATTCTCCTGTAAGTGCTCCACATGCATAATTACCTTCAAGCTTCGCAATAAGGGCTACACACAAGGGACCAAGGCAAGTAGACAGTAAGTAACGTATTACAGGCCCACAACTAAGTAATAAAGCTGGGGTCTAAACTTGGACTCTTTCACTCCAGCATCCCATCTCCTATGCTTCTCAGGAGACAATGTTTTCATGTGCTAATACTAGTAATCAATGCATACCATCTTCAGTTAGTAAGTGGCTATTATTAAGATAAATAATAATCAGGTACAGGAATCTGAAGATTTGTTCTTCCTAACTTTTGGTACTTAATTTGTAGTCTGAACAAAAATGCAAATATGTGTTACAAATAAGAATAAATAATAATAGTTGCCCATATATTAGGATATGCATTCATAATAAAGAAATAATGGTGGGTGTCTGTTATGCTAAACCTTTAAGAATTCTCTGGTGTGGGTATTATCCTCACAGAGGAGGAAGTTTGAAGCTCTGGTAGAAAAATAAGTGGAACCCTAATCTATCTAAAGCCAGAGCCCATTTTCTTTCCACTGTATTCATCTGCCTCAATTAATGCAAGTGCATGCATACACACACACACACACACACACACACAGAATAGAGTCTCTTACACACCACAGCAATGGGCTTTGTCAAGGTCACAACATTCTTAGCAACCTTCCTACTTCTGACTTTCAAAATGGCCCCAGGGCAACTATCTATTATAGAGAGATTCTCCAATCTTGACTAGTTTAAAGTAAGGGCTGAAGCCTTCCATGGTGATAAGGGAAGTTAACAAAATGTTAACCAGACAACTGGTCACATCACCCCATGTCTCAGCCTATTGGTCTGCCTAAAACAACTAATGAAGTGCAGAAAGTAAAGCCTTTTTTTGTTCTGCTTACCTTTATCAGTGCAGATGCTGCGAACAACTTCATTTTTGATGCTTTCTAAAGAATCAAAGTTCCACCCAAAGTTAACCCTTTCTTCTTTCCCAGCAATTTGTAGCAGTTGTGTTTTGCTAGCCTTCCCAATGCCAATGGCATGAACGATGATTTGTTCAGCTCTTAGTCTCTCAGCAGGTTCCAGGACACTGTCCTCAGACATCCCATTAGTCAGCACAATGAGGTGACAGGGAACTTGGCTTGACCTATGCTTCCTTCCCTCCCTTATTATTGGCAGCATGAAATCCAAGGCTGCCCCAGTAGTAGTTCTGCCTTTGAGTTGCTTGAGGTTTAAAACAGCATGTCTTAAGTCCACATCATTAGTATGACTATGGATATAAAATTCCACTTTTTTCTCATGCGAGTACTGCACAGCCCCAACTCGGACTTTGTCTGGACCAAGGCTAAACATGTCTATCACCCCCAACATAAATTTCTTGATTTCATTTAAGTGCTCTTTCTGGATGCTGGTTGAGCCATCAATGAGGAAATAGAAATCAGCCTCTTTTGTATCCATACAGCCTGCAAAAGAAAAAAAGAAAAAGAAAGAAAGAAAAATAAAAAATGAAAGTGCATTATTCATTAATTATAGAGAATCTGGAGAGAAATTTGCAAGCAGATTTTGTAGAACATGAGGCTGCGAAGGTTCTAAAGAATGAGGATGCTTCAGGTTGGCCCAGAACCTGTACATTTCATCGATCCTATTCATGTCCATTTTCTCCTTTGAAATTTGTACTACTCTCATGAGGAAATCAAAACAGAATGAGGCCCAGTGGTTTGTCTAAGGCCAAAAACACAAAACCAGTAAACTGAAGAATAAGAACCAGATTCCCAAGTCTCCAGGCTGTAAGTCAAATAGTTTTTCTAGTATTGACACCTGCCTTTTAGACAGTTATGCCTTATGGTTTCTTGAGAAACAGGGTGAAACAAATGACCTCCTGTTCTTACTTCCCCAACAACCAACCTCCTCTTCCCAGAGCAACTAGGACAATATATTTAAAATTAGAACCAGATCATAGTATACTTCTATTTAAATGATTTATCATTGCATTTAGAATTTAAAAATAAAGAACTGGCCTGATCTTTTCCCCTGCTTTCCTCTCTGACCCTATTTCCAGGAATTCTTCATCTTACTCACTATACTCCAACCACACTGGGCTTCTTTCTATGCTTTAAATGTACCACAGGCTTTTGCACTTGCCTTCCTCTCTTCCTGGAATATTCTTTCCCCCAAAGGTTCACATGGCTGGTTCCCTCTCATCTCATCATGGATGTGTCCACTCAGATGTCTGTTCCTCAGAAAGACCTCTTCCTTTTCTCCAGCTAAAGCACATCAATTATTGTCTCCCCTATTACCCTATTTTCTTTACCATACCCTTTTCTTTCTGAAATTTTCTTATTCATTTGTTTACATACACAGCCTACTTTCTGCCACAGAACATCAGTTCCATCAAGGCAGAGACTTGCCTAGTTCTCCGCTTCTGCCCAGTAGGCCTGGTACATCGCATGATTGCAACAAAAAATTTTAAATGAAAGAGCTCTCAATGTTCCTTCCTTTGTTGAGAGCAGATTCTATGAAAAGGTGCTTTCACTTCCCTAATAGTCTACATACAACCCTATCTAGTCGTTCATTGGAATCGGGTGGGAGGAAAAGCATACTTTGAAAATTTAAGTTATTTATGCAATTATCTGGTTGAGTCTGTGAAAAGATCTGTAAAACATAAGACAGTTTAGTCACTTCAAAAACATTTTCTTTCTTGACAGCTTTTTGGGAATTTATAGCTATTGACAGTACTTCAAGCTATGAGGACTTGGTCCTTAAGAAATCAGAAATATTGGAAATAGTGTAAGTTTGACCTTGAGAATTAAACTATGAAATCAACACATAAAGCATCAGGGCAAAGATAAGTAATTGTTTGCAAAAGACAGATTTGATCTTAGGCCAGCAAAACTTTACGGCAAACAGCATTAATTGATTTAATTGATTTGTATACTTAATAAAGAAGAATTAGGTGTTTTTCAGAAACAAGACAGTGGTGCTCATCAATGATAGAGAAACAAATGAGTCACAGTGGGTAACCATGGCGTTGCCCATCCATCCCTGCCTAGAGTTGGGCTGTCCAATATACTAGCCACTAGTCACATGTTGCTATTAAAATGTAAACTTAAATTGAAACTATTTTAAAATTTAAAAAAATTTAAAAATCAGCTCTTCGGTCACAATAGCCACATTTCAGATGCTAAACATTCCCATGTGGCTAGTGGTTATCATAATGGACAATGTAATTATAGAACATTTTCATCATCACAAAATGTTCAATTGGACAGTGTTGAATGTATCCCCTGACCCCAAGAGTTATCTACAGTTATATAGAGAGATAGATAAAAATATTCTCTTATATATAGAGAGATAGAGATCTATATGTTTGATTTTAAAATACAGTCATTCACTCAATTGGATGCCACTAGACATTTTGATGATAAAACTAAATCTCTTATTGTGATCCCACAACCTCTGGCAGCTTTGATTATAATTCAGCTTCTTATTTGGCATGGCTACAGGGAAAGAATGTACTTCTCAGAAGGCATGAATGTCCAGGCCCTGGGCATTGATAGTTTTCACTATAAAGATATTTATCATTCAATTTCTATACATTATTCCCTTGGTTTTGCTAATGTGAGTCTCCCCTTGATTTAATGAAGTTCTATTTAATAAATTGGATATTACTGTGTTCCAGAAGTAGTGGATATGGCAGGGACTAAGTCAATACATACTGCTTCTCTGTGTTTGGCCATTTTGAAATTACAAAATTGGCAACCACCCTCTTAGCCCATAGCAAATTCACTAAAGCAATGGCTCTCAAACATTGCAATCATGAGTTCACTGGGGAGCTTACTAAAATGCAGGGTGCCCAGAACCTACCCTCAGAGACGGACTCATTAATTTAGGGTAGTACTTGGGCCACTAAATTATTTATAAGCTCCTTGGGAAACTCTGATAAATTTATAGCATATACTGTTGGTGTTCTGCCTGTAGCCCCTCAAATTCTTTACCATTTTCATGCACACTGGTTTCTAGTGCTTTTGTTCCAACAGCTAGCACGAGTGTGTGTTTGTGGGTAGGCTGCTCCTGACACTTGAACTAGAAGTGTCTAAAAATTTACATTCACTCATGTGTGCTGGAACTATACATGAACTACATTGCCCCTGACTGAGACAACTCTAAAGTTTAACCGACATTGTCTTTAGCACAGTCCCATGGAATTGACCCTCTATGGAGCTTTGCTTATCATCCTTCCTTCCTGCTCCCACTTCCTCACTTCCCTACCAATCTCCAGTTTTTCCTGGGTATATTTTCTAATACATTAGTTTCACATAAATGTTTGTTGGGTTTCTGAGGAACCCAATCTAAGTCAGGTGTTGATTTGTGAGAGTCATTGAATTAATCAGAAGTCACCTACTGAGGTTTTATAAAAATTGCCATCCCCTTGTATGGCCCTAGGCTTGGTCCCATCTCTTCCTACGTAGAAATTCTATAATGACAATAATAGTTTCTTGTCACATCATTGCAAACTCCCCAAGACCACATTACACATTCCTCCTATGCCCTAATGGTTGGTACTAGACCAAGCTGGCTGTCACTCTGAGGGAGTCCCCTATCACTCAGGAGGTAATAGCAGTCTTGTTTCTTGCTGCTGCCTTGTAATGTATACGTGCCAGAGGAAATCCAGGGCTAGCTCAGGATGCATTCCTTAAACCTTCAATGGACTTCTCTGAGTTTAAAATTAGCCTTTAATGTCATTTTCCAGTTGAGTGCTGCCAAATTTCAGTTTCCATTGTTTGGAATCACTTTATCTGCAGAGAAAATGTGTGAAGATAGAAGATATCCTAGAATTAGATAAACTCAAAGTCACATCAAGTATCTTTTGGCATGTACCTTTGAAAAGGGTTCAGTAAAACTATAACAGATTCACAAAGCATCTTAAATAGAATATCCTTCACTACAATGATGGAAGAAAAAATTTTAAAAGATTTAAAAGTAAGAAAAGAATCATAGTTGTGCATAAGGATGATCCCTGGAAGACTTTTGTAAGAGCAAAACATTGGCAATGACATATATATATATAATCTCCAACAATTTAGGATATATTAAGCAAATTATGTTATATCTATGTGATGGAATATTATTCCCAACTTTAAAGAAATATTGCAAAAGAGTATTTAAGGAAGACTACAAAAGTGCATGACACAGGTTCATAGGATAATCATTATCCCCAATATCCATTCTCTCCCTCTTCTAAACTAATTGAACGCCCAATTTTTACCTAGGTAAAAATTTTACCTTGGCTGCTCCAACTGAAGATTGCATTTTTAGGCTCACATTTTTACATCTGAGGGTGACATGTGATAAAGTTCTGGCCAGCGGAATGTAAACAGAAATGGTATATGTAATTTCTGAGAATATTCTTGAAGAAAAGGAGGCAGAAGCCTGCCTTTCCCTTACCTTTCAATTTTCTTGCTTGCTGGATGTGAATGTGATACTTGGAGCAGTTAACCTGGACTATGATCCTGGGAACAAGAACAACCAATAGCAAAAAAAAAAAAAGAAAAAAGACTGCGTCCCTGGCACTGTGGTGTACCACACCAGCTCAGTCTGCCTACCCTGGGGCTTATTTAATTGTTTGTTTGTTTGTTTGTTTGTTTATTTATTTAATTTAAAATTATTGTTAATATTGGCCCTGGCCAGGTAGCTCAGTTAATTAGAGCATTGTCCTGATATGGCAAGGTTGAAGGTTTGATCCTCTGTCAGGGCACATAAAAGAAGCAACCACTAAATGCATAAATAAGTGGAATAATAACTCTCCCTCTCTCCCTTCCTCTCTTTCTCTCTAAAATCAATAAATAAAAATTTTTTTTAATCATTGTTATTTTTCTTCTGTTAGGTGCAGCTAAATGTCATTGTAACTGATATAACAAGTAACCTAAAAGACAAGAGAAATAAATGTTAAGAATGGTTTTATCTGAAAAATGGATTACAGGCTATTTTATTTTCTTCTTTATGTTCATCAATACTATTTTATAATTAACACATTTAAGTTTTATTGAGGTACAATTTACTTCCATGTTAAAAAATTCACCCATTGTAATCATTAAGTGATTTTTAGTAAATTTATAAAGTTCTGCAGTCATCACCAAAATCTAGTTTCAAAACAATTTCGTAACTTCTAAATTTCCCTTATCTAATTACAGTCACTCTCACTCCTGCCTCCACCCTAGGCAATTACTCATGTAACTTGTATAATAAGAAAAGTATTTTTTTAACATACCAGTTTTCTCAAGATCCATTTGTTCAGCACGAGTATAAATTTGGGACCATATTTCATTCTGGACCTTTTTCAGGAAGTTCTTACTGTAAATTTCCAAGTCTGCATAGGACTGCAGCATGGAAGCCATCTGTCCTGGAGGGTAAGATACTATTTCTTCTAACTGGGTATTGTCAGCCCCTTTGATGCCCATGGCAAGTACGGTTACGTCCTCCAGACGAAGTTGCATTGCAGCTTCAAGCACCTCATCATCTGAGGGTCTGTGAGTGACCAGAACTGCGATCTGAGGCACTCCCTGGGCCCTTCTGCTGCCACTTGACTCTAAGAAGCCTTCCCTCCTCAACTTCTCAATGGCAGCCCCAGCATTGGATTTCCCAGCCCGGAGAGAAAGCTTCTGGATTTGCTCCTGAAATGCAGATTGATCTTTGCTTGACTTCAGAAAAGAAACAGTCTCAGCTTTATTGCTGTAACTCATAAGTCCAAGCCTCATGCAGTTGTCCTTCACATCCATGGAGGTGGTAATGTTCTTCAGGAAGCTCTGCAGATTCCTTAGATTTTCTCTGGTCCCAACTGCCTCATCCACCAGGAACACAAGGTCAGCCAATGAATCCTTCTCACAGGTCATGGGGAAGGAAACTGTGGAGAGAGATAAAGTAGGACAATCAGCACAAATCACCAGCCCAGAGTGAGAAAGGCACTTTACAAGTTGCCAAAAGGCATTAGTGAAAATAGAGGTAGTCATGACAGATGAGGTTAGCATTGTTTTATTTTAACAAACAGAAGATAAAAATTCTGAACAAGACTTACAAGGTCATTTACTTCAGAGGTTTGGTGTTTCTATTCCCTCTATCTGAAGAATGCTTCTCGCCCATTTTTTTGTTACATCTCCCCACCACCATGATCTTCATGACTGCCATCATCACCACTACGACTACTACCACCACCACCTCTACCTCCACTACCACCAGCTAACAATCCCCAACAACCGTCATCAACAATAACAACAAACCAACCACCCCCCACCACCCCCACCACCATCACCACCTCCTTCACCACCACCTCCATATCCACTACCACCATTCTCAAGCACTGTGATACAGGGATCAGGTAGGAATATTTCTGACCTTGGGGAGCTCACAATCTATGGGAAGGACACATAACTAGATTATATTATTTCAGACACTAGTAAGTGCTAGTAAGGAAATAAAACAGGTGACTCAAATGAGTGACTATACTGGAGTGTAGGGTGGGGACTAACTTCTCTGAGACATAAAGAGGTCAGGGAAGGCGTCCCTGAGAGGATCACATTTGGGTGGAGATATGAATAAAGAGGAGGATTCAGCCACATGTCGTTCTGAGGGAAGAGGAATTCTGGCAAACAAACAGTAGAAGGTGGGAACAAGTAAGAAGCCCTGAGTGGCTGGAGCCAGTGAGTGAAGAACAGTGATGGATGAGGTCGGGGGGAGGTAGGGACCAAATTGTAAAGATGTCACATGATCTTATTTAAATCTTTTAAATGTCATCCTAGTCACTGAGGGGAAATAATGAATTCGGGAATCTCAATTAAGAAACAGCTGTCCTAGTCTAGGAAAGAGATAATGGTTCTTGAACAAGGATAGGAGTTGATAAATGAAACAAGGGTAGTTTTGACATGTGAATTAGAGGTAGAACAGAAAGGACTTGATGATAAATTGAATGCAAATGCTGAGAGACAAAGAGGAAATGGTGAAAACTCCTAGTTTTTTGACCTGAACAGCTGAGCAGATGTTGATGGTGTATTTTTCCAAGATAGGGAAGATAATAGGAAGAAAAAGTTTCAGGGAGAACTCAAGAATCCCATTTCAGACATGCTAAGCATGGGGTACTATTGCAGATGCCAGATAAACAGTTGGTTATATGAATCTGGAGTCAAGGGAAGAATACACCATATGCACATAAAATTCCTACTCTAAGCACAGGTGGAGAAACCACAACTGAGGAAAGTGTAGCCAAGCGATACGCTCAGTCTTGCCAAAAACTACCCATTAGGATTGTGAGCTCTAGAAGCCAGATGGCACATCTTACTTATCTCAGTCCCTACTGTACCTGGTGCCTGGTGGGAATCCAAAAATATTAGTGAAATTCAAAACAATTCTCAATGATCTATCAATGTACTCTGAACCCCACACAGTTGGCTAAAACAAACCCTCAGCATGATTGTCCAGGTTAGTGTTTACTTGAAAATTATTAATAGTAGTAACCTCTATGCCAAATGCCATACAAGCCATCTTACCAATATCATAAGGTAATCACTTTTATCCTTACTTTATAAGTAAGGAAACTGAAACTTAAGTAGCCTACTCAAGGTCCTGAAGTTTCAAGCCAGGGATTGACTCAGACCTCCTGACTCCAAAGCAAAGCCTTTATTCCTAACCTGTAAAGGCAAGGAGAACCTTGTTGTACCTATACATACTGCTGTGAAGCAAATTAAGAGGATTGAGAGAAGCACATTCAGTGCACAGAACCATCTAAGAAAGTGGAGAAGCCCTATTGGCCTGGAGACCTCAGGCTAAGTAGCCACCTAAAGGTTGGAAAGTCTCCAAGGTCCCCAAGGTGGAGGGTAACAGGAAGGTTTCCTCTCTGGGAGAAGATTCACACATGCCATAAGAACTTTCTATTTTTCCTAAGACAGGAGGAGTGAGGGATGAGGACAGTGGAGGGGAAGGGACTCCCTGGCACCTCAAGGACAATACTAACGGTGGCAGAGCCTTCTAGATACTCACTAAAGTCCACTTCCTCCTCTTGGGCTTAGAGCTAGACCTGATTTCCTAGCCTCTCTTGGAGTTAGGTAGGACCATGGGACTAAGATCTGGCTAATGAAATGTGAGTCTCTTCAAAGCTTAGCACATAAAACTTTCCCATAAGTGACCTTCTATCTTTCTTCCCTTCCACAAGTTCTATACTAATTTCCAGGCACCTTGGAAGTCATATTTCAATATAGAAGAGCCACCGCCAACCTAACTATCTGAATAGAAGAAATACAACTAGTCACCTGGAGCACTGGCCCTATGATATTACAAGAGAAATAATAAGCTTCTTATTATTCAGAAAGTCTATGAGTTATTAAGGCCTAGGCTTGTATGACCACAAAATCAGCGCATAGCTATAGTCATTGAATTGATGATTGGTAGAACAGGAAGGGAGTTTAAAGGTCACCCCCACTCCCATGTCTTACATATGAGGATGCTGATGCAAGGCTCAGAGAGATGACATTGCTCTCCAAGTTCACACAGCCAGCAAGTGGCCTTGTGTGGATCTTTTGACCTTGTGTTCTGGGCACTTTGTATCACACCAGGTGACTTCTTGGAGTCTTAGAGCCAGATAGCACCTGCTCAAAATAGCCTATCATGGCCAACTGAGCACAGAAGCAGCCAGGAAAATCCATTATGCTGGGGACTCTTTATACCTTACTCTGGAGAAAATGACTGGAGCCTCTCATCAGTACAGCATACTTACTGAGGACCTCCTTTAAGCTGTACTGGCCTGTTTTACCTGTTCATCAATACCACATGTATAGCTTCCTGTCTTATTTTGTCTATTCCATACTAATGCTTCTTGGGATCAATCACTTCCCAAGGGAACTATCTGTGCTCAAGAGTCCTCTGTTTTGGAGTCTTCGTAGAAAACTTGCTTAAGACACAAATAAAGCATTTTTAAAGTGAGAAATTGGAGGTATAAGTAGTTCTCCTTTTGGCCTCAGGTATCAAGAATGAAAGTGGATGAGGTCATCTACTTTTCTGCACAAAATACAGGGATTTCCCAGGGGCTGAAAGGAAGGCAGTTGTGGCAACTGGCAGTTCTGGTGGGTGGAAGCTTAGAGATCATAACTGGCTGTCTGGCCTGGGAATCAGCATTCCCCCAAAGGAAACCAGCTACAGTGACTGGGATAAGGTGTTGCTCTTAAGCAGCCCTGTAGACACAGACATCAACATAAATAATGGTGCCTGGGAGGACAGGTCTGTGCTGTCACTTGAGACATTCTTGATGGTGCTCAGAAAGTAAGTTGGGGAGAATTTTATGTTGGGATAGGACAGCTGAGGACAAATTATATACGTGAAGGTACTGAGTCAGTTCAATTTGAGCTGCTTTTAATTGATCTCATTCACCCATAAATTGTCAGAAATATTTCCAATAATTCTTCAATTCCAAGAGCCTGTCTACTGTAGGATACACTCATATGAAATGGCAGCTCTTCAGAAATTTTTTTAAAAGCACAACTGAAAGGCACATCCTAATATAAAAAATGTTAAAATGTGTGTCTTGTATGTGAAAAATATAAGCACAAAAGTACTCCAGGGCTGGGAGTCCTGATACTCATTAAGGAAAAGATAAAGAAGGAGGGGATGAGCCAGTGCAACAGATGTTGGGCTCAAGACTGCAGCTTTCTGCATGGCGCTACTGTACAACTTCTCTGCCTGGCCTCATTCTACGGATATTGTTCCCTTTTTGTGTTGCTATCAATAATTGCCTGGTATTTATTGAATATTTACTGTGTGGCTCACACTGTGCCAGGACTGTGAGGAAAAGAGAACAAACAAGGATCTTCTGTCCTCACCTGGAAGACTTTCACATATTCACTCAGTAAGAACTAGAACACCAGCTCATTGTCAGGCACTGTGTAGGCCCAAAGAACATAGAGAAAAATACAGAGAAGTTGCCAATTCTTCCTTCAAGTTGCTACCAGTTCATTGGTGGGGATGGGGGTGGAGACAAAGACAGAAAGGGGTAATTACACAGCATGGGAAGTGCTGCTGCCGTCAAGTGTGCGCAAGGCACTGTGAGACCCAAAAGGAAATTTGAAAGGAAAGGCTTTCAAGATGATATGACTGCATGGTTGAGATTTAAATGATGACAGAAGTGATTCAAGCTCTAAGAAAGCAGAGGAGAGCAAGAGGACTCCTGCCAGAGAAAATGGCACAAGCTAAAGGCAGAAGTGAGTAAGAGCAGACTGTGATGTGTAGAAATTTCCAGAACTTAAGTCTAGTTAATTATGAAAACTAGAAGAGGAGAGAAAGAGATGAGGGTGGAGATACAGCTCTGACCACATGGGGACTGGGCCCGACTCAACCAAAGGGCTCTCTTACCGTTCATGTCAGCATCAGCTGCTCCCTCCTTGTACTGAATCACATCCTTAATGATCTGCGTCATGTTCTGGGAGAATGCGCTGAGGTCTCTGATCGTCGGGAGCTTGAAATGAAACTGAGCCGTGGCCATGGCCTTCAGGTTCTCCTCAGAAGCTTTCTGCAGCCCCACAGAGATGATTCTCACCCCATCTTTCCGCAGAGCCTTGGCAGCCTCTTCCACGTCATCCTCAGATTTGGCCGAAGTGAGGACCACCAAAATGGGGGGGAAGAGTTTCCTATCTCTCCCATTGGCCGGTCCAGAGAAGTAGGTCCTGTGAACCTCCTGGAGAGCGTTTCCTAGTCTCAGGGAACCACCCATGAAAGCGAAGTTCTTCTTGAGGTGGTTCAAAATGGGGTTCTTGCTCTTGAAGGTGCTCAGCTGGAATTCACTGTGGAGACTGTCACTGTACTGGGCCAGGGCCACGCGGTGTTTGTTGGCCTCTATGGGGAGGCTGTTGATCATCTTGCTGATGAATGTTTTCACAAGAGGGAAGGACTTAATTCCCAGGTGATCAGAGCTGTCCACCAGGAACACGACATCTGCATACTGAGGTCCTGGGTCTATGAAAATAAAATGACAAACCCCAACAAAGAGGTTATTCAGCCTTTACATTTCAGACCACAATACTCATTTGAGACTGTGTTCTAGTTAATAGTAAGGGCAACTTAGAATGCCAAGAAAAGTGTCTTCTGGATGTCAAACAGAAGAAACTGTACTTGTTTTTACTAAAATGTCGAATAAAAGGACTTTAGTAAGTTAATCAATAAATTTTGCTTTTTCAACTCTATGCCAGAAGGAATAAACTTTTTTGTTTGTTTGTTTTTGGTTGCCAAACCCCAAACTCTGATATTGTACTAAAGAATAAACATGATACCAGAAAGTCCCCAAGTGGTCTGTGGAGAGTAATGGCAACTTTTAAAAACAATATCAGGTCCTGGGTGCTGTGGCTCAGTGTATTGAGCACCAACCTGCAAATCAAATGGTTGCCAATTTGATCCCAGTCGGGGCACATGCCTGGGTTGTGGGCCAGGTCCCCAGTTGGGGGCACATGGGAGGCAATCGCACTTTGATGTTTCTCTCCCTCTCTTTCTCCCTCCCTTCCCCTCTCTCTAAAAATAAATAAACACAATCTTAAAAAAAAAAAAAAAAGAAGTAGTATTGAGTAAGCAGCTGTCTTGGATTGGAAGCATAGAAGCAAATCTGAGACAGAGGTTTGGGGGAGGGCTTGACTGGGGGGGAAACAGGGTAAGGGAAGCAGAAGAGGAGCAAAGCAGGATCTGTACCCTTGGCCTGATTGAAGGGGGCTTGGGCTTTGGGGTATCAATTATACTAGAATATCAATTATACTTTGAGACAAGAGGGGCAGTTTTTTGCATTCTCCTATCAGTCACATTGGCTGCAGACCATCACAGGGAATTGGAGGGAAGGAGCAGGGGGTTATGGATACAACCTCCTGAGTCATGGCTCTGGGAAAGGTGAGAGCAATTCTCCTGAGACAGTGAAGTACAGCTGTGAGGTATTGTTGGCAATATGGCAATATTTATAGCAGCTGGTAGTGTGGAGCGAGGGTGGAGGCCTGGTGTACCAGCCTGATAAAGAGTCTGGGCCAGGGGATGCACCCCTAGCGTCTACTTCAGCAGTCATGGTCAGCTACCTGCACTCTCGAAATTAGTGATGTTCTGGTTAATGTCTAACAACCTTCTTTCAAAGTAACTCAGAAATTCACTAGGAAATTCGAGGGTGTTAGGAGAGTAGAAAAATGTAGCTTTTATAGTCTATCTATTTATCTATCTGTTTTATCTATTTATCTATCTATATTTATTTATTAAGGCCAATATGGAAACTGACCTACAAAACAAATGAGTTGACTCTATTCTTAGGGACAGGAAATACTAGAATTTAAGTAAATCAGTGAATAACTAGAGCTATTCTAGTCAGGTGTAGCATAATTCATGACTTTTGCCCATGACTTTCTGTCATCTCTTAAGAGATTAAGTTAGCTTGATATCATATACCTCCAACTACAACTAAGTGCTGTGTACTATGATTTTTCAGTAAATAAATACATTCGTTGTTTCTATTTACTAAAGATTTGTTGAGGCATAAAATTGTTTATTTTACTAAATAATAATAATAAGCTTAAAATATACGGGTACCTGGGCTCTGATCTGTAAATGTTTCAGTCCAAAGGACTAGGACAAATGCAATTAGCCAGTTCTTCATTTTGTTAGTGAAGATCTCTTGCTTTTATTCTGTAAAAAAAGAATGTTATTTATATTTGAAAAATCTCATTGTATAATAAGGAATTACTGGGAAAGTTGGATTAGAACACAATACACTGTACAAATAAGTATTTGTCAAGCAATGCTAAGTGTATTTAAAACATTCATCAGGCACTTGGAGTACTTGTTGAAAATAGATAATGCTAATGTTTGTTGAACCCTTACCACAGCTCAGACTTTCTCAGTGCTTTACGGCTATCATCTAATTTAATCCTCACAACAGCCTACCAGGGAGGTATAATTACTGTTGCTATGTGACAGACAGGAAAATAGGCGAGGAGTGGCTTGCTAAGTGGTGGAGCCAGGATCCTAGTCCTGAAAAGGTCATTGCAGAGCCCAAGTTCTTACCCACAGTGCAACAAGCCTGATGCAAAATCTGTGTCCTCACGAAATGTATGCAGTCGCTATTCTTTGCCCTCTATTTTTATGTCAACATTGACTACTATATATGTTTATAAGTTGGCTCAAAAAAAAAAAGCCAACAGCTATCCATGTGTCTCCTTCATTGAACCCTTGTGAAGCTGTTCTCTCATTTATGGTTGTAATCAGTTTTACGAATTACTTTGACTTCAGCATTTCTCTCCGCTCAGTTTACAGTCAATCAGAAATCTCCATGGGAAATTACAATTTTACAGAAACTCCACCAAACCTGAGCTGTTTTTTTATAAAAAGGGAAATAGGTGAAATGACCAATACTAAAAAATATAGCTGCCTTAAATGAAATACCAAAGGTATAAAGGCTGGTTTTTACTCTAGAGTTGATTTTTCCAGTGTTCCTTTGCAGTTGCTGATCACCCAGGAAATTGAGAGAATCACTGGAAACTAGATTTGGAAGAGACCCTACAGATCGTTTAGACTAAACCCTTAATTTGCTAAGGAGGATCCACTAACTAGGCTCCCCAGTAGTTACTGCCTGAGACACATCGACAATGACTTTAAGATCTGTATTCATTATATTCTAATATACCATGTATTTTACTTATTCATTAATTTTATTATTGGGGTATAATTCACATACTATAAATTTTACCCTTTCAAAGTGTGTAATTCAATGTATTCTAGTATAGTCACAGAATTTGTCTCCATTATTACTAATTCCAGAACATTTTCGTGACCCCCCAAACAAGCCCCATACCACTTAGCAGTAACTTCTCATTCTCCCCTTACCATAGGCCCAGTCAACTACTGATCTTCTTTCTTCTCTATGGATTTGCCTATTTTGGACATTAATATAAGTTAAATCATGTGATATATGACCTTTTGTGTTTGGAATCTTTCATTTAACATATTTTTAGCATTTTTTCATGTTGTGACATATATCAGTATTTCAATCCTTTTTATGACTAACATTTTATTGTATGGATATACAACATTTTAAAAATCTGTCAGTTGATAGACATTGAGCTTGTTTCTACTTTTTGGCTATTATGAACAATGCTGCTATGAACATTCACATACAAGTCTCTTTCGTAGACATATGTTTTCATTTCTATTGAGTAAATACCTAAGAGAGGAATTTTTCGTTTTATGGTAAATTTGTTTAATATTTTGAGAAACTACCAATTAGTTCTCCAAAGTGTCTGTGACATTTTATATTCCCACCATCAATGTATAAAGGTTCCAACTTGTCAATATTCTCACCAACGCTTGTTATTTTCTTTTTTTAATTATAACCACTCTAGTGAGTGTAAATGGCATCCTACTGTGATTTCGATTTGCATTTTCCTAATGGTAAATGGTGTTAAGCATCTTTTCATGTATTTCTTGGTCATTTGTATATCTTCTTTGGAGAAATATCTATTAAATAATTTGACCATTTTTCACTGTCTTTTTATTGTTGTGTTGTAAGGGATTTTTACATACTCTGGATATTAAATTTTCTTGGCACCCAAATGCTGTGCTGCTGAATTTGGTTTGCTAGTATTTTGTTGAGAATTTTGCATATATATTCTTTAGACCTATTGGCCTGTAATTTTATTTTCTTGTAGTGTCCTTATCTGGCTTTGGTATCAGGTAATGCCAGCCTTGTAAATGAGCTAGGGAGTGTTCCTTCCTCTTGAATCCTTTAGAAGAATTTGAGGATTTGGTGTTAATCCTTCTCTAAATGTTTGGTAGAATTCACCAGTGAAGCCATCTGGACCTAGGCTTTGTTGTTTTGGTTACTGATTTGATATTTTTCCTCATTATTGGTCTGTTCAGACATTCTATTTCTTCCTGATTAAATCTTGGTAAGTTATTTGTTTCTAGGAAATCACCCATTTCTTCCAGGTTATCCCAGGTGTTGGCATAATTATTCACAGTAGTCTCATGATCCTCTGTATTTCCAGGTGAATAATTCCACTGCCTAGACTCAATGTTTAGGCTTGGCCACAGTCTGGGCTTCACAGTAAATAGGGCTATGCTCTGCAATCAAGCAGAGACAAGGCTGTACCTCAAAGTTATGAGGTCGCAAGCTTCACAATCAGGTAGGTAGTCTGCTAATTGTACTCCACTATTGAACGATGTTGCTGCTCAGACCCTCTAATTGAACAAGTCTGCCACTGTATTCTGCAATTGAGGAGACGATGCACTGAGATTGGGCAGCCACTGTCCAGGCTCCCTGGTAGGTTAGAGCTGCAGGCTCTACCCTGTGACAGACAGAGCAGGGTCACTGGCTGGGCTTCCTGCCTGGGAAGGCTGTGTCTGGCAATCAGGCAAGGCTATAAGTTGGACTCCACTGCTGGGTGGTACTGTGGGCTATGTTCCAAGGCTGGCTAGGGTCACTGTTCAGGCTCCCCAATTGTGTGAGGCCAGAGACTATGCTCACCAACAGGACAGGGATGCTCCCTTAGTTTCCTGCCTGAGCAGAGCTATAAGATGGGTTCCATAGCTTCCTAGTTTCTCTGGGCCAGGCTTTTAGCATACAGGACTAGTTGGGTGGGGCAGCAATTTTCTTCCTTGCTGGGGTGAGGCCATAGAATGGTTTCCACAGCCAGTGTGGCCTATTAGTTGGGGACTCAAACCAGACAGAATAGCCAACCATGCTCCCTGGCCATGCAGGCCATGGAGTTGGCTTTGTAGATGAGCAGAGCCACTGGCTGGGATCTCTGCCAGGATACTGTTGCAAGCAGGAATGTGGTCCATCAAGATCTAAGCCCTGGTTGCTATAAGCTCCATCCCCCTTCTCCTTCTCTATCTGGTCCCCAGTGGTCAAGTCCTGCAGATTCCCCAGTGATCCCCATGAGGTGAGTCTTGAGTGGGCCTCCTGGGAAGTGTGCCACAATGCTGGGAGAGCTGGGTGTCCCCTTAGGCTCTTTCCCCACAGGAGGAACCAAAGGCCAGGAAATGGGGATGCTGTCTGTGTGGGTGCTGCTCCTCTTAGCCTTTGAATGTGGTCCTTCTTGTTCTCTGCGGTCCAGGGGTTGTTTCTGCCTCACCCCCAGGTTCTGGGATTTTCACAGTGGTGTCTTGCCTATGACTATTTCCCACCATAGCTAATCTTTTTGTGAGGGGGACTGAAGTCAGGAACAACCCATGTTACCATTTTAATGAGGTCACCTCCAGGGGTTCCTAGAGTGTGCTCAAGAGGGGCTGGAGCTGGTTCACAGGCCATTTCAGGGTCTGCAGGTGGGAGTCACTCCTCCTGGGTCCCGTGGCATACGGTGCTGGTGACAGAACCAAAGCCAAAAGGGCATGTATCTGAGCCCTTGGGGATATGAACCACATTCAACAAGTCAACTACCTGGGCGTGAGCCTGCCTTTTCACAATGGGTCTCCTCAGTCTTGAACTGCATCTGGTTTCACAGTCTCCTACCGGGTTCTCAAAGCTCCCACAAAGACACTTGCATTCAGAGAGAGATGCCAGGTTATTGTTGTTGAGGAGGGTAATGAGTGAGAGATGTTTTATTCGGCCATCTTGCTCATGTCTCTTACTTTACCTTCTTATTTGCTAATTTCATTACTTCTGCTTCCTTTAGTGTAAGTTGTCCTGATTTCTTTATCCTTCATATTGCTTATGACTTAAAGGGAAATCTAAATGTTGAGTATGTGCAAGTTCATTTTCTATTCCGTTGGCTAGTAATGTATTCCCAAGGGTAGGGTGAAAGCTTGTGTTCCTCCAGAAAAGATGGAGATAAGAGGGCAGCCCCCCATGATAGGAAACCTCCAGTGCTGTAATCTAGGCTCACCATTCCCAACCCCACTCCCAGCCTACCTCTTATCCAAGTACTTCTACCCCAGACCCTGTGGTTATATTCTTGCTCAGCTAACCTTGGTTAATTATCTATGGCTCTTGGTTCTTTGACGGCTCAACTTCCTATTCTCTGCTGTGGATCTTGCCATTTGGTACAGGAAACTAGTGGTCAGTATTAAATTGCCAAGTTTTCCAAAATAAACAAAGAAAAAGGAAAGGAAATATTGGGGTGTAGTGGTCCTAAGACATCAGAGTTGGGGGAGCCAGTACTTATGAGAGGGTTGAAACACATCTCTTGAGGTGGGTCGTCCCCAACGCCCTTGGCTCAGTGGAAGCTCACTGCCCAGCAGTGGTCTCAGGATCATGGATGAGAGATAATAAGTAACCCAAACACTGTATTTTGTCTGGGAGGAGGAAAGATAGCTGATCTCTCTAGTGGAGAAGAGCCCTGATCATGCCTTCTAAGTTCCTTTTATTAAGGAGGATATCCAGGAGATACAGAGTCAGGATATACAAATCATCAATCAATTTCAAACACTTGGATTACTGTTAACAATCACTGGTTACTGATAACAATGTAAGGAACACAGTGAGCATTCTTGGTCATGGTCTGTTAGACAATCTGGTACTATGTAAACATCAGGTGCAAAGCTTCATACACCTTCCAGGCATTTGGTGTCACACAGGGTCTATAGCTAACTTAAGAGATGAGAAAAAACAAAGCAAGCTTCAAAGCAGAAGATGCATTCTTTAAATCCAATTCCCATGGGAACCCCCTGAATGGACTTTCAGGTCATGCCTGCCTCCAGCCTTCCTGGTCTTCTGGTCAAGACTTATAGGCCTCCTGGGGGGGGCCTAACTTGCAGCCAGGCTACAATTCTCAAAACCACACATGGAGGGCCCCTATAATCTCTAAGGTTCCTCCTTACCCCAAAGCCTCTCATCACTTGATGCTATGATGAAAGGTCCTGAAGCAGAGAGTGGCATGAACAATGATACATTGGGGAAGTTAATTGGCCATTTGGGAGGATATATACTCCAAACCAGACTTAGGGCACAGAAAGGTTCCAAGATCAAGTAGTTACCAAGTGAACTAAGCTGCTCATTCTCACATTTTCAAATGCTCAAAATCTCAGAGGCTGATGGAATTCAAAGCTAGTATCTCTGAGGGAAGGGCACCCCAAACCCACTTCTGGGGGAACCAATAGCCAAACTGCACATCTGGAGAGAAGGCTCGACATGTTGAATACTGGGCAGCAATCATCTGGCCTTGCCATTTCCTGTGAGATGTTCAGTACATGTAAGCCAGCTACACAGAGATGGGAACAAAACTCCACAGCCATTGCCAGGACACAAACTTAGAGAGTAATAAAAGAATAATGACTAATCATCCCCTTTCTTTTAATTACATTCTTTTGATCATAAATGTCTGGGAAGACAAACCTCATCCATTATGAATGGTAAACTGTATTTGCTATGGGGCAGTCTGTTTTATAATATAAGACATGAGTTCTAAAGGTGACTTGGTAAAGCAAGAAAACAAAAAAGCTTAATTTAGTGAAATACAAAGCTTGCAACCTTCTGACAGGTTCAAACACTGAAAGACAACAGTGATTATTTAGTAAGTTATAAAAACACACCAAAGGCACTGCTGTTAAGTCTTAAGCCACTGGATTGGTAATAACTATGTAAACAGTTTATTGGAGGTTTACTTCTAAATCCTAAATCAAACATGGCATGAATAGCACACTAAATCTATGAAGTTTAATTTCTCTCAATCTCCCCTTTTACAGGTCCCGAAAGATGATAAGAACTCAAGGGCAAGTCTTCTCCCCACCTGTACTCCACAAAGACCTACAGTTTCTGAGGTCATCTTGCCACCATGAAGGAGAACCCCAAGATCAAGAGAGACATGTTTGATGACATCAAAATCTTGATCAGTCTGACCAGTCCCTGGACTTTTTTAGGTATCTCAGCCAATAATTCCCATTGTGTCTGACCTAGTTTGATAATTCCTGTGCAAAAGAATCCTGTCCAGAATACACGTGGTCACCTTTGATGGTGCTTTGATACCAGACCTGCTGGGCAATCCAAGATTGGGGCCTCTACAATGGCTCCTTCCTGTTGCAACTTTCCAGAACTCACTGGAGAGCTCTCAAAATCCCTGTTGCTCTGGAGCTGACCAAACACCATGGTATCCACACTGTTTTTTCCTCTGCGTGAACAGTCCTGTCTTATGCACAAATTCAAATCCCAACTACACTTTAAGAATTGCCCAGCCTACTCCCTGACTACTGTAGCCACGTCCACCTTCCGTGCCCCCATCTGTAGCAACACTCAGTCTATACCACTACTTTTTAAAAAGCTGAGGTATATATTTTACTCAGCTGTATTCTTTATGTCTGTGTACATGTTTCGTCATCCATCTTCAGTATAAGTTTTAGAAAATGGACCATGTTTTCTTCTATTTGGGATTCTCCTGATAAAATGCCAAGCAAGTAAATGCTTGCTAAATTTTATTAAATGGATACAGTAATTCAGGGGGTAAATGCATAGTTGAGCATATAAAGTATGATTCCAATTTTTAAAAAATGTCAAATGCATTTATTTCTACGATGTACAGTTAAGGATATTTTCAGTTTATTCTTAAATTAAGAATTGTATTTTCCTGAGTAAAACGATATAAAATTGAGGAGAAAAAAAATCTCAGATATATGATGCGGTTTCCCAGGACAATGCCAGTATATGACTTTTGCCCCAGTGTAATGATTAACAGTACCTTGACTGTCTCTTAAAACTGTCCTTATTATTTCCAGTGTCCGATCTGGCATTTAAGGAGCTCGGAAGTCAACACTCCATCCTCCTAACAGCAGGTAAAAAGTGGAAGAAACAAAAAATCATCAACTTTCTCCATATATGCATCAGAAGAGAGGTCACAGGGTAAACCACTGTCCCCAAATCAGAGACACACAGGCAGATATGGAAAATCACAATTTAAAGGAGCAGAAACCTCTGTGAGAATCAGTGCTGGATAGAAAAACCTGAACTATAATTGAAAATTGCTGGAGGTTCAGTGGAGGTTCAGTGTGGGCAGAGCTGAGAGTTAAAAACTCTAGACCATGTCCAGTGTTAGGGTGGCACCTACACTTTTGCAAGTTTTACCTGCCAAGTTCTCACAGCAAAGATCTGAGAAAAAAACCCAGTGCTTCCAGCAGGGGGAGGAGAAAAGGACCCTTTTGAAATATGTATTCCAGTGAGGCTTCTGTCCTTCTTAACAAGACCTGCCCTCAGGTGAAATTACTTTACCAGAGCCTAACCTAGTGGGATTTTATTAGAGCCTAACCAAGCTGAGGGAAGGGAAAGACTCAATACAGTATTCCCTCACTTATCGCAGGTATTAAGTTCTAGACCCCCCCCCCACTATGTAGGAGCCTTACATTTATTCTACACTGTTAAACCTGCATAACTTTAACAACATACATATACAGTACTGCAAAATCCTGCGATATAGTGAAAAATCCGCGATAATTAAATACAATATTTTTAAAAATCCCGCGATACAGTGAGGCCACGATAAGTGAACCGCGATATAGAGAGGAACAACTGTATTGTCAAAATGTCAGTTCTTCCCAACTTGATATATAGATCTAACACAATCCTAATCAAAATCCCAGCAAGTTATTTGTGGATATTGAAAAACTGATTATAAAACGTGTACAGAGAGGCAAAAGACCCAGAATAGATAACACAATATTGAAGGAGAGGAACGAAGTCAGAACCCGACATTGCTGACTTCAAGACTTTCTATAAAACTATAATGATCAAAACAGTGTAGCCCTGGCTGGTGTGGCTCAGTGGATTGAGTGCTGGCCTGTGAACCAAAAGGCCACTGGTTCATTTCCCAGTCAGGGCACATGCCTGGGTTGTGGGCCAGGTCCCCAGTTGGGGGCATGTGAGAGGCAACCACACAATAATGTTTTTCTCCCTCTTTCTCCATTCTTTTCCCTCTCTCTAAAAGTAAATAAATAAAATCTTTTGTAAAAAAAAAAAAGACAGTATAGTATTGATAAAAGACTAAACAAATAGCTCAATGTAACAGAATAAAAAATTACACCCACACAAATAAAGTCAACTTATCTTTGACAAAGGAGCAAGAGCAATACAATGGAGAAATGATAGTCTTTTTTTTTTTTAAGGTGCTAGAACAACTTGACATCCATACGCAAAAAAAAAAAAAAAAAAAAAAGGATATAGACACAGACCTTATACCCTTTGCTAAAATTAAGTCAGAATGAATTAGAACCCTAAATGCAAAATGTAAAAGTATTAAACTCCAAGAAGGATGTAAAAGAAAATATATATAACCTTGGGTTTGAGGATGAAGTTTTGGATTCAATACCAAAGACAAGATACATAAAAGAAACAACAGATAAACTGTACTTAATTAAACTTAAAATTTCTGTTCTGCAAAAGACACATCAAGAGAATGAAAAGACAAGCCACAGACTGGGAAAAAACGTTTGCAAAAGATATATCTGATAAAGGACTCATCCAAAACATACAAAAAACTCTTAAAACTCTACAATAAGAAAATGAATAACCTAATTTAAAAATGAGCAAAAAATCTAAACAGACACCTTATCAAAGAAGCTATACTAGAAGGGAAATAAGCATATGAAAAGATACTCCACCTTGCAGATTAAAACAACAAGCTTTCGCTACACATCTATTGGAATGGTGAAAATCCGAAACACTAATGATCAAAATGGTGGCAAAGATATGAAGCAATAGGAGCTCTCATTCATTGCTGGTGGGAATGCAGAACAGTATAGCCATTTTGGAAAACAGTTTGGCAGTTTCTTACAAAACAATACGTATTCTTACCATGCAATCCAGCAATCGTGCTCCTTAGTGTTCATCTAAATGAGGTGAAAACGTATGTCCACACACACACACGCACACACACACACACAAACTGCACACAGATGTTTATGGAAGCTTTGTTATATTTTTATATTGTTATTGATCTCAACATTATCTGATATAACATTGTAACCCCTGTTTTCTCTTGGATAGCAAATCATTAATTTCAACTATCACACCTCTTTATTTTAGATGTATCTCTGGTAGAGAGCATTTAGCTGGATTCAGCTTTTTGATCGATCCAATCTGTAAATCTTTTGTTTTTTAAGAGGAGAATTTAAACTCTTTATTTTATACTATACAATATATGTTTGGGCTTACCTCTGTCATCTCTATTTTATATATTATCCTTTACTTTTTCTTATTGTTTTTGTTGTTGTCTTTTTAACTTTTTTGGCTTGTCATTTATTTTTTTAAATTTTTCCTTCATTAATGATTAATTTGGAAATATATATACACCATATTTTTACTGAGAGCAAACTAAGTAAAAGTATTTGCAGATAAAATGTTTTAAGTTAAATTTCTAAATTCATCGACTTTAAAAATAAGACAATAGTATTTATGACCCCCACCTATGAAAGATAAGAAAATTAGTCTGCTTACATTTCCTTCCTCTTCTTTAATTTTTTGTGTGCATTTTATAGGGGCAAGGGAAGCTTCCCAACCTATTATCATAAAATTATCTTTTAAACTTTAGGCATTTTATACTGTAGGTGTTTTTCTCAAGAATTATACTTCTTGCTTTGTGATTGCAATACCACAGTTATTTACATTTTATTTCTAAGTTTAAAGAACTGTAGAATTCTTTAAGTTTATAGAATTAATGTATCCTACAAATCCATATACATTCTTGGGTTCTTTATTTTGATTCTTTCTTTTGCCATCTAAAGCAACCAGATCAGCACTGTCCAATAGAAATACAATGAAAGACACATGTAATTTAAAGTTTTAGTGGCTACATTAGCAAAGAAATAAATGACATTAAATAATATATTTTACTTAGCTTGATACATGCAAAACATTACCATTTTGAAATATAGCCATTTAAAAAATATTAAGACATTTTGCACTCATCTTTCTTACTAAGTCTTCAAAATCTGGTGTGTATTTTACTCCTGTAGCACATCTCAATTCAGACTCGTCACATTTTAATTGTTAAATAGCCACAGATGGTGAGTGGCTACCATATTGCACAGCACAACTATAGATCACTGTACACACAGAAAAGGACAATGTTCTTTAGCTCCTCAGCCCAAGGTCTGCCACCCCACAACCCAGGCTAAGGAGATCAAAAAGCCTCAGCATATCTATAGTCCATAAAACACACACCGGTTAAGAAGCCCTGGGCTAGATGACTTTCAGGAAGTGGTTAATTAAGATAGTGTTTCTCAAGCTTTAATGTGCACAAAAATTACCTGGGCATCTTGTTAAAATGCAGGCTCTGATACCATAGGTCTGCAATGGGCCCTGAGTTTCTGCATTTTAACAAGCTCCTAGAAGATGCTGGTCCTCTGAAAATATTTGAGTGGCAATAGGTTAGGCTTATATGTACTGTGCTCTGGCATAACTAAGAATGTCTTTGTGATACCTTTTCAACTTGACATCTAGAGCAATCTAAATCAGTGCTGCCTAATAAAAGTATAATACAAGCCATTTACAGAATGTGGCTATAGAACTCTTGGGTCTCATTTTTTTCATTTTCCTTCTAAGCTTTTTTATCATTGTGTTCTGGAATCTGATGTTGCTGAGATAATTTATATGACCAGCCTAACTTACTTTTTATTTTTTCTGCCCAAATAGTTTATCTTTGTTCTTAAATAATGCCATGTTAATCTTTATTTATTTACTTATTTATTTCTGAAACATGATGAGATTTTTGGTCTACCAAGTCTGTTTTTTTACTTTGGAAAGCCTTTCATCTAATTCTATATTTCTTCAGTCACAAATTTTCTTTTTCATATTTTAATCTTTCTCAAACTGAGAAATGTCTTATTTCATTTAATATATTTTTTATCCTTCCTTTTAATTCCCAAAAAGATATCTTAAAATCAATGGTGCAGTCTTCAAATTAATGATAATTTGAGTTCAAATGCAATGTTTTTAGTTCCTTGTGTTCTTTGTTTCTTTCTTTTTTCCAGAAAGACCATATAGTCCTATGCCAGTTCTCTGTTTTCCATTATTATTATTATTTATCACCATTTTTGTCTTTGTTCTTATCCTCTGAATTCTATGAACTTCTTCCCAAAGCTGTCCTCTAAGTCAAAACTCAATTTTCTACAAGATTGACTTGTACCCAGCTGCTAATTTGGGTTTTCATTTTGTAAAGGTTTTATTTTCCTTCTGTCCTTTTGTTAGCTTTGTCTTTCATTATCTTTTACATTTCTTTTAAGCCCTCGTTTTATAAAACCTGTGTTTTCTAATGCTTTAGAGTTTGATGTAATTCTTCTTTGTTTCCTGGAATAATTCTTAATCTTTGTTTGGCATACAATAAGTGCTACCCTTTTTATTAAAAGTATTTTTGCGTAACAACCATACTGGTGCTTTGGGTCTTCTGTGCCACTGTTGAATGTGCATTTGGGGCAGTGAAGAGAATGAAGTTCGGGCACATGGATGCAACAGAAGTTGGTCCTACAAATTTCACATTTATAGTTCTCTGCTATTTTATACTTTATTGCTATCAAGAATGACATTTTCCTTTCATTATACTTTTAGCTGCTTGTTACTACTTTATAGAAAAGCTATTGATTTTTTTTTTCTGAATTTATTTTGCAGTCAGCTATCTCAATTCAATTTTCAATTGTTCCTCTTAACTATGGTCTAGCTGAAACAGCAAACACATGTTTCTTATTATGTGCCCATCACTATTCTTTGTTCTTTGTCCTTAAAAAGTCTCTGTGAGATGAGTACTACTAGCCCATGAAATAGAAGAAAAAAGTAATGTTAGCACATTGTTGGCTGGCAATTTTATACAAAAGCTATCCCATATCACTGGCTATTTCTTCATAATTGAATATGAAAATGAAACCATTTACAAAATTTTTTAACAAAATCTTCTATTACTCTCTGTTTTAAGAATTGTATAAGCTAATGTAAGTGCAAACACAAGTTATCTCCTTATCGGTCAACATTTGGGCTTGAAAACATGAGTTTTTTCATGAGTGGTCAACAATGTGTTAAGTATCTTACCTCACCCAAGTTCACACAAGCTAGTAAGTGATAACGTGCTGATTTGAACCCAGATAGATGGGCTCTTAAATCATTACACTATTTGCAAAATTTGATTGTCATCTCCCTCTTTCCAAATTATGTTTCTTAGATTATGGCAATGGTTAAAATAAAGTATGCAAAATTGTCTTTATCCTTTCATTTCTTCTACAACCTTCTTTTGTTCCATTAAGGAAATCAGCTGGGGGTCAGAAAAGCTAAGGTCTAGAGTAGCTCAATACTAACTGAGCATGAATTCTTGGGCAAGGGTTTAATAATTCTGAGCTTCAACTTTTTTATCAATGAAGTAGTAATAAACACATCTTTTCTTACCTTTCAGAATTACTGTCATATTTAAATATAACCATGTACATAAAGTGCTTCAAGACCTAGATAGAGATACCAGTATTACTACAATTTTGCACCCAGGCACCTGTCTGTTTCAGGAGCCTGTCTGCTTGGCTTGAACATCCTCAAGCCATCCACTTACCCAGAAACTTGTGATTATTATCTTTTCTCTACCATTTTCTATTCTCCAATGCACACACATGTACACACCATTAACCACCATAAGCACTGTCACCTGCCATTCTCCTAAGAACCATTCTTGCTCTGCATCCATGTTGCAGAGACTTCTAGTCACCAATTACCCAATATTCCCTTATTTTTTTAATCAGTAAAACCACTATATTAGTGGATGGGGCAATGTGCTCAGCTATGAAAACTTATTTCCAAGCCTTCTTTGTAGCTAAGGTTAGCCAATAAAATATATTCAGAAGGTGAATGATCCAACAAAAAAAAAAAAAAGTAGGTCTGTGTATGTTCATACTACTGATGAAGAAAGTGGCTCAGATAAGTAGTATGGCTTGCCCAAAAGCTTGCAGTCTATCTACTGCAAAGCTGATATTCTTTCCACTGTTCTATTGCCTTTATAAAGTTTTCATCCCATTATTCTGGTCTCTTTGTGTGTCTTATTATCTTCCAAGATAATTATTGGTTAACCATGCTAAGGAATAAGGCTCAAGGTGCCACCTGGGCCCATTAACGAATGTGGAATTTTACAGTGGCCTCTCAGAGACCAAGTATTAATGACAGTAGCCCCCAAAAAGTGGCTTGAAGGATCAGAATTCAAACAGGTCAGAGGAATCTAGAGCAGTACTAGAGGGTACTGACAGAGGTGACAAAAATGCAAACAAACGCTAATATCCCACCAGCTAGCCCTTCCTCATAAGGTAGGCATGTATTTCATTGTATCTTATATCCCAGCTTTGGCCAGTGCCCACCTCCTCCTATTCTGTACCTACTCAGAGAAGACCTGGATCTGAGATCCTACAAATTGACAGGGGCATCCTGAAAGCAAACTGTAGTGCCATGAAAGGGTCACATCTCCAGTGAATTCCTGTCCTCCACTGTCAGAGTGAGTGGGTTCTGGGTAAATGTTTCAGGGATAAAAATCATTTCCTCTTGGAAGATGATTTGAACTTGAAGGAGGTATAACACAACATAAAATAACCATAGAAACAAGACATATTTGTAAACCTTATCCTTCATTACAGAACGCTGAGTGTATGCCCTTTCATTACTTATGAACAAGATCTGTGTGCATCTGTGATTCAGGATCAGGATTATTAACAGTGGCAGACTTTATTTTCATAGGCTCATGACATTTCTAGCAATTTTACCAACATTTCCAAAGTTGCTTTCAAACACAAGTTAGTCTTCAAAATCTCTGAACAAAATCTTTTAGACATTTTAACTTAATACATGCATACAGAATTAAATAGATCACTTTACTAAGTATTTTTTTCTCCTTTAACCTGTTAATAAAGATTCACCACTGTAACCATACAGCAGGTAGGGAACTCTGGGGAGAAACTTGGGACTAATGTTCACAGGTGTCACATCAAAACCATGCATCCTGCCTCCACTCATTGAAGAGAAGAGAAAACTGAGAAATATCTGCAAAGATGTGCTCCAGAGTCTCAGAATGAGTCAGTAGTGGAGTTAGATTTAATATTTAAGTTAAGCTACCAAAGGAGAATAACAAAAAATAAAAAAAAAAAAAACACAACTGACAGCAAACCAGTCATAAAACCTTCATCATCAACTATTTCATGAGTAAGTCCTCCCAGCAGTGAAGTGCCTGCCTCATCCGCAGGAATGGTTCAGAACCTTGGGGAACAGGGAGCAGTCAGCATAACTTGGATCTGTAGCAACTGATTGCTTCTCAGAGTTCATATGAGCTAGCAAGCTCTGGCACTGAACTCCTCAGAGCAGGTGACAAATTGTCTTTCTCACTTTGATTTATAAGAAATCTCAGGATCCCTATTTATTCTGCTTGTAAAATGCATCACGTAAACATCAATACAAAGATTTAAAAATATATCTTAGCAATGTGAATTTTTTTTTAAGGATTTTTGTTCAGACCTCACAAAATAAAGATGTCTCTTCCAAAAAAAAAATCAATCTGCCATTCTGAGTTAACTGCAGCAAATGACAAAGATCCTAGTTAAAGGAAAAATATATTTATATGCGACCAGTTTGGAGATTTAAGAGTATGTAACTCCTTCCTTCACTTTGAAAGAACCTTACTTGAAGCCATGAGTGCTGTTTCTGATGAAATTTCAAAGACCAGGTCACAGTTAGAAACAGAACAGCAATTCCCACAAACTATGAGCATTTCAAAGTTTTTATTATATCTGAATAGACCCCAGTATCTAATGCCTTATGCTCTCTGTCTACCCACCCATTGCTGTTTATATTTGAGGTGTCCTGCAGGGGCTGAGAGAGGGGCCCAGGTGTTAGCCTAAGTGATCTCTAATTAAGTCTGTGGTTATCAAACTTTAACTGCAGGAGAATGTTCTGGAGGGTTTGTTAAAACACATTCCTGGGCCCCGTACCCAATGGTTCTGTTTCCAGTATGTCTAGGATGGGACCTATGAATCGGTCCCAGGGGACCACGCTTTGACTAGCACTGCTCTAAGGTACTTTCCAACTTTAAGCCTATCCTTTAAAAACCTAGTCTCACAGTTGGCAGAATTCTCTACAGTCCGGGATTTTCCGCAGGTGCAAATTCACCAGAAGGGATAAGGCAGAGGCACACCTGCACACCTACCCTCAGCTCTCTCTTCCGCTCACCTCTGGCCCTAAGCCCCGGCTGCGTACACTCACCAAACTGTCCCCGGTGTCCCGGGACTCTAGAGACGGTCCCCAGCGCTCCAGAGTGCTGCACCACGCTCCTGAGCGCTGCAACCTGTCAGCGTCCAGAGCGCAGCAGGAGGAAGGGAGGGAGGGAAGGAGCGCGCGGGAAGCTGGGGTCCACGCTGCGCAGCGGCAGGTGGGTACCGAACACTGGCAGCCTTTATGGGGCGGCTCTTTTAAGCCAGCGTTGACCCTTGACTGTGGCCTGGCTCTGCCCTGCGAGCTGGGACTTTTTAACTCTTTGCGGGGTTTTCCAGTGAGTGTCCATAGATGTTCCCGCTGCCTGCTGGCTTTTTCCACAGCGGCTAGCGTGGGTTTGGGGCGTAGGGGTAGGTGCAGGCTGCCAAAAGAACTTGATACAGTGGAGTTCCTCAGAATCCGGGGGGCGGGTTGGGGGAGGGAAGGGACAGGCTTTATCTGCCAGACAGTTGAGCTGAGGTCACTGCTGCTGCTTGGGCTGAGGAATCGCTATTTAGCGCCAAAGGTTTGCTTGGCAATTTCTTGAGAGACAACCAGCGGAGAACCAGAGAAAATTCCCATAGAGGGGCAATATCCAATATCGGGGGAAGCTGGGGTTGGAGAGAGAGAGAGCACCCATGCTCAGGGTAGCAGGAGTTCTCTCCAGCAGCTTCCAAGGAGGGCAGGGTTGGGAAATGGAGCAGGCAACAAAAATGAACATATGATTTAGCAGAGATCGCAATGAAGAACTTGGAAAGCATTGCCTATTCTTAGATGAATGTCTTATTTTTTGTTTGTTTGTGGTCTTGTTTTTCATGGACATGTACTCACAGTTGAGTTTTATAGATAAACATGGTCCAGGCTTGTGCCATTGAATTCAGTCTGTGGGCTTCATGGGGCTGTCCATGAAGAGACATGCTACAATTACTTACACTGATGAAAGCTTATTAAAAGATCAAGAAGAAACATGATGGGAGCGACCCCTTGCTCATCAAGGACTTCTGGGGCACCAAGCCTCTTGATTCTGGGACTGCTTCCGAAGTTAATTAGAAAGTTTCCACATTTGTTTCAGAAGGAATGGGGTTGGAAGAATGGAGAGAAGTTGAATGAAGGCCATCAGGACTTTTTCCTTTTATTATTATTTTTTTTGACATAAACACCAGAAATTTTTTTTTCTACATTTCTGGGGATAGAAGTCCAAGATTAAGGTGTCAGCAGAGATGGTTCCTTTTGAGGGCTGTGGGAGGGAATCTGATCCATGCCTCTCTCCTAATTATTCTGGGAGTTTGCTGGCAACCTTTGGTGTTCCTGGGCTTGCAGAAGCTTCACTCAGTCTCCGCCTTCATCTTGATGTGACATTTTCCCTGTGTGCATGTCTGTGTCCAAATTCCCTCATTTTATAAGGACATCAGTCATATTGGGTTAGGGCCCATCCTAATGACCTTATTTGAACTTCATTACCTCTGTAAATAGGGTTACATTCTTAGGTATTGAGCATTAGCACTTCAACATATCTTTTGGGGGTTCACAATTCAACCCATCACGGAGAGACTTTTTGAGCACCTGAAGGAAAGGGATGTTTAATAATCCAAGAAGCAGTCGATCTGAGTTATAGTCAAATGAAGATGAGGATATTTTAGAACAGCTGGTGAAAGGAGGAGTACTGCTAATGCTTTACAATTTGCCCACTTTTCAAGCACTCGGGGCTTTTTCCATTGTAACCTCCCCATCAAGCAGACGTTGAGCATTTGTGCATATATTATTGAGACTGTCCATCTGATAAGAATACAAAGTTTATGATCATTGATTTGCAAGTCCAGATTTTCAGTTGACAGGACTCAAGTTTTAAACTGCTCGCTACTGTGGAGGTTATTGTATAGTGATCAGCTGTCTCAGCCCTTCCAGGTCTCTGGCTTCATTGCTTTCAAATCTCCTCCAAAAAGGGCCTCTACCACAAATCCCCTGAAAACTAGATGTCTATTTCGTAAAGAGTTGGAGCGTCTGCCATATACTTTGCTAAAAAATTAAAATCAAAAAGTGTTCCAAGCTTAAGTCTTTTTTTTTTTTTTTTTGGTTTTTCAATTACAGTTGTCCTATTTTTCCCCCATTGCTCCCCCCCACCCAACCCACCCCTTCTCCCACAATCATATCCCTCCCCATTGTCCATGAGTCATTTATACACGTTCCTTGACTAGACCCTTCCCTTACTTATCCCCTTTCTCTCCCTCCCCCCTCCCCCCTACTGACTACTATTCTACTCTTTGTCCTATTTAGTTCATTTGTGTTGTTCTTTATTTTCCTGTATTAGGTGATATCATGTGGTATTTTTCTTTCTTTGCCTGGCTTATTTCACTAAGCATAATTCTCTCTAGTTCCATCCATGTTGTCGCAAATGGCAGGAGTTCCTTCTTTCTTTCTGCTACATAGTATTCCATTGTGTAAATGTACCACAGTTTTTTGATCCACTCATCTACAGATGGGCTCTTAAGCTGTTTCCAGTACTTAGCTATTGTAAACAGGGCTGCTATGAACATAGGGGTGCATAAGTTCTTTTGAATTGGTGTTTCAAGATTCTTCGGGTATAATCTTAGTAGTGGAATCGCTGGTTCAAAAGGCAGTTCCATTTTTAGTTTTTTGAGGTAATTCCATAGTGTTTTCCATAGTGGCTGCACCAGTCTGCATTCCCACCAACAGTGCAGTAGGGTTCTCGTTTACCCACATCCTCACCAGCACTTGTTCTTTGTTGATTTGTTGATGATGGCCATTCTGACTGGTGTAAAGTGGTATCTCATTGTGGTTTTTATTTGCATCTCTCTGATGGCCAATGATGTTGAGCATTTTTTCATGTGCCTATGGACCTTCTTGTTTTCAGCTGAAAACAAGAGTACAGGAAGAAGCAAGAATTGAAAAGAAAGTTGAGGGGAAGGCGATGAGCAGCTATCTCAGCTACCTAAGCCAACACAAGGGAAATCATCAGGTAGAATTCTGACTCATCATTTTTCAAATGCACCACATTTTCCAGTGTGTAGTTGGCCTGCGAGCTAGGTGTCGCTGGTTCGATCTTCCAGTCAGGGCACATCAGAGAAGGAAAACTCTGATTCCAAAAAACCTCCGCTGCCTTGCGGCATACCTCTTCAGGGGAAAGGCTAAGGAGAAGGGAAACTCTGACTCCAAACCTCCGCTGCCTTGCGGCATACCTCTTCAGGGGAAAGGCTAAGGGAGTAAACCCCGACAGAAAATCCGGAGCCGGAGTCCCTAAGGCGGTTTGACGTTGTAGTCAACACCGGCAACTCCTGCGGCGCACCTGAAGCTAAGCTGTATTGACTCTGTCTTTCCCCTTGGATCCTTCAGCTGCGAAGAGAGGGGGGGTCTGCTGCATGGGCAACAGCTGGCCCTCCATATCACCCTGCCCAGGCTTTGTAGCTTCACTGGAGAGGACACTCCAGCGTCATCGCAAGATGTCGACTTAACACGGGAGGAGACAGCGGTTATAAGCTCATCCAATTGGCGAAGGAAACGAGCGCCAGGGGTCTCCTCTGACGGTGGGAGAGGTCATCGCACCTCACTGGACAGCTACCGCCCGCCTCAAGCTGGGCAGCCCCCAGCCAATTAGGTGCCGTCTCGCCATGGCTCACCTGCCCCACTGGGTGCGTGGGGATCAGAGAGGCGTCTCTTGAAAAGTGGGCCACAAAACACTCGCACCAGGCAATTCCAAGCAAACAACAAGAAAGAAGCCTCCAGCTCTTCGCCTCGCTAGCTGGAACATCAGGACCATGTGTCCCGGACTTACTGCAGACCTTCCATGGATCAATGGTGCCAGGAAAACCGCTGTCATCGACAGGGAACTGGCACGACTAAACATCGACATTGCGGCTCTACAGGAGACCCGGTTGGCCGACAACGGAACTATTAGAGAAACCAACTACACCTTCTACTGGCAAGGGAAGTCTCCGGACCAACCAAGACAGCACAGTGTTGGGTTCGCTGTGAAGAACACGCTTGTTAACTCCATAGAGCCACCCACAGGAGGCACAGAGAGATTACTTACCCTCCGATTGTCAACAACTTTCGGCCCAGTCAGCATTCTTAGCGCGTATGCCCCAACCCTCTGCGCCACCACCGAAGAGAAAGAACAGTTCTACCATGCACTGGACGAAGCGTTATCCAAGATCCCCAGAAGTAACGCTCTTTATCTCCTTGGAGACTTCAACGCAAGAGTAGGAGCCAACCACATGGCCTGGCCCACCTGCCTCGGAAACTTTGGGAGAGGAAAGATCAATGAGAATGGTCAGCGAGTGTTTGAGCTTTTGTGTCACCATGGCCTGTGCGTGACAAACACATTCTTCAAGTGCAAAGAGATCCACCAGGTGTCATGGAGGCACCCCCGCTCCCGCCACTGGCACCAGCTTGACCTCGTCATCACCAGAAGAACGGATATTGGCAGCACCCTCCTCACCCGCAGCTACCACAGTGCAGACTGCGACACGGACCATGCCCTCGTGGTAAGCAAGGTGCGCATAATGCCGAAGAGGTTGCACCACTCCAAGATGAAGGGTCGCCCACGCATCAACACCAGTTGTGCCAGCAACCCAGTTAAGACCCAGCAATTCATCAACAGGATGGAAGATGCACTCGGCGAGGGAATGGCGGCAGATGACATTATCGAATCCAATTGGCCACGTCTCCGCGACGCCATATACAACTCCGCCATTATTGCTTACGGGAAGAAAGAGCGGAAGAACGCTGACTGGTACGAGGCTCACTGGGAAGAAATGGAACCCGTGATCGAGGCTAAGAGGAAGGCCCTACTGGCTTACAAGGCCACGCCCACTCCCAGTACACTTCAAGCTCTACGGGTTGCCAGGAACAAAGTCCAGAAGACCGCCCGCCACTGTGCCAACACCTATTGGCTAAACCTGTGCAGAAGCATCCAGGAAGCCGCCGATATAGGCAACACACGAGGAATGTATGAGGGTATCAAGAAGGCAACAGGCCCAATCCCCTCCAAGATAGCCCCCCTTAAGTCCAAGACAGGTGAAGTCATCACTGACCAGGAACAGCAAATGCGGCGGTGGACCGAGCACTACCTCGAGCTGTATGCGACGAGGAACACCGTAACAGACACTGCTCTTAACGCCATCCCAGACCTACCAGTCATGGAGGAGCTAGACACCCCACCTACTGCGGCAGAGCTCGGCAAAGCCATCGACCGCCTCGCTTGCGGGAAAGCACCAGGAAGCGACGGAATCCCTCCAGAAATCCTAAAGAGCGGGAAACCAGTCCTGCTACAGCCGCGCCACCATCTACTCTGTCTCTGCTGGAGGGAGGGTTACATCCCCCAGGATATGAGAGACGCCAACATTATCACCATGTACAAGAACAAAGGAGACCGCAGCGACTGCAACAACTACCGGGGCATCTCTCTCCTCAGCGTCGTTGGCAAAGTATTCGCCCGGGTCGCTCTTGCCCGCCTGCAGACCCATGCTTCCCGCGTCTACCCAGAGTCCCAGTGTGGCTTCAGAGCTGGCCGATCAACAGTGGACATGATCTTCTCCCTACGCCAGCTGCAGGAGAAGTGTCACGAGCAGCATAAACCACTCTACCTCGCCTTTATCGACCTCACGAAGGCGTTTGATCTGGTCAGTCGAAGCGGACTCTTCAGCTTGCTACGGAAGATTGGCTGTCCATCACATCTGCTTGCTGTGGTCATGTCCTTTCACGACAACATGCACAGCACGGTGTCCTACAACGGCGCAACCTCTGAGGCCTTCCCAGTCAGCAGCGGAGTAAAGCAGGGCTGCGTCCTCGCGCCTATGCTGTTCGGAATCTTCTTCTCCATGCTCCTCCAATACACCTTTAAGGACTGCAGCGAGGGTGTCTTCATTCACACCAGATCCGATGGCAAGCTCTACAACCTGGCCCGTCTACGAGCCAAGACCAAAGTCAAAGAGGTGCTCATCCGTGAGATGCTCTTCGCCGATGACGCAGCCTTGACATCACACTCCGAAGAGGGACTCCAGCAGCTAGTCACTTGCCTTTCCCACGCATGCAAGGAGTTCGGACTAGCCATCAGCCTGACGAAGACTAACGTTATGGCTCAAGGCACGGGGACTCCCCCATGCATCACCATCGACGGATACACCCTGGAGGTTGTCAACGACTTCACTTACCTCGGGTCCACCATCTCGAGCTCTCTGTCAGTCGACTTGGAGGTCAACCGGAGAATCGCCAGGGCAGCCACAGTTATGGCCAGACTGAACCGGCGAGTGTGGAACAATTCCAGCCTCACTGAGAAAACCAGACTGCGCATCTACCAAGCCTGCGTACTCAGCACTCTCCTCCATGGCAGCGAGACGTGGACCACCTATGCAAGGCACGAAAGGAAACTCAACAGCTTCCACATGAGGTGCCTGCGACGCGTCCTGCATGTTGCCTGGCAGGATAAGGTTCCTAACACTGAGGTGCTGAAGCGAGCCAACATGAGCAGTTTGCATGCAGTTCTTAGTGAGAGACGCCTCAGGTGGCTCGGCCATGTCAAAAGAATGGATGCAGGCTGTATTCCCAAAGACCTCCTCTACGGCGAGCTAGCAGAAGGCCAGAGGATGACAGGGCGCCCAAAACTGCGGTTCAAAGACATCTGCAAAAAGGATATGACACAATGCTCCATCAATCTCAACACATGGGAAGTTCACGCAGACGACCGCCTAGCCTGGAGGCTCACGGTCAGACAAGGTATGTCACGCGCAGAGACTGCGCGCAACGAGGAGGCGGTCCAGAAAAGATCGAGGCGGAAGCAGCATCAACAGCAGCAACAACAGCCATCTGCCTTCACCTGTAACAAGTGCGGCAGGGATTGTCACTCCCGAGTCGGACTGCACAGCCATTCTCGGCGGTGCAGATAGACTCTCAAGAAGCTACGCCATCGTCTCTCGAGACGGACGGCTGCCGATGACGATGATGGACCTTCTGTATGTCCTCTTCAGAGAAGTGTTTGTTCAGGTTCTTTGCCCATTTTTTAATTGGGTTGTTTGTTTTCTTGATGTTGAGTCGTATCAGCTCTTTATATATTTTGGAGATCAGTCCCTGTCTGTGATATCATTGGCAAATATGTTTTCCCATATGGTTGGTTCCCTTTTCATCTTGCTGATGTTTTCTTTTGCTGAGCAGAAACTCTTTAGTTTGATGTAGTCCCATTTGTTTATTTTTTCCTTTATTTCTCTTGCCTTAAGAGATGTATCCATGAAGACATAGTTACATTGGATATCTGAAATTTCCCTGCCTATGTTTTCCTCCAGGACTTTTATGGTATCACGGCTTACATTTAAGTCTTTGATTCATCTTGAGTTTATTCTTGTGTGTGGTGTAAGTTGGTGGTCTAGTTTCATTTTTTTGCATGTCCCTGTCCAGTTCTCCCAGCACCATTTGTTAAAGAGGCTCTTCTCACTCCATTCACTCCATTTTATGTTCCTTCCTCCTTTATCAAATATTAGTTGACCATAGAGGCCTGGGTTTATTTCTGGGCTCTCTATTCTGTTCCACTGATCTATATGTCTGTTCTTATGCCAGTACCAGACTGTTTTGATTGCAGTGGCTTTGTAGTATTGTTTGATGTCTGGTATCATGATTCCTCCTGCTGTGTTCTTCTGTTTCAAGATTGCTTTTGCTATTTGGGGTCTTTTTTGGTTCCATATAAATTTTTGGAGTATTTGTTCTAAGTCAGTGAAATATGTCATTGGTATTTTAATAGGGATTGCATTGAATCTGTAAATTGCTTTGGGTAGTATGGCCATTTTGATGATGTTGATTCTTCCCATCCAAGAACATGGTATTTGCTTCCATTTATTTGTATCTTCCTTAATTTCTTTCTTCAATGTTATGTAATTTTCAGAGTACAGGTCTTTTATCTCTTTGGTTAAGTTTACTCCTAGGTACTTTATTTTTCTTGTTGCTATAGTAAATGGTATTTTCTTTTTTGTTTCTGTCTCTGATGTTTTATTGCTGGTGTACAGAAATGCCTTAGATTTCTGTATATTTATTTTGTACCCTACTATTTTGTCAAATTCACTTATTAAATCGAGTAGTCTTTTAGTGGAGTTTATAGGGTTTTCTAGGTATACTATCATGTCATCTGCATATAATGATAGTTTTATTTCTTCTTTCCCAATTTGGGTGCCTTTTATTTCTTTTTCTTGTCTGATCGCTGTGGCTAGGACTTCCAACACTATGTTGAATAGAAGTGGAGAGAGTGGACAGTCTTGTCTAGTTCCTGATTTCAGGGGGAATGCTTTCAGTTTTTGTCCATTGAGTATGATGTTGGCCTCAGGCTTCTCATATATAGCTTTAATTATGTTAAGGTATGCTGCCTCTATTCCCATTCTGCTGAGTGTTTTCATCATAAATGGGTGTTGTATTTTATCAAATGCTTTTTCTCCATCTATTGATATGATCATGTGATTTTTGTCTTTCATTTTATTTATGTGATGTATTATATTTATTGATTTGCAAATATTAAACCATCCTGCATCCCTGGGATGAATCCCACTTGATCGTGGTGTACGATCTTTTTGATGTATTGCTGGATCCTGTTTGCCAATATTTTATTGAGGATTTTAGCATCTATGTTCATCAGTGATATTGGCCTGTAGTTTTCTTTCTTTGTTGTGTCTTGACCTGATTTGGGGATTAGGGTAATACTGGCTTCCTAGAAAGAGTTTGGGATTTTTCCCTCTTCTTTAATATTTTGGAATAGTTTGAGGAGGGTAAGAATTAGTTCTTCCCTAAATGTTTTGTAAAATTCACCTGTGAAGCCATCCGGTCCAGGGCTTTTGTGTGTAGGGAGATTTTTGATTACTGTTTCAATTTCCTTCTTTGTTATTGGTCTGTTGAGACTCTCTACTTCTTGATTCAGTTTTGGAAGGTTGTATGTTTCTAGAAATTTGTCCATTTCTTCTAGGTTGTCAAATTTCTTGCCATTCAGTTGTTTGTAGTAATTTCTTACAATTGTTTGTATTTCTGTGGTATCAGCCGTGATTTCTCTTCTTTCATTTCTGATTTTGTTTATTTGGGTCCTCTCTCTTTTTTTCTTGATGAGCCTGGCTAGAGGCTTGTCAAGTTTGTTTATTTTTTCGAAGAACCAGCTCCTAGTTTTGTTGATTTTTTGGATTGTTTGTTTAGTCTCTATGTCATTTAATTCTGCTCTGATCTTGATAATTTCGTTCCTTCTTTTTGCCCTAGGCTTTGTTTGTTGTTGTTTTTCTAGTTCTTGTAGCTTTAGGATTAGATTTTTTATTTGTGATTCTTCTATCTTTTTCAGATATGCCTGTATTGCTATGAACTTCCCTCTTAGGACTGCTTTTGCTGTGTCCCATAGGTTTTGGGCTGTTGTATGTTCATTGTCATTAGTTTCTAGAAATTTCTTGATTTCTTCTTTGATGTCATTGTTAACCCATTCATTATTTAATAGCATGTTATTCATTCTCCATGAGTTTGGGTGTCTTTGATTTTTTTCTCTGAGGTTGATTTTTAGTTTCAAGGCATTGTGGTCTGAAAAGATGCTTGATATGATTTTAATTTTCTTGAATTTGTTGAGGCTTGTTTTGTGTCCTATCATGTGGTCTCTCTTTGAAAATGTCCCATGTGCATTTGAAAAGAATGTATATTTTGCTTCTTTGGGGTGGAAAGTTCTATATATATCAGTTAAGTCCATGTGGTTTAGTGTGTTGTTCAGTGCCTGTATATCCTTGGTGTTTCTTTGCTTCGATGATCTGTCTATTGTTGATAATGGTGTGTTGAAGTCCCCTACTATGAGTGTGTTGTTAATATCCTTCTTGTGGTCTTCTAGTATTTGCTTTATGTATTTGGGTGCTCCTGTGTTGGGTGCATATATGTTTATCAGTGTTATATCATCTTGATGGATTGTTCCTTTAAGTATTATGAAATGTCCTTCTTTGTCTCTTTTTATTGCCATGGCTTTGAAATTCATTTTGTCTGATATGAGGACTGCTACCCCAGCTTTTTTTCAGGTCCATTTGCTTGGAATACTTTTTTATATCCCTTTACTTTCAGTCCATGTAAATCTTTTGTTTTGAGGTGTGTTTCTTGTAGACAGAAGATATGTGGGTCCTGTTTTCTTACCCATTCTGTTATCCTATGTCTTTTAATTGGAGCATTTAATTCACTTACATTTAAGGTTATTATTGACATATATTTATTCATTTCCCTTTGTACCTCTGTTCCTCTACTCTTTTTTCTCTTCCTTTTTCTTAGAACATTCCCTTTAGCATCTCTTGCAATGCTGGTTTGGTGGAGGTGTATTCTTTCAGTCTTCCTTTGTCTGAGAAACTCCTTATTTCACTTTCTATTTTGACTGAGAGCCTTGCTAGGTAGAGTATTCTTGGTTGTAGGCCTTTGTTTTTCATTGCTTGAAATATTTTTGACCATTCCCTTCTGGCTTGTAGTGTTTCTGTTGAGAAATCGGTCGATAGCCTTATCGGAGCTCCCTTGTATGTTATTTGCTGTTTTTCTCTTGCTGCTTTTAGGATTCTCTCTTTGTCTTGGAATGTTGTCATTTTAACTATGATGTGCCTTGGCATGGGTTTTTTTGGGTTCCTCTTTATTGGAACTCTCTGTGCTTCCTGGACTTGCATAACTTTTTCTCTCATCAGGTTGGGAAATTTTTCTGTCATTATTTCTCTTATCAGTTTATCTATTCCTTGTTTTTCTGATCCCTCTTCAATTCCAGTGACTCTGATATTGTTCTTCCTTATGCTATCCTGTAATTTCCTTACCTCTTCTTCATACTTTTTCAATCTTTTTTCATTTTCCTGTATCTTCTGAGAATTTTTTTCTACATTATCTTCTAGCTCACTAATCCAGTCCTCTGCTTTGTTTAGTCTGCTTTTGACTGATTCTACTGTGTTTTTCGGTTGAGAGATTGCATTCTCCATTTCTTCCTGGTTCTTGTTGATAGTTTCTATGTCTTTTTTTATGCTGGTGTAGTTCTCTGCAAGTTCCCTGTAACTTTCTTGGAGCTCTTGGTAACTTCCTTGGAGGTTGTCATAGTTGTTTTTAAGGTTCTCGAGTATATTGAGCTTCTTCACCACCATTGTTTTGAATTCCGTGTCTGACATTTGGGCTATGTCTGTTCCATCTACCTCTCTTTCTGGGGATTCCTCTTTTCTCTTCATTGAGAGGTTATTTCTGCATCTTACCATGTTGGATTCTTCTTGTTTATGTTTGTTTTTTGGGTTTGTCTGCTTTGACTTCCCACCTTTGTGGTATGAGATTCTTTATGGGAGATCTGGGGGTTTCCAGTGGTGCAGTCTCTTTGATCTCCTGAGCCTGATGTTCTTGGGGTACCCTTTATGTCGTTTGTTTATGTTGTCTGGTTATATTTCAGATGCTCTTTGTTAGGATCTTCCCTCTGGCTAGTTGATTGAGAGTCACTCTATCCACTTTGTCTTGAGTTCTTTTGTGGAGATGCTGTTAAAAACATAAACACACAGCCCAGGCAGGAGACCCGCACCCTCAAAAATATCCCCCACCCTCTATCCCGCTATCGTCAGCCAATGAGCCAGTATTAATATAAATGTAGAGAGATTAGAGCTTTTATACTATAGGAAGAATAGATAAGAGTTGTTTTTAGGGAGGAAAAATATTATTTTTGAGAGAGGGGATAATAGATTAATAATAGTTGAGACTGTGCAAGACAGTAGGTAATATTTACATTGTATGTTAATAACTATAGAAGAAAAAAAGGGAAGAGTGCAGAATATAGTAGGAAAGTGGAATTGTATAGTATTAGATTTATATAGTAGTTATATTCTATTTATTTAGAGTGAAAGGGAGGCTAAACTAGACCCACAAACAAATAATCAACAATTAAAGAGGAAGGATGAGAAGGAGAGATTGTATGAAACAAATTAGAGATATAGTTTTTTTGTTGTTGTTGTTTTTTTTTCCCTTCCCCTCTTCCCTCCTTCCCTTCCCCTTTCAGGAAGAAAAAGGAAAAGGTAAAAAGAAAAAAACAAAAAAGGAATGTTTTTACTCAGTTCAGCCTTTGTGTGTCTTCTTTTTCTGCGTCCACAGCTGGTCTAATGTGGCGGGTCAGAGGTTCCTATTCCTAGCAGTAGCGGTGTGTGCGCAGTGGCCGGCACAGGGTGTTCCTTTGGCGCCTCTTGGAGCTAGCTGAGGTGCCCCTGCGCGCAAGGAACCCAAGAGCCCACCTCAGGCCTGCCAAGCAGCTCTACGGGAGTTGGTCTCTCACCTCTTAGGGCGGGGCCCCGGACACTTGTGCTCAGTAGAAGTGAGTGTCTGTGTGTCGCTGCTGCCCGCTGTTCCCACGCCGCAGCCACCCACCGTTCCTGTGCCCCCCTGGGCAGGCATGAGCAGAGCCTGAGCAAGTGCTCTGCGCTCCAGCCTGGCACTCCGGCCTGGCGCCCACTGGAGCTGGCTAGGGGCGACTGCACACAGTCTTCTGTGTGTCCAGTGGGCCCTCCCTGCACCTGTTGGGGTACTGATCTTATGTCTGTTGTGGTGTGTCTGAGGGGCACCTGGACGCACAGCCCTGCGCACCTGGGCCAGTGAATGAGGGCACTTCCCTATGCACACCCACGCGACCCAAGGGGAGGGTTGGGGAGTGGGCGAGCGCACTTCTGTGCCTGCGCTCCTCAAGAATGTCCTATCACCCCCAAACTTTCCCCCCCTCTCTGCAGTTCACAAGAGAAAAATACAAAGGAAAAATTACGTTTTCACTTGCACAGCAGCATGCTGTCTCCCGTCTTCCAGTGTCAATGCTACTTGGTCGAGTCCCATCTCTGCCAGCGGGCAGAGATCCACTTTCCTCCTGACTCCCTTCTGGGGAAGCCTGTGGTTGCCAAAAAGCCTTTGTGTCCTTCCAGTCACAGCTCAGGCAGCCACCCCAGTCAGGAATCCTGTTTCGTCCCTTTTTCCTCCGCTATCCTCACTGAACAGGTTGTTCCCAGATGGTTTTTCTCTAATCTAGCAGTGCCAAGGCTCGACTCCTGCCAGTGTCCAGCTGCTCACTGAGATGTTCTGTCTGCAATTAGTCCAAACTACAGATGGGTCTCAGGAGCCTGAGAGCGCAGCCTCCCCTCACTCCTCTGCCATCTTCCTCTTCCGCAAAATCTTTCTGTTATTATTTTTTAACAAAGAGAACACAAATGGGTAAGTTGGTTTTCTTTTTTTATTATTATTAATAAGGGGGAAATGGTTTTTCTCAGAAGGCAGTGTATTTGCTCTAAGCCAAAAGAATCCACTAATCGATAGAGTGGAATACAGTTACGTTCAATTCTAGGAAGAGGTCTCAGCCTGAACCATGGGAGTCAGAGCCCTGAAACCTGGCTCCTCTTTCATGAGGTTTCTCTTTTGTGTGGGGAGGTGAGTATTCACTGCCCCTGGCACCATCCTCCAGACAAGTTCAGACTGCCTAATGTGACCCCCCTCAACAGCCCCCAAAGAGAATGAATGAGAAACACAAATACAACACAATAAAATCAGAATGGTGTATGGGGGAGGAAGGAATGAGAGGCTGTGCTCTTTGTACATGACCACCTAGTGTAGTTTCTGGAACATTCTCACTATCATCATCATCAACTCAAAACTTCGATCTGGGAGAAAGCTGCCCTCCAGCTCATGCCCTGAAGTCAGACAATTCAGTTCCTCCTTAAAAGCCCATGATGCCTTTCGAGCTGCTGCCTCTGCCACTGGGGCTTAGAACCAGTGAGTCCAAAGAACACGCCTTCCAGACAAAAAAAATTTCTCAGGGTGAGTTCTCTCATTCATTCAGATAATGCTGTCCAAATGTCCCATTGTCTTAGTTTCTATACCTTCATAGTAAGTCTTGACATCTGGTAAAGTGAGTCCTTCTGCCAAGTTCCTATCCATAAGAATTATCTTAGCTATTCTTGGCTATTATCTCTTTGATATAAAATCTAAAATCAGCCATGTTGAAATTTCTATTGGAATTTCATTGTAAAAATTGAACAATAATTCACTTGGTTGTGTTAGATGCCCATAAACACAACATATGTTTATATGTTTAATAGAAAACTCAAGATGCCAAAGAATGGTTTCCCTGGTTGAAATGTACTTCTATCCACCCAGGACTCATCCTCTAATATCAGTGAGTCTCAGATCCTGTCCAGGCTTTTTTTTTTTTTTTTTAAGTATATTTTATTGATTATACTGTTACAATGGTTCCAATTTTTTCCCCTTTGCTCCCCTCCACCCAGCACCCCCCCTTCCCCGACAATCCCCTCCCCAAGTCCATGCCCATGGCTCACCCTTTCATATATTATTCTTCTTTTTTAAAAAAAATAATTAATTAATTAGTTAAATATTTTAACAGTAAAAAATAACAATCCCTCCCTCTCAGAGTTAAGACCCTTTACAATCTTATAAAGGACAATGGACGAAGGTCTCGAGCTCCTCTAGCTGCTTCAAGCTGGACATGGTCGTCATCCTACCTACCCTTGGGTCAAGAAATCCCTAATAAGAGTGGGGGTGTGGAGGGGAGGGTGGCCTTCCCACAAGGGGAAGGATCGTGCAGACTCCAGGTTGGTTGGCTGTTTCTGGACAACGGCATGCTTGGTTTAACAGGCTGGCATCCTTGTTGTATTCTGGGGGCAACAGGGTTAAAGGACATCATTCAATCCGTAACCACTAGATGACAAAAGACAGGTATTAATTTTTCAATGTTCCACATTAGGGAAAAGAAGGGTTTCTTTGGAGGAAGGTATGCCAGGTACATCTCACCTGTCCAAAACCCTTTTGCCCATTATACTTAGTTTGGACTGAGGGAAATACTTTAGGTTTCCCCCCTTTCAGGCCTCTGGGCTCTTTCTGTCCAAGCCATTAGGATAGAAAAGAGAAACCAGTTTTAAAGTGAAGCCCACAGACCACCCCGTTCTTCACCAACCCAGCCACTTAGTTCAGCCAAACCATTGAGTCTCAGGAGGCAGCAATGCAGACAGGATTAAGTGAGGTCTATACGTACAGACAATCACTCAGGTAATGAGATCGTAGGCTTATGCCCTTTGAAAACAGAAAACGGGTGTTAATTTATGTAACATAACCCACATACAAGTCTCTAAATCTGTAGGACTGTCTTATCGGAAAGACATCCAGTTGCAAGGCATTTGACATTCTTCTCGCCTGTAAATTAAACATCTTTGATAATGCCACAGACATAGTTTAACTTTCAAATGAAAACAAATTTTAAATGAAAAGAAACTTTAAAGACGGTTAGCTGCACTACTTTATAGTCTACCACTGGGCATTGTGATCTTCCTTGAATCTTGATCTTTCTCCCTAAGATTTTCCTCCTTGGCATTAAAGGGACTGCATTAAGTCCATTTTTAATTTATCCTGTTCATTTGCATAAACACAACAAGAGCAGCAAATGATCACTTATGATCTTTGGTTCTGCTTTGCTGGAACTTACGCAAGGAACATTTAGGGTGACCTTCAGTCTGCCCTTCAGGGCACAGAAGCTGAGCCACATACCTGGCATTCAGCCTTGCCTGTAAACACCTGTCTTTTCCAGGTCCTCCTGGTTTTCCATTGTGCCTTAAGGTCCCTTCTAGCCATCTTTCAGGAAAACAACCTTCGTTCCTTCCCTGGAAAGATTGCTATGGACCGCTCATCCATCCAAGGTACCAAGACTTTTATCTCGTGGACTTTTATTACCTTTGAAAGTCAGTCCCAGTTGCTCAGGGCTTTTTGGTAACAACCAAAGCCCAATCATGTCTCCTTTAGGCATGACATTCCAGTCAAAGTCTTAGTCAAAAAATCATTATTAACAACTGGTCTTATTAGTTTTATGCAAAGAAACTTAGGTCATTACTTACTTCTTTAGAATGCCAAATTCTGGAGGGATCAGATAGGGAGAAAATATATACAGTGTGAAGGAAAATCCTTGTCCTTCTAATATTCACTGAACTTGCATTTCTATTCTTTATATTTTTATTTTTTCCCCCCACTAAAAATTTTTCTGTTTGTTTGTTTTTCCATTACAGTTGTCTCACTTTTTCCCCCCTCTTGCTTCTCTGCACCCTGTCCCTTCCTTCTCCCACATTCAGTCCCCACCCAGTTGTCCATGCCCATGGGTCACTTATACATGTTCTTTGACTAGACCCTTCCCCTTCTTACCACTTCTCTCCCTCCCATCTCCCGCTTTGTTACTGTTAGTTTATTCCTCGTTTACATACCTCTGGTTCAATTTTCCTCATTTGTTTGTGTTGTTCATTAGTTTCCTTTAACAGGTGATAGCATAAGGTAATTTTCTTTTGTTGCCTGGCTTATTTCGCTAAGCATAATTCTCTCTAGTTCCAATCATGTTGTTGCAAATGGTAGAAGTTCCTTCTTTCTTTCAGTACTTATTCATTGTCATTTTCCCCCTTTGTACTCGTGTTCCTCTCTGTCTCTCTCTGTTTCTTCATCTTCTTAAAGCAGACCCTTTAGCATCTCTTGCAATACTGGTTTGGTGGAGATGTATTCTTTTAGCCTTCTTTTGTCTTGGAAACTCCTTATTTCACCTTCCATTTTGAATGAGAGCCTTGCTGGGTAGAGTATTGTTGGTTGTAGGTCTTTGTTTTTCATTACTTGAAATATATTTTGCCATTCCCTTCTGACTTGTAGTGTTTCTGCTGAGAAATCTGATGATAGCCTTATTGGAGCTCCCTTGTATGTTATTAGTTGTTTCTCTCTTGCTGCTTTTAGGATTCTCTCTTTGTCTTTGAATGTTGGCATTTTAATTATGATGTGTCTTGAAGTGGGCCTGTTGGGGTTCATATTCATTGAGACCCTCTGTGCTTCCTGGACTTGCATGATTCTTTCTCTCTTCATGTTAGGGAAGTTTTCTGTCATTAGTTTTTCAAAGAGGTTTTCTATCCCTTGCTCTTCTTCTTCTGGAATTCCTACAATATGGATATTATTACATTTCATGTTGTCCTACAGCCGTCTTAGAGCCTCTTCAGTCTTGTACAATCTTTTTTCATTTTGTTGCACTGTCTGGGAGTTTTTGTCTACATTGTCCTCCAGTTTGCTGATCCGATCTTCTGCTTCCTCTAGCCTGTTTTTAATTCCTTCTACTGTGTTCTTCAATTCAGAGATTGTATTCTTAATTTCCTCCTGGCTCTTACTGATAGCTTCCATGTCCTTTTTGATGCTGGTATAATTCTCAGTAAGTTCCTTATAGTCCTTCTGGAATTCACTGTAGTTTCTCTGGAGTTCTTTGTAGTTTCCGCTGAGCTCATTGAGCTTCTCCATAATACATGCTTTCAATTCCATATCTGATAGTTGGCTCCCCTCTATTTCATTTAGCATTGTTTCTGGGGACTCTACCTTTCCTTTCGATGGGGGGTTGTTTCTCTGTCTCCCCATTTTTGTGACTCCTATTGTTTGTTGGTACTTCTTAGAATGATCTGCACTTCCTGGGTCTCCTGTCCAGGCTTTAATGGTTATCAGAGTGAAACTGAGTGATGTTGAGGGCTGGAAGTTCAGGAATCTAGAGTCTTGGGCACCAAACATACTTCAGTTCACATTTGTGCCTGGCCTCAGCAGAAAGTTTGCTCATACTGCATCCAAATACCACAGTGTGCAAAGATTTATTAAGTGAGACATTCTTCCCCAACCAAGAGTAAAATTCAAAGGGAAGAACAGAGGCCTAATTTATTTCAGGAGAAGGGTGGGGTTCTTTCCTTATTATTTAGTGAAGTAGTAGTTAAATACCATTGGAATCAAATGGAAACTGACTTTTTAAAATAACTTTTCTGGAAAATATTATGGGAGAAATGTTTTACTTGCAACACAATTACAATTTAGTTTTCACAATCACAAGGTGAGCAAAGAGTGGCTTTGGTAATCTACAGTCATTTCCACAGAATTAAATATTTTCTTTTTCTGTCTTCCACTTGTAATTTTTTCCTAAGGACATTACAATGTAAAATTTGTCCTCTATTGAAAACTACATTTATTCTACAAAGGACCCATTAATCTAATCTGGTATGTTTCAAAAAGTAGAAGTTTTAAGCTCAACATATGAAGGAATTCAGACACTAAAATTAACAAATTTTCAATTTTCTAACACAGAAAATAGCCTAACTGGACTTCATTACACTCATCTGACTTTGGCTTCACTTGCCATTTTTTTTTCTAGAAAAGGAAAAGGTATTGAACAGAAGAAAAGAAATCCAGAATTTCAAAATTATGGCTTTTGTTCTCCCAGAATTTATTATTAGTTATATTTGCTTTTCTCTAGCCCAACCTCAACTTTTTAAAATAAGGGGATAGCATTAGAGCAGCAATTTTCAGCTGGTGTGCTGAAATAATTTTTAGAATGTGCAATACTTGATTATTTAGTCAGGAGCACTGACCTCTTTTCCCTTAGATTGTCAAAGAAAAAAAATGACAACAACCAACACAACAATAGCTATACACTGTGAATGGATCGAAATTATACCTCTTTTGTCAGTTTGGGAAAAAATACATTTTTTTGGTGTGTTGCAGGATTTTAGTAATTAGTTTATGTGTGCCCTGAGATGAAAAAGTTTGAAAATTACTGCATTAGATTGAGTGCTATTAAATTGTGTTCTACTCTGCACTCCTTAATTCCCAGTGAGAAATATTGATGAAATTTCCAAAAAGATGAAACACATACCACCAGAAATATGAAGATGACTTTGTATGGGAAATGATTTAAATGAATATGATTGACATTCTCCTTGATGCAATCAGAATTATCAAAAGGAAGGGGAAAAGGAAACACTTCTCTCACCAACAATGTCATAAGAATTAAATAAGCCCTGGATGGTGTGGCAGGTTTGGTTCCTGGTCAGGGCACATACCCAGGTTATAGGCTCAATCCCTGATTAGGGTGCACATGAGAGGGCAACCAAGTTGATACTTCTCCCTCATGTCAATGTTTCTCTTTCTCTATCTCTTTCTCTTTCTCTCCCTTCCTTTCTCTCTAAGAGCAACTTAAAAATGTCTTTGGGTGAGAATTAAAAATAAGTAAGTAAATATTTCTGTACTTTAACATTGTGATTGAGAGCATAATCTTTGGAACATAACCAGCCTACGTTTGAAACCCAGCTCTATTCTTTTATTGGCTGTGTGATTTGGGCAAGTTACTTAATTTCTCTCTGAGTTTCAGATTCCCCATCTACTAATCATGGGTATTATATATGCTACAGGTTGTTGTGAAGACTAGATATGCTACCTATGTCTAATACAACATTGTGCAGCATTTGATAGATACGGAACAAATATGTTCTTCCCCTTTGCTCATTTGAAGTCTTTTCCTAAAAATCATTGAGTACAGCATTTTGTTTCCTACTTGGTGGAAATGGCACATTTCACAAAAGATGTGGAATGCAATAATTAATTATTTCACACCAAATAATGCATAAGAACTTTTTAGCAAAGCGTTTCTATGTGGGAGAGAATGTGAGTATTTTAGACATAGCAAAATTCTAGGCTGCAATTTTCTTTGTCTTTGACAAGGGTATTCAGGACAAGAAGTTATGGATAGAAAAACTGCAAGGGTTGAGGACAGGGCCCTGCAGGATGTGACAGCACATGCACAACTGTTACAGAAACAGGGGAGTCCAAAAATCCCCAGAGTTTGCGGCTGGGGGATGGGGAGAAGGAAGCAGCTTTTAGAATGCCTCCACATGCCTGAGGCTGGTGGCTAGTGTCTTTTTTATGCAAAATGGCTTTAATGCATCCAAAGCCTCAGGTAGATGGGAGGAGTCTTGAACCAGGGGATGGTATGGAAAAAGCACACAGAGCCTACGTAAGGTTTTGTGAATGGTCAGAACTGTTTGCAACGCCCACTGCATCAGAGGACACAGTCAGGGATATATAAGCAGCTGCAGACATTTTAGATCTCTCTCACCCCCTCCATGTGGCTTGGAGAAGGGGTCTCCAGGCTGCTTTAAGAGGCTCTTGCCATGCGGTTTTAAGGAGAGGAGATCCATGTGGTTTGCAGGAAGAAGGCAGTGTGCAAGGAGGCTGAGAATCCAGGCAGTTCTGCATTGAGAGCTGGAGGGCACCACAGCACAGAAAGGACCTCCCCAATCAGATTTGACTGATTGGCAGCTGCTGGTAAAGCTGAACTGTGTTTGGAAAGTAGGGAAACAGTTTCTCTAACTTTTCTAAAACTAGCCTGGTTTGGTAGGGGTGAGGCAAGGATATGTGTTTATGGGTGTTTTAAAGAACATAAGACTTAACAACAGAAATCCGCAAATAACTAAATCTATATAACTGTTAAATAAACAATTCTTTTTCTTTTCACTAAACTCTGGTATTGAGTTATAATTTTGGCAGTGGGCAATCGGGCGGGCCCCTAACTAAAAAGCCCATGGGTTTGTTTTCAATTGGAGCAGCCCAGGGGTTCTGTAACACCCCAGCCCCAGCAAGGTTACAGATGAGCCCAGATAGAATGAACATACCACAGTAGATACTTTTCATCACTTGTAATGCAAACACTGGGAGGCAGGCAAGCTCTGTCACTCACTGGAGCCTGTGACGAAGCATCTTCAGCTATAGTTCCTGTGGAGGAGACAGCAGTGTTTATTATATGTATACACACACACACATATGTTGTTTAATATGTAGTGCTTTTTTCTGGGATAGAATAATAGTGGAAGTAAGGGGGAGGGTTAAAACATAGAAAATACAGCCTTATGATTATGAACTTCTGTGACAGATTCAACGTGGGCAAGAAGGAGTTTTTGCCCCAACAATTTCACAGCCTGCCAAGTTTTCAAAGACCAATAAAAGAAGTGTAAGCTTAGGTACTTGGTATAAAAGTCAAGGAAAGTACTAAGGCAAACCCAGACAATCTACTGATGTGGTTGCAAGTTTGTCTTTTGATGTTCCATAACCAGCACCTTGTATTCCATACCTACCTTAATACCTCCTCCCCAATATTCACTCTAGTGCTATAGAAGGTCAAAGCTGTTGACCTCCAGTCAAGAGAAGCATCTTCAGAAGGACAGTGTGCCTTTTCTTTAGTACAAACTGTGCCCCTTTTCAAGTGTCCCTGGGATCAAGAAGGATAAGTAGAGCAGCAGGACAGCTTCAAGTTTCCAGAGTGAAGTCTGAACTTCAGGGCTGCTTAGCAATCTTCTTGTAGTAGAAATCTAATTATAAATTCACCTAGTGATAAAACTCAGTGGCTTCTTGTGATAGTGTGATTTATAATAAGAAGTAAGTATTTGGTCTTTGTCCCACATTCCAGGCTCAGAGCTTCTAAACCCTTGGAATTTCCTGTGATAACAATAATAAGGGTGTATTGTTATGTTAATAAGATGTCTTTTGGAGAGTTCTTAGGTAACCTAGGGCTGAAGTCTGGCTTGCTGGGAAATCAACCCTGAGATTAGAAGGTTGAAACTCTCAGTATCCCTCCCACCAACCTCTCCGAGGGAAGGGGCTGGAGATCAAATCAATCACCAATGAATGATTTAATCAATCATGCATATGCAATGAAGCCTGCATACAAACTTAAAAGGACAGGGTTCAAAGAGCTTCCAGGTTGGTGAACACATGGAGATCTGAGGAGAATAATGTTCCTGGAGAGGGCATGGAAGCTCTGTGCCTCTTTTCCCATAACTTACCCTATGCATCTCTTACATTTGGCTGTTCCTTTTGTATCCTCTTATAATAAATTTGTAGTCTAGTACACAAAATGCTTCTCTGAGTTCTGTGAGCCACTCTAGCAAATTAATCAAACCCAAGGAGGGAGTTGTGGGAACCTCGGATTCATAGTCAGTTGGTCAGAAGTACAGGTAACAGCCTGAATTTGGGATTGGAATCCTGAGTTGGAGAAAGTCATTGGAACCTCCAATTTGTAGCCAAGAGGTCAGAGCACAGGTAACAGCCTGGGCTTGCAACTGGTGCCTGAAGTTGGGTAGGGAAAAATATCTCATAGCACTGATCTCTCAATTTGATGCTATTTCTGGATCTAATGCTATCTCTGAATAGAATCAGAATTGAATTGAATTCTCAGATATGCTGCTGGTGTCTGAGAATTACCTAGTGTTGTGTGGGACATCTCCCACAACACACAGATTGAAAGTGGGCCCAGGAACCCATAAGACTTCTTAATAACTACAGGATGAAATTAAACTTAGAATAAGGTGTAAAAAAAGGTCCTTTGTGACCTACTTTTGCAACTTACATCAAAACTTAAGCTATTTTGCTGTTGTCCACACATAGGATGTTATCCCATACTTCATACATTTGCAAATGCTGTTTCCATTTGCCTGCCAAGTAAAATTCCAATGATCCTTAAAGACTTATTCAGATGTTACCTCCTCTATAAAGCTTCTTCCTCATCATCACTTCCACTCAGTGTTAGTTGTTCCAGTCTCTGTAGCAATATGTACAGATGGATAGATATAGATACAGATATAGATAAATTATAATATAATAATTGTAACAATTAACTTTCATCTCTGTACTGGACATTTATTGTTTCAAATTTTTAGAAGAACATTTCCCTCCCCTCTCCTGGGAAATATTGATTCTACTTATATGATTCCAAAGACAGCTGCCATTTCTTCAGGATCCCACCTCCCAAATTTGGCCAGTCAACACTGGGATCTTGTATTCAGAGAGACTGAGTTTGCATTCCTTAGAAGATAGATGTAAGTCTGAAGGCTGATGGAAGCCATATTCCACTCATTGTAAAAGACTGTTGAAAGATTAAAGTTGACTTACAGAAACGAAACTGAGAGCCTTCTGGGAATATTAGAGTTTCAGGTTCCTGTCATCATTAAGACTGCCCTTCCCATGAGCTTTACACATTGGCCAAGAAATGGCCCTTCTTGGCCTAAACTAGTTGGTTGTATTTCACCTAATAAAAGAAGCCTGACTAATATAATGACTATTTCATCCACTTAAATCTTAATTGCTTTGATTACTGAAGTCACATGTTACTCCTTTTAGCATCTCAGAAATGTCCTGAAGTAACTTAAAAATTTTATAAATCACCTCAGTAGGATATATAAACAATTATGTTCTCTATCTCCATTTGAAATAAAGAGCTAACCACCAGAAACTTTACAATATCTCAAATCTCAGTCAATGGGTGGGACCACATGTGTTAAGCATACACCATGCGTAAGGTCTGACAGCCACTGCTCAGCAGGTGGGCACATTCTGAGATCAAGGGCTATGTTTATCTTGTCCATTGCTGTATCCTCAGGAACCCAGAGAATCACTCAGATCAGGCAGTACTCAATAAATACTTTTTAAAGTAAATTTGCAGTGAAATGATGTAAAGAAATTGAAAGATTCCCTCTGTTTACAAAAGCTGCTATATAATTATCCATTCACATTTTATTTCATCTATCTGTCTTTCACATCCAGCTTATTCCTCTTTGGAAATTTGACTTGAAGCTTCTATCCAGTTTACAGGCTCATTTCCATTTAATGGCTCATCATTTATTCATCTACCACTGTAATAATTATGTATAACAAACCACTCTAAAACCAAGAGGCTTATAACATCAAGCCTTTGATTTTTTCATGCATGGCTCCCTGGATTGTCTAGAGTATCTCTTGAGTAAAGTGGACTTAACTCCAGGCTTTGGGTAGGCTTTAGGTCTCTTTTATATATCTCCATATTCTCTTTGGACCAATCGTCACCTAGACACATGGAACAACCTATGAATGAAGTGGAGAAATATATCCTTCCCACCCCAGTAAAAGGGCTCAGTGAGTCACACGGCAAAGGGCATGGGTACAAAGAGAGAGAAAAGAACAATAGTCCAAATCTACCATTCCTATACAAGTTACTAAACTGCAGACTACATTTTAAATATAAGAGCCACATGTCATGAACACCCTGTAGTCTGGTGGAGGATCTGATATATAACTAGGTAGTTCAGCATTTAACTTCCTATTTACATAAAACAAAAACCAAGTTTACATTTTCATTTAGTTAAGTGCATTCAGAACATTTACCTAGATAGATCATATTGTAAGCCATTAAACAAATCTCTATGCATTTCAAGGGGTTCAAATCACTCAAAGTTTTTTCTCTGAACACGTTCAAGTTAACTTGGGAGTCACTAACAATTTTTTTTCCTTTGATCAGTAAAGTATTTGTATTTTCTCATGCTCAACTAGCCTTGCATTCCTGGGTAAACATTATTTGGTCAGATTACATTATTCCTTTATTTTCCTATATTCTTTTATTGTCCTATTCTTATATTTGATATCAGTGTTAACTGAATAAAATGTTAGTTTATAATTTTTTCTATATTCTGAAATATATAATATCAAATGGTAATAACTGATCCCTAAAAATTTAGTAGAACATTCCTGTAAAACTATTCAGACATGGGATGATTTTATTTAGGAGTGGTCGTGGTTAGATATTTTACTTCTATTTCAGTTTTCTTCCTTTGGGGGCAATTTTGATATTTTATATTTTTCTATAAACTTTTAAGTTTTAATTTTCAAAATAATTGGCATAAGGTTTTAAAAAATTCTCATTACTTTAATGTCCTCTATATCTACACAATAATAACAGCTAATATTTATATGTTCATTTTTCTAAGCAGTTTTGCAGATATTCCTTGTCTAAGTTATTTGTGCCTTCTCATGCTTTCTTCTATAGACTTTTCAAAATATTTTCTATTCACTAGTGTTTTTAAAAAATAGATATGAAGCAAAGAAACACCAAGGATATACAGGCAATGAACAACACACTAAACCACATGGACCTAAATGATATATATAGAACTTTCCACCCCAAAGAAGCAAAATATACATTCTTTTCAAATGCACATGGGACATTTTCAAAGATAGACCACATGATAGAACACAAAACAAGCCTCAACAAATTCAAGAAAATTGAAATCATATCAAGCATCTTTTCAGGTCACAATGCCTTGAAACTAGAAATCAACCTCAGAGAAAAAAATCAAAGACACCCAAACTCATGGAGATTGAATAACATGTTATTAAATAATGAATGGATTAACAATGACATCAAAAAAGAAATCAAGAAATTTCTAGAAACTAATGATAATGAGCACACAACAGCCCAAAACCTGTGGGACACAGCAAAAGCAGTCCTGAGAGGGAAGTTCATAGCAATACAGGCATACCTGAAAAGGATAGAAGAATCTCAAATAAAAAACCTAACCATAAAGCTACAAGAACTAGAACAACAACAACAAACAAAGCTTAGGGCAAGAAGAAGAAACGAAATCATCAAGATCAGGGCAGAATTAAATGACATAGAGACTAAACAAACAATCCAAAAGATCAACAAAACTAGGAGATGGTTCTTCGAAAAAATAAACAAAATCGACAAACCTCTAGCCAGTCTAATCAAGAAAAAAAGAGAGAAGACCCAAATAAACAAAATCAGAAATGAAAGAGGAGAAATCACGACTGATACCACAGAAATACGAATGATAGTTAGAAATTACTACAGACAACTGTATAGCAAGAAACTTGACAATCTAGAACAAATGGACAAATTTCTAGAAACATACAACCTTCCAAATCTGAATCAAGAAGAAGTGGAAAGTCTCAACAGAACAATAACAAAGAAGAAAATTGAAACAGTAATCAAAAATCTCCATGCACACAATAGCCCTGGACTGGATGGCTTCACAGGTGAATTCTACAAAACATTCAGGGAAGAACTAACTCCTATCCTCCTCAAACTGTTCCAAAAAATCCAAGAAGAGGGGAAAATCCCAAACTCTTTCTATGAAGCCAGTATTATTCTAATCCTCAAACCAGGTCAAGACACAACAAAGAAAGAAAACTACAGGCCAATATCACTGATGAATATAGATGCTAAAATCCTCAATAAAATATTGGCAAACAGGATCCAGCAATACATCAAAAAGATCGTATATCACGATCAAGTGGGCTTCATTCCAGGGATGCAAGGATGGTTTAATATTCGCAAATCAATAAATATAATACATCACCTAAACAGAATGAAAGACAAAAACCACATGATCATATCAATAGATGGAGAAAAAGCATTTGATAAAGTACAACACCCATTTATGATGAAAACACTCAACAAAATGGGAATAAAGGGAGCATATCTTAACATAATTAAGGCTATATATGAGAAGCCTGAGGCCAACATCATACTCAATGGACAAAAACTGAAAGCATTCCCCCTGAACTCAGGAACTAGACAAGGTTGTCCACTCTCTCCACTCCTTTTCAACATAGTGTTGGAAGTCCTAGCCACAGCAATCAGACAAAAGAAAGAAATAAAAGGCATCCAAATTGGGAAAGAGGAAGTAAAACTACCATTATATGCAGATGACATGATAGTATACCTAGAAAACCCTATAAACTCCACTAAAAGACTACTAGATATAATAAGTGAATTTGGCAAAATAGCAGGGTACAAAATAAATATACAGAAATCTAAGGCATTTCTGTACACCAGCAATAAAACATCAGAGACAGAGACAAAAAAGAAAATACCATTTACTATAGCAACAAGAAAAATAAAGTACCTAGGAGTAAACTTAACCAAAGAGATAAAAGACCTGTACTCTGAAAATTACATAACATTGAAGAAAGAAATTAAGGAAGATACAAATAAATGGAAGCAAATACCATGTTCTTGGATGGGAAGAATCAACATCATCAAAATGGCCATACTACCCAAAGCAATTTACAGATTCAATGCAATCCCTATTAAAATACCAATGACATATTTCACAGACCTAGAACAAGTACTCTATAAATTCATGTGGAACCAAAAAAGACCCCGAATAGCAAAAGCAATCTTCAGACAGAAGAACACAGCAGGAGGAATCATGATACCAGACATCAAACAATACTACAAAGCCACTGCAATCAAAACAGTCTGGTACTGGCATAAGAACAGACATATAGATCAGTGGAACAGAATAGAGAGTCCAGAAATAAACCCAGGCCTCTATGGTCAACTAATATTTGATAAAGGAGGAAGGAACATAAAATGGAGTGAATGGAGTGAGAAGAGCCTCTTTAACAAATGGTGCTGGGAGAACTGGACAGGGACATGCAAAAAAATAAAACTAGACCACCAACTTACACCACACACGAGAATAAACTCAAGATGGATCAAAGACTTAAATGTAAGCCATGACACCATAAAAGTCCTAGAGGAAAACATAGGCAAGAAAATATCAGATATCTCACGTAACAATTTCTTCACAGATACATCTCCTAAAGCAAGAGAAATAAAGGAAAAAATAAATGGGGTTACATCAAACTAAAGAGTTTCTGCTCAGCAAAAGAAAACATCAGCAAGATGAAAAGGAAACCAACCATATGGGAAAACATATTTGCCAATGACATCACAGACAGGGGACTGATTTCCAAAATATATAAAGAGCTGATACGACTCAACATCAAGAAAACACAACCAAATTAAAAAATGGGCAAAGGACCTGAACAAACACTTCTCTGAAGAGGACATACAGAAGGTCCATAGACACATGAAAAAATGCTCAACATCATTAGCCATCAGAGAGATGCAAATAAAAACCACAATGAGATACCATTTTACACCTGTCAGAATGGCCATCATCAACAAATCAACAAACAACAAGTGCTGGCGAGGATGTGGAGAAACGAGAACCCTACCGCACTGTTGGTGTGAATGCAGACTGGTGCAGCCACTAGGAAAACAGTATGGAATTACCTCAAAAAACTAAAAATGGAACTGCCTTTTGAACCAGCGATTCCACTACTAGGATTATACCCGAAGAATTAAAACACCAATTCAAAAGAACTTATGCACCCCTATGTTCATTGCAGCACTGTTTACAATAGCCAAGTGCTGGAAACAACCTAAGTGCCCATCTGTAGATGAGTGGATCAAAAAACTGTAGTACATTTACACAATGGAATACTATGTAGCAGAAAGAAAGAAGGAACTCCTGCCATTTGCAACAACATGGATGGAACTAGAAAAAATTTTGCTTAGTGAAATAAGCCAGGCAAAGAAAGAAAAATACCATATGATATCACCTAATACAGGAAACTAAAGAACAACACAAACAAAAGAACTAAATAGAACAAAGAGCAGAATAGCAGTCAATAGGGGGGAGGGGGGAGGGAGAGAAGGGGGATAAGTAAGGGAAGGGTTTAGTCAAAGAACATATATAAATGACTCATGGACATGGACAACTGGGAGGGATATGATTGCGGGAGAGGGGGTGGGTTGGGTGGGGGAGAGAAATGGGGAGAAAAGGGGACAACTGTAATTGAAAAACCAAAAATAAAAGAAAATAAATAAATAAAATATATTAAAAAAGAGAAAAAAATAGATATGATTTATTGATCAAATTTTATTTTTATTTCTGCTTTAGCTTTATTATTTTTGTTTTACTGTTTTCAGTTTCTTAATTTAAATATATATTTCCCCATATTTAAAAAATAAATTTATCTAAGGCTACAAACATTTCCTCTAACTACTGCTCCTGTTGCAACAAAGATTTTTGCATAGTCTTCTTATTTTCATTCATTTCTAAATACTTTTTAACTCCCATTTAAATTTCATTTTTACCCTGCATTATTCAAAAATGTTTTCCCCTCTTCCATGTGTATTTCATAGTTTTATAAAATGGAATCATTCAGCATGTCCTGCTTGATATGAGCACTTTAGCATTCATCAAGATTTCTTTTGTCATTGTAATGACATTTTTGTTGTCTCCCCAACATTTCTCCCTCACTGTGTAGTAGTCATGAAATTTGAGTGAAATTGACCTCACCTCTAAGTCCAGGAATAAGCCTTGATTAGTTAAGACAATCAGGGTAATCTTTCCTTGATCACCATATTGATTCAGGTAATCCTGGGTTAATTCAGCCACTGTCTGCTATACCTCTGAACACATGAATAGGTTCACAAGTGGTCCAGGCAGTTTGCCTCTCTATGGTGTTTTCTGGAAATTTTCTAGAAATATTTTCTTGCTCTATATGGTGTGGTGTGTAAATATGAGGCCTGAGATTTCTGTTGTTATTTTGCTTCTATGATAAAAGTTAGCCTGAAGACAAAAAAAAAAAAAAAAAAAAAAGGAATTTCTGGGAGACTCGCACAGAATCAAAGTTTGATCAAACTCCACATGACTCCTTACTTCTCAAATGATTTTATTTTCTTAAGAGTAAATTCTTAAAATAATAGATTCTAAAACTCATAATAAGTAAACACAAATTTAAACAGCTCTATTTTTAACAATACGACTGGCAAATATAAAATATTAGGTTACTACACTGTTTTGGTTAGGATATGAGAAAACAAGAATTTGCATGCATTGTTGAAGGCACTATAAGTTGCTATGTCATCCTTGGATGACAACTGACAATATTTATGATAAAAATGCAAACACACTTTGACCCCTCCATTCCACTTACAGTATGTTATCTTACAGATATTCTTCTGCAATTGCATGAGGGTATTATTTCAGATTTCTTTTCTAGCTAAAGATGTGAAATAACCTAAATGACCACTATATTGTACTGGTTATACAAATTATAATTTATTCATACAGTGGAATAGTAAGGGGCCATTAAAAAAATGAGATAGATCCAGATCAAGTTTTCTCAACAGCAGCACCATTGCTATTTGGTGCTAGATGATGCTTTGTTGTGGGAGGTTGTCCTGTGCATTATAGGATGTTTAGCAGCATCCTTGAACTCTATCCACTAGTTGCCAGTAGCAGCTTCACTGCCCTCTTTGCCAGGTTGTAACAATCAAAAATGTCTCTACACATTACCACTCGTTGAGAACTACTCATTTAAATGAACTGTTATTTCCCCCGAGATATAGTATATGAACATAGTGAGATACAGAAAAAAAAAAAAAGAGTAAATTCTTCCTTTTGTTAAGTTTGATTTCACCTTAAATTATATTAGATTTATTTAAATGTTTGATTACTTTTGATTGTAAGATCATCTTTGCAGTTGCGATGTCCTGCTTTGTGGTCCACTTACAGCGGAAGAAAAAGCAGGAGCTGCTGCCTTTGTTGGTCCACCCCACTGGAGCATTCCTCTGTGTCATGCTTCAGAGGCTGGTCTTCCAAGAGCTCTTGTAGAGTAATCACCCACCACTCAGGACCCTGTTTCTGAAATATAAGCTTCCATACTCTCTTGCTTCTACCTAGAGCAGTGACGCTCCCCTTTCCTGTTGCATGACCTAAGATAGAGAAGAATCACAGGTGTGTTTCTCCCTATGTTTACTCCTATCTCCCACTCATCATCCTATCATTTATTCCAGAGCATTTTTCTGCTTATAGCTTCTACTCTATATATCTCTAAGCATGGATCAATCTTTCACAATATATTATAATAGTTTCCCACAAATGGCCTGGGCTGTGGTTTTCCTCCTTAACTTAAGAATGTCTCATTTCTATCTTTATGAAATTTTCACAGCCTCTGGTCCTTCAATAGTTTCCATTTCTATTTGCATATGTATATATTTGTATATTGATTTATTTATTTAATACTCTATCATTATATAAGGGCTTTTATGTAAAAGATATTGCAACACAAACTCATTCCACCCTTAGTGAATGCAATAACTGATACTTCTACCTTTGAAAACATGCTAAGTTTTGAGGAAACTTCCAGCCAAGATTGAGGACTAGACTGTCACGCTCTGTCTCCCTCCACAACTAAGAAGAAATACAACTACTGAAAAACCAGAAATAAGCAGTAGTTCCAGAAAATAAATGGAAGTCCGACATATGAAGTTATAAAGAGGTGGTGCTCATCTGGACAGGTAGGAGGGGCAAAGCCGAGGCAGAGAGGTCAAGCTATGCTGATGGTGGCAGCAGCAATGATTGTGGCGGGATGGCGGTAAGCACAGACACCTGTATTTAAGGGCAAGCGGGAAGCACCCCCAGCTGCAGACAAGACCTGTCAGCTTGCAATTCCAACACTGGGGAAGGCAGACCCCCATTGCCTTGGACTGTGAGACCCAGGGCGGATGGGGACAAAGGAGGAGGCTCCCAGTTTCTCAGCAGAGAGTGAACAGCAGGAATCCATCTTGGACCCTTCACCCCCACAGAAAAGGCCACAGCATGGTAAGAAGGGTCACCCAGTTGTGACAAGTGCATGGGGCTCCGTCTCCTAGAGCGCTGGAGGTGTGACAGCCCCGCCCAGGAAGCAAAGATAAACACAAAACGGTCAGGATGGCACAGATCAAGATAGAGATCCCGATGACGCAGCTGACCAGACAGCAAATATCTAATCTAATGAAGCAGCAGATAGGAAATCTTTCTGAGGCACAGTTCAGAGCTTTGCTTATAAAAGCACTTACAGACCTAACAGCAGATCTTAAACAAGACAGGGAAGGAATGAAGGCTAGTCCTGCTGAAATGAACAAAAACACATACGAAACTAGTGGTGAGGGAAAGAAAACCAGGGATCAAATCGACAAATCGGAACATCGGGAAGGAACAAACAGTCAATGAGTGCAGAAAGAGAAAATGAAAAGTGAGGAAAATGAGGAGAGGCTCAGAAACCTATGGGACAGCTATGAGCGGGCCAACTTCCGAATCATAGGGTTGCCAGAGGTGAAGAAGAAGAAGTAGAAATTGAAAAATTATGTGAAAAAATAATGAAGCAGAACTTCCCTAACTTGGGGAAGGAAATAGACTTACAGGTCTAGGAAGTACAGAGAGTTCCAAAAATACTGGACCCAGGGAGAACCATACCAAGACACATTATAATCAAAATGTCAAAAATTAAGGATAAAGAGATAATCTTGAAAGCAGCAAGAGAGAAGAAGAGAATTACATACAAAGGGGTCCCAATTAGACTATCAGCTGATAGCTCAAAAGAAACTCTGCAGGCAAGAAGGGACTGGCAAGAAATATTCAAAGGAATGAAAAGCAAAAACCTGCAGCCACAATTACTCTATCCAGCAAAACTGTCATTCAGAATAGAAGGGCAGAGAAAGTGCTTCCAGGACAAAGTAAAACTGAAGGAGTTCATCAGATCCAAACCACTGTTATATGAGATGTTAAAGGGACTTGTTTAGGAGAAGGAGGATCAAAACTCTGAACATTAAAATAAAAACTGTATCACAACAACCAACAACAGAAGCTAGGGAACTGAAAGAAAGGCAAACTAAATAGGCAACGAGAGTGGAAAAGAACTATAGGTATGGGGAACATATTGCGGGAAGGTCTGCAGGGAGGGGGAAGGGGGGAAGGGAGGGAGATGGTACAGGAATTAAGAAGCATAGTAGGAGGGAGTGGAGTAGACAGGAAGATGTTGAGAAGAACTATATGCACAAGCACTGGGTATGGGCCAAGTAGGGGACAACTGGAGGGAGGGGGGGTCACTGAGTCGAGGGGAACAAAGGGAAAAGAAATTGGGACAACTGTTACAGCATAATCAATAAAGCATATTTTTAAAAAAGAAAACATGTTAAGTTTTTATTATTATTGCCACCTCTCAAATAAACACTGGTCTGGATGGCAAGAATCTCAGGAAACCAAAACAGACCTAAGGGAAATCAAGGATAACACTTACAAGAAATGCCAAATGTTCTGGGTTCTTTTCTTTTTATTTTACTTTTTTCACATGGTAAATTTATTTTGTGTCTGATTTACTGAATAACTCAAACTTGTGTTTACATATCTGAATTATTAAATATTCATTACTGAACTACCAAACATCTGGCAAGCATAAGCTTGATAACTCTGTAAAAATGTCTCTAAAGAATGTTTCAGATCCTCTTGTTAGTAAATGTTTAATTACCAAGTCATACATTGGCAAGGTATCCTGAGTTCATGCTCACTGCAATTATTCCAGCTGCATACACTTGAAATTTCTGCCCTTTGCTGCATTAGTTCTCTAAAAGGAAAATAATGGAAGTGATTGAGTCAAGAAAAAAATTAAAAGGGGATATGTGTACAAGTAAATGAATCTTGGTGTTCTGGCCATCATATAAGTCTGCGAGATGTTTTCAGTCCAATGATTAGGGCTTTTTGTTGTTTCTGTTGTGATTCAAAAGGATTTTACAGAAGGATTCCAAATGCTTCTCAAATTTTTGTATAACAAATATAACACATATGAAATTTACATTCACACCATCTGAAATTCTCAGGACTGCAACCCATATCCCTACATAGAAAGAAACTTGGGAGATAACTTATAAATAGGAAGAAAATATATTTTCTTCAAGGTCAAGGTTCAGATTTTACATTTCCAAAAAGGTGAACTCCTCTTGAGTTTAATTTATTTTTCAACAGCCCAGGATGCAATTCTGAGATGCTGTTTTACACTACTGACCAGAGAGCAGAATTCTCTCTGGGCAGGTACATCTTACCACCACCCTCACAAAATATAAATGCTTACTTAAAGAAAGTGACACCCGATTCTGCTTATACAGTGGCCATACAGTGATAAACTCAAGGTCATTTTGACTGTGCCAATAATATCTTTGCAGAGGAAAGCTACATGTTAGAAAATGATCACTCATCATGATTATGTGATGTTCAGTAATGAGGTAACTTATTTGCTTTCTTGTCATATAGTGCTTGCAGTTTTCAGGAATCTTCTGATTTCTACAGTAATATAAAAGACTTAAGTTAATTCATGAATCAAGACAAATAGAGTTGTTATCTGAACCTTTCTTACTGAACAAACAAGATATAATTTTATGGACACTAGGGAAACTCCATTGTCCCTGAATTTTCCCCAAACTAGTTTCAGAAACTTGTAATCATGATTCTTGTAAATGTGAATGGCTTGAATATCATTCCATATCTTAAAATATTGCTGATCCGGCCTTCTGTGCTACCAGTTTTCTCCCCGGCTCAAAACTTAAAGTCATTTTTCTTTTTTTTTGTTGTTGTTGTTAGATTTGAGTACATAAAAGTTTTACTTTTTTTTTAATGTGATTTATTGATTACAGTGTTACATTTGTTCCAATTACCCTTCCCTCTGCTCCCCTCCACCCGGTGGCCCCCCTCCCTCCCCTAGTCCCCTCTTTTTAGTCCATGTCCGTTGGTTGTGCATATAGTTCTTCTCAACCTCTCTGTCTGTTCCATTCCCTCCTACAATGTTTCTTAATTCCTATACCATCTCCCTCCCTCTCCCCCTTCCCCTTCCCTGCTGACCTCCCCTCAATATGTTCCCCATACCTATAGTTCTTTTCCACTCTCATTGCCTATTTAGTTTGCCTTTGTTTCAATTCCCTAGCTTCTGTCCAGCTAAGCTGTCATTAAGAATAGAAGGGCAGAGAAAGTGTTTCCAGGACAAAATAAAACTGAAAGAGTTCATTAGATCCAAACCACAGTTATATGAGATGTTAAAGGGACTGGTTTAGAAAAAGGAGGATCAAAGCTATGAACACTAAAATGAAAACTGCATCACAAGAAACAACAACAGAAGCTAGGGAATTGAAATAAAGTCATTTTTCATTGTATTGTCCTCCATTCCCTATAAAGATAGGCAGTCACCAATTATGAAGAGTTCACTCAGACTGTCTGTCATCCCTTTTCACTACCCTCTTCCCACATGGTTGCTCTTGGAGTTGCAATATTTAATCAAAAAGATCTGCATTTCAAAAGAAACAAGATGGCAGAGGAGTAAGTGGAAGCTACACTAACCTCCTCCCAGAACTAGTCTGGATTTACAGCTTAATTTTGGAGAAATCATCTGGAATAACCAACCGAACACTAGCTGGAGAGAAGTCCTATAACCACGGGGAGACAGAAAAGGCCGCTACATCACAACGTGACCGGTAGGGAGGGCGGAGATGCGAAAGGGCTGGCTGGGCTCACACGGGTGGCAGCTGAAGGGACTGAGAAACAGCTCAGCAGCCGGGGATTCCCCCTGAGAAGGGCAGGGTCTAAACCCCCAGCTGAGCTTCCCAGCCTACAGCAACAGAGTGGAAAGTAAAATAGTATCCAGCTGAGAAAAGCGAAAAGCCACAGGGTTTCTTGCTAGCCGGAGAGAAACAGCTGGAGAAACAGAGCTCTTAAGCGGATCACATACAAAAATATTTTGCCTCCACTTACCCTGGGCTGAAGCAGAGAGAAGGCAGAGAGGACTGGAGATGCTTGGGGAGAGTTTGGTGTGGTGGCTTTGAGGTGAGAGCTGGGGAAGCGGCCGACTGGGTCCCAGTGCTGACTCATCCCCAGTGCTGCAGGCAGACCATTCCCGGCCAAGTGGCGTCAGCCTGAGGGGAAGCAAAAGCCCTGCCTGCAGGAATTAAGCTGCCACACCCACAGTCCTTAAGCCTGAAGGCTAATCACAGATTGAATAGATTAACAACTAAAGAAGCCAGACAAAGGCAGTAGATCCCTGGAAGTCTCCAACAGGCTGCCTAGACCCAGACTGGTACAGGATCTGACGCCACCAGGGGCAGATCCAGGAAGTGCAGAACATTCTAAGAAGCACCAACAAGCAATAGGAGTCACAAAAATGGGGAGACAGAGAAACAACCCCCCATCGAAAGGAAAGGTAGAATCCCCAGAAAGAGTGCTAAATGAAATAGAGGTGAGCCAACTATTAGATATGGAATTGAAAGCATGGATTATGGAGAAGCTCAATGAGTTCAGCAGAAACTACAAGGAACTCCAGAAAAACTACAAGGAACTTACTGAGAATTATACCAGCATGAAAAAGGACATAGAAGCTATCAGTAAGAGCCAGGAGGAAATGAAGAATACGATCTCTGAATTGAAGAACACAGTAGAAGGAATTAAAAGCAGGCTAGAGGAAGCAGAAGATCGGATCAGCAAACTGGAGGACAATGTAGACAAAAACTCCCAGACAGTGCAACAAAATGAAAAAAGATTGTACACTCTAAGACGGCTGTAGGACAACATGAAACGTAATAATATCCATATCATAGGAATTCCAGAAGAAGAAGAGCAAGGGATAGAAAACCTCTTTGAAAAACTAATGACAGAAAACTTCCCTAACATGAGGAGAGAAAGAGTCACGCAAGTCCAGGAAGCACAGAGGGTTCCAATGAAGATGAACCCCAACAGGCCCACTTCAAGACACATCATAATTAAAATGGCAACATTCAAAGACAAAGAAAGAATCCTAAAGGCAGCAAGAGAGAAAAACAACTAATAACATGCAAGGGAACTCCAATAAGACTTTCATCAGATTTCTCAGCAGAAACACTACAAGCCAGAAGGGAATGGCAAAAAAATATTCCAAGCAATGAAAAACAAAGGCCTACAACCAAGAATACTCTATCCAGCAAGACTCTCATTCAAAATGGAAGGTGAAATAAGGAGTTTCCAAGACAAAAGAAAGCTAAAAGAATACTTCTCCACCAAACCAGCATTGCAAGAAATGCTAAAGGATCTGCTTTAAGAAGATGAAGAAACAGAGAGAGACAGAGAGGAACACGAGTACAAAGAGGGAAAATGACAATGAATAAGTACTGAAAGAAAGAAGGAACTTCTACCATTTGCAACAATATGGTTGAAACTAGAAAGAATTATGCTTAGTGAAATAAGCCAGGCAATGAAAGAAAAATGCCTTATGCTATCACCTATTATGGGAAACTAATGAACAACACAAACAAATGAGCAAAATTGAACCAGAGGTATGTAAACAAGGAATAAATTAACAGTAACAAAGGGGCGATGGGAGGGAGAGAAAGGGGTAAGATGGGAAAGGGTCTAGTCAAAGAACATGTATAAATGACCCATGGACATGGACAACTGGGTGGGGACTGAATGTGGGAGAAGTGGGGGCAGGGTGCAGGGAAGCAAGAGGGGGAAAAAAGTGGGACAACTGTAATGAAAAAAAAAAGTTTTTAGTGGGGGAAAAAATAAAAATATAAAGAATGGAAATGCAAGTTCAGTGAATATTGGAAGGACAAGGATTTTCCTTAACACTGTATATTTTTCTCCCTGTTTGATCCCTCTAGAGTTTGGCATTCTAAAGAAGTAAGTAATGACATAAGTTTCTTTGCATAAAACTAATAAGACCAGTTGTTAACAGAGGTTTTTTTTTGTTTGTTTTTTGTTTTAACTAAGACTTTGACTGGAATGTCATGCCTAAAGAAGACATGCTTGGGCTTTGGTTGTTACCAAAAAGCCCTGAGGAACTGGGATTGACTTTCAAAGGTAATAAAAGTCCACAAGATAAAAGGCCTGCCTGGTACCTTGGATGGATGCGAGGTCCCTGGCAATCTTTCCAGGGAAGGAATGAAGGTTGTTTTCCTGAAAGATGGCTAGATGGGACCTTAAGGCACAATGGAAAACCAGAAGGACTTGTAAAAGACAGGTGTTTATAGGCAAGGCTGAATGCCAGGTATGTGGATCTGCTTCTGTGTCTTGAAAGGCAGACTGGAGGTCACCCTAAATGTTCCTTGCGTAAGTTCCAGCAAAGCAGAACTAAAGATCATAAGTGATCATTTGCTGCTCTTGTTGTGTTTATGCAAATGAACAGGATAAATTAAAAATGGACTTAATGCAGTCCCTTTAATTACAAGGAGGGTAATCTTAGGGAGAAAAATCGCGATTCAAGGAAAATCACAATGCTGAGTGGTAGACTATAAAGGAGTGCAGCTAACCATCTTTAAAGTTTCTTTTCATTTAAAATTTGTTTTCATTTGAAAGTTAAACTATGTCTGTGGCATTATCAAAGATGTTTAATTTACAGGCAAGAAGAATGTCAAATGCCTTGCAACTGGATGTCTTTCCGATAAGACAGTCCTACAGATTTAGAGACTTGTATGTGAGTTATGTTACATAAATTAACATGTGTTTTCTGTTTTCAAAGGGCATAAGCTTATGATCTCATTACCTGAGTGATTGTCTGTACATATAGGCCTCACTTAATCCTGTCTGCATTGCTGCCTCCTGAGACTCAATGGTTTGGCTGAACTAAGTGGCTGGGTTGGTGAAGAATGGGGTGGTCTATGGGCTTCACTTTAAAACTGGTTTCTCTTTTTTGTCCTAAAGGTTTGGACAGAAAGAGCCCAGAGGTCTGAGAGGTGGGAAACCTAAACTATTTCCCTCAGCCCAAACTAAGTATAATGGGCAAAAGGGTTTTGGACAGGTGAGATGTACCTGGCACACCTTCCTCCAAAGAAGCCCTTCTTTTCCCTAATATGAGACATTGAAACATTAATACCTGTCTTTTGTCATCTAGTGGTTATGGATTGAATGATGTCCTTTAACCCTGTTGCCAAATCTGTTGCCTCCAGAATACAACAAGGATGCCAGTATGTTAAATCAAGCATGCCGTTGTCTGGGGACAGCCAACCAACCTGGAGTTTGCACGATCCTTCCCCATGTGGGAAGGCCACCCTCCCCTCCACATCCCCACTCTTATTAGGGATTTCTGGACCCAAAGGTAGGTAGGACGACGACCATGTCCAGCTTGAAGCAGCTAGAGGAGCTCGAGACCTTTGCCCATTTTCCTTTATAAGATTATAAAGGGTCTTAAGTCTGAGAGAGAGGGATTGTTATTTTTTATTGTTAAATTAATTAATTAATTATTTATTTAGAAAAAAGAAGAATTATATATGAAAGGGTGAGGCAGGAGAGCTTGTATGTACAACCCATGGGCATGGACTTAGTGGGGGGATTGTTGGGGGAGGGGGGTACTGGGCGGAGGGGAGCAAAGAGGAAAAAATTGGAACTATTGTAACAATATAATCAATAAAATATACTTAAAAAAAAAAAGATCTGCATTTCGTCCACTGTTCATTGGCCCAAAGGTGGAAACCTGACCAAAGCAATAGTCTCAATCATGGTTCAGCCATGGGAAATAGAAATTTGGATCACTCTTTTTTGGGGTGCCTAGACCGAAATTCAGGAGCTATCAGTGACCGGGTTTTCTATTGTATGGATGGTAGAAGTTGAGGAATCCTGAATGAAAAGAGAAAGGAAAAATAATAACTAACAAACACAAAGAAGGAAAATAAGAAATAGAGGAAATACGTGATGGAGTTCAGAACTTGGTCTCACTTGTTTCTATGACCTAGCTCCAGTCCTTACCTGGAGTCTGTAAATATTTTCAAGTCCTTACAAGGAAATCCCGTCTCATAAATTAGTCTAAACTAGGTTTCAGTTACTGCAACACAGAAGACGTGCTTTGTAAAAGATCATATTAGTCTTTTCTTTGAAATATTGGTGATTTTATTTTCATTCTCTAAACATCTGCTCCAGGCTCTCGTCCCCTATATCTCTATAACAGTTGGTTCTTGCCGGGTTCACTGCCTCTAATATCTTTCATGATCATTATGTCCTATGGTCCAATTCAAGGTTAACCTTCTGGAATATTGCTTTGCATATGCTATTCCCTTTCTTAAAAATCTCCCACGGATTCTTTTTTTTTTTTATTGTTTGTCAATTACAGTTGTCCCATTTTTTCCTCCATTATTCCCCCAGACCCAGCTCACCCCCCTCTCCCACAGTCATTCCCCGACCTGTTGTTCATGTCCATGTGTCATTTATACATGTTCTCTGACTAGACTCATCCCTTACACTATAGAAAACAATATGGAATTTCCTCAAAAAACTAATAATTGAAATGCCTTTTGAACCAGCGATCCCACTGCTAGGATTATACCCGAAGAATCCTGACACCCCAATTCAAAAGAACTTATGCACCCCTATGTTCATAGCAGCGCTGTTTCCAATAGTCAAGTGCTGGAAACAACCTAGATGCCCATCTGTAGATGAGTGGATTAAAAAACTGTGGTACATTTACACAATAGAAAACTATGCGGCAGAAAGAAAGAAGGAACTTCTGCCATATGCAACAACATGGATGGAAATAGAGAGAATTATGCTTAGTGAAATAAGCCAGGCAAAGAAAGAAAAATACCATATGATATCACCTGATACAGGAAACTAAAGAACAACACAAAAACAAATGAACAAAACTGAACAAGGAACAGAATAATAGTTATCAGAGGGGAAGGCAGAGGGAGAGAAGGGGGAAACAGATAAAAGGAAGAGTTTTTACCCAGTACAACCTTTGGACTCTGCCTTCTTTTTCTGGATCCATGGGTTAGAATTCCATGGGTGTCAAATCTTTTCTGGCTGGCTGGCTGTGAGGAGCTCTAGCTTGATTCTGGGGTTACTATTCTCTCACTCGTGGGCCACCACCACCACTCTGCTGTGGGCTGCACTTAGTTGAGTCCCCTCCCCCCTGGTCCTGCGGCACCTTCAGCCCTCCTCAGGCTTGTCTAGCAACACTGTTCTGCTGGTGAGCCAGTGCACATGCCAATAGTCTCTGCCCAGCCTCAAGTCCTGTCTCCGCTCCTCCAAAAAAGTCTCTGTGTTGCCTCCAAGCTACAGCACCAGCCTGTGTCCCTGCCTGTATGTTTGCATGTGCCACTTGCTGCCTGGGGTCCCTACCAAGTCTGCGGTTCCGCCGCAGCTTTCCGATATGGGCCCCTCTCCCTGGCTCAGTTCTGCTTTTTTGTTTGGTGGAGCCTTGGTGTGAGCGTCCAGGGTGCAGAGTTGTCAGCCCAGGGTTGCCAGTCAAGGGAGTCCCCACCTAGACTCAGTTCATACAGTTTCTCACAGTCCTGGCTGTTCACTCTCTTCCCACACCTCCAGCTGTTTCAACCAAACCTTCTCACTGACTCCCTCCAGGACTTTGCTGGTCAGTATGCTTCCAAGCAGATCCGGCTAATGAGCCAGTCAGCAGCTGCCCCTTTCAGGTGCAGTGCTGCAGAGACACCGGACTGGGAGGCCCAGCGACTCTGCTTGGAGAGCATGGGCTGAGCTTTCTGCCCTCTTTCACGCTGTTCCCACACTCCCTTCCCTGTTCGTGCTATCTGAAATCCGCACTCACTCCTCTCTGTGTTTGTACTCCAAGTCCTTCCATGATGGGAGCAGGCAGACAACACTGCATCCTACTCCGCTGCCATCTTTTCTCTATCTCTCCCGTGGATTCTTATTGCTTTTGTAATTCAATACCACTCAGTGTTTACTAGTACTTTGCATAACTAGCTATGCAAGGTCTTTGACAATGTAGTCCATACTACTTTCAGACTTCTGTTTTTTATAAATGAGAATATTCTGGTTCATCTAACCTTGTCTTCTAATTATTTTCTGAACATGCTATGAAGAATTCAATAACTGTACCTTTACTTACATTGTTTTCCCTGCCTGAAACGCTTCATCCCTCCATTCTGCTATTCTATGAGCATTTTTTTTCTTTAATATAGGATTCAGATAATACCTCTTTGGGGAGACTTTCTTTGAAATGACAGAGTGCAGTATTTGTTCATGATTTTTTCTTCTACAACTTCCAAGTTCACTGTAAAAGAAGTATATTTTCCCACTTCATTTATTCTGGGCTTAGTCGTGTGGCATATACTGGCCAATGGAATATGAGCAAACATGACAGTTCTTTTCCTTAAAGTTTTAAGAGGTATGGAGTTTCCACCAAAGTTTCAAATCTTTGCCGTAAGAAGAGCAAAAATTCAGGCAGCCAAATGAAAATCCATAGAGCAAAACTAACTCCAAATTAAAGCCTGAAATCCAGCCCAATCCAGATGAGTCTAGACAAAATCCACTGAATCACAGTTTGAGTTAAACTCATGGACTAGAACTAAGCATTTATTGTTTTGAGCCAATGAGATTATGCAGGTTGATTATTACACAGCAATATCACCAAAAATAATCTAATTAATATGCTGAGTCAAATCCTTCTTTGAACTCCTAGAATATTGTCTTTATTACTGATTTTTTTTTTAACTTAAAAAATTACTGTCTTATATGGGGGGCATCTTTTGGTGTTCATAATAACTGATATTTATCAAGTATATTTTGTGTGTGAGGCACTGCATTAGATAATTTAAATATTTTCTATCATCTAATTCTCCCCCAAAATGTAGGAAGTAGGCATGAGTATTTCCGAAAGCTGATGTGGTTTAGAGATTCAGTAACTTTCCCCAAACCACACAGGTGATTAATGAAGGAGGCAGGATTCAAATGCAGGACTACATAGATTTAAAATCCATCTTCCACATGTCTTTTCAACTTGGAAGCTTTCATCAGTTTGACAAAAAAGGTAAAACACAGAGTTTCTTGATTTTGTACAACCAAGAGAAATCACCAGGAATGTACTGAACTTGCAACCTTGTTAAGTAAGTGAGCTTATTTTTCCAGTTGATGGATGAGAAAACCAGAACTTCTAAGGCCAGGATTTTTTTGTTAGCAAGTCCACCACGCTTTCTATAGCCTCCGTCATGGGGAGACTTTAAGCCAGTTATATTCTGCCTCATTCAATTCTGAGCTCTTTGAAGGAGAAAGTGAAATATATTCATCTCTGTGTTTTAAATCTTTATCTTCACTCACAATGTGTGCCCAATAGGAACTAGGAAAGATCCCAGTCCACTGACATTGCCCAATACTGTGTGTTCAATTACGGGAAGAAAAGAGCAGAATTCTGTTCCCTGATGGGTGAAAGGGCCCTTAGGAGTCACATTGAGTTAAATGTCTGGCATATAAAGTGAGATTTTAATATTTCCAATTTTTCATTATTCTTTCATCCTCCAACAGAATGGGGCCATGTGTATTTCCATTTCAAAAAGCATGTATTTTGTATGAGAAGGGATTTAAGTTTACTCATTTTTGAGCAAACATTTTATAAACACCTTTCCTCTTCAAGGGCAGGAGAAAGATTTTCTCTAACTGAAGAAACATCAAGTTACATTATTAGAGAGAGACAGGTACTGCCCTTGACCTCTCATCATTTCTGGGAATTGTTTAGGGCTCCATGTTATTGACAATTACCTTGCTGATGATGGATCCCATAGAGCACAGCAATTCTCCACAAGGAGATTCTAGCATTGCTTCACCTGGAGGAAAAAATTATTTTCAGCCTTCACCTTAACCCATGATCAAGCAGGTTAGACCTCTTTCTGGAAGTCTGTGTCTTTGTTCAGAACACTAGTGGGACAGGCCATGGAGTATTAACTCAGGTGAGCATCAGTGGATATCAGAGGTGAATTTATCAGCGGGTGCACCAGTCGCATGCCCTGGGCCCTGACTTCTGAAGGGCCCCGCAAAACCCCAACTTTACACTTTTTTCTAATGACACCAAGTTTGGTTTCATATGTGCAATTTTAATTACGTGCAAGTTTACAGTCGGTGGTAAAACCTGATAGTATGTTTATATTCGCTTATTTTCATTATTTCATTATTACACTGCATACTATCCACATACTATGCTGCATAGGCTCTGCACAGTTGCACTACCAATAGAGTCGTATTTGCTACTTTGTACTTACAAAGGTTCTCCTGCAGTGCATACTTACAATATACACAAATACGCAGGGATGTAAATTAGTTTGTGGATATATACGTGTTTTATTTATGGTTTTAAAAATAGTTTTCTGTGCATATATATATTCAGGTAAGTTGAAATTATATTAAGATAAAATTAATTCCTGTCGTTACATCAGCACCTGGATTTTCATAGCTTATGAATAATTTTTGAATTTTAATTAATCATTAATTTATTGCACTATAATGAAAAATCTCTTCTCTAGTATTCTAATCATTCAGACTATTAAATTCTATATTTTTCTTTTCATTGGTAGCTAGAAAATTGAAACATCAAAACTTTGTGATTATTATTATACTATTATTAATTATATTATACATATATTATATTTAAATTTTATTGGAAATAAAACATTAATAGTACATAATATTTTTTATTTATTTAAAAATGTGACTAACATGTATTTTTATTTTCCCTGTCTCTCTCTTATTTTGAAGGGGCTCAATATTTTCTTCTGTGCCCAGGGCCTCAACTGACCTTAATTGGCCTCTGTGAATAATCTCTCTCAATTGAGAAAATTCTCAATACAAAGGGCCTTCCTTTGGGGTAACTACCAAAAACCATTGTCATCAAGATCTGCAACACACAAAAGAATTCATATTCATGGCCTCTGTCTTCCTTCAACAGAAAATCTGCAGATTTAAACAGTTTATTTTCTTGCAGAGTTATTTATGAAATGTGAAAGAGACAAACTATAATTTATGAGCCCCACTCTATCCCTCTCCTTTCCTCTCTCCCCTTCCCTCCCCCCTTCGAAGCTGAATGGAAGCTCTGATTCCCAGGGGAAGCTGACATTCAGAGGCAGAAGTGTCTTCTGTGAGCACAGTGGTGCTCATGAAGAGCTACTGTCTCTGAGACTTCTGCACTTTCTCTTCTCTTGTAGCTCTGTTGACTCTTCCTGGAAAGAGAGGCACACAAACCTACCATTGCCTTTGGATTGGGTCACATTTGAGAAAGAACACTGAAAAATTACTCTGTCGAGTTGGGGAGTTAAGTTTACCTTTTTACATTACTTTTTCCTCTATTCTTTCTTAGCTCCTCACTAACACTGCTTCAGGTGATACATTTATCCCAAGCTCATATTTAGATCATTACACAGATAACTTATTTTACCATCTCCACTCTTTTTTCTCCTGACATTTCATTATAAAAATGTTCAAACAGACAGCAAAGTTGAAAGAATTTTGCAGTGAATTTCATGATATACCCACTCTACCTAGATTCTACAATTAACATTTTACGCTACTTCTTTTAACACGTAATTATCCATCCATCCATACAGTCATCTTATTTTTTGCTACATTTCAAAGTTGCAGACATCAGTACGTTTCCCCCTGAACACTTCAGCCAATGTTCCATTAACTCGAATATTTGCTTATGTTTTTGTCTTTTGATATAAAATTTCCATAGAATTAAATACACAAATTTAGTGCACTATGATGAATTTTGGTAAGTGTATACCCTTGTGTAACCCAAATGCCCGTCACTATCCCCACTCTTGACAATGATCTCTCTCCTACAATTTCTCCCCTACAGTTATCCCATACATACATCTTTGTAGCTTACCAGCAAAGAGCAACTGGTCCCAAATATAACAGAAGGGTAGGAGGCTTCAGGGGAGATGTAAAGAGATAAAAATCAATAAAATAACTAATATGTTTAAATAGATTGAGAAGAAAATTACACTTCTCACAGCATTTGGCAATGAAATAGCAATGCACATATAAAGGTCTATCAAAACAAGACAAAAATAGAAGTGACTATTAGTCTCAAAGAGAACAATAACTTACATGAAATGTATAAGACATGTCTCTGCTAGGAGAAATATTTACATAATCATATAATATGAGGTCACTGAACAATGACCTCATTTAAATAGATATAATTTTTTGAAGAGTGAGAAAAGGGGAAAAGGATATGTGACTTTAAAAGCCTGTTATAGAAATTCAATAGAGAATATCTAAAACTGAAAAATCTTGTGTAAGAATATTATACAAAAAAGAAGGTGATTGTCTTTGGAAAGCCTGAACTGAGGTGAATGAAGGGCAAGAGAAGTCTGTTCTTTGTAGTTACCATAGTAGAACTGGTTGACTGTTTAATCTAGATCAGGAGTGGTAGGGAATCAACACGTGGCAATTTAAAATAGAATTATCTACATTTCATTCCATTTAACAACTATTCTTCGTTGATTGTGGTTCAGGATTTTTTTTTTTTTTCTCTTCTAGTCTCTTTTCTGTTTTTCTTTTGTTACAGAGAAAAGTATAAAGTTCATTGATCTCAATTCTGCTAACCCTATCTGGAAGTCTCCTACCAACTCCTTCTGCATAAATCTACTTATTTCATAAATTATGATTAATCTGTACTGACACATCCCTTTCTGTCTCTCCACTTGGGCTTCATTCTGTATGTATCAATGGTAGAGAAATCTTTAATATCCAACTACGTTTTTGTTATCCTGAATCCAACTTCAATCCAAAAACCAAATTGTGATTCATATAACTCTTGCCAGTCAGTCCCCTGGAGCCTTAGTTAATCTGTCAAATGGTATAAGGTTTCTTTTCTTTTTGATTTTTATTTTTATTTTTTAATATGCTTTATTGATCATGCTGTTACAGTTGTCCCAATTTCTTTTCCCTTTATTCCCCTCCACCTAGCGACACCCCTCCCTCCAATTGCCCCCCCCAGTCAATGCCCATTGGTTGTGCATATAGTTCTTCTCAACATCTTCCTGTCTACTCCACTCCCTCCTACCATGCTTCTTAATTCCTATACCATCTTCCTCCCTTTCCCTTCTTCCCACTCCCTGCTGACCTCCCCCCATAATGTTCCCCATACCTATAATTCTTTTCCCACTCTCGTTGCCTACTTAGTCTGCCTTTGTTTTGGTTCCCTAGCTTCTGTTGTTGGTTGTTGTGATACAGTTTTCATTTTAATGTTCATAGTTTTGATCCTCTTTCTCCTAAACAAGTCCCTTTAACATTTCATATAACAGTGGTTTGGATCTGATGAACTCCTTCAGTTTTACTTTGTCCTGGAAGCACTTTCTCTGCCCTTCTATTCTGAATGACAGCTTCGCTGGATAGAGTAATTGTGGCTTTGGTTTTTGCTTTTCATTCCTTTGAATATTTCTTGCCTTCTTGCCTGCAGAGTTTCTTTTGAGCTATCAGCTGATAGTCTAATTGGGACCCCTTTGTATGTAATTCTCTTCTTCTTTCTTGCTGTTTTCAAGATTCTCTCTTTATCCTTAATTTTTGACATTTTGATTATAATGTGTCTTGGCGTGGTTCTCCCTGGATCCAGTATTTTTGGAACTCTCTGTGCTTCCTGGACCTGTAAGTCTATTTCCTTCCCCAAGTTAGGGAAGTTCTGCTTCATTATTTTTTCATATAATTTTTCAATTTCTAGTCCTTCTTCACCTTCTGGCAACCCTATGATTCGGAAGTTGGCCCGCTCATAGCTGTCCCATAGGTTTCTGAGCCTCTCCTCATTTTCCTCACTTTTCATTTCCTCTTTCTGCTCTGGTTGATAGTTTGTTCCTTCCCTAGTCCAATTTGTTGATTTGATCCCTGGTTTTCTTACCCTCACCACTAGTTTTATATCTCTTTTTGTTCATTTCAGCAGGACTAGCATTCATCTTCCTCCATCTTGTTTAAGATCTGCTGTTAGGTCTGTAAGTGTTTTTATAAGCAAAGCTCTGTACTGTGCCTCAGAAAGATTTTCTATCTGCTGTTTTGTTAGATATTTGCTGTCTGGTCAGCTGCATCACTGGGATCTCTATCATAATCTGTACCATTCTAACAGTTTTGTGTTTACCTTTGCTTCCTGGGTGAGTCTGTCACACCTCCTACGCTATAGTGGGCAGAGCCCCATGCACTCGTCACAACCAGGTAACCCTTCTCACCACACTGTGGCCTTTTCTGTGGGGGTGGGGCTCCAAGATGGATTCCTGCTGTTCACTCTCTGCTGAGAGACCGGGAGCCTCCTCCTCCATCCCCACCCACTCTGGGCCTCACAGGCCAAGGCAATGGGGGTCTGCCTTCCCAAGCGTTGGAATTACCAGCTCACAAGTCTTGTCTGCAGCCGGGGGTGCTCCCCAGGTGCTTCTCACCTCCCCTTAAATATAGGTGTCTGTGCTTACAGCCGTTCCACCACCATCACTGCTGCTGCTACCACCAGCACAGCTTGACCGCTCCACCCCGGCTTCGCCCCTCCTATCAGTCCAGACAAGCACCACTCTTTATAACTTCATATGCTGGACTTCCATTTATTTTCTGGAACTTCTGGTTATTTCTGGTTTTGCAGTAGTTGTATTCCTTCTTAGTTGTGAAAGGAGATGGAGCATGTCAGTCTATGTTTCCATCTTGACCGGAAGTCCCTTAATTTTATTTTTATTGTTTTTCTATTACAATTGTCCTACTTTTTCCCTCATTACTACCCCACACCCAGCCCACCCCTTCTCCCATGGTCAATCCCCACCCCATGGTCTGTGTCCATGGGTTATTTATACTAGTTCCTTTATTAAACCCTTCTTCTACTTATCCCCCTTCCCTCCTTCCCCCCTCCCCCCGATAACTGTTATTCTGTTCCTTGTTCAGTTTTGTTCATTTGTTTGTATTGTTCATTAGTCTCCTGTATTGGGTGATATCATATGGTATTTTTCTTTCGTTGCCTGGCTTATTTCACTAAGCATAATTCTCTCTAGTTCCATCCATGTTGTCACAAAAGGCAGGAGTTCCTTCTTTCTTTCTGCTGCATAGTATTCCATTGTGTAAATGTACCACAGTTTTTTAATCCATTCATCTACAGATGGGCACTTAGGCTATTTCCAGAACCTGGCTATTATAAACAGTGCTGCTATGAACATAAGGGTGCATATGTTCTATGAAGCCAGTATTACCCTAATTCCAAAACCAGGTCAAGATACAACAAAGAAAGAAAACTACAGGCCAATATCTCTGATGAACATAGATGCTAAAATCTTCAACAAAATATTGGCAAAATGGATCCAGGAACACATTAAGGAGATCATACATCATGATCAAGTGGGATTCATCCAAGGGATGCAAGGATGGTTTAATATTCACAAACCAATAAATGTAATACACCACATAAACAAAATGAAAGACAAAAACCACATGATCATATCAATAGATGCTGAAAAGGCATTCGATAAAGTACAACACTCATTTATGATGAAAACACTCAGCAAACTGGGAATAGAGGGAGCATACCTCAACATAATAAAGGCCATATATGAGAAACCTGAAGCCAACATCATACTCAATAGACAAAAATTGAGGTTTCTTTTGTAGTTTTCCTTAGAAAAGTACATTCTCATGTGAGTTGGAGCAAGAGTATGGGGAGTTCCTCTGAAAAAAACACGTTTTTCTCCTTTCCACCTATTTGTTATATATGCAGTTACAGTTAGAGGGATGCTTATATTTTATTAAAATATGCTGACAATATTTCAAAATAAAAGCTACCCTCTTATATGTGTCATCTGGAGAGTAAGTCTCTCTGACAGGAAATCCAAACTGAAAAAGGGCTACCAAAGTATTATAGCATGCATGGAGACTCTAATTTTGATTACTTGGAGATAGAGTGTGTATAAGGCAGCCTATGGGAGACTATAAGTGACTCATTCTTTTTTTTTTTTTTTTAATGTGTTTTATTGATTAAAATATTACATTTGTGCCACTTTCCCTTCCCTCTGCTCCCCTCCACCCGGTGGCCCCCTCCCTCCAGTTGTCCCCCCCTTTTAGATTATGTCCATTAGTTGTGCTTACAGTTCCTCCCAACCTCTCTCCGTCTATTCCATTCCCTCCTACCATGATCCCCAATTCCTATATCATCTCCCTCCCTCTCCCCACTCCCCCTCCCTGTTGGCCTCCCCCCACTATGTTTCCCTTACCCACAGTTCCTTTTCCACTCTCGTTGCCTGTTTCGTTTGCCTTTGTTTCATCTCCCTAGCTTCTGTTTTTTAAACCAGTCCCTTTAACTTCTCATATAACAGTGGTTTGGATCTAATGAACTCTTTCAGTTTTATTTTGTCCTGGAAACACTTTCTCTGTCCTTCTATTCTGAATGACAATTTCGCTGGATAGAGTATTCGTGGTTGTAGGTTTTGGATTTTCATTACTTTGAATATTTCTTGCCAGTCCCTTCTTGTCTGTAGGGTTTCCTTTGAGAAGTCAGCTGATAGTCTAATTGGGACCCCTTTGTACATAATTCTTTTCTTCTCTCTTGCTGCTTTTAAGATTCTCTCTTTATCTTTAATTTTTGACATTTTGATTATAATGTGTCTTGGAGTGGTTCTCCCTGGGTCCAGTCTCTTGGGAACTCTCCTTGCTTCCTGGACCTGCAAGTCTATTCCCTTCCCCAAGTCTGGGAAGTTCTCCTTTATTATATTTTCACTCAGTTTTTCAAGTTCTAGTTCATCTTCCTCATTCTCTGGCAAACCAATGATTCTTATGTTGGGCCTTTTATAGCTGTCCCAGAGGTTTCTGATCCTCTCATTGTTGCTTGCCATTTCCTCTCGCTGCATTGGTTGACTGCTTGTTCCTTCTCCATATTCCAGTTTGTTGAAATGGACTCTGGATTCCTCACCATCTGTCTCGTATGTGGTTTTGTTCCTTTCGTTATGAAAGTTTTTCGCTTCTTTCATATCTTTTTCCTGCTCTTTTGTGAATTCTGTAAGCCACCTGATAACAATGGCCCAGAACTGAGCCTCTGACAGGTTTCTTATCTGTTCATCTGTCAGGTTCTCTATCTGCTGTCTGGTGAGTTGTGCCACCGGGATCTCTATATTTGTCTGCCACATTTTGACAGATGCGTTTTGTTTTCCTGGGCCGGCTGTCGGGGGCAGGGGGCAGTGCCTGCGTACGCGTCACAAATCAGCGACCGCCGGCCTGCCTGTCCGCGACCTATTTCGCAGCCCTGTGGTGCTTTCTGTGGGGGCGGGGGTCCAAGATGGATTCACACAGTTATTCAGCTAGGAGACCGGGATCCGTCCTCCCGCCCCCCTGGGCCTCACTGTTCAAGGCGATGCTGCGGCTGCTCCCCAGCGCTGGAGTCGGGCACGCCAGGGGCTTGATTGGAGTCGCGCACGCCAGGGGCTTGATTGCCTCCAGGATTTTTCGCCGCCCCGCCCCGCCCCGCCGCTCCGCAAACAGCTTTGCCTTCTTTAACTCTTACCTGCCCAAATGGCACCGCTGGTTTATAACTTCATATGTTGGGCTTCCGTGTAGCTTTATTTTCTGGAATTTCTAGTTATCCTTTGTTTTGAAGTAGTTGTATTCCACTATAGTTGTAGGGGGAGACCTAGCGTGTCCGTCTAAGCCTCCATCTTGGCCGGAAGTCCTATAAGTGACTCATTCTTGAGAGGGAATAATCAGAGTTTTTACAGAGGCAATGAGAGCTGAGCTGGATTTTACACAGATTATACATCTGGTAGATAGCAGATGCCTATTAAATATTTTTCAAACAAATTAATTAAAAAGGCATTACCCACAGAAGTATCCCCAAGGACAACAACATAAATAGATGGAATATGAAATTTCCAGAAGACTATAAGTGATGTATTTACTATTGCTCCAGTGAAAATTTGGAGGGACAGAAAAATGACCACCATTAGTGAGGCTAGAAATTGATGCAAAGACCAGATCTCTGAGGCCTTGCATGTTATACTAATGCTTTTGTGTGTGTCCTGTTGGATTCTGGAAGCCAAGAATGTTTGGAAACAATGCAAAAGGGTATTCCAGATAAAGACACTGCAATGGACAGTGAGGTGTATTCCCCAGACCCCACCCACCCACCCCCACCTCAGTGAAGGACTTACTGTCGCAGCTGCTAGGAGCACTGTTGATAGACAGCCTTCAGCTGGGCCCTTCTGGGTCTGCCACAGCTGGAGAGCTACCTCCCTCAAGAGCCAGGACTTCCCAGAGCATCCTCTATCCAAGGCAGAGGATAAAGGCCCAACCATCTTGGCCCACTCTGGGGCAATTTTGACAAACCCTTTTAGTTCCAAAGCTCCCTGTGGGGTTGGCCAAGGCTGTCTTTAGGATTGCCCTGCATCACAATTCAACTTCTCTTTCAGTTCATTCTTATTTCTTCCCAGACCCATGGCCAGACCAGAATGATCACCTCCTGGCAGGGAGTTGGGGAGGTTGGCAGGGGGAGGGAAAGGTCTGAGGCAGACATCAAGGTCAAGCTTATTTACATCAGGCAGGAAATTCCTTTTTTCTGTCTCTGCACATCCTCCTTCCCCACTGGTGACAGCTCAAGTTTTAGAACCAATGGAGTAGAGCAAAATGAGCCCTAGCATTGGGATCAAAAGGAATTCAAGACCAGTTTTTGTTATGTGTCTGGGTCAAGCCACTTCAGTTCTCTGAGAATGGGTAGAGCAATGGGAATACTTGGAAAGAACAATGCCATCATTTAAGGCTTAGTAGAAGGAGTGGGCAAATACATGAGATAACAGGGGAAAGTGCTTTGTAAACTATGTATACAGAGCAGGGATGAATGCTATATAAAACAATAAATCATTGTTTCTTCCCCTTGATCAGACTGTCTCAGTACCTCAGGGTTTAAGCAAACTTTCTGCCGGGGTCAGAGATGCTCCATGGAAAGGTTATACTGCCACCTTGTCTTTGCCTTTGTGCTCCCAACTTCTAGGCATGGGAAGGTCAGGGTTGGAAAAAAGAAGTAGAACATAGATCACAGCTCAAATCCTATACCATCCTCAGTATAGATAAGCTTTGCCCCTATATGCCCAGGCAGCTGAGGTTACGCTTCACACACCTGCAGGATGAGCAGCTCTGCCAAACAAGGTGGAGCATCTGCCATTTTATTTCCATCTTTAGCCAAAATTGGTTACAATGTAATGTGTTAAGGACCAAAAAAAAAAAAAAAAAGTATTCCAGGAATTGGAAAAAAAACCTGGATTATACCAAAATGGCTATCTTTGGGAGAAAAGGCTATAAATGAGCTTTATTTCTTCTATGCGCATTTCTATAAATTTATAAATTTAAATTACAAATTTGTTACCATGTTATCCTTTTGTGATCATATAAAAATAGTCCTAAAATAGAATAAAAGTGTTAATGTTTCTACAATTTTATATAAAGCTGCCTTCCATTCCATCTGCAGTGTCACTGGTCTTGAGAGAAAGAATTATAGAAATCACAACTTTCATTACTGAACAGTAACTTGCCAGAGAGAAAACTCTACTCTGGGTCCCTGGGCACAACTACCAGCTGCCTATCATCTGTTAGAGACTGAATGTGTGTGTCCCCCTCCAACCCCTCCTCCCAAATTCATTAGTGGAAGCCCTAACCCGTAATGTGACTGAATTTGGAGATAAGGCCTTTTGGAGATAATTAAGGTTAAATAAGGTCATAAGGATGGGATCCTAATCCTACAGGATTAGTGCCCTTATAAGGAGAGACACCAGAGAACTCTCTCTCCTCTGTCTCTCCCTCCCTCCTCTTTCTCTCTCACTCTCACTCACACTTCCTCCCTTTTTCTCTCTCCACAGAGGAAAGGTTATTTGAGGACACCACAAAAAGATAGCTGTCTGAAAGCCAGGAAAGGAGTTCTCACCAGAAACCACATCAGCTGGCTCCCTGATCTTGGACTCCTAGTCTCCAGAACTGTGAGAAGTAAATTTCTGTGGTTTAAACCCTGAAGTCTGTAGTATTTTGTTATGGCAACTCAAACAGACTAATTAATACATGACCACCCAGAGGCCCTGTGCCAGGAACTTTCAGTACCCAGCAGCTCTAGAATTCTGTTCAGGGCCTGGTTCTGCCCTGAACCTGGGCCAAGCACTTGATGGAAAGGAAACAGAAGTGACTTTGTCATGGGACCAATCCTTTGTTTTCAATTACAGCAACTCTTGCCCTTTGAAACTTGGTAACTTAACAATTAAGGCTGACATTTCAATGTACAAGTATAGCACAGATTGCACTGAGCAGGTATCACACATGGTGTCACATCAAATAGTTTTATTGAGAATGCTTTTATTTTCACACTAGGTAGTCTGGATGAAATTTCACAATGAATGTCCCTTTTTCCAAACCCCTGTTCTGACTAATACTTCCAGATTTTCTAGGGGTAAAAAGGAAACCAAGCTTCAACACACTTTCGAATTAGTTTGTACTCACTGCTTACATTGATTTTTATTTTGCTACATAGCCCCTCCCCCAAAAAAAGTTATGTCAAGTTCAAGTTTCTTTTTCATTCAGTTCTAAATCATTTAAATAACTTTCAGGCAAATTTTGGTTACTTTTTAGACTACCAGAATGCAGTCCTTCTCAAATCACAGATCATTTGGCCCAAGTCCCTGCTAGCAGGGAAAAATTCAGAGGGTTAGGAACCGACCTCTGAGATTATAGAGTGGGCTTGATTATTTATGAGCTCCATGGCACTGTCTCAGGAAAGGTAATGTTGGTTTCATCAGCTATTAGAACAGAGTCAACAGTCACGAGGCTCTGCCTGACTCTATAGAGGTGTTGGGACACACAAAACCTCACATTCTTCCTTGGTTTCGAACCGGTTGGCATTGCCCCCACAGCTGCCATACCAGAACTGTTGGCAAGCCTGCTCCTCCTTGTTATAGTACCATTTCAGGACGTAATCCTGGCACTCGCCTTCCATTGGCTCCATGAAACAAGAACCTGCCACAAAACAAATGCAGAGAGTTGAATTTTCTGTATGAGAATGAGAAGAAAGGAGCATTGGTTTGGTGTTATAGACATGGAAATGAATCCTAGCCCTAGCTGTGTGACCTTGAGCAAGTAACTTAACCTTTCTGAGCCTCAATTTCCTAAACCATAAAAGCAATATTAAAAAAGAATCTTCAGCACAAGTTTGTTGTAAGGTGTCACATAACATATGTGAAAGGTGTAATACAATCACAGCTATTATTTTGCACAGTACCTAACACATGGCAGATACACCAAACAATGTATAAATGAGTTAGTGAATGAATAAATGAATAACTCTCTCTGACACCAAGAACTCCTTACTTGCTCAATATACTATTTCCCTCTTTTTTCAAACCATCTCAATCACTTGGTTAATCTCAAAGCCTTCTAATAGCCTAAGCAAATCCAGCTTATTTATTACTTATTGTACCTTGACACTTGCCAAAGAAGTTAACATAACTATTAAAAGAAAAACATGAGGACCTTGAAACACAAAAAAGCACTGAAAATCAACAAATTACAACAGAGGAAAATTTTGGATACATTGAATTTTAAATGAAATATTAATTTTTCCAGATATTCTTGTTTCAGGTCAGCTCTGCAGCACAGAATAGTTGTATCCTTCAAACTGTTTACCTCTGGGCCTTCCAATCACTTCCAAATAAAGAAGACATTGTCTTCAGAAAGCAAGAGTTAAAATTTGTAGTCTGTTCCTGGAAAGCTGCCTCCTCATTTCCCATTAGTATGATCAGCACAGACTAGTTTTCTTAAAGGAATGACCAGATGCGCTGGACCCAGGAGGATGAGATACATTCTTAGGTAAAGAATTGTCTTACTCCTTGAACAGGTGAATTGAAATTGGCCTTCTGCATGACTCTGACTCTGGGGTAGGGGGAATGGGTAAGATATCAAGTAGTGAGGGCCCAGGAGAAGGAGGCAGAGCAAATGCTCCTCCAAAAATGTATCAAAGTCAACAGAAAAACACTCCACTGGTGAACTTTTGACTGTATTCTGTAGGTTCAACAAATAGATTCAGTGCTCAACAATCAACTAGTACCAACCTGTACCATGGCAAACTGGTTTCAAACTGGTTTCAAACTGTCAAGCCAAGGACTTGTTTAAATAGATTATTACTTTTCCTAGTGACATTTTGTGGCTTTTGCTTTTTGAAGCTCCACCCTTGCCTTTAATCTGGGAGACAATCAAACAGGGGCTGCTTCTCCTAGATTATTTTTCTAGAGCAGCACCGTCCAGCAGAACTTTCTGCAATGGGGGAAATGCCCTATATTTGCAATGACTGATACATTAGCCAATGCCCCTGTGGCTATTGGGTAATTGAAATATGGTTATTGCAACCAAAGAACTCAATTTTCAGTTTTATTTAATTTCAAATTATTTTATATTTAAATAGCTGATGTGGCTAGTAGTTGGTCAGCACAGCTAAAGGCAAGTAAATCCTCAATGCTTTAAACTACTTTTCTCTAAGGTATTCTTTGCATCCTAAGGAAGCTTCAGAGTTTTAAGTATTCTTTTACCAGCATGATATGGCATTGGGAGGGTAAACAAGTTTTCATCCAAGTAATTATTGTTGGCCCCCAATTTTACACTTGTATTATTTTTTTTCATATTTTAAACTATTATTCAGAATATTTTATTTTATTTTTTTAATGTATTTTATTGATTATATTGTTACAACAGTTCCAATTTTCTCCCCTTTTTAACATAAGTGTTAACTTTTGCCTTCTTGGAAGAATTCTGCAGCAACAATCAGTTTTACTCAAACAAGTCCATGGAATCCAGGAATGAAGAAAAGGGGAAGAGAAAGAAGAGAGCTGGATAGGCATGAAGAATAGCTATGATGAAATTGTAATTTGCTTGGGCTGGTTCTCTCTCCTGGTATATATGTCTCAAGCTGTAGCCCTACCTGGAGGACAGTAAAATAGATCTGTGTGCTTTGGAGATTGAAAATTGCACCAGGACAAGAAGTGAAATTACACCAGGACAAGAAGTGACATTTAATTCTTCACAAGTAGGGCCAATGAAAGGTTACAGGTACTATGGCAGAATTTGGCTTAAGATACAGGGGCACAAAGGAGACCATGAAAATTTAAGACAATGTGGGGACGAGAAAGGATTCTAAGTAGAAGTGAAACTTGACCTGAGTATTAAAAGGTGAGTAGATGTAATCCAGATGGACACTGCAGAGAGGATGCAAATGGACAGATGAGCATGAGCAATGGGATGAAGACTTGGAATACAGAACAGGGCATAAGGGGCAACTGCAATTACAGCAGGATTATGTAGGGAAGGGGGAGCCGGTAGGCCCCAGAGGACACAGCAGGGACTAATCACAGAGGCCTGTGTGCCTCATCCAGGCACCTGAACATTATCTTATAAACCACTGAGAAATAAAGAAGAAGAGAAATGGCATGATTTCCATTTTAGAAGAATTAATTTGGTGTTCAGAATGGAATTGGGAGGACAAGTTGGAAGAAATGAAACCCGTTAAGACAGCACTGCGATTATACTTGAGGTGAAAACCAAGGTATGAAGAGGGAAGATTGTGGAAAAGGGAATAGATCTAAGAAATGCAGAGGAGGAAGTCACACCAAGATGTGGTCACCAGTTGGAGGCAGGAGGTGAGGAGAGGACACAACTAGTGATGTTTGGGTTTTGGCTTTCCATTACTAGGCCAGTGGGGGTTCATTCCAGGAAAGGAATAGAGGAAGAGAAGGCGTGAATGAGAAAGATGAGTCTAGTTTGTTTAACTGAGTTTGTCTGAGATGACAGCGGGCATGTGCAATGGTGCCATCGGGAGGGTAGCTGATTGAATACATTGGTCTGCAGCTCAGGAAAGAGTTAAAGATGGAAGCTATAAATTTGGAGTCATCAGTACAGAGGGGCCAGTGAAGTCACGGTAGGAAAGCTTGTGCTGTAGCACATGTAGAGTCCTTAGAGGCTTGAAGACAGAACCTTGGGGAAGGCATTGTAGGTTTAGGGCCCCTCATTTGCATAAATCTCTTCTAAATAAATATCCACTTTTGAATTTAATTTAATAATTTCATATTCTTTTCTTAAGGAGGACCCTTAAATAGCATAAAATTCAGGTTCCATAAAACCTGGATCACTCTGGGGTTGGACCTGGAAAGAGGAGCCCACAAAGATGGAAGGGTCTGAAGTAGAACAAAAGTAAAATATCTCCGAAACCAAAAGAGGAGAGAGTCTGTCAGGAAAGGTAACAGCCACAGTGGCCACACCCCAAAAAGCTCAAGTCACCAAGGTCTGAAAGAGCCCTTTGGGTTTTTTTGACAGTTGGGAACAGTTGAAAACAAGAGACAGTTCTTTTTTCTGACTGGAGAACAGATAGACAAGGCATACGGTAATTCAGGATGTTGCAGAAAGTTGCACCTGGCCACTTTTCTTTCTTTTGAAAGCAAAAAAAAAAAAAAAAAAAAAAAATAAGGATAGCAGCTAGAGAAACAGCCATGCAGATAGGAGCTGGAGGAGGTGGTGAAGATTTAGAATAGCCTTGGAATACAATAGGAGAAGGACTGATCAGAGCCAAGTTACAGAGTGGGTGAGAAATTTTCGGAACCTTCAGGTTTCAGTTTTTGACTGTGAATAGAATTGGATTGATGACCAGTAAACTCTCCTCCATCTCTTTCACCCTGAGTTTGTGGGAAAGAATGCCTTAGAGCAGTGGTTCTCATCCTTGGTCGCTCAGTAGAATTACTGGGCAACTCCCCGACCTGGTGATTCTGATCGAATTGGTGTGGGATGAGGCTGATGCACTGAGAATTTTTTAAGATTCTTAGGGGTTTCTAATTTATACCCAAGACTGAAAATCACTGCCTTAGTAAGGCTACCTGAGAATATTTTATACTTAAAATAGAATAATCAACAAGATAACTTCTTCTATGCTTAATTTTTAGGTTAAAGAGTAAAATGTTACTATCCCTACTGGGAATACCCATTCCTCTATCTGGTTTGCTATTTGTTTGCTTTGGAATCTAAGAGGTAGAACATATCCATATCTTAATAGCTAACTTGGATTGTATGCTTACTCTGTGACAAACACATAATTAACAAATTTTATTCTCAAAACAACACTATGAGATAGGTATTCACATGATCTCGCTTTACAGATCATAAAACTGAGCTACAAAGAGTTAAATAACTTTCCCGTGGCCACTTAGCTAGCAGCCCCAGATGGAGAACCACCTAGGCACATTCAAAACCTCTGGGTAAGGCCCTGGCCAGGTAGCTCAGCTGGTTAGAGCATCTCCCAATGCACCAAGATTATGGGTTAGATCCCTGGTCAGGGCATATACAAGAATAAACCAATGAATGCATATATAAATGGAACAAATTCTCTCTCTCTCTCTCTCTCTCTCTCTCTCTCTCTCTCTCTCTCTCTCTTCCTCCCTCCTCCCTCTCTCTCTTCTTCTCTCTCTCTAAAATCAATTTTAAAGTAAAATAATAAAATACCTCTGGGAAATTATTTTATTTAATCTAAGCAGGATTGACCACACCACTCACTAGAAAATCTTCCAGCCATCTTTCCCCTGCCTTTTAAAAACTTCAGAGTCAAACCCCTCCAAATCTCTTTATAATGTGGTCAATGTTTTGCTCACTTGGTTGAGCCCATGTAAGAGATCGCACGGCATTTGTATTACTACATGCTATAATCTTAATTAATGCTACAGTTGTTTTAGATGGATCCAAACATTCCTGAAACTTGGTCAGAACCTATGTGGCCACTCATAGATGAAGGAGCCTTCCACAAACCAGTGCATTTTCAGGAGCATGTTGCCACTTCTCCACAATGAAACACAGACACTTCACAGGGTGCGCCCCCATCAAATGCCTTAAAATAGCTTCCATTCAGCTCCAGTTTTACATTCAAGTGAAAGTTAGCCTTTGCACTAATTTCTTTAACTGCATATAAGAATTTGTACATTTGGAAGGAAAGTATATAAAAGCTAAAATTTGCATGTTAACAGAGTACATAGGAATTTTTTTTAAGATAAAGATTTTGAAAAGTGAATTCAACCTAAGGAGCAAGAAATAGTTGGTTTTTACCATAGACAGTGCCTGGATTTATTTCTTTTCCATTTTTCTTTTGTTTTGCAGACATTTCGTGTTCATTTCCTTCAGTGGCATATTCGTTCTTTTCATAATTTTCAAGTGCTTCTTTCTGAGTTATAGATGGCATTGTGGCTGTTCTGTTGTCCTCTGGAAAAAAGTCAGTTGCTTCAAGTGCTTCTAAATCATCAGCAAAGCCATGCCAGTGTTTGGGCAACCTGGGTAAAAACAATTCATGTCAAACTGCATAACCTAACCATGAGAACTGAGAGGTTCAATTTCCAATTGATATTGCTGCGGTCAATAAGTTTTAGATTTGGGCATTTCCCAACGACTTTATTATCACATTTGGTACCTTCTTCGGTTTGCAGAGGTGTTTGGAAGAAAGTAACAATAAGTTAGCAGTATTGATTTTACTTCTTTGGACATAGGATTAGGAAAATGAGGAATGGGGTGGAATGAAAATTTTTATGTTTTGCTTTTATTATATACTTATGTGTTTTTTTGAATATTTTATATTGGTCCTGTATTACTCTTAAGGAAAGAAAAACCAAACCATATTGGAATTGTCAAATACAATAGTATCTTAGCCTCAGTGCCCTGGCTGGTTTAGCTCAGTGGATTGAGCGTCGGCCTGCGAGCTAAGTGTCGTTGGTTCGATCTTCCAGTCAGGGTACATCAGAGAAGGAAAACTCTGACTCCAAAAAACCTCCGCTGCCTTGCGGCATACCTCTTCAGGGGAAAGGCTAAGGGAGTAAACCCCGACAGAAAATCCGGAGCCGGAGTCCCTAAGGCGGTTTGACGTTGTAGTCAACACCGGCAACTCCTGCGGCGCACCTGAACCCAAGCTATATCGACTCCGTCTTTCCCTTGGACCCTTCAGCTGCAAAGAGAGGGGGGGTCTGCTGCATGGGCAACAGCAGACCCTCCATATTACCCTGCCCAGGCTCTGTAGCTTCAGCGTCATCACAAGATGTCGATTCAACACGGGAGGAGACAGATACCATGTCACTCCCGAGTCGGACTGCACAGCCATTCTCGGCGGTGCAGCTAGACTCTTAAGAAGCTACACCATCGTCTCTCGAGACGGACGGCTGCCGACGACTTAACCTCAGTAGTTTGGATAAGATCAAGGACTGACATTGCATGTGACCTTTCTTTAGGGACAGCGTCCTGCAGGGGACAGAGCCATGAAACAGCCTCAGCCTACCTCTTGATAAGCCTAAGAGTCTGCAGCCGAGTGTCCCCTCGGCTGGGGCCCCCACATTCTTCAGTGAGCTCTGGGGGTGGGTACTGATTTGTTCCACCTAAAAATACAATGTAAAATTCAAACCAAATCAAATAAAGTATAAAATAATATAAGACTGAAATATAATTAAGCATAAAGTAAAATAAAGCATAAAAACAAACTATCCATTAACACACAAAAAACTTAAGACAAAATAAAATCACATAACTCATAAAATAAAGTAAAATGCACAGTAAAGCAAAATGAAAGACAAAATAAAAATAAAATCAAACAAAACATAAAAACTAAAAATCCACTGACATAAAATAAAAAAGATGTAAAATAAATTCAAGCAAAGCATAAAATAAGTACAGAACTAAAAGCAAATTTAAAAAATAAAAACATAAAATGCATCTTGTATAAAGTAAAATTACAACATAAAAGAATATAAGAAAACCTAAAATTTAACCTAACATAAAATATTAAAAAATTAAATTAAATTAAAACAGACTAGAAAAGTGATTCATTCAGCCTTCTTCTCATCCCTAAGCCATCAGCCACATATTACAAATCTCTCCTCCATCTCTTACAACAATAAGGAATATAAAGTTCTAGGATCACATAGTTCACTAGTAGCAAAACGAGAAGTAGAACCGAATCATTGATCTTTGTACCTCTCGAACTGGAGAAGCACAAATGCTGTGTCAGTACTTCTAAGATGTCCATCAGATTCCCTTTTATTCCTGCAGTGTTAAGGGGCAGATGTCCCTCAAGGCTCCCAACAGGATGTCACACACACTTATAAACTGAGAAATTCACATCTCCCAGCAAGGAGGGTAAGAAGACCTCACATGTCACAACAAGGCACCCTGCACATGACTTGTTCTGGACAAAGCCCAAGACAAACTCCTGGAAATGTGACCAGGATAATATCCACTCCTGAATCCTAACGATCTCTATTATCATGGTAGGGATGCAGCTTTGATACTGGTTGCCCATGAACCTGGTTCAGTTAGTTCTGATAGGAGGTGTGGCCACTAGGACAGGAGGGGGAGAAGGATTTGTGCCAAGAAGCACTGTCAGCATGCCTCTTAACCTCCACTGTTGGCTTCATCCACCCAGCCTGAGGTGGGAGGCCCTGGAGCCTTCCTCACTTCCTGGCAAGGCCCGGAAGAAAATAATGTCATATACTCTTATTACTCAAAGTGTGGTCCATGAACTATCAGCATCAGCATCACTTGGGAGCTTGTTAAAAATGCAGAATCTCAGGCCCCAGCTGAGACCTACTGAATCAGAATCCACATTTTAACAAGATTCCCAGGAGATGCAGATGCATGTTAAAATTTGAGAAGCGCTTTGCACACTACTGGATTCGGGAGTCTGGATTATGGGAAATAGTAATAGCAATAACTATGCTTTATATGTTCAATTCACTGGTGCTTTCAAAGCCCCTCCATGCACATATTTGAATACAGGCTTCACAAATATGAGGCTATAATTCTCATTTTGGTAAATGAGAAAATCAAGAGGTTAGGTGGGGACCTGAGGCCTCCCAACCACCAGCTGACAAGAAAACAGCACTAGGCTTGGTACAACGTCAGAGCAATGATAGCTCAGTGTTTTCAGGAAATGGGGTGCTTTCTAGGGACTCTATGGAGGCTGTGGGGCTGCATATACCTCAGCAACAATGCAGGTTCAGTGGGCATCTGCTTGCCCAAATGCCAGGCTGTCCAAGTATTTCTCCCCACCCCAGCCCACAGAGGGCAATCCCAGTGCTCAGGGACTGCTCACTTTTTAGGAGATTCAGGAAGGCCTGCACGAAACCGTGGGCGTAGGCCATCTCTGGGTCTGAGATCCCCTGCAGGCGCAGCAGGTGCTGCTCAGAGGGGGTGCTGGCCACTCGAGCCAGCTCGGCCAGCTCGTGGGTTCCCACACCGGGGCCCAAGACCAGCACAAACAGAGTGATGCCCTTGCACTTGGCCTCCAGGGACAGAGTCCTTAGCTTCTCCCGGTCCCAGCTGCTGGTCTCACTGGCCACGATGGCAAAGAGAACCTGTGCCCTCCTGGGCAGGGGAGCTTCCAAAAGCACCTTCTCTAGTGTCCACTCGAGGGCATGACCCAGGGCCGGGGCTCCCTGCAGGGGGTGGCCCACAGCCTCACGAATGTGCCTCTGCATCTGCGTCCGGTGGCCATAGGAGGTCAGGAGAAAACCCTCAAGTACAGGGGAGCGTCCCGCTCCCGGCCAGAAGTCTGGAGTCGTGTGCGTCACCAGAGCCACGCGCAACCCGTGGAGGGACACACTCGGCTGCGCAGCCACCTCCAGGTTGTTGAGCGTGGCATCCACTAGACTCAGCGCAGCACGGAACACGTCGGCCCCGACGCTGTGGGAACTATCCACCACGAATGCCACGTCTGCGTCCATCACCAAGGGTCCAGGCATGACCGACCTGCACTCCAGGGCTGGTTGGCACTTGTCTAGGAAGGAAGGGTGGGGAGAGGCCAGAGTTACTGTGCATGTCTTTCCTTTCTACACAAGACTTGATAAGAATTGCCTCTGCTGAGTGCTATTTGCATTGTGTTGACAAAGCCAGCAGATGGGTGCTGTAGGTAAATGCCCGTTTTTCAGAAGAAAGAATTGAGATGATTTGATTTCACATTTAACGTTTTTAACCACTATCTCATGACTTCTTTTTTTTTTTAACTTATTTGGTTGTCTGTTTACTTATTTTATTTTATTTTTAGAGAGCAGGCAAGGAGAAAGAGAGGGAGAGAAACATCACCGTGTGGTTGCCTCTCACTCGCGCCCCCAACTGGGGACCTGATGTGCAACCTAGTCATGTGCCCTGACTGGGAATTGAACCAGCAACACGTGGCTCGCAGGCCAACGCTCAATCCACTAAGCCACAGCAGCCAGAGTTTCCATTTGACTTCTTAATCTTTAGGTTCAGACATCTGCCTGGTTCAGTCTGGTCCTACCTCTTACTGGGTATGTGACCTTGAGCAAATTACTCAGCCTTCCCACTGCTTGAGTTTCCTCATCTGTCAGACATAGACAATGATGATAATAATAGTACCTACCTTGCGAGGTTTAAATTTAAAAAATGACTTAATATACGTAACTTCTGAGAACAATGCCCAGTACAGTAAAAGTTCAAGCTCAATAAACACCAGCTAGGTCTATGCTTCCACAGGACAGGGAACTGAGGCCTGGAGAGTCAATGTGTCAAATGAAATGATGTATGTGAAAGCAGTTCATCAGTTGTAATATACTCTGCAAATGGCAATTACTGCATTTGACTTGACCAAGTTCTCGGGACCAAGTATCTCATGGCAGTGTTAGGTCTTAGTGTGGATCAAGAAGAGGGAACAATTAAATCCCCTTTTGATTTTACCAACAGGACTCATTCTAGCCCTGGGTGATGCAGAGATGGACGAGAGCCCTCCACACATGGGCATGCATTGGTTTCAGCACAACATTCTCTCTGGCACAGGCTAGTGTGAGGTATGAAATAGAGTAATGGATGCTGAAGACACAGAGACATTGAATGACTTGCCAATATCCCACTCGTGGTCAATGGTAAATCCAGGTCTAAACCAGATCTCTTGACTCTTGGTTTAGTCAGTGCTCTGCCCTTCACACTAAGGAGATACTAAGGACAGAACCTGAGCCCAGCCATCTACAGGAACCTGGCAGGACAGGTAAGTAAGCAGAGCAAGCTAGAGGTAAGACAATAGGGAGGGGAAGGAAATTCAGTATTCCCTTACTTATCATGAGTATTACGTTCTAGACCCCCCCTTGAAGTAGAAACCTTACATTTATTCTACACTCTTAAACCTACGCAACTTTAACAACATACGTATACAGTACCGCAAAATCCCATGATGTAGCGAAAAATCTGCAATAAATAATTAAATTTAATATTTTTTAAAATCCCGCAATACAGTGAGGCCACAATAAGTGAGAGGGACTACTGTGTGGGGCACAAGCAAACACTTGCCTCATCAAGTGCTGGGTAGGCACAACTCAGCCCTGGCTGACTGTGGCCACATGGGAACCCAACACCTGTGATCCTCCACACTAGTCTGACTTCCTAAAAAAACTGGTCGTTTATAATTAATAGGAAATTCAAAGATTCTAAAATTCTGCACATACCAAGAAAATATACATCTGCAGAACCGAGCTGGCCTGTGCCCACCAATTAATTCATCTTATTCTAAAGACATCAGTCTAAGAAGAAATGCTCTCCAGACTTACCATAGCAGAGAACACAGCGTGCCACGTGCTCCACGTCCTGCTGGCTCTTAGTCTCCCAGGTGAATAGGTGAAATCTGTTGGTTCCATCCATCTAATCCAAACACATACACAAAATTTTCATTTACTGAGTTAAATTTCAGGCTATGCTTTTTTTTTTTTTCAATTCAGATGAGAAAAACATTATTATGACATTTTTAAAAGAATATATAATTATATAAACATGTATATATAATTTGGCATTATTCATTACAGTTATTTATAGTCATTTATTTCTCTGGAGGTTGGATTGTCATTGCTGTGGGTACATGAACTGTGGATCTTCAGACTCCCAATGTGCGTAAAACTCAACAAATGTTGTAGTGGTGGAATGAGGGTAAGTGAATTCAGGGTTCAGTCATTTGTGAATTTCATAAATCTTTGGTGACTGTCCACAGCACGCAAGACGCAATGTGGTGGGAATTATAAACATGAACAGTGCCTCCCATTAAGGAAGCAGTCACATAAATCATACCACATTAGATTGGAAAGAGGCAGCACCCAAAGAGAGGGCTTTCCAGAGTATTCTTGGTATTCAGAGTTGAAACTTATCAAAACCAGAAGGCAGGAGTGAGTAGAAACGGGGAAGGCTATGTAGAGATGGTAAATCTGTTCATCTCCTTCACTTAACCTTTCCAGTTAGGATTACTTAATAGCTGGTATCAAGACTGCAAAGCAAAATATTAATAGTAAAAATAATAAATCCAATAAAATCCATGTGCCAAATGGTTAGATATTCAACAAACCCATTCTTTCTTCTTCCTAGTGCCACAGCAACACTTTATTTCCCACGCTCCCTGCAGTTAATTGGGACCATATGACTGGGGTCTAACCAATGGCATGAAGGCACAAGTGATGCATGCCATTTCTAGTGTATGTACTATACTCCATTGCTCCCTTGGCCCTCATCTGCCAGCCAGATGTGGAGGATCCAGGAAAAGTTTCTGAGGTCAAAGGGATGATGAGGACCACTGATAGAATGAGTCTATGCCCTGAAATGGCTGCATGCAGTAAATGCCCTCCTACCCTCCCCACACATACCCAAGGTCCCACATGTATTTGTGATAGATGGCAGAAATAATACTTCATTGTATCAAGCCACTGAGACTTGGGCATGAATGATTTCACCATTAATCTGCCCTGACTAATATAGACTAGTTGCATCTCATGGTGAAACTAGAAATACACTCGGATTATCTCTCTCAGGAATTGAAGTATGGTTTGCAAAGAGGTGGATATCTAAGCCTACTTATGTCCAATCTCTTTGTCCACTTTCTAGCAAATCATATAGGACAGAGCTCCACTGAAGGTCAGTTCCTCCTCCCTCATCCCTGTGGCCCAGACCACATTCTGGTAGCATATAAAGATGTCATGCTCACTCTCAGAGAGATAGATAGGAAGGGGTTACTTTGAAAAAGAACTTTCTATAACATATATTCCATACAGAGCTATTTACTCTTTCTGTTTAGGACTGTAGCATATCCCAAATATTCTCTCAGAATGAGCTTACTTAAAGAAAAAACCCTTGTGAAGAAAGAAATATGAGGACTTACAAAACTTTTGGTTATGCTAATGTAACACCAAAAAACAAAGAAGACCCAAACATGATAACTTTCCTAAGTCTACTGAGAAAAAAAGTGAAATACATCCTCTCTTGCTCTTCACATGGCAAAAGCCTCTAAATTATGCTTTTTCCTGACTTAGAAATTCAAATCAACCAAGACTGATTAAACAGCTACTGCACAAAAGTGTTAAGCCATATGGAAATGCAAAAATGACAAAGCCACACCTTCAAATAATTTAAGTGGAAAGATAGACTATTTTAAAGAAAGAGACCCAACAATATGTTTTAGGAACACAGAAAGGGGACACTAATTTAAAGACGAAGGGATAGAGAGAATCTGAGGAAGATAATAAATCTGGCACTTTTGTAAGAATGAACGGGATATTTGCCTGGCAAAGAAGCAGGGAAAATCATTACAGTATAGAGGAAGAGCATGTACAAAGGCCCAGAGGTAGGCAGGTTATCTATAGAATTCTTCTCAAGGCTCCCATTCCCCAAGGATTAGAGAACACCCACCTCCAATGTGTAGCCACACAGCACATCTGAAAGCCTGAAACTCCTTGCCAGATGGAGGAGGCTGACATGAAATATGGGTGTCGAGTTGCCAATATTCAACATTCATTCAGATCTACTCCACATGATTATCAGTTCTGAGTACTGACCAAACCAAATGGACTTAATTAATTATCAGGGATCAGAGAAAACAGTGTAGACACACATATGACACATTAAAAGCTTTACTGGAAACCACATGAGACAATTTGGAAGCCTTCTAAAATCAGGATCCCTGGCAGGGTTTCAGGAGTTGTAAGGAGGCTGAGCTAACCCCAGGAGCATCAGTTTTTATCCCAAGAGCTGTGGGGAAATCCTAGGATACATTATTTTCAAATCACAGGAAACAGGGGTGAAGTGTGCTATGAAATGCAGAATTTGTGTGAATTTTTAAGGTAGTATGAAAGACTTCAAACAAATCCAAATATCTTCCCAAGTTTGTACAAAGGAAGAGCTCATGGAAAAAGTATATGCAGCGCAAATGGATTACATGTTGTGAACTCAGGTCCTAGTCCTTGATCTACTATAATTGGCTCTGTGATCATGGACAAACTCTGGCCTCAGTTTCTTTAGCAACAGTTTTAGGTAGGGATCAATACTGCTAAGTTTTCTTCCTGTTTCGACACAGCCTGGTCTTCAATCACTGTTTCCTGTATCTGCCTCATGTTCTGGACACTCTGTTACCTTTCCTCCTCTGAGCAGCTGAGAGGATGCACTTGTCCATCTGTTTTTCTGTTGGTTAGAAAATGACCAAATTGAAATAAATTGGAACTGTTAAAAACAAAAACTTGCATCTTTTTAAAAACTTTTCTTAGGAAGAATAATTTTATGATCACGTTTAAAACTTTTCCTGCTCCTGCAAAAATAAAATTGTGGGAACAAGTATACAAAAAAACACAATGAACGTCCACAGGGAACTATGATTCAGTATAGATTTATCTGTACATGGTTGTTATTAATTAAATTTAATTACTTGGACTTTGGAGTTGCCAGCATGGTCTTTGTCACTGATAATGGTAGACAAGGTAATTCCTGAGAAAGTTCAAGCTGAGATCGTGTTGGGAGAGAATCCCAGTGTGAGAAAAGAAAAGGGGCTCTATACAGTAGTCCCCCTCTCTATCACGGTTCACTTACTGTGGCCTCACTGTATCGCGGGATTTTAAAAAATATTATATTTAATTATTTATCGCGGATTTTTCGCTATAACACGGGATTTCGTGGTTCTGTACACATATGTTGTAAAAGTTATGTAGGTTTAAGAGCATAGAATATGTTTAAGAACATAAGTCGTCGGCAGCCGTCCGTCTCGAGAGACGATGGTGTAGCTTCTTAAGAGTCTATCTGCACCGCCGAGAATGGCTGTGCAGTCCGACTCGGAGTGACACGGTATCTGTCTCCTCCCGTGTTGAATCGACATCTTGCGATGACACTGAAGCTACAGAGCCTGGGCAGGGTAATATGGAGGGTCTGCTGTTGCCCATGCAGTAGACACCCCCTCTCTTCGCAGCTGAAGGGTCCAAGGGAAAGACTGAGTCAATACAGCTTGGCTTCAGGTGCGCCGCAGGAGTTGCCGGTGTTGACTACAACGTCAAACCACCTTAGGGACTCCGGCTCCGGATTTTCTGTCGGGGTTTACTCCCTTAGCCTTTCCCCTGAAGAGGTATGCCGCAAGGCAGCGGAGGTTTTTTGGAGTCAGAGTTTTCCTTCTCTGATGTGCCCTGACTGGAAGATCGAACCAGCGACACTTAGCTCGCAGGCCGACGCTCAATCCACTGAGCTAAACCAGCCAGGGCAATAAGAACATAAGTAGTGTTTTTAAAAGTGTGGAAAAGGTTAATAAGGGAGTGGGAAAGGCTAATAAGGGACTGGGAATCATTTACAAGTGTGTGGGAAGGGTTTATAAAGCCTTAATATATATATAAATACTAAAATAAATGTAAGGTTCCTACTTCGTGGATTTTCACCTATCGCGAGGGGGTGGAGCATCTAGAACATAATACCGCAATAAGTGAGGGAATACTGTAATTCTTTCTGCAAACTCTTACCAGCACCAGAGAAGGAAATCTCAAAAATAGAGTACCTTAAACACAAACCAAGTGATCTGCTTGAGGTTTAAAGCTTTACTATACGTTGAATCAGCATCTATGGTCATTCTCAAACAATTTCATTCCTTAATGTCTAATTATGGTCTATACGGACAAGTTGTATCCTAAAGACAAGAGTATATGGGGAGTGGGGGGGGGTAGATGCACTACAGGGATATACATTAATAGACAGAAAGACGTTTTCTGAAAGAATACAGACAATCCTCACACCTCAGCCCTCACTTTTAAAAAACTCCCCATGGGCCCTGAGCTAGAGAGACCCATAGAGTCTCAGCTGCTGTGTTAAGCTGCCAGGGGCCATGGGACAATGTTCATTCCTGGAGCTGAGCTAGAGGAGGTTCTTGGCTTAGACAGATAGGAGGAGAGGTATAGGAAGCAAGTGCTGTGGAGGAGGATTTGCCTTGGACAGAGGAAGAGCTAACTTGACCTTAAAGAGGGAGAGTTAGAAACAATCTGGCATCCAGTTAAGGTAAGGACTCAGGGAACAAGGAGGAAAAATAGGGGAAGGACACAGAATAGTCGCATAACCTGTGACTGACCCCAGGACCGAGACTGCTGTGAAGCAGTGGACTCTTCTTGGACTCCCCTGCAAATATTAGGAGCTGACATTGGATTGATGGTGTTAGATGGCAGAATGGGACAAAGGGAACCAGTCATATGGGAAAGTCAATGCCAGGACTATGTAGTTTAGAACAAGTCATTTCACCTCTGACCTTTCCTTACCTCCTTTGGAAATGCAGATTATCGTTTCTAACTTGTAGGATAGTTGAGATCATACCAACACTCTTCAAACTTTAATATTCATGGAAACTACCAGGGATTTTGTTAAAAATGCAGAACCTGATTGACTACATCAGAGGTGGAGCTTGAAATTTGGCATTTCTGACAAATCTGGGTGATGATGATGTGACTGATCCCAGGACCACATTTTGAGTGTTGAGGGGTTAAGATGACAAGGCAGGAAAAGCATGTAGCATGGTGGTTAGAAATTCATAGATGTTCACCATATGGAAGCTATCCAATTTAATAAGCAGTTACCATGCAAAGTTGCGATCTTAAAGACCTTGAGAAAATGAGCTTGCACAGAGAAAGTGTCAGATGTCCCTGTAGGCACTATCTCTTATAATTCCCACAACAAACCTGTTAGTGTATCTCTGTTTTATGGGTGAATAAATTGAGATTCCAGTGGCAAATAAAATGTCCAGATGACATAAGGGACAAAGCCAGAATTTGAAGCCTCATTGCCTACTTCCTTCCTCAGTTGGTGATCTTGGCTTTAGGGGAGTAACAATCTAACAGAAAACAGCAGCCCCCAAGGTCTCTGCAGGGTGGCTCTGAAAAGGCCTACTTGGGCAACCCAATATTTTCTTTAAAAAGGAATATGAATTCTGAAATTATATTTAAAAATTTTTAATCTTATTGGCCTTCCTCTTAATATGAAAGTGAGCAAAAGCAGGTTTACAGTTATAATATAAATATATAATACAATAATGAATAAATAATAATACAAGAATATATGTTTCATGTACTCATAACTGTAAACTTACTTTTGCCCACCCCTATGTTTTCATCTTCTAAAGCTGATTTTATTTTTTGTCTTCGTGATAGTCAGAAATCCAAATCCATTCTTTGGATTTTTTTTTAAAGAGCAATATACAGAAATAAAAATAGGGCCAGTTCACAGATCTATTTCATGGCATTATTGTAGTGATAAAACAAATTAATTCATGGAAAGAATTTTGAACTTCCAAACTCTCTTCCTGTTTTTGACTTTTGATTTAAAATCCCATTGCTAATGGGAATTCCAAACCTTAATCAAGTTATTCAACTTCTTTGTCTCAGTTTCACCATCTGAAAAATGAGCCCATATTAAGAGTTAACTCATTGGGTTGTTGTAATGATTAAGTGAGTCAGTAAGTGGGAAGATCTTAGAACGGAGCTTGGCTCAATAAACATGAGCTTTTTCTTAGGTGTTGTTTCAAGGGAACATATACTAAATTTTTTACAAAGAACAATTAAATTTGAAATCTGGCACACAAATTACATTTTTCCTATAATCCTCTGGTTTTTAACTTTTAAACTATTGGGTGAATGAAGTAATCTTTTGAGACACAAGATAATTAGACACTTCTTGACAATGGGGCTGGGCACACATAGTCCAAACGCTATAAAACTATTTTACTTAGGGCTGAGAGGAGACACTAGATGGCTTAAAAAATCTTTCCAATATGTCCAAAACCTTCAAACATGTTTAAATGGACTGAGAAGTTAGGGGATCTGTTTATATAATTGTTTCAAATTGAATAGCCATCATTTTGCCAGAAGCATCTGGGTGTTTTTCTGAAAAATAAAATAACATAGAGGTGAGAGAGAAAAATCTCCACAGATAGTGCAAGAAAGCCCTCAGGCTGGTAATTCAAAAGAAAAATCACAGGATATTCATACACTCCTAACTGGATTTTCCTAAAGACAGAGCACAAAGTAGGGGAGGTTAAGGGCTACACTATGCCCAATTGTGAAGAAATGGAGATATTTCTGAAAGGTCCTGAAAGGGGTAGTCATTTTTACAGTTTATAATGTCACCAAAAATGAGGTCACTTATTACATTGAGCTGGCTAGCACCATTTAACATCCTTTCTAAACTGTTAAATTTAAGGAACAAGGTCATTTCCCAGTGTCCTGGGGCAAGAATATATCCCCCCAAAAATGGAGAAGAGAGCAGATAGAAATGACAGAATTGAGGTTTAGGTATACTTAAGCTAGCAAGTTCTTTTCATATACCATTACATCCTTTCACTAGGAACCTAAAGCAACAAAGAGGGAGAGAACATCTTGGCAAAAGGTCACCTCTACATCAGACCCAAACACTGTCTGCCCAGGACCCCCTCTCAGAGAGTAGCACTGATGAGCATTTGGGGGATGTAACTTAACTCTGAGTGTCACCCTCCAATTGTTAGGTAATTATACCAGGCAAGAAGTCTAGACCCTCTCCATTTTAGAACTAGCAAAATGATACTCAGAAAGATGAAGAGACTTTTCAAAAGGCACCTCATTGTTGATTAAAGAGCCAAAGGCAAAAGCTACATCTTTAATTTAAACTACCATTTGTTATTCTCTTCCTTTATTAATCCATTCAGTAGGTTATTAAGGGCTGCCCCATACCCACTAATTCATCCTTGTCCAGATATCCTGCTAACCAAGAGGGATGTATGTAACCTGAATAAGGAATTCACCCTCTGCATTTTAACCTTGTTTCTCAAAGCCCAAAATATTTTGTCCATCCTTTCCAATAGTTTGCAAGATGTCATAATTTTATCTATTGATTAGAAGCATATCCACAGCTGTGTCAACAAAATCTCTCACCTACCACTTGCTGCACACTCAGCATTCAAAGAAAATTAAGTGGTCTAGCACAGCTAAAATCATTAGCTATTAGGGTGAACAATATAACATTTCCATTTTTGCTGGTCAAAAAGAGTTGAATATTGTCAGTGTTACATGGCTCAACCTAACACTCATAAGCATCCCACACTCTTTTAAACGGAGAATACCAGTCTAGATTCAAGGTGGTAGAAGTGGTTGGTGAGTAGGTGGATGATACACTCATCTCCTCCAACAACCAAACTGGAATTACATCTAAAATATAGAGCAATCAACCTGAATAACCAATTGAAGATTAGCTGAAGAGTGGTCTTATAACCAAGAATTCACAAAAGAAGCCACATTGAGACTGATAGGAAGGACAAAGATACAAAAATGTTTGGCCTCATTCCCATGGACTGCAGCTGAGATTCCAGAGGGATGAATTAGCTGCAAAGGTTCCTTCTGAGAAGTGTGGGGTCTTAACCCCAAGCAGGGCTACCCATGCCAGGGCACCAGAGCCAGAAGGGGACACCCACATTAACTCTGGCTGTGAAGATCAGCGGGGACTCTATCTGCCAGGGAGATACAGGAATCAGCTGGAGACACAGGCACCCTCTTAAAGGCCCAACATACAAAATCTTGTTCACAGCCACTCATGCTGGGCTCTGGTGGAGGGAGGGCAGGGTAGGCTTATAGTCACATGAGGACAGTCTAGGGTCTGTGGCTCTGGGGAGAGAGCTGAAGGGACAGTGGCCAGGATCCCTGTGTCCAGTCACTCTCCCACACCATAGACACCATCTTTCTTGGGTGGAGCACTCCCCTCCATATGGCATCAGCCTTGGAGAATGTAATAGCTTCACCCTGTGGAACTTGCACCCTGTTGAGGAGTCAGCTGCCTGGGACAATGTGTAGAGGTCTGGGCAAACTCAGGGGTATCAGTGACTGAGTTGTGTGGCACTGAGGTGGGTGTCATTTCCCCCACTTTCCTGTGAAACTGAATGGTGCCTTCTCCCTCACAGGAAACCAGCTAGCCCCACCCTTCCCAACTCCTGGTGTGCTGCCCTGCCACGGTCTGGGCAGAATCCCAGAAAAATTGAGTTCCGTGGCACTGGAGTTGGGGCCACTCCCCCTATTACCCCCCAAGCCTGACCAGCACCTCGCCATTACAGGAGATCTCCTAGCCCCATCCTCCTGACTCTCTGTGGCTCCACCCTACTGAGATGAGGCTCTTGTCTGAACCTGGGATGGATTGAGTCGTGTGGCTGTAGGACAGGGCCATTTTTCCCTGTCATGCCTGACTGGTGCAGAGCCCTCCCTTCATAAGTCCAAATCTGGTCTGTTCTGGCCTGATAAACTCTGCTGGCCTCACCCTGATGACACCCTGAGACCTTCCCCTCCACAAAGGTGGGTGAGCACCCAGCAGGTGGCAGCTAGATTTAGTATACCATGGCACAATTGCTGAGTGACCTCAGACCCAGCACTGGCACCAACTTTGAACCTTTTTCAACCTGGTGAACACCACTCACCCTACCTGGTGACTCACTGAGAACCTACCTCATATAACTTGAGTACTGCCAGGGGCTCTTTCCGTGACTGAGCCTAAGAGGCAGCCAGAAATTAGAAGCAGGTAGAAGTGAACTTTGGGGTACCTTGGGACTTTTGCTGACCTGCCCCTGAGCCCAGTGCTGGTAAAAGCTAGCCCTGGTGCACAGCTTGGTCCTTCTCATGAACATCCAAACCCAGCAGAGGTAACCACAAACTGCGGATAGCTTTATAGCTCCAAACAAGTTTCCAAGGACCTGTCACAGGCAGTATCTGATATTTGTCTACATCAGAGTCCCTCCCATGAGGCCCCAGAACCAACACACCCATTGGCCAGCTTCAGACAACATCAGAGCAGGATCCAATTAGCTTCACAAGCAGCATGTCCAAAGGAAGATATTGGCAGGCACCAGACACTACAGAGGCAAATTCGGCTTCATGTGGTCAGAACCTGCACAGCAGCTTAGACCATGTGGTCCAGGTTGATCCTCGCAGTCAGCCAGCCTGAGAGTCAACCCTACACACAAACAGGCCAATCGCAATCAAGACTCAATTACAACAGGAGTGTTCATATAACTCACACAAGGGAAATTCCTGGAGCAGCAGGCTCAGATGATCAAACAGACTGCACCACTGGGTCCCACAGGATACCTACTACATAAGGCCATCCTACCAAGACTGAGAGTCATAGCAAATCTACCTAGTACATAGAAACAAACACAAAGGGGCAGCTAAAATGAGGAGGCAAAGAAACATGCCTCAAATTAAAGAACAGGCGAAATCTCCAGAAAAAAAGCTAAATAAAATGGAGGCAAGCAACTTATCAGATATAAAGTTCAGGAAAATGGTTATAAGGATGCTCAAGGAACTTAGTGAGAACTACAACAGTGTGAAAAAGAACACAGAAAGTCTAAATATAACCAGTTGCAAATGAAGAATATACCAGAAGGAATAAACAAAACAGTAGGTTGGATTAAGCAGAGGATCAAATCGGTGATTTGTAAAACAAAGTAGCAAAAAACACCCAATGAAAGCAATAAAAATAATAGAATTTTTTTTCAGATGAAGAATGTCTAAGGAACCTCTGAGAAAAAATAAAGCATAACAACATCTGCATCACAGGGGTACCAGAAGGAGAAGAGAGAGCAAGATATTGAGAACCCATTTGAAGGAATAGTGACTGAAAACTTTCCTAACCTGGTAAAGGAAAAAGACACACAAGTCCAGGAAGGACAGAGTATCAAACAAGATGAACTCAAGGAGGCCCACACCAAGATACATCATAATTAAAATGGCAATGGTTAAAAACAGCTAGAGAAAGTTAATTACATACAAGAGAGCTCCCATAAGACTGTCAGCAGGTTTCCAAACAGAAACATTTCAGACCAGAAGCAATTAGCATGAAATATTCAAAGTGATGAAAACCAAAAACCTACAACCAAGACTACTTTACCCAGCAAGGCTATCATTTAAAATTGAAGGATAAATAAAGAGCTTCCCAGACAAGAAAAAGCTAAAGGACTTTGTTACCACTAAACCAGTAGTATAAAAAATGTTAAAGAGTCTTTTTGAAGAAGAATAAAAAGAAGGAGGAGGAAGAGGAGAAAAAAAAGGAGACAGAGGAACATATTAAGAGAATAAAATGGCAATATATATGTACTTATCAATAATCACTTTAAATGTAAATGAATTAAATGTTCCAATCAAAAGGCATAGGGTACCTAAATGGATAAAATAAAAAGACCCATATGTATGCTGTCTACAAGAGATCCACTTCAAAATGAAAGATACACACAGACTAAAAGTAAAGGGATGGAATTTTTTTAAAAGCTGGGGTAGACAAAAAAGACTTTAAAACTAAGGCTATAGTAAGAGACAAAAAAAGACACTGCATAATGATAGAAGGAGCAATCCAACAAGGGGATATAACCCTTGTAAACATTTATGCACACAACACAGGAGCACCCAAATATATAAAGCAAATCTTGATGGACATAAAGGGAGAGATTGACAGTAATACAGTTGTAGTAGGAGATTTTAACACCCCAACGACGTCAGTGGATAGATTTTCCAAATGGAAAATCAACAAGGAAACTACAACCTTAAATGACACACTAAATTGGATGGATTTAATTAATATCTTCAGAGCATTTCATCTCAAAGCAGCAGAATATATATTCTTTTCAAGTGTATATGGAACACTTTCTAGGATAGAACACATGTTAGGACACAAAAGAAGTCTCAATAAATTTAAGAAGGTATAAATCATATCAAGTATCTTCTCTGACCACAATGGTATGAAACTAGAAGTCAATCACAAGAAAACAACTGAAAAACATACAAAGACATGGAGGTGAAATAACATGTTACTAAACAATGAATAGGTTAACAATAAAATCAAGGAAAAAATCAAAAGACAAGTACCATATGATCTCACCTATAAGAAGAACCTAATGAACAAAACAAACCACCAAAATAGAACCAGAGGCATGGAAACAAGGAACAGTCTGACAGTGACCAGAGGGAGAGAGGAGAGCAGAATAAGGGCGAAAGGAGGGAAAAGGTCTAGTAAAGGAACATGTATGAATAACCCATGGACATGGACAACAGAGTGGGGATTGACTATGGGAGCAGGGGGAGGGTTGGGGCAGGGGAGAGCAATGGGAAAAAAGTGGGACAACTATAAAAGAACAACAATAAAAAATAAATAAAATAAAATCAAGGAAAAGGTCAAAAGATACCTTGAGGCAAATGAAAATGAGGACAAAACAACACAAAATCTATGGGACATAGTGAAAGCAGTCCTAAGAGGGAAAGTCACAGCATTACAGTCCTATCTCAACAAACAAACAAACAAAAAATGTCAAACAAACAATCTAAATTTATGCTTAAAGGAACTAAAAAAATAACAACAAACAAAGAATAAACTGAGTAGAAGAAAGGAAATAATAAAGACCAGACCATAAATAAAAGAAACAGAGACTAAAAAAAAAAAATACAAAAAAATCATTGAAAGCAAGAGCTGGTTCTTTGGAAACATAAACAAGATTGACAAACCTATAACCAAACTCATCAAGAAAAAAGAGAGAGACAGGACCCGAACAAATAAAATCAGAAATGAAAGAGAAGTAGCAACTGACAACAAAGAAATACAAAGAATTGTTTTAAAAGATATTACAAATGACTATATGCCAACAGATTGGACAATTTGGAAAAAATGGATAAATTCCTAGAAATATACAATCTTTCAAAACTGAGTCCAGAAGAATCAAAAAATCTAAATAGACATATTACAACTAATGAAACTGAAGCAGTAATAAAAAATAAAACTTTAAAAAAAATCAGCAAACAAAAGTCCCAGACCAGATGGCTTTACAGATGAATTTTATCAAACATTAAAAGAAGAAATAACACCTATAACTTCTCAAACTAGCTCCAAAAATTCAAGAGGAGGGAAGACTCCCAAGGTCATTTTATGAAGCTAGAATTATCCTACTTCCAAAACCAGATATAGACATTACAATGAAAGCAAATTATAGGCCAGTATCCCTGATTAAAACAGATGCTAAAATTCTCAACAAAATATTAAAAACCAGATTCAGAAATACAGTAAAAAGATCATACACCATGATCAAGTCGGGTTTACTCCAGAAATGCATGAATGGTAAAGTAACTGCAAATCAGTAAATGCGATACACCAAATGAGCAAAATTAAGGATAAAAATCACATGATCATATCGATAGATGCAGAAAAAACACTGGATAAAGTCCAGCACCCATTTATGATAAAAACTCTCAGCAGAGTGGAAATAGAGGAAACACACCTTAATGTAACAAAAGGCCATATATGACAAACCCACAGCCAACATCATATTCAATGGGCAAAAACTGAAAGTATTTCCCTTAATATTAGGAACAAGACAGGGATATCCACTTTCACCACTCTCATTCTACATAGGACTGAAAGTCCTAACCATAGCAATCAGACAAGAAGAAATGAAAGGCATTCAAACTGGAAAGGAAGTAAAACTGTCATTATTTGCAGATGACATCACATTGTATATAGAGAACCCTAAAGATTCTACCAAAAATCTACTAAAACTGATAAATGATTTCAGTAAAGTAGCAGGATACAAAATAAATATCTATAAATCAGTTGCATTTTTATACACAAATAATGAACTATCAGAAGAGAAAATTAAGAAAACAGTTTCACTTACAATTGCATTTAAAAATACCTAGGAATAAATTTAACTAAGGATATAAAAGAGCTGTACTTGGAAAATTATAAGACACTGAAGAAAGAAATTGAAGAAGATACAAATAAGAGAAAGCATATATGTGCCATATTCGTAAATAGGATAAATTAACATCATTAAAATGTCCACACTAACCAAAGCAATCTATAGATTCAATGCAACTCCAATAAAGATACCAATGGCATATTTTATAGAACTAGAACAAATATTTCAAAAGTTTATATAGAACCACAAAAGACTCAGAATAGCCACAGCAATCTTAAGAAAGAAGAACAAAGTTGGAAGATTCTCACAACCTGGTATCAAACCATACAACTATACTACAAGGCCATAGTAATCAAAACAGCATGGCACTGGCATTAAAAAAAAAGAGACATATGGATAAATGAAACAGAATAGAGAACCCAGGAAATAAGTCCATGCCTCTGTGGTCAATTAATATTTGAAAGAGAAGGCAAGGAGATACAATGGGGTAAAGAGAGTCTATTCATATTCAATACATGGTGTTGGAAAAATTGTACAGATACATGCAAAAAAAAATTGACCACCTTCTTACACCATTCACAGAATAAACTCAAAATGGATTAAAGACTTAATGTTAGACTTGAAATCATAAACATCTTAGAACAAAACACAGCCAGTGAAATCTCAGGTATTTCTCCTAGCAATATTTTTTATGATATATCTCCTCAGGCAAGGGAAACAAAAGAGAAAATAAACAAATAGGACTACATCAAACTAAAAAGTTTTTGCACAGGGAAGGAAACCATTAACAAAATGAAAAGACATCCCACTGAATGGGAGAACATATTCACCAATGATACATTTGATAAGGGGTTAATATCCAAAATTTATAAAGAACTTAAAAAACTTAACACCAAAAAAAAAAAAAAAAAAAAAAAAGAATCCAATTAAAAAATGGCCAAAGGATCTGAGTAGATATTTCTCCAAAGAGGAAGTATGAATGGCCAATAAATATATAAAAAGATGCTCAATGTCACTAATGATAAGAGAAATGCAAATTAAAACCACCATGAGATATCACCACATACCTATAAAAATAATTATCATCAATAAAACAACAAACAACTATGGGCAGGGATGTGAAAAAGAGGCAACCCTTGTGCACTATTGGTGGGAATGCAGAGTGGCACAGCCATTGTAGAAAGCAGTATGGAGTTACCTCAAAAAATTAAAAATGGATCTGCCTTATGACCCAGGGATTCCACTTGTGGGAATACATCCAAAGAAACCCAAAACACTAGTTCAAAAATATATGCATACGTATATATATTGCAGTGTTATTTACAATAGCCAAGATTTGGAAGCAGTGTGCCCAGCAAAGATGAATGGATAAAATGCTGTGGTACATTTACACAATGGAATACCATTCACCCATAAAACAAAAGAAATCTTACTTTGTGCAACAGTATGGATGGATCTGGAGAATTATTACGCTAAGAGATCAAAGAAAGGCAAGTACCATATGATTTCACTTACATGTGGAATCTAGTGAACAAAATAAAGTAACAAACAAAATAGAAACAGACTCAGATACAGAGAACAGAATGACAGCTGTCAGAGGGTTGGGTGAAAAAGGTGAAGGGACTAAGAAAAAATAAACTCATAGACACAGACACCAGTATGGTGACTACGAGAGGGAATGGGGGAGAGGGGAGGTAGGAGAGAGTAAAGGAGGGATAAATGGTGACAGAAAGAGATTTGGCTTAGGGAGATGATCACACAATATAATATATAGATGATGTATTGTAGAATTGTAGACCTGAAATCTACATAATTTTATTAACCAATGTCACCCCAATCAATTCAATAAAAATGAATAAATAAATAAATACAAAAAAGAGAGTATAGCTCTTCAGTTTGATAAATACTATCAGATATTCTATGAGAATGTGTTACTTGGTTTTGGTTAGAAAAATAAAGTTTGGAGAATAGGTAAATAAGTTGTGGTGTATACACACACTAGAATACTTCAAAATGGCAGTAAAAAAATAGTTACCCATATAATACAACATGGATGAGTGGAAAAAGCTAGTTACAAAAGAGTACTACTATAGGATTCCATTTATATGAAAGTCCAGAACAGGCCAAACTAGTTGGGTGTGCTAGAAGCCAGAAGAGCAGTAGCTCTGGGAGTATATGGTATGGTATACGGTATGGGAAGGGGCAGAAAAACTTACAGGATGCTGAAAATGTCCAGTACCTTGAAACTTGTCTTGGGGTTTCAATCATACATAAAAATCCAACCAGCTCTACATTTAAAGCTGGGGCACATCGCCTGTTTTCCTATATGGATATGTATCATCACCCCAAGTGAAAAAGGAAAATTATATTCTATGAACCCTCATAATACAATTTAGAATAGTGATTAAGTGTAGGCTCTGGAGGCAGATAATATCAGTCTACCACTTGACTGTCGATGATAGACTTACTGTCTCGAAGCGTCAGTTTTCTCATTTCTGAAATGCACATATACAATGAACCTATTTTATAGAGTTTTGGGGATAATGAAATAAGACATAGTACAGAATAAGGGTTCAAGAAGGCCAGTCAGGGAGAAACAAGATGGCGGAGGAGTAAGTGGAAGCTACACTAACTTCCTCCTAGAACTAGTCTGGATTTACAATGTAATTTTGGAGAAATCATCTGGAATAACGAACCGAACACCAGCTGGAGAGAAGTCTTATAACCACGGAGAGACAGAAAAGGCCGCTACATCACAACGTGACCGGTAGGGAGTGCGGAGACGTGGAAGGGCTGGCTGGGCTCCCACGGGTGGCAGCTGAAGGGGCTGAAAAACAGCTCAGCAGCCGGGGATTCCCCCTGAGAAGGGCAGGGTCTAAACCCCCAGCTGGGCTTCCCAGCCTACAGCGACAGAGTGGAAAGTAAAATAGTATCAGCTGTGAAAAGCGAAAAGCCACAGGCTTTCTTGCTAGCCAGAGAGAAACAGCAGGAGAAAAAGAGCTCTTAAGTGGATCACATACGAAAATATTTTGGCCACCACTTACCCTGGGCTCAAGCAGAGGGAAGGCAGAGAGGACTGGAGACACTTGGGGAGAATTTGGCACGGTGGCTTTGAGGGGAGAACTGGAGGAGCAGCTGACTGGGTCCCAGTGCTGACTCATCCCCAGTACTGCGGGTAGACCATTCCCCTCCAAGTGGCGTCAGCCTGAGGGGAAGCAAAAGCCCTGCCTGCAGGAATTAAGCTGCCACACCCACAGTCCTTAAGCCTGACAGCTAATCACAGATTGAATAGATTAACAATCAAAGAAGACAGACAACAGCAGTAGATCCCTGGAAGTCTCCTACAGGCTGCCTAGGGCCAGACTGGTACATGATCTGACGCCACCAGAGGCAGATCCAGGAAGTGCAGATCATTCCAAGAAGCACCAACAAACAATAGGAGTCAAAAAAATGGGGAGACAGAGAAACAACCTCCCATCAAAAGGAAAGGTAGAATCCCCAGAAAGAGTGCTAAATGAAATAGAGGGGAGCGAACTATCAGATATGGAATTCAAAACATGGATTATGGAGAAGCTGAATGAGCTCAGCGGAAACTTCAAAGAACTCCAGAAAAACTACAAGGAACTCACAGAAAATTACGTGAGCATGAAAAAGGACATAGAAGCTATCAATAAGAGCCAGGAGGAAATGAAAAATACGATCTCTGAATTGAAGAACACAGTAGAAGGAATTAAAAGCAGGCTAGAGGAAGCAGAAGATCGGATCAGCGAGCTGGAGGACAACCTACACAAAAACTCCCAGACAATGCAACAAAATGAAAAAAGACTGAACAAGACTGAAGAGGTTCTAAGACAGCTGCAGGACAACATGAAACGTAATAATATCCGTATCATAGGAATTCCAGAAGGAGAAGAAGAAGAGCAAGGGATAGAAAACCTCTTTGAAAAACTAATGACAGAAAACTTTCCTAACATGACGAGAGAAAGAGTCACACAAGTCCAGGAAGCACAGAGGGTCCCAATGAAGATGAACCCCAACAGGCCCACTTCAAGACACATCATAATTAAAATGCCAACATTCAAAGACAAAGAGAGAATCCTAAAAGCAGCAAGAGAGAAACAACTAATAACATACAAGGGAGCTCCAATAAGGCTATCATCAGATTTCTCAGCAGAAACACTACAAGCCAGAAGGGAATGGCAAAAAATATTCCAAGCAATGAAAAACAAAGGCCTACAACCAAGAATACTCTACCCAGCAAGGCTTTCATTCAAAATGGAAGGTGAAATAAGGAGTTTCCAAGACAAAAGAAGGCTAAAAGAATACATCTCCACCAAACCAGCATTGCAAGAGATGCTAAAGGGTCTGCTTTAAGAAGATGAAGAAACAGAGAGACAGAGAGGAACACGAGTACAAAGGGGGAAAATGACAATGAATAAGTACTGAAAGAAAGAAGGAACTTCTACCATTTGCAACAACATGATTGGAACTAGAGAGAATTATGCTCAGCGAAATAAGCCAGGCAACAAAAGAAAATTACCTTATGCTGTCACCTGTTACAGGAAACTAATGAACAACACAAACAAATGAGCAAAATTGAACCAGAGGTATGTAAACAAGGAATAAACTAACAGTAACAAAGGGGGAGATGGGAGGGAGAGAAGGGGTAAGAAGGGGAAGGGTCTAGTCAAAGAACATGTATGAATGACCCATGGACATGGACAACTGGGTGGGGACTGACTGTGGGGGGGGGCAGGGTGCAGGGAAGCAAGAGGGGGAAAAAAAAGTGAGACAACTGTAGTGGAAAAACAAACAAACAGAAAATTTTTTAGTGGGGGGGGAATAAAAATATAAAGAATAGAAATGCAAGTTCAGTGAATATTAGAAGGACAAGGATTTTCCTTCCGATAAGACAGTCCTACAGATTTAGAGACTTGTATGTGGGTTATGTTACATAAATTAACATGTGTTTTCTGTTTTCAAAGGGCATAAGCCTACAATCTCATTACCTGAGTGATTATCTGTATGCATAGGCCTCACTTAATCCTGTCTGCATTGCTGCCTCCTGAGACTCAATGGTTTGGCTGAACTAAGTGGCTGGGTTGGTGAAGAACGGGGTGGTCTGTGGGCTTCACTTTAAAACTGGTTTCTCTTTTCTATCCTAATGGCTTGGACAGAAAAAGCCCAGAGGCCTGAGATGGGGGAAACCTAAAATATTTCCCTCAGTCCAAAATAAGTATAATGGGCAAAAGGGTTTTGGACAGGTGAGATGTACCTGGCACACCTTCCTCCAAAGAAGCCCTTCTTTTCCCTAATGTGGGACATTGAAAAATTAATACCTGTCTTTTGTCATCTAGTGGTTACGGATTAAATGATGTCCTTTAACCCTGTTGCCCCCAGAATACAACAAGGATGCCAGCCTGTCAAACCAAGCATGCCGTTGTCCAGAGACAGCCAACCAACCTGGAGTCTGCACGATCCTTCCCCTTGTGGGAAGGCCACCCTCCCCTCCACATCCCCACTCTTATTAGGGATTTCTTGACCCACGGGTAGGTAGGACGACGACCATGTCCAGCTTGAAGCAGCTAGAGGAGCTCGAGACCTTCATCCATTGTCCTTTATAAGATTGTAAAGGGTCTTAAGTCTGAGAGGGAGGAATTGTTATTTTTTATTGTTAAAATATTTAACTAATTAATTAATTAATTTTAAAAAAAGAAGAAGAAGAATATATGAAAGGGTGAGGCGGGAGAGCTTGTATGTACGACCCATGGGCATGGACTTGGAGAGGGGATTGTTGGGGAAGGGGGGTGCTGGGCGGAGGGGAGCAAAGGGGAAAAAAAAAAATTGGAACTATTGTAACAATATAATCAATAAAATATACTTAAAAAAAAAAAAAAAAAAAAGGCCAGTCAGCACTAGAAATAGAGTCCATAAGGAGACACCCCCACCCCATGCATACACATTAATTCCTAGGAAATTCTTTCCCTAAACAGCTTTTATACCTCATGTGGTCCTCGATGGAGGGGTCAGGAACATGCACTGACTGCCCCAGTTCCCCTGCCCACCCCCCAGAAAACTCCCCCGCCTACCACCAGGGCATCTGGGAGGTTGTGCTCCTCTGTGAAGGTGACAACTGCAGGGATGACATCCAGTGCACTAAGCTCCAGTGTGGCAGTGCTGATAGAATTGGCATCATGGGCCCAGCCTGCCTGGAAGAACACAGCCACTTTCCTTGTGAGAAGGCCCGAGCGCACACGTTTGAATAACTGTCTGGCCACAAACCTCATGGCGTCCCCAAGGTTCCTGCTGCCAGATGTCCTTGCCAGGGGAATTTTCTGGACTGCCTGAAGGAGTGCGGGCTTCCTTTTGTAGTCCGAGAAGCGAATCAGGTAATCTATTCTTTTGTTGTATGCTATGACGGCCACTCGGGCCCCCTTTGGGCAATTGCTCTCGCTTATTTCCATCTTCATCAGCAGAGACAATAAAATGTCCCTCATCCTCTCAAAATCCAACTCAGAGACGTCATTGGACATGTCCAAGGCAAAGACCACTTCGGTTGGGAACACTGGGCATTTGGAGACACCTTGACACATGGATACACAGAGTTAAGATTTTCTGCAATACCTCTAACAAGTGAAGATTTGAGTGACTAAGAAGAAATATTATTTACCTGTTGAACAAGCTGGAAGGGAAATTATTTTGGAGAGAAAAGAAGACATTGTTAGTGTACATCAATAGTGGTATGTTTTCCATGTGAGTGCTTCCAGATGAAAAACCATCTCCTCTGGGAAATTCAATCAGTGGCCTTCTCCAGCTCCTGCCTGAATATGGCAGACCTCTAACTGCTCCCCTATGTTCATTCTCCCCCCTTTTTTTCTATAGTAAGAGAACTCCAGTCTCTGGCTGGGCATATGGCTGTCTGGAACAGACTACCTTAACCAGTGGAGTAGTCCTATTAGTAAGTTCTAGATAACAGGATAAGAAAAATGGCAGGTAGAACTTTGAAAACATACTTTTCCTCTCCTTTCTTCTTCTTGCCAATTGAAGCATCATATACATCTCAGACCATGAAGTAATTTGGGCAACAGAGCACCATCTTCCCATTGGTAGAGCAAGAAAATATAAAGGGACTTCATCCTTGAACCCCCTGGAGCTCCATATTAATCCTAGACTGGCTAGCTCCAGGCTTTGATTTGAGAAATACATTTGTGTCACTGCTACTGAGCACTGGGGTCACATGTACTGAATTTAAATCTAATTAATATAGAGTTATTCTGAAGCAATACATATAATAAACTATATATATATTATCTGTGTGTGTATGTGCAAATAATATATTTTTATGGAAAATATTAGAAAATAAAATAAAATTACCCTTAATTTCTCTTAAGCTCCAAAACTTGGAGCTTAGGATATGTTCTGTTCTGAATCTTTTTTTCACTTAGTATATGATGGACATTTTCTTTTTTTTAGTGTGATATCATCTATTCTACTATATAGATGTCTTATAGTAGATGAGCATATTTATACATGTCTGTGCATATTTGTCCAGTTATAACCCTATATAACTCTCAATCCTTATGACTTTTGATACACAGTGTCTAATTGAACTTCAGAAAGGTTGTACCAATTGGCAATTCTCCCAGCAATGAGTACTTTTACACATTTCCCCAGTTTTGAGTGTGGTGTTTTTTGTCATTTAAAAAAGTATTTCCAATTTGAGAAACAAAAGAGTATCTCTTTTAGATTTGTATTCTTTGACTTCTTGTGAGGTCAAACATTTTCAGAGGCTTGTTGTTCATTTGCAGGTTTTCTTCTCTGAATCCTCCATTCATGTCTTTTGCCTATTTTCAAACTAAAAGAGGTTTTTACATTTATGTTTAGCAAATATAAAATACCTGTATTTGTATAAATAATTGATGAAAATGATTGAGTAGCAGCAATTTTATATATTTTGACATGACAGAGTAAGGAAGTTTGATCCTTTGCTTGGATCCATTGCTTAAATTGCATTTCTTTTCCTCTCTCTTTTTTTTTTTTTTTTTTTTTTTGGTTTGCTTTTTAATGTAAAGGAGTTTTCACTTTTTATGTGGCCAACTCTGACACTCTTCTTTTATGGTCAAAATCATGGTCTTATTCTTTGATTTCTGAGAAATAAGATTCCATAAGCTCCATGATCAGCAACTAGATGGAAATGAACAGAATATGAAAGAGTCAGAGTAAGAGGGGTGGGATGATTGTGGAGAAAACACAAGATCTCAAACTAAGCAATTTGCCAAGTGAATGTCTCCCTGTTGCCAGTAAGTGGAGAAATGTGTCTATTATAGGATGCAAATATCCTGGAATACATTAAAGACAGTAAATAAATTAAGATCTAAGAATGTAATAATTTAAAATTTGATGTTTCAAAATTCCATTTTTTAAGCCTCAATGTAAATAAAATAGGGCACATTTCTTATTGAAAGCTCACTGTTGATCCCTCCTGTTTAAGTGGACGAGATTAAAAGAATAAAGCTTCTCTTTGCCTATTTTGTGATAAGAACAAGATGCAGACATGTGGGAGCACAATTACCATTGCATTTCATGTGGTACTGTACGGTATTGCAGAGTGGAGTTTTCCTCCACCATGGAGGTGACATGTTTTTTGACCATTTTATTTCTAAGGCCAGATTCAGGAAGATTACTTACCCACGGGGGGATTGAGCTAACTATATTCACTTACAGGATCCTTTTATGATAGACAATGGCACCTCCCAAACCTCAGTAAAATCCATGGTGACTTATGTCCCCCATCTCTGATTCATTCCCATTTCACACCACTGCCTCCTTTTGAGCCTTTTTCAAACAACTTACGGCAGTTTTCTCGTGTGAAATTGATGATTTCACAAGGCTGTTAGGAAGATGGAGAAAGAGAGAAAAAAGGAAAAGGTATTTACTTGAAGTATATTCCTTCTCACTCCAGTAACTTAGAAATAGCATATAGATATCATCAGTGCTTATCTGAATCTTTTGAAGCCATAACAGAAAACCCAAAAATTGTTATAGCAAATAAAACTATCCAGCAATTATATTTCTGGATCCAGCAGGTATTTTAAAATACTTTACATACAATATAGTGCCCATATTGTTAGAGCTAGGTAAATAGGGAGAATTCTTCATTTTTAAAATCTGCCTCACAAAGAAAAAGAATCAAATCAGATTTTGAAGAAGTTTAAATCCAGGAATCTCAGCACAGAAGGCAGAAAAATGCTTTCAATTTTTAGATCTCTGTATTAGCAATTCCTAGTACACTTCTTTAGAATAACTGCCAAGACAGTACTCCTAACACCTCTCCTAGAATTCTGCTTCATTCCTTTCATCCCTTTCTCTGTTCTGTTTTACTCTCCACCCCATCACTTTTTGGTCCTCAGTTGTCCTTACTTCCTTCCCCCATCCCACAATAGTATTTTTGTACTTGGAAGATAAAGAACCATCATAACTTTTGAGATTGTTTTTAGGTGTGTCATATGGCATTAAGGTCTGGACTCTGTTGTGTTCTGGCTTATAAATACTTTATAAGCATATTTTTGAACTTTACAAAAAGGGATATTGTGTAAGGGAGTGGCCTCAGTCTTTCTTTTCATGTGAACTAGTATTACTCAAAAACATCCATATTCTCTCCAGGATCTAAAATATCATTCTACTATTTTTATTTGATTTGGTTATAACTTTTCAGAGTATAGTCAATTCCATAAACTTAAAGTAATAACACAATTTATAAGATGCAAAACTAAAGAATCTGTATAGATTTTTGCTTTATCAAAGTGGAAAGCTTTGTGTTCTGAAAAGAATAAAGTTTAGAATTCAAACCTTCACCTACCGTCATATCTGCCAAGCCTTTGGGGCCCCTGATGCCCTGGAAAGAACAGAAACAGGTTTAAAATGAAAAATTCTGAGGTCCAATACATCATTATCCATAGCTGGCATGATGTTCTGGTAAAGTTCACCACAGTTCATGCACCACCTTCTGCCCTTTGCTCCTGGCCCTGAAGTTCTGTCTGACCCCTTAAGGAAGGAGATCAGAGTGCCTAGGGGGTGTGCCAGACCTTGGAGTCCCCAGATGCCTTGGTAGATGGCACGTAACTCTTAGGAAATAGTCATTTTGAGACAAAGCAACAGTTGAGGATAAAATTCAGGAAAAGGCCATTCAAGATCTCAGGACCATTCATAGGCAGTTCTAAAGTAGAACCCAGTCCTCCTCAATTCTTTCTCCTCTGACTACACAACACCACCCTACCTCTGCCCTGGACCTGAACAAATCTCCCCTGGATTCTTCAGAATAGAGCTGCCTTATTTAGACTCTACAAGGTAGTAATGTGTGGCCTTGGGCAGGCCACTATAATCTTCTCAATCTTGTTTTCTCATCTGCAAAATGAACATGGATGGTTTTTCTACTTCTGGGATTTTTTATTCTATGACTTTGTTGTACTTCTCCAGTAAGCCCAACACTGCAGTGAAACCACTAAGTTCAACCCATGGGTGACTCACTGTTCCGTCCCTCATAAAATGACAGCTAGCCACCTAGGATAGGTCATGGGGAAAAATGACAATAGTTCCAAGTCATTCCTTCCATACCAAATGAGCTTCCAGGAATTTACAAAATATCTGTGGGCTTGCAACATTATCAGTTCTGTTAAGATTATATAAATGTCTTATCTTGTTAGGATTTCCTTCTAGTTTTGGCATAAATGTTGTTGCTTGCCTTGTTTGCATTGATAACCTCATTCTCCAGGGAGTACTGTGTATTATTTTATGTATTTAGACAGATTTATGCATCTCCAACCACTCTAATGCCTTCCCCATCTTCAAGTAAAACATTTATATTGAATAAATATACTCTGTAATGACTTGAAGCAAATGTAAAGCAAACTTGGTCTATTCCCTATATAAATGCTCTTATGTGTCCCAAACGTTCATTTCTTCTTAGAGATTCCTCTTATCATACCTTTATTCATTTTTACACAAAAGTTGAAAATAAGAGAAAGAAGAAGAGTCCATGTTACCTGTGGTCCTGGAGGGCCTCTGTCACCCGGAGTTCCAACAAGTCCTGGAAAGCCAGCATTACCCTAAAAGTCACCAGACCAAAGAAATAAGCTTTCCCCCTTGAATATAGCTCAATTAATGCCATCACTTTGACATAAGAAATTGTCATTATATCTAAGATACAGTGAGTCTTCTATAGAACAGTTAATTTATGAACTGTGATCAGTGGAGTGATACACAAAAACTAGAAAGAGAAGGGGTCTCTTTATGGGAACCATCTAAATCCCCCCTTAAAAACCTAATTCCAGCCAACATGTATACATGCACATAAACACACACTTCCAAACAGCCTGAAAGGATGTCATATTTAGTTGACCCTCCAGGTCATATAATTAAATGAATTCAGAGTGTGCATTTAGGGCTTGGCACCAAGAGAAAAGTAAAGCTCCTCTACCACCTTCTGGTCTTCAGTGTAGAGAAAAGGCATATGCTAATCATGGATTCACTGCTCAGCATTCATCTGCATATAATTGATGTTTTTATCTTTTTTTAAAATTTGAAACCAGAGAGATAAGTTCAGCTGAGCAGGGCAATATTAGCCAGCAGCAAGCCAAATGAGGCATAGATCAAAGTTTTCTTTATGTCCTTGCCAGTATAAGAAAATACCAATTATTAAGTTCCTAGAAAATATACATTCTCTTTCCTTTCCTTTTTTTTCATTGAACAGTGGTCCATGTCTTTTCCCAGAAGGCATTGCTCTCTACCAGCTACACACTATCAAGGTTTTAGATATACACAGGGCAACTCTTTCCAAAAAGAGTTTCCAGTGATTGTGGTTCTTCAAGATTGAATCTTCAGAACCTGAAGAAATAGCTGTTGTTTATTAAGATTTTATTTATTTATTTTTAGAGAGAGAGGAAGGGAGAAACAAAGAGAGGGAGAGAACTATCAATGTGTGGTTGCCTCTCATGTGCCCCCAACTGGGGACCTGACCCGCAACCCAAGCATGTGCCCTGATTGGGAATCGAACCAGCAACCCTTTGGTTTGCAGGCCAGCATTCAATCCACTGAGCCACACCAGCCAGGGCAGAAGAAATAGATCTTTAATGATATACTCTTTAAAGCACAGTGAAAATATGACCCAAAGTCTATTAAGATGGCAACCACATTCTTGAGTGTGTAGTCCTACAAAAGCTAAGAGAAAGGTAAGGCTTGGAAAAATCTCAGAGAAAGAGCAACATTTGCTCTGCAGCCAAAACAATACCCTTCTAAATGATACCTAGGCTTCCCAAAGACAGAGGTGCCTGCAAACTTATTTTTTTAAGGTTGATATTGCATAACCAAACTTCCAACTTGGATTTTCTGTTGTTATGGTTTGGGGACCTGTGTTTGCATTCAGAAGATGAATGAGAGTGGGATTAAGGGGAAGTGAGGTAGCTCGAGCAAGGTGTGAAAAGTGCCTGCCTGAGGAGGACACGGGCTTCCTTCTAAGAGGTCATTAACCCACCGGAAATAGGCTCCTATGAGTAGAATGTCATGAGGTAAGCTTTTATAGACCTTGGGAAATTCCTTTCATCCTTACCCTCTTCCCTCTGATCCCCTTTGCCCCCTTCTCTCCTCTGCGGCCTGGGTCACCATCTTCTCCCTTAATAGAATCAAAAGCAAAATCTTAAATGTAAAGAAAAACAAGTACAAACAAATGACACATGCTGCGTACCAGTTGCCAGGCCCAGAAAGATATCTTCTTACTTTCGTGCCAGGATAGCCAGGAAATCCAGATCCACCCTAGTGTCAGAAATGAGATAAGATCTCTTTTAACATCGTGTGATTAAGTTTTGTTTTCTTTTGTTTTTTTTAATTCCTCAGAAAAAAAAGAAAAACTATAACTTGAGAAAAAGACTAAAAACAGATGCCAGGAAAAACAACTATATCAAAAATTATCTTGAGCTATTCCTGTGTCCATTTTTATTTCTCTAATTCATTGTGAAATAACATGCAAATGATTTTTTACAAATTCCTACCCCTCCTTGTTATATTGTGTAATGAAACTGCACCTTCAGCATTTTTACCTATCCATTTAAATAACCAAGGTCTGATCCAATGGAGAACAAGGGGAAGAGACACCAAATTGACTTTTGGGAAGTCAGGCCTCATTGTCAGATCAAAGGCAGACTCCAAAGCAATTATTCATTTAACAAATATTTATTTACTATGTGTTAGGCACTTCTCTAAACAGTGCACAGAACAAAGATAGCTGCTATCATGGGACTTACAGGCTAGTGAGGAAGCAATGTCTAATACATCAGATGCATCAGGAAGAGATAAATGCTATTCCAGGAAGGGGATTAAGGGATAAAGAATGACATGTGCGGATGGGGGTATATATTTTATAGACGGTGCTCAGACAAAGCTTTTGGATAAAGGTGGCATTTAGACAAAGTCCAGCATGAATTGAGGAAGCAAGCCAAGCAGATATCTGGGAGAAGGACATTCCAGGCAGAGAGAGAACATGTAAAAACAAAAACAAAAACAAAACCTTCAGCATCTCCTCCTTCAGCTGTGACAACCAAAATACCTCCAGACATTGTCAATTGTCCTTTGGAGGGTGAAATCATCCCTGAGTGAGAACCATGAGTATAGACCTACTCCTTCCAAGAGTTGCCAGAGAGAAATAGGGCGATGAAAGTGTGAGGTTTTCATTGTTGGTTTGGGTTTGTTTGTTTGTTTGTTTGTTCTTTGTTTGTTTTGTTTTTAGATGAGAGATATTCCCGCTTCTTTTTATACTGGGAATGATCTACCAAGAGGAGACAGTATGAAACAGGTCACTGAGAGACGAAGAGGGTGAAAAGACTAGGAAAATGTAGTCTGCTGGCCAAGTAGCAATAAGGGCCATTTAAAGTAAGACCGTTATGGCTTGCCAGGAGAAATTCATGCAAATGTGGAATGAATCTGCATGTTCCAAAATGCTAAGTATATCATAATATACTTAGATTGCCCTTGTGTTTAGGTCAGGGCTGGTATTTGGCTCAAAACATGCACATTTGAATTCTACTCAGAATTTCCTGCTATGCAAACTCTCCCCTAGAGGAGGAAGACTTAATTTGCCAGATGGGACACCAATGAACTAGTTTCCACACTCATCTCTGTCTCTGACTAGCTCTGTGACCACAGGCAAGTTATGGCACTTCTCTGAGTCTCAGTTTTCTTAACTTTAAATCAACGAGGCTAAAGTAGATAATCACCATGGGCCCACATTGTTCATCATTCCACAGATACTTACTAAGGAATCACTATATTTGGGGCATTTTCCTGTTCAATAAAATGGCAGTGGTGTTGTCTAGCAGGCACAAGGGAAACAAGAAAATTGCAGAGAAGCCATCCCAGAGTTCTGACATAGTTAAGTAATTTGTTATTTTGTGAAACAATAAACATAACTTGTAAGCTAAAGCATGAAGAATAACTGCAGCTATAGACATTTGATTAGCTCAACAAGATTCATGTGACTTCCATACTTCAAAACCTCTGTCAGTAACTCATTAACTGCATGTTAAAATACTAGCTTCTTATGGGAGTGGAAATATTTAAATATACTTATTAAGCACCTACTGTGTGCCAGGCTCTGTTCTAGCAATACAAAAATGAGTAAAATGCAATCCTGCTATCAAGTTCACAAACTGGAAGGTAGATGAACATGCAGGAATAAATTAAATATGACACCAATGGTAAGGGACTACTGTAAAAATATGAACAATGTGCTTTGGGAACACAGAATACAAAACAACAAATTCTGTCTTCCACAAGAAGTTGATATTTGAGTTGGTTTTAGAAAGTGCGTAAAAATTACCCAAAGGAGGGAGATGGGGAAGGATGTCACAAATAGAAGCAAGTGCATTTGCAAAGGCAAGGAGTTGGGAAAGAGCCTGCTATGCACAGAGCTGAGGTAGGAATAGCTGGTGTAGGTTGAAGATGAGGTAAGAAGTTTGATTTTTAAATAACACAGTGACAAAATCAGCCCTTACTTTTTAGGTAGGGAAGGAACTCTGACAGCAACAACATGTTATAAACAGCATGTAGAAATCATTCCTGGCACACCACTTGGGTGATAACTTATTCTAGTAATTAGACTATAGTCTTTAATTCAGAATATTCTATAAGGTAAAACTCACCTTTGTTCCTTTTCTTCCTGGATGTCCATATCCATCGGGACCAAAAAGACCCTAAGATGACACAAGATGAATTGTAGAGTCATCCAGATCAATACTTAATTGATAATATTACCTGAACCCTTGGAAAAATCAACAGTGGAAGAAGGTGGGGAAGGCAGAAGGGGCTTGATGGAGGTTTATCCCAGCTTCATAGGATAAACATTAGACTACCCTCAAAGGATAAGAAGGGAATAGGGTTTCAAGTTTTGAAAGACCATGATATAAATAACTTTTTGGTATTCTCTTTTATTTTCAGCAAGATTCTGTGCCTCAGCAAGATGATACACAATCACTGCGCAAAATTTTCCTTGGGCAAACTTGTTTTCCTTGTAGGATAAAGGAACAATGGAAGGAATTCCAGAATTGGTAAACCTCTAGACAGACTTTGAGGGAAAAGAATGGGATAGAGGCAATGTAGTTTAATAAATAAGTTTCCAGGCTTTAAATCCATACAGACCTGAATTTTTATTCCATTTTAACGTTGCTTGTATGAGTGACCTTAGGCAAGTTACTCAACTTCTGTAAGCTTTAGTTTCCTTATCTGTTAAATGAGGATAATATATTTTCTATCTAGTATTGTTGAAAAACCCTGGCTGGTTTGGCTCAGTGGACTGAGCGTCGGCCTGCGAGCCAAGCGTCGCTGGTTCGATCTTCCAGTCAGGGTACATCAGAGAAGGAAAACTCTGACTCCAAAAAACCTCCGCTGCCTTGCGGCATACCTCTTCAGGGGAAAGGCTAAGGGAGTAAACCCCGACAGAAAATCTGGAGCCGGAGTCCCTAAGGCGGTTTGACATTGTAGTCAACACCGGCAACTCCTGCGGCGCACCTGAAGCCAAGCTGTATTGACTCCGTCTTTCCCTTGGACCCTTCAGCTGCGAAGAGAGGGGGGATCTGCTGCTTGGGCAACAGCAGACCCTCCATATCACCCTGCCCAGGCTCTGTAGCTTCAGCTTCACTGGAGAGGACACTCCAGCATCATCACAAGATGTCGATTCAACACGGGAGGAGACAGATACCGTGTCACTCCCGAGTCGGACTGCACAGCCATTCTCAGCGGTGCAGATAGACTCTGAAGAAGCTACACCATCGTCTCTCGAGACGGACGGCTGCCGACTTCGAGTATTGTTGGAAGGTTCAATGAGATTGTTCATGGAAAGTCCTTAGCATAATGTGAGGCACAGAGAAAGAACCTGGTAAGGCTGCTGCTGACAGTGGCAGTAATAGTGATGATGTTGGCAAGAGAGTAGTAACGGTTGTGATGGTGATGATGGTGGTGGTGATATTGGTCAAGGTAATGGTGGTGGTGGCGGCTGACGTAGTGGTGGTGGAAATGGATGTAATACTGATGATAATAATTATGAAAATGTTGATGATACTACTGGGATCTTAGCATCTATACATAGAGACAATAGAGTGAATTCAGAATCTTTAATGAATTCCTGTAATAGAGTGAATTCAGAATCTTCAAGGTACTTTGTGCCGAGCAGACAAAGACAACACATAAATGACGTACACCAACTAAGAAGAAAAGAATTTTAATTTAAGCCACAAAGATCATTTTTATGGCTAAAGAGTAAAGTTTAAAATATTAGAAAATAAGATGAAGGTTGACAAAAATTAATTATTTGGGGAAAAAGGATGCAAATGAGGTTCATTTACTGTTACTCCAGATTTTCTCTGCTGAAGGACATGCAGAGCCTTCAGCATCTGCAGCCCCAGAGATCTAAACTGTATGTTTTGATGATATCCTACACCCTCCAGCATTCCTGAAATGACACCTTTCAAAAAAGCACTGCTCTCCAGCTTTGTCTTTCCCAAAAAGAGGTCAATAGGAACAAGGTTTGCATTATTTTAAATTAGGATATTTTAATAAAGTCAAACAGTGTTAACTTCATCATCTGAATTGAGTGTAAATACAAAATATTATTTGCCCTATATTTCATTTGATAGTAATCTTGTTCTGTTTTTTCCCTTGCCACATTTAAGTTTAAGCTTCTTAGACCTGCTTTTATTTTCTCTCCTAACAAATGCAATTTCAGTGCTGAGTGTAAAACAGATGCAGGTCCTTCCTACTGCTGATGAGACAACATTACTCTGTATCATAAACCTCATTCCAATAAGGTGTTGAATTGAAAACAGTCATAAAAAAAAAAAAACTAACTTGTTCTTGTGCTCAGAGCAATGACTAAGGTAGAAATGCATAGCCCTGTCTTTGGAATTGTTATCTGTTGAAGTAAACCTTTTATGACCTTTAGTCTTCAAAGATTATTTCTATGCTCTGGATAATCAAATCCAGGCACTTAAAAGTTTGCATCTGATTGGCTGTCTTATTTGTTTTCCTGGAAAAAGAAAAAGTTTCATTGAGCATCTCTGTATTCATAAAAGACCCAATTGCTTGTAAAACATCTTTGTCAAACAGAAGAGGATGACTGGCACTTCCTTCTTCAATAACCCATGAAAAGGCAAAATAAACCCTGGAACATCTTTGGCTTCTTTATTTATATAAGAAGTTTGAGGATCTTTGACTCTTTAGATTCATGACAGCTCTAATGATTATGTCACTTTTGTTACCCTGAATATTCATCATGAATATTAGAATTTTATGTGAAATAAGAACAAATAAGAAATAAGAAATTCATTCAAGAGTCCAAAACAGAGAAACGAGACTTACAGGTTGCCCTCTTGGTCCTTGTTGACCCCGTGGGCCTCTTTCTCCTGTAACACCATGCTCTCCCTTTTATAATAAAGAATGAAGATGAAATTAATTTTTTCCTATGAGTTCATATAATTTTTATGTCATTTTTCTTAGAAATGTTATAGTCACACTTCTCAAGTCCCATTGGCATCATCCTACAATCTAAGATAATATCTTCCTCTAGACTCTTGTTAAATATAACAAACTAAAACTATATTTCAAATTTTGGTGTTGAAAATTATTGAAACCAGGTATGCAGCACCACCTACAGAATTTTATATTGCTATGGCTTTTTCTAGTGGTGAGTTTGTGAATCCTCATTTATGGTGAATGCATATGTTTATCTAACTATTGATATTTTTCTTTGTCTACTGATACATCTATTCATCTTTCTATATGTCTTTCCTTCTCTGTATCCATCTATCCAGCTGTAAGGTAATAGACAGTCAATATCATCACCAATCACATGAGAAACTCATGCTGGAAATGTTCACATAAGGAGAGATTCATATAGAAAAACCCAAGTTGCAATCAAGGAAGAGTATTCTCTGACATTTACCTTCATTCCTTTTGGTCCAGCTTTTCCTTTTGAACCATTTGGCCCTGGAGGTCCAGGATTCCCCTGCAACAAGACCATGACCAAAATCACTTAAAGGGCCACAGAGTTAACTCTCTGACTCTTGTTATCATTGAAATGGTCTGGAACTGATAATATGCTCATAAATCACCTTTAATAGAATTAATTTTATCCTGCAATGTAGAAAATGCCTAACAGACACATTTAACCACTGGGCTGGGGGGTGGGGTGGGAGAGTAAGGTGTTCTGTGCAAGAGGCCACATCTACCATATACCAAGAATTGAAGGAATTATCTGGCTACGAGAGGGAAAATTTGATTTGTTTAACAGGTCAGGAAGACAAATACCTGGACCTTCACCATTCCCAAATATAAAATATTATTAAATGAGAATGAAAATAATACAATCAGTTAGGGGGCTAGAAATTTCCTGACTGTGAGAGAATGAGGACAGAGCTAGAACTTAGGCCATCATGGAGCTACTATTTTTAATCTCCGGATACTCTCATCCCTGACTTAAATCATGCTGCTCAGGTTTAAGGTATCTCAAGAGCTCCCTTCTTCAGGAAGCCACTCTAATCATCTGCTTCAATCTGGTCTGAACCACCAGGATATTGGATGACTTGTAGAACAGGCATGAGAAAGACCCAAGTTAGAAGCCAGTTCAGCTTCTTACATCACAGATGACAAGTAAGTTAATCCCTTTGAGCATCAGATTCCTCATCTATAAAATTGGGATAGTAATGCTTCTTTATATGTTAGTAATGCTTCTTTATATGCTTGTGAGGAGTAAACTAACCACTTATTCCCCTTTTATACTATTTTTTTCTTACTCCACAGGAATTTCTAGAAATAGCTGATTTGATGCAGTAAATATCGTGTTACACACCTATGAGGCTCAACCTCAGTCTCATTGTCACTATAGTCCCACAATATACTTAAAGTAGAAGGGGGAACATATCTGATGATCAATGTCTACTGCATCAAGTCAGCTATTTTTAGGAATTCCTGATACCCACAGACACCAGAACAAACAGTTAGGCTTTACGTCATGTGTCCTGGAACACCCAGGTGCATGAACTGGCCGTTGTTAATGAGCAGATGAGTTGCAACTTTTACTTTTCCATACCTACCTGAGCACCCAGTAAGCCCTTTTGTCCAGAAGTTCCTGGTGGCCCTTGCCTTCCTCTTGGTCCCTGGTCCAAAAATAAGATTAAAATTTAACCAATTTTTATAGAGATACATAATTATAATATTTTCCATGTAACCACAAAATCATCTTGGATGCTGATAGAAGCACAACTTAAGGTGTTCTGGCCCAACACTATCTCATTTATTACATGTCAATCAAGCAGCATCTGCACTCTGAAGCACCCCCAGCACACTAACTGCAAGCTCATTCCACCGGAAGCACAGGATGTGAGTCCTCAGCATCTGTATTTTTAACCATCTCTCCAGTAGAATCTGATGAGTACTAAAGTTTGAGAACATTGCTTATATATTTCTATTCACCCAACTCGATTTAAATATGAGAAGGGGAATAAGAGAAGCTGCAAGAATAGTGAGTCATCTTTTCTGAAAAAATAATCAATGTTTCCTTATATATACAAGGACTAAACGAGAAATTGCATTCTGACATTATCAAGAACTGAAGATACACTTGAGGAGCCTAATCTCATTGGGCCCATTGCTGGGGAGTTGTTTGTTTTCTCCCCAATCTATTTTGCTTTACTCATTTCTGACACTTTAATTTTTTCCAGCTTTTCTGAGAAATGCTTTTCTATTAGAAGCATTGATTATAGCTTCTATACTCCTGTGTGAGGTATTGAATCATCTATGTGGATACTGAATCACACCCACATGCCAGTGGGAAGTGAAAATTAAGGAGAAATTTTATCGATTATCTTGCTCATGGCTCACCACACGACCCGCTCCCCTCACTCTCAGCAGTATAACAAAGTGAGTATAAAGGAGAAGGCCAGAACATAACAGTGGCAGGAGGTCCAAATATGAATTAAAACAGTGGTCAAAAGAAAAGACAAAAATATATCTCTTGGTTGTTGCCCCCTATGTACAGGCACTCATTTCTAGCCTAAAGTAAATACAATCTGTCATTATACATTGATTATCCATTTCTTCCTTTAGTATCTTTGTCAAGTGGAAAATAGCTGAAATCTTCTCAAATTATCTTCTGACATTCATAGGATCTTCAAAGGTAAGGAGAACGATGCCATGTGTTTAATAAAATTTGTTGTTTTAAAGTTCTTCCATTTGAGGATACTTTGAAACAATTTGGCTTTTAACAGAAAGATGTAGAGAGTATTCCAGAAGTGTTTACAGAATGACAGATTTGGGTTACACGTAGAAGATTCCAAAATAACTGATTGGAAGTTTAAATGTCCAGTATCACAGCATAGTTGACAGCACCCTAGTGGACGGAAATCCTTGAGGGCAAGATCATTGCCTCAATGGTCAGAATGTCCCCAGGCCTACTGGCAAAATGCCCTGTGTATAATAGATACTTTATAAACATGTTGCTGATTTTTCCTGCCAAATTGAATACAATTTTGATGAATTGAATATGATTTGAGTAATCTGAATGGGCAATAATTAAGAGCATAGATTTATTACTATTCTACATGAGTCTGAATCCCATCTTTATCCCTTACTTACTAGTTGTGTGAGCTTGGCCAATTTACTTAACTTCTCTACCCACCCCCCATTTCTCCCCTGTAAAATGGGAGTAACAAACCCCTCCCCCACATTAAAGGATTTAATGAGTTAATATAAGTGCTTAGGACCATATCTAGAACATACTAATAATTCAATAAATAGTACCTATCGGGGTTTAACCTGCCCAAAAGAGGCTACATAATTTGTTTTGGGAGGCCCTGGAAGGAAGGTAGCCAAGGCCATTCTGGCACATGTTAAATCCCAATCAAAGAATCTAAGTTAACATTTTAAACAAATATCCTTCAGCACTGAAACAAGTTCACTGATACAACCTGTGAACCTGGATACCCAAGTTCTCCTCCATGACCACGTTCACCAGGTTCTCCACGCACACCCTGTCAAAATGAATAAGATTTAGTGAGTTCACCAAGCATCTTTAGTCTTCCTATTGAAGGCAGCCTTCCCTATAAGACATCATCTGAAAGCCACAAAAGAAAAACAAAAAAGATTTCACTATTTGTGCTCAATCCTCTTAAAAGGTGGAGTTGGAGAGGAAGTGGGTGGGAGTTACACTTACACAAGAAAATGTAAGACCAGATTCTCACTGTCTTTCCTAGTCTTAGTGCGTCTCCTTCCAATGTCTCAACTAACAATGGAAGTAAAAACACTCTGTTTAAATTACTCAAACTCCCATTTAACATAGTAACTGATTACTAAAAGCTCATCCTTCCCTTTTAAGAAATATGGGCAAAATGCTAACTGGTGTTAAGGACCCTTATCCCACGTAAAGAAACTCAAATGTTGAGCAGAGCAACAACTGTGACATTCTGGAACAAAGGCCCATAAAGCACATAGAGAATTAGCAGAAAACTGGCTTTGCAACCCAACAGGTTCTTAGAGCATTAATTTAGTTACTTAGGCAAAGGGTGGGCTGTTCAAATGATTCATCTGATAACTGATTTAATTACTCCCTTGTTGCAGTACTTTGTGGTCGAGGGCGCGGAGGCAATTCCAGCAGACAGAATGTGGGACAGTCGGAGGGCTGCCGCTCGCTCAGGCAGGATCTGAACTGAGCAGTGCAAGCACCTTCCTTTTATTGGATTTTGCAGATATGCTAATCAACAGGGAGGGTCCAGGAATGAGCTCACAGGAATGATTACAATGTACTTGAAACTTACAACAGAGGAAGCTTAAAAGGTCAACTGAAGAGAACGCTTCCTGACAAACAAGTCTATATAGCATTCATAGACAGAAAAACAGGAAAACAGAAATCCAATCACTTATCCTTTTAAGGCTAAGGAAGGATGCACTGTTCAGAAAGCAATTAAGGTTAAACACCATTTGTACTTAGTTTTGTTTGATTTCCTTATCAACATCAGGGAAGATGGAGTACTCAGCAAGATTCTTTTTAAGTCACAGGATGTCTTTTAAGATCCTGAGGCCTGAGCAGTCAGAGACTGTTGGCACCAGCGAGTCCAGCTCGCTGCTTGGATCATTAAACACCTGGACCGAGAGACATGTAAACATACCTCAAATCAGAAGTCTTGATCTCCAGCATCATCCCCTCAAATTAATCTTTTTAGTTCCACAGAGAAGGTACATTTTCCAAGATTGAGGCTAATGCTCATTTTGTGATTTATTCTGGCTTCTTTCTCATGTTGACTAGGCTACTGATTGATTATTTAGAGTTACAGAAAGAAAAAATCTTAATCTCAGAATTAATATGTGCATCAATTACTGTGCTCCTTAAGTTATTAAAACTATTCAGATAAATAGGAAGCACTTCTACTAATTATTACTATCATATAACTCTTCAAGAGTTGATTTCTAGATTTATAAATATGAACCATTTTTTTAAAGGCATGCAGCTAGAAATTTGGAAATAGGTTCTGAAATGTTGCCTAATTTGTACATTACATTAGTGACATTCATAATGCCACTATATGGCTCTGTATAGCAAAGCTCAGTCTCTTTTATTATAATTCCATGCCTATACATTTATATAAGGAAATCGTTTAAGCAAAGCAAAAACAAGAAGAAAACAAAAAACCCAAAATACAGTTTCTTTTTACATCACTGACAATCATTATTCTTTAACAGAATGAGGTATACTGTATTAAAATGATAATAGAAAGATTTGGAAACATAGAAAAGCAGAATATAAAATAATATATATATTATGATAACCTCTTATTATATATATAGGTAAAGGAAACACAAACATAAAAATTGCAAGAGGGTGGTAGGTTTTTGAACATTTAAATAATTAATAGTATTCTTAATTTTATCATAATTAACAAATTATTGTGAAAATAATCTATGCATTAATTTGCCATAATACAATCTTTTCCATAAATAAAATCTCATTTAGAATTCCATTTTATTAGGCATCTTGCAAAAGCCAGAGTATCTAATTTTATACAGTTCTGAACCACATGCTCCAAGGCCCAAGAAATGTAACTTAGAATTCAGCACCTCTGTAAGCTATATTCTTCCAATAGTATTTGCTGACCTTAAGCAAGTGACAGTCCCAAAAACATGAGTCTACTCAACCAATGCTCCAGCAATGGGTTTATCTAGCGAACTATTGATATGTTCAATAAACCCAGTTCACCCTGGAGCCTACAAATATCCCTTTTAAATAAAAAATAAAAAAATAAGATGGCAGAGGAGTAAGTGGAAACTACACTAACCTCCTCCCAGGAATAACAATAACCAATCTGGAATAACAACTTAATTGTGGAGAAATCATCTGGAATAACCAACTGAACACTAGCTGGAGAGAAGTCTTATAACCACGGAGAGACAGAAAAGGCCGCTTCATTACAACATGACCAGTAGGAAGTGCGGAGACGTAAAAGGCTGGCTGGGCTCCCATGGGTGACAGCTGAAGGGACTGAGAAACAGCTCAGCAGCTGGAGGTTCCCCCTTAGAAGGGCAGGGTCTAAACCCCCAGCAGGGCTTCCCAGCCTACAGCAACAGAGTGGAAAGTAAAATAGCATCCAGCTGTGAAAAGCGAAAGACACAGGGTTTTTTTGCTGACCTGAAAGAAACAGCTATAGATAAAGAGCTCTTAAACGGATCATGTATGAAAATATTTTGGCATCCACTTACCCTGGGCTCAAGCAGAGGGAGGGCAGACAGGACAGGAGATGCTTGGGGAAAATTTGGGGCGGTGGCCTTGAGGAGAGAACTGAGGGAACAGCCGACCACGTCCCAGTGCTGACTCATTTCCCATACTGCAGGCAAACCATTCCCTTCCAAGTGGCATCAGCCTGAGGGGAAGCAAAAGCCCTGCCTACAGGATTAATCTGCCCCATCCTCAGTGCTTAAGCCTGATGGCTGATCACAGACTGAATAGATCAACAACTAAAGGAGACAGACAAAGGCTCCAACAGACTGCCTAGGCCTAGACTGGCACATGATCTGACGCCACCAGCAAGTGCAGATCAATCTAAGAAGCAACAACAAAGAAGATGAGTCACAAAAATGATGAGACAGAGAAACAATCCCCCATTGAAAGGAAAGGAGGAATCCCCAGAAGAGTGCTAAATGAAATAGGGAAGAGCAAACTATCAGACATAGAATTCAAAACATGAATTATAGGGAAGCTCAATGAGCTCAGTGAGCTCAAAGAAAACTACAAAGAACTCTAGGGAAACTACAAGGAACTTACTGAGAATTTTATCAGCATGAAAAAGGACATAGAAGCTATCAATAAGAGCCAGGAGGAAATGAAGAATACAAGTTCTGAATTGAAGAACACAGTAGAAGGAATTAAAAGCAGGCTAGAGGAATCAGAAAATCAGATCAGCAAGCTAGAGGACAATGTAGGAAAACATTCTCAGACAGTGCAACAAAGTAAAAAAAGACTGAAAAAGAATGAAGAGGTTTAAGAGAGCTGCAGGACAACATAAACCATAATAATATCTGGATTATAGGAATACCAGAAGGAGAAAAGGAGCAAGGGAAAGAAAACCTGTTTGAAAAACTAATGACAGAAAACTTCCCAAACTTGATGAGAGAAAAAGTAACACAAGTCCAGGAAGCACAGAGGGTCCCAATGAAGATGAACCGCAACAGGCCCACTTCAAGACACATCATAATTAAAATGGCAATACTTAAAGACAAAGAGAGAATCCTAAAAGCAGCAAGAGAGAAACAGTTAATAACATACGAGGGAGATCCAAGAAGAACTGGACAGGGACATGAAAAAATATGAAACCAGACCACCAACTTACACCATACATCAGAATAAACTCAAGATGGGTCAAAGACTTAAATGTAAGCCGTGACACCATAAAAGTCCTAGAGGAAAACATAGGCAGGAAATTTTCAGATATCCCATGTAGCAATATTTTCACCAATATATATCCTAAGGCAAGGGAAATGAAAGAATAAACAAATGGGACTACATCAAACTAAAGAATTTCTGTTCAGCAAAAGAAAACATCAGCAAGATGAAAAGAAAACCAACCATATGGGAAAACGTATTTGCCAAAGATACCTCAGACAAGGGATTCATCTCCAAAATATATAAGGAAATAAAACAGAACAAACAGATACAGAGAACAAACTGATGGTTGCCAGAGGGGTTGGGGGTAGGGAGATGGGTGGAAGTGATGCAAAATTAAAAAATAATAATAAAGAAAGAAAAGAAAAGCTTTTTGGTACTAATGCTGTACCAAGCAAGGATTACTGTATAAAAGTGGAGGGGGAAAAAAAACCTTCAGAAGGCTCCATCAACAAGAAATTAGAGGTTCATAATAAATGATAACCTAAAGAACAGCCTGAACAAGAATCTGTGTTAGAAACTGACTCATGGGCATACACTGCAAACCCAATGTATTTATGTTACAATAAATGTATCATTACAGTAAATTTATTTAAGTTAAAATATAGAGAACTAGAGAAAGCAGATTAGAAAAACAAAGTTTTCTTTACTCTTGAGTATAAAAAACCTTCAGGGCTTAAAGAATTCTTGCTCACAGTCTAGCTGTGAAAATAAGATAGACTGTACCATAAATGAACACATAGTAAGAGCCTGGAGGAGAACACATTCTGATTCAGGAACATACTGGGTGAATCAAGGTCTAAACTCCAATCAAGAGAGGAAAAAAAAGAAAGAAAGAAATCAACAGAAAAACATCCAAAACTGAAAACCAAGAAACAGCAAAGTAAACATGTCATTTAGGAAAAAGGCAATAATACCATAAGGAAAAGCCCAAAGATGTGAAAGTGGGTGCTCCTAAAGTTCTGGGATTCAGGAGCACCAAGGGGAAAGAATGGCAAGGAAATAGTTTTCATTATAAGCTTGAGAGTGCAAGATGACTTTAAATTTATGTACAGCCTTGGCTCTGATTTAAAGTAAATAAAAAAAGAAGACATAGGAGATGGGGTAACATAGGAAATAAAATAACCAAGACCCAACTGAGCAGAGGACCCACTGCTAACAAGTATTTAGGTAATCTACACATAGAATTACAAAAGAATTAAATGATGCAGGAGTAAAAAATTTATTCCACTGTCTAGAGCCACTAAATTTCTCCAAAACTTAGCCTGGTCCATTGTAGTTTATTTCTTTCTACCTTTGGGGGGATAAAAACAATGGGATAAAATGATATTTCTTTTTCTTTTTTTTAAGATTTTATTTGTTTGTTTGTTTATTTTTAGCAAGAAGGGAAGGGAGGGAGAAAGAGAGGGAAAGAAACATGGATATGAAAGGAACATCAACTGGTTGCCTCTCTCATGTCCTGCCCCCAACTGGGGACCTCGTCCCAAACTCAGGCATGTGCCCTGACAGGAATGAACTGGTGACCTTTCATTTGCAGGACAATGCCCAACCCATTGAGCCACAGAAGTCAGGGCAGGTAAGGTGATATTTCAAGACATTATTTATTTTACAAGTGTTAAGAATTAATAGCACAAAACTTATCTAAGAATTTATTTCAAGTCCTAACATCATTTAAGAAATGATATTTTACTTGGTACCAAGAAAACTTGTTTGTATTTTTGAGACTTGGAATTTCTCAATAGCCATGGTTTTTCAAATTTTTTGATTTTAAGAAATGATATTTTACTTGGTTCCAACAAAACTTGTTTGGACTTTTAAGACTTGGGATTTCTCGATATCCATGCTTTTTCAATGTTTTTGGCTTGAAGACGTATGAGTCCCATTTTCTTTTTGTACATAGGTCCTTGCCCAATACACACACACACACACATACACACACACTCCCATTCACTCTTTCCTAGGCTCAGGGATGACATAAATTGACCTTTGACTTCTACATCCTAAAACCATAAGAATACTAAAAAAAATAATACCAGCAGAGAATGACCAGACTATGTTAGAGATAAGTCTTCACAATAGATTTAACTCTTATTTCCAAGAGCATTCTGATCTTCGGATATGAATCCTCTCTCCAATTATTAGCTATGTGGCCTCTCACAAGTAACTTTACTTTGGTAAACCTCTATTGCCTCTCATCCATAAAAAGTAACCAAGGATGTTCATAACTCCTAAGACAGTTAAGAGGTTTACATGAGATATAATTAAAGTCTAACACAGTGACTGGTGCTAGATAAATGCTTAGTAACATATGATTTTCCCCACAGATATCCCCCCATACCCCCTCAAATCACATCATTCCCCTTTGGATATGGTAAAACTCAATCTTTTCCCTTCAGTTAGTGACTATGGATTCCCTTATGCACCCATAGGAAGTCTTCTTTAAATGGAAAAATCATTATATGAGAGGTAAAGCTATTCTTTAAAGTATTGACTTTTTTCTGACCTAAATGAAATATTATATATAGTAGCCTGGAGAGGGTGCAGAGATTAACCATATAAACCTTCCCTCCTACATGAAAAAAGATCCCTGTGGGAATTTCCCAGTGATCCTCATGCAACCTCAGACAGCCCAACCAGCATACCCCTTGACCTTAGACAGAACTATTTAAAGTGCCATAGATGTGGGACAAGAAGCACCTCTTCCAGAAAGCACTGACCTTCAATCCTGGCAGACCTTGTCTTCCTCTTGGCCCCTAGGAATAGAAGGGAAATGAAGACCTTAAAGAAGAAAACAGCCAATTTTTACCCCAGCCAACATCTCTCTTCCACAAAAGCAGGTGAAATACATCTCATGAGTAGTTACACCTACCCGAGGGCCAACATTACCAGTTTCCCCCCGAGGTCCATCGTAACCAGAACTTCCCTGAAAAGGTAAAGGGAAAATCAGTTTAGATATCTACATACTTCTGCATTTCTTCTCCAGACATGGACTGCCCAATACAGAAGCCCGTAGTCACACGTGGCTATTAAGTTTAAATTAATTTTAATTTTAATTTAAAGTTTAGTTCCTCAGTTATACTAGACACATTTCAAGTGTCCAGTAAGTCCATGTGGCTAGTGGTTGCCATATTAAACATCAGAAACAGAGAATATTTCCATGGTCTCAGAAAGTTCTATTGGCCAGTACTCCTTCAGAGTGCTAATTTAATTCTGGTGTTTTAAAATATTCATGTTGTAGGCATCTTTCTCTGAAGATTGTTCACTTAACAACTCCTTAGGGTTCAACACATTGGGACAGTAGTCATACATATTTTCTAACAAGCCATGCTTAACATTTAAAAAATGTTACACTTCCTTTTCTACCTGCTTCCTATAGGATACAGAATAGCAGACAAACAAGGTAGAAGAATGTGTCTCTGCACATGGGGAGTGATCAATATATACAGATGATGATGGAGGGAGAAGTTATGCACAATCACAATGGGGGTCTAGATCTCTCAAGTTCTTTAAGGCTGGAAGTGGGAAAATGTGTATTATCCAGAGAAAAAATGAGTTCATCTTTCAGGAGAAATGGAAACCACCTGATCACAAATAGGGCTATCTTAGACTATTAGTCAGTGAAGTCAAGTGCAAACTCAATAAGAATACAGAAATTAGGAATGAATGTAAAATGCAAAAACAAAACCATTTTGTGCCAAGTGTTCTTCCAACTGTTATTTATAAAGGTTAAATTCTGAAATAATTTATATATTCCACAATATGAAAGATGTGTTAATTAAATTATGGTAGAAATGCTTATTTAAATAGTATGCAATCATTTTAACTTATATTTATCAAAAGTTTATTAAGTAGAAAAATTGTGCTATAATGATGTTCTTTTCAAGTATGCTAAATTCTGTGAAAGAATAATTTATCCCAAATACAAAGAAAAACAAAATGATGATTCCTCACTTTCATTAAGCCCTTGAGATCCTCATCTGACTTTCTTAGGGAAAGTAACTTTGCCATCAAAAAGTTAGAAAAGTTTAGTAAAGTGTTTTCTTAATTACTGGAACTTTTGATTTTTTTTCTCTACATTTTATTTTTCTGTATCCCCAGATATCTGTTGTGTTGCTTTTATAATGGGAATTTTTTAAATAAAGTAGTTCATAGCAAGGAGAAGGCTTTAGATATAGCACTCTCATAATTGGTCTAGATAGAATAAAGGTTCTTTCTTAAAATGTTTATCATTTTCTCATTTCAATGGTAAAAAGGTTGTTTGTTTGTTTGTTTTGGTTTTACAGTCAACATAATAAAGGAATTATTTGAGCCAATACAGGAACCACTGGGTAAACGAATGTTTGGATACAAAAAAATTTACAGTCTCAGACTATTATTGTCCAAAGTATCGGCAGCCGTCCGTCTCGAGAGACGATGGTGTAGCTTCTTAAGAGTCTATCTGCACCGCCGAGAATGGTTGTGCAGTCCGACTCGGGAGTGACACGGTATCTGTCTCCTCCCGTGTTGAATTGACAACTTGCGATGACGCTGGAGTGTCCTCTCCAGTGAAGCTGAAGCTACAGAGCCTCGAGAGACGATGGTGTAGCTTCTTAAGAGTCTATCTGCACCGCCGAGAATGGCTGTGCAGTCTGACTCGGGAGTGACACGGTATCTGTCTCCTCCCGTGTTGAATCGACATCTTGCGATGACGCTGGAGTGTCCTCTCCAGTGAAGCTGAAGCTACAGAGCCTGGGCAGGGTGATATGGAGGGTCTGCTGTTGCCCATGCAGCAGACCCCCCCTCTCTTCGCAGCTGAAGGATCCAAGGGAAAGACGGAGTCAATACAGCTTGGCTTCAGGTGCGCCGCAGGAGTTGCCGGTATTGACTACAACGTCAAACCGCCTTAGGGACTCCGGCTCCGGTTTTTCTGTCGGGGTTTACTCCCTTAGCCTTTCCCCTGAAGAGGTATGCCGCAAGGCAGCAGAGGTTTTTTGGAATCAGAGTTTTCCTTCTCTGATGTGCCCTGACTGGAAGATCGAACCAGCGACACTTAGCTCGCAGACCGACGCTCAATCCACTGAGCCAAACCAGCCAGGGTTATGTCCAAAGTACTTAATCATTAGAAAGCAAGTCAAAATATGTTCACAACAGATTAATCAAGTGACCAAATTAATGTATCAATAATGAGACAGACTGACACAGTGTCCCTCCTGGTGACTAAGCAGGGTACAGCGTTTCTTAATCTCCTACTAAAATTGTTTAACTTGAATCTGCTCAGGAGGAAACCATCAAACAAATTTTAATTGAAAGATGTTTAGCAAAATAACTGGTCTAGCATGTCAATGTCATGTAAATAACTCGACACAGTTATGATTAAAGGACACAATAGAGGCAAAACAACTAAATCCATTACATAACCCTTCATTGGAACCCAGAACAATGACAACAATAAAAATAACCATAATGAGTACTATTGATACAACTGTGGAAATCTAAATATGGACTGTATAACAGAAATAATTTTGCATCAATATTAGATTTCTGGAATGTGTGATGATTGCATTGTGTTTATATAGGAGACTGTTCTTCTCCTTGAAAGATATTTATTGAATATTTAAAAGCAAAATCATGATACTTTAAATTAATCCTCTAATAGCTCAGCAAATTATATACATATATTACCTATGTATTTGTATAGAGACATAAAACAAATATTTCTAAATGATAACAGTTGGTTTTCATTGTGCTATTATACTTGCAACTACAAATGTTTCAATAAATTTAATTTTTTTAAATAAAAGCTAGGGTAAAGTTATAAAGGCTCAACATAGAACCTTTCAACAATTCAAATAATAAGGTTAAGAAAAAGAAATGTATAATTTTGGGGTATTTATCCCTCCAGGAAAAATAGATACAGATATATTCAACCAATTAGGACTTGTTGAATAAAATTTTGTGATCTGTTTCTTTTTTTCACTTAATATTACATCATAAATGTTTTACTTGTCATGAAATAGTCTTCTAAATTATTTTTCATGGCTTAATAATATTCTATCATGTGAATTTGCCATTGTTTTATAAAGTGCCCTTTATCATTGGACATTTAAGCACTGTAGTGATTAAAAATCACTATATTGGTCATCCATAGAGCTGAATCTTTAGATTGATTCATGATTAACTTCTGGATAAACGCCTATAACTGGAAAGACTGGATCAAAGAACATACACATCTTAAACCATGGCAGACATAGTTGATGGCTTCAAGACACTCCTTCTCCTCTCTTCCTTGCTAAAAAAATCTCTTTTTTGTTTACAACAACCACATGCACAGCTCCAAGGGATGAATTATGAGAAGTCTAAGCCAATCTCAGGAAATCTCATTTCCTTTGTCAGAGACTTGCTTTTTTTGGCTTTTTTAAAATGGGGCAAGGGCAGGTGGAGAGCACTGGACCCAGTCAATGAGCTAAATCAGCTGTGAAGAGAATATTGCTGGGAGTGCCATGGTGAAAGAAAAGTCCCTGTCCTTCCAGAATTTTTTTAAGTATATTTTATCGATTATGTTGTTACAGTAGTCCCAATTTTTTTCCTTTGCTCCCCTCTGCCCAGTACCCCCCATCCCTCAAGCAATCCCACCACCCCCCTTCATGTCTATGGATTGTGCATATAAGTTCTTTGTCTTCCAGAATTTTATGTAAAGGTGAAGGTGAAGGTAAAATTCTCAGTCTGCCAAGCCCAGGGACCACACTGAGGATGGCACTGTGGAAAAAAAGGGCCTGAGTCCCTGATGACAGCCCTGGGTTTTGATGGCATCACTGAGCTAACATACCAAACCTGGAATCACCTATCCCTGGATTGTCAAACATGTGTATTAGCTAAACACTGCCAGTCAGGTTTTCTGTCACTTGCATATTAAAAAGCAGAGGAAAACAAGCAGTCCTAACTAATGCACATTGCCTGATTGCCTTCCAGAGAGTTTGAATTGGTTTTCATTCTCCCCAGAAGTGCCAAAGCATGACTGGTTTGTTTGTTTGTTTGTTTGTTTGTTTGTTTGTTTTTGTCTTTGTTTTTGTTTGAGATGTATGCTTAAAACTTCTTTTTGTGTGTTTTATTGATTATGCTATTACAGTTGTCCCAATTTCTTTTCCCTTTGCTCCCCTCCACCCAGCAACCCCCCTCCCTCCAGCAGTCCCCCGCCCTTTGTCCATGTCCATGGGCTGTGCATAAAGCTCTTCTCAACATCCCCCTGTCTATTCCCCACCCTCCTACCTTGCTTCTTAATTCCTGCACCATTTCCATCCCTCTTCCACTTCCCCTTCCCTGCTGACCTCCCCCCATATGCTCCCCATACCTATAATTCTGTTCCAGTTCTAGTTGTCTGCTTAGTTTACCTTTGTTCCATTCCCTAGCTTCTGTTGTTGATAGTTGTGATACTGTTTTTGTTTTAATGTTCATAGTTTTGATATCCTTTTTCTTAAATAAGTCCCTTTGACATTTCATATAATAATGACTTGGTGATGATGAACTCCTTCAGCTTTACCTTGGGAAGCACTTTATCTGCCCTTGCATTCTGAATGATAGCTTTGCTGGATAGAGTAATCTTGGTTGTAGGGCCTTACTTTTCATCACTTTGAATACTTCCTGCCAGTCCCTTTTTGCCTGCAAAGTTTCTTTTGAGAAATCACCTGACAGTCTTATAGGTACTACTTTGTAAGTAATTCTCCTCTTCTCTCTTGCTGCTTTGAAAATACTCTCCTTACCCTTAACCTTTGGCATTTTGATTATGATGTGTCTTGGTGTGGTCCTCCCTGGTCTAGTTTGTTTAGATCTCTCTGTGCTTCCTGGACACGTATGTCCATTTCCTTCCCCAAATTAGGGAAGGTTTCCTTCATTATTTTTTCACATAAGCTTTCAATGTCTTGCTCTCCCTCTTCATCTTCTGGCAACCCTATGATTCAGATGTGGCACATTTATAACTGTCCCAGAGGTTTCTAAGCCTCTCCTCATTTTTTTAAATTCTCATTTCCTCGTTCTGTACTGGTTGACTGTTTCTTTATTATGTTTCAATTTATTGATTTGAACCCTGGTTTCCTTTCCTTCACCACTTGTTTCATATGGATTTTCCTTCATTTCAGCCAGGATAGCCTTCATTCTTTCTGCGTCCTGTTTAATCTTTGTTGTCAGAGTTGTGAGCATCCTAATCACCAATGCCTTAAACTGTGCACCTGTTAAGTTGTCTATCTTCTCATCCATTAGGCGTGCTATCTGCTCATTGCTTAGTTCTGCCACTGGGACCTTGATCTGCCCCCACTTCTGGGTCCTACTTCTCTGTCTCCTCATCTTTCTGTGTTTGCCTCTGTGATTTGGGCCAAGGGCTATTACATCTCTAACTTTATAGGGGGCGGAGCCTTAGGTATTCATTAATGCTGGCGACCAGTTCACCATGTTTAGGCGCTGTATGTGGGGGAGGGGTCTGAGACGGAAAAGTGCTGATTGCTGCAGCTTTTCTAGGCACTTCTTCCCCTTTTTGAGATTGGCAGCTTCTTCCTGCGCTCACTCCCCCACTTGCTTTCACAGTCAGAAGTAATGCAGCTCTATTTTCCCAGGCCCTTGAACTGCAAGCTGTGTGGTCTAGTTTGGGGCTTGAATCATTTCTCGGGTTTAATCAGTGTGACTGTGTTTTTTGTCAAGGCTGCTGCTAGTCACTCCTGCCCCCTGCTCTCCCTCAAGCTGCATCACCTCTAGCCCTGCTGCTGAGAAGTACCACACCCGCAGCAGCTCCTCTCCTCTTTCTCTCCATCCAGGCTCCACCCCTCCTACCTTTCTGGTTGATTATTTCTTCTTTATTTACTATTGAACTTCCCTGTAGCTTTGATTTGGGGATTTTTCTGGGTTTTTTTTTTTTTTTTTTTTTTTAGTTTTGAAGTGGTCGTAAATTTCTTCTTAGTTGTGAGGAGAAGCAGCCTGTGTATTTATGCCTCCATCTTGGCCAGAAGTGCATGACTGGTTTTTCATTCCTTCCTCAATACTAAGTTTCTCATTTGGTTGGAAAGATTGCTTCATCAGGGCACTGGTTCCATTCAAATTGCAAAGTCTAACCTCCTTTTTGGTTGCACTCAAACTAATTCTAATGAAAGAGTGCCCCCCTGGGGGGCTATCTTTAACCCTTTGAGTGCTGTGCGTAATTCGAAATTTGGATCAACATGAGAAAAAGTATCAATATATAACCTGAGGTACAAAAAAAGAGAACAAAATATAAAATACGAATTATTCCATTGTTATTTACATTTATAGCAATGGAAAAAAAGAGTCACCGGGAGTGATGCTGACACTTTTGGGAAAATTTGTCAGTGTCTCTCACAGCAACATTGGCACTCAAAGCGTTAAGTTCCTAGAGCACCCTTCTTTAAGCTCATCATGGGATTAGAAATCATAGGGAATACAAATGCAAAATGAAATGGCACTGCCTCAGAGGGTTTCAATTTGTGTTCGCATGCACAATTCAGGGATCTGAAGTTCAAGGTTAATCCTTAGCTAAAGTCAGTGATGGAGACCTCTGAAAGCTGTGGGCCTGAGGTCCTTCGCATGGCTGTCTAAGTGAGTTCCTTCCCAGCTGTAAAACCATGAGCAAGTCATGGAACCAAAGCTCAATTTAGGCACAAATCATGACCTTTCTTCCCATGATAACCACTGACTGATGGAAACTCTGTAGTGGTTTCTAATCTCCCCACCTTGCAGATGATGAGACTGAGGCCCAGATGATTTAAGGGTGGCTGCTCTGCTATTGCCTTAGCTCAGTTCCATAGCTAAATGGGTTATTATTATTGAGTGGATATTCACAGGGCTCTCGCATCTCAACTCACCAAAGAAAACCCTCGCAGTGGAGTTTGTCCAAATAACTGTAATTAACAACAGAATGTTGTGACAGTTTTCTCACATAGCTATATAACAATGATCTTGTTAACAAGTGGATTTTATTTGGGACCTGGACATATATGAAATGGCTGTGAACTAGCCACAAGCCAGGGAAGAGAACTAATGTCCTAAGGTTTTGTCCAAGGATATAAATTGGAGCTTAAAGCAAACAGAGGTTGCTCTACAGTTGTAAACATGTTGGTATGTAGCCCTCATTCCTGGAAATTGGGAATAATGTAATCTGAGGACGGAGACACTGGGTTATTTTAGTCATTTTTCAGAGTTATGCATTTTAATGCCTAGGATATAAAAATCTAAAAATGGCTTCCAACAAGTTAGCGTCTGTCACATTAACAAGTCTTTTTCCTTTTGTGATGTCTTCTGTCACGATGCTGCTAGTCTTCAGAACCAAACAGGCTTCTATCTAAAAACAGCTGGTACCCAAGTCACACCAATAAACATGGACAAGCCAGCAATGTGGTGACTCTGAGCACCTTTTAAATCAACACATCATCATAACATTGGAGGATTTTAAAGCTGGAAAGATCTTAGAGATCACTGAGTCTGATGCTTTCATTTTGGATATGAAGAAATCAAGAAGAAAGAAGTAAAGTAACATGTATTACTCGTGTGGTGGAAGGTAAGATTTCTACCAAAAATATACACTCACACCTATGAGATAAGGATGCAAGGACAAGGATATAAGCGGGGATTAACATTCAGAGCTCTGTCTCCATGGATAACAAAGTCCTACAGGTTTGCTCTCTGGTTTCCTATGCTGACCCAGCCAGAATGCCAAGTGTTCTGCACCAGCTAGTTAACCTTTCCAATGTGTACCAGATCTCCAAGCAAACAGAGACCATCTTACCTGATGTCCACGCCCTCCTTTTTCTCCCTTAGGGCCTTGGATATAACTGTCAATTCCAGGATCCCCCTGGGAAAATAAAAGTTTGTTTAGCTCAATGGAAAGGAAAGACATGAAAAATTATAGGTAGCATAATCTTTTTTTTTTAAAAAGCACCAAAATAGACCCATTTTCATTGTCTAGACCTACTCAATAATCCCAAATATGCAATGTAATTAAAATTCCGAACTCTTTAAGAACCCTAAAGTTCTATTAGATGGGTTTCCTCTCAAATCTCTTATGTTACAATACCAAGATAGGCTGAATGATGACTCATTAATGAATAATTAATTGTTCTCTGCCTTTGTGCTCAGTTTACAAGTCCCTGGATAAAAGCAGCAGAAATCCCTCAACCACCACTCACAGGATCTCCCCTTAACCCAGCCTCTCCATGCTCTCCAGGTTGTCCAGGCGGTCCTGTCAAGCCCTTGAATCACAAAGAAAAAAAAAAGTGTCACTTTTAAAAATCAGCTATCACCTAAAGGAAAGAAAACATTAAGAGGGGGAAATGAGGGTGAAATTAAAAGGGCAATTTAGTCCTTGAACTTTAAAGCATTCACTGCCAAGGAGTTGAGGCTGGGACATAGAAAAGAACATACTTTTATTGGAAATCTGTGATATGCTTGACTCTATATGTGCATTGCCTCATGTAACCTTCACAACTCGGGACCTGAGGCTCAGGGAAGTGAGACCCAGGTCTTCCTATTACCAAATCCCTTGATCTCTCTGTCCTTCACTGATGTTCCCACACAGAAACACATGTAAGAAAACCAAGAAGGCTCTCTCCATCATGGACATGGACAGCATTAAGAGAGCAAAATCTCATGAAAAATAGAAAAAAAAAAAAAGAGAGAAAATACTTCCAGAGCTCCTGACTGTTGTAGACAGGGAACCAGGGAGGCAAAGCAACTTGTCATGACTATGACATGATAGGCAAATGATTGCTTCTCTTAAAACCTGCCCTTAGTCGTACCATATCTGTGTAGCAGGTTCCATGGAGTCACAGAACCTTCCTCAGATGATGTTATGTGCGTGGTTCTGAACAGTATTCCTCATATGCCACATTCTGAAAACAATAAAGTGGAATTCTTCTCTGAGATCTGGCTCTCAGACACACAAGGAATAAAATGTTTGCTAGGCTCCAAAAGAAGCTACCTCATAATAACTTGAGACTCCTCCTTACCTCTTTCCTGGCCTGATATAATGGTAAAAGGAAGTTAGTTAATTCTAAATTCCTGTTCTGCTGCTTAATTTACTAGGTAGGCAAATTTCTTTGACTTCTCTAAAACAATTTTCTCATTTGTGAGACAAATATATCTATCTTATAGAGTTGTTACAAGAATTAAATGGAATAATAAACTAAAATGCTGAGTGCAGAGCCTGGCATACAGTTCCTTTTATGATTTGTCCAACTTTTAGTCCCTCCTTTTTCTGACCCAGACACTGTCTTCCAGAGTAATCTTGCAAACCTGTAGCCATGACCATGTCTTCCTTGCCTAGATACTTTCAACAGGACCCGATTATGCAGTAGGAAAAAAAAAAAAAAAACCAAACATGGCATTAAATTGACTCCAGACTTTCCTCCTACTCTTTATACTTTATATCTCACTGCCCACTCTTATTGAATTGGAATCCTTATTTGTCCAAACCCACTCTGAGTTCTTCTAACTCTAAGCCTTTCCTTTTTCTTCATCTGCGATACAGATGTCTCTCTCACAGAGGTCTGGGAAAACATGTCTTGATTTCCTGTGTCCTCTGGAATGCCAGAATTCTCTCCACCCTTCAGTACTATTCTCAAATGCCACAGACCTTAGTATGAAGGTTGGTCTCTTGCCCCCTTCTTTTCTCCCTCATCATCTAGTTGTTACTCATCCTTTAAATTTATTTCCATCTTGACTCCTTCAGCGAAGCTTTCCTGACCACACAGGCTGGATCAGACCCACCTGTCATTTACCTCTTCTTTATACACTTATCTCGCCAGTAGTCTTGCATCTATTTCCATGATTATTTCATTAACAGCTGTCTCTCCCTTACAGAGGCCAGTTCTGAGATACAGAACCCATGCCTGTTTTGCTCCCTATTCTACAGCCATGCCTGAATTACAAACAGATGCTCAATAAATCTTGATAATTAATCAGATGAAGAAACATCACGCTATTTTAGATTCCTCTCCAAGTCACTGTGTTCCCAGTCATTCTTCATTGCCACCATTCTTACAGCTTTTATCTTAGCGTATCTTGTATTTAGTTCCTCCTATATAAATTTTATCTCCTGCATCAGTTAATAAGCTCTTTCTTGGTCATAAGCATGACTTATTTATCTTTGAACTCTTCCTTGTGTCTAGAAAAATGCCCTATAGGTAAGAAATATTTGACAGGAATTTATTGAATTTCACTAAGTTCAATGGAAACTGAAGGCTTTCCAAGCCTGAAGGAAGTGTGGTGTCTTCCATCCCTTCTCCAAAATCTGATCCACGAACTCGAGGTTGGAAGTTAAATCTCAATATAGAGCCATTTCTTGTGATTTCTTATTTCACTTATCAGGAAATCAATCCACACCTTGTGGTAAAGCATTATTCTAATTCCATGTGGGATACAAAAAAAATAAATAAATAGGTAAAAACTTTCATCCCTTTATCTAATTCAATCAACTGATTATAGTGCTGTGCTAAGATAGATCATTTGGGCTGTATAATTGATTAGTAATGTCTGCCATGGGCACAAGAAGGGAGAATTGAGTGCATATGCCTTCCCTTACATGGAAATATAAGTTGTGGCATAAGGCAATATATAGTCACTTGCCAAGCATATAGTAAAAACAAAGTACATTGGAAGGATATAATGAAGGGAAAGAGCTCTACAGACTAACATGATCAATGAGGTCCAGGACAACATGAGGAGGAAAGACAGGAGCCAGAAATTGAAAAAAAAAGTGATATTTAAATATGCACTGAAGATGGAGGCAGGGGAAAGGCATTCCCAGATGGGGTACCTAGCATGAGCCAAGATGCAGAGGTGGGCATGTATAAGGAATCTTCAGGGGACAATAAGTAGTATAATTTGACTGGAAAAGATACCTCTCTTTTTATTATTTTTCAATTACAGTTGACATACAATATTATATTGGTTTCAGGTGTACAACATATAGTCATTAGACATTTATATAACTTACAAAACGATCACCGTGAAAAATCTAGTATCCACCTGATATTATATAGGGTCATTATAATATTATTTGATTATATTTCCAATACTGTATTTCACATCTCTGTGACTATTTTATAACTGTCCATTTGCATGACTTAATTCTGGGAAGGATATTTCTTGACCAAGACTAGGGAAGATGTGGTTGAAAGGCTTTGGATATAAGACTAAATCATTGGCAACAGGGACACATAAAAGCTGTGAGATAGGGTAATAATTACTGTTTTAAAGCACAAAAAACTAAGTAGCGTGGTTTACATTATTCATTTCACTATCAGCAGAGCCAAGCCTTAAGTTACAGGTTCCAAACAGTCATCTAGTATTCATTGTCCTTTAATACCTGAAATTTAAAAATAAACTGCCAAGGCCAGTATAACCAGTAGAAATATGAGAGAGAAATGTCCTCTTATTTTACCTGATTTCCCCTATTTCCTTTTTCTCCAAACAATCCTGGGATTCCACGATTACCCTAGAAAAATAAATATACAAAAAAAATTTTACATTAATTACATCAGAAATTATTTTCACATAGTTTCACATTCTAGCCATTCTACTTCTCAGTATGTAACAGACTAGATGATACTCTGAACAATCCCCCTTTTGAAAAACAATATAAAATTCCAGATAACCAATTTAAAATTTTTATATATATTAAAGCGCTGATAAAGAAAAAGAGAAATCTTTAAAGTTCAGAATAAAGAGAAAGCAGGAATCAACAGAAGTTATAGCAATTGGCTGCCCTAAGGACTCTGATCACGCAGTGTGACTGTGGGATGAAAAGCCGCAAGCTGATCATTTATTTTATTTTATTTTTGTTTGTTTGTTTTTAATTTTTTTATTTATTGATTTTTTTATTGTTGACACTGTTCAGATGTCCCCCACTTTCCCCCTCCACCCAGCCCCTGCCACACACTGGGGTCTGTATCCACGGGCTATGCATATATACTATACATATATGTTCTTTGGCTAATCTCTTTCAGTCTCTACCACCACCCTCTCCTCTGAGATCTGTCAGCCTGTTCCATGTATCCATGACCCTGATTTTATTTTGTTTGTCAGTTTATTTTGTTCATTAGATTCCACATATGAGTAAGGTCATATGGTATTTGTCTTTCTCTGAGTGGCTTATTTAACTTAGCATAATAATCTCCAGGTCCATCCATGCTGTTGCAAAGGTAAGAGTTCCTTCTTTTTTATAGTCATGTAGTATTCCATTATGTAAATGTATTACCTTTTTGATCCACTCATCTACTGATGGGCACTTGGGCTGTTTCCAGATCTTGTCTATTGTAAATAATGCTGCTATGAACATAGGGGTGCATATATTTTTTCTGATTGGTGATTCAGGATGGGAGGATATATTTGCCAATGATACATCTGATAAGGGGTTAATTTCCAAAATACATAATGAACTTATATGACTCAACACTAGGAAGACAAAAATCCAATTAAAAAATGGACAAAGGACCTGAACAGATACTTCTCCAAGGAGAACATACAGAGGGCCCATAGGCATATGAAAGAATGCTCGACATCACCAGCCATCAGAGAGATGCATATTAAAACCATAATGAGGTACCACCTCACACTGATCAGAATGGCCATCATTAACAAATCAACAAACAAGTGGTCACGGGGATGCAGAGAAATGCAAACTGGTGCAGCCACTATGGAAAACAGCATGGAATTTCCTCAGAAAACTAAAAATGGAACTGCCATTTGCCCCAGCATTCCCACTTCTGGGAATACATCCTGATCATTTATTTTAAAGTGGTCCTAGGAAGGAAGAAGATGGCAGAGGAGTTAGGGGAGGCTGCATTTTCAGCTCCCGAAACCCGTCTGCAGTTTGGGCTAATTGCAGACAGAACATCTCAGTGAGCAGCTGGACACTGGCAGGAGTCGAGCCAAGGCACTGCTGGATTAGAGAAAATCCATCTGGGAACAACCTGTTTAGTGAGGATAGCGGAGGAAAAGGGGACTAAACGAGATTCCTGACTGGGGCGGCTGCCCAAGCTGCGGCTGGAAGTACACAAAGGCTTTTTGGCGACCACAGGCTACCCCAGAGAGGAGTTGGGAGGAGAGCGGATCTCTGCCCGCTGGCAGAGACGGGACTCGACCAAGTAGCATTGGCTCTGAAGGACAGGAGACAGCGTGCTCCCGGGCAAGTGAGAACATAACTCTCCTTTATATTTTTCTCTAGTGGACGGTGGAGAGGGGAGGAAAGTTTGGGGGTGGTAGGCCGTTCTTGAGGAACGCAGGCGCAGAGGCGTGCTCACCCACTCCCCAACCCTACCCTTGGGTCCCAGGGGCGCGTATAGGGAAGTGCTCTCATTCACTGGCCCAGGTGCACGGGGCAGTGAGTCCAGACGTCCCTTGGACACTCCCCAATGGACATAAGATCAGTGCCCCAACGGGCACAGGGAGGGCCCACTGAACATGCAGAGGACCGTGCGCAGATACCCCTAGACAGCTCCCGTGGGCGCCAGGCCCCAGGCCAGAAAGCAGACCACTAGCGCAGGCTCTGTTCGTGCCCACCCAGACGGGTGAGGGAAGGCGGGCGGCTGCAGCACAGGAACAGCGGGCGGCAGCGACTCACAGAGGCTCACTTCCACTGAGCACTAGTGTCCGGGGCCCCGCCCTAAGAGCCGAGAGACCAACTCCCGGAGCTCGGCTCAGCGGGACTAAGGGCACGGGCACGCGAGCGCGAAAACACCTCAGCCCGGGGATAATAGGCGCTAATCGCAGGGCAAGCTATCAGGCCACCTGTGCGTGCAGGGACGCGCACGCGGGGACACCTCGGATGGCTCCAGCGGGCAACAAGGGAGCGTGCTATGCCGGCAACCACGGGCGCGCGCCATTGCGGCAACCGGGGGCGCACACCAGTGCTGCAAGAAACAAGAACCTCTGAACCGCCACACTAGACCAGCTGCAGACACAGAAAAAGAAGGCGACACACCAAGGCTAAAACGGAGTAAAAACATCCCTTTTTTTTTCACTTTTTTTTCTCTCTTTCTTCTTCTTTCTTTTCTTTCTTTCTTTCTTTCTTTCTTTCTTTCTTCTTTTTTCTTGGGATATTATTTTTTTTATTTATTTTTTCTTCTTTTTTCTTTCTTCTTTCTTTCTTCTTTCTTTCTTCTTTCTTTTCTCTCTTTCTTTCTTTCTTCTTTTCTTTCTTCTCTTTTTGTTGGTTTTTTTTCTCTTCCAAAAGAAAAACAAACTTTATCTCTAACATGTTGCATATAACCTCTCCTCCTCATCTTTTCTCTTCAATCGCTGTTTGTTTGTGTGTCTAGTTTAGCCCACCATCACTCTAAATAATAGAATATAATTACTATATAAACCCAATATAATACAATCCCACTTTCTTACTATATTATGCATTTTTCCATCCTTTTCTTCTATTTTTATTAACATACAATGTAAATATTACCTACTGGCTTGCATAGTCTCAACTATTATTAATCTATCACCCCCTCTATCAAAAATTATATTTTTCCTCCCTAAAAACAACTCTTATCTATTCTTATTATAGTATAAAAGCTCTAATTTCTTTACGTTTATATTAATACGGGCTCATTGGCTGATGATAGCAGGATAGAGGGTGGGGTATATTTTTTGAGGGTGTGGGTCTCCTGCCTGGGCTGTGTGTTTATGTTTTTAACAGCATCTCCACGAAAGAACTCAAGACAAAGTAGATAGAGTGACTCCCAACCAACTAGCCAGAAGGAAGATCCTACCAAAGAACATCTGAAATATAACCAGACAGCATAAACAAACGACATAAAGGGTAACTCAAGAACATCAGGCTCAGGATATCAAAGAGACTGCACCACTGAAACCCCCAGATCTCGCATAAAGAATCTCATACCACAAAGGAGGGAAGTCAAAGCAGATCATCCCCCCCAAAAAAAACAAATAAATAAATAAATAAAAACAAAAAGAATCCAACATAGTAAGATGCAAAAATAACCCCTCAATGAAAAGAGAAGAGGAATCCCCAGAAAGAGAGGTAGATGAAATAGACATAGCCCAAATGTCCGACATGGAATTCAAAACAATGGTGGTAAAGAAGCTCAATATACTCGACATCCTTAAAAACAACTATGACAACCTCCAAGGAAGTTACCAGCAGCTCCAAGAAAGTTACAGGGAACTTGCAGAGAACTACACCAGCATAAAAAAAGACATAGAAACTGTTAACAAGAACCAGGAAGAATTGAAGAATTCAATCTCTGAACTGAAAAACACAGTAGAATCAGTCAAAAGCAGACTAAACGAAGCAGAGGACCGAATTAGTGAGCTAGAAGATAATGTAGAGAAAAACTCCCAGACAATACAGCAAAATGAAAAAAGATTAAAAAAATATGAACAAGATGTAAGGGAATTATAGGATAGCATGAGAAGAAATAATATCAGGATCATCGGAATTAGAGAGGGAGAAGAAAAGGAGCATGGAATTGAAAAACTGATAGGAGAAGAGTGACAGAAAATTTTCCGAACCTGACAAGAGAAAAATTATACAAGTTCAGGAAGCACAGAGAGTTCCAATGAAGAGGAACTCCCAAAAACCCACTTCAAGGCACATCATAATTAAAATGGCAACATTTCAAGACAAAGAGAGAATCCTAAAAGCAGCAAGAGAAAAACAGCAAATAACATACAAGGGAGCTCCGATAAGGCTATCAACTGATTTCTCAACAGAAACATTACAAGCCAGAAGGGAATGGTCAAAAATATTTCAAGCAATGAAAAACAAAGGCCTACAACCAAGAATACTCTACCCAGCAAGGCTCTCATTCAAAATAGAAGGTGAAATAAGGAGTTTCTCAGACAAAGGAAGACTGAAAGAATACATCTCCACCAAACCAGCATTGTAAGAGATGCTAAAGGGTGTGTTCTAAGAAAAAAGAAGAAAAGAACAAGAGAGGAGAGGAAGAGAGGTACAAAGGGCAATGAATAAATGCATGTCAATAATAACCTTAAATGTAAATGGATTAAATGCTCCAATTAAAAGACATAGGGTAATGGAATGGATAAGAAAACAGGACCCACATATTTGCTGTCTACAAGAAACACACCTCAAAACAAAAGATTTACACAGACTGAAAGTAAAGGGATATAAAAAAATCTTCCAAGCAAATGGACCGGAAAAAAAAGCCAGGGTAGCAGTCCTCATATCAGACAAAACGGACTTCAAAGCAAGGGCAATAAAAAGAGACAAAGAAGGACATTTCATAATACTTAAAGGAACAATCCATCAAGAAGATATGACATTGATAAACATATATGCACCCAACATAGGAGCACCCAAATACATAAAGCAAATACTAGAAGACCACAAAAAGGATATTAACAACAACACACTTATAGTAGGGGACTTCAACACTCCATTATCAACAATAGACAGATCATCAAAGCAAAGAAACACCAAGGATATACAGGCATTGAACAACACACTAAACCACATGGACCTAACTGATATATACAGAACTTTCCACCCCAAAGAAGCAAAATATACATTCTTTTCAAATACACATGGGACATTTTCAAAGATAGACCACATGATAGGACACAAAACAAGCCTCAACAAATTCAAGAAAATTGAAATCATATCAAGCATCTTTTCAGATCACAATGCCTTGAAACTAGAAATCAACCTCAGAGAAAAAAAGACACCCAAACTCATGGAGATTGAATAACATGCTATTAAATAATGAATGGATTAACAATGACATCAAAAAAGAAATCAAGAAATTTCTAGAAACTAATGATAATGAGCACACAACAGCCCCAAACCTGTGGGACACAGCAAAAGCAGTCCTGAGAGGGAAGTTCATAGCAATACAGGCATATCTGAAAAGGATAGAAGAATCTCAAATAAAAAACCTAACCATAAAGCTACAAGAACGAGAACAACAATAAGAAACAAAGCCTAGGGCAAGAAGAAGGAACAAAATCATCAAGATCAGGGCAGAACTAAATGACATAGAGACTAAACAAACAATCCAAAAGATCAACAAAACTAGGAGCTGGTTCTTCGAAAAAATCAACAAAATCGACAAGCCTCTAGCCAGTCTAATCAAGAAGAAAAGAGAGAAGACCCAAATAAACAAAATCAGAAATGAAAGAGGAGAAATCACGACTGATACCACAGAAATACGAATGATAGTTAGAAATTACTACAGACAACTGAATGGCAAGAAATTTAACAATCTAGAACAAATGGACAAATTTCTAGAAACATACAACCTTCCAAATCTGAATCAAGAAGAAGTGGAAAGTCTCAACAGACCAATAACAAAGAAGGAAATTGAAACAGTAATCAAAAATCTCCCTGCACACAAAAGCCCTGGACCGGATGGCTTCACAGGCGAATTCTACAAAACATTCAGGGAAGAACTAACTCCTATCCTCCTCAAACTGTTCCAAAAAATCCAAGAAGAGGGGAAAATCTCAAACTCTTTCTATGAAGCCATATCATTCTAATCCCCAAACCAGGTCAAGACACAACAAAGAAAGAAAACTACAGGCCAATATCACTGATGAACATAGATGCTAAAATCCTCAATAAAATATTGGCAAACAGGATCCAGCAATACATCAAAAAGATCATACATCACGATCAAGTGGGCTTCATTCCAAGGATGCAAGGATGGTTTAATATTTGCAAATCAATAAATATAATACATCACCTAAACAAAATGAAAGACAAAAATCATATGATCATATCAATAGATGCAGAAAAAGCATTTGATAAAGTACAACACCCATTTATGATGAAAACACTCAGCAAAATGGGAATAGAGGGAGCATATCTTAACATAATTAAGGCTATATATGAGAAGCCTGAGGCCAACATCATACTCAATGGACAAAAACTGAAAGCATTCCCCCTGAATTCAGGAACTAGACAAGGTTGTCCACTCTCTCCACTCCTATTCAACATAGTGTTGGAAGTCCTAGCCACAGCAATCAGACAAAAGAAAGAAATAAAAGGCATCCAAATTGGGAAAGAGGAAGTAAAACTATCATTATATGCAGATGACATGATAGTATACCTAGAAAATCCTAGAAAATCCACTAAAAGACTACTCGATATAATAAGTGAATTTGGCAAAATCGCAGGGTACAAAATAAATATACAGAAATCTAAGGCATTTCTGTACACCAACAATAAAATAGCAGAGACAGAGACAAAAAAGAAAATACCATTTACTATAGCAACAAGAAAAATAAAGTACCTAGGAGTAAACTTAACCAAAGAGATAAAAGACCTGTACTCTGAAAATTACATAACATTGAAGAAAGAAATTAAGGAAGAAACAAATAAATGGAAGCAAATACCATGTTCTTGGATGGGAAGAATCAACATCATCAAAATGGCCATACTACCCAAAGCAATTTACAGATTCAATGCAATCCCTATTAAAATACCAATGACATATTTCACAGACCTAGAACAAATACTCCATAAATTCATATGGAACCAAAAAAGACCCCGAATAGCTAAAGCAATCTTGAGACAGGAGAACACAGCAGGAGGAATCACAACACCAGATATCAATACTACAAAGCCACTGTAATCAAAACAGTCTGGTACTGGCATAAGAACAGACATATAGATCAGTGGAACAGAATAGAGAGTCCAGAAATAAACCCAGGCCTCTATGGTCAAGTAATATTCGATAAAGGAGGAAGGAACATAAAATGGAGTGAGAAGAGCCTCTTTAACAAATGGTGCTGGGAGAACTGGATAGGGACCTGCAAAAAAATGAAACTAGACCACCAACTTACACCACACACGAGAATAAACTCAAGATGGATCAAAGACTTAAATGTAAGCCGTGACACCATAAAAGTTCTAGAGGAAAACATAGGCAAGAAAATATCAGATATCTCACGTAACAATTTCTTCACAGATACATCTCCTAAAGCAAGAGAAATAAAAGAAAAAATAAACAAATGGGACTACATCAAACTAAAGAGTTTCTGCTCAGCAAAAGAAAACATCAACAAGATGAAAAGGAAACCAACCATATGGGAAAACATATTTGCCAATGATATCACAGACAGGGGACCGATTTCCAAAATATATAAAGAGCTGATACGACTCAACATCAAGAAAACAAACAACCCAATTAAAAAATGGGCAAAGGACCTGAACAAACACTTCTCCGAAGAGGACATAGAGAAGGTCCATAGACACATGAAAAAATGCTCAACATCATTAGCCATCAGGGAGATGCAAATAAAAACCACAATGAGATACCATTTTACACCAGTCAGAATGGCCATCATCAACAAATCAACAAACAACAGGTGCTGGCGAGGATGTGGAGAAACGGGAACCCTACTGCACTGTTGGTGGGAATGCAGACTGGTACAGCCACTATGGAAAACAGTATGGAATTACCTCAAAAGATTAAAAATGGAACTGCTTTTTGAACCAGCGACTCCACTACTAGGATTATAGCAGAAGAATCTTGAAACACCAATTCAAAAGAACCTATGCACCCCTATGTTCATTGCAGCACTGTTTACAATAGCTAAGTGCTGGAAACAACCTAAGTGCCCATCTGTAGATGAGTGGATCAAAAAACTGTGGTACATTTACACAATGGAATACTATGCAGCAGAAAGAAAGAAGGAACTCCTGCCATTTGCAACAACATGGATGGAACTAGAAAAAATTTTGCTTAGTGAAATAAGCCAGGCAAAGAAAGAAAAATACCATATGATATCACCTAATACAGGAAACTAAAGAACAACACAAACAAAAGAACTAAATAGAACAAAGAGCAGAATAGCAGTCAATAGGGGGGAGGGGGGAGGGAGAGAAGGGGGATAAGTAAGGGAAGGGTTTAGTCGAAGAACGTATATAAATGACTCATGGACATGGACAACTGGGAGGGATATGATTGCAGGAGAGGGGGTGGGTTGGGTGGGGGAGAGAAATGGGGAGAAAAGGGGACAACTGTCATTGAAAAACCAAAAAAAAAAATATATATATGTTCATTGCAAAAAGTTGGAAAATAAAAAGTATAAAAAATAAAAAATAAATTAAAAATAAAAATAAAAAAATAAAGTGGTCCTAGGAGGTAGTGCCACCAAGTACATGGCAGAAGCAAACAACCTTCAGCTCAGGCCTTAATCACTTACCACAGATAAATTTCAGTTTAAAAAATATGTGTTTAAATCAAGTCACAACACACATGAGGGAGACACCAGGATGGGGGAACCAGCAGAAACAACAGACAACAAAATCAGACTTGCAATGACTATAGATATTGGAATTATCATATATAGAATATAAAATAAGTATATTTGATAAATTTAAATAATAAAAAAAATGTCTTTTAAAAAAAGACCAAGCAGATTTGAGAAAGAATCAAATAGAACTTCTTGAAGTGAAAATTAAAATAATTTAAATTAAAAACCTAACTGACAGGTGAAAAGGTATATCGAACAAAGAGACATAAGGATTAGTGAATTAGGAACTGAATAAATTATTCAGAATGCAGCACACAAAGGCAAAAAAATAGAAAATATGATAGGTTCAAAAGCATTGAGTATAGAATTAAAAGGTCTCACAAAATTTTAATTAGACTTCCATTAAGAGACAATAGAGAAAATTAAAAGATAAAGATGCCAAAATAATAATTTGCTAAGGATTTTCTAAAACTTACAGAAAGCACAAATGTGCAGATTCAAAAGCCTAATGAGTCTCAAGCAGGATAAATAAAAAAAAATCTACATCTGGACATATCATATTGAAACTGCAGAAAACTAGAAACAAAGGGAAAATGTTAAAGCAGCCTGATATATATTTTTTAAAACAACAATTAGTTTGATGGATAACTTCTTAACAGCAATAATGAAAAATCTAACAGAAGCCAGAACAATATGGATTTACATTCCAAAGTGCTGAAAAAAAATGTTCACCCAATAACTATCTTTTTAAAAAATGGGTAAAATATAGAGATTTTCAGAAAAACAAAAACTAAGGGAGTTCATGAACTTCATTAAAGGAAATTCTAAAAGTTCTGCCATCGGCAAAAGAAACATGACTTTTTCATGTTCTTTTGAAGGCATCAGTAATAATAATAAATATGAAAGTAAAGCTAGATAAGTATTGACTACATACCAGAATAATAACAGTGTGTAATTGATAGAATTTAACAAAAAATGGAAATAAAGTACTGGATAATAATATGTAATACAGGAGACAGCTGGTTAGAGCTAAGGGTCTACCATCCTTCTATTTTGAAGACAAGGGCAAATATATCAATTAACTTTAGACATTGTTGAATGTGTATGTTAAAATGTCTAGACTAATTGTGAAATGTATAAATAGAGAGTATAAATGCCAAACTAGTAGGGGGAAACATAGAATGAGAAACTTTCCTACCTGTTCTCCATCCAAGCCATCAACACCATTCTCACCAGGGTTGCCCTGTGGAGCAAAAAGATGAAGTTAGAGACAAGAGGACCACGGTGTACATGATTATTGCTTTGGTGGTAATTTCCATACTAATTTTTTTTTCCAGTTTTGCTCTTAATACCATCTGACTCATCCCTTCGCCTAAAATTTTAAGCCCCACCTCACTCAAGTAAAGGAAAAGCTCAGTATTTTGTTTCCCAAAGAAACGACTCTCCCATTGAAGAAGAGTAAGGAAAGTCACCTACCGTCTCCCCTGAAAATCCTCGTGCTCCCTAAAGTTAGGAAAAAGTAAAAATAATTGAGCTTGAATTAGATTTTTTAAACATTGTTTCATTTAGAAAACCATATGTATGTCCTCTGGTTTCAAGCAAATGTAATTATTAGACCAAAATGAAGAGTTCTTCTCCTGTGACTGTAATGGACATCACAGCACTGATTACTACCACTTCCCCATGTTTGGGACTTGGGGGAAAAAATTGCACCTTGTAACTCCTCACATAGTAGGGGTGAGCAGGAAACACCAGTGACCTACCACTTATTATAATAGCAATCATTTTCAAACAAAAATGACAATACACTGTCTAGCAGCCATGAGAGGGCTTCTAGGAACAAAAGGACAAATTCATTGAAGAATAACTTGCTAAAATACAGAATACAGTCATTGTGGTCAGAAAAACTATCTATAGAACTCTGAGGTTGTAGAACTTCTTTTTTCTGTCTTTATTAAAGGAGATTCTCTAAACCTGAAGGTTAAAAGACACTGAATGCAACCACTAAGAAGGGATGCCCCACCAATTATCCTCGTTAGTACTGAAAATTTCAGTGTTCTCAAGCTCACCTCCCAACTGCCAGCACTATGACTCTTTTCCTGAGGGTTTTTTCTGGTACTAGGACAGTCCAGAAGTGCTAGGGAATTACTGCCCTCTAGGAGCAACCCTCAACTGGTGCCTGAAAGGATTCAGTGCATGAATACACCAGTTCCCTCACCCCCTGAGTGGGATAACATCGAGTTGTATGTTCAACACTGGCTTCCAGAGTTCCTCAGCAGGACTAAGCTCTGTCTACACTTGGTGGTAATCTAAGTGAGAACACACCTTTTTTAGGCCACCTTCCATCCATGTCTAACTTCTCTACTCTCTACATGTGTTTACTGAGATCTCCCCCTGGTAAACTATTTGCCCTTGAATTCTTTTCTCAGGATCAACTTCTTGGAAACAATCCATCTTAGGAGGAGCCAAGATATCATGTCTATGATGAAGAATTGAGGTTTTCCTCAGACTCAAGGGATGAAACAGAGATACGAGAAGAATTCCACAGTTCGAGGTCACACTCACCTTGGGTCCTCTCACACCTGGGCATCCTCCCTCACCTTTGGGTCCAGGAAAACCTTGGAGACCTCTTTCTCCCTGTGAAATAAAGATGCATGTGGAGACAAGCAACTACCTCTATCAGCACCCAACTGATCCAAACCAACAATAATGACCATAAGAATAATTAAACTATGGTGCAGTCCTTACAATGACCTCTACATCCTCAGAGACCTGATTGGATCACCTGCAAGGCAATCAGAATGTTCATCCTTCAACTACCAATATTGATGACACAAAATCTTAGAAATCTAAATTATCTATAATTTTTATCAATTCAGTCAAGTCACATAGGGAAAGCTTCAGCATTCAAACATAACAGAGGTATGACTGAACATTTCTTTGGGCAGCTAAAACTAAATGGTTTCCTTGTAGTCCCACAAAGAATAAACCACTATCTCTTTCTCTTCTAGGTGAAATCCTGCCCATTCTTAAGCTATAAATCACTTGTCACCTCCTCTTCTGAGAAGTTGTGTGTTGTTTTCATGTTATATTGTTTTCTGCCACATTGTGAGCTTCTTAGCAACAAGGACAATGACTCATTTATTTGTCTCTGGGTTTCCAGTCCTAAGCACAGTGTTTGGCATACAGTATATATATATATATCCAATCAGGATGTAAGGGACAATCTACCTTTGGATATATACCCCAAAGAATTGGAAGCTAGGTCTCACAGAGATACTTACAGAGTCATAGTCATAGCAGCATTATTTGCAATAGCCAAAAGGTAGAAGTTACCCAAGTGTCCATTGACGAATGGATAAACAAAAGTGGCATATACATACAATGGATGTATTAAGTCTTAAAAGGAAGGAGATTCTTCCCTGGCTGGTGTGGCTCAGTGGATTGAGTGATATTCTGCTAACCAAAAGGTTGCTGTTTGGATTCCCAGTCAGGGCATATGCCTGGGTCCAGGCCTCTGGTGCAACCAATCGATGTATCTGTTGCACATCAATGTTTCTCCCCTTCTCTGTCTCCTTCCCTTCCCCTCTCTCTAAGAATAAATAAATAAAATCTTTTAAAAAAGAAAAGAAGGAGATTCTGACACACTACCAGCTAGTGAAATCTTGAGGACATTATGCTAAGTGAAATAATCCGAAAGACACACACTGCTGGATTCTACTTAATGCGGTACCTAGGGAAATCAAATTCGCAAAGACAGGAAATAGAATCGTGGTTGCCAAGGGGTGGTGGGAGAGGGAGATAGGAAGTTAGTGTTTAATGGGGACAGTTTTGCAAGATGAAGGGTACTCAGAAGATGGATGGTGGTGATAGTTGAGCAACAATGTGAATGTACTTAAAACTACTTACCTATATACTTGAAAATGGTTAAGACAGTAAATTTTATGTGATGTGTATTCTACCACAATTTAAATTATATTTTAATTAAAAAGAAATTTGTAAAGAAAAACCCCACTCTTATGATTTCTATTCCCAATTTCTAAAGTTTCAATTGCTACAATATATATCTATAATTGGCTATGTGTTTTCCTCAAATTAGTCCACAGGGAAAAGAAAAAGTATTCTTAAATTTGGGTCCTTACAAAGTTTCTCATATTTCAGAGTACTCTCTCTACTTAACTCCTCTCTTTATTTAATCTTGAACAACATAATATTGACATACAGTCAGTGTTTATTTGAGATATTTGGGGGGTGTTTATGAATGTCAACTACCAGATCAGTTTTTAAAAAAGATAATAAAAAAATCTAAATGATTATTTATTATACCTGAGGGTAAGACTTCACAATTTCAAATGTTAGATGGTATGCAAACAAGACTTTTAAAAATCATTTTGTGATTACATTGTGGAGACCATAAAAATATTCTTACAAGAAAAATGAGGCAATGAGTTTGGAAGCAGGAAATAAAATTTGCGATGACAGGCTTCATAAACAGACTCAAAAGTGGTTTATCTTAAACCACTTAGACAGACGTGAACACAATATTCTCTAGAAAACTGGGTGAGATGTTTCCAAAAAGTGGCTCCAGTAATGCTGAAGAAAGTGGTATAGAAACTACATGGGAATAATTTTTAATTAAATGCTTAATAAAATATTAGAGAGGAAAAAAGCAGAATTTCCAATTTAATATATCATTTTACATAATAAAATATTTTTAAATGTTTATGTTTAAATAAGTTAAATATTATAAGTAGACATTTGTCTAATTCACCTATATTCCTAAGAGTCCATATATTTTAATAAGGCAAAAGCATTTTTTAGATGTTCTCATGAGAAAAAGGGAAGTGCCTTGTAATGAACACATATGTTTAATTGTTTTGAGGACAAAATTTGAACTTACTGTGTTTCTCATTTAGATATCAAGCTCTATCATGTTTAAAAACTGGTCTCCTCTTTGCTCACAAATTGCTTAAAGCTATCAGTTACAGCCATGATTTAATGGAAAGAATAACCTCACCAACAACTTTTCAAATGCTGGGTGGGTTCAAGTTACTTTGTGAGAAATGAGAATAATAATATCTTATTTTGTAGATGCAAGGAAGAAATGCATACAAAATGTTTGGACATCTAGCCAGCACATATGAAGATGTGAACAAATATTAACTATTTTCTTACTACTAAAGTTATGTGACTATTTTTGTGACCTTAGATAATCTGATTGATATATAACTAAGTCTAAGTCTTTGATGTGTAACCAATGAATATTTAAACCACCATCTCATAATAGGTAAATTTTGAAAATATATAGAATTCATGAGTCTAGCAGATTATATCTTCCAAAGATGCCCATGACAAATATTCATGCTCTTGGGTTCTGTGACCCTGTCACGCCCCCATCAAGAGGAGGAGTCTAATGCCCCCACCCGACTCTTGAATCTGGTCTGGATTTAGTGACTTGCTGTACCCAAGAGAATGTGACAGACAAGTTACTGCCTAATTTCTAAGGCTTGCTCAGAAGAAGCCTTGAAGCTTCAGCCTTAGTCTCCTGGAATGTTCACTCTCAGGACAGATACTCCCTGTTGAATGTTCCCTCTTAGACCCAGCTGTATACTTTCATTTTGGCTCTGTGATGCCCACCAGTCCAGCCATCCCAACAGAGGACCAGAGATAAGAGAGGAAGCCACCTTTACAGTGGGTCCTCCAGCCCCAACCTCAGACACCCATTGACAATCCCCCTGCCATTTTCTTTTCACTTTCCTCGCCCACAGAGTCCAAGAACTTAATAAAAATGATTGTTGTTTTACACCAGTAAGAGGTTTTCGGGGGAGTGGGGGGTAGTTATTTGTTCTTATAAACTTTCAATTTGAACCTATTGGGTTGGCCAAAAAGTTCATTTTGTTTTTTTCTGTAATATGGTTCTAGTAGCACTTAGCTGTCTTTATCTTCATTCAGAACAATTTTGTTACATTATGTTGTGATACTTTGTCATATCAACATGCATTTTTTAAAAACTTATCAAAATTGGTGAATTTTTGTGTAGGCATTTTAATATTGAAGATGGAAGAAAATATGCAACATTTCTAGACTATTATGCTTTATTATTTCAAGAAAGGTAAAAATGCTACTGAAACACAAAGAAAGATTTGTGCAGTGTATGGAGAAGGTGTTGTGACTGATCAAACCTGTCAAAAGTTGTTTGCGAAGTTTCATGCTAGAGATTTCTGGTGCAATGATGCTCCGAGGTGGGGTAAACAAGTTGAAGTTTATAGCGATCAAATCAAAACATTAATTGAGAACAATCAATGTTCTACCACATGGAATAGCTGACATACTCAAAATATCCAAATCAATAAAGTTATTGGTGAAAGTGAACAATATCTTTTATTTTATGGAAAAAAACTAAACAGACTTTTTGGCCAACCCAATACAAATTAAGGACCCCACTATGGAGCCTGTCCATCTGCAGATGTCTCTGCCATGGAACAACCCAATCTGACCTGCTTTGCAGGGAAATGACATTAAAAGCCACTCAGAAGACAACTATTTGAAGTCAACTTCTCATGTAAGAAATGCAGCAAAAAGCAAATGAAACCTACTAGAGCTACCCTGTCAGATACACACCCACTAGCCACACGTGGCTTGTCCAAATTGAGATGTGTTGTAAGTATAAAATACACACTGGACTGCAGAGATAGTATATTTTTAAAAGTAAGTCTCATATCAATTTTTGTATTAATTATATGTCTAAATAATTATATTTTGGACAGATTTGGTTAAATAAAATATATTATTAAAATCAACTTCACCTGTTTCTTTTTACATTCTTTAGAGTTCTACTATAAAATTTTAAATTATATAAAATTATATATAGTAGCCCTCCCTCTCATCCACCAGTGCATATGTTCTAAGACCCCTAGTGGATGCCTGAAACCACAGATAGTACTGAACATTAAACATACTGTCATTGCCTATACATACATACTTATGATGAGTTTAATTTATAAATTAGGCACAATAAGAACTTAATAATAAGTAATAATAAAATAGAACAGAGATAACAGTACACTGGAATAAAACTTATATGAATGTGGGTGGTCTCTCTCAAAATATATTATTGTACAGTACTCACCGGTCATCTTATAATGATGTGAGATGATAAAGTGCCTCCCAGATGAGAGGCACTTGTAGTTTAAGGTGTGACAGAAAAACTAGCACAAATTTATTTTTTCTTCTTCACAATATCACAGACAGAATATTCATTCTTTACCATAGATCTAAGCAACTTCAGCATGTGATTTTTTTTCTTTCCTTAGTAAGTCAAGTACTCCCACATTTTCACTTAAAGGAAGTCCTTTACCGCTGGTCTGTGGGATATCTAAATTACCAGCATCATGACGCTTGCATTTTAGAGCCATTATTAACTAAAATAAGAGTTACCTGAACACAAGCACTACAGCCCTGAGAAAGTCTGATAACCCAGACGGCTACTAAGTGACTAACCAGCAGGACCGTTGAGATGCTGGACAACGGGATGATTCACCCCTCATGAGGGACAGCACGAGACTTCATCATGTTGCTCAGAACAGCACAATTTAAAATGCATCAATGGTTTATTTCTGGAACCTTCCATTTAATATTTTGAACAGTGGTTGACCACATGTAACTGAAATCTCAGAAAGGAACACAGGAGCTGGTAAAAGGGCACTAGTGTATGCCATTCACATTATTTATCTTGCTTTGTACTAGAGGATCTTTATAAAATATCTTGGTTTTACGATATTAAGACAGAAGAGAAGGGGACAAAAATCACCTCCCACCCTTGACAAGTAAGGGCGTGTCGATCCTGTTTATCTGAAATTGGAGTCGGTGATCTTAATGGGTTGGTGAGACCTTCCTTAACATACTCTCTCCACTTTGGCAAGGCTCACTGAAACATAGCCCAAGCAGAAAAAAATAAAATAACACTTAAGGGACATTTTAAAACTTCATAAAAATGAGAAGGATATATTTTTACTACTCCTAAAAATCAACAACTCATATTACTGAATGTATTCTAACATCTAAGTCCACGCATGCTGAGGCAAAATACAAGTTGAACAATTCTCCAAAAAATGTCGTCAAAGAAATGGACCAGCTTACACAGGTCTCAGCAGCTGCATTTTTCTCTAGCTTCTGCTTATTTTCCAAGTTCAGGCAGCCTAAATGTTCATGATAATAAAATGACATGCTACTGGGGGCTTCAATGCTTATGTATACCACAGTTTGAAAAGTGTGGTCCAAGGACCCCTCAGGCCTCCAAGACCCTTTGGGAGGGGATGCTCACAAAGTTAAAACCATTTTCCCGGTTACACTAAGGTGTTATGTTCTTTTTTATTCTTATGCCACATATCAAGTGATATAACAACAGACTGAATAAAGAAGCAAATATATGAATCTAGTTGAATAAGCTAGACCTTAACGATATTCAAAAATATGTTTCAAAAATGCCACTCTTTTCACCAATATATTTTGTTTTGGACAATATAGTTTGTTATAAAAGAATGTGTCATTTATGTTAAGGGTTTTATTTTTGTTATTTTGAAATAAAATGGGTCATTTAAAATTCAGTTTTATTTCTAATGTGGTGAATAAATAACAATAGGTAGACACATCAGCAAAAGCTCTTCAAGGTCCTCAGTAATTTTTAAGAGCATAAAGGCTTATCCTTAGACCAGAAAGCTTGAGAACCAGTGGTATATACAAATTAAGTTTAACATGGACACCTGTGGCAAAGTGGCTTTCCATATTTTAAAATTAACTAAAAACAATGGGGTTGGTTTTAAAATCCTTTTGGTATTTATACGATGTAATAAAGATGATCCCTACCACCCTTCAGTCCTCTAGCTAGCAATTCTCTCTATAATATACATTTTCCTTAGCAGCCAATCACATGATAGATAATTTTCCCTGGGCCTATCAGTGGGTAACTATAACTCTATCACCTTTTCAGCCACTCAGGAAGGCTTCTGAGTGATCGTGTTATAAGAATGGCTTTGATTCTCTTCAATTTATTTAGTTAAACCACTTATAAATGTGGCTACGTCATTCGTAGTAACAAATTACCTGCAAATTAGTTCATGATTAACAATTCCTATTATATGCATGCACATTAAATACAGGTCATATTTTCAGTTATCACAAATTTACTCGTTAAAAAGAAAACAAAATGACCACACTTCCTCATTAAACTCCTTCCTGAGACTATATAACTTTACACAATTTGTGCACTTGACATTTGTTATAATAAATGGTTATTTTTACATATTTTAAACCCATTTTATTTTTAAACCCATTTTAAAATAGCATAGATGAGAAAAACTTTCATGACTTAAGTGCAATTAAGTGTTGTTAATATTTGACTCATTTTACCATATTCCATCAAAGAAAAAAGATTCAGTACTAACATGTCCACCTTCTTCACCAGGATAACCAGGTAACCCATCAGGCCCCTTCTCTCCCTGCGAAGAAGGGAAATCAAAATAAATCACTTGGACTCTAACTTCTTCATTTCTCAAATCTACATGAAATAAAAATTGTTACTAGTTGATTAATGTCTCATTAAGTTGGCATTTATTGAAAATCTACTAAATGTTGAACACAATGTGCAAAGACATAGAAACAAATATTCATGGTCTATCTTAACAGTGAAAATGTTAATACCCGTTTGGCTTAATATAATTGGTACATCAATCTATTTCTATTCTTCTAAAATACCTTTATAAGCCATTCTATTGTGAAAATTCAAATCAAAACTAGTTCGACTTCCGGCCAAGATGGAGGCTTAGACGGACGCGCTAGTCTCCCTCTACAACTAGAGAGGAATACAACTACTTCAAAACAAAGGATAACTAGAAATTCCAGAAAATAAAACTACACGGAAGCCCAACATATGAAGTTATAAACCAGCAGCGCCCATTGGGCAGGTAAGAGCAAAAGAGGGCGGCGCTGTTTGCGGTCGCACCTGGGACAGCGGCGGGGAGAACAATCCCGGCTGCAGTCGAACCCCCGGCAGCTCGCGACCCCAACACTGGGGAAAGCAGCCACCACATCGCCTTGAACAGTGAGGCCCAGGGGGGCGGGAGGACGGATCCCGGTCTCCTAGCGGAATAACTGTGTGAATCCATCTTGGACCCCCGCCCCCAAAGAAAGCGCCACAGGGCTGCGAAATAGGTCGCGGAGAGGCACTGGTCACTGGATTGTGACGCGTACACAGGCACTGCCCCCTACAGCCGGCCCAAGAAAACAAAACGCATCTGTCAAAATGAGGCAGACAACTATAGAAATCCTGGTGGTGCAGCTCACCAGGCAACAGATGGAGAACCTGACAGATGAACAGATAAGAAACCTGTCAGATGATCAGTTCTGGGCCATTGTTATCAGGTGGCTTACAGAATTCACAAAAGATTTGGAAAAAGATGAGAAAGAAGCGAAAAACACTCATAACAAAAGGAACAAAACCACATACGAGACAGATGGTGAGGAAATAAAATCCAGAGTTCATTTCAACAAACCGGAATATGGAGAAGGAACAAGCAGTCAACCAATGCAGCGAGAGGAAATGGGAAGCAACGATGAGAGGATCAGAAACCTCTGGGACAGCTATAAAAGGCCCAACATAAGAATCATTGGTTTGCCAGAGAGCGAGGAAGATGAACTAGAACTTGAAAAATTGAGTGAAAATATAAAAAAGGAGAACTTCCCAGACTTGGGGAAGGAAATAGACTTACAGGTCCAGGAAGCACAGAGAGTTCCAAAAAAACTGGACCCAGGGAGAACCACTCCAAGACACATTATAATCAAAATGTCAAAAATTAAAGATAAAGAGAGAATCTTAAAAGCAGCAAGAGAGAAGAAAAGAATTATGTACAAAGGGGTCCCAATTAGACTATCAGCTGACTTCTCAAGGGAAACCCTACAGGCAAGAAGAGACTGGCAAGAAATATTCAAAGTAATGAAAATCCAAAACCTACAACCACGAATACTCTATCCAGCGAAATTGTCATTCAGAATAGAAGGACAGAGAAAGTGTTTCCAGGACAAAATAAAACTGAAAGAGTTCATTAGATCCAAACCACTGTTATATGAGATGTTAAAGGGACTGGTTTAGAAAAAGGAGGATCAAGACAATGAAATCTAAAATGAAAACTGCATCACAAGAAACAACAGAAGCTAGGGAATTGAAACAAAGGCAAACTAAACAGGCAACGAGACTGGAAAAAGAACTATAGATACGGGGAACATATTGGGGGGAGGTCAACAGGGAGGGGGAATGGGGAGAGGGAGGGAGATGATATAGGCATTAAGGATCATGGTAGGAGGGAATGGAATAGACAGAGAGAGGTTGAGAAGAACTGTATGCACAACTAATGGACATGGTCTAAAAGGGGGGGACAACTGGAGGGAGGGGGGCCACCGGGTGGAGGGGAGCAGAGGGAAGGGAAATTGGCACAAATGTAATATTATAATCAATAAAACACATTAAAAAAAAAACTAGTTCTAGTTAAATGCTTAAGAAAAACTTATTCTTTTTAATGTCAATACTTTTCTTTATTGATAGCAAATTCTTTTTTTAAGTATTTTATTCATTTATTTACTTTATTGTTTGTTGATTTATTTATTTTTTTTTTAAATATGCTTTATTGTTATGCTGTTACAGTTGTCCCAATTTCTTTTCCCTTTGTTCCCCTCCACCAGTGGTATCCCTCCCTCCAGTTGTTCCCCCCTTTAGTCCATGCCCATTGGTTGTGCATATAGTTCTTCTCAACATCTTCCTGTCTACTCCACTCCCTCCTACTATGCTTGCTAATTCCTGCACCATCTCCCTCCCTTCCCCGCTTCCCCCTCTCTGCTGACCTCCCCCAAAAATGTTCCCCATACCTATAATTCTTTTTCCACTCTCGTTGCCTACTTAGTTTGCCTTTGTTTCAGTTCCCTAGCTTCTGTTGTTGGTTGTTGTGATACAGTTTTCATTTTAATGTTCATAGTTTTGATCCTCTTTCTCCTAAATAAGTCCCTTTAACATTTCATATAACAGTGGTTTGGATCTGATGAACTCCTTCAGTTTTACTTTGTCCTGGAAGCACTTTCTCTGCCCTTCTATTCTGAATGACAGCTTCTCTGGATAGAGTATTCATGGTTGTAGGTTTTTGCTTTACATTACTTTGAATATTTCTTGCCAGTCCCTTCTTGCCTGCAGAGTTTCTTTTGAGCTATCAGCTGATAGTCTAATTGGGACCCCTTTGTATGTAATTCTCTTCTTCTCTCTGGCTGCTTTTAAGATTATCTCTTTATCCTTAATTTTTGACATTTTGATTATAATGTGTCTTGGTGTGGTTCTCCCTGGGTCCAGTTTTTTTGGAACTCTCTGTGCTTCCTGGACCTGTAAATCTATTTCTTCTCCAAGTTAGGGAAGCTCTGCTTCATTATTTTTTCATATAATTTTTCAATTCCTAGTTCTTCTTTTTCACCTTCTAGCAACCCTATGATTTGGATGTTGGCCCGCTTATAGCTGTCCAATAAGCTTCTGAGCCTCTCCTCATTTTCCTCACTTCTCGTTTCCTCTTTCTGCACTTGGTGACCATTTGTCCCTTCCCTATGTTCTGATTTGTTAATTTGATCCCTGGTGTTCTTGCCCTCACCACTAGTTTCATATGTGTTTTTGTTCATTTCAGCAGGACTAGCCTTCATTCCTTTCCTGTCTTGTTTAAGATCTGCTGTTAGGTCTGTAAGCGCTTTTATAAGCAAATCTCTGTACTGTGCCTCAGAAAGATTTCCTATCTGCTGCTTCATTAGATTAGAAATTTGCTGTCTGTTCAGCTGTGTCACTGGGATCTCTATCATGATCTGTGCCATCCTGAACAGTTTTGTGTTTACCTTTGCTTCCTGGGCAGGGCTGTCACACCTCTTACGCTATAGGGGGGAGCTCTGTGCATTCGTCACAACTGTTATTTTTAAAGAGAGCTTTGACCTTGTTTTACAAAACATCCGGAAGCAAGAGTGTTATCACCATATTACTTATTTCTGTGTGACTCAGCTTGTTAGCCTCCCTTTTTTTTCCTACTTCTTCTTAGATACCTAAAAACACAAACTATTTCTTCTCAAGAGAGTTTGGCTTGCCATGTTATAGCCAGATGTGTTTATTTAGTCTAAAAACTGGTCAATAAAACATGGGAGCCACAGCCTATTTGTGATCAACAAAGATATGAAAGTCAATTCAACCAACCACTAATTTTAACAAACAGAAGGAGCAGAGAAGTCAAAAATTCAAACATTCTCATCTGTGATCTCTGTGCCATAGGCCATAAGTTGAAAACAAAACTAAACATGTCAAGAGGTTCCCAAGGTTGATTTTCTGATTCTCCAGTCTGATGTTTAAGAATATGAAGGGGTGGCAGTGGGGGTGGATAATCTAGTGCTATGGCATAACTATACTTTATTTTTCAAAAAAAGTAATTACACACTTTATACTATTCTAAACTAAAATTGATCCCCAAAGTCAGTAAGAGCTCATTCCAACAACCTCATGGAAAACCTTACAAGGAGAGTATGTAAAAAGATGGGCAAAGCCAAGGGGTCTGATTCAGCCTTACATGTGGATTTGTGACTATACCCCATCATGAAGCTATGGTCCCTATGAGAATGGAACCTGTGTCCCAGGATGTCTGAGGACCATTTCTAATGAGATATTCTCCCTTAGAAGTGTGCAGTAGTAAATTTCCTATCCCAACACTCAGAGTTAACAGAGAGATGTAAACCAGTGATTGCATTCTTCTTCAGGGTTTAATGCTATAGAGTAAGAGGTTAGATTGGAGGGAAAGAGGCATTGACTACTGTAAAGAAAGCAGATGATGGATAAGTGAAATGTTTGGAGACAAGAACCTCTGTGTAGTAAAAGAATCTATGTAAGTATTTGTCAAATACATGTAATCAGGTGGAAAAGGGCTTAAATTCTAAAATGCCTGTTCATAGCTGTGCAACTTTGGGAAAGTGATGTTCCATCTCTGAGCCTCAGTTTCAAACCCTTTAAATAACAGTTACCTCAAAGGTTTATTAAGAGGGTAGAATTAGGAAAACTATGCTAAAGACATAACATGGAGTCCGGTATGTAGTCATCTACGCTCATCTTCTTGAAATGTCAACTCTTTCCCATCCCCTGTCCACACCCAGGACATTCTCACCTTCCTCCCAGGGCTCCCAATATCACCTCTGTGCCCATCTTCTCCAATACACTTTGCATACGTATGGCAGCATGTTCTTTCTATGATTGTGTCCTGAAAGACAGAACCCATATCACATAATGACTTCTCATCTGTTAACCTACATCACATTACTCACTAACTAGACAAAATTCATTTGCTCAGGGTTTTTAAACCCCTGTGGATGGTGTTTAAAATGTGTACTTACAAGTTGCTTCAGTAAGATGCTTGGGAGGGATTGCAGTGTGATGCTCAGAGGTTGATTATATGCAAATCCTCTGCCAAATTCTAGCTCCTGAAGCTCTTCCAGTTTATGGACACCTTCCAGGCCAACCATGAGGAGTGCAGAGAATCCTTCAAGACACAAGCAGGTGGGCAACTTACTTGTATGTCTTTTGGATGATCTTTGTTTTGGCCCCAGATATTCATCCAGCATCCCACCCTTCCTATTTTTGTTAAAATCAAAACTAGTTCTTGGCATTCCTTCTTGAAGAATTTTGGTCTGATACTTTTCAATCCTGCCCTGCTGAAAGTTAAGCAGTCAGGTGGAACCGCAAATGACTCACAATTCCTATACAGTCCCTACCTTTTTATTTCATAGAACGTTTTCATCCATTATTGTGTTGTTACCTCCTTTTAAATCCATTCCTGATGTAGTTTTGGTTTACTCTTAGAAACTGTGGCATCATTACACTGATTTACAAATATTCTGGTTCCTCTCCTTAAAGGGCACGTGAAATGATTTTGCTTCTTTGGAAAAGTTATAAACTTTCAGTAAGCCTCAGTTCCTTACCTGTGAAAATACTACCCATCTCATGAAAGTTAGAACTGTCCATATGGTTTGCTCTGACCCATTAAATGTGAACATAGTGAGATGTGTCCCTCCCTGGGAGAAATTGGAAGAATAGGGAACAATTTGCCTCATTTCCTTTCCCCCACCATAGGAATAGACCCCTTTTCCAGCCTGGGTCCTTGAGTGTTGAACATGCAACATATATGAGTGGGCATGGGGCATAAAATGAATACATTCTTTCTTCGATAAGCCACTGAGATTTGGAGGCTGTTTGCTATTGCAGCATAACCTAGACTATTCTACTGAATCACACACTAGCCGATCATCTGGATTTGTCCACATAACAGAGAACAAGTGAACTAGGATTTGGCTAGAAATTACTGTTTCTAGAATTTCAGGATAAATATTAGTGTTAATATTTTGAACAGTAAATTCATATCCACACATCAGCTTTTTGCTATTGAAAAGAAAAAGCTGCTTAACAATCTTGTGGTTAAAAACTGTTATACATATTCTTAATTATTCCTGAAAATAAATTCCTGGAAATGGAATTGCTGATCTAGCACATAGGCAAAGTTTGCAGTCTTTTGTCACAGACTCCTAAACTTATTCCAGAGAAGTTGCAACAATTTAAACTTCCAGTAGTGATCTATTTGGTAAATTTAGCTGGAAACAAATTGTCATAAAAAATGTTCCAACACATTGTTAACCAAGGGAAAACATTCCCAGAACATGTTGAACATACCACACTGAAGAGGGAGAAGGATGAAGGGACCTTGAAAAAGTCATGTTACTGGTTTTTCACCCTGAGTTGGCTTGAGCCGTTATGTGACACAAACTGGGAATAGCCAGAGTAACCAGGTACAGTTGTACTGAAGGTACTGCCCAGGGACACCCATCTAGGGAACTGGTGGGTGCTGAAATGCAGCCAGCACACCACTCACCAAGCCAGACACCCAGGCACAGGATGGTACCCACCGGGACGTTTGGGCATCTTCTCCTAATTTCACAAAGATGCCATATAGACTAGCAGTAGCCCTTGGAGATGGAGGAGAAGGGAGGATTAGGGAGCAAACAGAGGGAAAGGGCTGTGGAAAGACCAAAGCCCATATTCAGGCTGATTCCTGAGTTTAGGGAAAAGACATGTGTGCCCCTACACAGCCTGAAAGAGCTGTCAGCACCCAAGCACCATAAGGTAGGAGTTGCGCCTTCACCCCTGTCTGCACCCTCAAAAGCAGATGCCAGGCTGGTGATTGGTCAGTCCTGTCTCAGAGAGGCCCTTGGTCAGTGCCAGGAATTGGGAGGATAGTGGGGCACAGGGTCTCAGCCCTGAACAACCCCTGATTCATACAAAGAGGGAGACTGGGTATCAGCCTAGTGGGCACTGAGCCCCTGTCACCTGGGTTAACATACAGGAGGCTTAACAAAGTCCAGTGCCATCTGGGAGAGTATCTCAGCCCCTGTGGAGGAGTGAGGCCCTTGCAGGAAACTGCTCACTTGCCTTTGCCGCGGAGAAGCTCAGATGTTTTCTTCAGTCTCTCTAAGTCATCATCCAGACCATCTGTAAACACTAAAAGGACCTGTTGTTTGGTGGGAATGGGTGTGGGGGAGGGTGGAAGAAGTGGGGAGGAAGAAAAGAGAGAGAGAGGGTGATGGGAAAGGAGGAAGAGGGGGAGGGTAGAGGGAAAGGGGTGGAGAAGATGGATGCTATAAATTGCACATTTCTTTAAAATGAAAGAATAAGGTTAGTTTTTCTGGTTGTATCCAGCCTTTTACCCTTTTATCCATCATTTTTACTTCAACTTCCCCCAGCTCTCTCTACAAAAAAAAAAAAAGAGAGAGAGAGAGAACCAGCATAACATGTTCACTTAAAAATACCTTCTAACAGTTGTCCTACAATATGCATCTTTATCAACATAAAAAATGAATTATACTAGTCAGGAAATAAATTCATAGGATGCATGGCTGAAGGAAAAAAAATTAATGTAACTTTTAAAGCTTGGAGATTTCATTTCTTAATAAATGTCACATGAAATCTTGCAATCTCTGAGGGCTTTTGTGGGTGTAAAGTTTTGAGGCATTAAGAAGAGAAGAGGCAGGTTGCACTAGAGAGCCATCAGCTATCATTAAAGACAGTTCAATGCTCACTGGAAAAGTAATGGGCCCTACTCTACGTGGCGATCAGTGACCATAAGGAGCTAGGGAGTCTCAAAATATCTTCCAGTGGTCTTTGAGATAGATTATTCCATGGAAGAATTTAGATCACTAACCTGTGGACAACTTGAGGGAAGGGACTTTATCCTTTCATCCCTATTGGCATTATTCAACATAGAGTGTCTAGAGCTTTGTTTGTTCACTAATCAGAGTACATTTCTGGTTGGTCTTTACTGGGTAAGACTATGGTTTTCCTTCATGTAGGATTTCCAAAGATTAGTTGGCCTCAGTTACAAAAACCTTATCCCCACCTCCCCTGACCCTGACCCTGCCTGATGGCTCCATAACATGCATTCTCACCATTAATTACCTTCACTTTAGCAGAAGAGGAGTGGATAGAATTATTTCCCAAGGACAGCAAAAAACCCACATCCATATGGTTGCTCTTGGAAGCCTGATGAACCAAGAACTTCTGAATGATTTCGTTACTATATTTGTGAAAGTCTGAATCATAGATAAGCTGGCCATTTGAGTCAGGAACCAGGTAGCGAAACATTGTGTGGATCTGACCAGGAACGCTACAGCTGATGTTAGAAAGCAAGGCCAACCGTTGCATCAGCTTTGGCAGTAACTCTTGAAGCTTCTCCTGATTTTGCCTTGTAGGAGTGGAGATATCAATTCCTACAGACAAATCTATGCTGCATACTTTGAAAGTGGAGGGAAAAAAAAAATCAAGTTAGTCATCTATAGGTGCATGACCAAGCCCAGAAGATATCAGCCAAGACTACCCTAAAAAAAGAATCCCAGACTACCCACAGAAGTATAAGGCTATTGTTTAATTTAAGGGATAGTTTGTCACACAGCAAAAGCTAACTGATAATATATATGCTGTTTTACATTTATATACCTCTGCAAATCCTATTCCCTCTATCTGGTGTCCTTTTCTCTCAATCCCAGTCTTGTTAACTCATAAATATCTTTCAAGCAGTGGTTTAAGTAACCTTTCAAATAACAGTTTGAAAGCTTTTTTTGACTCATGTCCTTAGCTCTTCATGTTGAGATATCAAATTCCCTTGATTTACTTAACTTGACCTTCTCTACCACTAAACAAGGATTCCTTGTTAGTAGGATTATGTCATCTTACTTTCCCAGTGCCTAATACAGATAGATGCTCATTAAATGTTTGACAAATGAATGAAGAAGGGAATGTAAATGACCATTGAATCTCCTTCAGCACAAGCTACACTTCTTCCTTCTCCTCCGGAAGTCTTCTTCCTCATTCACCACCCATGCATAACCCTCGTTTCAAAGGAGCATATTACAAAAGATCAGAACTGGCAATCACTCCCAATTTTCTCTTACTTCTATCTGAAAACTTTTAAGCCCCCCTTGGAAGAGTATAACTAGAATTTGAAGGTCCATTAATCTTTTGAGGGGGGAACTCAAGAGTTGGAAAATTTTAGCTTGGTAATAGTTAATAAGCTCAGTAGTTAATGCATGTAAAAAGCTATTGTTTCAGAACTGAGGGCACCGCCCACCCTGACTCCAGGAGACCACGAGAAAGTCAACCTTTGTGCTCCAGAAGAGACCATAAGCACTAAAGATAGTATCTGAGTCATTGTGTCCCAGGGAGAAACATCCCACAGCCCAGGACACATGACCCAGATAGAAAATCACTGGTCAATGGATGAATGAAAGGATGTTAGGAAAATTGCCAGACTGCATCTTTTATCTGATTAACCTCTTTCCTGAATTCCGAATCCCTTATCTACACTTTTTTCCCCCTTGAATTCCAAATTCCTTATCTATGCTTTTTCCTCCTTATAAGAATACTGGCTTAAAAGGAAATGTAAGACAGTCTGTTAGGGTGTATAACCCACTGTCTTCTCAGATCGCCAGCCATCTGAATAAAGTACCTGTAAAGATTCAATTCCTGTCTCTGCTTGTTAGTTCTGCTAGTGACGGGTTGCACAAACACCGACTTCTCCGGTTCCACTTTCAGTCTATCCCCACCCAGTCACAGGTATATAAAATCATCCACAAAACTCTGTTGAAGAGGTAAGAGCTGATGATCACAGATGCACCCAGATTAGAATCTGAATGAATGTCAATATGTAACTTATTGGCCATTAAAGGGTTGCTATTACAAATTACTTCTGGACAACAGACATAACTTGGCGCTGTCCAGGGCAAGCCAGGACATGTGGACATCTTCTCTTTAGACTAGCACACATTGGAGTATTTGGCTCAGAAGCAATAAAAACAAAACTGCACATGGGTGGGGGGAAATTTTAGGAAAATAAATACTGGACCCTTCACCAGTGAAAAGGGTTATAAACAGTGGCTTAAAGTTTCTCAGGTACCTGAGAAAAAAGGGTGAGCCATGAGTTTTCCATTTTATATTCCAGGCTGGTTAGCCAAATATGTTTCTGGAGTTGCCAAAATAGGAAATGACTTCCTCCCTTCCTTTTATATATAAAACATCTTGGTTTTGTTTTAATTGTTAAATATCTAATTGAAATTCACCAAAAGGAATTTCTGCAGATGAAAACCCCATTTTTATATCGGATCTGTTTTCAGAAAAAAAAAAATTTCCTTTTTGCAATATGGTATATTATTCCAACATTTCTGATTTACATTTTCTGCAGGGACATTTTCAGCTAGCTTTATTCTGTAATGCAAGAAGCATTTTCTTTCCCTGTTAATGGAGTGGGTTTCAACCTTGCCAGATAACCTCTAAGATCTTTATAATTCAGCTTCATGACCCTGGAATTCTAGAATTAATTAGATTTCAGCTATTATTAAAGTATCCAGCTAACTTTATCAAAAAAGTTGAAAGACAAAGCTGAAGATAAATAAAAATCCTAATTGACTGCATGATGCACAATGAACTGAAAAGAGAAGCTGGAATACTATATTTATTTTCCTCTCCTGGATAATACCCAGATGCATATGAAAACAAAAATAGAACTTTAATTTCTGAAGAACCTGAACTGCTTAATGCAGAATAGCACATAAACTATGCCTACTTAAAACATGTTACACATACACTCTTTTCAAATGATTTCTGAGTTCACAAAGGGCTCTGCAAAGTAGTCACATTCTTTAGACATTGTAAACAAAAATATTAATTTAATACCTTATAAAACTGGCTTTAGCTTTTGACACCAACTGCTGGGAAGTCCAACCCTGCCTCCATTATTTCCCATCTGTGCTTCTTAGCCTCTCTTACTTTTCTCATGATACTGGAAACTGGGTATCATAATAATAGCATCTGCTTCACATGGAGTTGAGGTAGGAATATTGGACTTACAGGTTCCGTTATATACTCTTACCTATGATTCCATACTAGACTGTACTTCACTATAACATACTATACATTACTATATCATATTACACCATTCAATGACATTCCATGCTATTCTATACTATACTACTATCATGAGCCTCATAATGACATTTCAGTCAATGACAGATCATTTACATCTGTGGTCCCAGAAGATTATTATGGAGTCAAAAATTCCTCTTGCCTAGTGATGTTGTAGCCATGATAAGGTCATAGTGCAATGTATGACTGTCAGTCTGTGGATAGTAATGTGATCAATAGAAATGCCTGGGGGCATTCTCCTGGGCCCCAGTGAGCATTCCACAGACATCTCTTTCTAAACCCATGTCACAACCAGACCAACATTTTTGTTCTTAATTCATTGCAGGAATCCGTTCAGAGATAATCAGTAGGAAACTTTGAAAAAAAAAAGTATATTACAGGCCCTGAGGTATACAGGCACACGGTGGGGGGGGGGGGTGGTGACACACAGCAAGATTACAGAGAGAGAGAAAGGGAGAGGGAGGGAGGGAAAGAGGAAGTGGGGGGAGAGGTAAACAGAGGGAGTGGGGGAGAGAGTGCAGAGGCCTGGAGTTCTGCTTTTTTGGGGGTCAAGCATAAGGGAGGAGGGGCTGTTCTGCACTTCACTCATTGGTTAATTTGAAGCATAAGAGGGTGAATTTAAAGCACAAGGGAAAAAAAGAAAAACAAGTGATGCCAATGGTCAATTATCAAAATCAACCATGAGACAAACACTGTGTTTATTCCAGACTTCTTTGAAGTAGATGTCCTTTTGAAATGGATGCCTTGGCAATGGAAGCTTAAATCAGGCACCTCGTTTACAAAAAGAAAAGCCCACAGTCAGGGCTTATATTACAATTACTCACTTGTTTGTGGTGATACTGGTGTAAACAAACATACGGTGCTACCAGTCCTATAAAAGTATAGTACCTACAATTACGTAGTGGGGTATACCACCTAGGTTTGTGTTAAGAGTACTCTATGATATCCACAGAATAACAAAATCACCTAAGGAAGTATTTCTCAGAAGGTACCCTCGTGGTACAAATTGACTGTTACAGAATAGTCATGAGGATGTGAAGTACAGCATAGGAAATGATATTTTAATAAGTATGGATTGTGTCAGATGGGTATGAGATTTATCAGGTTGCTCATTTAGTAAGTTATACAAATGTCTAATCACCAGGGTGTACACCTGAAACTAACATAATGTATGTCAACTGTCATTGAAAAAAAATTTTAAGTTTTTTAAAAAAGAGTATCCTCATAGTTAAGTGACACATGACTGTATATCATACCATGTAATACTCTTCTATATCATACTATGTTTCATTATGCCGGACTATACTAGCCTCATAGTTAAAGTGGGATTTTAGAAACAGTAGGATCAGCAGCTTCTTAGTAACAGAATCCTACCCAGAACTACTGAATCATAATCTGCATTTTAACAAGATTTCCAGGTGAGTCAAATGTGTGTTGATGTTTGAGAGGCCCTGTTACACTCTGCTCTACTGCACATACCAAAAAGCAATATAGAATAGTATTTAGTACACAAACTCTAGAATTAGACTTACTCAAGTTCAAATCTCAGCTTTGTTATTTACTTGGGCCAAATAACGTGGCTTTCCTGTGCCTTGGTTTCCTCATCTGTAAAACAGTATCTATTCAATAGGGTTATGTGAAGATTTAATGTCTAATACATGGAAGCCCTTGGAACAGCTCCTGGCACAGAAATAAGGCACCATCTAAAGCTTAGCTATCCTGATTATAATGTGGTTGTGCTGGGGAATCTCACTTCCTGTGGGAAGAAAGTAAAGTCATCCATGAAGACATTTTCTGGGTCAATCACTCACTGAAAGGCAAGTCTTGAGAAAAGATCAGAAGAACAGACCCAGACTGTTGGGAAGAGGAACCTTTGTCTCTGGACCTTGCTGTTTTGGATAGAAGCTTGAGGAGAAAAAAAATGGAATTGAGGATGACCTCAGCCATATGGAAGCAGATTAGTAACAAAGTAGAGAGTCCCCTGCACAGAGTCCCATCGAAAAGTGTGTGTTCTATTTCACATGAACCACTGTCTAATTGATATTACTATTCTCTGTTTCTATTTCTCTTTTGATATGACCCAATCTTCAGTAAGCTGTTTACACATTCCAGTCTGGTTTCATCTGTCTACCAGGAATAATGGGAAGACTTCTGAGGACTTTATAGAGACAGAGTTCTGAGAAAGTTCAGGCCTCTGGAGACCAGAGCCATGATAGCCAGGGAAAGATTTAAAGAATCCCCAGGGGAAAGCAAGTAATAACAGGAGTAGGAGTTCAGTCCAGTTGTCCTCCCCACAGGGTGATCTTCCCTCCCTCTCCCAGCTACAAGGATCAGTTTTCTTAGGAGAGCTAACAGAATTCCAGACACTTATGATGGGCTTGTGGATCAAATAACAAACCTTCTGTCACTGACCTTGAGGAATGCAGAGCTTAGAAAGAATTTCCTTCTCCAGATTCTGCAGGGATTCAAAACTGTCTTGATAGTACACTTTGTGAGGGTCATTAGTAATCTGCAAGAGCTGAGACTCTTTGGCATCTCCAACCCCAATGGCAAAAATAATTATGTTTCTCTCCCTGAGGGCCTTGGCTGGTATAGCTACATTGTCCTGGGCCACCCCATCGGTGATCACAATCAAATACTGATGAACACTGGGTCTCCCTCCTTTTGAACTGTCAAAAAAAGGCAGAGTGAAATTCAGGGCTTTCCCTGTGCGGGTGCCTTCATTCATCTGCTGAACTTTGGAGATGGCTTTGAGAATTTCCTCCTTGAAGAAGGATTGGTTGAGTCTGAATTCTTCCTGGGAGTTTGAGCTGAACTGCAAGAGACCAATCCGAATTTCATCAGCACCAATATTAGATCGATTCACCATCCTCTTCATGAACTCCTTCATCTTTTCAAAGTCTTTTGAGGAGATGGATTCTGAACCATCTATCAGAAAGATAATGTCAGCTTTCTTCCTCTTACAGGCTGGTGGGGGTGGGGGAAGAAAAGAAAAACAGAACATTCACTCAGAGCCTGAAATTAATTATAAGTCTTCAGAGACTGCCTGAGGTGGCGTATGTACAACATGAAAATATTTTTTGAAGGGGTTGGAAGGAGAAGTCAATGAAATAAATTTTCTATGACCCAGCATAAACCAGTCTCAAAATAGACACAGCTGTATAATAAAGATATAAAATGTGACCAGTTTGGTTCGTTCTAGATCATGGTCACTCTGTGTCCAACACTCATTTTTGTACTAGGGAATCCACTTTTCAAAAATGAAGCCTATTCACATAGATTAGACATATATATTTGGAGAGAGGGAGGGAGGGAGGAAGGGAGGGAGGGAGAGGAGAGGGAGAGAGAGAGAGGGAGAGAGTAAGAGATTGAAGAAAAATTCTTACTCTCTGAGGAGCAGATGTCTGTTACCACTTCTTGTTGGATGACCTTCAATGAATCAAACTCCTGCACAAAAAATATCTTGTCTTCAGCTATCTCCTTAAGCTCAGCAGTTTTAGCATCTCTGACCCCAATAGCATAAATGATAACTCTGTTTTCCCTCAACATCTCCGCAGCCTGAGCCACAGGGTCCGCAGATTGACCGTCGGTGATGACTATGAGATACCAAGGCACGTTGCTCCGAGCAGTGTTTCCAAAGATCTGAGCCATGTATCTCAAGGCCTGACCTGTCATGGTGCCACCTCCACTCTGCTGGATGCCATCGATGGCTACCTTCAGTCTTGTCACATTGGGATACTGGCTGAGAATAAACTGACTATTAATTCCATCTGAGTATTGCACAACTCCAAATCGTACTCTGTTGGGCCCAATTTGGAACATCTTTATCACTTCATTCATGAACACCTTCATTTCAAGAAAATCGTCTTGTTTGATGCTGCCAGACCCATCAATAAGGAAGTAAATATCTGCCTTCTCGACGTATGCACAGCCTAGGCAATGAGAAGAAGCAGCAACTCATTAGAAGGGAGGTGAGATGGTGTGTGATCCCAATAAAATGGAGCCCCAGCTGCCTACAGCAATAACCTGCTCAGTAACTCAGCCTGGATTGGCTGCCTCCCCTTCCTCTCTCTCATCTCCACTCCCCACCAGTGTGCCCTGGAGCCGCCTCCCAGATACACCACTTGCAACTAGAACCTTGTGTCAGAGTCTGTTTCTGGTGAACCCCACTTGAGACATGAAGCATTATTTGACATTTCTCAAATGGGGAAGTTGAGAACAGCTAAAAGTAAACTATCAGATTATATCTGAAGGTGTGAATTATCTCAGTATCCAATGGTCCTGCTTCCCAAGCAAGTCACACTTTTTAAACATATGGGTGCTTTCTGAAATTTAATTTAATTTTAATTTAAATGAATTTAAAACTTCCTGTTTTAGACCCTGTCTCCACTACTTACTAGCAGGTTTGCCCCTTTGCATCTCAATTTCCCAATCTGTCAAACAAGAATCTTAACACCTTCTCAGTGAGTTTATTGTGAGGATTAAATAAGATTATGGAAACAGAAGAGCTGAGTATTAAAAATTCATGGTTAAAATCAGCCAGTGTTTTATTTTTGTCACCTAGCAGATTCCTCCTAAAGAATAAGACACAACTTTCATTTCACACCTTTCAGGAAGGGCAACCTAGCCTTGGGTTATTAATGTCTGGATTCTTTTGACCCAGGGAAGAACCAAGAGCCTTTTAATGGTTCCTGGTCAAAAGGGACTGGTCTGAGAAGGGAATTGCCTTCATTTACGAGGACCTGGTTCCAGCCAATATGTGAGACATAATGTAATAAAAAAAAGTATTTTGTGTTTATCTGAATGAATTTCAAATTTAGCTGGGCACCCCTACCCTAGAGGAGCAGGCACTGTAAGAGTGAGGCTTAGGAGGGAATAGAGAAGAGTAATCTGCCACCATGGTGTTCGCCAAATGCTTGGAGAATGAAGGGACAATTGTGAAAAAAGAAGGTAGAAACTCGGACCTGGAATCCAGCACCCATTGGTGACAGGTAGATAGCTAGACCAAGTCTGAGAAGAGGGCCACTGTAGCCCAGGGCCTTTACACTGTCTGGAGGAGCCAAGAGACCTGTATACTGCCTGGCACTACACATTCTTGCAAAACTCTGCAGATGAAGATTTGGGGATGATGGGGAGCAGGGATAAAAGTATTTCTTACAGTCTGGCTGCTGCTAAACATCCACATCTGTTACATACACAAAGCATGTAGCTGAGTGGCTGACAACATAGCAGATTAAAATAAATAGTAGATATTATGAACATTACGATCATCCAAGACAGACTACTTACCTCTAAGCTATCCCCAACCCCTACTCCTCTATACTTCGGACTAATTTTCCTGATTTCAGGTTTCTTTTTAGCTGCTATGCAGTCTGGGGAAAAAATCAACTCTCAAGTTTTTATACTGTGTGTGGGTTAGAAGGAGAGAAAAAGAGCCTTCTCTCCTACAGAACAGAGGCAAGGGGTGCACAAGGAAATAAAATTCATATTTAACTATTATATTTCTCATCCCCAGGACAGAGAAAGGGACCAAAGAAAAAGATGGGAATTTGTTTATTTTAAGTTTTTGGACATCAGCAGAGGCAATAAAAAGAAATTACATGATTATTTAGTGATTTTTCAAAAAAAGTAAAGATTTAGTCACTTTCCCCTGAAGATATAATCACAACCTTGGATTTTTAAGTTAATTACCTACATTTCAAGTTGTCTTTTTTCTATAATTCTGATTTGAATCTAATAAATACTAGCATGGGTGGACAAAAATAGGCAAGCAGACAGACAGACACAAAGATCATTGTAACAGCCAGTAAGTGGCAAATTTTGGACTTAAAATTCAGGCAGTTTGACACTAAGGTGCACATACTTTACTGCTGTATTTTTTTTCTGGTGTGTATTTTTTATAACTGCATATACAGTAGGAGGTTTCCTAACCAACCTCCTCCTAAGTGGCTCCCCAGATAATTGACATCCTCCTTTTCCTCTGCAATACTCCCACAATACATTGAGTGCCCTCCCCAGGAGGCTCCCCAGTTGAACACTACTTAGTTCTGCTTTGCTCAGTGGACGAATATTCCTACCAAGAGCAACGTGTATTTGTCCTCAGCCTGTTTATGGCAGTTTTGTTATTATAATTACACAGCAAATCAAATATTGTGCAAATCAGCAAGATATGAGTATGAATAAAAGAGGTTTGTTTCATCTATGAAAACCAGGTTAACTGCTTAGAAAAGCCAATAAAGGCAAGTTGCTATCAAAAAATTGTTGTACTAGAGAGCATTATAAAAGATTGAAGTTTTGAGATCAGAAAAATTAATAAGGATTTCTGTACTCAGATTGTTTCAAAAGTGCCTGAGTTATCTTCTCATTTAAAAAAAAAACTAGAAACTATAGAAAATACACTATTGGGTGATTGATGAAGAAAATACACAAAATTCCAATCAGCAGGGTTCATATTCAAAGAAGGATTGGCCCTACATGAAAGACTGAAAAAATGATGTTCACTTATTTTTTAAGTTAAAATGTTTAAATTTCAAGAATGTTTGTATCTTTTTAGAAATGATTTCCTACTTTATATGACTTAAGACTTGGTCAAGCCATATTCAGATCCTGAGGGCTTCTACTATAAATATACATATATTTTCATCTAATTATAATATGTAAATATACATATATATTCATCTAGTTGTTAAAATGGATGAGGGGTAATATAGAAAGAGGGAGTAATGTTTACTAATTACCTCACATTCTTCTGCACTGCTTAGAATCAAAACAAAATAATTTTAATTTTATAAGTTATGTGTTTCAGTTTATTAATAAATTGACTCCAAAATCTTTTTTGGATGAGGCAGAGGAAGTTAATGGATGTATGGGAGAAAGCAGAGTAAAGTTTAAAAAAAAAAGAAGAAGATGATGATGATCAAATTTGGGAAAGGTCCTCCTACCTTCTTGTAGAGCACTGCCATCCTCAGGAATGGAAAGTCTTTTTCCCACAATCTCAGGGCAGAGCTGGTTCTTAATCTGGCTTCCCACAATGGAGAGTTGCAAAAAAGATTCCAGAGGGATGACATGCTTCCAAGGAGGATATGATGCTATCTTCTCCAGCTCCGCATTCTCTGAGGCAAGGCGGGTGCCCACTGCATAGATGGTCACTCCTGTCCTGCGGAGGAGAGAAGCTGATCTGGACACACTGTCTTGAGAGAAGCCTTCTGTGATGACCACGGCTATCTGCCGCACACCTTGGTTGGCTCGGCTACCCTTCTGCTGAATAAAGACCTCAGTCCTTAGGAAATCCAAAGCAGCACCAGTTTTGGTCCTTCCTCTTTTTCCCTGGTAGGTTAATTTGTCCAAATGCTCCAAGATTTTGGCTGCAGTCTGAAATGTATCCAGTGAAAACTCAAGTTGCGGTTCCTCACTGTAAAAAACCAAGCCGATTCTCACAACATCAGGATGAATCCTTAGAGAGCTGATGGTGGTCTTTAGGAAACTGACAACTAGTTGGAAATTCAGTTGCCTAACCCTGCTAAATTCCTCAATGAGGAATACTAGGTCAGCAGGGATAGCATTTGGACAGGCTGCAAACAAACAAAAACAAGAGGAAGGGCTCTATTTTAGCATGAGAACAGAATAATAAGACAGCATTCATTTTGTATAGAAAAGTTATACTATATTTTTATATAGCATAATAATTATATATATTTTTATTTTTATATACTGTAATATTTAGTATTACAAATTATAATATTGTTATACTAAGTTATATTAATACATTTTAGAACTTAGTGGAAGCCTTTATGACCATCATTTAGCATGATGGTCAAAGATCATCACAAGGTTCATACCTATCCCCAAATTTTTCACATGAAAGTGTATGCACATCACCTGCAAAATATGTAAATTTATGTATATCTGTTACAGGGTGAAAGAAACCCAAAATTTTGGGGAATGGGACTCAGTGGGGCACAGCCATTTTCCTAAGAGATACCTAGTTTCTTAATATGTAAATAGCTATGGCCATTCTGTGCTCCAAGGAGATGGGAGGGGCTTTGACCATAGAATGGTGATGAAAAGCTGATGGGGCCTGTGCAAAATTCTACAAGTGGCCACAACTGGTCACCACACCCACTAGGCTTTAGTCAGGGATTTAAAAATAAGGTGGCAGCCATTAAGCAGGAGAGAGCCATGTGGTTTGAAAGAGAGCAGAAGCACCCCACCAGCTGGTCATGAGGTCAGGTGTGTATGAAGGTGCCACCTGGCTCTGGATTTAGAGCTGAAAAATACCACGACACAGGCAAAACCTCCCCAACCAGACCTGAATGCATGGAAGCTGCTGGTAAAGCTGAACTGTGTCTGGGAACTACAAAGCCACAGACTTCTATTTTCCTAGAGGGAAACGGTACCTCTGACTTTCCTGTTCTGAAACCAGCCTGGTTGGGCAGGCAGAGGCAGAACTATGTGTTTTGGGGTGTTTTAAAAGAAGTGAGACTTAACAGCAGAAATCCACCATTAATCTAAATCCGTATAACCTTTAAATAAACAAATCCTTTCCTTTCCACCAAACTCTAGTGTTGGAAGTTATGCTTTCTGGCAGCAGGCAATCGAGCCCCTCACAACTGAACAGCCCCTGGATTCTGTTTCAACCTGGGAAGCCTGTGGGTTCTGTTTCATACCCACAAGAAAGTGCTCTACAATCATTTTTCAACTCATTGAAGTCCATTAGAAGTATCTGAGTCTTGCTTGGCTAGTTTTTTCTTTATTTTTCTAGTTTTAAGAAACTCGGGATCAAATTCTCTTTTATAGGCCGAAACCCAGATTTAATAGCTTTTCTTCTGCCCTGATAAAAGATGGAAATAGTAAGTTGTGACTTTTAACTTGCGTGCCTTTTTCTTTAAGTTCCATGTTATTTCAACAGAGACAACATGAAATATTGCAAGTTCCTATAGAAAAATCTTTGTCCAAATATTGGGCTTACTGGTTGTTTTATTTTGCTATGAAATAATCTTCCCTTTATCCTGCCTTAAATGGGGTATTGGAGTTATGACTGCATTAAACTCCCTTCTAAGAGGAGTCTAAACACCTCTCTCAAAATTTAAAGCAGTCCCCACTGTGGTGAGAAAAATAAACCCATTCTGTCTGTATACCAGAAAAGGTCCAAACCTGCTTTGACGTAGGAAAAAATACAAATCTCCCTAGCAGAGAGCCAAAACCACATTCACAGGAGGCTGAAATCAGTGTGTATCAGTGTGTAGACAACTAAATATTGTTAAACAAAGTTTGGAGAAGAGACTATAGGAGCAATAGAATAATCTTTTGACTTATTTTTGGTTTTTTGATATCTTAAAATGTCCCCCTTGGTCCTTTTTTTATAAAGAACAAAAAATCAATCCTAGATTTTTTAAAAAGGATTTTGCCCTGATTTTGCCAAGTCTAAAACACCTTTTCTAGAAACCCCAAGTATCTGTTACTTCTTCCTCCCTTCATCTGCTCATACAAGTGCTATTATTCTCCTTTCAAGTTGTCATCACAATTAATCCCCTTTCCTCCCTATCAGAGCCACCATTGGCTAGACCTAAGCATCCTCCCTACACAGAACGATGACAGCTCAGCTTTAAAGTCTTTCTGTGTCAGAAGTGTCATGTGGAATCCAGCCTGCACACTGAAGGTTTCCTTAAAGACAATTTTGATCATGTCATTTTTCTTGCTTAAAAGCCTGCTGTCACTTCCCAGTGCATTTGGAACCCCATAATCAGGGTTCATACTACCTAATCAAAGTTCATTCCCAACTACTCCTAAATCCCCCCCCCATCCTAGTTGGCTCTTTTTTTTTTTTAACCTACCTCCATATTCATCCAGCCTATTCCCACTACCACACCCTTACTTATGCTCTTCCCTGTAACAAGAGTACACTCCCTCCCTTTTCCCTATCTATTAAAATCACACCCATTGAACTTCTGGCCAAGATGGAGGCTTAGACTGACACTCTCTGTCTCCCTCCACAACTAAGAAGGAATACAACGGCTGCAAAACCAGAAATAACAAGAAGTTCCATAAAATAAAGCTACATGGAAGTCCAATGTATGAAGTTATAAACAAGTGGGGCTCATCGGGATGGGTAGGAGGGGTGAAGCCGGGGTAGAGAGATCAAGCTGTGCTGCCCGAGGCAGCTGCAGTGATGGGCAGTGGGACTGAGGTAGGCACAGACACCCGTATTTAAGGGGAGGTGAGAAGCGCCAGGGGAACACCACCGGCTGCAGTCCAGATCCGTCAACTCATGATTCCAATGCCAGGGAAGCAGACCCCCATTGCCTCGGACTCTGAGGCCCAGAGGGCGTGGGAATGGAGGAGGAAGCTCCCAGTGTCTCAGCAGAGAGCAAACAGCAGGAATCCATCTTGGAACCCCGTTCCCACACAAAGTGCCACAGCGTGGTGAGAAGGGTCGCCCAGTAGTGACGCATGCACAGGGCTCTGCCCCCAATAGCATAGAAGGTGTGACAGACCTGCCCAAGAAAGAAAGATAAACAAAAATGGTCAGGATGGCAGGAATCATGATTGAAATACCAATTATGCAGCTGACCAAAAAGCAAATACGTGAATTAACTGATGAACAAATAGATAATCTTTCTCAGGCTCAGTTCAGAGCTATAGTCATAGGGCAGCTTACAGATTTAACAAAAGATGTTGAATAAGACAGGGAAGGAATGAAGGCTAGTCCTGCTGAAAGGAACAAAACCACATATGAGACAAGTGGTGAGGAAAGGAAAACCAGGGATCAAATCAACAAATCGGAACATAGGGAAGGAACAGTCAACCAGTGCAGAAAGAGGAAACAAAAAGTGAGGAATATGAGGAGACGCTCAGAAACCTCTGGGACAGCTATAAGCGAACAAACATTCGAATTATAGGGTTGTTAGAAGGTGAAGAAGAAGAACTAGAAATGGAAAAATTATATGAAAAAATAATGAAGCAGAACTCCCCTAACTTGGGGAAGGAAATAGACTTACAGGTCCAGGAAGCACAGAGAGTTCCAAAAAAACTGGACCCAGGGAGAACCACACCAAGACACATTATAATCAAAACGTCAAAAATTAGAGATAAAGAGAAAATCTTAAAAGCAGCAAGAGAGAAGGAAAGAATTATGTACAAAGGGGTCCCAATTAGACTCAAAGGAGACTCTCAAAGGAGACTCTGCAGGCAAGAAGGGACTGGCAAGAAATATTCAAAGGAATGAAAAGCAAAAACTTACAGCCACAATTACTCTATCCAGAGAAGATGTCATTCAGAATAGAAGGGCAGAGAAAGTGCTTCCAGGACAAAGTAAAACTGAAGGAGTTCATCAGATCCAAACTACTGTTATATGAGATGTTAAAGGGACTTGTTTAGGAGAAAGAGGATCAAAACTATGAACATTAAAATGAAAACTGTATCACAACAACCAACAACAGAAGCTAGGGAATCAAAACAAAGGCAAATTAAGTAGGCAATGAGAATGGGAAAAGAACTATAGGTATGGGGAACATTATGGGGTGAGGTCAGCAGGGAGGGGGAAGTAGGAAAGGGAGAGAGATGGTACAGGAATTAAGAATACAGGAAGATGTTGAGAAGAACTATATGCACAACCAATGGGCATGGACTAAGGGTGGGGCATAACTGAAGCAGGGGGTCATCGGTGGAGGGGAGCAGAGGGAAAAGAAATTGGGACAACTGTAACAGCATAATCAATAAAACATATTTTTTTTTAAATCACACCATCATTGAGGGACCAACACAATTCCTCCCAGGTTCTTCACTATGCCCTCCCTTTGTTCTATTTCTACTTAATATAGTGTCCATAAGGTGTTTCTTAGTTCCTTATTATCACTACTTGGATTTCCTCTTCTGTCTCACATACGTTTGCCTTTCCCATCTATAAAATTACAATGACCCTCAAGCTCTAAAAGTTGAGAGGTCTGGGCAGGGCTCTGATAGTTCAGAAAAAGTAAGGCTTAATTGCTTCTAGTTTTGAGAATCAATCAGAAGCCGCACAGAGCTTTGAGATGTGGGGGTGCTCCACCAGGAAGGTGAAAAGAACTGAAGGATGAGGTTTTGACTGTGGGCATTCCAGGATGATGGTATAGTTTATTCAGGGCAGAGACTGAGGTGGGAAGTTATAATACATATACAGCAAATGATGGGTAGTTCAGCTTGGCTAGTGGTTAGAATGTATGAAAGAACTTAGAAGGAGATAATGCTCAGTGGTTCTCAACCAACAGTGGTACTCATTCCCAGGGAACATTTGGAAATATATAGGGGTGTTTTGGATTGTCATAAGATTCAGGAATTCTACTGGCAGAGATGAGGCCTGTTAAACCTCTAGCAATGCAAAGGACAATCCTGCACTGCAAATTGTTTCACCCAAAATGCTAACAGCATCTCCTTTGAGCATTTTGAATGCCAACCAAAGGAAGGACTTCATTTAATCTCTGGGGAGAAGCCTAAATGCTCTTTCTGGAAAAGACATATGGTAACATGTATTATTGTTCAGAAATACTCCCTATACCTCACTTTCATGGTAGAAATATACTTTCTTGCTCCATTGATGATGACATGGCCATATGAATTGCTTTGGTCAATGGAATATTAGCAAATGAAGAAGCAAAGATCTGAAAAGTGCTTATGTAATTGGGTTTTCTCTCCTTAACCTCTACAATTGTCATGGGAAGAATATACCTAGACTAGCCTAATGATCCCAGGAGGATGATAAGAGAAAGCTATGGAACATAGCCAAATAGAGATCAGCCAATCCTCAGCCAAATCCAAAATCTGTGAATAAGCCCAGGCAAGATTAGCAGAGCCATTTAGTTGAATCCAAAGAGGATCAGCTGACCCCCAGCATATCTGTGAAAATGAATAATTCTTTTTTATCACTGCCTTTTTGGATGACTTGTTACGCAGCAGCATTGTGACTATAGCTAATTAATACAAGGTTTGTGCCTGAAGCACTTCCATGCCCCTCCCTCTTCCCCATCCACCAGTGCCAGTGTCCCAGTACTGAGGAATCCAGAATGTGCCCCTTCTTTGCTCTTTTTCCAGACTTTCCTGATATGCTAACACTTCTCAGTGGCTCACATGCCTAGAGACCAAACCTTACCTACTGTCATCTCCTTCTCAGCCTCTGTCCTGAAGTCGGACTGCCCCATCCCTTGGATCACCGCACTCACATTTTGTATCACCTGTCTGACTCCATCTTGTCCTTGCATCTCATATATAAAGGGTGGGGTCCCCATCCCCTCCAGTTCTCTTCTGTCAAAGTCCTGTACACCGACAGACATGACTTTCACGCCTTTCTTCCTCAACATCTGTGAAGCATCCCAAACTTCATCCTCAGATTTTCCTGAAGTAATGACCACTGCATATTGGGGAACGCCTTGGAGAAACCGGCTTCCCGCTGCCTCCTGAAAGAAGGTCTGATGAAGGTATCGCAGAGCTTTGCCTGTCCTCCTGGAGCCACCCCGGAGCACAAAGTATTCACGGATGTGAGCAATCATCGCATCCTGGCTCTGGTAGGCATTGAGCAAAAATTCAGTGTGACTTTGACCACCATACTGAGCCAGCCCAATCTGGTACTTGTTCCTGCCAACATCTAGCATGCCAACTACTTTGGAGATAAAATTCTTCATCCACTGGAAATTGGTTTGTGATGTGTTCTGTGAAGTGTCGGCAAGAAAGACCACATCTGCATAGGCCTGAGGGAATTCTGGATCTGAAGAAAGAAAGAGGGAGGAAAAGACACATAGAAGAAAGTAAATCAAATCAAGATCTCATGGAAGTTGAATACAAGAGTAGTTTTGTGTGGTGGGCATAAGAGGGAGAACTGCTCCATTTACGTAACATTACACATACTGTACTTCCGCCTCCTCCACATGAGACTGTCACAAGGCTCTCTCCCTCTTATACCCCACTGCCTGTGTTGTTGGCTTCATGAGACTGATGTACCTTTCAATTATTATTCTTCCACCAAAGGAGGACACAAGGGAAGGTAACATATACTGAGCAGTTACTTGGTGCTAGAGATTTCCACATACTTTATCTGACTTAATTCTCATAAACCATCCTGCTAGGCAAGTATTATTATCTTCAGGGTGCAGATGAGAAAACTGAACTGAAGTTTAACTGCTTGTCCATGCTCAGAAAAATAGAAAGTAGCAAAGGCAGGATTTTTAAAAAAAAAACAAAAACATGTCTTCTGGACTTCAAAACCCATGCTATTTCCTCTTACCAACAAGGTGGGATGTTCTTTTCTATCCATGAGAACTTCATTCATCCTTTAATCACCAGCTCAGATGTTCCTTCATCTAAGAAGTCTCCCCAGGTACTCCCCAGGGATGGCAAACAGCTCCTTCTCCTACCTTCCACCGCACTCAGTGTACCCTGGCTCATATTGCAATTAGGCATCCTGGTTGGAATGCTGGGTTTGATACAGCTCCTTACCTTTTATTTCACCCTCCACTGCTGAGCACAGTGTCTGAAGAATGCCTCCTGAAATATCCTGCAGGATGTTGAAGTTTTCAGTGTTAAAGAGAAACTTCTCTAATGGCTCACTGGCTATTTTTTGCAACTCTTGGACATCCTGCACGTTGATGCCTACCACATACACAACAACACCATCTTCTTTCAACCTATTGGCCGCCTCCTGGACTTCATCATTTGACTCCCCATCAGTCACGAGGATAACTATCTGAGGAACCCCGTCCTTGGCCCGGCTGCCAGCAGCCTCGGTCAAGTAGTTGGTCCTGATAAACTCCAGGGCAGCCCCTGTGTTTGTGCCTCCAGTACGGTAGGGCAGATTCTGGATATGCTCCAAGAGAACACTCTTCTGAGGGTACTGGTTCAACTGAAAGGCTCGGTAGATGTCGTCATTATACTGAGCGAGTCCCACTCGGACCTGGTCCCTGCCAATGTCAAGCCCCAAGACGACAGAGTGAATAAAGTTCTTCACTTTCTGGAAGTTCTGGGGTCCAATGCTGGTTGAGCTGTCTACTAGAAAGACAATATCTGCCAGGACTGCTTCTCTGCAAGCTGCAACAGAGACAACAAAAGGAATAGAGTCTGTGAATCTTCACTCAAAATGCTTAGAACCAATGGAGCCAAATGGTATACAGGAAGGCACAGCAGTACCAGGCAACCTATACTTAGTGGTCCTCAGACAGCCCAAATGATGCTGCGCTCAGAAAAGTAACAGCATCCCTTGTGCCCTTCCTTCCTTCCACTCCATCATCTTCTGAGATTTCTGTCATGCCCTGCTGATACCTCCAACCTTGAAATCCACTTGGACAACTCCTTAACCCTCATTAAGAGAAAAACACTTCTGTAAATGTAGCTAGCATGCTAAGAAAGGAGCTATACTCTCTCCAGTGGAAATATACTTTACCTCTAGGAGTGTGCTGGCACCAACAGGTCAGAAAGCTGGAAAGTATCACAGGTTTTATGATACATCTCGTTATAGCTCTCGCACTTAGTTGCCCTGTGACCTATTTATTACTCATCTCTATGGGACTCAATTCTCTCTCTGCAGCACTGAAATCTTTATACCAGCTCTCACAATTTCATAGGATTGTTTTGAGGATAAAATAAGATGATCTACTGTAGCAGACCATATCACTGTTCTGCCTAGGTCCTTCTGGATTTGTTTTTACTATTTCTATACATTGCTCTTCAGAGGACTCCTCTTTGGGTACCTGAGCTGCTTTGCCTACAATATATGAAAGCCTGGCTCCTTACCTTGGGTCAGGACAATCCTGAGTTCTCTAGTAGGGTCAAGCCAAAACTACCCTCTGTGGAACTTTTGCCTAAGATCACACCCTTCCTTTTTTTCCTCTACTTCTCTGTCCTACATCCCCTACATCCTTATCAACCTCCTTTGGAAGCTCTTCCAAAACAAATAATGTGTGTCCAAGTCCTCACCTCAGGCTCTGCTCCTGTGGAACAAATCTAAGACACCTTTCTATTAAAATGGATCCTCTCTGAAAGACTTGGGATCAAGTCTTAGCTCTGCCGTCCAGTTATGTTTCCTTTGGCCTCAGTTTCCTTACATGAAAAATGTATGTAATACTAACTGCCTTATGCATCTGTGTAAAACAAATACTAATTGTCCTCTGTATTTAACTAAAAAGAAAGCATTATGTATCCATCTGTCAGTCATATGGGCAATGCAAATAAGTTTTGTAAACTCTATAGAATCAAGCAAACTAGCTATTACTATATATATAAAACCTCTTTGTACACCTGGAAGTACTATACAAAAGTAAGATATATAGTTCAGCTGTACAAATGCAATATTACCATGACACAGCCATGGCATCAAATGGTTCAAAAGTTTTAGCATTTCTTCCAGTTTACCTAACCTATGTAGAAATACCAAAATAAAGAATAAGTAATAAAGGCTCTATCATCTTCTGGATTTTGATGGAACCCACAAACAATCTTCTCTTTCTCTTTTTGAAGTTCTATGCTTTCTTATAAAGTTTAGTAATTAATGTATAAAGAGTTTTCAGCCCTGGCCAATGTGGCTCAGTTGGTTGGAGCATCCTCCCATAAACCAAAAGATCATAGGTTCGACTCCAGGTCAGGGAACATGCCTTGGTGTCAGGTTTGGTCCCTGGTTTGGGGTGCATGCAAGAGGTAACTGATCAATGTTTCTCTCTCACATTGATGTTTCTCTCCCTCTCTCTCTCCCTCCCTTCCCCTCTCTCTAAAATCAATACGCATATCCTCAGGTGAGGAGTAAAAAAAAATTTTCTTTCACCAGTTTATGCCCCATCACCACCAACAGAGGTACAAAACTGATGACAAGTATCATATTTCATCACAGGTAATGACCATAATACTTATGGGCATCTCTGATGGGCTAAGCACTGTGATAAGCTCTTTACTTGCATAATTTTATTTAATGCTTTCAACAACTCTCTGGGGCAGGTATTATCATTCAAGAAAGAAAATTTACAGATCCAGGGAGATAAAGGAACATGTCTGAGATCACACAGTCAGAAAGTAGAGAATTGGGATTTGAGCCCAGATCTTTTATTGTCCCTAAATTCATCCTCTTAACCAGCATATCACAGCAACACACTAGCAGTAAAATAAGCCAGCTCCCTGGTAGTGAAATAAGCCAGCCTCCTGGGGGAGCTATGCCTCCTCCCTTCTGGGCCCCCCATCCAGGCAATATGGATAAATTATTCTAGGAATAATAATACCATAGGGACAAATATTTCTTTCATCAAAAATGAACTTATCCTACATGCTTATATAGAACTATGATAAAACCCACAGGATTTAAAAAAAAAAAAAAAGAGTTGATAAGTTTGGGTCAATGATTAGAAAAGAGTATAGAGTACAGATGGTTTAGTGAAATTTTAATATCAAAATCAAACCTGCGCACATATGAAAAATAAGGACAGTGGACGGGATGAATAAGAGATAAAGCTTTGAGTTCTGTGACTTCTAGATCAAAAATAAAAAGGGAAAAGCCTTTGTACCTGGAGAGACATGGTCAACGGGTTGAGCTGCCTTTGCCAAAGTATCACAAAGTTCCTCCTGCAGCTTCCGGGTGAGGCTGCCCAGACCAGAGTACTTCGGGACATAAGAGGTAAACTTCTCCACAGGACTGCTCGCAATCTCCCTGAGCTCTGCCCAGGCTGCATTTCTGACGCCAATGGCATAAAGCAGGATGCCCGCCCTCCTAAATGCCTCAGCAGGTTCCTGCACCGAGTCCCCAGTTGGGCGGCTGCTGACTACCACGGCGACCTGAGGCACTCCCTGGCTTGCACGGCTCCCAGCTCTTTCCTGGAAGTGGTGATCTAGAAGGAACTGCAGTGCCAGGCCCATCTTGTTGCCCCCAGGGCCCCCAGGTTTCCATTGAAACTGCCGAACGTGTCCCAACACATCCCTTTTGTGGTGGTACGTGGAAAGTAGGAACTCGGAATGAGGCACATCACCGTACTGGGCCAGCCCCACGCGGATGGTCGCTCTGCTGACATTGAAGCCATTCACCATGGAGTACAGGAAGTTTCGCAGAGCGCGGGCATCTTGGGTGTTGTTGCTGGTGTCCACTAGAAACACGACATCTCCCACAGAGGCCTGGCTGCAGACTGGAGAAGAGAATCAATTTAAGATAAAACATTACAAGATTGACAGCTCCTGGATGTAAATACATCTCTCCCAAATCAGTGTGTTTACAACCTGTGGGTGTGCCTGCACAGCTCTTTGACAATAGCTAACATGCATGTGGTCTAAGCACATGATCATCTTTGCTTCCTCGTGGCCACCACCTACCCTTGCCACCTGCCACCCTCTGTTCCACTGTAACAGACATTTGACTCTTCAATCAGAACCCTGACCATGGCCCTCCATTCATCCCTTAAACTTAATTTTAAAAATTGGGGAGACAAAACAAGTAAACAAATGGGACATTAAACTAAATAGTTTTTGCACAGCAAAGAAAACTATCAACAAAAAGACAACCTACTGAATGGGAGCAGATATTCACCAAATGATACATCCAATAAGGAATTAACATCCAAAAATATCTCATGTATAAGGAATGCATACATCTTCACACACAGAGAGAGAGAAAAAAAATCTGATTAAAAAATGGGTAGAGGATCCGAATAGACATTTCTCCAAAGAGGAGAGAGAGATGGGCAATAAACATATGAAAAACTGTTCAGTGTCATTAATTAACTGGGAAAGGCAAATTAAAGCCACAATGTCATATCCCTTCACACCTATCAGAATCGCTATTGTCCATAAATCAACAAGCAACAAGTGTTGGTGAGATGTGGATAAAAGGGAATTCTCATGCACTGTTGGAGGGATTATAAATTGGTGCAATCTCAGCATGGAGGTTCCTCAAAAAATTAAAAACAGAACTACAATATGACCCAGCAATTCCACTTCTGGGTATTTATCTGGAGAAATTCAAAATATTAATTCAAAAAGACATGCACAACTATGTTCATTGCAGCATTATTTAAAATAGCCAAGATATGGGTGTAACATATCTATTGGTAGACAAATGAATAAAAAAGATGTGGCACATGTATTTTATGGAATATTACTCAGACATAAAAAGAATGAAATCTTACAATTTGCAACAACATCAATGCAGCTAGAGGATATTATTCTAAGGGAAATGTCAGACAAAGAAAAGCAAATACCATATAATTTCACTTATATATGGAATCTTTAAAAAATAAACAACAAACAAAACAGAAATAAACTCATAGATACAAAAAACAAATTGATGGTTGCCAGATGGGAGGGGAATTGGGGAATGAGTGAAAAGAAGGAAAAGATTAAAATGTACAAGTTGCCAGTTATAAAAACAGTAAATCACAGCATGGAAAATATAGTTAACAATATTTCAATAACTAGGTATGGTGTCAGATGGGTACTAGATGTATCAGAGTGGTCACTTCATAAATTATATAAATGTCTGATCATTATATTGTACATCTGAAACTAATATAATATTTTATCTCAACTATGATAATAAATACTTTTAAAGATTTTATTTATTTACTTTTAGAGAGAGGGGAAGGGCAGGAGAAAGAGAAGGAGAGAAAGATCAATGTGTGAGAGATACATCAACTGGTTGCCCCTCACACACTCCCAACCAGGGACAGGGCTGCAACCCAGGAATGTACCCTGACTGAGAATTGAACCAGCAACCTTTTGGTTCACAGGCTGGTGCTCAATCCACTGAGCTACACCAGCCAGGGATGATAATAGATATTTTAAAAAGAAAAAGAAACCAACTTTCCACCAGTAGAAAATGCCGTTGATACTCCACCTAAACCTCCACCTAACATACTTATGCCCCAGATACTTCAGGTGTAATCATTAACTGCTCCTGTCTGGGACTTTGTCAGAAACCTGCCCCTGCCTGAAGGGAACAGCCTTATATGGAAACAACTGGGAAGATACATCAACTCCATCACCCTGGGTGGTCAATGTTTGAACACCCAGGGATACAAACCCCTGGTACCCTTATCTTAGTCGAAACAATTCATGGTGCTATTTATGCCCCAGCATCTCCCATGACTCAGGCCAAGGCTCAGTTTTACCTGAGGCTATGTACTTGCTTCATGTCTCTCCCCACTAGCCTACTCCAACTTTTCTTGCTTCCTTACAGATTTGTCCTAAACAGTATTCCCTCCAAATAGCACATTCGCCAAATCCCTGTTCAAGGTAGTTTCTAGAGAACTTGACCTAAGACATTAGTTTTCCAGCTCTGACCTCTAGCATTCCCTGGCTACTACCAGCCCCTTTTAGTTTGATTGATGGCACCACCATAATGGCTCACATTTGTCCTTCAGCTCCCTGCACTCGAGGCTACTTTGTGCAACTGTTTCTCCCACCCCCAGCTCTATTCCTGGGGACCACAACTTCAACAGTGATCAAACCAAGTGGTACTCCAGCTGGGCCCACCTGGTGTCCAGCGTGGAAGGGATCAGATACAGGCCAGGTGGCTGCAGGACTTGAGCAAATAGCTAATCTTTCTCTTTCTCAGATTGTATTCCTCTAGAATAAAAGATTGACCAGATGACCTGGTCTATTCCAACTCAAAATTCACTTTCCTGTGACAAGAAGTAAAATGAGGATCAAGAACAGTACTTCTGTAGATAAAAAGGTGACTATGATCTGTTTACTTCTCAGTAACTACCAAGACTTTTACCCCTCCCCCCAACACCTCACAATTTCATCATCTGTGATGATGAGAGAAAAACACACAAATTAGTGATAACAGGAGAAACAGAAGCAGAAACCAGTTAAAGATGGTTTTAGTTTGAAATGGCTGAAAAACCAAGGGGTAACAATCTCAGACTGGTTAAAGATACCTTGCATTTTGTTTTGTGCCAGGGGGGGTTAAAATACTGGCTTGAGCTCACTGTACATTATCTCTGTAGCTTAATTTCTCAAACCTCTCCACTCTGTTCTCTGTTCCAGGTTCCTTAGTACAGATTCTCAAATTTCCCATGCTCCCACTTGCCCCTGGCGACTTTTTCTTCTTCCTTTCATCTTTTCTTTCTTTCTTTCTCTCTTTTTCTTCTAGTAAGGTCCCATGGAATCATATTCTTTTATCTTGGTTTGCAATATAACATTCATTGGTGAGCTCATTCAATTAATGGCAATCTCGCCAGCTAGACTGTGAGCTCCATGAAAACAGACATCATATTTTTTTGTTTGTCTACCACTTGAGTGTCTAGCATAGAGTAGTCACCCAATAATAGAAAGTAGAAGACATATTGAACATTAATGAAATGAACTAAGGGAATCAGAAAACTAGAGCTAGAAATAATTCCATGAAACTGCAATGCAATACTGTAGCCACTAGGTACATGCACCTACTGAGCACTTGAAATGTAGCTAGTACAACTGAGAAACTAAATTTTTAATTTTACTATTGAATTTTAACTTAATTTAAATAGTTGCATGTGTCTAGCAGCCACTGTATTGAACAGTAGAAGTACAGAATAATGAATCCAATCCATCTATCTCACAGAGAAGGAAAATAAGACTAGAAAGGTGAAGTAACTCATATAAATCCATTCAAAGAGCCAGTATTGGAAACCAGTCCACAGTGCAGAAAGACAAAGACCACATGAGAACTGAGATAGAGAAGGGCTGGGAAGGTTGCTATACTTCATAGACACTAAATTCATTTGTCACTTCTAGCATCCTGAATACCACCACCCCTTGGAATTTTCCTAATATTGGTCATGAAGCCAAGTGGAATTATAATTATTGAAAAGGTAGATAATGCATGAGCTTAAAGCCCTTTAAGCTTCACTGCCCTTTGGCCCTCCAAAATGCAACCCTGTTAGGAGGAGGAATTCAGTGAGTGCTCCAGGGTTGGCTAACTGGTTTGTCCCATTAACATATTTTTCAGAAGAGATCAAACACAGACATGAGGTGTCTTTCTCATCTTCCCAATCAGCTGAAACCTCACAGCTGCAGAATATTTTTCAGGCAAATAAGTATTGCTTCCATCATGTGCAGCTTGAGAGATGTATCACATTTTCATGCAGTGTTACTTTCTTAACCCCTCCACTAGCTTTTTGTCATTTGAGAAGGTATTTGAAGCAGGAAAGACTGACTGTCACAAATTTCTGTTCACAAGTCAGAGCCAAAGGGAAAATTTGGAGAGCTTCATGTCTTTTTTCCAACAAATAACAGCCTGTGTAATTATATATGAATATTTAAATTTTAATAGTCTCAGTGGAGCTCCAGGCTACTCAAGTATTCTTCTCTTGATGAGACTTTCATCCTGAAAAGTCCCAACAATCTGTTAAAATGACTGCAAAATATTTCAGAGGTGTCACTAGTGTTTGGTGAAGTTATTCATCTTGTGATGACAATTACCCCTGCCAAAGTAGACAGAGTAAAATGAAGAATCAATAAACTAGGCCCATGTTTACAAAAGCATTTGAGAGCCCGATAATACATTTGGAAGTATAATATTTTTTAATATATCTTTTTGTCATTTTAGGTTAAGCTTTGGGAAAAAAACAAGGGCCCATTGTTCATTATAAGTTTCCAGATTCTAAGTTCTTTTTAAAGAACCATTTCCCTTTTGTTAATTGTGAAGCTCCTTTAAGATTGTCACTAACACTAGGTTCCTTGCAAGGTGATCATTTTTAGTTTAGGAACCCGATGCATTACCAATTCTCTGCGACTTGATGAAGCCAAAACTAGCTGCAAGGAAAATGATTCTCCAAAATGTCTTCGAAGTCTCCATTCTAGATATGTACCTAGAAAGAAAAAGAAACATAATAATTAAAATTATCAATGCCATAAAGACAAACAATCCAATTAAGAAATGGGCAAAAGACCTGAATAGACACTTCTCCAAAGAGGATACACAGAGGGCTTGTAGACATATTTAAAAATGCTCAACATCACTAATCATCAGAGAAATGCAAATTAAAATCTCAATGAGATATCACTTTACACCCGTCAAAATGGCTATCATCAATAAATCAATAAACAACAAATATTGGTGAGGATATGGAGAAAAGGGATCCCTAATGCACTATTGTTGGGAATGCAGTCTGGTGTATCCACTGTGGAAAATAATATAGAGTACCCTTAATAAATTTTAAATGGAACTTCCTTTTGACCCAGCAATTCCACTTCTGGGAATATACCCCAAGGGTCCTGAAACACCAATACAAAAAAATATATGCACTTCTATGTTCATAGCAGCACTAGTTACAATAATCAAGATTTGGAAACAGCCTAAATGCCTGTCAGTAGGTGAGTGGATAAGAAAGCTGTGGTACATTTACACAATGGAATACTACACAGCAGTAAAAAAGAAAAAGTGTTACATTTTGCAACATGGATGGACCTGGAGAAAATTATGTTAAGTGAATTAAGCCAGTCAATGAAAGAAAAATACCACATGAGCCCACTTATATGTGATCTCACTTATATGTAGACTACAATGAACACAATAAACCAGCTTAGATACATAAAACAGACAGACAGCTGCCAGAAAGGAGCTGGGGGACAGGATGAAAGATAGTGAATGGATTAACCAAAGAACATTTATGCACAACCCATGGACCCACAGAACAATATGGGATTGGCATGGGAAGGGAGAGAGTGGGGCTGGGTGGAAGTGGGGAAAGGGAGAGAAAGTGGGGACAACTGTGACAGCATAAGAAAAAATAAATAAAAATAAAATTTCTAAAAATTATGTCTTCAAACACTTAAAATGAGTGATCATATTATATATTAACTATACAGCAATAAACTTGTTTTTTTAAGCCCAACTATGTCTTTTCCCAGACCAAATTTTTATAAAAATAAAGAAGGACATGTTGCCACACTGTTTCAAGAAAAATGGTCTTGCTGACCCAACTCAGGAAGAATTTTGTAAACACCCAGAGTGCATACCTCAGACTTCCCTGTTTAAAGTTGTCCAGATATGGCGATTAAAGGAGAAAGCCTATAGGGCCTGGTAGAACTTCTGTTTCCCACAATAAATTTATTTGTCTGAAGATAAACATTTCAGGATGATTTTGCTGGTATTTTTATACAAGCATGGGATGGCCTTACAAACATTTGTGGCATGAAGAAGTATTCAGATCTCTCAGGAACACAGCTGCTTGATAAAATCTAGCTAGCTTGAAAACATTTTATATGTTCCCAGAAGAAGCAGAGCCTCAGACATCTGTCTCCTAAACTTGGGTCCCTTTGCAAGGGCCCCAAGGAAAATATCCACTCCCAACTCCATTTCTAGTTTTTTACTCTAAGAAAGTCAATGTGTTTCAAAATGAGGACAACATGGCATTCACATTGAATGAAATGGTCCAGCCGAGATGGAGAACCTCATCTTTATTTTCATAGCCAGGCAACCTCACAGCCATCCTCAGCAGAGTGTAGGAGTAAGAGTAAGTATTCATGTAGAAAGACTACCCAGGTTTGAGTCCAAGGCCCACTACTTAAGAGCTAATCTTGAGCAAGTTGCTTCACTTCTCTGTCCCTCAGTTTCCCCATTTTTTAATGAGGCGATTATAGCTTGTATCTCAGAATCTGGTAATCAGGATTGCATTCATTATTGTAAAATACTTTACCCATTCCTAGCACATAGAAAGCACTCTTTAAGTGTTTGATAAATAGAAAATGTCTTCTTGAAAATCCGCTATGTAGAGTAAAAAATTATTCCCCCTAATTTGAAACTTAGAATCTTCAGAAGTAGAGGAACATTAATACTTTGCATTGTGTATTAATAAATCAATTACTTTGTTTTGTGTACTTTAATTCATATTTTTTATTTAATGTATTTAATTTTCACTTTTAATTGATTGCTGTTTTGTGAGTTACTATACTAATATCTCCATGTTTGTCACCTCAAACCTGGGAAAGACCAGCAGGGCAAACCTTACTCTGCTCATTTCATTGATGGAAATGAAGAAATGGGGTCCCAAAAGTTAAGTGGCATGCCAGAGCTACATAGCCATGCACTGTCAAGGTGTGTCCCGGGTAACCTGACTACAGGTCCGAGGCACATGCCTGCACCTCAAACATCTGCTTCAAACGCTTCAACGAAAATTCGTTAAGCCCAGACTGTCATTCAATTCCCCAGAGTCCACTTGATGTAAAATAAAGACCTGTGAGCAATTTACCCTGGGGTAAAAATTTGAGCTCAAGACCTAAGTTCCTTTATCCACCAATTGGGTCTTCAAAAATCAGCTTTATGTCTAAAACTTTGTATTTGGTGCTCCAGAGAATGGAATTACAAACTTTACTTTTGTGTTTAGAGAACTAAACAATCTCTTTGGGTAGAGAAATTTGACATACACAAAATGATAAGAAATTCAGTAAACATTAAGGATCATTCTTTTTAAAAAAAATATTTTTAATAATTTATTTGTTTATTTTATATTTAGAGAGAGGGGAAAGGAGAAAGAGAGGGAGAGAAACATCACTGTGTGGTTGCCTCTCACTTGCACCCCCAACTGGGGACCTGACGTGCAACCTAGTAATGTGCCCTGACTGGGAATCGAACCAGTGACACTTGGCTCGCAGGCCGAAGCTCAATCCACTGAGCCACAGCAGCCAGGGCTAAGGATCATTCTTAATACTTATCAAAGAGTTTAAGCAAGTGTCTAAATCACTGTTCAGTCTTGGAACTTTTAAGCTGAATATTTTATGGAAACGATATTTTGATGCACAGAAATAGCATTCACCCAACAACTGAGATCCTCATTCCAGAATGTGTTAAGTGTAGTCACCCTGCTTCCCTGAGGACACATATCTACAGTATATGCTTAATTTACTCCTTAATGGTGACTCAAGGATATACATCTATTTTTATTTTATGCCAACAGAACATACTTAGAGAAGTCATAACTTCAAAGGAAGCTTATAGGCCTTGATTCTGGTTTCAGCTTGACCATTTTCTCCATGTGGACTTGAGCAAGCTGGTTTGCCTTTCAAGGTTTATGTGATGACTCTAGAGGGCTTGATGCTGATTTGAGACACTTACCATATTTTCAACTGTATTACAAACATTCCCAAAGTATTGGTCCAGTGATTTTCTAAAACATAGACATGATATGATTTCTCTGTTCCTCAGATTCTACATCAACTCCCCATTAATACTTCCTTAATGAGGCATATAAGTAATTTAAGAAAACATAATTTAAGATTATAAATGTCCTATTCCCCAATAAAATTTATCTAAATGCAAGTAAATGAATGCATGAATCTTAAAGAATAGACAGTATGAGAGGAAAGGGGTTAAGAGATTGATAGTGCCAAAAAGAATAATCTAAAATAAATTCATACATTATGATTATGACTATTACAATAAAATACTATACTTCAACTTTTTAAACTCTTGGGTTAATGAAGTTAGATGAAATATAAAAGTAGAATATCTACATGTTTATATTTCATTATATCCTAATTATTAGCATAATGCAATGTCATAAGAAATGAGAAGTATTTTTAGTTAGTTGTAAATAAAGCACAGGAGCTGTTTATGGAAATCCAGTGGGAAAGACAATAGTTTATAAACATTTTACAGCTGTTCATATGTGTGTGTTATATCAACAAAGAGGAAAATGTCTGTATATCAAGTACTTGCTATCTATATTATATATACTATCATGAAGATGTTTATATCAAATTTAAGCTGCTGAAGGAATTTTGCATTTAAAAATGTAGGACCTATCATGGAGGCCAAAAATGAGGTCATTAAAGTGTGATTAGGTAGAAATAGCATAGGATATCAATTCTTTCTGGAAACAGTTCTAATGGGTTTGGGGTAGAGAGAGACTTCTCTCAAAGTATGCTGCTTAAATAGTTAACTCATTAGGACAATTAATTTTTTAAGATTAATTTGTTCAGTTAAAACATTTACCTTGCACCCACCATAGTAATAATTGATTCAGGGAAAAATCATTAAGAGATGCTAAAACCACTGGGTAAAACTGTGTTGGAAAGCAAGATTTTAACACAATCTCAAAGTATTCCCTCACAAGTTACTTATAAATACAAAGGGCAAAAAAGTATCTACAATGGACAGACATGGTGGACACAACTTAGACAAGTGATCAATATTAACATTAACAATAATAGGATAAACTAACATCAAGTACCTCCTGATGTTGTGCATAAGAATATTCAACACCATTTATATGGTAGTCTTCTTCAAAATCCACAACCTAAATCTAATGATGAGGAAACAATTACATAAACCAAAACTTGGTGACAGTCTAAAAAGCAACTGGCCTGTGTTCCTCAAAAGTAGTAATGTCATGAAAAAAAAAAAAAAACTGAAAACCAACTGAGATTAAAACAGTCTAAGGAGATATGACAGCTAAAGGCAATACAGGATCTTGGACAGCAAAAAAAAAAAAAAAAAAAAAAGTGCTATAAAGGACATTAAGTGAGACAATAGATACAATTTTAATGTGGACTGAATATTATACACTAATTCTGTTTCAAAGTTAAATTTCCTGATTTTGATCATTGTATTGTAGTCATCTAAGAGAACATCCTTGTATTAAGAACTACACACAGAAGATTATATAGCAAGGGGTCTTAAGATCAGCAATCTACTCTCAAATGTTCAGCAGATTATAATAATTCAGGAAGAGACTGAGAGAGGTGGGGGAGGGAGGGAAGGAGAGAGAGAGAAAGCGTGCAATGCCCTTGCAAGTTTTTTATTGAGTCTTATAAACTCCGTCATCCCAGCATTTCATGAGCTTGGCCTCCCCAGGGAAATGGGAATAACTAGACTATTTTTCTGAGACATGTCATTCAGGAAGGATGCCTACAATTCACTGTGCAGATCATGCCTCTCTCCATGGGCCCAGGTCAGGACACTCTGCCACTCCTTACTTCCTGTCACCAGGAAACACAGAAATAGCAGGTCATGACAATGAGTAAGGGCAAGATGGCCCTTTGCAATTATCTAGTCTGGTGTCACATACATTGTCTTTTATTTCTTTCATGTCCTTTAAGAAGAAGGTTTCTCCAGACATTGTCTCTAGAAATAACAGATTAAAGAAATAGTTCTTTTTCTAAGAGAACTTGGAACTCTACTAAAGAAAGAGAGATGGATAAATTGCAATACCATGGGATGAGAAAAATGCTATAGAAATCTATACAAGGTGCTGCAGAGCACAGTGGGTGAGCACCTCCCTTCACTTGGGTAAAGGCTCCAGAGCAGGTGTCACTAGAGTTGAGACTTGAAGGATGAGTACAAAGTTGCAAGTGGACAAGTGTCCTCCCAGAAAGGACAGCATGCGAAAAGACACAGGAGAGGTTCTAGGCACCCCAAGTGGAGCTCATCCGAGGCCTCCGGAGCTAAGGTTTAGGAGTGCTGGGAACTTGGTTAAACCTCATTGGTGCACCTGTACTGTATAAGCTCTTAAGCCATAAGCTTTATGGGGGCCTTTGGTTTTCTGAAATAGCTGAAATGAGAAAGTAGGATAGAAAAGGAGACCTGGGTAGTTTCTCCATTTTCAACAATAAACCAACTTATCTTCACTGAACTAAATTAGCAATGTTTTATATACCAATCTCCTTCAGGTTTCTGTTCTCCCTTTGTGGACTGCTCAATCATAAAAGTAAGTCAGCCATCTCTAATGTCTATGACGGTAGCTCTCAAACTGGAATGTTGCATCAGAATCGCCCAGAGGACCAGTTAAAACTCAGCTTCCTGGTCCCTACCCCAAGAGTTTCTGATTCAGTAGGGGAGGGGCACAAGACTTTGCATGCTGAGCTGGTCCACGGGATGACACTTTCAAAACCATTCTTCTATGCACTAAGCATGCAATGATTCCTTTCCAGACAGATGTCTTCAACAGCATCTCCAGCTCCACACGGAGAAAAAAATCAAGTGTCTCTTATTAACTAAGTGGTGAAAGGGAAGAGATGATCAATTTAAAAATGTCTTCTTTATGACTGAGAGGTAAGCAGAAGCTGCAATATATTTGGATGAAAGGCTCAATGCCAATAGGCAAAATTAATTTAACGCATTTTAAAATTTTCTTTCTAATTATACTTTTACTCTGAAATCTAGAACTATGTTTATTATCTATCTATCTATCTTGTCACTTAGTGTATTTTAAGCCCCTTAGATTTGGCTTTCTTACAAGAAGACATGCAGCATACCACATCTGGGCAACAGAAACTCCAGGAGGCAAACAGTTGAGGGACAGAAACAGATTTTTCTGTATACAACACTTGAAAAACCACACAGCATGTCTGACAGTTAAAAGAAACTAAAGGTTAACCTTAACTTATTACATAAACATTAACATTTGCTTTCTGTGCCTATTCACAAACCTTATGACTGCTTGGATATATATACAACTTCATTGCAAAATATTTGAGGGAGGCTGCATCAAACATTCCAATGACAATTAATGTGTCATTAAGCTCCAAAAGAAAAATATGACAAGATGCAGACTCTTGGAGCATTCCTCCAGGTAGGGGTAAAGTCAGCAATGCCAGAGTTCAGCAAAGCCATAAATGCATGCTGTGACGGTGTTACTCCCATCGGCTGTGGTCATTACAAGATCAGCACACAGTTCATTTGTGGGGTGTTCAAAATTTTGAAACTGAACAAAATCTCATCAGTTGAGCACTTTTAAAGCACCATAGGCCCTCTTTATGTTCTGACTCATACATCAATTATGTCATTTGCCATATTGCATTGTCATTGCCTGCTCAATTGTTTATGTCCCTCATGAGACTGTGAACACATACAGGGTGGAGATTTGGTCTGAGAAATCATGGTAGTGCTGGCTACATTGATGTCAGCTAACTGATCTTTCTTTTTATAATCATTATATAAATGATTGAACTGCTGAATGATTTCATCTGGTGAAAGAAAAAATTTACTCAAGCTCTTTCAATTTATGTGTAGCTTATAAACTCGACCACCCCAGCATTTCTTGAGCTCTCTCTCACCAGAGAAATGGTAATAACTACCTTGTCTTTCTGAGAGATGTCATTCAGGAAGGATGCCTACAATCCACTATGCAGATAATGCCTCTCTCCAAAAGGCCCTGGGGTAGGTCAGGGCACTCTGCCACTCCTTACTTCTTGTCACCAGGAAACAGAAAAAGCAGGTCATGACAGTGAATAAGAGCAAAATGGCCCTCTGTAATTACCTAGTCTGGTGTCACATACATGGTCTTTTGTTTCTTTTATGTCCTTTAAGAAGAACATTGTTTCAGACACTGGAGCAAAAGTATAGTGTGGAGCAGTAAAATTTGCACAGAACCTGACTTTGAATTTTCTGGTACAAATGTCACCCCTGAAATAATTTTGTTATGTGACTTCTTGGAAGTCTCTTGAGCTAAGCCTCAGCTCCATCAGCATCAAATAGAGGCAATGATACCTTGCCATCACTACTTGGCTGGAAGGCATGAGCTAATAGGGGAGGAAAAGCTTGGTAAAAATCTATAAAACTTGAGAGGTTACCATTACCTTTGCCAAGCAATAATCTATGGAACAAAGCCCCAAATCTTCAGTCCTTTTCATTCACAGAACCAACCTTCAGCATTTCTTATTCCAAGAGAAATGCTTTGCCTGAATCAAAGAGCTGTGATGACATTTTTGCTTCCTTACATCTAGGAAATAGCCACGCTATGATGGAAGTGAGGTTTGGAATCATAACAGACATTTTATAGCAGTGAGAGAAGACTCCCTATATCAAAGAAGGAAGGTACCTAGTGTGACAGCAAGCTAGTGGCAGTCTGGTCGCCTGGATGATGCAAGCTCTTGAAACTAGCTGACTATGTTCTGTGAGCTGAATCTTTCACTTTGTCTCCATGACTTCAGCTTGTAATAACAAAGTGCCATTAAACTATTCTTTGTGTCATTTTAAAAAATATATTTTTATTGTTGATCTTTTAGAGTTGTCCCAATTTTTCCCCTGTTGCTCTCCCATGCCCCACCCACCCCAGCTCCCACAGTCAATCCCCACCCTGTTGTCCACGTCCAAGGGTCATAGAAAAACACCTATTAAATGCCTCAACACAAACCTATCTGGCCCTCAGAAAGATAAAGATATTTCTTTATAGGCTATAAAAGGCATTAACTAGGCTAACTTTCTGAAGGTTACATAATTATAAGATGGTATGTTTTGCAGAGTTCATTCAGACTTTGCAGATTTCTAATATGTCACTTATTCCTTCCCTCTACCTAAAACAATGCACTCCACTCCTTGACCCCATGTGCATATGTGCACACACTCTCACACATACACACACACTTGACAGGCTTCTTTCAAAACCCAGCTCAAATGTCACCTCCCTACTGCTCTGTTCTTCCTCTGAGCCTTGTACATTTATTTCAGTGAATAACCAGGTTTTGTTAAGACTGTGTCTTCATCATTTATATATGCTCAGCACCTAGAACAGTTCCCTTCTTTGCTCTTCTTTTTCTCCCTTTGTTTTCCTCAATTCATGTCAACTGCAATCTTCTCGTAGCACAAACCCATTAACTTGTCTCTCTCAGATACACCCTACCTTTAACCTCTCAGGAAATCCTGTTGGCTCTGCATTAAAGCTGTATATCCATAACCCAATCCTCTCCCACCGTTTCTGCAAAGAGCCTGTGTTGATCCACCATCCCCTCTCTTGCTTGATGATCTACAGTAACCTCTGCGGGTCTCCGTGTTTCTAACCTTTCTCCCTGAAGTCTAGTCTCAATACATATCCAGGAAAATCCTTTTAACACCTAAGTCATCTCTGCTGAGTCTTTCAAAGAATCCTTATTTTGCTCAGAGTAAAAAGACAAAGTAGGTTACAAGGCGCTGTGTGATCTGGCCCACAGTTTAGTCTCTGACTCTTCCCTCACTCTCACTCATTATACTCTGAATGCCATGGACTACTGCATCTTCTTCAAATAGCCAGTTACATTCCCTATTAGGGTCTTTGCATATGCTGTTTCCTCCACCTCTAATACTCTTCCCCATATACCCCCAAATCTACATGGTTCATTCCCTCACCTCCCTCAAGTCTCTGCTCTGATGTCCAGCCTTCACACATAGGTCCACCCTAGCCATTCTGCTTGTCCACCCTTGTTCTCCCAGCACACCCAATGCCCCTGATCCTGCCCTGCTTTTCCTCTTTCCCCATAGTTCTTATCACCTCCTAACATGCTATTTAATACTAAACATGGTTTTTATTAAGTACATGTTGTTATGCCCCCACCTTTAGATAGATTATAAGCACTACAAAGAATCCTTTTTTCTCCTGATGTATCCCCAGGGCCTGGTACATAGATGTTCAACAAATATTTGTTGCATAAATTCATTTGCTTGGAAAAAATAAACAACTTCCTGTTCTTAAGATAGAATGTTCTATACAAAGATTTAGAGGTATTCTCTCTTGGGAAGACTGGTGCCCTCTTGGCCATTATATTTTGGTAAATGAAGGACTCAAAGCCAACTGGGTTACTTTTATATTTTAATTAGTTACATTATAATTCATTTGCATTAAAAGTATAATTAGAACAAACAGTATATATTTAAATATTTGGCAAGATTTTTAGACTGGATAAAAGCAGATCACAGGTTTAGTATTGGAAGGAACTTGGCCTAAGATCTCTGAGAAATCTAAAATGAAGCCGGTCTGTGCCTGCAACCAACCCACATCCATGAGAGATGTGAGGGGCATGAGAGAGATGTGGCCAGAAGTGTGAATCCTCTAAAACTGATAGCCACAAAAAAAATTCACTCAGATAGTGAGTTTCTCAAACATAAGACACAAGATTAAGTTGGAAAATTTGAGCAAAACAATTTTCTGTGTGATCTTTTTTAAAAGAGTCATCATGTTTTTAGGTTCAGAATACTGCAGGCCAAAGCATCAGGGAGATAACATCTATCATTTCATTTCCTGGTGACTCTGTAACACATCATACTTTTTGTTTCTGCAAAAATATAGCCAGGGCTTCATTACTCTTAGTCAGTGTCAAGATAAACACATCCTCAGACCTTTCAAAGCCCATTCCTATGAGTCAGAAACTACCAAACAGCACTATGTGATTGTGGACTACTTTCAAAAGCCCGTGGGTTACACACTCAGGGGCTGAAATTAAAAAGGACCCTTCTATATTGGTTAGTCCTTGGGCCTATTTCTTAGTTTCTGAAGATCAATACAAATGAGACAAAAAAGTGATAGACTTTTCTCCTGTAGATCCTGTGGAATATTTTTCAGCCAACATTTTTTATACTTTCACTCCACAAAGGCCATTAGTAACAGTCATCACCATCCCTATGTTTGTTCGCTGAATTTAAATGTAGAAATGTCAACCCCAGTTATCTAAAAATTATATACAAAATCTAAAATGGATCAATCTCACCTTAACTTTTCTTGCAGTTCTTTACAAAATAATCATTTCCTTGAGCTCTAGTAAACTATATTCATGCTGAAGTATTTAGGGAGGCACGTACTTATGTCTATAGTTTACTTTAAAATTCATAAAATAATAAGATGGATTAAAGGATGAATAAAGGGATAGATGTATGAAAAGCAACTATATCAAAATGTTAATGGTGAGTGTTAGTGTTGAGTATCCATGTATTCTCTGAATTCTTTAAAGTTTTTTGTATATTTGTTTTTTTCATTAAAATGTAAATAATCATTTAACTTATTTACTAAAATTGTGTATGGTAGTCAAATGTAAAGGAAAATAGTAGTCAAATTGTGTGAATCCTGGCAAACTAGATGGGCAAAAACTTATATTTCTAACTCAAAACTGCCTCTCTTGGCACTGAGAATGCTCTAAGAGGAAAAGTCATTTTGACCTGAGTTTTATCTCTCTACTATGTCTGTTTATGCATTAAATCTTTAGTGTTTTCTTCTTCCTTTGGCCTTACATTCTAACATTAATCTCCATTTTTAAAATGTCCCAATGATTCCTGTCAATGAAATAGTTCATGCAACATGTGTGAGTCCCCTAAATTCTCAGGACAACCTCGATAAAAGTTCAGAGTTGCAGATCTCTTTTGTCAGTTTTCAGTTAGAGGTTCCCCTTTCTCTGTAGACCTAATATATTCTTTGGGTCTTTTTTCTCTGCATCTTTCTTACTGTCTCAATTGTTCTCCACCTCTTTGCTGCTCAATGCCTCTCTCTCAGCCTCTATCTCTTTCTCCTCTATCTGTCTATATCATTCTGTCTCTGCCTAGAAATGAAAAAAAGTGGTAGTGTATTTGCAAAACTAAATGGAAACAAACTAGAGTGCCCAATAAAAAAGCTATCCCTAGGAAAAGGAATTTCCTCCTACCTGGCAAAGCCTTTTGAGCTAGTCCTTTCAATTTCTCCTTCTTATCTTCATCCCTTAAGAAGTTGTTTGAGCCTAGGATACAGGAAGGATCAAGGATATACATCAGCTTTTCCAGTGTTTAATACTTTCCCGGGGGAAGAAAGGAGGGGCAAGAGGAGGGGCAAGAGGAGGAGCAAGGACTGTGTTTGTGGTGAGTGACACATTGCTTGTGCTCACGCAAGCTTTATTACCATTAAATAAAAATGACACCTCACTCTGTAAACACTGGTCTTGAAAACGAACACAAAAATTTACCAGGGAAAGCATTCTCAAAATAATAATAATAACGACAACAACAACAATATATAAATTAAACTAGCATTTTTAAAATTTAATTAAGATTTCCTAGAATAAAAATTGACCCTAACTAGCCCTATTTTAAAGATTTAGTCTCCACCAAAAGTCCTTAGACAATCAACTCATTGAGTGGAAGGACTTGGTATCATTCATCTGTGTGTGACTGATATCCTCTGGGTATCCCCTAGCAAAGAGTCTTGGATACAATAGGTCTCAAAACAGCACATATAATGAATATTTGGGTGGCTGTCCAGATGGCAGATGGGTGGATGAATAAATTAATGAACTGAACAATGACAGACACTGCCTGCATTGATAACCTTCACCAGGCAGGGTAAAGCTCAAATGTCTGTATTCTCCTTGGTTGCTCTAAACTAGCTCACACCAACCAGATTAGGATGGAGTCAAAGGAAGCATATGGTATAAGTATTTACATATGCTTATACATGAGTCAGGGTAAGAGTTAAACTGCTACAAGAGACCTAACAATAATATGGCTTAAAGAACAATGAAGATCATTTCCCTCTCACCTAATTTAGTCCAAGTTGGGTATTCCAGGTCAGCTAGAGGCTTTCCTCCACACAGTCATTCAGTCATTTATGTGCCATCTGGGGTTTCTGCGAGTACCACCAGGGTAGCCAGTGGGAAGGGGGAAAGAGCTAAACCTAGAGACTTCCTCCTACATCAGGAAAGCAGAAGTTGTTCACATTTCTGCCACCACAGTCCACTGGCCAGAACTTACTCACACAGACATACTTTAAAAAAAAAAAAGATTTTATTTATTTATTTATTTATTTTAGAGACATGGGAAGATAGGGAGAAAGAAAGGGAGAGCAACATTGATGTGAGATAAACATCAATCGGTTGCCTCTCGCACACACCCCGATGGGGGACCAGGCCCAACCCCAGGCATGTGCCCTGACCAGGAATCGAACGGGCAACCTTTGGCTTTGTGGGATAATGCTCAACCAGCTGAGCCATGCTGGCTGGGGAGGTCAGCTACCATCTCCATCTCATTTTGTATACAGTGTCTCAAAATCTGAAGACCCATTCCTGGAAAAGAGTGTTGTTTAGTTTCTGTCTGAGTGTTTAAGGAAATGGGGTCACATAAAATTTCCTGAAATAAACTGTCATTAGAAGGACACCACGTCACTAACAAAGTTAAATTCAGGCTTCTCTGTGTTTTTCCAAGACTGTTAAATTAGGCATGAAACCTAGAGAGTGCCCTACCTGTATGATAACTTCCGCTGTCAGTTTGTCCTTTAATTATCCATGATGTGGGGATAACAGGACAAAGTTTTGTGCTACTCAGAAACAGAATCACTTTATATACAGCTGAGTCAGTAAGTGCTGATTAAATGTTCTGACTCTCTCGGGGAAGTAATCAAGCTATCACATGTAAAATTCTTCAGCAAAAGCAGTTAAGCCCAGATATTTAATGTCAATCAGTATTTTCAATCTTCTGTTCCCTCCTTCTGCTCAGAAAACCATGCTCTCTCTCTGACTTACCCCATCAACAGCATCCCCTTCCTCCAGTGTCCCTTTCATTCCCCAATGCAGTAGCTTAGACCCCAAGACGACCTTAGGCTCATAGTGTTGAACTCTAATACTGACCCTGGATAAGTAGTAAGGTCCTTATTCCTTTTGTTACCGCAAAACATTCACTACTTTTCTCCATTGTGTACCCTCTCCTTGACCTTCAAGCCATCTTCCCACTCCTCCTTGTGGGCTAGTCTCCAACAGGGGAGAAGCTTCCTATCTTAGCTTGGGTTCCCCAAAAAGCAAAACCTGACACAGAGACTTGGGTGTAGGCAATTCATTTGAAAAGCAATGCAGGGAAGCAAGAGAGGGAATACAGAAAGTAAGACTTGAAGGAATAAAAACCAGAAAGTGTGCCTTAATGAGAGTGTTACCTCTGTAGGCAACTGCAGTTCAGTCCCGCTGGGCACTCTCTGAAAAACTACGAATGGCCCTCAGAAATGTCCCAGTGAAAGACAGTTGGGATTTAGTCAATGAATGTCATTCCTCAATGATTAAGGATTGCCCTGAGAGGAGAGGAAGGACTAAATCCTCGACACTTCCAGGCTGCCCATGAACAGACTAAGTGACCTAGCTTAGCAATGAAGAGAGCCCTCGGGAGGGGCTGGGAGTCTCCGCGGTGGGAGGCTGTGCACAAGCTCAGGAACTGTCCACCGGGGAAGGTGAGCTCAGAGATGCGCTGAGCACATCTGGGACACAGGATCAACAGTGTCTGCTATACTTTCCAACATCTTCAAAATGGAACCTCCTTGCCTTAAAACCTCAGATTGTCCCTCCCACTGATTACACTTACTTTGAGGGGACCAAATGTCTCAAATCAGAGCTCACGATGTCTTTCTGCCAAAACCCTCTGTTGCCCTTACTGTGGAGCTCTGGGTTTGTTTCCTTCCATGGTCTTTCCTCACTACCCTGTGAGCTGCTCAAGGATGAGCCACCACACTCCATGGGCCAGAGCTTAGTCACACAGACATGCTTTTTTAAAAAAGATCTTATTTATTTTAGAGACATGGGAAGAGAGGAAGAGAAACACTGACGTGAGAGACACATCAATTGGTTGCCTCTCGCACGCACCCTGACGGGGGACCAGACCCACAACCCAGGCATGTGCCCTGACCGGGAATTGAACGGGCAGCCTTTGGCTTTGTGGAAAGATGCTCAACCAGCTGAGCCATGCAAGGATTGGAACACAGTAGGAACTCAACAAATAACTGCCTCAATAACATAACTAAACTCCAAAGGCTTTCTCCTTCTTCTTGCAAGTGATGTAACATTTCTACCTTAACTCACTCCTTGATGTTTGGCTGCAAAAGCCATGCTGTTATTTCAAAAGAGACCCTGATCAACTGTATCTACAGGGGTGGGGGTGGGGAGTAGGTTTACAATTATTCATATGTAAAATAATATAATAACTAATAAATAGTAATACAAGAATAAACTGCGTTTCATGCACTCACAACTGTAAATCTACTTTTGCCCCATCCTGTAAAATGAGTAAAAGGAGGAGGAATTTCTTCTGTGAAATTGTGGAGAAAAAAAAATGCTTTCATTAATGTGAAAAACTCATTCTCTAAAACCATACTGTCAGAAACTTTGCTGTTTGAAACCACACTTAGTGATTCTTGCCTGGAGGATCTAAGTCATTTAACAGAAAAACAGCCTCAGTTTCTGAACTAGGTACAGAGCTTCAGATAAGGATTTTGCACACAACATTCCACATTTATCTTAACTTTTTAGTTTCCAAGAAAACAGGATCCTGAGTTTTCTCATCATTTTTTTAAATATTTTTATTTTTTATAGCACATTTCTATTATAAACATATGGAAATCATTTTGGACCCAGCATGTCCTAAGGCTTCACCCACTCACCGAACTGCTCTGCTGTGAGGAAGCCGAGTTCGATCACAGTTGCCTTTAAGGTCGATCCTTTTTTGTGTGCCATCTTGGCGATCTTTGCTGCCTTGTCGTATCCTATGTGCGGGTTAAGAGCCATAACCAATATCAGCAACTCATTCATCAGCTTGTTGATTCTCTCTCTGTTGGCCTGGATGCCAACCACGCAGTTTTCCATGAAAGAAACAGACACGTCCTCCAGCAGCCTGGCCAAACGCATCACGTTTTTAATCATCGTTGGCTTGAAAACATTCAATTCAAAATGTCCATTGCTGCCTCAACGGTGACAGCCACATGATTCCCCATGACCTGGGCGGCGACCATAGTCATTGCTTCACATTGGGTAGGGTTCACCTTGCCTGGCATGATACTGTTTCCTGGTTCATTTTCAGGCCTTTCTTTGCTTTGAGCAAGCACAACATTGCTTTGTGGAAATTTTACTAAGCTCCACCCTTTCCTCCAATACTGTATAAAAAGTCTTGTCTTCCTTTGTCTGGTGAGGTGCCCTATTGTCCCTCTGGTATGTGGTCCCTTTGCTCAGTAAGTTAACCCAACTTTATTGGATGGCAAGTGTATCCTTGGTGGTCTTTGTCAGCAGCCCAGATTAATTTATCAACGTTGCCAGTCACTGCCATGAAAAGCACTCAGAGGTAGACCCTGAAAAGACTAAGCAGGTAAATTTCAGTCCGGAGCCAAGTCACAATTTTTTAAAAAGACTTAGGGGTTTTGAGAGTATAGTAGACTTTTGACAAATTTATATGGTGGACCTGAACCTAGAGTCATAGGGGTAAAGGGAGCAAACATGACGTGGTGAAATGATCATTTCCTTTTTGTCTACCTGGAATGGTAACCACCCTCCTTATGGTAAGATTCCATTTTACCCTCAGCTCCAAAGGCAGGAAGTTTCACTCCCCACACCATGACTGATCCAAGAGTCAGCATATGACTCAAGCCTGGCCAATCAAAACTTTTCCCCAATTTTTTTTTCCCCTAACATTTCTGGTTATGAAGTCATAAAACTGAATTTGCCTGCTGCCATGGTTTCAGCTTTGTAAAACCAGCCTGCCTGATCCCAAAACACAGAAGAGAGATGAAATCCTGAGGACATTCAAGTACCTGCCCATTCATAGTGTGTGCACATGTGTGTTTGTGTGCTTTTGCTAGCTCAGTTTGACTTGTGGTCACTTATAACTCAGAGTCATTGCTATTGTATACTTGCATAACTGAGTGTTATTCCATCTCTACAGACACAAGTCTGCACTTCTTTTGGTCAGACAATGAACACCATATAATTCAATGTCTTTTCCTGTTTACTTTTGCTACCAGGAATCCTAGAGCCAAATACAACATCTACCTGCAGCAAACGTTTGTACAGTCAGAGAAGTTAGCCCTAGAAAGGACTGTATGTGTCATCTAGGTAAACCTCATTTTGTTGAGAAAACTTGAGGCCCCGAAAGGACACATAAGCAACTGATAGCCATTTTCTTAGGCAACTGACAATATCTACTCACTCTACTTTCTTACATTGTCTGTTCTTTTATTTGAAAACTACCTTCAATAAAAGTGCCTTTATTTTCATCTTCACTGATGGGAGGGCAGATGGCTGAAAAGGATGATCCCAGGAAAGCAGGGAGGAACAGGGGCAAAGATAATGGAATTTAACCAAAGAATTAATACCATTCAGTCCCTGCAATGCCCTAAAGTTTGCACAAAAGATGGAGTTCACAGTGATTTCAGAAAAGGAAAGAATTATTGAGGAGTCAGGGATGGGGAGTTTTAAGGCTAGCAAGAGAAGACATGGTGCTAAACTCAGGAATTCCTAAGTCATTGTTACAATTATAGTGCCTTAAAAACTTAAAGACACTTACTTATACAAAATAGAATGAATTAAGCAATACTAGCCATAAATTTGTAACTCAGTGTATCTAATCAGATCTGCATAAAAATCAGATTGTGCCAGAATCTCAGATGTAAGCCACCCCTCATACGCTCTTGATGGGTGAGAAACAGTAAGAGCGACAATGATGCAATAAACGTAATCTGTGATTCAGAACATCTTTGTGGGGTCTTTGGGAAATAAGATGCTAGCAGCCATGAAGAAGAACAATAATTGTCAACTCCATGAGCCAGTAGGAGACCCCATCAGAAGAATACCCACTTATTAATGGACAAACTAGCTTCCATGACAACAACCTTGTCTCTCTCTCTCAAATTTTTCTGAACCTGGAAGCTGTAAGAGGACTACAGTCTAGTTTCCCAACCCCTATAAATGCAGAGACATAGAGGACCTCCTTATTTTGGCTCGGAGAGGAAGGCATCAAAGATTGCAAACTATGCCTTCCATACTCACATGCAAATTGGATCCTTGAAGAGATGAGGAGCCCCGTTATCACGAACAAATTCTGGCTGAGTCTTCACAGTGAGAGCAGCTCTGCACTGGCCTCTTGGAATCCGAGACTAATCCCAAAAGCTAAATTCTTTGGAGAGATGAGACTTCTGCACCCATCACAAAAAGCAGACAGGAAGAGATTGAGACACCAAACATAAAATACTACTAACCTTTGTACAGTCAAAGCTTGGGCATTCTGGTCACTTGTATGATAGCACCATTTTTAAAATTGTATCCAGAATACTCAATAATTTTACCATATAACTTCCACAGGCTACAGGGAAACACGTCCAAGCCCGCTGTGGAAGAAAGAGAATTTGCTTTGTGTCTTTCTCTGCTAAAGTCACATGTTTAACATTTACTTGGATAGAACTTGTGCAAGAAGGAATAACATTACTCCCTCCAAAAAAAAAAAAAAAAATGCTCCAGTTTCATATGATTACTAGTCAATTACAACAAGATCAAGAGGTTTGAGTCGGGGGTCAATGATCCCAAGATTAGCCATAAATTTAATCTCCAGTGGCAAATACCACTTACAACTTTAAGTGATAAACACTGCTCTCTCTAATAAATATTCTAACAAATGTAGCTCCTTATACCACAAACTAATTGTCTTCTGATGATCTTTCATTAAGTAAACTTTCAACTATTTGAGAATCTCTAGTCTCTCTGCATTTCTAAACCACTGCACAATAGAAGAGAATATTTCCTTATAAGTTGTTTCCCATAAGAAGTAACCTGTAAAGATTATGCCACACAATTCTTTGAAGGAGACAGACTATGAGATTAACGTTTGTACTGAACATTCCCTTAGAGATGGAAATTATTCTTGCACTGTGTAAGTAGAACAAGTATCAGTTTGCATATCTTGTTATGAATTTCCTGGAAATTGAATCTCAGCAGTTTCCCCTCATCTCTAATCTTGCCTGCATTGTGCAAAAACAGCTGGATGATTTGAGAAGCAGAGAGGTTAATATGCATCAGTAATGGCCTTTTATCGCCCCAAATAATGAGTAGACATAGATAATATGCAAAAATTTTGTCTTAGTAAATTAGCCAACACCCTCACCACTTTCTGATTCCTCGCAAGCGTCATTAGGGGGAGCCAATCACAGAAGAGTTTGGCCCATCCCAACACTTAACACAGACACACACTCACGCACACATGCACACACAGACACTCTCTTTGTACCAAAGTTTACCCCTGCTTTTTTCACTGAAATATAAACGCACAGAAAATTCTCCACCTTCATAAACTTTTCCTAGTTTCTTAGGGCTAAATGGATCCCACCCTGCTCAGACATTTCCAATTGTTCCATATTGCTCATTACAGAGAAACCAAACTCCTTCCATGAGCAAATAAAAAAGTACTTGTAAAGAAAACTTATGAATCATCATTCCCCGACTTTCCTTCTTTCCTTTACACTGACTCCAGTCCCTGACACTTCTGCATAAACCCAATCCTCTTCCTTTCCCATGATTTTTGTGTGCTATTCCGTGCTACTTATGTTCTCTCCTCTCTCCTCCACCTTTCTTTCCAGACCTACGTCAGGATCTATCTCTTCCAAGAACTTTCTGGTAGAACCCCAGCTCATAATGCCTCTCCCTTCCCCCAATGACCTATGTTATTCAGGACCTCCAGGATACAACCTAACAGTTGGTTTTCTACAATCCTGTAAAATCTCTTATTTAGTGGTCTACAAACATTGATCGGCATAAGAATCACCTGGAAGGTTTTGAACAAATTGCTGGGCTTCATTCCCATGGTTTTAAATTCAGCAGATCTGGGATTGGGCCCAAGAATTTGCATTTCTGGCAAGTCCACAGGTGATGCTGCTGCTGTCTGGGGACTACAGTGCGGGGATGACTGGTGTAGAGGAAAGCACGGTGCTTGCCAGCTCTTTAGAGCCTGGGCAAGTTACTTGGCTTCTCTGTGCCTCAGGTTCTTCATCTGCAATAATATTACTTCAAAGGACTCTTGTAAAGAACTGAAATGATGTCCTTTAAATGATTAGTATAGTTCCTGGTACATAGTAAGAGTTCAGTACATGGGAGGTATTATGTCTGGCAGGAAAAAAAAAACACAAAACACAAAACTTCCTGGGGATTGCCTATACTGGCTTATTGGTAGGGATGCTTCATCCCCTTCCCAGGCCTGAAAGGGAGCTACATGAATCTTTACTCATTCACTTATTTAAGTCTTTAACTGGAAGGGACAATTGAGAATAACATGTCCCAAGAATGCTGTCATCCCACTGAGGGTGGTTTATAAGACCCCTCTCAAAGCTAAACACCTGTGATCGGTTCAACATTCAAAATAACTGTTTTCTAACTGGTTAGTCCGTAGAAATATTATTCTTACTTTATTGTAAATTCCAACAACTGTGACAAAAAAAACAAAATATCTTATAGCTTATCCCAAATTGTATTATCTTGGCTCTTCAATAGAAAAAACAAACTAACCAAAAAGAAAAAGAATGTTGAACCTTAAGAACCTTAGGGAATGATCTGTGACTACTAACAAGTTCTGATTACCTTTGTTGGCAAGGCTGCCTGAAAAGAATGCCTGTGTTTGTGGAATCCTGGACTATGGAGGGTGTGTGGTGGGGGGAGAGTAGCTCCTGAGCGGCCCAACCCAACCAGAGGAAAGGGATGGGGATGCAGAGGGGTTGCCATCCAGCTTGCCCAGCCTCTGTCCCGCTGGCTTTCAGCATTCAGGGAGCTACAGAACCCCACCCCCACCCCATCCTCTGGTTCCACAGAGCCAGTGCCTGGCCAGCACTATTTATTTTATAAAAATAAATAAATAGATAGATAGGTAAATTCAGCATTTTATACACAGCACCTGGGACATGATAGGTGCTCAAGAAATGCCAATTTGCTTAATCAAGTCATTAAATAAGTATTGAAAAGTCTTTTTTGTCTACTATGACACTAGTGCAACCTATGATAGCCATTGTAAGCTTAAGAAATAATTTTACTCATAAGAAACAGTGGGTATCAAATTTGCATGATTGTGTTTCTTTTCCCCCTACGCCTCTATCCGTCAGAGCTTGATCAGAAAAGGCAGAACCTCTAGGCAAAATCTAAATGATAAAGGCTTTATTAAAGGGATTTGAACCGAGACAACTCTAAGAGCTGGTTAAACAGTTTATGCCAGGCTGCTGTCCACCCCACTGGTGATGGGGATGGAGTCAGTAGGGCTGGCTGGCAGAAGTCCAGAGCAATGTGAAGCGAGAGAATAAGACTAGCTGGGACGTGGGAGGAAAGCACAGGATGTGATGGGACCTTGTCAGTCCATCACCGCCTCCCAGCCTCCATCTTCAGCGATGCAGGTGATCTGCACCCACCGCTGAAACCACTCTTTGTCACAGAAGTGAACACACACCTGGTCCAGGACTTGGAGAAGCCATAGAGGAGACTGGGCAGAAGTGGAAGAGTTGAGGGCCCATGGCTGCCCCCACACCAACCAGCGGAGCCGGTAATGAGCTGCCACAGTGACCAGTGCACCCCACTGACCTTCCCAGCCTTAAAGACAATATGATTACTGATGCGCTTCCACCCTCCACGTTTCACACAAAAGGTCTCATGGGTCCAATGCTGCATGAAAACTATGCAGGGGAGGAGAGTCAGGAAAAAGCAGTTTTCACTTAGAAGAGTAGGAACTACAAATCTACCAGGACAGCTAACACTCACTAGCTGATGTGGCCTTAAGTCAGCTTTGCCTGGGAGTGAGCTGCCCTGCTGCAGCTCAGAGAGGGTCTAAGCATGAGAATTAGGTGGACAAGCTGCCAATCAACCTAGTGAGGAGAGGAGGAGCAGATTCCAAACTGCTACTTTGTCCATGTCAGCCCTTATGATTCATTTCAGAGGGTGGTCTTGCCTGTTAAGACAAGCAAGACAACTCAGGATAGATGCCTGATGAGCTAACCCTTCAGAGCAAGACAAGGGATGTAATCTAGTCAGGAATTAGACTGCAAATAGTCTCCTGGTTGTGGGTAAAAATGCAGATTACCCAGTGAACCTGGCACAGCAGGTCTGGGAAAATTCCAGGAATCTGTCTTTCAACAAACCCCAAAGACAGTCTCATGCCTTAGTCCACACTTCAAGAAATATTTCTCTAGAGGGCTGCAAGTCAACATGCAAACTCCCAAATCTACCCTGTTTGCAAAAGCTAGTGACAGTAGGCTATTTTAATGGAGGGAACATCAGAGAACATCTTTAATAGAAAGGCAGCAGTGGGAAATGAAAATCTGCTATTTATTTCAGCATGATGTTCTAAGGGTTATTTCAGAATTTTATTTATTGAGGTTCATAAATGTTTCTTGCTCTATTAATACAGAGCTTGATGGTTGCCAAATTGCATCCTCCGCTCTGACTTTAACCGCCCACACACCTTTGCCTTCTCAAAGCAGCCCAGGGTGTGGAGCGCCACCTCGTGGCCACTGTGAGCACTTGCTAAGTGCAAAGCAAGACGGGTGGTACTTGTGGATTTCAGAATGTGATAGGTCTAATAGCAGAAGCAAATGAGAAATTGAACTTTGGGAACAGCTAATAGCTTGATTTGCTTTTTCAGTCAAATAGAACTGGGGAATTTTCTGTGACCTTCCTTGACTGCTTTAGAGAACAGAAAAAACATGAACTTCGGAATTTTGCGGACTTGGTTTCAACCTCCACTCCATCACCTAAAAGCCATGCCCACATTTTGTGCCTGGCTTCACACCTGCTTAGCTCACCAGCTTTAGCTATAAAGTTATGGCAGCTTGCCTCAGCTTCATTGAGTACCTCTTCTTGGTACCCTGAGGCTTCTCTAAGGCAGGGGATACTTGAGACAATGGTGGGAATCTATGTCCTCCACACATGTACACCCTCCTATAGTAAGCTGAGCCACAGGGATCCAGGGCCCATAACAAATTTTTAACTTTTCTCTCTTAGGAAGGCAATTTAGAGGAAAATTCTACCCAGTTTCTCAGAAGATTCCAGGAGAAAGGACTTAGGAAGCCCCGTTGCACAAAATGATGTCCAGTTCAAGAATTTTCCTTTTTTCATTTATGGCCCCTGAGAACACATCCTAAAATAAACTACCTGCACATGAGCCCCTGTCTCATGCTCTGTTTTCTCTGGGAATTTGGACTAAGACAAAGCATAACCTTAGGCAATTCATTTATTTTCTGTGGGCCTTAGTTTTCTAGGCTGCAATATGAGATTGCTGCAATCTGCAATAGCCTCACAAAGATATTGTGAAAATTAAATGAAATCCATAGCAGAATTTCACCATTCTTTTAAATGTAGTGGAATTTTATTGTCAAATTTGCATTTCCCTAGTGACATACTAGGCGGAACACCTTTTCACGTGTTTAAGTCATTCACATGTCTTCTTTGATGGTGTGTCTGCTCGGATACTTTGTCCACTTTTTAACCAGGTTGTTCATTTTCATATTGTTGAATTTTAAGAGTTCTTTGTATAGTTTGGATAACAGCCCTTTACCAGAGAAGCCTCTTGCAAATATTTATTCCAGTCTGTGGCTTGTCTTCTCACTTCTTTGAGATGAACTGGGTTATACCCCTGATTATGTTAGTAATTAACTATAAAAACAATAAATAAACTATTAAAAAACTTACAAATAAGTTTCTTCTTTCATCTAATAAGTACTTTAGTACTCCTATGTGGCAAGCTTCTACCAGGCCATGGGGAAATAATGGCAAATAAGATTGTAGACCTTTCCCTCAAAAAACTTCCTGAGTACTGGAAATTACAATGAAAGATGATCAGTTGCATAACTAAAAAAGTGAGGAGAGCCTGATCCATTCAGAGGTGGGGAGTGTTTAAGGAAGACTTCCTGAAGGAGGTTGCCTAAAGAAAGAGAAGCTAGCCAGGTGTAATTGAGAAGCAATGGTTATAAGCATTCAGGCAGCAGGGACAGCAGGAATAAAGTCCTAGAAGTGACAGAATACATGGCTCCACAGGACTGGCCACGCTGTAACACATGTGCAAAGGGCAGTGCAGGATGTGGAGTAAGACAAACAAGCTGGAATCAGATCACAGAGGGAGTGTATGTCACACTAAGGGCTTGGGACTGTTTTTCTACACAAATGGGGTCCCTGAAAACATTTTTTTCCTGAGAGGATAGCCTTGGAACAAAACTAGCTCAAACCAGACCAGTGATTCACAAAGAGAGAAAATGTTTATTAGCATCTAGTTTGCTGGCAGATTTTTCCACCAAGAATTTAAAGAGTGTGAGGTTTGAAGGTATTAATATGGACTGAATTGCCACTTCCCACATATCTTTTGGTGATGCACATTGAAGTCAGCCTCATTCATGGGCAGGCATGTGTGCAAATCCTATATCTGCCTAATGCTTCTTAACAACCTTCTTCTTCCCCACATCCCAAGCAAAAAAAAAAAGCCAGACCCTCAGTCAGTGCTGCCTCCTCAATAAATATCTGGGCTCATAAGCTCCAATCTTATCGTCATGTTATGTGGAAAGCAGTGCCGCTAAAACTAAACCCAACCCGCACTTCCAAGAATGAACCACTCAGGATAATCTCCAAGGCGAGCCTGGGTGCCACTGGCCACCAAAGTGAAGGCTCCTTATAAGCAAGAGCGGTGTCTCTCCTTTGAATCCACCATGTTTAATACAGTGCGCAACTTGTAGTAAACACTCAATAAATGTGTGTTGAATAGACTAAATTTAACACACTAACAAGTGATGTTAAGTCAGCGTGACTATATTTGGTGATTAGATATTTCAGTGTTTCTACACTAACAGAAAACCTCTGTACTTTTAACCTTTCCCACCTGCTTAGGAATTACTTGCTCAAAGGGATAAATTTTTAAAAATACTCTCCTGAACCTTGCCCTTTACCTGTTTTTTTTTTTCTTTAGATAAACAGGACAAGATGAAAATAAAATAAAATACATATCCCACTCAGTAAACAGGAAAGGAGAAACTGAAAAATACAAAGGACTTGAGCTTTCCTGGGATCCCCTGATGCCAATATATACACATTTTTCTTCTCGTAAAGTGACTCTTTAGTACAAAGCGAACACAAAATCAATTCTCTGCAAGATGAAATATGTCACCCTTTCCTGGAATGAAGCCTCTGAAATGGTTTATTAGAAGCTAGTTTCCTGGAAGATTTTAGTCACCAAAAAAAGGAAAAAGGGAGAAAAACTAAATAGGATGGTCTTCTTGAAATTTAGGAGCTTTGCTCCCCTGTTAGAATTAATGATAATAATAACTTTGGTAGATTTGGTCTTACAAAGACAGCTGCAGCCATATCTCCACCGCACCTTGTCACTGCCCTTTTAACTTACACCCAGTAGGATGTGGGGAAGCAACACTGTGGACTTTCCAAGGTTAGATCACAAAAGGCTATGTGGCTTCTGCCTTGTGCTCTGCACACTTGCACCTGGAGACCTAGGTCACCATGTAACAAGTCTACCCTGAGCTGCCATGCTGTGAGGAAGCCAAATCACATAGACAAAGTATGTGTAGGCACTCTTGTAGGCGATCTCACAGTCCGAGTCCCCCCAGCCCTGACACCATCCATGTGAGCAAACTAGCTTCAGATGAGCCCAGCCCCCTACTGTAATGCCCCCCATTGTCATGCCCCCAGCCTTTGAGTCTCCTCAGTTGAGGTTCCAGACATTGTGCGGTGTGGACAAGCTGTTCCTGCTGTGCCCTTTCCGAATTCCCAACCCACAGAATCCGTAAGCATAACAAAGTTGTGGCCGCTTAATGCCACTAACTTTGGCGTGGTCTGTTATCTAGCACAATCAATAGAACAACAGCTTGCACACACTTACGGTGCACTCGTCGTCGTCGTCATCGGCAGCCGTCCGTCTCGAGAGACGATGGTGTAGCTTCTTAAGAGTCTATCTGCACCGCCGAGAATGGCTGTGCAGTCCAACTCGGGAGTGACACGGTATCTGTCTCCTCCCGTGTTGAATCGACATCTTGCGATGACGCTGGAGTGTCCTCTCCAGTGAAGCTGAAGCTACAGAGCCTGGGCAGGGTGATATGGAGGGTCTGCTGTTGCCCATGCAGCAGACCCCCCCCTCTCTTCGCAGCTGAAGGGTCCAAGGGAAAGACGGAGTCAATACAGCTTGGCTTCAGGTGCGCCGCAGGAGTTGCCGGTGTTGACTACAACGTCAAACCGCCTTAGGGACTCCGGCTCCGGATTTTCTGTCAGGGTTTACTCCCTTAGCCTTTCCCCTGAAGAGGTATGCCGCAAGGCAGCGGAGGATTTTTGGAGTCAGAGTTTTCCTTCTCTGAGGAGCAGGACCACACCTTGCACAACCCAGGAAGCACATTTCCTGTCATACTGCCTGTACAAGAATCACCTGGAGATCTTGTTAAATGATGATTCATCAGGCCTGGGTGGGGCCAGCAAGTTCACATTTCTAACAAGCTCTCAGGTGCTGCTGGTCCAGGACCCATACCTTGAGTAGCAAACACATAAAACACATGCATGGTGCCCTGAAATTTGGCAGTGCACAGCCTAAGGAGCTGGGTGAGCAGCCCTGGAAGGTACAAATGTCTGAGCCTCCAATCTTGCCTGCCCCAGCTATGAATGCCTGCCATCCTGTCCCTCCCCTCCCTATAGTCCTCAGCCCAGCCCTCCAAAGCATTTGGCCCAGAGCTTTCATCCCATTTTATCATACCCTCCACTGAGTCCCTCACCTTAGAAGATCCATCAGAAATTCATCATGTGGTTTGAACAACGGGTGACATGTTCTCATCTTTCAAATGGGTAGTGATATGTTTGGATAGTTCTCCACCCGTTAAACAGCTGAGACTCACATACACCAGACTCTCATCTGACAGATCTCCCATGTTTTGTGAAGCTCAGAGAACCTATGAATGAAATGACCTACAAAGCTGAGAAGATTTCTACCCAAAGTGTGGTCACAAATGTTCATAGCAGCTTTGTTTTTTTAAATATTTTTTTCAAATAAAATTGGCATACAGTATTATATTAGTTTCAGCAGCTTTGTTCTCAATAGCAGAAAACTGGAAACAATGTCCAAAAATACATGAATGGGAACAAATTGTGCTATAGTCATACAATGGAATGCCACTAGGCAATAAAAACAGAATCTGTTACCGATGGACACGATAACACACATGGATGAATCTCAAACACATTATCCTGAGCAAAAGAAGTCAGGCACGAAGAACACAAGCTGATTCTGTGTTTCTAAGACCCTAGGAAAGACAAAACTAAGACATAATGACAGAAAGCAGGTCAGTGGTGGTCTGAAGATTGGTTGAAAAGGTGCATGGAGAAATTTTTGAAGTGATAGTGTTTATATGAAGTGTATGAACTTGTCAAAACACCATGAAACTGTACACTGAAAATATACATTTTGTTATTTGTACATTGTACCTAAATAAAGCTGTTTTTAATTTGTAAAAAAAAAAAAAAGTACTGCCCTGGCTGGTGTGGCTTAGTGGATTGAGTGTCAGCCTGTGAACCAAAAGGTCACTGGTTCAATTCCCAGTCAGGGCACATGCCTGGGTTGCCAGCCAGGTCCCCAGATGGAGGCGTGTGAGAGGCAACCACACATTGATGTTTCTCTCCTCTTTTCCCCTTCCCCTCACTCTAAAAATAAATAAATAAAACTTAAAAAAAAAACAAAAAGGACTGAGTAAAAACTACTCCTAGTTCATATTACTATGGTTATTATTACAGTGATCCCTCACTTATCATGGATATTACATTCTAGACCGCCCACGATAGGTGAAAATCTGCGAAGTAGGAACCTTACATTTATTTTAGTATTTACTGTACAGTAGGCCCTGGCTGGTTTAGCTCAGTGGATTGAGCGTCGGCCTGCGAGCTAAGTGTCGCTGGTTCGATCTTCCAGTCAGGGTACATCAGAGAAGGAAAACTCTGACTCCAAAAAACCTCCGCTGCCTTGCGGCATACCTCTTCAGGGGAAAGGCTAAGGGAGTAAACCCCGACAGAAAATCCGGAGCCGGAGTCCCTAAGGCGGTTTGACGTTGTAGTCAACACCGGCAACTCCTGCGGCGCACCTGAAGCCAAGCTGTATTGACTCCGTCTTTCCCTTGGACCCTTCAGCTGCGAAGAGAGGGGGGGTCTGCTGCATGGGCAACAGCAGACCCTCCATATCACCCTGCCCAGGCTCTGTAGCTTCAGTAGAAGCTACACCATCGTCTCTCGAGACGGACGGATGCCGACGACGACGACGACGACTGTACAGTACTGCAAAATCTCGCGATATAGTGAAAAATCCACAATAAATCATTAAATATAATATTTTTTAAAATTCCTCAATACAGTGAGGCTGCAATAAGTAAACTGCATTATAGAGAGGGACTACTGTACTCTTATTATCTTTAATGTTTATTGATTTTAGAGAGAGAGGAAGGGAGAAAGAGACAGAGAGAGATATCAATGTGAGAGAGAAACATTGGTTGGCTCCTCCCATATGCTCCCCAAAAGGAAATCAAACCCACAACGTAGGTATGTGCCAGGACCAGGAATCAAACGCGCGTCCTTTGGTTACAAGATGACCCTCTAACCAATTGAACCACACAAACCAGTACTGATTATTAATCCTCTTTTTAAAGTTGCCAGCCAAGTGATAGTCATTTATTATTTCATGAAAGAAATGTTTTAAATTCCATGGACCAGGCACTGGGGGTTAAAACAAAATGAACAAAGGAGTTTACCTTGCAGAAAGGGAAAGACTCTCACCCATAGTTCAAACACCATTTGATAATTGCTAAGAGAGGGGTAGGTCAGCAGTTGGGAGGGCCAGAGAGGCAGCATCTAAGTCTTCTTGGAAAATCTCACACCTTGTGCCACAGGAAGGGATGCTTGAATTGAGTCCCAAAGGCAGAATAAGAGCAAAGCAGAGAGGAAGAGGGGATGCTTCAGGCTTAACGAGAGGCAGGAGCACCAAGCCCAGTGTGTTGGCAGGATTGTGATTCATTGGATCTGGCTGTGGGAAAGTGATGGGATGAGATTTTAAAGGGGTGCTTCTCACACTTTGGCTGAACCAGGATCATGTGGACTTGTTCATAGTATGACTGTTGGGGTCTACCCCCAAGATTTCTGATTCAGCAGGCCTGGGTGGGGCTCTGGTTTTGCATTCTGGTTTTGCACAGGTTTCCAGGTGATGCTGATGCTGTTGGTGTAAAGACCACATTTTGAGGACCACTGTTCTAGGTAAAAAAGGAGGCCTGGGAACCTCAAGCCCTGTTCCCAGCCAAGGCTCTTGACCGTGGATACCTGGCCTTGAAGTCCCAGTGGTCAGGAAGAGAGCATCTCGCTAAAGATGCCAAGATAGTGTCAGTCAGTTACTTCCCTGTGGTCCCATCTCTGCTGTGTAGGGCCTTCCTTCTTTCTTCCTTCCTTCCTTCCTTCCTTCCTTCCTTCCTTCCTTCCTTCCTTCATTCCTTCCTTCCTTCCTTCTTTCCATCCTTCATTTCTAATTGTTTCTTCTATGACTCTTCCGGATACTTTGCTTTTCATCCTCAGTGTGTCTGAACACCGCTTTTGCAAGTTAGGCTCCACCATCTCACACATCTTACAAGGAAACAAAGCTTTATGAGTTATCTGTGTGCAGGTGGATGACCCTGAGGTGCACCCACCCCTCCAGGTTCCATCCCTGATGCTTCAGCCCCTGACTTCTTAGAGAAACTGCCAACTTTCAGTGCCCCCCTTTCCTACCCATGTGATGGTAAAGGGAATAATTTCCCTCCCTGCAAACATCATCCTGTGACTTCCCACATGGGAAAAGCAAAAATAACTGTTGGGCCTTGGCTTCTTGGTTATATTGGCTCACTTACCCTGGTAAGAGACAAATTTTTCACGTCATTGACAGATTGGGGACATGGTATTAGAATCGGACAACAGAAGATTGTAGTGAAAGAGAACACAATATAAGCTTTATTTTTGAACAGGTGTAATAACTTTGGCCCATGTCTAAGATAATTTTCAAATATATAAAATTGCTGTTTTTTAAGGTGACAACAGTCATTTCATATGGTTCAATATAATTACCTATATCCTAATTGTTTATAAACATTATATATATTTGATTTCTTATCCTAACATCATATATATCCTAATTTTATATATATTTTATTAGATACTAATTACATATGTATACCTTCATTCATATCTAATTTTAAATTTATAATTCCATTTATCCATATTGTATATATCCTAATTACATTACATAAATTTAGAAAATACATATTTAGAACATATTATGTATCTTCTAAATTTAAACTTTTTATTATAAAATGTGTGTATGTGTATAGATAAAGATATACACATTAAAATATGTGTAAAATTACAATATATTATTAGAAGTTTTTTATATACAGTCACATCCAACTGAATTCAAAGTCATACCTGTAAAGAAAATCAGGATTTTTTAAGATAATTTTTTTATTTTTCAATCACAGCTGACTACAATATTATATTTATTTCAGGTGTACAACATAGTGATTAGACATTAATATAATTTATGAAGTGATCATCCTGATATGTCTAGTACCCATCTGACATCATATAGCATTATTACCTTATTATTAGCTGTATTCTCCACGCTATACTTTACATACCAGTGACAAGAAAATTAGATGTTGTTTGTCTTTTGTGGGTGCAGAGTGGATGTCGGTGGATTTCTGAGCGCACACCACCACCTTGTGTCCTCTTGGGGAACTGCCTGTGAGTATCAGCATGTTGCCTTGGGGGGGCTTGAGTCACTCATTATTCACTTAATAAACATTCACTTCACACCCGCTATAAACTTTGCACTGGGAGAGAGTCAGAGTACACTGGTTTCCAGTCTGAAGCCTCTCTGCAACTCCTCGGGGCACAGGAGCCCCATCCCGCAGGCCAAGAAGGCCAGTGTGGGAAGCAGGCTGGGTGGAGGAGGTGAGATGGAGAGCTCAGTCCCACCTAATCAGGCTGCCGCTGCTCAGCTCGACAGTTGCTCCAAGACAGGCATCTGGGCCTAGTATTTTTTCTCCAAGAGAAGTTCAAATGTCGGTATGAAAATCGGATTTTTCAATAACAACTAATTCTAATAGTTATTCCTAAATATCAGGAGCCAACTCTGCACAGCCACAGGCTCTGCTCTATTCAGAACCGCTTCCAGCAAGAACCCCCTGCCCAGCTGAGAAGCCTTTGGTTAGCCGACAGTCACGCGGGCTTCAGTTTTCAATGGAAGCTGCGCTCTTCCTGGAACTGTCCCCAGCCAGTAACTGAACAATGCAGCCGTACAAGGGCCTGGACATCTGTACCCAAAGGGGGCACCTCTAGAGAACAATATTTGCTCTGGAGTTCCCCATTTGACTGGAAGAGGCTCTGTCAGGTCTGCGTGGCAGGCTGACAGCTCCCCTTGCCAATCTTTTTTCCTCCCACTTTCTTTCGCAAATGTCTCCAACAATACTGCTCTTTATCCAGCTCAGCCTCTGATTCCCTGAGAACCAACATGTGCCATATGACTAGAACACCCTAAGGTGTTGCTTGAAAAGCACGTGTTACAGTCTGAAATGTCTAAGAAGAATTCTGAGAAAAGAAATAGAATGCTAGCCAGATGTGTAATTCTAAACTATCAAGTAGACATGTAAAAAAGGAAAAAAACAGGTGAAACTTACTTTAAAATATATTTTACTTAATACAATAAATTTAAAATAGTAAAATTTTAATGTGTAATCAATATAAAAAATAATTACATATTTTACATTATCTTTTACATACTAAGTCTTTGGGATCTGGAATAAATTTTATACTTAAAGTACATCTCAATGTGGGCCAGCCACATTTCAAGGGCTTCCAAAAAGGAGAGGGTGCCTGCCGAAAATAAAGAAATTAAGGAGTGTTGTGCACAAAGACAGAGGATGGGAATTGCATGTGAATTTATAGCAGGAACTAATACAGGTGTCTCTTTTTGAGGTCCTAATGAGGTAGCTGCACCAAACCAACCCTTCTCTTTTTCATTTTATTAATATATAATACCCTCCTGCCCTGACCAGTGTGGCTCAGTTGGTTGGGCATTGTCCGGCAAAGCAAAAGGTCACTGGTTTGATTAGTGGTCAGGGCTCACGCCTAAGTTGCAGGCTTGGTCCCCATTGGGGGTGCATACAAGATCAATGTTTCTCTCCCACATTGATGTATCTCTCCTTCCTCCCTCGCTAGGCCTCTCTCTAAAAAATAATAAATAAATAAATAAATTTAAAGAAAAGATATAACATCCTCCTTTTCATCACCACCAAAATCCAAACTTTAGTTTGTGTTCTTAAATTCATGAAGATATGGGAACCTGACACATTGTTGTCCTCTCCATTTCTACCTCTGTTACCAGGCAGAATGACAGATGACATCATTACCTATGTGGATAACCCATCCCCAATCTGTCAATGACGTGAAAAATTTGTCTCTTACCAGAGGAAGTGAGCCAATATAACCAAGAAGCCAAGGCCCAACAGTTATTTTTGCTTTTCCCATGTGGGAAGTCACAGGATGATGTTTGCAGGGAGGGAAGTTATTCCCTTTCCCATCACATGGGAAGGAAAGGGGGGCACTGAAAGTTGGCAGTTTCTGTAAGAAGTCAGGGGCTGAAGAATCAGGGATAGAGTCATAAAGCTTTGTCTCCTTGTAAGACGTGTGAGATGGTGGAACCTAACTTGCAAAAGCTGTGTTCAGGCACACTGCAGGATAAAAAGCAAAGTATCTGGAAAGGTCATATCAAAAATAATTAGGAAGGGAGGAAGGAAAGAAGGGAGGAAGGAAGGAAAGATGGGAGGGAGGAAGGAAGGAAAGATGGGAGGAAGGAAGGAAGGAAAGAAGGAAGGAAGGAAGGCAAGCCTGTCCCAAACATGGACTCACTCTGTCTTGGCATCTTTAGCACGATGTGTTCTCTCCCTGAGCACTGAAATTTCAAAGCCATGAAGCCATAGTCAAGAGAGAGCTGGGAATAGACCTTGAGCTTCCCAGGCCTCCATTTTTATCTGCAATAGTGGTTCTCGAAAGTGTGGTCTCTGCATTAATAAAAAAAGCCAAATAGAAATTCCCAACTATTCTTCAGTAGTCAAATAGATCAATAACTTGTAGTATATTAATAATATAGAATACTATATAGTGATGTAACGAAGTACTGCTACATGCAGTATTCTAGATAAATCTCATAAACAAGTTAAATGAAAAGATTATGTACTGCATGACTCAACGTATGTGAAGTTCAAAATCAGGCACATAGAACTTTGTTTTTAGACATCTGAATGGAAATTTCCTTGTGGAAGGAAGGTGGAAATAGTAAACAAACTGGGCATGAGGGGGCCTCTGGAGAGTGGATAATGTCCCAGTTTTTCATTTGAAAAGAGTTTGTACATGTTTTGTTTTTCACTTTGTGATAACTCAACTACCCTTAGTATTTTCTTTATGTATATCATACTTTATAAAGCTATTAAAATTATGTCAGATGAAAAAATAAATTTCAAAGTTAGAAATGTAAAAAAAAAGTGGAGGGAGGGTATGCACCAGCAGCATCAGCATCACCTGGAAACCTGTCAGAATGCCAAGCCAGGGCCCCACCCAGGCCTGCTGAATCAGAGATCCTGGGGGTAGAGCCCAGAAGTCATGCTTTTAACAAGCCCACGTGATTCTGGTTCAGCCAAAGTGTGAGAAGCACCCTTTCAAAGTCTCATTCCATCACTTTCCCATAGCCAGATCCAATGATTCATAATCCTGCCAACACACTGGGCTTGGTACTCCTGCCTCTAGTTGAGCCTGAAGCATCCCCTCTTCCTCTCTGTTTTGCTCTTATTCTGCCTTTGGGACTCAATTCAAGCATCCCTTCCTATGGCACAAGGTGTGAGATTTTCCAGGAAGATGCTGCCTCTCTGGCCCTCCCAGCTGCTGACTTACTCCTCTCTTAGCAATTATCAAATGGTATCTGAACTGTTGGGTTATTTGTGTCCTACTCACTATAGTGTGAGCTGTTTGGGTCGTTTTGTTTTTAATCCTGGAGATTAAATCAGAATTCTTTAATTTTTTAAAATTGTATTTATTTATTTTTAGAGAAAGGAGGGAGAAAGAGAGGAAGAAAAACATTGATGTGCAAAAGAAACACAGATCAGTTGCCTTTCTCAGGCCCCCAAATAGGGACCTGGCCCACAACTGAGGCAGGTGCCCTGACTAGGAATCAAACCAGCAACCTTTCAGTCCGCAGACTGGTGCTCAACCCATTGAGCCACACCAGCCAGGGTAGAATTCTTTTTTTTTTTTTTTTTTTTTTCAGGGTAGAATTCTTAATATCTGATAATTGAAGTAATAAATGACCACTACTGGGCTGACAGCTTTAAGAAGAGTAATACTTCAACTAATAATAACAATATTTTCTTTTCCACCTAGAGTCCCCAAACAATGCTACTTCCATAAGCCCCTTATGAGCCTGGATTTCAAAACTTGGTTTTGTTGCTTCTGATTATGAAGCTGTATGTAGAAAGGAACCAAGGAATCAACAGTCAACAGCATGGGGTTCCCAAGCTGCGCGTGTGTGCTGACCAGTGTCTTCTCAAGCTCACCCCTCCTTCTCAGGTCTCTCCTAGCTCTCCCTGTGGGTGGGCTCCCTACTGCAGGATGAGAGCACTGTGACCCAGCAGCATCGAGTCATTAACACTGGACATATTCTATGTACTGTGGTGAATGCCACAGACCTGGCTAAGGCAGGGGTGCTGTTGGACATCCTGACAGACATTCCATAGAGGAAGCCTGTCGTGGAGCTGCACCAGCAAAGCCTCAGGGTTTTATGGAGAATTCATGACTGCAGAATACAGGTTAATATAGACATATCAATTATATTTCTGTATGCTAGGAAAAACAATTGAAGATTGAAACTAAATAAGCAATACCATTTAAAATAGCATTAAAACACAAAATTGTCGAGACTTCCGGCCAAGATGGAGGCGCAGGTAGACACACTGCATCTCCCTCCACAACTAAAAAGGAATAAAACTACCTCAAAACTAGAGACAACCAGAAGTTCCAGAAAATCAAGCTGCATGGAAGTCCAACAAAGATATAAAGAAGAAATACTCATCCAGACAGGTAGGAGGAGAGGAACCAGGGCAGAGAAGACACAATATGGTAGCAGCAACAGTGGCGGCAGCAGCGGCAGAATGCGCAGTCACATGTTTTTAAAAGTAGGGAGGGACATCTGGGGAGCTCTCCCAGAACCAGACCAGACTGCGCAGCTCGTGGTTCCAACACCAGGGAAAATAAAGCCTCATTGCTTCTGACTTTGCAAACCAGTGGGGGTTGGGGCAGAGGAAGAAACTGCCAGTCTCTCAGCAGACTCCACTTGTTTAAAGGACCCCCACAGTCCAAGGACGTCCGAAGACCCACCCACTCTGGGAACGATGGCCAGGGCACCAGCTAGAGAGGCACCAGTCCCATACGGAACTGGGAGAAGTGCCTGGAAAAACGGCGAGTGCTGAGCAAGCGGCATTATTCCCTCTCATACCCCACCACCACCACCACACACACACACACAGCGCCACAACGTGGTAAAACAGGTCACCCTGTACTGACCAATCCCTAAGGCTCCGCCCCTTACAACGTAACACGTGCAACAGCTCTACCTAAGACACAGAGGCAAACAAACACAGGAGCCTGTCAAGATGAGGAGACAGAGAAGTATAGCCCAAAAGAGGGAACAGATCAAGGTTCCAGTGGGAAAACTAAGCAACAAGGAGATAGCCAAACTAATAGATGAGGAGATAGCCAACCTACCAAATGTAGAGTTCAAAACACTGGTGATAAAGATGCTCACAGGCTTGACAGATATGCTTAAGTACAGCAAACACATAGGGAAGAAGTGAAGACTATGCTAAATGAAAGGAAGGAAAGTCCACACAAAAGCAATGGTGAAGGGAAGAAAACCAGGTTTCAAATCAACAATTTGGAACATAAGGAAGAAATAAACAGTCAACCAGTACAGAACGAGGAAACAAGAATTGAAAAAAATGAGGAGAGGCTTAGGAACCTTGGGGAGAACTTTAAACATACCAACATCTGAATCATAGGGGTGCCAGAAGAAGAAGAGGAAGAGCAAGAAATGAAAAGCCTATGTGAAAAATAATGAAGAAAAACTTCCCAAATTTGGCAAAGGAAATAGACATACAAGTCCAGGAAGCACAGAGTCCCAAACAAGCTAGACCCAAGGGGGACCACACCAAGACACATCATAATTAAAATGTCAAAGGTTCAAGATAAAGAAAGAATCTTAAAAGCAGCAAGAGAAAAGCAGAGTTACCTACAAAGGGATGCCTATAAGACTATCAGCTGATTTCTCAAAAGAAACTTTGCAGGCAAGAAGGGACTGGCAAGTAGTATTCAATGTGATGAAAAGCAAGGCCCTACAACCAAGATTACTCTATCCATCAAAGCTATCATTTAGAATGCAAGGGCAGATGAAGTGCTTCCCAAACAATGTAAAGCTGAAGGAATTCATCATCACCAAGCCATTATTATAATATGATATGTCAAAGGGACTTATTTAAGAAAAAGAAGATAAAAACTATGAACGCCAAAATGACAACAAACTCACAACTATCAACAACTGAATCTAAAAAATAAAAACAAAATCCAACTAAGCAAACCAGAATAGGAACAGAATCAGAGGTATGGGGACGATTTGGGGTGTTATCAGCTGGGAGGGGGAAAGGGGAGAAATGGGGAAATGGTGCAGGGATTAAGAAGCATAATTGGTTGGTACAAAACAGACAGGGGGAAGTTAAGAATAATATAGGAAAAGGTGAAGCCAAAGAATTTATATGCACAACCCATGGACAAGAACTAGGGGGTGGGACTGCTGGAGGGAAAGGGGGGTACTGGGCAGAGGAGAGCAAAGAGGAAAAAATTGGGACTACTGTTACAACATAATCAATAAAATATTCCTAAGTAGAAACACTGAAAGAGAGTTGGAAATATTTGAAGAAATTGGCAGGAACAGAATGAAAATTAAGTACTGTTGGATTATCTTGAGGGGAAAGAAGATATTAATTTGGGTGAGTTACTGTGTTTGAACTTTTAACAAGAAGGTTTTATTGAGGAGCAGGAAGAAAAAAGAATCCACAAGAGAAGTGTTTATTGTCTTTTATGTGTCAGGCAGTGTAAAGGGACTTTTCATGTTATCCCACATAATCATCAAGTACACTTTGTGGGGTGGGTATTATTAATCCCTTGCTCCCCTCCTCCCCAGTCGGTGTGAGGAGATATTAACTTATCTAGGATCACACTGCTAGTAAGTAGAATTCAAACTAGATCTGTCTGACCCTGAAGCTTATGTTTTAGATCATGCTGTCCAATTAAATATTCTGCAATGGTGGAAATACAGTAAGTCCTTACTTAAAGTCATAACTTCTGTGACTTTAAGGAAAAGGATGTATAATGAAATCAGTTTTACCACAGGCAAACTGATATTTAAAAGAAGTTAGGTTCCTAAGGCATCTCATTAATGAAACAACATTGAACTAAACAATGTTACGATTCTTTTTCTGCATTATCAGATATGGTAGCTATTAACCATGTGTGGCATAGAACACTATCTGACTGTCATGCCTAAGGAACTAAATTTAAAGTTAATTTTAACCAGTTTAAATTTAAATAACCAGATATTACTAGTAGCTACAGTATTGGACAGGACAGCTTTAGATCTTGCTACCTAGAAGATCTGAGTTTTTAATGTTGAATCTTCTGCTAGCTTATTTTTGACATTAGGCAAGTTATTTAGTTCTTGAGCTTCAATTTAATTGTGAAAATGAAGAGGTGCTCAGTAAAATGTTACCTCCAGCATCCCTTCGTGCTCTAAACTTCTATGATTTTTATTAAAATGTACAGTGGCATTTAATATTCACAAGCATTATATCTGAAAGTCCCTCTTCCCCAATATAGTCATCCCTTATATAAAGATTTTTGTTTGTTTAGTCATTGTTTATTTTTGATCAGAGTATGTATAAAGCACACATAAAGGATAATGGATTAGCCCTGGCTGGGTGGCTCATTTGGTTGGAGCATTGTCCTATACACCAAAAGGTTGCCGGTTCAATTTCCCAGTCAAAGCACATGCCTAGGTTGCAGGTTCGATGGTTGGGGTGCATACAGGAGGCAACCCGGTATATGTTTCTCTCTCCCTCTCAAATCAATAAATATATCTTTGATGAGCATTTTTAAAAAAAGGTTATTGGATTATCTCTCCGCCTGTCCCACCTGTCCCCCATGGTTTGGCGAAACGTTATGTAACCAAAGGAACAAAGTTTGGATCTTTGAAGACCATATTTCATCATTCCACCTTCCTATTTAAGAATATGCTACAGTTCCCTGTTGCTTATCAAGTTAATCCCAAACTTATCTGCTTGACCTTGAAGGTTTTCCACCAACTTCATCTCACCCTATTCTCATTCTTGCTTAAAAAGAAAACATTCTTGTTTTTTCCTTTGCCCTTGTTTCCTCAGTTTAAACATTCCTGTCCCCAATCCATGTGCCTTCTCTTTAAGTAGTCCTCAAAATTAACCCTTTTCTGGAAGAATGCTGCTTGTTTTCCAGTGATAATGACCAGGTTTTGAATCCTGGTAATAAATACCCTGAGGTTAATTTATGATTGTTTAGGTGTAGTTAGTTGAATACATCCTTTTTAAGTTTTATGTTACCTACTCCGTGTTTAATGAAAATGTAAAAATGGGGATGTAAAAAACTAAAAATAGGGATTTTTTTTTTTTGTATTGCCTGAGTTTAGTCCATCGTTCATCAATTCTGCTTTAAAAAGTCACTAATTTTAAAAAATGATAAATACTGTAACAACATTCATCCTTAATCACCACTTGAATAGATATTTTTGTTTCCTTACAGGCAATTGTCCATATATATATATTTTTAAGTTGCATGATGGAGATACAATTTGAGTTTAATATATTGGAAATATTGTATAGTAGAGGCAGTGTAATGTAGGGAAAAGCTGACACTCTGGAGTTAGGTCTGGGTTGGAATCTGGTCTCAAAAGCTTTGGGCAAATTATACAACCTCTGAGCCTACTTTCTTGTCTATGAAATTAGGATAATACTTGCCCTTGAATTGTTGTGAGGATTAGGTAATATAAAGCATCTAGCACTATTCTTTACATAGAAAAGATGATCAGTAAATGGTAGCTGTTATCATTTTCCTCACTTTTCTTTTTTAAAAAACTTTATTTATTTATTTATTTATTTAAGAGAGAGAGACAGCAATTTGTTGTTCCCCTCATTTATTATGCCTTCATTGTTTGCTTCTTGTATGTGTCCTGACCGGGGATTGAACCCACATCCTTGGCATATTGGAAGATGCTGTAACCCACTGAGCTACCTGGCCAGGGCCATTTTCCTCATTTTTCCATTCCCATTGTCATGAGTGTAATTTAAACAGTTGCTTAGACATTCATTTGATTTATCAATCAGATGATTGATTTAGTCATTTACTGTTTGTTAACCATTTAAGTTGTTTCTAAAGTTTCCATTGTTATAATCTGCATTGAATTTGTTTGTGTTCATCTGTTTCCTGAGTCAAAAACCCTAGGACTAGGAGAAGGGTCCAATGGTATGAAAATTTCTATGCTAAATCTTTCTCTTAAAAAAAACAACAACAACAGTGTTCTTGCTTCGGAAAAATGCTAATTTGGTTGTAAAATTGTACTTCGTTGTTTTAATGTATTTTGAAAATGTTGGTTTATTGGTGAATTATGTAGGGAACACATTCATATATATGTGAATTAAACATTTGAATGTCTGTTATTGGGATCAATGGTATACAGGTAAATAAATATGATTTTTGCCCTTGAGCTCAAATTCTAGGGTGGTAACACATGGCAACAAACAGTTAACAATTCAGAGGGACAAGTGTAATAAGATCTGGGGGAAATGAGCAGTAGCATTTGAATAGTGTCTTGGAGGATGAGTTGATATTGATCTGGGTAGAGAGAACAACATGAACAAAAAGATGTATACAAGGATGCATAATGTGTTTGGAGAAATGCAGGTTGTCTTGTATAAGTCCATTTCTGTCTATAGAATGGGTGTTGGTGTCTGATTTTGTGTGTGGATCTGTGTGCCTATATATGTATGTTACTATGGTAGGAGAGGAAACCTTGTGAAGGTCCTTATTTAGGTGATGAGTAAGATCATATTAAGACTTTAGAACAAGGGTTTATCAACTGGTAGGCCATGAATGGTTTGCCAGTGTGCTGGAGAGCAAGAAATACCTTTCAGTGTATGGGATTGGAGCATTTTGGACGTCCCAGGATAGTTTCCTTTGACATTGATAGGCTCCTTGGCTTGTCGCAGAGTGCCAAAAGTTTATTTTTGCTGCCAAGTTGGGAAAAGCACTGTTTTAGAGGCTCTAAATATTGGAAAGTTTATGGTACTTACTCATTCCTGACATTCCCACTATGTAATTAAAAGTAAAACCAACATCAAATCCTACAATAAACATAAAGGAAGTCAAGTCAAAGTCCCTCTTTTCCCTTTACCTCTCCCCAATAATTACTACTTCACTCTTGTGTGTGAAGTATCTTTTTGGTGCTCTTGCATTGCTAATGCCCTCCACACATATTTAGTCTGCCTCCTGGAACATCAACATTTACATTGGGGAGCAATTATAGGTATTTAAATAAAGACATGATGAAATTAGATAAGTTTTGAAAGGTAACTCAGGAGGTTTTAGATAATGATACAAAAATGTAGGGATGGCGCAACAATGAAGTTAAAAATGGAGCAGAGAGACCAGTTAGAATGCTGTTGCAGTGGTCTAGGTCAGAGATGGTAAGAGCTGGAAATAGAAAAATCTGGAAATAAAGATGAGAATGGGGGACTAAAACTGCAAACTGATTTAAGTAGTTTTACTAGAACTGAGACTCCATTTGGATATAGGGGAAAGAGGAAAAGAGTTGACAATGATGTTAAGATTTTTTCTTTTGGGCAGCTGGGAAGGGAAGGCCAAATAATTTTTATCGAATACCTTTAATAAACCAAGCATTTTTGCTAGGCACCAAAGTTGTCATAGGTTCTTACTGAATTTTTAAAATTAATTTATTTCAAAATAATTTCAAACCCACAGAAAACTTGTAAGAAGAGCACAAAGAGCTCTCATATTCCCTTCAACCAGTTAATTTTTCCTTGAGCCACCTAACATTTTTTAATTAAAACTTGTTTAAAGCACTTTCTGGTTCACAGCAAAATTGAGGAGAAGGTACAGAGATTTCCCATAAACCCTGTCCCCATACATGAACTTCAACCAATTTTACCATTGTTCTGCATAGGAGCACGTGTGCTAAGGATGAGCCTGCAACATCTTGTGTGTGGCTCCCTGTAGTGGGCTCAGTGAGGCCTTCCTTTACAGAAGCCCAGAGACAGAGAACCTTGATGCTGTCCGTTTCTCTCTTTCTGCTGTAGCTTATTGGATTTTCAAATTTCAGTGAAACTACCTGATTATCGCATTTCATTCTCATATTTTTATTGCTGCTTCCAGCTATTTCAGAGGAATGCACGATTTCTAATCTCATTAAACATTTTCTGACCATTTGAGAGCAAGTTGCAGACATGATACCCATCACTCTTAAATAATCTAGTGTGTATTTACCAAAACATGTACAGTCTCATGTAACCACCAAATCAGAAAGTCAACATTGATACAACAGTACCTTGAGATTTCCCAGATGCCATTCAGAATTTTCCAACTGTCCCCAAAGTGTCTCTCTTTTTTCGTCCAGGATTCAATTCAGGATCACACATTGCATCTAATTGTCATGTCTCTTTAGTCTCCTTCAGTTTGAAATAGTATAGTGCCTCAATATTTCTCTGTCTTTTAATACCTTGACTTCTTAAATTCCGTTAGATGTCCCTTAACTTCAGTCCATCTAGTGGTTACTCATGGGCATACTGAATACTTGTTGGCAGGAATATCATAGAAATGATGTGCTATTCTTAGAGTATTACTAGGAGACATACAGTGATATATTTAACCTTGTACACTGGTGATATTTAACATTGAATACCTTGGTAAGTTCACATCTATCATAAAGTCATCGTTTTTCCTTTTGTGGTTGTTACCTCTTGTGGGAAGATCTCCAGGAGTATGCTAATATTCTGTTCCTCTTCAAACAGACCTCTGTCCGCCAGGTTTTGGGTCCACTGATAGCTTATGCCTGAATCAATCACTACTATGAAGATTGCCATTCCCTTTATTAGTTGATTTTCTACTGAAAACAGATGTTTCCCTTTCTCCCCATACCTTCATTAATTTATTTACATCAGTATCTGCTCATGGGTTTCTGTTCCTATTCAGTGGGTTTTATTAGTTACCATATTTTATTTTATTTTGACGCTCGATTTGTCCTAGATTTGGCAAGGTGAGAGAGCCCTTTAAGATGTGTCTTTCTCACATGCCCCTGTCCTTTGAGAACTTGCTTACTTTCTGGCACAGCAAGATGTTCCAAAACTTATTTTGTACTTTCCCTGTTCCAGCTCTAGAATCATGTGTTTTTCCAAGGAATCCTGATTTCTTTAGTGGAGGTGGTACTTAGAAATGAAGATTTGGATGTCTCATGTGCTCAATTTTTCCTGGGGTATCATTACTTCTAGGGCAGAGAGAGCTAGGAAATAAATGTAAATAGGTACACATCTGAATCTCTTCCTGTATCTTTGTGTATGTAGTGGAAAAGTTCACACTGGTAAATCCAATTGCATTCCAGCACCTCAGGGTTCTTTCTTCTCTTGTTCTTTCTGTATTTATAAATCCCTTCTCCAGCAGTGAGAGATTGGCTCTCATTATTCTTAGTATATTTACTTATTTGCTCAACCCCCTTCATTGTACTAGTCTCCCAGCCCCAGGCTAGTTATCCCTTGTCTGCCACCTCTGAGGCTTGTGCCACAGGGTCCTCAGGGGTGCTTTCATGTTCGTACTAGTAAGGGAACAAAACTTCTCACTTAATCTGAACAAAAATTTGTTAGAAACATATTATCTCCAGTTTTAAAGGAGAACAAAGCTGAAATTCAGAAAGGTGTATGACTTTGGGCATGTTACCATGTAAATAGTAGAGGAAATATTTTGAAATTAGATATGCATGATGCTGAAGCATCTTTTCTGTTTCTTTTTGTCTCCTGTACTGCATAGCCTCTGACTTCCTGAAGATAGTTCATTATTCAAAATGGCAGGGGTTAGGGTTGTGTATAGGTTTTACTTGACACAGTGGGTGGGACTATTACTGCTTTGAGGTTTGTGTCAAGTTAGAAAGAGGGTCACTGACAGAGCCCCCAACTACTGTTGTTTTTCAAAGGTTAAGGGATCCCCTGGCTGGTTTGGCTCAGTGGATTGAGCGTCGGCCTGCGAGCTAAGTGTCGCTGGTTCGATCTTCCAGTCAGGGCACATCAGAGAAGGAAAACTCTGACTCCAAAAAACCTCCGCTGCCTTGCGGCATACCTCTTCAGGGGAAAGGCTAAGGGAGTAAACCCCGACAGAAAATCCGGAGCCGGAGTCCCTAAGGCAGTTTGACGTTGTAGTCAACACCGGCAACTCCTGTGGCGCACCTGAAGCCAAGCTGTATTGACTCCGTCTTTCCCTTGGACCCTTCAGCTGCGAAGAGAGGGGGGGTCTGCTGCATGGGCAACAGCAGACCCTCCATATCACCCTGCCCAGGCTCTGTAGCTTCAGCTTCACTGGAGAGGACACTCCAGCATCATCGCAAGATGTCGATTCAACACGGGAGGAGACAGATACCGTGTCACTCCCGAGTTGGACTGCACAGCCATTCTCGGCGGTGCAGATAGACTCTTAAGAAGCTACACCATCGTCTCTCGAGACGGACGGCTGCCGACGACGACGATACTTTAAAAAACACAAAAGATGTATAAGACTTATGCACTACAAAACATTACTGAAATTAAAGAAGTCTTGGATAAATGAAGAGGTTTACAGTGTTGCTGGATAAGAAGACTCAGTTTTAAGATATAGATAATTTGAAGCTTCAAGATGCTTTTAACCTGCTTTATCTCACTCTCTCTTATGTCTTTGTGCCCGGTACAAAGTAGGTCTTAAGTATTCATTGAATAAATGAACAAAGAATAAAGATTAAATGTATAAGGAATAACTAAGTTCAAGGAGGGATCACAATTATCTGGGAGTGCTAGGAATTCTATGAGTTATGACTAGAGGGGGAGCATTAGACACAGAAGTCCAGCTTTGAGTAAAACTGCATTCATCTGCTGTAGTTTGGGTGTCAGTTTGCTCAAGACTGACTGCAAACACCTTGACAATGTAGTCTGAATACATGTTCTAATGGACCTTCTATTCTGTGCTATGGAATTCATATATATATTTGTTTTAATCCTCACCTGAGGATATGTTTATTGATCTTAGAGAGAAAGAAATATCGATTAGTTGCCTCTCCTATCTCCCCAATGGTGGATCAAACCAGCAGCCTAGGTATGTGCCCTGACCAGGATCAAACCTACAAATTTTTGATGCGCAGGCCAAATACTCTTAACAACTGAACCACTCACCCAGGACAAGAATTTCTATTTATTCTTCAGAATCAAGATGGGGGAGGGTGCATTGAATATACTTAGTAGAGAGTTCACTGATTCAACATTTTAAAATATTCATTGAGCATCTGCTCTGGACCAGTGCTTATGCTGCTCAACACTGGGATAAAACCGGTAAGGAGAGAAAATATCCCTTCAGTTATGAAACTGTTGGTTGAGAACCATCTTTGTGCCAGGCACAAATTCTTTTCACCTGTGTTATTTACAATAGGCCGATTAAATAGTTATTATTATTAACTTCTCTGAATATGAAGAGTGAAAAAATTAAGAAATAGTCCCATTTAAACACAGACCAACTAAAATTTACTGAGGTATAATTAAGAAAAAATTAAAAGTACCCATTTAAAATGTACAGTGTGATGGATTTTGACAAATGTATACATTTTGGCACCCTACCATCAATATAGTTCCATCACCCCAAACGTTTCCTTCCCAGCTGATCTGATTTCTAGCATTACTGATTACACGTTTCTTATCAATGGAATCGTGCAGTACGTATGCTTCCATCTTGCTTGACTCAGCACGAATTTTGAATTTCATCTATATTGTGGCGCTTATCACTAGTTCATTTTTATTATTGCTGAATTCAGACTTTTAAAGGAAGAAGACAATCAAATAATTACCTATTTTATTACAACAATTTAAAGTTAATCTGAGGATAAGTACGAGTGAAAATGCTGTTGACAATTCAATCAACACTTAGGGTATACACTGGGGGTGCTGTATATTGGGTCATGATTGAGTTTGTGGAAAATAATATTATGGGTACCTTAAAAGAATCCTATATATTCTATTAACGTCCTTTTTAACGTCCCTAATTTTTAAAGTATCAGTCTAGATGTGTCGGGAAGTGCTTCTTGTTGGCTCTTTGAACCTTCCCTCTAGCAGAAAAACAAGGGTTTGTAAGAAGCATGCAACCCTCAGCCAGCCCGCCGCCAGCAACTTCCACCATCGACCTCGCGACCTCCACGCTGACAGCATGAGACGTTCGGGGCTTGGATGATATTCTCGCGCACCAGCCCCTATCAGACCCGGCCACGCCCACCTCCTCCATACTCCCGCGAGGAGTCGGGCGTCCGCCCCCTACTCCGCTGCTCCAGAGAACCGCCCAAGGGTGGACTGCGCTTGCGTGGTGAGGCCGGTGGGCGGGGCGGGAGATGCGGAGGCCACGAAGTGCGGCCGCCCTGTCGGCTGGGTGTTGGAGTTACGCCGTGGGGGAGCGGCATTGTGGCGGCTCTTGCGAGGAAGGCCCGCTCTTCTTCCCCGGCTGCCGAAAGTAAACTTTGCTGGTCCTTCCAAGGCGTTACGAAGTCCTTGCCTCGGCTTCCTGGTACGCAGCGGTGGGCGAGGAGCCTCTGCGTCAGGGCTTCGCTCCTTCCCCCAGTGCAGGGCCTGGGCACCATGGACTCATCGGCGCTGGAGCGGGACGCTGTGCAATTCGCCCGGCTGGCGGTGCAGCGCGACCACGAAGGTCGCTACTCGGAGGCGGTGTTTTACTACAAGGTAAGCCGGAAGCGCGGATTCCGTCCAAGGGGCGGGGTCCAGCTTCCGAGGTGTCCAGGCCCACTTGCCTTTGATTTCATCCTCTTGCCGCTCTCCTTTTCGGGGGAGAGGCCACCCGGCTCTGGAGGCCAGGCATCCCACGCCCACCCGGGCTTCTGCCGCTAGTGGGAGGTTTGGTCGTAGCTTTGGGACGACCGCTTCTCTGGTTGCAGTCTTGACTGGCAGTGCCCACCGTTGAACTGCTTATGGCGGCAGTAGTTAAGTATGGGTAATTAGTAGCTAGCTAATTCTGTGACTTGGCTCTGATTTATGGCTATTGGAGAATGGTCTCTAATACTCACTAAAATAATGCATGTTCGTTGAAGAAAATTAAAAGTAAATTTTAAAAGGAAGAAAACATCCCTTATCCTAGTATTTGATGTATCTCCGTGCTTGTGTTTCTACGCATGTGTGTGCACACCTCTTTTTAAAACAAATTTGGATCGTACTGTTTATACTATTTATAACCTGTTCTTTTCATTTGAACATTTTCCAAGCCACTGAATTTACTTATGTAATATCTTAGTAATAGATGCATAGCATTCCATTGTGTGGATGTACTGAAATTTATTTACAAAATTCATTGGGCATTTAGGTTCATTATGGATTTTTAGCATCGTTAAGTAATGGTTCGATTAATATCCTTATAACTAATGCTTTACACACATCTTTGATATTTCTTTTGTATAAGTTACTCAGGGCAGAATTATTAAATTAGAGTTTGAGCTTCCACAGTCCACGCTCTGCTCTCCAGTCCTGAGAATTTGCAAATATGCCGCTCCAGCTCTAGCCATGCCCTCTTCCTCCTTGTGGAGGTAGCTGTATCTTTATCACATTTTTACCTTTTCCTTTAGAAAGAATGTCAGACTTTGATAATACAAGTAGTAGTAATTTTTTTCCATAAACAGATATGCTATCAGTAATGTGTGGTTTGCTTTTCTCAGATTAATATTTTATTGCCTTCGCTTTATAAGTCACATTTAGAGACTTATAGTTTATTTCAGAATCTTTTTTTTTTTTTTTTTTGGACTTCTTTTGGGCAATTTCATGAAGGTGGTATTTGTAAGAATGGTGTCGCTCAGTACCATGAGAAGGCAGCGAGCAGACAAAAAGAAGTTTATTGAGAGAACTAGCAAGCGGGGAGGAAGCCGTGCTGCGAATGGCCCGACTCCGGGCTCCTAGGGAAGGAGGGGCTGTTGTTATAGGGGGAAGGAAAAAGTAACTATTGAATTCAGTCGTTATCTCGCAGCTGTGAGTCTGGGGCTCATCAAAGCCAAACGGACCTCAGGTTGATGTACCCCACTATTATGGGAAACTCCCAGGCAGCTACAGGCCGGCGGGGAGATGGGGGGATGGTGTGGGAACCAAGGCTCTTAGTATTACTTTAAAAGTAAAATTCTGTGTCTTTTAGTTTTGCGAAATAACTAGTAAATATTCATAGATTAAAATAGTGCCAAAAAAACAGCTTTTTCTAAAACAGAAGAAAATACCGGCAATACCTCTTGTTTTGCTGTAGTATTATATGCATGTCATTAGGAAGAATTTTTTTATCCTTTATAGTCCTGGCTGGTGTGGCTCAGTGGATTGAACACTGACCTGAGAACCAAAGGGTTGCGGTTCGATTCCCAGTCATGGCACATGCATGAGTTGCAGGCCAAGTCCCCATTTGGTGGCACACAAGAGGCAACCACACATTTACGTTTCTCTCCCTCTTTCTTTCTCCCTTCCCCTCTCTCTAAAAATAAAAAATTAAAATTAAACCACTTACATAAATTTTATGAAATGCTTACTGTTTACTGTCTTATTATTGTTTTATAAGGGATTCCTTAATTATTAGTCACTTTAAATAGAAGTGAGTAAAATAAAATTGATACCAGCAATTTTAAAAATTGGCTTTATTTCTTTTAGGCAAAATAATTTTAAAATCAGTATTTACATGCAAGATGATTAAAGGGGTAAAATATATATTTACACACATGTATTACATCAGTTTATTGAAGTGTAGCTATAATGTATTTAGCTAACAATGGTACATAAGATACAATATTTAATGTTTACATATAAGGTTATATTTTCCTCCCCTGAAATATCTGATTTACTGAATCTGAGAAAATTGTAGCTCTTCTACCCCCATAGCCTTTCGGTGGAATTTCCATTTGGATCAAACCTATACTCTTGTGTATTGATTTTATTGGGTTCAATGAAACAACTGCTCCAATAACTGCATTTAAAAAGTGTTGTTCTTTGGACCCAGCCAATTAGCCATGAGGCTTCATGAAGTGTACCTGCTGCAGTAACCTTACTGCAGAGAAGGTGTTGCTATTTGGAGAAATCCCTGTCTGGTCCTTCTCGGTGGTAGCGTTGGTAACCCTCCTGAAATGGTGACAAGGAGGATGGAGGCTCTTTCTCACTAGCCACAGCATAACTAGCTGTGGAAGTTATTGAATGAATAACTGAAAGATCAATCCAGGTTTTCTAACTTATTTTATACAACTGAAATCTGCTTTAAAATGTCACCCTCTGACAATATTTTAAGTCTGATTTATTGCATGAAGAAAAAGGAAAACAGAAAACAAACCACAGCTCTTCTAAGAAAATGTGTATAATCAGTCTTTCCTGTTTGAGTTTGTAAGTTTTCAACAGTATGAGAAAATTTAGAGCATTGAGAACTGAAGAAAAGGGTTTGGAGGATTGTGTAACTCATTTACTTTAAGAAAAAATTGCTAATATTCTAAATACATTCTTGTTTTGTCATTCATGGAAACCAATAGTTAAGAAGTGGTAAAGAAAATTTAAATTGTAATTTACCGATTAAATTCCTTTGAATTCTTATTTTTAGGAAGCTGCACAAGCCTTAATTTATGCTGAGATGGCAGGATCAAGTCTAGAACATATTCAAGAAAAAATAAATGAATATCTGGAAAGAGTTCAGGCTTTACATTCAGCAGGTTAGTACAAGACTCTTAAACTTGTCACTGTTTTTTTTCTTCTCTTCAATCACATCTTCCTTTCCCCCTAGGCTTCTCTTTCCTTTTTGTGTTTGGATCTGGATCCTCAGTCTCTTGCTGCTCATTCCTCTTTTGGTAATCACATCTTTAAAAGTCATAATATGTAAATAAGTGATACATCTGAAGAAGAATCTTAGAGATAATACAGTACAGCCTCCTGATTTCCCAAAGGTACAGAGACAGTGAATTATTTACATTCTGACTGTATCATTGACAAAGTCAAGATTAGGACCCTGTTAAAATCTGCTTTTTAAATATCTGTCATGTGCCCTCTCCTGATATTAAGATTAAAAGACTACTCCTCTTCAGTGCTTAAGGATTCCAACAGTAGGTTCATAGTCTATTCTATTATGTATCACTATCATCAATCTCAAGACTTTAAACTCTTTTTTTAAACATATCTTGGAAGAGTGACATACAAGCAGAGACCTGGAATAGCCTATATTTATATCCATAAACAGCATGGTAAATGTTGTAAAACAAGTACACACAGGCTTAATGATCACAATTTTGTTAGAGGTGAGGGGTTTTGGCAAAATCTGTTCACATGGGTAGAAAAGAAAATAATCACCTATCGACATTTTATTTTAGAAATTCAGTCATTTTTTTAACAGTTTTTACTGGGGCTGTATAATAAAGCCACAAGCAGCTTAGAGCAGCAATTTTCAACCTTTTCCCTCTCGTGGCACATATAAGCTAATTACTAGAATTCTGTGCCACACCAAAAAATATATATTTTGCCAATCTGACCCCCCCCCCAAAAAAATTGGTATAATGTTGATTCATTCACAGCAGACGGCTATTGTGTTGGCTGTTGTCATTTTTTTATTTGACAGTCTAAGGGAAAAGAGGTCAGTGCCTCTAACTTAATAGTCAGGTATTTATTTCATGTTTTAAAAATTCTTATAGCACACTGGTTGAAAATCGCTGGCTTAGAGGAACCTTTACTTATTCAGCATTACATGATAGACTTTGTGCTACGTTCCACCACGCATTCTGAGTAGATAGTAGCAATAGTTATAAGCACATAATTAGAGTAGTTTTGATGATTGGATTTCTTGTTATGACAGCCCCTTTAAAGACAGGGGGTTTAGTTTAAGACAGGTCCCAAAATTGTATCTATTAAAATGCGGACTGCCTGTGCATCAGGGCCCTTCTTGATAAAAAATTACATTGATCTATGTTTTCAAAATGCGAATTAGAGCCCTGGCTGCTGTGGCTCAGTGGATTGAGTGTCGGCCTGCAACCCAAGTGTCGCTGGTTCAATTCCCAGTCAGGGCACATGACTAGGTTGCACATCAGGTCCCCAGTTGGGGGCGCGAGTGAGAGGCAACCACACAGTGATGTTTCTCTCCCTCTCTTTCTCCTTTCCCCTCTAAAAATAAATAAATAAACAAATATTTTTAAAAAAAAAAAATTAATTCAAAGGAACTTTATTTTTCGAAGTAAATGAAGTTCTAAAACTTATAAATGTGATAAGGCACAGAATGAGACAACCCTTATCTATTGAGAGAGTAAAGACTTGCCAGAGAAACAGAAGTAAAGGATTTTTAAAAGCACAACGTACCTTAATTCTTTTACCAGCTTTTCAACCCATTTTATTCAACAAATGAAATGTAATCTGTAGAGAATTAAATGGTTTCCTTAATTATTATTTTAAACAGAAGAGTTATTTGTCAAATAAAAATCTTGTTCAGAAACCCAGTTTTTAAAACATAAAATCTGCTGGTAGTGAAGATACTTTTGAGAAATGAGTTGCTTTTGGGGTGGGAAATTCATCAGTGTAGAATAAAGAACTCAAGACTTGGAATTAAAAGATCTAAGGTGGGTCAGCTTCAACCTGATTCTCTGCCTCTCAGCTTCCCCTCTGAACAATGTGAGCTTCAGCACCCACTCAGCCTCTCAGCCAACTACCAGACCCTGGGCTCTGTGTAGTCACCCAGCTATCAGGCCCGGCCAGCCAGCAGCATGGCCAGCATCTGTGCAGACACTGGGGGTTTGGGCTTGCAGATCTCTATGTCCCACTCCACCAGCATGTGAAGCTACTGGTATTCCAGGGGCCTGGCTACACAGGTGGCCGGGTGGCCAGGAATAGGAGGTGTCCAGAGCAAGAAGGAGACTATGCAATGCCTAAATAACCTCCTAGCCTTCCATCTAGAGAGAGTGAAGAGACTGGAGGCTGATAATCAGAGACAAGAGAGCAAAATTCAGGTACACCTGGAGAAAAAGGGACCCCAGGTCAGAGACTGGGGCCATTACTTCATGACCATAGAGGACCTAAGGGCTCAGATCCTTGCAAGTTCTGTGGACAATGCCTGCATTGCTCTGCAGATTGATAATGCCCGTCTTGATGCTGGCAACATCAGAATCAAGTATGAAACAGAGCTGGCCATGCACCAGTCTGTGGAGAGTGTCATTAATGAGCTCCAAAATGTCACTGATGGCACTAATATTACCCAGCTGCAACTGGAGACAGGGATCAAGGCACTTGAGGAGCTGCTGTTCATGAAGAAGAACCACAGGAGGAAGTAAATGGTCTATAAAACCATACTGCCAACTCTGGGTTAACCATGGAGTTGGGTGCCCCCGAATCTCAGGACCTCAACGAGATCATGACATGTGGGCATCTGGGCCCAGTATGACAAGCTGGCTTGGAAGAACCAAGAGGAGCGAGACAAGTACTGGTCCCAGCAGACTGAAGAGAGCACCACAGAGGTCACCTCTCAGACCACTGAGATAAGCACTTCTGAGATGACATTTATGGAGCTGAGATGTATAGTCCAGTCCTTGGAGATCGATCTGGACTCAATGAGAAATCTGAAGGCCCATTTGGAGAGCAGCCGGAGGGAGGCAGAGACTCACTGTGCCACACAGATGGAACAGCTCGACAGGATTCTGCTGCTCTTGGAGTCAGAGCTGGCCCAGACCTGGGCAGAGGGCAGCATCAGATCCAAGAGTACAAAGCCCTGCTGAACATCAAGGTAAAACTAGAGACTGATAGTGCCACCCACTGAAAGAAGGGGAGGACTTCGATCTTTGTGATGCCCTGAATAGCAGCAAGTCCATGCAGTCCATCCAGAAGACCACCATCTGCAGGACTGTGCATGGCAAAATGGTGTCTGAGGTCAGTGACACCAAAGTTCTGAGGCATGAAGGCAGCAGAAATGGGGCACCCCTTGGGATGCAGGAGGCCAATAAAAAGTTCAGAGATCATTGGACATTAATAAATGAAAGATCTAAATTCAGTCTCTGCTCTTCACTTATAGCTATGAAACCTAAGGTTAGATCATTTATTCTCAGCTGGAAGGGATTTTGCCCCTCGGGACATTTGGCAATGTCTAGAGAATGTTATGGTTTTTATGCTAGGGAGTGGTAGGGAATATGCTTCTGTCATCTTGTTGGATAGAGACCAGGGTTATTCTGAAAAACCCTACCATGCACAGGACAGTCCATAGCAAAGAATTTCCCAGTGGAAAATGTCAGTAGTGCCAAGGCTGAGAAACCCTAAGCTAGATATTTTATATTTTTAGTTTTGGTACCTTTATTTTATAAATGAGATTAATACATACTTCAGAGAGGTGTTACAGATAGTTTTTAAAGTCCTCATATACATTTAAGAGACAAAATATAAAGCTTTTTTAAAAAAAATTTATTGAGATATATTCACATACCATAAATTCACCTTAAAAGTATGCAGTTCAGTGGTTTTAGCACAACTCTACCTTACTAAGCTTTTTTTTAAATGAAGGATTACAGAGTTTTGGTAAAGAATGTCTTAAATGTATTAAACTGATTTGTTGTTTCCTGGATAGATATATGTAGGTAATGTTTCTTCTACATGGCTTTTTTCTATCCTAGTTCAGTCAAAGAATGCTGATCCTTTGAAATCAAAACATCAGTTGGACTTGGAGCGTGCCCATTTCCTTGTTACACAAGCTTTTGATGAAGATGAAAAGGGGAATGTTGAAGATGCTATAGAATTATATACACAAGCTGTAGATCTCTGTCTAAAAACTGTATGTATAGCTACAAGTTAAATTTCGTGGAATTATGCTAAGAAATTTTTCTAAAACTTTACTAGTGAATTTTACTTAATTTCCTAAAGAAAAAATTGCTGTCGTTATAAATGTAACTAAGTTATTCATTGAAAGATGATGAAGATAGAAAATTAATCATGGATTTTAATATCTTGTAAAAATTTTAACAGCATTAAGATCGAGTTATTAGACAACTGTTTTCAAATTACAGGTATTCTTTTTTTTTAACCTTTTTACATGTAACTAAAATGAACTTATTACAGGAAGAATCCACTATCATGAATTTAGAATAAACTCCCCTCCTCCCCTTTTTTCCCCCTAATTTAATATACTAAAAACTAAGGTAGTGGTTTGGGAGAGCTTTATTAACTTGCAATGTTAAAATCTATATGCTGAGTGATTTGTACTGCTCTCTGAGGAACCCTGGGTGGGCCTGTTAGCTTTAAGGAGCACCTAGTGCATAAGAGCAGTGTATTTGATAGGAGGATGAGGTAAAGAGGTAGAGAGTGGGCTCAGTATTGTTTAGCGCTCTGGCTTTTTGTCCAGGGTGTTTTATTCAGGAGAACCATCTAGCCTGATTTCTGGGGTTACCTGCGACTAGAGGTAAGTGCTGGTCTTCCGAGCTTACTGCTGCTCAGTCCTCCATGACACCGTGGTCATACAGCTGTGTTCCACTGACCACCTGTCCACATTGAGTGGCCTTAAAGCTTACCTCAATGACAAGTTTTCAACACTATTTTAAATGATACCTGTAAGGATGAAAATTAGATGTCTTGCTTTATTCTTTCATAATTTCAAGAAGTATGTGCATGGTTAATTTTTTTGCTTAGAAATATGGATAAGGGAATTAAAAAATAATTACGCTTCAGAATGTCTCTCTCTTTCTCTTAAGTCCTCTGAAACTGCTGATAAAACTCTGCAAAATAAACTGAAACAGTTGGCTCGGCAGGCACTAGATAGGTGAGTTTTGCTCACTGAAGTTCTTATCCGTGGATGGCAGTGTATTGTGTCACTTACATGTGACAGGTTTATCTAAATGTGTTAGAGCTCATAACAAATCTCCATCTTTTACCTGACATCTAGAGCAAGTTTGCCTTCTTTCTCTTGAGTGAATTTCTCTCTAGTTCCCTGCTTTACAAAAAGTAACATCAAGAAATGTTTTCTTTTGCTTTTTCTATGTGTGAAGCAAAAATGATTGTGACCTTTGTAAATGGAAGACTTCCCTTCTGTTTTGTAATACCAGATTTCCAAAGAGGAGAACTTCCAGAGCTAAGACTAAAAATGAGAAGTTGAGAATGACCCAGTTTATGGCCATACACATACCCCAGATGTGTGCAGTTCCTTCAACTCTTTGCTCTAACGTCAACTCTTTAATAAGGCCTGCCCTAAGAATATAAAATTGAATCTCCTTCAGTACTTTCATCCTGCTTACTCTGTCCTAAAATCTTTTCCATAACTCTTACCACTTTCTAAGACATGAAATTAACCAGTCTGTCATGTTTGTTATTAGTGCCTGTGTCCCTTCCAACCCTCATCACCTCAAAACAAGCTCTGTGAGTACAGAGAACTGTGTACATTTTGTTCAGTGCTATAACCAAGCACAGCAGAGTACTGGACATACAGTATGTGCTCAGTAGGCATTTGTTAAAGGAGTGAATGGCTTTCGCAATAGAATTATACCTCTTGAAGAATCGTCGGCAGCCGTCCGTCTCGAGAGACGATGGTGTAGCTTCTTAAGAGTCTTATCTGCACCGCCGAGAATGGCTGTGCAGTCCGACTCGGGAGTGACACGGTATCTGTCTCCTCCCGTGTTGACGCTGGAGTGTCCTCTCCAGTGAAGCTGAAGCTACAGAGCCTGGGCGGGGTGATATGGAGGGTCTGCTGTTGCCCATGCAGCAGACCCCCCCTCTCTTCGCAGCTGAAGGGTCCAAGGGAAAGACGGAGTCAATACAGCTTGGCTTCAGGTGCGCCGCAGGAGTTGCCGGTGTTGACTACAACGTCAAACCGCCTTAGGGACTCCGGCTCCGGATTTTCTGTCGGGGTTTACTCCCCTAGCCTTTCCCCTGAAGAGGTATGCCGCAAGGCAGCGGAGGTTTTTTGGAGTCAGAGTTTTCCTTCTCTCATGTGCCCTGACTGGAAGATCGAACCAGCGACACTTAGCTCGCAGGCCGACGCTCAATCCACTGAGCCAAACCAGCCAGGGGTGAAGAATATTGAAGAATATTGCAAGGGAAAAGGGTAGAAATTGCTCTTAAAGCTATAATTTGTAAAAATACCACCTGTTGAGGCTCTGACTAGGTAGTATCCCCCCAGCCCTTCTTTTTTTATTAAGGTAAAACAGTCATCTTTTTATTTCATTACTACCATTTAACCTTTCATTTTTTTCCCCTAATTCTTGAAGATAGGGATGCCTGACACATAGTTATCTTCTTCATTTTGACTCCTTTCACCAGTCAGAATCATAGATGACTTTTATTGTCTTTGCAGATAACCCATCTAGTATTCTCTGAGTGTATCCTAAGTACAACGGGATGGATCAGTCATGGGCTCCTTTGAAGACCTGTTCAAAATTATGGATCCAGTCTCTTAAGAAAAATGTCCATAAAATGTTTTGGCATATAATTTCAGAGCATTCGCAAGACTCTTGAGGCTCATATATGAACCTCAGGTTAAGAACTTTTATTTTTTAGGTTGTTAGTTCTTTGACAGAACAAAGTGAAAAGTTCCTTGAATATCATGTGAGGCCTGCAATCCAACCCCTCTCATCCCTTGCTGCCTCTCCTCTAAACTAGTCACAGAGGTTGCATCCATTCTTTTGAAATTACCTTACCTCACTATACTGTTTCATACTTCCACACATTTGCATATGCTATTCTCTCTACTTATAATACTGCCTTACCTCCCAGGTGGACTTCTCTGCAGCTCAAACATCAACTCAGAAAAAACATTCCCTAGTTCACCCTCTCTTCTCAGTTCATTAATATCTTCTGCTCGGCATTCACTTGCATGTAATACTTTATCTTAGCATCTGTCACTTTTGGTATATTGTCTTTCCCCACAAAACTATGAGCACCTTAGGAGTAGGGGTTGTATTTGATACATTCTTGTGTGCCACTTGCATAGTACCTGACATGCAGTAAGTACTCAATTAATGTTAATAGAATATTGTTTGCAAAAATACCTGTGGGAGTAGCTTAAGTAGTGAACAGTTGACTGGTATGTGAGAATTTTATATACTGTATTAATTTTATATTAGGAATGCTCCAGTGGTTCTTGAAGTAAATTTTGTTTTCTGGAAAGCTTCAGTGTGAGAAGTAAACTATTAACAGTTTTTTCTCTACCTTTCTATTATAGAGCAGAAGCATTGAGTGAGCCTTTAACAAAGCCATTATGCAAAACTAAGTCAACTAATATTAAACCAAAGCCACCTCCAACGAGGACACATTTGCCACTAGGAACTAATCCCTTCCTTGAAAGACCTCAGCCATTTATAAGTCCACAGTCATGTGATGCACAAGGACAGAGATATACAGCAGAAGAAATAGAAGTTCTCAGGTAAATTAGTTTATGATTCATTGTAATGAACAAATTTAACATAATCAACACCGGTAATTTTATTCTCATTAGGTTTGCTGAGTCATATTCATGTCTTTAATATAATGTGTAATGCTATTATTATGTGATTATAAATTATTTTCATATAGCCACAACTTGAAATATGTAAAATTTGTTCTAATATATTTTAGTATTAACATTTCTACTAGATATGTTTTCCTGAAAATCCTAGCATTCTTCAAAATTGAGTACTAAAGATTAGGGAGCAAAATAAAGGTATGGCAGACCAATCAGTCATCTGTACAACTTTGTTACTAGAACCCTAATGGGAAAAATAAATTGTTACCTTGAAATAGCAGCAAAGGGAAGCCTTAAGCTATGAATGGTTTTTGCATTTCTTTAAAGAGTTAACAAAAAAGAAAAACAGAAAACTATGTGAGAGAGACCTCATCCCAAAGCCAGAACTATATTCTGTCTGGTCCTTTACAGAAAACGTTTGCCAACCTCAGTCTAGGAAGCCAGCCCCTTGTCTGGAAGAGCCCTGATGGTGTTAAAAGTGCAAGACAGCAGTGGTGTGGAAATCCTTTATTGCGTTCTGAGCCAGCGTAGATGGAATAAATCTCTCAGCCTGTGTGGCTGTAGGATCCAACCTACATAGAGATTTGCAACTCATGCTCATTTTTAATCTCAGATTGAGCTGAAAGGGCTCCTTCCTATGTGGCAGCTTCCTAAGAGCATTTTTCTTCCTTTTTCTGCTGTAGATTTTAATTCTCCTACTAGTCTGGCTCTCTTTGCCTAGCAAATTGCATATGAATCAACACAACACAGAGCAAGATTTTTTTTTTAAGTGTGGTTTTGGAATTGAGAGACAATAAATTAGTAATAGTCAAGCACTTGGACTACTCAGCATCCAAAGGCTCTCTTCTGTACACATTTAACATTCCGTACTACAATAAAACGGCCCTATGTTTCTGCCTAACAAAATGCAACTATATTTCATACAGGTAAACAGCTCTCATCCTTTCAAAATAAGTACACACAGTGTTATCATACCCATAGAATTTGTTCCTCAAATTCAGTCAGTCTCCCTGAATATTGATACCTGGAGACTTAAGTTGTGAAGTTACCTTGCAGTTACTTCTAAGTAAAATGAGGGAAAGAAACAGAAGAAGAAAATAGTTAATATATACAAATCAACATATACACAAAACAAGAAAATATTCAAAGCTCCTACAGACCACATATCTTTAACTTGTGAAGAGGCTGTAGCTGTTATCTATGACACTTCCTTTATCCACTATCCATTCCATATTCTGATACCCAGAAAATATGAAGAACATATTTTCAGAATTATAAATGTCATAGTTTTTAAATCTCAAAATAACTAAGCAATTGCTTTCTCCCTTTGGACTTAGGATGGAATACACTTTGTACGCTGGTGCCAAGGACACTTCATTGCCTCTGGTGTCGGCCTGTCTTGAGACTGTTGTTTTATTGTGAAGGATGTTAGTCTTAAAAAAAATGGCTCTACTGAATGAATTGATGCAGTTATTTTCTGGTATTTATTTGGTGAAAATTTTGTCCAAATAAAGATATCAACAACATGAGATTGTTGGTTTAATTTTATTACAGTTCCATGCACTGTCATTTAAATTTTAAGGACTTTAATTAAGTTTGGTAATTTGAACATTTACTTTAGAATTTTTTTTTCTTGTGTTTTATAGAACAACATCAAAAATAAATGGTATAGAATATGTTCCTTTCATGCATGTTGACCTAAGGGAACGTTTTGCCTATCCAATGCCTTTCTGGTAAGTAAGCGCTATTATAGTGTTTCTTCTAAAATTTTAATTTTTCAGTTTTTCCATATTCTAAAGTCAAATTAAATTTATGGCATTGAAATTAAAATTTGTAATTAAAAAAAGTGGTTGGAAGTGAAGTGTGGCCACGGGAAGGAGGTGAGGCAGCGTAGCAAGAGCCCCTCCCTCACCTTTTGCCTGGGTCTCCTTTTGCCTAACATTATCCTCAGTACCTGGCACAAAGTACGTACTCAGTAAACATTTGTTGCATTGGTGTCTGATTACAACAGAAATGAAAGTCAAAAAAAGAAATGAATGGAAAAGTAGAGTAGAATGACAATATTGTTGGTTACTAAGAAGATACAATTCAAGAAAGGGTTAATTATGAAAGTGTTAGCATAACCTTACAGAGCAGTGTTTGGTTCAAGACTCCCAGTTTCTAGTCATTCTAAGGAAATCAAGATTCGGACAGAGTGTATATTTACATAATCAGAGCATTCATTGAAGCATCAGTTATAGCCAGAAGTTATTGAAATTATTGAAACAAATGAAATATCTCACAATATGGGAATGACTAAATAATGGTACATCTGTAATATACTAAATATTATTCTTCCCATAAAAAAAAGTCTTAAAAAATATAAGAAAATGCTTGTAATCTAATTAAAAAGGTAGAAAATCATACATACAAATATAGATATTTTTCTTTTCATGTTTTTATAGACATAGAAAAATGTAAAGATACAGCAGAATGTTTAGCTTTTATTGATAGGTAGCAAAATTGGATGATTTAACTTTTTTAGAATGCTTAGTTTTTCAAAATTTCTTCAGCGCACATTATGTAATCAGAAAACATGAGAGTTGACTGTTTATCATATGCAGAATATATAAGGAATAAAAAAGCTGCTTTCTTGTTTCTGGTGTTTCACTGTTCTTATATGGGCAGAAGTTAGACATCTCAAAGTCAGTAAGTTTATCAATCTAATTTCTTCACTCAGCCAACCATGTGATGTTAGTTATTGATTAGGATCTAAGAAATTTTTATATCTGTGAGAGGCTTTACACATTGTTGTTAAGAGCACAGATTCTAGAGCCAAGCTGTTCAATTTCATGCCCTATGTGATGCTGCACACATTTATTAATCTGCCTCAGGTTTTAAAATAACGATAGAATCCACCTCATACTGTTACAATGATAATTAAATGAGTTAATAAAATATAAACCATTCATAATGGTGCTTGTTATATAGTAGGCACTACATAATAAGAGTTAACAGAAAAATGATTATTTCATTAAATACTAAAATACTAAATTATATTACCAATTTGGCTGTACATTTCAAATACTTTATAAATGTTTATACTCCTTTGACCAGTAATTTCACTTTAGGAAACATTCTAAAAAGGCATTTGCCTGTATTATTATTATTGTGAAAAATGTGAATTATTCTAGTATTTTTTTTTTTGGAGTGCAAGGTTTCTTAAATTAGTTTTTCCTAAATTTGTCTTATTTTTCCTGAATGTTTTTCTTACTGAAAGAACACAGCCTGAAGCTTTAACAAACCAGCTGGAATAACGCAACCTGGATAAGTGTTGGTCTGCACATGAGTCATCAAACATAACGCACTCTCTGGCCTGGCCTCCATGTAAATCCAGTTGGCTTTAAAGCCTGTCTAAACAGAAAACAAGCAGAACACATCATGTTATTTCTAGTTTCAACTTGAAACTTCAAATTCACCCTCATCCGCCTCCCCACACTCTCCCCCTCCACAACACACACAAATTTTTTTAGAAGAAATGGTCGTTAAAGACCGAGACAGTTTCATAAGAACTGGCTTAACTCTGCAGCCAGCACTCAAAGTGATTGTTGGCCTCGCTCACTGGCAAGCCAGCTGGAACTCTTGAAGCATGACAGGTAGAGAATGAGTAGAAGATACTATGTTCTTAAATGGTCTATTCAAGTAGAGATATAAACTTGTAATGCCAATCTTTGTAATAAATCAAGATAGTAAATTATATTTATAGTGCTCCTACAACAGAATAACCATAAGAAGAATGTTATACAGCCACGTACAATCAAGTTCCCAAGAATTAAATAACATGAGAAGGTGCTTATAATATAATTGAAACAGTAAAATATAATACAGTACTAACTCCCTTAATTTAGTCATAGCACTTGTCACATTTGGAATTACACATTTTTGTGTGTGATTACTTGCTCAGTGCCTGTCCACACTAGAGGACAAGCTGCATTGAGGACAGAAAACATGTATTTTTTAAGTAAGCTGCACTCCAGTGCCTAGCACAGTGTGTGACGTACAGTATTATTGGTTCTCAGTAAATTCTTACTGAATTACATTTGGAGGAAAATCAAGAATAAATACTAAAATTGATTGCCCTAACTGGCAAGATGTTTTCCTTTCTCATTTTCTAGATTACTTTATGGTGAGAATAAGCAAAAGAAAAGCAACAGTAAACATTTAAGTTCAAAGATAACAGACTAATGAGAAAAGGCGTAACAATTTATGAATCTTTGGTAGAACCAGTGATTTTTTTAAAATTTTGTCTGTTCTGGTCATGTATTACAATAAAAATTATGTTCATAAGATATTTTTAATATCTAAATTTATAAGCAAAACATTTAATTCAGGAATTTAGTTGTGACTTGAGAACAAATATTAAGGAGTCAAGTTTACTTTGTATTATGGTTCACATGGCAGGTTAATAATACCAAGTAGTTAGATTATACATTTGAATTAGCCTTATTTTTCCCCCCTCAGCATTTTGTGGTGGCTGTCTTTAAATTCTTATAAATTCACTCAGCTCACTTTCTATTTACAATCACCTTTTGATACTACACAGGTACCAAAATGTTACCCAGACACTAATGGTTCTATGTGATCTATGGGATGATTATCAAAAAAGTTTGAGAAGTGTTATATACCATATTCTCTTGTCCTTTTAAGAGATTTACAATAACCATTGGTTTATTCAAAGTTTAGAGATGTCCTCCAGTGCAAAAACCAGTACTTCAACCAGGAGTTTGCAGATCTCACCTAACCACAGAACCTTCTTTCTCCTAATATCTGTGAACATTCCTTTTTTTTTTTAAAGTATATTTTATTGATTATGTTGTTACAGTAGTTCCAGTTTTTTCCCTTTGCTCCCCTCTGCCCAGTACCCCACTTCCCTCCAGTAATCCCACCCCCCCTTAGTTCATGTCCATGGGTTGTGCATATAAGTCCTTTGGCTTCACCCTTTCCTATATTATTCTTAACTTCCCCCTCTCTATTTTGTACCAACCTATTATGCTTCTTAGTCCCTGTACCATTTCCCCTTTTCTCCCCCCACCCCCAGCTGATAACCCTCCTAATGATCCCCATACCTCTGATTCTATTCCTCTTCTGGTTTGCTTAGTTGGATTTTGTTTTTATTTCTTAGATTCAGTTGTTGATAGTTGTGAGTTTGTTGTCATTTTAGTGTTCATAGTTTTGATCTTCTTTTTCTTAAGTAAGTCCCTTTGACATTTCATATAATAATGGCTTGGTGATGAGGAACTGCTTTAGCTTCACCTTGCCTGGGAAGCACTTCATCTGCCCTTCCATTCTGAATGATAGCTTTGCTGGATAGAGTAATCTTGATTGTAGGTTGCTTTTCATCACATTGAATACTGCTTGCCAGTCCCTTCCTGTCTGCAAAGTGTCCTCTGAGAAATCAGCTGATAGTCCTATAGACACCCCCCTATAGGCAACTCTCTGCCTCTCTTTGCTGTCCCCAGGACTCTGTCTTTATCTTTCACCTTTGGCATCTCAATCTTGATGCCCCCTGGTATGATCCCCTCTGGGTCCAGCTTCCCTGAGACCCTCCACGCTTCCCGGACCTGTATGTCCATCTCCTTCACAAAATTTAGGGAGTTTTCCTCATTTTTAAAAATTCTTCCTTCCTCATTCTGCACTGGTTGACTGTTTATTTTTTATATTCCAAATCATTGATTTGAACCCCAGTTTCCTTCCCTTCACCATTGGTTTTGTGTGGATTTTCTTTCATTTCACTTAGCATAGCCTTCACTTCTTCTCTTAAGCGTGCCATACCCAAGCATATCTGTCAAGCCTGTGAGCATCTTTATCACCATTGTTTTGAATTCTGCATCTGTTAGGTTGTCTATCTCCTGATCTGTTAGGTTGTCTTATCTCCTCTTCACTTAGTTCTCCCACTGGAACCTTGATCCATTCCCCCTTTGGGGCCATACTTCTCTGTCTCCTCATTCTGACAATCTCCTGTGCTTGTTTGCCTCCATGTTCCAGGTAGAGCTGTCCTTCCTGTTCCTTTGCAAGGGGCAGAGCCTTAGGTAGTCATCAGTACAGGGCGACCTATTTCACCACGTTGTGGCACGGGGTGGGGGGGGGTCCAAGAGGGAACAATGCCACCTGCCCAGCACTTGCCCCTTTTCCAGGCACCTCTCCCACTTCCACACCAGACTGGTGCCCCTCTAGGTGCTGCCCTGGTTGTCGTTTCCAGAGTGGGTGGGTCTGTGGATGTTCTAGGTCTGTGGGGGCCCTTTAAACAAGTGGACTCTGCTAGAAACCGGCAGTTTCTGCCTCCACCGCAACCCCCACTGGTCTGCAGAGTCAGAAACAATGAGGCTTGGTTTTCCCTGGTGCTGGGACCATGAGCTGCACAGTCTGGTGAGGAGCTGGGAGCGCTCCCCAGGTGTCCCTCCTGACTTTTTAAAACATGTGACTATGCTTTCTGCTGGCCTACTGCTGCTGCTGCCGCCACACCATGTCCTCTCCGCCCCAGCTCTGCCCCTCCTACCTGTCTGGATGAGTATTTCTTCTTTATATCTTTGTTTGCTGGACTTCCATGCAGTTTGATTTTCTGGAACTTCTGGTTGTTTCTAGTTTTGAGGTAGTTGTATTCCTTCTTAGTTGTGGAGGGAGACGCAGCGTGTCTGTCCACACCTCCATCTTGGCCGGAAGTCTATTGTGAACATTCTTTTAAAAAAAGAATGTTACACTTGTTTTGATTTGCATTTCATATACTCTATACGATCCTAGAAATCTTTTGAAACCCAAGGATATGTTGCCCTTGCTCCAGAAGAGGTTTGAGGGAACAGTAGATCTTTTTTTTATTTTGTACTTTGCATCAATTTTAAAGAAATAATACACAATATATTTGCCAAAACATACAGTGAGTAGAGGGTAATGAATAAGAATGGTGGATTTGGTACCAGAGGCCTGGGTTCAAACACCAGTTCTGCTACTGCCTAGCTATTTGACCTTGGCAGGTTATTTAATCACTTTAAGCCTTTTTCAAAAATATTTGCTTTAATAGAATTGTTTTGAGGGTTCCATGAATAATATATGTAAAGTACTTTAGTATAATGCCTGGCATGTGGTTATTAACTCAGTAATTAGCTACTCATTATTAGCCTTGCAGAGAAGGGTTATCAGGAGCCAACATAAAGATCTGTAGCTTCCTAGGTTATTTTGAATGAATCAGCTTATATTTTGTTAATGGCTCCATTTTATCAAAACTGGATTTATTGAATATAACCATGCTATATTAAACTTTAAAATTATATTTTTAAAATAAATATAAATGAATTTAAGTTGCTCTTCTGCTTTCAGTTACTTGTTTTGTTTTGTTTTTTAATTGGGAGAATGATCAGATTAAGTATAAAGAGCCATGTTAAACCAGATAATTACTTTCAGATGACATAAATATAGCTCTGATCACTATGCCAAAAATAAGCAATTTAATTTTGGTTTTGAGTCACCATTTAAGATTAATTTTATTGTTGTTTTTTAATATTATTTTTATTATCTCAGTGATAGATTAAGCAAGCTACCATTATCACCTAAACAAAAAGCTATGTTTTCCAAATGGGTACGCCCGGAAGAGCTTAGCAACAATCCTACAATGATTTATACTGTATCCAGTTTCAGCATAAAGCAGGTAAACATTTATCTTACATAGTTTTATATGAAAGCTAACATTTTTAAATAATTTGAATATAATTTGACTTTTTTCTTAGATTTTTATTATATATTCAGATGCATGACACTTGGACTTAGAAATACTGAGATGATAAAAGTATAACTGTTTTGAACAATCACAGATTTTTTATATAGACCCTAATTATTGATACATGCTTACAGATGAGAAAGTTGAGAATGCAAATTTCACCTTTGATAAGAATAGATATAAAAGAAGGAAATCGGGCTTATTTAAAACACTTTAGTGTTGAAACAATACCGTGGCTTTATTGCAGACTTCCGTTAAGTTTTGCATTAAAATCACAAATGTCTTCCACATTAATGTAAAATAATGATCCTGAAATACTGTGATTCTAGAATCTTTTCATATACATATTCATTTTTATTGGTAATAAACCAACTTTAAAAATATTTTTATTTTTGTCATTAAAAGAGTGTGATTCAGTAAATATGCTTTTATTCGTGTAAGGAATGCATCATCCATATTTAATTATTCTAAATTAACTGTTGAAATACTCTGGTTTTTCAAGGATTTATTTGAACAAAATATGTATGAGTTGGAAGTATGGCATTTCTATTTATATCCTACTCAAGCAATAGTCAAGATATTTAGTATAAAAAGTCAGGTGCTAGGTGCAATGGTTAAATATTGTGGAAATGCTGAAATTACATGACTGAATGAAATATATTAATAAATTCTTATTAACAGACAATAGTGTCAGATTGTTCCTTTGTTGCATCACTGGCTATTAGCGCTGCTTATGAAAGGCGATTTAATAAGAAGTTGATTACCAGGTAAAATTTTATATTTGTTCCTTTAGCCCTTTTCATATAATTGTTACTTAATTAGGAATTTAAAAGTTAGGCCTTACTGGCACAGAAAGTGAAGACTGTACCACTCAGAATATTATGGCCCTGTGTGTTAAGCAGATGATTTGCGTATATGAACAGATTTGCTAAAACAGTGTAAGAACACATGTATGTGTAGTTAATATATGTCGAATAAATATTTTTTGGAATCAGTGAAAGTGGTCTAAGTAAAATTATGTCATTTTTATAATTATACTATGTGGTAGCCACTAGCCACATATGAATATTGAGCACCCGAAGGCTAGTCTGAATTGAGATGAGCTGTGAGTATAAAATGCATCAGATTTTGAAAACTTCGCACACCAAAAAAATGTAAAATTGGCAAAATATCTCAAATTTTTATATTGCAAAATCAATATTTTAGAACTGTTGGATTAAATAAAATATATTCAAGTTAATTTTACCTTTAACTTTTAATATAAAATAGGTAATGTGAAATAACATTTCTTTTGGCTGGAGCTGCTTTAGACAGTAGAGAAATGTTACTGAAATTGTTTTTCTTTAAGTTTTTACAAGTTTTATTAGCTTAAAATCATTCACTTTAAAAATTAAGCTTTATAATTTTTTCATATAACTTTTCCTGAGTGGTTTTTGTGTGTTAAGTCCTGAAAGGATAAAGGTGAATTAGACACTTTAGTTTCAAGCTGTTTCCCATCCTGGATAAAAATCATTTAAGTATATAATATGCAATGTGTGATAGAATTGATACTGATTGTTTTTACAAATATCCTAATGCATAATTTTGTGTCATTTTTATCAGAGTCATTTTAACTTTAACTCTCTGTCGGAGTTGTAGTTAGTTGCCTTAGGTGTGGTTAATTGAAATGGGCTTCTCTTTACTTCCTGGGGTCATTTCTAGGTTACTTTAATTGGTCTAAAACATATCCACTTAATTTAAAACTCAGCATTTTTCTTAATATTGTGAAATTTATGCCATGCTATGTGCTCTCATAGGATACTTTAAAAAGCACTTTGATTACAGTGAAATTTTTATCTAGGACGACTACAGAAAAGATTCTCATGCTTATTTTTATAAAATGCATATGTCTGAATATGATATTCTGCAAATAGTTATATTGAATATTAATGTTGCTCTTTCAATATTTATTTTCTTTACAAAAGCATAATTTACCCTCAGAATAAGGATGGTGAGCCAGAGTACAATCCATGTGGAAAGTATATGGTAAAACTTCACCTCAATGGTGTCCCAAGAAAGGTGAATAATGTCTCTCTCCAACTTACCCCCTTCTGTCTCTCCCTTCCCCACCTTTGAATATTGAGTAGGATCATTAAGAAATGTTACTTATGTAAACACTTTAAAAACATTTAAACATTTTGTTGATTTTGAATCTGTGATATTATACATACTGCTATCATTAACATATATTAATAATTAAAAATAAAAATTATGCCCTGACTGGTGTGGCTCGTTTGGTTGAACATCGTCCCACAAAGGGAAAGGTCGCCGGTTCATTTCCCAGTCAGGACACCAGTCGGGGCACATATCAATACAAGAGACAACCAATTGATGTTTCTCTCACACATTGATATTTCTCCCTCTCCTTCTCCCTCCCTTCCCCCTCCCTAAAGAATAAAAATAAATTTTAAAAAATTTTTTTAATAAAAATAAAAGTCATGACAGTATAAAGGTTTTTTTTAATGGTTTTGGGAAATTTTATAGAAAGTTCCAAAAAATAATTATTTTAGATATAATGTACATTTCTAGAATACCTAATAATTTTGATGGTAGATTCATAACATTTAACATCCAGTTGGCTAAAAATTATTACCTGACAGGGATATTAGCCTGTAAACGTGAATAAAGACATTATATAACATTTTGATCAAATTCTAGAGATAGGAAACTATCATTACCTTAATAATAGGCATATCATCATGCCTTTTAATTTATCAGTATGAAAAAGATTTTTTTCATAGAAAAGATTTTAAGATATTTTTACCAACTGAGGAAATTAATGTTATCTTTCCCCAGGTGATAATTGATGACCAATTACCTGTTGATCATAAGGGAGAGTTGCTCTGTTCTTATTCTAACAACAAAAGTGAATTATGGGTTTCCCTCATTGAAAAAGCATATATGAAAGTAATGGGAGGATACGATTTCCCAGGATCCAATTCAGTAAGTAATAGGATGATCCAGACACAGACTTATATTATTTTATATGACTATTTTAAATTTGAAAAATTATAGCTGCTATTTTGTCTAAAGGAAACAAATCAGATTATCAACATGTTGATCAGTCTCCTTACTTTGGGAGTGCGTTTTTCCTTTTATAAGGCTAGCACAGTGTACAGTAAGTCCTCACTTAATGTCTTCCATAGGTTCTGCAGCTTGAAGCAGAATGATGTATAATGAAACCAGTTTTATTATAGACTAAGTGATATAAACAAGAGCCCAGTTTCTACATCATCTCATGAACATTATAACAAAATGACATTCTGTATACATTATGCTGTATAGATTCAGTATTCAGGAAAGCCTAAATGTATGTGTCTGCTGTTATGTTGGGATACAGGGCAAGCTAAACACAGTGTACATTTTCAAAATAGCCACTTCAGATCAAAGGGATGTGTCATATTGTCATCCTTATACATAGCTTTTTGATATGTAAATTCAGGTTCAAGGTGTTTTGTTCGTTAGTTTTTCCCAAACTTAACACAACCTGTAAAATTGAGGTCTGTGCCAATGTCTTTTAGTTGTACAGGTAAACTACTGGGCTTACGCCAGAAATTAGATTAGCATGACTTTGAATTATAACACTAACCAGCCTGTAGCCTTAGAGAATGTCTTTAATCTTTCTTATTAACCTCTTGTCTGTAATATGAGAATAATGCCCACCTCTCAGAGATGTAAAGATTAAATGATGACATATATGCATTATCACCCATCATTTGTACCTGGATAATTTCCTTGCCTAGTACCCAGCCTCCTTCATTCTTCTGGTTCTTATAATGTTAGTCAAACAATGCATAGGTCATTGGTAAATGCAATAGGATATTAAGATTTCTTCCCCACCTACATGCTCAATTGCTCTGTCCTTCTAATATTCTTAGTTAGCTTTCTAATCTATTGACTGTTGATTTACCAAGTGCAGCTTAGAGAGAGAATGAAAATACATATAAAACATTAGAAAAGTAACTGTACTATTGTAAGAACTTAAATAGTGATTATCATCATTATTATTAGAGCATTTTTTCTGTTATATGTTTTGTGCTTTCATATTATATATTCAGGAAAAGCAAGAGAGATTGTAAGGAAAAGCTAAGTTTATGTTTAAATCTAGGTAAGAATTTGAGTTAAGTAAGAAACTTATTACTTACAGGAAACAACTTACTACCTTCTGGTCTATTCCTATCAAAATCATTATATCAAATCCGTGAGATTTAACAGTTACCCTGAAGGTGTATTTAGAGCTTGAAAAAACCGTTGACAGTCCTGAAATGTGTTTATGTTGCAGAATATTGATCTTCATGCATTGACTGGGTGGATACCAGAAAGGATTGCTATGCATTCAGATAGCCAAACTTTCAGTAAGGATAATTGTTTCCGAATGCTTTATCAACGGTAAACATTTTTCTCTTTCTCTTGTTTTTCATAGTAAAAGAGGCTGTTTTGAAACTTCATGTCTTATTTATAGTAGATATTACAGAGGCTGCCATTTTCAGTTATTAGGGAAATCGTATTTTTAAAAGACTTAATTTTATGTACTTGCTACAGCCAGCCCTCAGTTGTCCTCACTGACGGATGTACAAAAGGTACAGTTAATACAAGTTGTAGATAATCTAAAACATTTGAATCTGGAATATCTAATATGGGAAAATTATGTTGTACTTCTTTAGTACTTAGCAGTTTGAGGGATGATGAGAAGTCTGAAAACAAAGAGGAAAAGGGCTTCTGGATAGTTCACATATAGGTGGGGGAATGGCTGTCGCTCTTAGTTCATTTCAAGATTCTAGGGCAGCAGGTAGATATATCCCCCTTTACTTCAAAACAGTGTCTTTAACATACAGGGACTAGAAAATTGTCTATATAATAATACACATTCATTAATGAAACTAGAAAACTCAATGATTTGATAAATAAAATGACATCACTTTGAGAGACGTGCATTTGGCATTTCATGTCACCTTTATTTGTAAATCATTTGAAAATTTAGCATTTGCTTTCTTTATTGATAGTTTCTATCTAAGAATTAGGTTGTCTAAAACTCGGTGGGGTGGGGGATGTGATAATTGATCGGTGTACTGTGAAATAGAAATATAATACTTGTTCAGGTCCTTCAGTGGGTATCTGGAATACCTTATTTTTAAAAAGATTTCAAATTTGTGCAAATTTTCATGTGAGCCCTTAGACTAGAGGAAAGATGGTGTGGTCTGAGATTATGAATATGTTTCACTTTCATTCTTTGTCTACTGGGGTGATTTCCAGATTTCACAAAGGGGATGTCCTCATCACTGCATCAACTGGAATGATGACTGAAGCCGAAGGAGAAAAATGGGGTCTGGTTCCCACACATGCATATGCTGTTTTGGATATTAGAGAATTCAAGGTTTTACCTTAAATTTTTTTCCTCTTGTTTTTCTTGTTTATTAATAAGATTACAAAGAATCCCAAAGTATATTAGACTTGAATTCTGACAAATCAAGGTTTAGGTGAAGTTTTAAAATCATTCCACCTGTTACACTAAACAGCTTGACCTTTTATTGGAAATTATGAACTAAAAAGATGGCTAATGACAGTGACAGTGTAGATATTGATGACAGAACAGAAATGCTATATGCCTCTTTCTCTTTCCATAAAAGTAGCAGAGTTGAGGTGAACAGACACCCTCAAGGCTCTGGGCAGCATGTTGGTGTTGGAGATAATCACAGTGTTAGACTCCAGGGCGTAGGAGACATTCAGTAAATACTTGTGAAAGGACACAGAAGAGAAGATACTATGAATAAGAAACATGCCGGTGGGTTTGCAAGTGTTTTTCTTCCTAGTAGCCCTTGTATGCTCTTAGGCCTTTCAGACCCTTTCTCTGTGCTCAGATTTTGGAATGATTGACCTCATTACTTCTCAGGATTAGAAAATACAAAGATTATTAAGGAAGGACTCTTTTCCCCTAATGATATGGTACTTAAGCTGTACAGTCACTGGGAAGTTTAACGAGCAGTATCTTTCAATTTCCCCTGCTTATATTTGTAGAAAAAATTTATGCTCCATCAGTAGTAACAGTGTACCACTGTTTATTAATTAAACTGATTTCCTTATGTAACACATAGAATTACATGAATTATGAAGGCAGCAGGGACCTACTGCAACATTTAAAAATTTATAGTCTCATGGCTTTCTAAATAAGCCAGTCATTGTGGCACCCCCAACCATACTGTGTGGAATTGTGTCTTCCTTTAAACTTGGCATAAAAATTTACTTAAAGCAAAAAATATAAAAATTTATGTGAATTGAATTAACTGAGAGCTTTATTTTAGAATGTAATTTGCCATAAATAATCAAAACATTGGGAAGAAAAGTCACTCTTACTTCTGTGTATGTGTTATTGTTAGAACATTCTTTGGTAGGTGTGATAGGTGACCAATATTGAAGAAGTGACAAAAGATTTAAATTTAAATAGTGAAACAGGCAATATGAAAGTAAGCTTGAGTTGGAGGAAAGTTTCTGTGATATATCATTTACTTGGAATAATGAGACTGTGCTTTGAATGATCAAAGGAAACTAAACAAAAAACATGTTTATGAGAAAATAGGCACCCCTGGATTGACTTGAGAATAAAGCATTTAAAAATTGCTGATTGCCAGTAAAGTAAGAATTTGAAATGTCAGCCTTTTTAGTTAAAACCAGTGGCCTTTTTTCACATATGGAAGTTATTCTGTAAAGATTAAGTAGAACGTGTCGGTGGAGTAAACTGTGGCCCAGTAACAGGTTTCTTAGCTGCGCTAACGCTATCACATTCACATGTAATTCTGTGAACGTTACTGACCCAGCTTGAGCAGACATCTCACAGAATGAAGTTGACCATAGTTTACTTTTGTTTACATGAACTCTTTGTAGTCATAGTTGATCTTTACCTAAAGGCTTCTTCATGTGTTAAAATTTATGGGAATTTTCTCCAATATCTTTGGGTATATATTTTAGGTCTCCTGGGTTCATTATTTTTATGTCATTTTTCTTGTCTGAAATTCTTCCTTAGTTCTGACTCCTGTTTAAAAATATTTCCACAGTTATCTCATTCAGACATTTACCTCTGGAACCTCTTTTGTGCAGATAGAACTCATCTTTGACTAAAGCTACTCCCAATCTTCAGTCATCCATCACTTTCCTCACTTTTAAGATTTTATTGATACTTTAGTGAAGGTATTATCCTGCTTGCTTCTGACCTTTGCATATTCTAAGATCTTCATTTTAGTCTTCACGATCCTCCTCTTGGTCTTTTTTTTTTTTTTTTCCCCTCCTCCTTGATGTAATGTTCCGTAGGCTGCTATGAAGGTATATCTCAGTTTCAAGACCAGACATGGCTTATAAATGGATTTCTTAACCTCCCCAAGACTTCTGCTGTACTGCCGCTTGGAAATGACTTTGGAAATGAGTTGTTTTGTAATAAACCAGATTCTTTTAGCTTTCTGGCATATGTTTTCCTATCCAGGGCCCTCTGAACTGCTGGTTCTGTATCCACACAAAACCTACAGCCAGATATTAGTGTCCTTGAATGTCAGCGATGCCTGGAACCTGCCTCTGAAAAGCTTAGCAGTAATTTCATCTCCTTTTAAAAGAAGTGATAGAGTCCTGAAATAAAGCAGATTCCCTACTCATGTAGAACTAGGTTTTATGAAAAGAAAGAATTAGAGTTCAGTGTCTGATGGCTGATGTGTGGCGGGGGAAGTGGGTGAGGCACAAGTGTTATAGAATAAATTGAGAACAGAAATTGTATTAATGAAGATTCTAGGGAATATAGCTCAAGATAAATGAGTCTTGCTTATGTCCAGAACTCACATCTGTCCCAGGTCACAATTTGCCACATTTAAAATAGCAAAGGAATGAGTATTTTTGGGTTTTTTGTTTGTTTGTTTGTTTTTTAAGTTCCCCGAACAGTTAGATTTATGACATCATTAAAAGAAGAATGCATGCCTTGGCTGGTGTGGCTCAGTGGATTGAGTGCCGGCCTGCAAACCAAAGGGTTGCTGGTTCGATTCCCAGTCAGGGCACGTGCCTGGGTTTCAGGCCAGGTCCCCCAGTTAGAAGTGTACGAGAGGCAACCACACACTGATGTTTTTCTTCCTGTCTTTCTCTCTCTAAAATTAAATAATTTTTTTTTAAAAATACAGTTTCTTAAGTTGACTGCATGATATAAGACAAAATACTCCTAGATTTACAAGCTCTTGTTTTTCTGAATCAATGTTATCAGTTTTGTAGACACACCCAGTATTTATTAAGCACTTACCATACCTTAACACTGTTCCATGAAGTCACGGGAGACTTAGGAAAAAGATAATAATGTTACTATCTCAAGGAGTTTGCCATCTCATTGGAGAGACAAAACTGCTGCATTTGTACCAGTAGGAGATATATGAGATAGCATGTTAATTTGTTTTAAATTAATGTAATACAGATTGTTAGCACTATAAAGTTTAGAAGAGAGACAGTTACTAAAAGAAGGAAATTAAGTGCTAGATATTTTGCATATATAACTTCATCTCATCTTCACAACAGTCTTCTAGGAGATATTTTCACCTTCGTTTTACTACATAGGAGGAAACAAGTGTCAAAAAGGATAAATGACCAAAGCAAGACCCATAGAGGTGACAAATAGTGAAGTTGGAATTTGGTGCCATTTCATTCTGACTCCAAAGTTCGTGTTCTCTCTTCACTGCTTCAGTCTTCACAGAGAGACAATCAGTGGAGGAAGAAGCTAAACAGGATCTGAAAGGAAGGGTAGCTAAGAGAGATCAGAGAGGGCCTTCCAGGAAAGGGAAACAATGTGAACAAATGCCTTTAGAAGTGAAATTGCATAGGAATTGTTGATGGGATTGTGAGAGGAAAGAGCATGCTAGAGCCAAAGACATGTGGAGCATGAAAATAGTGGAGCCAGTGTAGCATAGACTCTGAAGAAACAGGAAATAACTGATATTCTATGGCAGCACCGCGCAGGACTTCCTGTCGTAATGGAAATTCTCTCTGTGCTGTGCAGTGCATTAGCTGCTAGCTACACATGGTCCTTGAACACTTGAAATGTGCCTAGTGTAACTAAAGAACTGACTTAAATTCTATTTAATTTTATCCGCAGTAACCAAATGTGATTAATGACTATCCTATGAACAGCATAGATCTAGGGATTGATAGCCATTTACAGTTTTTGATTAGATAAATGATATGGTGAAAGTGTTAATTAAAGAATATTAATTTCAGATTGATTTGGAGAGAAAGGAATTTTAAGTATTCAGAATGCATCCTGCATTAAAGAATCATATAACTAATAAAAAATATGCTAAAAACTGTTTTGCAACTTTGTTATCTCCTGGTATTTTGTTTGTTTTCAATAGGGGCTGCGATTTATTCAGTTGAAAAATCCATGGAGTCATTTACGTTGGAAAGGAAGATATAGTGAAAATGATGTAAAAAACTGGACCCCGGAGTTGCAAAAATATTTGAACTTTGATCCTCGAACAGCTCAAAAAATTGACAATGGTAAATATGTCTTTGTAATTTTAATACTATTTGATCTTTAAATAAATAGCATGCTTTAACAACATGAAATGTGTTTAACCAACTTAATTCATTTATCATTAAGAAGTTTTTTTAGATTAATAAAGATATGTAATTTTTAGGAATATTTTGGATTTCATGGGATGATCTCTGCCAGTATTATGATGTGATTTATTTGAGTTGGAATCCAGGTCTTTTTAAAGAGTCAACATGTATTCACAGGTAACTTCTTTGCACATTCCAGAATATGGTTTATAGTAGTCTCCACTTTTTTAATTTAAAATGAAATGTTTAATTTAGGAAGACTAGTATTTTCTCTTTTTGTCATGCCCACAGATGACTCATATAATAGTTACTTTCTTTATATGCTTCTTGTTCATGCCAAAAATTGTAAACACATGAACTTAATTAAATCTGAAACATAACACTTTTTAAAATATTAATAATTTTTAGCTACATGAGAATTTAATTACTTCCTTCCTTGTTGATTTCATGTTTTAGTACTTGGGATGCTAAGCAAGGACCTGTGAAAGATGCCTATAGCCTGGCCAACAATCCCCAGTACAAATTGGAGGTGCAGTGTCCACAAGGGGGCGCTGCAGTTTGGGTTTTGCTTAGTAGACACATAACAGACAAGGTACTGATACCCTTCTTATGATATTCCATACAGAAATTCTTTTAAATGTAAATAGACTGTTGTGGACAAGATATGTAATTTGATCATCAGCCTATTTTATTTATATAGGTGACTTGAAAATGGTATTTTCTTAAATAAATGAATATTTTCCTCTAATGAAATTTATAATTTGTAACCATATTCTAAAGAGTTTTATTCAGAAATCATGTCTGAAGAAAAACATCATGGAGTTTATGTTTTTAGTGAGGGTTTTTGTGTTGATTATGTAAGTTAATTTAGGTCTTAAGAATATTAACATTAAAATATGTTAAAGGGGAGTTGGAAATTTTGAATCATGAGGCCTGATTCTGTAAAGGGTAACCATAATTTTAATAGCTTCAGAGTCTTTTTCTTAATATATTTTTATACAATATGGTAAAGCTATTGAAATGAGAGTTCAAACCAGAAAAACAATGTTTTTAATAGCACTAAGTAGCTGAAATAAATGCTCTTAAAGTTGGAATTGTTCTCTTTTTCCCACTTAAGAGAATTTTGGGCCCATTTTATTAACCACATTGGATTCTTTGTGCTTTTAGGATGATTTTGCAAATAATCGAGAATTTATCACAATGGTTGTATACAAGACCGATGGGAAAAAAGTGTATTACCCAGGTATGTTTAGTAGACAAACATTCAAACAAACATTAAAATTCTATTTATATAATTAAGTAGAAAATGATAGACTTTTATGTAGATAATATGCAGAAATTAATAATTATGCTATAGACTTATGGAAACCACACAAACAAGATGGTGGATATTTATGCTACTTGTGTTTTGTTTTGATTTGTTTTAAATAAAGTCCTCAGGAATTTGGGAGTTCACATTGCTGTGAGAGTTTTATTTCTAAAACATGTCATATCTTTTTCTCTGATCAAAGAATCTATGGCTTTCCATGGACTCTTGAAAAAAATCCAAGCTCTTTACCATGGTATACAATTCTGGCCTTCGCAGTCCTGTCCCCCTTTTTTCACAGTACCCTCAGTCAGGTACTAACTACTTCTGAACACATCATGCCCTTTGTTGCCTCTCTTTTCACACAGTTTCTCCTGCCAAGAATCTCCTCCCTGCCTCCTGCCTACATAAGTCCTTTTCCCCTATTCTGCATAATTAACACGGGCAAAACCCAGCTTATAAGTTATTTCATCTTTGATAACCATCTATCAGGCAAAGTGAATCTTTCCCTCTGCAGGGCTTCTGAGGCATTTAACATATTGTATTTAAACCATTTTGTTTTCACAGTAAAAAATTTTTTATCCCTTACTAAGTTATAGAAATGTTAGTTTATGTTGTAGTCAGGGAGACAGATAATAAGAAAAAAAGAAAGATCATGATATAGGTATGTAAAGAGATAAAAAGGGTCATCTGTTAGTGACTGGTTGCTTGCTTTGGTTGGGCCATGGAAGTCGTCTTTGAGAAGGGGTGAAAGAACTCTGAATGACAAAAATGAATCAATTATGCAGAGAAATAGTGGGGGGGGGGACATTACAGGCAGAGGGAACATCAAGTGCTAGGACTCTAAAACGAGAAAAAGATCGGTGTTTTTTTTGGAACAGAGGAGAGGCCAGTAGGCCTGGGGAGGTGTAGTATCAGAAGAGGTCAGAAAAGTATACAGGCTTAGATCACATGAGGTTCTGTAAGCCACAGGAAGGGGTTTGGATGGGGTTCTAAGTGTCATCTTTTAAAAAGAACATTCTTTGTAGAATATATTGGATGGGACAAAAAATAGAAGTAGAAAAACCAATTAGGCAATTTTGTGAGAAATGGTGGTAGTTTAAACTTTGGGTAGTAGGAGTGGAAGGAGGAGTGGACAGATCTGTGTTTTGGTAGGATTGTCAGAACTTGATGTAGGGGGCAGAGAGTTATCAAGGATGATTCTTATTTTTTTGGCTTAAGCAATATAAAGATGTAACATTTACTGAGGTGGCTATGTGTTGATAGGGTGGGAGGGAAAGATTTGTTGTGGAAGTAGGCAGTTGGATTTTGAGTAGAGTTCTGGAATAAGGTTAGGACTGTAGGTGCGACAGATTGAGAGTAATGGTCATAGATGGCATCTGAAGATCGCACTGTATAAATCATCTATGGAGAGAGTTGTACGTGCAGAGAGAAACACCTGGTACCTGACTCTTGAACTCTGACATCCTAAGGCTAAGCAGAGGAGAAGTTACCACAAAAGAATTTGAGCAAAGTACCTGATGAAGTGGTAAGATTTCATATAACCCAAGGGAAGAAAAAAAATGAGGGGCAGAGTGGACAACTACATCGATTGCTAATTTAGAGTTCAAGGAAGATTGGGTTAGAGAAGAGACCACTGGACTTAGCTTCCTGGCAGTCATCGACAGAAACAGAGTTGGAGGAGAAGCGGGCTCAAAGCCCAGTTGGAGTGATTGGGGAAGAGACTGTGGAGTAAGGAAGCAGTTATTGACAGTTCTCTCAAGAAGGCTGTGCAAAGAAATAGGCAATGTTAGGGGAGATGGGATGGGATTTAAAGTGGTTTTGTTTTTCCTGTGTTGAGGGCCAGCACTGATACTAGCAGTCAGTATCCCTAGAGAGTCTAGGATGGGCATGGAACATAGTAGATCCAATGGTAAATGTCTAGCTAAACCAGCCAAATTTTTCATTTTCACATATTGGTCATTATACAACCAAAAAAGCACAAGTGTTGTGAATACTTGTATATTCCTAGTATTAAGATGTTACATGGCTTTTGAATTTCAAAAGCCATTACCCTTTTTACTAGTATCTTTTTTTAACAATGCTCCCTCTTTAAAACATAATGATTTTTGCCGTTGCAAGGTACTTTCTGGTTTGTAGTTTTATCTTCATCATAGCATTCTGAAATAAATAGAACAGGCCTTATTCCCCATTTGACAGAAGAGTAAACCAAGATATATTGGGTTGGCCAAAAAGTTTGTTCAGTTTTTTCCATACTGATCGCTCTAGTGGTGCTTCAATTTTGTTAGATTGTATTGTGATAGCTGTCATATCAGCATGCATTTTAAGAAAAAACTTACCAAAATTGGTGAATTTTTTGCAGTCATTTTAATATTGAAGTTGGCAGAAAACATGCAACATATTCAGCATATTATGCTTTATTATTTCAAGAAAGGTAAAAACACAACTGAAATGCAAAAATAGATTATGCAGCACATGGAGAAGGCTCTGTGACTGATAAAACATGTCAAAAGTGGTTAACAAAGTTTCTTGGTACTATTAACATTTTGGCCAGATAATTCTTTGCTGTGGGGCTGTCTTATGCATTGGAAGATGTTTAGCAGCATCCCTGGCCTCTACCCACTAGAAGCCAATAGCAGGAGACAGCCAACATACTCAAAATATCCAAATCAATAAAGTTATTGGTGAAAATGAAAAATATGCCTTATTTTAGAGAAAAAAACTAAGCAAACGTTTTTGCCAGCCCAATAGAAAGGTTAAAAACCTTGTCCACGATCAGATAGGCCCATTCTTTTTCTCCAAACTCAATAGATTACACAACTCTAAGCATTAGAAACTTACTACCTGTTTGAGATTCTAAAATGTTTGGTTTTTTTAAATCGATTACATTATAAATAATCAGTGTTCCTAAGTAAAGCAGGTGATCTAAAATAACGTGGTATTTCACATATGTGAAATTATTTTATTGTGTCAGCTTTGATTAATGAGACTAACAAGGTATATAATCAAGCAGCCTTGTTTATAATAGCAAAATATTGGAAATAATCTGAATATTCAGATTGGATAACTAGATGGGGGTATAGATAAAATGTGTTATATTTATACAGTAGAATATTATATAGGCAGTTTTAAAAAATAAACCATATGTATGTAGAACAACATGGATTTCAAAAACATGTTGAGTGAAAAATGAAAGATATAAAACAAGACATACACACTTCTTTTTTAGATATATGCTCACAGAAATAACATTTACCCAGTCATTCTTTTTTAGGGGGTATGTTAAAGTCTGAAAAGATGTCCATAAAATCTATCAGAGTAGAATGAAATAAGACTGAGGGCGATGTTTCAGAGGGACTTTGTTTTATAAAAAGTCTAATATAGAAAAAAAAAACAAAAAACCATTGAGAGGCAGGGAACCTAGATAAATTTTTCATTACTCTGTATCTTTTTAAAAATTCCCTCAAAAGAAAAAAAGAAGCTAATCTTGACTTTAAAATCTTCTACTGGAGAAAAAAGCAACATAGCAGGGTAAATAGCAGGAGTCCTCCTATACCTCATTGAATGCATTCTGAAAGATTGCTTTTGCTTATTAGAAACTTTGATTTTAAAGTTCAAAATTTTTTCATTGTAAAGTTTATAATTGAAACTGTAATTCTTCAGTACCATTATATTTAAAGATAGAATAAGTTAAGGGGATGTCCATTTAATTATTTTTCCTACCATCAATCATAAAACAAATTCAAAAACTAAAATCTCCTTTTCTGTAAACCTACTGGTTTATTTGCAGCTGACCCGCCCCCATACATTGATGGGATTCGAATTAACAGCCCTCATTATTTGACTAAGATAAAGCTGACCACACCTGGGACCCATACTTTTACATTAGTGGTTTCTCAGTATGAAAAACAGAATACAATCCATTATACAGTCCGGGTAAGTAAACCAACATACAGTGACAAAACAATATAAAGTATAGCATGTGCTCTGCTTTGTAAGTGGGATTATCTACAGAAAAAGGTTATTTCTGAAAATTATGTATTTTTATGTGTATGTATTTACCTGTATATCAATTCAATATGAAATTATTAGGATGCTTCCTGCAGAAAATAATGCCTGTGAAAAGTAATTTTTTATTTTGAGTAACATTTTTAATGAGCATTTTTGTTTTTAGAGTAATAGTTCTGAGGTAATGTGGTATGTTGGACTAATAAATTCACAGAGCAAGCAATAAAAACTTCTTTAGCCTACATAATACATTTTTTGTTGACTTGAAAAAGAAGCCTCTGAACTTAGTGAAAGGGAATCGATTGCCTATAAACATTGCTTTCATAAGTTGGGAAGGTCATTGTAATTTTATTCTGCATAGATTTGTTTGTCATGGATCAGTAAGGAAGTTCAATGTGAATAGATTTTTAGTGGTGAAAGGGACATTGGGGAGCTGTCTTCACACCTTCATTCTTCAGATGCATCTTTTATCACTGGTACTTTTAGAAATAGAAACTTTATCAGGACAATTTCTTTTTTTTTACTCTAGGTATATTCAGCATGCAGCTTTACTTTTTCAAAGATTCCTTCACCATACACTGTATCAAAACAGGTACGACAATTCTGTCTCTGGGTCATGATCTCAGAGAAGTCTTAAATTTCCTTCCCTTTTTCTCCTTTTCTCTTTTTATTCTTCACATTTAACAATTTTTTACAAAACAAAATATTCTGGAGCTTGAAAAGAATAAGAGAAATGTAAATAGCCTCCATCCAGTCTGGTTTGGAATACAAGATTGTCAGTGAGCAACATTAAGTGGTTCTGTGGGCAGAAACAAGAAATTTAGAGAAAGATTAATATAAACCTTGATCATTAGGGAAGGCCATGTGATGAACCTCTTACATAGAATTTGAGGTTGGCTTTGCAGGGTGGGCTGTTGTGTAGAGGATTTGTGGGAGAATTATTGGCAGGGAGAACAGCTTGATTGAAGGCTGAAAGATGAAGATAGGACTCAGTAAAGTAACCTGCCTGAGATGAAGAGTTAGATTGACTGTCACTGGCAAGTAAAGACTGGAGAGAGAGGGTGGAGCTGAAGGGGGGAGTTGCCTTCTTTGAAGGCTGGGATTATAAAGGAATTTTGTCTTTAACATAGAATTGGAGAATTCGAAGATTTTTTAATACAAAAGCTTTGTTTTAATAGATTAATGGGAAGTGGAGTGGTCAGAGTGCTGGAGGATGCGGAAATTTCCAAGAGACTCATAAAAATAATCCCATTTACCAATTCCATATAGAAAAGACCGGGCCATTACTGATTGAGCTAAGAGGACCAAGGTTTGTGATGAGTAACTTTCTTAAATTAACAATGTTATATTGAAAATGATCCTAGTGGAACAGACTAGGGTTTTGAGACACCTTTGCATATATGGATGCTTCCTTTGTGATAAAGATGGTGTTGCACAGGGGCAGGGAAAGGGTAAATGGTGCTGGAATAATTGAGTATCCATGTACCAGAAGGTAACTAAACCACTGTCTTATAGCAAATCTCAAAATCAGTTCCACGTGGATTACTAGATAGAAGCTGTCTTAATAAAAAGATTTTTATATGTGCTCCATTAGTAAGAAAAAGTCTTCAGTTTAAAAAAAGAACAAAAAACAAAACTTGAACAGGCACGTCCTAAGAAAGATACTCCAAATGGCTAGTAAACCATCGTAAGAGCCAAAACTCTGAAACAACCCAGATGTGCATTAGTGACATTTAACATTATAAAATAGAGTCCTACCTAACAATGAAAATAAATTATATCTACCCACAACATGATGGATAAGTCTTAAAAATAATACTGAACAACAGAAGCCACACATAACAATGTATGTAATTCCACTTAGATGAAATCAAGAACAGGCAAAATTAAACTAGTGCACACTTTGGTAGTCACACTATATGCAAAGCAAGAAAGTGATTAAAAGTCTGTTTTGTGGGCCCAGTTGTGATCGGAAGGGAGGATACAAGGGATTTCCATGGTGCTGAGAGGGTTTTGTTGATGTAAGTCGTGGTAACCCAGGTGTTCGTTCACTTTGAAAATTTTTTGTTAAGTTACATATTTGCTTTATGTACATTGCATTATATTTCACAATTTTTAAAGGTTTGAAAACTAGAGAATATAAATAAAAAATAGTACTTCTAAGTAAAACTAGGCTTACGGGGGTGCCTGCCTTACAAACTTATTCAAAAGAAACTAATAACCCTCATTTAGATAGGGCTAAGCTACTTTTTCACAGTCATTTTAAAAAGATGTACCAATCTGCTAGATAAGGTATCTAATTGCCCTTTTGTATTTAATTTCTAGATAGACTGAATATGTAAAAATATTGAACAATATGTATTTTTTTCCTGTATTGCCTAACTCATGTCATTTGCCCATTTTTCTGCTGGAATTGTTATGTTTTCATAATTATAAGCATGAATAAGGGTATGTCTGTAAGAATACTGACACATATATTTAAAAAAAATTTTTCCCCATCACCATTTATCCCCCAATACCCTCTTTAACCTCCTCCCCACCTCTGTCCCCCACAACTATTACCCACTCCTTCACATATTTGCAAGTATTTTTCCCAGATAATTTTTTCACATAGAAAAGAAAATCATTTTAAAGTAATGAGTCTTTTCTGGTTTGTTTTGCTGTAGGCAGGAAACATCACCCCAATAGTAAATAAATTTTCACCATATTTTCTTATAGTTCTTTTATGTTCTTGTTGTTGGTTTTTTTTACATTCTACTTTTTAATCCATATGGAATGTATTTTTATATTTGGTGTGAGGTACAATTTAACAGTTTTTTTCTATGTTTTTGTCATCTCGTCACCACCTAAATAATCCTTCCTTTTCCTACTGATTTGGAATGCCATGTCTGCCATATGCTAAATACTTTCTTAGATATTTTTTTTTTCCTCCCAGGATTTTCTGTTCTGTCCTACTTTTTCTGCTTAATACAATGACATCATTTAAAGTTAACATTATCTGGGATCCTGTAGTAAAAACATAGTCCCTTCTAAAATAAGTTTAATATAATATTAATCTTTATTGCTTCAACTTAAAAATATAAGTGGTGTTTTCTGTAACTGAGTAAAAATAGTATGCATGTGTTTCAGTGTTGTTTCTTCTACTGAAGCTTTTTAGAAGACATATACTTGATTGTAATAGTACATCTGCACTTTAGGTATACTTATCTTTAGGTATGTATTTATTTGAGACTACTTAGCAGTAATTCTCTTCGTTTTTACCGCTAGGCAATATAGTGTTGGCTTTGAAGTTGTAACAGTGTCTGTGGTGGGAGACCCTGGTCCCCATGGCTTTCAGAGGAAATCAAGTGGTGACTACAGGTAAGGCTGGCCTTTTTTTTCTATCTGATTTATATTTTCCTTTTTGTGGTGCCATCTTCCGTAAACCTTGTTTTTATTTTCCCTGGATATAGGTGTGGGTTTTGCTACCTGGAATTAGAAAATATACCTCCTGGGATTTACAATATCATTCCCAGTACTTTCTTGCCTAAGCAAGAAGGACCTTTTTTCCTGGATTTTAATAGTATTATCCCCATCAAGACAACGCAACTTCAGTGATGGGAAATCTCAGCAATTACTGGATTTCGTACTAACAGTCAACTCGTCAAATGAGGACACCAATCTCCAGGACAGTAAACACAACAATCAGAATTCTCTAAAAAAAAAGTTACAGTGGAACCTGGTGCTCAAGTTGGGATGTTTAGTGAGAATTGTATATAGTCAGAATTACCTAAATTGCTTTAGAAGTACCGTTCACATGATTTTGTGTATATGTGGAATTGGCTTGCATTTAGGGGCCACAGTGTATTAAAAACAAGTGCAGATGATTAAAGTGTATACTCAGCACTGTGATATGCCTTTGTAAGAGGGAACTGAGACCAGGTGAGGGACATAGACTCATTGAGTGGAATGGTAGGCTGAGAAAATATTCTGAAATATTTACATTGTTTGTCTTTCTGGCAGAGCATGTTGTAAAGTAAACTTGCTATGTTGTGACTCTACATCTTGGGCAACTCATTACCAAATGGATTATGTCACATAACAGATTTTAATTCTGCATTATTTGTGACTCTAAATGTTTGTTGCCCAGATGTTATGAAAGAGTAAAGCTTTAAGCAATACTAGTAACTTAGCATGAAGATGTTCATGCTTAAGACTGAAGGTTGTTGAAGTTAGATACCTGCCTCCCATTGAATCATGTAAAGAGGACTGAGGTATATATTCACTATTGCAGTCATTTTTTATCAGATTAATGAGAGTAGTAGTCTGAGACATTGAAGGCATCACTGTTTAGTTGGTATATTCTTTTTTTAATTGCAGTGTAGTTCAGTGTTCTTATGGTAACAGCACTCTGAAGAAAATACAATTGAGAATTTAATATGTTGTAATTGAAGTTGCATTTGGAAAACTTGCAAGGTATTACTACTGTCCTGTGTAAATTCCCAGTTGTTTACATAAAAATCCATCGAAGCAGAATGATGGTCAAGATTTTGAAGATCTGAAAATAGGTGGTATTTTTCATCATCTCTACTTTATAATTTATAATCAAAACTTCTTTTGTATTTCTTCTGCCTTTAATTAAAATAAAATGTTTATACTTAAGGAAACTGCACAGTTTAACCTAGAGAAATTCATTATTAAAGGACTTCACCTAGTATTTTCGATTGAAAAGAGAAAAAAATTCATTATTTGCTTGAAAATTCACACTTCAAAAAAAAAATCTGTTATTTAATATTCGGATAGTGGTAGATTATTAGTGAGATTTCACTTTGGTAAATATTTAGTGCTTTCAATTTTAGATACTAACTTTAGGTAGATTAATTTAACTTTCTTTGGCCCTTTAAAGAAAAATCTAAAGCATAACATATTTATTACAAACGCATATATGACTTGAACCTCTTGTGTTAAAGATCTCCTTACAGGATGCAAACTGAATTAAGATCTAATCCCTGCCCACAAAAGTTTTAACGGAGGAGACTATATATGAACAATTTAATATATTGTAATGTTGAATTCTACCATGGAGCTCCCAACACAGTGCTACAGGTGTATAAGGAAGGGAAATTATTAATTTTGGCTAGACCAGTATAGAAAAGAATAAAATTGGCTGGGGAGCTTTTAAAAGCCCAGTGCCCAAGTGTGCTCCAAATCAATTAAATCAATCTCCAGGGCTTAGACCCGAGAGCAGTCCTTTTTAAGCTTCCTAGGAGATCCCAATATGCAGCAGAGGTTGGGAACCACTCTTCCGATACTACCACCTTGTCTCTTTTCCTGGCGCTCGTCTCCTTATTGCTTAGCTTCGTAGCAGCAAAAGTAGAGTTCTAATGCAGACCTTGGTAACCAGGGCTTAAATGATTAGGATCCACAACTTTCACTGCATTCCATGCTCTTCCTATGGCAAGAAAGTTGCCTAGAATAGATGATTTAGGCAACATCGGGATTTCTCATTTGAAATAATAGAAAGTTAGACATTTTCTCAAATGGTTTTTATTACACTCAAGGTATTAAGACAAGTACAAAATAATCTTGTAATTAAGATACTGTTCAGTCATTAAAAAAGGAGAAAACACTACAATATGAAGAGATTTACAAATGACTAAAAGTTTTGACAGAATTAAACAACTTGAAATGGGGTTGTTTTTCCTTTTAGAAATGCTAAGTTTTCTTAACAAATAAAATACAGTGCTCTTAAATATGTGTAATTATGAAAACATTGAAGAAAAGCAGTCTTAACACTTACTACTATTAGTATTATAACAGATTCCATTGCATCTATTTAACAACCTTTGCCAACACATGCCTGCTTCCTTTCCTAGCTTTAAGAAACAATTTCCCCTAAGGAATACTAGTGTAGCATAACCCTTACATTTTTATTTTTGAAGTTACAGCCTACAGAGAAATGAACCCCTTGTCAATCTAGAATAACAATGGCAGCCATTCTTCACATGCACTTCTCTTACGAGTAAGTCCCCTTGGCTGGTAGGATGAGGTTTATGCTATAGAACCTTCTCTCCCACAGCCACGGATCCCATTCTATGATATGTCCTTGCTACCCTCATCCCCGCCCCTCCCCCACCCCCATCCCCACACTGGCATTCACCTTCCCCACCCCAGAAAGTGCAGTTCATAGTAACCTTTATAGAAAGTGGTTTTAATGGGCGTCCCAACATGTACACTTTTTTTTAAAGCCCCTTCTGAACACCAGAGATGATAAAAATGAATCATGTTCTTGGACTTTTTAAGCCTTCACAGGATCAAAAAGGTATGTTCTGAATATTCTGAGTTTTATCTTGCATTCTTTGTTTTCATTTAGATCCCCTAAGATATAAAGGAAAACATCTCTATTGTCCCAAACTGAGGGTGAGAGAAGGAAAAGAGAAGCAAGGTGTTGACCCCAGCTGGGCTCAGTTTCCCAGCCCCTTTCCTGGCTTGGGATCTTTTGTAGGAACTAGTTCTTGCTTCTGTAACACTGTTACAGTTAATGTTCCACAAAGACTGTGAATCTGCTCACAGTCCACCTGCAACAACTCTGCTCTAGCAAACAAACCAGCTCAAGAGCTCTTACCCAGAAGAAAAATCTTCAGCCCTCAAGATTACCAAAACTTCCTTAGTGCAGTTTAGAGTAAACGCTTACGATTTGGCATGTGTTAAATGATTATTGGCACAATGTTCTCCATATAGTTTCATGTATAAATAGTGATATGCCCTGGGGCCAGGACCTTGGATGGATCAGCCGATCTGCACCATTTTTATGTCAGCAATAATCCCATCTCTTCCCTTCACGCACTGGAGGGAGAGCTGCTTCATCCTGTTCGCCAAGGCCTGGCCCTCAGGGGAGGTGCTGCTTTGGCTCTTGCCACCATCACTGCTGCTGTTGCTAAGACCCCGATTGTTGTTGGCTTTGTCACTTGTTTTATTCTCTGCCCCTTCTGCTCTGTCTCCTATAGAAATGTTAAAAGATTAAGAGAGTAATGACAATTCTGAGAGTCACTTAGGCCCAAGCCAGTGAGCCAATTCAACCCTCTAAACACACACCCCCATGCTTCCCAGGTGTGTGTATCATGGGGTTCTCCACACAACTGCTTACTGCATTTATATATTCAACTTATCCTTAGAGATGAAAGTTGTCATTCTCAATATATTAACAGCTGGGAAGCAGAAACCTCCCTAGCACGTGCTTGTCAAGAAAACTCCAGCTGTGATGAGACGCACAGAAGCGAAGCTATGGAGCCAGGAGCCCCCAGAGCAGGACTTGGCAACTATCTCAGTGGTCAGCACCAACAGCACATTCACACAGACCCACTAACGCAGAACTGGGGGCTCTTAAGACCTGGCAAAGGCCTCGAACAGTGCAGAGATCTGGCTGCAAAGACAGTGAGGCATCCAGAACCACACTACTAGGGACAGGGCTGCAACTCACCTCGTTCCACCTCACACTCCGGGGAGGAGGCTCCACTGCATTCGCTGCGAGGGCCCAATACTGGAAACATCATCCCAAACTCGGACAGGGACACGGGGCTGGGCAGATCCAGGCTGCCGGGCCTCACAACTGCAGAGAACTGGTCAGCCACCTCAGATGGGCTCATTGGTCCTGAACTGAAGCTGGACACGGACTGGGTCTCTGAGTCATCTTCAGATACAAAGTTGCTGCAGTTGTCATCTTCAAAGGCCTCAGAGGCCACTAGGATGAGAGAACACCAGTCATACAGGGTCTGGCAGATAGCGACCTAGTTCTTGAATACCTCCGGAAGTGTTTTGTTGGCAGACAGCTAGACACAGCACGGGAACTGCAGAACCCCTGCCACTGTGGGTGCCTAATAAAAAGGGAGCACGACCCTCCATGCCCAGACTGTAATGCAGCTCACAGGCAAGTGACTGGTAGCTGGATCCCATGGACAGTCAATGTCCTTACAATAACTAGCCAGTGTGTGCCCTGGAAGTTGGTGCCAGTAGACACTGCCTAAAGGTAGGTGGGCTCGGCCACAGACCAGGGGCTTTGCTCCACCCCAGTCCCCCAAATAGATTCGCAGGTGCAAAGGAAGAAGGCTGGCTCTTTGTAATGGATCCCCAGCAAAGCTGGTCGGTCAGACATCAGGGCTTTCTTCCACAGCAAATAAATGCCAGAGCTGCTGGAAGAAACAGCCCTGCATGGAATACCTGTTGGGACCTTTGTTATCTCCCAGGTGACTTCTGATCTCAAAGACATGCTCAGAGCCTACCTAGGTCACGGTTTGCTGCAAAATAAAATTCCTTCCCAGTGCTCTGTAACTTGTGCCTTGCTTACTTTGTAGACCAGAATAACCAAGGCCCAGAGACATGTCATTCTTGTGGTTTGAAAGCCGCTCTAGCCATTACCTATTTCCTCCTCTGCCTAGATGTAATCCTGCTTATTAGATTTGTCTTTTACTCCCCTTTGCTCCTCCCTCATCTTTAAAAACAGCCTTGTAGCATCCCATAGAGGATTCCCATAATAAGAAATACCGAAATGCTGGGAACAGAAAATAGGCTCAAATCTGAACTCCAATCCTATTTCCGCTACATGTTACTTAACCTCTCTGAGCTTCACGTTCCTCTCCATACAAGGTCTATAAGATGACGTATCTTAAAAGTCCTCACATTGTTGATGCTCAAAATATAGTTCCTCTTCCTTGACCCTGGACTGGCACTTAAATGTTTATTGACTGAATTAAAGAACACCCAGCAAAGGAGCTTGGGAAAGAACCAACAGGGACTTCACGGAAGAGGAAGTGTGCAAAGACAGTGCTGGCGGGGTTTTCTTGGTTAACATACCAGGAGCTATATCAGACCTCTATTACCAGTTTCCCAGGTGGCCCTGGAAAAAGGCTCTCCGTGGTCAGGAACCAGTGAGCACCACTGTCTGGCATACCTCCTGGGTGCCAGTGTTACTTCCTTTAATCATCACCACCACTCTACAGTCGATAGTAGGTACTATCATACTGCCCATTTCCCAGGTGAAGAAACAAATACAAAGTTAAGCCCTTGCCTGCATGATGTACTAGTAATGATGGGAAGGCCCGGATTTAAATCTGATTCCAAAGCCCCTATTCTTAGATGACAACTCTTTCCTGCAGTACTTCTCAGACCCTTGTATGTTCTAACATGTACTTTGCACCTCAGAGAGAGGTGAACATACGACATTTTCCACACTTATTTGACCACAGATCCTGACTTTGAGGAATACTCGTAACAACTTGATGAATACAGTGTCCCACAAAATATGGGAAGCTGCCAGAAATAGCCCTCAGTCCCACCCAACTCCGAGGCCCTTCATGATTGTGAGACAGCTCTGGGTCAGGTCACACGGACTATGTCATCCTCCCGCTTGCACACGATCCCCTGACTCACCGGAAACGGCGTCTGGCTCTGGTTTGCTCCCTGACAGGCCCTCCACAGACGTGCTGCTGCCCTCAGCCCCGACACCGCAGCCACGAGGCCCCATGGCGCTGGAGCGCCGCCGCTCATGGATCTCGTCTGAGATCATCTCCAGGTTCTTCAGGGCCGTCTTGTACTCGCCTTTTGCCAAGGCCAGTTTGGCCTGTAGGTCGTCTACGGTCTTCTTCAGTTGCTGGTCAGAAGAACAGGAGGCTCAATAAGGGAAGGCTGCCCCTACTGGCCTTGTGATGCTTCTGAATGACAGGTTCAAGCATGTTTTCTGCCCATCATTCCAAAGACTCCCAATTATGGCTGAGGACTTGACTCTTATCAAAGCTGTCCATGCACCAGATATAAAAGCAGCCACCACCACCCCCAACTCCTATCTGGGTGACAAACTAAAGCTCTATTGTCCAGAAACTACCACTGGCAGAATAAACCCCATCAGGGAAGCAACAATGGGTGTCAAACACACAGAAGTCCCCTATTCTAGTCATCTGGTCCCTAACACTGTGGTTCTCAAACTTGAGCTTGCATCAGAATCAACTGGAGCACTTGTTAAAGCTCAGATGGCTGGACTGCACTCATAGTTTCTGATTCAGTGGGTCTAGGGTGGGGGGCTCAGGAACATGCATTTCTAACCAGTTCCCAAGTGATGCTGATGCTGCTGGGCCTAGGGGCACACTGAGAACCACAGCCCAGTACAATACAGAAAGTGACTGATACAGAGAACTTCAGGGCCTAACCAAGACCATTTTGAGGCCTGAAGATTCAATAAAGAATGTCTCTCCACTATCCTCTTGTACAAATGTACTATATGAAAGTCTATCACAAGTGGGGCTTTGCAAAAAAAAAAAAAATCCTGTCAGCAACAAATCCAAAGGCCACACATACCTCAAGCTGCACGTAGTACTTTCCCTTGAGTTCAAAATAAGGCCTATGGAAGACAGGAAGAAAAAACATAAGAGCAATATAACACAATGACCACAATAAACTCCGTGAGGTGTATGAAGCATTAGCTACAGCTGACCAGGTCATCCATCCAGGATTAGGTGAACTGATGAGACTATGAGCTGAAGGTGATGCCCCCGGGAACCACTGGGCACACCCAAGGCATGTGTACATATAGCGTGGAGCCCCTAAATCCTGGTCCGCTTTCCTCTCTAGGGAGGCTGCTCAAGGCCACACACAGTGTGCCCAGCAGCTACTATGACCTGGATCTCTTCTAAGGTGGTTGGGTCCTCAGGGGTGATTAGCAGGGAAGGCTGGAGAAGAGGCTGCCTCAGCACACACATCCTCTGCTGAGGTCAACTGGGGAAGGGAGAAGCACTAGTCCTCCCCCAACTGAACACAGCAGTGCCCCCAAAAGGACAGGCTTAGGTTGGTCCTCTTGGACTTTGTCCAGGACAGGAGGTATCAGATGATCTACACACCCAGCCAGGTCATGGTCAAGAGACAGAACAAGAAATGCCAACATTCTGCTAGTAGTCCCCAGGGTTCTAGGTCAGCCAGAGACCCTAGCTCTTTTTACGAACTTTGGTGCCTGAGCAGAAATGTAGACCAATACTTTATTCTTGATCTGTTCACCTGCCATGAAGCTCTAGGTCTGTCTCTGGCTGTTGGGTCTAGGCCATCCCAAGTCCTGTCTCTTACTTGGAGGTCCAGCAACTGTAGAGGAGGAAGCTTTTTCTCTAAGATCATTATTGTATAAAAATATACAGGAATGACAGTGAGAAGAACTTGGGAAAAACCTCCATTAAAACCAGCCTTGCACCATTTCATCAGCTCTTGGTCCACAGAGAACATGTATTGTATACACAGCTCATCTTCATTACTGACAGGTAAACAGGCCCAGCCAATAGGCCATGGAATGGTTTGTTTTTGAAATTCCATTTTCTGTGTTTCCCAGGAGTAACCCTAACACTCAGCACCTTGTCCCTCTAGGGTATAGAATATTGAGGGGGAGAGGAAGCCTGGGCAGGGGGCTCTGGCTAGGTAGGTCCCTGAGTACAAGGCACATGGAAGACTGGGAAGATTCGGAAGAGAATAACCACAGGGGTCCTCATTCCCAGACTCACTTAGATTTGTTGATGGCTCTCTTGAGTTTCTTCTCCAGCTGCCGCATGCGGCCCATGGCCGCGTTGTACCTGGCTGCTGTCTCCTTGTGCACCAGCTCGCTCCTTGTCTTGGTCTGCTCTGCCTCCATGACCTTCAAATGACAGCAGAGGTCAGCCCGGCCTAGCCCAGAACTTGTATCATTTTTAAAAATATCTTTTGAGTATATCAGCAAGCAGACTAAGAGTAAACTAACTTCCACATAAAATAGGATTACTTCTTCCTGTTTTTCTATTTGGGAAAAGTCTTGTCAGATAGGACTAAATAGCCAAATTGGCTGTGGTGATGACCAGGGAAAAAAACAAGGGGAGACAAAAATCAGAGAAAAATATGAACTATTCTCTGATTCAGTCAATGTCCACTTCCTTCTGCTCAGGCCTCTTGGCTCTAAATAGCCAGCCATCTTGGGCTCCTCCTGCTTCCACCTTGGGGCAGGGACTGATGGGCAGGCAAATGGGCAGACAGCACCAATGGGAACTTAGACATCGAGGAACTGGGACACCCAGCAAAACCACGATGGCATCAGGACAACAAGACAATCTCAGCAGTTTGGCCCTTTCTTTCCCAAACATCCTGAATTAGCTGGTGGATGCAGAAGAATCCAGGATCCAGAAAGGTCAAACTTTACATTTAAACAATATCAAATCACTCTCATCAGATTTTGAGGTTCACAAAAACTTGTGACCAGGAGACTGACCAATCAGTGTACCAGTGGGAAATTTTAACGGGAACATTTTATTAAGCCTGTTGACTAAAATGAGTTTAAACAAAGAAAACCAACAATCAAGAGCCCTCAATGGCCAAAAATATGGCAGCTCATGGACAATGCGGGTTCTCTCCCCCTTACCTAAAGAAAAGCTTTAGAATAAAGCCTGCCTTGACAGTTCAAGCCACGTAAGCAGCTCGCAATCTCCCATCTTCTACTTACAACTCACACAAATATTATAGAATGAACTGGACAGACAGCAGTAAGGCTAGTGGGCTGTTCTTTTGTTTTACCTGAAGAGCATCTGAAAGGAGCCCAGAAGGCCCTCCGGTCATTGGTTCACTCTCTCAAACCCAGCAGGACAATTTTAAGAAGGCACCACCGTGCCTTTAACTCAAGGTTAAAAGAAGCCCACAGCAGGAGGTCACAGTGTTCTAGCATCCCCTCCAGTCAGACACAGCCACAGTCAGCCGGTAGTAGTTAATTTATGTACTTACTTACAATAAGGATTTTTTTTTCTAAGTGTCAGGAAAAATTATGAAAAACTGAAATGAGCATAAAAAATTACTATTGGGTGTCCTGTCTAGCATATCCCCCCAGGTTTTCTCTGGCTTTCATTGTCTGAGAGCTATTTCACAACCTGTAAGTTGTAGAAAACTGATAGTAATACAAATGATTCTTATTCCTAGAAATGAAGATGAATTGTGTCCCAGTGGAGGTGGCATTTGATTATTGATTACCCTGTAAATATTGACCAATTTTGGATCAGCCTGTAAATCTGTTTCAGCATCCCTGGTTTTCTGCCCATGTGTGCTTATTGAATTCTCCTTTGAAATAATTGTAACATCTTAGTTCTCGCCTTAGTGAATGAATTAAAATCGTTGACACCAGAACATTTTATATTTATCAGTCACGCTTTTACCTTCTTTAAAATATATATTTTTCAAAAGGGTTTCAATGTGTGAGATACTTATAAAAACAAAAGAATTACAACAAAGCCAGAGAAGGGAAAGAGGAGGGAACTGAGCTGAGCTGGCACGCAGTGACATGCTTGCTAAAATGATTTGTCAACCAAGACCAAAGGGCTAGGAGAATCCTTTCTCTTTGCTGCTAACTCCAAAGATTTTTCACAAAGGAAAAAAATGCACTAAAATCATCCCATGCTTGGACACAGTTCCGTCTTAAATCTTTGGCTTTCTGGATTTATTGGTAACCTTTAATGAAAACTCAAAACCCCAAGCTTACCAGACAGAAGACAATAGATTGGGGGTGAGCTGCTCCATTATGAAAGAATTCAATGCAGGGTTCACCTTTAAAGAACTGTCAAAGCATTTTAAAGAGACTGACTTAGAAAGGCTATGATTTGAGGCAACTGTACAGAAAGGGTCCCCTGCAAGAAGCAGGGTTCTCGACAGCTGCACGCGGGCCCTCATCTGTTTCAGCCCCTGGTCTGCAAAAAGAAGCAACGGCTTTCTAAAATTAAACACTCAGAAAGCTCCAAGCCCTTGGAATATTACCAGTGAAGATTGAGGAGGCGGCAAGCATGTCGCTGTCCCCTGCTTCGCCCCCATCAGGCCATGTCAACCATGTCCTGTCCCAATCTTCCTTGCCCACGGACACACAGCCTCAGCTCTCAGAAGAGACCCCTCCAGCCCCCACCTCAGCCTCCAGGGAGAAAGTCACCAGGCATGTCACCTTGCTGAAATCTCCTGGGTAACTAAGGAGCCCCTCTATCTACATATGGAATCAGGCATGAGCCATGGGCTGCAACGGGAGGGGGAAGCAGAAACGGGGAGGAGGGAGAGAGGAGGCACAGGGCAGCTCTGCTGTGAAAACTGAAGCCACAGGGAGCAGAGAGGAGCCACAAAAGGAAGCAGTAACAAAGACATTCCTTCAGGCCTCAAGGCAGCAGCAGGATGGACTGAGCCAGACACGTGCAGCTCAGACCCTAGGTGCCCACCGCCATCGCCCTGGGCCTCCCAGGGCCACGCTCAGGGCCTCCCTGAAGCCCAGGTTGACAGCGATTTGATCTGGACTCCAAGAACCTGCCTCCCTCTCTGTACTATGCTCTTCAGTTTTACCACCATCAAATTCAATTCAGAGCTGCATACACTGATTAAGCGGAGACCACCTCCTGAACAGGGCATCTCTCGGGGTACAGACAAGCCCGGCAGCTGTGACCATCATTCAAGGCAGCGGGGGACCTGGACAGTCAGGATGGCCATGGCAGCTCAGAGGAGGCTTGACAGCAAGGCTGTGCTTGACAGGATCTTCAGTGTGTGACATTTGGGACAATGGATATGAAGGGAGGAAGTACTCTGGCCCCACTCAGGGCTCACAAAGATTGGGGTGGGGGCCAGTTCTCAGCATCCCACCTCCTTGCCCAGAGCTGGAGGACTCCCGAGGGAAATAACTGTCCACCATGAACAGTCTTGGCCTCTCTCACAATGGTTTAGAACTTTCTCCCCAGAGGGGACCCTGTCCTGGGGATGACCCACAGGCTCTCTGTTAATTTCTGGCTGCCTTTGCCTCAGCCTACAGGACTGAGAAGCCAGGCATTCCTGGTGTCCCCAAAACCTGCAGAGATGCACTCCTGCCCTCTGGGCCTGCCCCAGAACTGACCACCACCAGTGCCAGTCCACCTGAGCAGCCAGACTGGTACCAGACACCTGTAGCACCAAGCCCTGGGCATGCAAGTGGCCAGCGGGCCCTGGAGAAAAAGCATGCTGGGCTGTGGAAGCCACAGACCCCTGCCTCCCCTCCTAGGCCAGCAGGAGAGAGGGGTGTGCGTCCAAGAGTGCCTGACTGGCTCCCTCCTAGGTGCCCCTGGGCTGGCAGGCAGCTGGGTCCCAAAAGGCCCCAGAGACCCTGCTCACAGTAACACACAGAAGATACTAAACACCTGGGGCCTTCCTGCCTGGATACTGACAGACACTGACCAGGTGTGCCAACCAGGCTGGGCACGGCCTCCTCACTGGGACCCATGCCAGCAGAATGACTTGAACTGAACCACAGACATCCACCCAGCATGGTTCCTCCATCTTACGTGCCCCATCCAGCTTCCCCCATCCCCAAACCCTGGGGCATTCCACCCTTGCTGACTTCCCCAACATCCAGGATGTCATCTCCTCCCCAACATCCTGTCTTGAGATCAGCACCCTCCTCTCCCCAGGGAAGGCAGTTTTCTTGCTTCCTCAGAACCTCAGTTCATCCAGGCTGTTTTCTGATTCTTATTGCACCCCTGGGTGAGGAAACCCCAAGAAGGTGGCTTCTCTCCACCGTATGGGAAGAGGGTGGTACGTTCCCCCAGCATCAGGAAAGCTGACCTGGACAGCTCATGTGTCATCCCAGGTCTCAAATCCATGCACCCACCACCCAGCACGCCAGGACCCAGGAAGGGGAGGGGAGGCTGGTGCATCCTTGCCTCTCCAGCAGCTGCCATTCATGAACACTTCCTGCCTCCCCACATCCACATCACCTCTCCTCCTCTGTCTGGTCTCTTTGGCAGACGTCAGGAAAGCCAACTTTTCCCTCCCAGATGCCAGGCCTCCTTTCCCAGAGGGTGAGAAGCCATCGCCTTCCCACAAAGGCCGCTTCAAGGCCAAAACAGACAAAGCGGGAGGTGCCGTGGCTGCCCATAGCCCTAAGGAGTGAGCAGCGGGGACTCTGGGCCCACACCCCCAGGTTGCCACTCAAGTGCAGGCTCGGCGGCTCTGCCTCATGCTGCTTGCAGCTTGCAAGGCCCTCCTTGACCCCAGACCTGAGCAGAGACCTGTTCCTTGTCCCTGTCTAGGTCATTGCACGTGACCTAGTAGAGGACGCCGAGGCTCCTGGCTCACATATCACTTACTAGCACACTGGCTTCAGCCATGGCTCCAAGTGTGGCTGCCCAATGTCACCACACATCTGAGAGGTACAATGGGGACATAATGATGGCCTCAGGCAAGGAATGTAGGGACCCCAGTGTTTTTCCACTGTGCCTGAGATGGGGATCATGCAGGCCAAATCACTGCCACTTCCTCAAAACAGCCCTGGACCTTTCTGGGCTCTGGATCTTTCTCCAGACCCTTGATTAGTACTTTTTGTAGGCGAGGAGGATGACATAAAGCTTTCTTCCCCTAAAGAAACAGGTTTCCCGGAGTATCCAGAAGTCAGACAAGGTAGGGGACATAGTCTGGGCCCTTCCCTGTCTTCATCAACCACCACTCAGCCAGTGAGCGTGCCAGGCCCACAAAGCCCTGGGAGTGGGCAGCATGAGCTCCCTCCGGGGAGATGCTAACTCCAGCAGGAGGTTCACGGCTAAGCCACACAGATGAGCAGCTGGCCCACCCATCAAATCCAGGCTGAGCTTCTCAATGGCCGCAGCATGTAGTCGAGAAAAGCTCTGCCACCAGCTCTGTCCGTTGCTGGTGTCAGTTTTGAACCCTCCTTCTCCCTCAGTAGTTCCAGGAGCAGCACTGCAGGCCTACGTGAAGGAATCGGGGAAGAAGACAGCAGCCACAGGTGGGCATCCTGGCCTGTGACCCACAGCATCTGCTCATCTGCAGCAGTTACCCTCACGACCAAGAAACCAGCGGCCTCAGTGAGGGCACACATCAGATGACCCTCCAGGACCCTAAGGAGCCCTGTGTCATGTGGGAGGCCCAGAAGTCTGATACAGCCCACAAGTTGTGCACGGCACAACCCCATGGGCAATGGTGCTCCCTGGAGTTGTGTGGTATGGAGGTCCTGGGGACACCTCCTTGACCAGCCACACCACCCACTAGGGCCTCAGGACTTACTGAGAAACAAAAAGCAGCCCTGGCCGGGGTGGTAAGGTTGTTTGGAATGTTGTCCTATAAACCGAAGAGTCATGAGTTCAATTCCCAGTCAGGGCACATGCCTGGGTTTCAGGTTTGGTCCCTGGTTGGGGCACATACGAGAGGCATCCCAGCTGTTTCTCTCCCCCTCTCTCTCCCACCCTCCCCCTCTCTCTAAAATCAATAAGCATGTCCTTGGGTGAGGATAAAAAAATAAAGAAAGAAGACGGAAACATAGAAACACGTTTTGTTTTTTCTTAAAGAGCGCATTAAATGACTTCTGACATGGTTTCTTACTGGCTACTTTGGATCTTTGATGGAAGACAAAAAGGAAAGGCAACTTTCAGCTGATTTCTGGGAAGGAGCTACTGAGAGAGAGAGAGAGAGAGAGAGAGAGAGAGAGAGAGAGAGAGAGAGAGAGAGAGAGAGAGAGAGAGAGAGAGAGAGAGAGAGAGAGAGAGAGAGAGAGTGTCCTTTTCACATCTCTCAGCCTGTGGCTTTGAAATTCCCAAGACTTCCAACCACTGCCTTGATTTTCATCAGCTGACCCAGGAAGGCTGTCCCAGCCCGTGTTTGGCTCCCTGAGCATCGTGTCCACTAGGGGGCAGGAGGCCCAAGACCACACACGCCCAGCCAAGAGTCTCAGGGGACAGCGGAAGCAGGAGGTAGTTCAGTCAACAGCCCAGCAGATTGGACTCCTAAGTCAAATAACTCGTGTGTGTCAGGTTTTCTATTTAAGGAAGCACAAGGCCATCTTTAATTACCAGGTCCCCCAGGACTTGAACCACTGTGACAAGTGACATTGAAAAGGGAGAGGCTGCTGGCATTAACTCCTGACTTTTCTATTCTTGCCCTGTGACTTTCAGAGAGTGATTTTAGGCCACATGCCTGGGAGTGTGTTTCCTCTGCTTGGGGAAAGCAGCACACAGAGTTCACCGGAATCAGGGGGTGTTTTGGATCGGACATACAAGGGGTAATGTGAAGGCTGCTCCTACCCCCACCCACGGCTGTGCACACGGACACTTGCAGACATGCTGCATGGGCACACACCCAGGTGCACCCTTCCGCAGACACACACAGCTATGATTCATACCCTCTGGGTGGCGTGATTCAGCATCTCCTGCCAGGCAGAGTCAAACTGCCGCTTGTCGTCTTCCAGCAGCCGCTGCTCCGCCAGGGAGATGGTTTCCTTGGCAGCGCGGAGCACCTCCGTGGCCCTCTGGAAGTCCTGCGTGGCTTTCTGGGCCTCCAGCTGCGCCTGCATGAGAAAGAGCCCCCATGAGGCCTCAGGAAATGGCAGGGGCTCCCGCTGACCCATCACACCCTCCAGGAAAAGTGTCCCAAGGGCTGTGATATGCCCTGCCCACTCTGGGAACAGGCCCGGCACCCAAAGGTTCTTGTGAAGGCTGGATGAGTAGGTGAAGGGACCATTTTCACAGCCTAGAACCCAACAGACCAGATAAACATGCCATGTCAGAGTCAGAAACAGCAAACCCGCCCTTCATATAACAGGTATGGCCAACCGTGGCCTTGCATAGAGTAGTTCCATTTGCTCATGATGTCAAGGTGGACACAATAGTCCCCAATACCAGCCCTGCCCAGACCTGTGGCTCAATTTGTAGCACGTCAGAATCAGAAAGTCCCTGGGAATCACGCTCCAACAACTTCATTTTGCAGGTGTGAGAGACCCAAGCCTTCCCCAAGCTCACAGAGCTAGTGAGAAGCAGAACTGTGGCCGGACTACAGGTCCCGCAAGTCCCACCCCGATGCTCTCTACTCAGTTCACACTTGCTTTCAGGGAACATCAAGTGGGAGGATCAACCCACGCTACAGCTGACCATGTTTGACTACCACCAGTCACGGGTGGCTATCAAGCACTTGAAATGTCTTTAATCCAAACTGAGCAAAAAACACCCACATTTTAAAGATTTAGTATTAATATAAAAAAAAGAATAACTGTCACCTTAATAATTTCCATATGGATTACATGATGAAATGGCAATATTTTGAATATACTGGGTTAAATAAAATATCTTATTAAGATGCATTTTACTTGTTTCTTTTTACTTTTGTACTGAGGGTACTAGAAAATGTGAAATGGCATAGCTGACTCGAATTCTGCTTCTCTTGTAGACACACCTCTTTCAACATGTGACCGCATTAGAAATCAACAGCAAACCCTGGTCAGCACTCTTGCAGGCCCACAGCAAATTCCCCACCACAGCACAGGCAAGCCACTGCCAAATGCTAGCCCCCTCCGTTAACCAGATCCTCATGTCAGTTACATAAACTTGAGGGACACCCACGGGGCCGTCCCTGGGCCTGGGAAGGGGAATAATGTGGCCCGCATGGGTCCCTAGAGCAAGTCTCACATGACTTAGAGGAAGTCTTCAGAAAGCACAGGCTGAGGACACTTTTCAAAGCCAGGGGGAGCAAAATCATACTTGGTGCCCCTCAGCCAAGGAACAGCTTTGTGACCCCATCGGTGCCACTCTCCATCACCAGTGAACATGAACTGGGCACACCACCCACCCGTTTGGGCAATGACAATGTGGTCAGGAAGCTGAAACAGGCATGGAGCAGGCATCCTGAAGTCTGTAATACCAAGCCGTAAGGACAGTGTCATAGGACAAAGGGAAGCATCTGTAGTAAGGGGGTGTGAAGGAGAAATTACTTCGAGGAGAAGGAATCGAGGACAGCTTCTTAAAGGAAGACGGTCCTGAACTGAGGACTAAAAATGAGGATGATCTGAAAATGGGGCGGGGAGAAGGCAGGAGGAAGCAGCATTATGAAACACAGCCTCTGTAGGAGACTTAACAAAGACCGATCTCACAATGGAACCAAGAGTGAAGGCCTTGAATGAAAGCCAGGCTAACGCTTCAACCAGGGACCTGGCTGCTGTGGACAACTGTGCCCACACAGGTGTCTCAGCTACACGGGGAAAGGGGCCTGCCCACTACAGAACCGAACAGCCCACTGAGAAGTGACAAGACAGCACAGAGTGCTCTCAGCAGCACAACTCACTGCCCTCCTGGGCCTATCCAGCCGCCTAGAGGAGATGCAGGAGAAGGGCGGGACCGAGGGACCTGTCACTTAAAAGCTACCCCCACCCTGCCCCACACACTATCTGCAGGCCTCACACCTACACCAGCCCACAATAATGAATCCCAAAGGATTCCAACATTTCCTAAGAAGGGATTCGCATGTGTTTTTAAGGAAATGTTAGTATTTCAATTCAGCAACATTTAAGGGGAAACTCTTTCCCAGGTCTCACTGCTTGAATTATGAAGCTGTTCTTTCCTCAAATAAAGAAAGAAATGTGGCTGCCATACTCAGGCCAGTGCCTCTTCACCCACTGCCAGGTCTCTACAAAGAGGAAGCCCAGCTAAAGGGGCCTTGCAGAACATGCTCTCTGTCAAGTTCTACCGAGTTTCTGAAGTTTCCAAAGGTTCTTTCCCTCCTGCATGGTGGTACCAGAATATGCTTGGCCCTGGCCAGTGTGGCTCAGTTAGTTGGGTGTCATCCCGTAAACCGAAAGATCATGGGTTTGATTCCCAGTCAGGGCACGTGCCTGGGTAGCAGGTTCAGTCCCCTGTCTGGGTGCATAAGAGAGACAACCGTGGATATTTCTCATATCGATGTTTCTCTCCCTCTCCCTTCCTTCCCCTGTCTCCAAGATCAGTAAGCATGTCCTCAGGTGATGATTTTTTTTAAAAAAAGCAAAGAAACGTGCTTGCCTTATCATTTCCTGAACACAGCCAGCATGAGGGTTTGTTCTACACTAACCCACAGGAACCAGATGGCATCTCTCTGCCCCACTATATTTATTCATTCAAGTCAGAGTCAGGCATCTGCTCTTGCACCGCTGTCTGTTCGCTCCATCATCCTTGGCAACAGAGCCTTTATGTCTCAGGTGAGACATGAAGACCCTATTGCTAGCTGTCACTACAGCTAGTGTACCTGTTACTTTTAGCTAGTGAGATATGAATGAACATTGAGTGGGACTTCCCCGAGGGCTCCTTTGTCTTTCCATCTGGGATATGAATACAATGGCTGGTGCTTCAGTGGTAATTTTGGATCATGAGGTAACTCTCTTAAGGATGGAAAACAGTTATTAGGTCTCTGCCCTGGACTGCCTACCCTCTTGACTTTTTACATGACAGAAAAAAGGTTTCTCGCTTGAGCCAGTGTTGTTTGGGGTTTTTCTGTCATATTCAGCCAAATTTAAACCTAAATGAGAACACATCATCCCCTCTACACAGCGGGGCTATTCTGCAAACCTGACAGAAGTGATGACAGCAGCCAGTGTAGACAGGTCAAATCTCCCTCAATTAATGAAATGTTCTTTCCTGCTCTTCACAGCCTCTTTTACTAACATTCAGCCCAAGGAATCAGACTTGGGGGGTTTCCTAAAGAATCCCAAAGCCCATGGCCTTGTTGTAAGGCATTTCATAAAACATTTTCTAAAACAATGTACATGAGGAGGAACCAGGCAGGTGCACATAGGTGGGAGCAATGATTGTACCCTCGCTCACCAGATGTAGTCGGTTCAAACTGGTGAAGAACCTTCTGGAGGCTGAGTCCGGATGGAAAAGGCCACACCAAAATCAGGGGTTCCAATTTAGTCGGCAAAACAGACATGTTCATTACGAACTCCAACACTGGACTGATGGTGCCAAGTGACAAGTGGAAAGTGCTATGGGAATGTAAGGGAGACAGAGTGACATCAAAGCTTTCCTAGGGAAGATTCCTCAAAGGAAAGGTGTCAGCGAGTCAGAGGCTGTCCCAGTGACAACATCAGGCTCAGCCACAGAAATTCAGGTGGCTTCCAAGAGTTTACACACACATCCAGCTGAGGAGGGCTTAACTCCAAGATCACTCTCCAGTGTCATAACAGGACATACAACCTCAAAAATCAGAAGCCAACTCAGCCATCCCCAAAAGAGCTGGCTATCTGGTTCTCCCCATCATGTGAAAGATGATGCCTAGAAATCTTTGGCATAACCAACAAGATTGTGCCTTCAAACTTGAACAAAGGACCCAGGCCTGAGTAGGAGAACAGTGTTTGAATAAGGGCCCTATACTCACAGGTGCCCTGGCAATTAATTCACTCACAGCAGAGAAGCCCAGTTAGAAAAGTGAAGCGCTGAGGCTCTGCTCAGAACTGTACCAAAGAGCTCCGAGCTGTAAGATGCAATCCAGGAAAAATGTCAAAATATCTTCCTGACTCATGGACACAAATGGCTTTCATGGGAACAGCTAGCTCTACAGAGAGAATTTTAAGAGGCTGATTATGAATGAATTTGATAAGTGACCTTTATTAGATGCTGGCCCAGGCCAGCTGTGACTGTGAAGCACTCGGAAACATGTGGGTGTTCCGCAGTGTCGTCAACAAGGGGGTGGGGTGGGTAGAGGTCTGCCTATGTCCGGGCTGCCAGATGGGAGTGGATGCAGTCATGGCCATGACTCATCTTCCACTCCTGCCCATAGCTGGTCTCAGGAAGGAACAAGAGCATCTACACATTTGCATTTGATTGCAACAAAGGTTCAACGTAGAAAGAAGTTTACAGGCCATCTAGTTTAATCCATTCATTTGTGAAAGGAAGGACCCAAAGAAGCAAGGCAACTTGAATGCCACACAGCTACGTGGTGGCTGACCAGAGCCAGGCAACCAGAGCCCCAACCCTAGTGGGGCTGTTTCTGCTTTACCACGCAGTGTTAACCTGGGGAACTCTGGCAATGACATTCAGTGAACAAGTGGGCAGCCCACCCAGTACTAATGCATAGCTCAGGAGCTGCTATGGGGCCAGAGACAAGCTGAGGACGGAAAACTGTGTGCAGGATTGCCGCCTGCCGCCTGTGACCTATGGAGGTGTCACTTAAGCCTCACACAGAGGTCACTAGCACACCAGCCAGTGAGCTGCAGAAACTGAAAAGGAGAAGGGCTCTTGTCACTTGGCTGCCCAAAGTCCTACTCTAGCTGGTTGACTCCAAGTCCCAAAGAGAGAGCCCACAAGATGAGACAAATTCAGTACCCAACTACCAACAGACCAGTAAATGTGGGTACAGATGATATGAAGAAAATCACACAGCTACTGTTTGAGCATTTATTTATGCTGAGTCAGATAATGTACATAAGGTGTTCTGAGCACAGTGCCTCATTTAAATCTCAAAATTATGCTATGAGGTCAGGCCAATTATCATCCCTACTTTATAATGGAGACCAAGGCTCAGAGAGGTTAAATACATTGCCCCAAATCACACAGCTACCACAGGTGGGACCGAGAGTCAAACCCTGACGCAGAGCCCTCAAGCTAAACTTCTATTAATTACCACCTGCCGGGGCAACAAACTCCTGACAAAGAGGTATTGGTCAAGCTATGTTAGGACTCACTTCCTCACCTAACAAAGGCCACACTGGCCACTGCTAAATACATCGGATGGGCGAGGGGAACGGTTGCAGGGAGAAAAGATGTCACCCACCAAGCAAAGCATGGTGTTACCTCCACAGAGCACGGGGGCAGGGGCAGCCACAAGAGCTGAGTCCACTGAGTCAGGAGCCAGGGGAGCACAGCGTGGGGTCTAGAAGCTGCTCCTGAATGCTCTGAGCATAACCTCTCCTGCACCCAATGCTGTTTCCTCACTTGCTCTTGGGATCAATGGACTCTCCTCACAGGGCAGTGAGGAGGCTGGAGGAGACACAGGGAAGCAAAGGGCAAAGTTCCTCCATCTGTCAAAACCACACATCCATTCGGGGCATTGGCCCAACAGATTGCTTTCCCCACTCCCTTCTCAACACCTTCAATGTCTGAAACCCAAAGGGATTCTCTGGCTGACTTAGGAATGAGTGGCCTCAATTTGCATGCACCTCACAGTGTGTGACGGGAACAATTATGGAGCAAGAAGAGGCTCCCAGAAACCCCTGGACACTCGGGCATGAAATGGAAGACGGGAATACCCCACTCCCTTCTAAAGAGGACTGGAAAGTCACCAGCCTGGGGGATGCAGAGGCTGCCCCAAGTGAGGTCGGCAGAGGCCCTTCCGTCCATTTCCACGTGGGGCAGCGGAGCACTGAGGAAAGGGAAGAACCTCAGAAACACAGGAAGGCCTGCTTCCTCCACCAGGTTAAGGGCCCTGGCTGGGATGGCCCAACCCCCACAGAGACAGGACATGGTCCCTGCTGCATGGGGCAACCATGGGGGGAAGCCCTCGTCCTTGCTTGATGAAAAAAAGAAATGCAATTAATTCTGTCCTTGTCTCTTTATGACGAATGTTACATGTGCTGCTATAAAGAACCCACCCCTCAGACCATGGAGCAAAGTCCCAGATTCCTTTCCAAGCCATGCAAAGATCAAAAACATTTGAAAGCAGGATCAGAAACCCCTGCTGGCCTCAGTGAGGAGGCATGTCCAAGGGGAACATCAAAGTGAACGACAGACAGGGCAGCTGTTCCCAGTTCAGGTCAAGCTCTGGTTTTCTGCCTGTGTTCAGCACAATCCTATGGGTTAGCAGTTGCCAGAGAGTCCGAGACACTCAATAGTGAAAACTTCTTAGCCCTCCACCCGCTTTCTAGCTACTGCAGGAGGTTAACGGAAGAGTGGCCACAGACAGATACTGGCCATTTTGTCCCTGAGGATATTTTGGACACAAACATTTTAATCAGAAGCACTTTCTAGAGAGAATTCCACTAAGCCCATTTAGTTCCTTGATCATGTTTCATATGCAGGGTTCTTCATTTTTTCCAATTTTAATTAGTCAAAATTATTGTCATGAGGACCAGTTCTTTTCTACTTCATTCAAATCAATTTGAGTCATTAAACAGTCTTACCCACATCAGACTTGACTAATTAGAACTTGTGCCATGGCGTTTTTTATTATTTCTATTAAACTCAATTTTCCTGGATCAATTTTTTGCAGATCTAGAAATTTGTTGAACATACGGGACATCAATTTTTATTCCGTCCCAAATGTCACCATGTACAGTTTGAGCCATTACCAGTTAATACTAAACTGTATAATATAAAACACTCTAAACAATATAAAATATTAAATAGAAAGATCCATCGTATATATTTCTCCTTAGAGAAATATGAGAATACTCTGAGCAGTTTTAACAGATACAATATAGGGCCTGAAGTTGTTTTAGTGGACAGGCCACCAAGTTCTTTAATGTAGTGTAATGTCAAAAGAGCCTCAAGGGATTAGGGGGGAAAAAAAAAAACCAAGGTGAAGATCAAGTAGTTTTGCTCTGTCCTGGGGTTGAAGATGAGTTGTTTAAAAACAAAAATGAAAAAGCTATTATCTGCTTCCAAATAATACAGCTACAAGTGAGAAGGGAGAGCCAGGTGGGGGGCGGGGGGCGGGGGGCGGGGGGCGGGGCTGTAAAGAAGAAATAAGATTAGTTCAAGGTCAGTAAGAGCGGAGGCTGGATCAGGAGGCTGTGGGGCTCCATTACACATCCTCTCTGTTGTATAAATTTAAATGTTTTTCTAATAGAAAAGAAGAAAAAAAACTATGATCATTTGCAATTACCTTCTTATGATTCTCTAGAACTGCACTGTTGAATACAGCTACACACGGCGATGTACATTTAAATTAATTAGAATTAAGTAAATTGAAATTCAGTTTCCCAGTCACACCAGCCACAGTTCAAGTGTTCAACAGCCACGTGTGGCTGGTGGCCCCCATACGAGACAGATATCGGCAGCCGTCCGTCTCGAGAGACGATGGTGTAGCTTCTTAAGAGTCTATCTGCACCGCCGAGAATGGCTGTGCAGTCCGACTCGGGAGTGACACGGTATCTGTCTCCTCCCGTGTTGAATCGACATCTTGCGATGACGCTGGAGTGTCCTCTCCAGTGAAGCTGAAGCTTCACTAAAACATCCAAAACCGTAGAAAGTTCTCTGTTAGGACACGGCTGCTCTGGGTACTGTGCAGACACTAAGATGAAGCCCGGTGAGAGGTCTCACCTATTATCTGTAATCTCTGTGTTCATCAAAACAGCATCACCAGTCCTGCTCTATAGTATAAATAGTCCTACATGGAAAAGCCCACAATAAAGGAACCTTGAGGGTACCTTGCAGTGAGACCTTGGGTGTGGCTACCCAACAGGGTATGTGACCTGGTGTCTGGCAGGATGATCCCCAGTCCCCACAGTCATCCAGGGCTTCGGCCTAACCAGGGGTGGGTCTGACTCAAGGGTTTCATCTGGGAGCTTCAGGGGGTGGGGAGCAGTTCCTCCAGGATCAAGTCCACCTTTGCTGCTGCTCTGTGCTAGCTGCCAGCCTGCAACGCCCCCTGGGACACAAGCATGCACGTCCCACCACACCAAAGGGCTTCCTGTTCCATTCATGTGGTACTTGTCCCTCTGCCGAGATCGGTACCATTTGTCTTCCTACAGAATCTCCCCATTCAGCCAAAAGCTGCTGGCCAGAGGAGGTCCCAAGGCCTTGCACTTCCCCGGGGTACAGGGGGCTCCTCAGCCCAAACCAGTGTATGTCAGGGTTGTTCAGCTGCTGCCATCCCTGACCCCTTCACACACTCCTGCCCCCTCCACAATTACTGGAGGCTCACGCAGCCTGACAGTCACATACAAGGGTGTCCCTGGGAGCAGCACATCCCAGTGGCCCCCAAGTCTAATCCTTTCTGTTGCTACAGGGACACACAGACGCCCAGCATTTCCCGCCCGCCCCAGCCAGAAGGGTGCCATCCACATTCCCCTGTGGGCTCCCTCTCGCTCTCACACTCCTGCTGGCTGGGCTCTGGGCTTGGAGCGGCCTCCCACGGGCTGTGCAACTACACAACGACCAGGCTTGAGGCAGAGACAGCAGCAGCCAAGGTCAAGTCCCACAGAAACAAATCAGAGTGTCTCTGGGCCCAAGGAGATGGAAACAATGTAAACCAACCATCTTCTTCTGTAGATGAAAGTTCTAGAGCCTAACAAGTCAAACATCCCCCTCAAGGGACAAGCCTGGGTATCCACCAACCCCAGTCCAGGCCACTGTCCCTTATGCCCTGCTGGCCACACATTCCCGCAGCAGCGGACCCCTCCCTTTCTGTCCCCAACACGGGCCACATATTCCATCTCTGTTCAACAGGGCTGAGCCTTCCTCTCTGCGAGTCCGTTCACATTGATTCCCGTTTCCTCCGTGGCCCTACACTGTCATTCCCAGGATGCAGGAAGCCTCGGCATCTCCGTCTCAAGGTCAGACAGAACGAATACACACACATGCACGCGGGCATGCACACACACACCACACCCCCTCCCAACCAGGGAAGCCATTTCATCCTTCCCTGAGGCACACAATGCAGACATCGGTCATGAGAGGTGGCCTGCTCATGACCTGACACCAGGGAGTAGAGAGCAGTGCTTTAGGCCAGGGCAGGGAAGAAAGTGGGAAGAATCTACGTGCTCTGTAATTATGCCTCATGACAGCCCTTTCTAGCTAATGAGTAGCTGCTGGTGTCCCACGGGAAGGATAGAAACACAGGAGCAGAGAGGTGGGCATAGAGAAAATGGGGATGCCAGAGCTGGAAGTAGCATCTCCCTCCTCTCAGCTACAGCTGGGGACTCAAGGACCTGAAGGCATGCGATGCCCCACCAAAGCTGGGGTCCCCTGCTCTCACCACCCACTTCTCTTCTTCCCCTCCAGGGCAGGAACCAGGTGCCCAGGTGGCCATCGCCTTGGTCCCACCTCTGTAAGCACCTGGGGATTGTGAGCAGAGCTGCCAACATTTCCTGAGAGATGGCCCCACTGGGACCACATGGACAAGCAGGCCCCCTTTCAAGGACCTCAGCTCTTCGCATGCCAACAAAAGAGACCTTCCAGTGCCCTGTACAGAACTGGCATTGACTGGCCAGGACAATTTGCCACTGTGAGGCAGCACACTGCATTCGAAGAACTGGGGATATTCCTGGCACCAGCAATGACCACTGTCTCGGATCTACACCCCGAACGAGTCACTGGACCTCTCAGATTGGAATGCCAAGGCCTCTGTCAACTCCCCAGGGAGCCTCAGTTCCAGCTGGAAGATACATAATTACAGCAGGTCTTGCAAGGCCACATCCTAGAAGGCAGTGTCTGGCTTCATTGTGTGCCAACGGTCCATCAGTAAAGACAACTGCTTTTGCTATCATCTTTATTGTTGCATATGTCTGCAAAGTTTTCCATAATAAAAGTTTACAAAATTCCTTCTCAATACACTTCTTAATCAGCTGTCACTTTGCTATTTATCTACCACATAGCTGTTTCCTTAAACTCAAAAAGTATGTCACTGGGTTGAGCAACAGCATAATATGAGGAATAAGGGAGGTCTGCACTCTTTATCAACTCAAAATAGAACAGCAGCTTCCAATCAAATGCTTTAAACCAATCATAAGAAAACTCTTTTTAAACAGATGGAGAAATTTTTTAAAAAATGCATTACTAGATGATATTAAAAGAACTATTAATTTTGTTATTTGTGAAAATGTGACCTTTTAAAGGTTCTTAGCTGTTAGAGATAAATACTTAAGTATTTATGGGTGAAGTGATAAAACATCAGGGAATAGCTTTAAAATAAGAAAAAATAGGACAGGTGGGGAGTTTAGATAAAACACGATTGGCAAGATGTTACCAACTGCTGACACTGGTGACGGACTCTCGACTTTTGTGTGTGCTTGAAACACTCCATAATAAAAAGTGGTAAACAAATGCTTTTCGCAGCCTTTGGTTTATGTTATCGCTTTTGCTATTCACCTGCCACAGAATCACAAAAATCTCAAGAAAATGCTACTCGCTAAAAGATTAGGGAGACCAGAGATATTTGTCATGGTCGGCCTTCACTAAAGGCAAAATTTAAGCTCAATATGTAAGTAAATAAAACAAAACAAAACAAAACAAACCTGTAGGCAGGCCCATGAGGGGAAGTAAAGGGGAATTAAAGAGTCAAATGTTAGCCAAGCGAGAGAGACACCGTTACAAGCCTGGCAGGGCCCCCATCCCTCAAAGCCCACGTTGTCCCCGTGCCATCTTTAAACAAGACATATCCAAAATTGGGGGGCTCCAACACTGGCCCCCAACATCCTGTTTGTGGCCAAACCACTCCAGCTGTCCAGAGGTTCTCTTCTGTGATCTCTCTCAGATCTTTCTCTGTCTCTGACAAAGAAAAAAGATACGGCCATCCAAAAGGACAGAGCACATTATTATCAGCACAAAGCACTTCCCAGGGGGGGCACAAACCAAACTGCAGGCACCTGGGTGAGCCCTGCCCTCCCTGAACCCCACTGCTATTGCCCTGAGGAAGGGAGGGTTAAGGGGATCTGGGGTATTCATCTATGGAACTAAGCCTATAGCCCTATTGGCAATTATAGTTGTACCCATTTGGCATCCAAAGAAACTAGTACGAGGTCACAGGGCTGGAAGGAAAGGGACTGAGACTCGAACCCAGACCCCATGACTGCAGTGATCTGGAGAGGACACGCACCAGCACAGGACCCTGTATTTATTATTCCACTTCTCCAACGGGGACACCCAGTGAGAGCCCCAGAATCCACTGGGCACCCTTAGCTCTACCATCTCCACGGCGCCATCCGCACACCCCCTTTGCCAAGACCTCTGGCCAAGGCGTTCTCCCTGTAGAGCATTCAAAGGCTCGACAAGCCCTGCCCAACCTGTCCGCATCCCCCACCTCTAAGGAAACCTCGGCAGGATTTCCCAGCATCGGTTCTTACCCGGACCCCTTTAAACGCTTTCTAACTGGTCTCTCCGCTTCCAATCTCACATGGCCTATTTAAACCCCACATGGCATAGATTCAGTCTCACATGATTGCATTCGGGGTACCTGGTAATCTTTCTAAGGTGCACTCTGATGATGTCACACCCCTGCCTAACACTTCTGCTGCCCCCAATGAAACAGCGCAGCCCAGGCTCACACTGCCCACCCACCCAGTGAGGCCCAACCTCTCCCCATTCCTTCAACACTCCTCATTCCTGTACATACCATTCCCTCTACCAGCGACACACACCCTTCTTCCTCCTCTTCACCTCGCGAACTCCTACTCATCCTCGCAAATCCATCTCAACTACCCCAAACTCTACGAATTCTTTTTCAACACAGCATGTTGGACTTATTTGTTGAACAATCATACCTTCTTTCTTACGACACCTCAGAGGCCAAAAATAGGTTCTCGTCATTTCTCAGCCTCTACTTTGGCATGAACAGTTCTGTTCTTCTAGGACTTACAGATTTCCCCCTTTTCTGAACTTCCATTGATAAATTTCCCAGCACTTACATTGCCCAACAGCAGTTGAGCACATGAGAGTTTGCAGAATGAAAGCTTCTTGACGGCAGGAACTGTGGTTTATACTTCATCATCCACGATGCCCAGCACAGAGATGAACCCACATCCCATCCAAAGACACTCGCCCAGGCACTTTGTTCTCTTCTCTATCCCAGGCTCCTATTTACCATTTTGCTAAGAAAAGCCCTGATCATACTCTGCTGACATAGGAGGACTAATTAACAGTCGGCGGTTGGTTGGGCCATGAGCCAGCCACCTTTGCCCAAATAGTAATGACCCCAACTCCTTCAAATCCCACTCAGAGCATTAAGAACCTCATCTAAGGTTATGAGGACAATCAATGTCAGAGGGGGCAGCCGGAGCACACATTTGTCCTTGCCACCAGCCTGCTCAGCTGGACATGCCTCATGCCAAACTTTCATAAGCTAATTCTATGCTTTGCTGGTTTCCATGATGAAAACAAATGGGTTCAAAGTCATTATCATTCCTCATGCCTCCAAGACAAGAAATGCTAAGGAGAAATTATGGCAGGGAGTATCTATCAATGGGCCTCCCAGGCTGGAGTCTACAGAATGAGCTACTCAATCGGAGAGCTTCCTTAGATTGGCCAGGACTGGTCTCTGCCAGCCAGCACCTCACACAACTGCTTGGCTGCACTCCCAAGAGGCTGCATACCCAATCTAGACAAAATGACTGTAGTTAAGACTATCTCACTGTGCAATGTGGAGCGGATGGTTGGGAATAGCGTTCTCACGGTTTCCTACCCCCGGCCTGTGAGCCTGGTAGAGACCCGCAAAGTGGGGCATGAGGAAAGACAAGAGAGAAGGAACAGTAAGACAACTCAACCCCAGGACCACCAACAGGTGCTAGATGACAAGACACCTGGTCAGTCCCCCAGGCCCAGGACCCTCTGAGTTCATGCTACAGCATAAAAGGTCTAATATCCACAGCCTCTCCTTTCTACATAATACAGAGTTTCTCTAATCTTTTTTTTAATCCTTGCCTGAGGATATGTAGGATATGTTTATTGATTTTAGAGAAGAAAAGGGAGGAAGAGAAAAAAGGAAGGGTGGAGGAAGTGGGGGGGAGAGAGAGAGAGAGAGAGAGAGAGAGAGAGAGACAGAGAGACAGAGAGACAAAGAGACGTGGATTGGTTGCCTCCCATACATATCCCAACCTGGGATCAAACATAAAATCCAGGTATGTGCCCTGACCGGGGATCAAACTCACAACCTTTCTGGTGTACAGGATGACACTACAACCAACTGAGCGCCTGGCCAGGTTTCTGTGATCTTTTTAAAGCAGCATCATTCCCAGATACCTTGGGAGCCTTTTAAGAGCAGAAACAGTGCTGCTGAAATTTTAATTCCCAAAACCTTTCCTAGTGGCCAGTATGCTGCAGATGTCAAAGAAATATGTATTTAATTAAGATACAGCTACAGTACAAATGATAAGCCACAAACAACTCCCTGCGGTCAATTATTTTAATGCACCTCGTTAATTTTTGCTTCTGTGGCTCATAGAATCAGATACACGTCTCTCTGGGCGCATTTATCCTTGGAAATACCCATTTACGTGATGTGAAAACTAACCTGAATAATGACCTCACTTTATTGCACTAAACTGTGCGGTGTGAGCGCCATTCTCCCAGGTCTGAATAATTTCCCCTTCCACTCTCCCTCACCTCGTTCGAGCTGAATGATACATAGCCCAGGTCCCAGGGGGCCTTCAGGAAATTCATTCCTGGGTAAAAATTTAGCCTCTCTGAATTCACAGGACCAAGTACTTATTTCAGTAGTTTGCCATATTATATAAGATAGTGTATATGGAAAAACACTTTGAAAATTGCCCAACGTATGAACATACCAAAGACATGTCTCTTGAATTATTTTACTGTTCACTTGGTCTTCTCGACCAGATTGCAAACTCCTTGAAGGCAGTGAGTACCTTTTGTACACCTGTGAGTCCCCACCACCAGGACAGTGAGGATTCTGCACCTGGAAACATGTTATTCCAAGCCCTTCATCAGCCAGGGTCCTGGCTGCCCCAATTTCATCATTAATCACCTGGTACACTTAAACATAGCCAAAGAAGCAGCTGGTTCACTGAGCTGTCAACCCCCCTCCTTCAACCCATCTTTTGGCCTCTACGTAACCATGGCTTGGCTTAATTTTAACTACCAACTCCAAAAAAATTCAAGGTCGGGGGGGGGCGCCGATGAAACTGAAGGCTCCATAGAAATCAAGTGAGCACAGCACATCCCTGGTGTGGCACGGAACACGGAAGAGCTGAGGGCTCCGCTGCAATGCAAGCGCAAAGATATCAGCAAGGGCGCGAGGCCAGCAGACCCCGGCCTCAGCGTAACAGGGCCCAAGAGCACCCACACCCAGGGCCCCTCCGGCACCACTTCCAGCCACCAAGGGGTTTCTGAAAAAGACGGGAATGGCCATGTGACAGCGCCAGGGCAGCAGCTGGGCCCCCAGCCTGGAGAGGCTAAGTTGGCACTAATTGGTCTGGCAAGGGCTTTCTATGGGAGCCAAGGCTCTTGGCAAATCCCCTTCTGCCCACCTGGTATTGCCAAGCAAAGTAGGTCTGAGGACTCAGAGCCTCCCCCAGCTCTACGGGGTCAGGAACAAATGGCAGCCAATAGAACTAAGAAAGGAGAAGGGTAAGAGAGCCACGTGGAAGACTCCGAACATCCCAGGGATGAGATAATTACGCCATAAGCTTATGTATAACTCTCTCAATTCCAAGCCTTCCTCCTTTCTCCAAGCATTCATTCCACTTCTACCACAAACCATGCGTGTGAAGGTTTGCAAAGGAGAACATGCGATTTCTGCCCTCAAGGAGCTCAGATTTCACACAGGGCTCCTCAGCCCCCGGTGTAGAGGATAGAACACAGACTTGGGCTGCCTGGGTCAAATCCTGGCCAGGTCACCCAGGAGCTGGGTGACTCAAGCACTTTATTTTACTGCTCTGTGCCTCAGTTTCCTCATCTGCAAAATGCAGAGAATAGCAGACGCTACATCATGGGGTTGCTTTAAGGAATACGTTAACACAGGTAATGCTTAGAACAGGCATACAGTAGGCAGAATAAACGTGTCAGCTGTTATATAGGCAGGCATTATGCAGCATTAGCTCACAGTCATTAACCCACAGGACCTGGACGACCTCTAAGGGAAGCGGATGAATACCTTGCAATCATGATTATAATTTATGCACCCACGTGCACATGCATGTGTTTCCGAAGGATGTCCATAATTTCTGTCCAATTCTCAAACAAGCGAAGCTGAAGAAATGCTTAGTGAGGAAGGAGGACCAGAGAGAGTCTGTAGAAGAAGTGACACTAGCCTGTGTCTTCCTTTTAATCAGGCCAAGGACAGAAGCTAAGGAACGCTGTCCAACAGACCTTATAGCAATGGCAGAAATGTTCTCTCTGTGTGCTGTCCCAAAACAGTAGCCAGCAGCTTCGGTGGCTGGTGCCGCTGAAGAACTGAACTTAGTTTTGTGTAATCGTATGAATTTATATTTAAGCAGTCACATGTGGCTAATGGCAACAGTTCTGAACATCACAGAGCCAGTCGGTCTGGGGCGGAAAACATCACAGAGAGAACAGAATCTTCAATGCTGCGAACATTCCATGATGTGCTCAGAAGTGAGTGTAAGAGCAAGATGTACCCAGCAATGCTGAGCACAGTGGGGGCGGGAGAGGGCACACACAGGGGCACAACACGGAGAAGTGCAGATGCCAAAGAATGACAGGGGCTGGCTAGACTGTGCTTGACACTGAAGACAGAACAAGTGCTGTATTGGTCAGGGTTCTCCAGGGAAACGGAACCAACAGGAGGTTTCTTTTAAGAAATCAGCTCACGTGGTTGAGGTTGGCAAGTCTAAAATCTGCAGGGGCTCAGCAGGCTGGAGACCTAGAGAAGAGTTAATGCTACAGTTCCAGTCCAAAGGCTGTGTAGGGCAGAATTCCCTCTTACCTGGGGAAGGGCAGGCTTTTGGTCTATTCAGGCCTTCAACTGATTGGATGAGGCTCACCCACACTACGGAGGGCAATCTGCTTTACATGACTCCACCAAATGTGAATCTCAACAAAAAAATCCTCATAGAAACATTTCTAATAACGTTTTAACCACACACCTGGGCACTGTGGCCTAGCCAAGCTGACCCATAAAGACATGCATAAACGTTTTTGAGCAAGAATATCAGTCAAACTGACTTTCACAAAATTTAGCTGGGAGGCAGCGGGGAAAGATAGGAAGGAGACACTAGAAAATACAAATACCAACTGAAAGGCTGTTTCAATAATCCAGGCAATACGTGAGGGCTTGCACCAAAGAAGTGGCGATGGGAAATGAGTTACTTAATTCGCATTTGTTAAAAGAAAGTAGGAATGGATTCTGTGATGAAACACACACACTTACACCTTTAAGGGAAGCTAGCGTTTCCTCATAGGTCTCCAGACCAATGTATGGGAAAGGAAGTTTCCACACCCCATAAAAAGAGGGAAGTAATGTAGCAGAGAGATATGGGGTTTACTGTTTCTCTACTCCAAGCAGTCCTATGCCTGCCTGCTCTGTGGCACACAAATGCCCACCCTTCTGCCCAACCCGGAGCCTTTCTAGAAGACAGATAAACCACACTACAGATGTGGTAGAGTCCCAACATCCATTCTCCCCTTTATCCTTAGAAACAATCCTACTGGCTACAAAAATAATAATAATAAAGACAAAGAAAAAGAAAACAAGCCAAGCCAAGCCAAGCCAAATCTCCCTCAAAATTATCCATGGCTGTGTGACTAGTTTCTGGCACTGAAATAGAAGCAGGGACTTCCACATATATTCTACATAGACTACTTAAAATAGGAGTACATGTCCCCTCCCCTTCTTCTTTCCCTGAAACACAGATGTGATGGCTAGAGCCCCTGGAGCTACCTTGGGCCATGCAATGACTTTCAGGATCGGCCTCAAATACCACAATGGAGTAGTAAGAAGCCACTGGGTCTCAGATGACCACAGAGTCACAGCACCAAGCTAGACTGCCTAATTCAGGTCTTTTTTTTAGATGAAAGAAGGAATCCTTGGTGTGTCTAAACCACTGTTTTTGCATTATCTGTTACTTGCAACCAAATGCAATTCCTAGTTGATACAAGATTAGGCCATTATTCTGTGCACAAGGCAATGTGAATTTCAGAACTTCAGCCTATAAAACTTCATTTGTATATTTGCTTATGGCCTTGGGTGCTGGGACAGGATGAACAGAACAGAAACATATATGCTAGCTCAGCGCCTTACACCTCACGATCACCTTCCAACGACTGCTCTCAGAAGAGCCCACTACATACGCCTCCGACCACCTAGGTGGAGTGCCCAGGTCAGTGTGAAAACAAACCTCCCAGTTTTCTCTGTATAAAGAGAAGCTTCACTCAGTTGGCCTGAGCCTGAGATCAAGAAACTTAAATTCAAAGACTCAGACCATCTTAGATTTCAATACGCAGTGGTGATTAGAAATAACAAAAGGGCCGCCACCTTCTCTGCATTGCAGTACTTTGCCAGAGGGATGGGGAATGCGCTTGGGGCTGGATACAAATGGATGAACACCTGGTTTCCAACTCCCATTTAAAGCACTTTTTCGAAGTTCAACAGACAAGTGCGGTTTCCTAAACAAAGCCGAGGGTTGCCTACACTGAAGCAAAGAGGCTCTCTTTCCTCCAGGAGACTGTAAGTTCCCTGGTACCTGGGAAAGATTTAAATGGGAAAATGGATAAACAATCTCATTAACTGAGAAAGGCACCCAAGAATGGGGTTAGAGGAGAAAGCTGGAAGGAGACAGACGCCTGGCAACATCTGGAGAAGTCAGTGGGAAAAAGAGCTGAGGAACACAAATTCTGGAAGATTCTTGAGAAGAGGCCCAGTTGACATGACCTCCCATGAGGCCCTCCAGGAATCTGTCTGGAGCTGACCAGCTCTCAGCAATCAAGCTAGTGAGGGTTAGGGGGGAACAGAAAAAATTCAGACTCAGCCACTTATCTTAGAAACCCCATTTCCCTCCAGCAAAGCCAGGCTTAGGTGTACCTAGAACAACTATGTGAGTGTATTGAGTAGTTTTCCATTGTACTGAACACCTCCACGTATGCCTTCTCTGGTACCTGCCTATGGCTACGGGTCAAGAATGGCAGTGCGGGGTCCAGAATCCACAGCTCCACTGGCTAGGAGTTCAGGATCCCCGAGAAGGGGCAGCTGACTCCAAAACTACTTTCTCTATCTGGCTGGTGGCTCAACACCGCAACTTCCCGCCTTTGTTGGGGCTACCAGATTTAACAGATAAATATATAGGACTCCCAGTTAACTTTGAATTTCAGGTAAACAACAACGTTTTCGTTAAATATGTCCCCAAAATTGCATGAAATGGCATTATACTAAAATAATTACCTGAAATTCAAATTTGACTGGATGGTCTGTGCTGTCTGCAGACCCTGCCTTTGGATTAAATGCCACAAGAATGTTTTGCCACACAGAAATGAAAATTGTTGATGGCTGGGACTTCGAGGTATTGCCCTCTTGGTGTCATGGATGTGGTTCCTTCACACACATCAAGAAGCTCCCATTGTGGGACAAACCCCGAGCTGAAAATGAGGATGGAAACAGAATATCCCCAAGCCAAGGGGATGTTTTTAAAGCGTAAGTACTTGAACATCGGAGAGCTCTTAAGTCTCTGAGCCACAGCAGTCAGTGTGAAAAGTCCATCAGATTCTTAAGGGTAGATTTTCATGGAAGGGAAAAGGGCAGATATGAAGTTACATGGGGAGGGCTGGAGAAGGGAGAGTGATAGAGAAACGAAGGAAAGCAGGGTGGGCAGAGGGGATGCCCAAGGTGAGAAAAGGGAACGGAAAGATTAGGCAAAAGTGCTCAAGAGAGACGTCATCATTTGGCCAGGGACCAAACTTTGCTGCCTAGTTGACAAAAAAAAAAAAGCCTACCTGTTGACAAAACTGGTAGCAAAAATACATCCCCTCCTCTGATTTTCTTAACTGAGAAATCAGTCACCCAGCCACGTCTTTCCAGGGAATACCCGTGGTTTACAAAGCGGGGAAGTCAGATGGGGTGATCTTTGTCAATGTAATAAATTTACTGAGGACAGATGGGAGGGAGGGAAGATATAAAACACCACCACCAAGGAGTCTCGCATGTCTCCCACCAAGCAGCACTCATGCCTCAGTGAAAGTCCAAGGGGACAAGGAAAAGGGAACTGTCCCTGACATGGTAATGGTGGGTAGCACCTCCAGCTTAACACTGCCTGGCTGAGATCCTGTATGTGACCAGTCCTCCATGCGTGGCTTTCTGCCACCTGCCAGTCAGGTAAGGGTCAAATGCAAGTGGCCCACTGAACCACCAGGAGAGAAAACCTCAATATCAGCAAGGCACCCCACTCCCACACCAGCAGAAGACCCAGAGGCAGAGCCAGCCAAGCAGGAAGTGCCGTGACTCCAAAAGGGGGGTCAGCCCTTCTGAGTGCATCCTCAAAACTCACTCTACGTCAGCAGCCTGTGACCTAGGTCAGAAGCTGCCATTCTCAACATTACCCCCTCTTGATTTAAGATGCTAGGCTTCCAAAATGCAGCTGCTTCTTCCCCAGAGTCTCAACCAAGCCTGCAAAGCCGGACACATATGCTCTCGCAGGCGAGGGAGAGTTAATAGTCTGTTCTCCCTTCTTGCTATAAATCACCAGAAACTCTGCTTGGGGACAGGTGCCCTGTCACTCAGTTCTTGGCCCTTACCATGGGCAGCCAGGATGACGCAGGTCCCAGGAACTGGCCTGTGGCCACCCAGTGGGAACACGATCAGGGCCACCGGGATGGACGTCACTGACCCAACCTCCTGACCCACGTCCCACAGTGAGAGCTGCCACCCAGGCAGGAAAATGGCTCAGCAGAAACAAAAGTGACCAGGAAGGAGGGAGGCATGACGAAGTTGCACTGATCCCAGAAGAACTAAGACATGATGGGAAGAAGTTCCAAAGGGCCCCAAGTTACTTAGAACAAGAGCCTCCCAGTTACCCCAGAGCAGAAAAGGCAGGGCACTAACTGCACAGAGGAGCTCAAAATGTTCCTTTAGTCCTAGTAGTCAATTATTTCTCCTACCTGTCCCCCTAAGATGTGTCAGTGTGTCGTTCAGGCTTTGCAACAGTCACTAAATCCTCCTACATGCCAAGCACGAGGCAGCAGCCAGAACCAGGTGGATGCAGGTTCAAATTTTTGCTCCTCTCCTCACAAGGTCTATGATGCGGGCATGTTACTTTACCTCCCTGAGCCTCAATTATTATCCCCTCCGTATGATGACAGTAATGCCACCTCGCCCCACTGCTGTGACGACGAGGTGAGATAATACACATAAGGGACCTACTACTACAGGCCTGGGCACCGAGTAGATCCTCAATATATGAGGGTGCAGGGAGCCCCTTGAATATCCCATCTTCTTTAAGCCTACGTTTCCTCTTCCGGGAAAAAAAAAGAAAGTACTTCCCTTATGTAGGTAAAGCATTTAGAAAAATGCCTGGTAAACAAAGAGGGTAAAAATGGCTCTGTTCCTCCTCTCCCAGCCTCCACCCCATCTTTACTCTCCAACTCAGTTCTCCCCACATACGCTCTTCCAGTAATCTGTCATCTCTATTTGCTGGCTCCCAACTCCTCACCTCGGCTTGCCCTGAAATTCCCACTGAGGCACTTGGGTCACTGCTTTAACATTCAGGAGACTAAACTCACCACCTTCTCTCAAAGTTAGATCTCCAACCCCTTTCAGTTTCCTACTGGCTGCTCAGGATCTTCAGGTCAAAACCCTGGAGTAGCCCTGACTGGGTGGCTCAGCTCGTCAGAGCATCATCCCGTACACCAAAAGGCTGCAGGTTCAATTCCCAGTCAGGGCACATACCTAGGTTGAGGGTTCAATCCCCCTGTCAGGGCACATACGGGAGGCAACTGATCAATGTTTCTCTCTCCCTTCCTCTCTCTCTAAAATCAATAAATATATCTTCAGATGAGGATTTTTAAAAAACAAAAACAAACGAAACAAAAACTCTGGAGTTCCTTATGAGTCATTCTTGGCAGCTGGCTAACGACTAAATCTGCTAAAGTCTTCTTGTTCTCTCAGGTTAGGCAACACACCAGAAAGGTTTATGTACAGGCCCAAGCAATGGTCCCTGGGCTTCAAGACTAGTTTCTTCAATTGCAATATGGGGACAAAAGGGGAAGATAAATGACATGCCCCACGCAGAACAGATCCCATGGTGTGTAACACAGAGATCTCAAAAGATGGTGCCACTGTTCATGTAAGGACGTGACATTGCTCATCAACGCCCAGTCAGCTTCTCAAACACAACATGAGCCCCCTATGCCAGAGCCCACCGTGACTGCTTCGCACCTTCTCAGCCCAGTCTGGAGGCCACGCTGAGGCTGTCAGGCGCTCCAGCATCTGGCCACACAGCTCCTTCCCTATCTGGTCCCTCAGGCCCCCGAGACCCCTGTTCCACAGCCCTGAAGCTGACGTTCTTATCCTCAGCTTCATTCATGCTGACTTCTTCCTCAGACCTCAGTTCTTCTGTCCTTTGTACCTAGACTCTCACCTGTGCTTTGGGGCTCAGGTGTGCTGCTCTTCCCCAGACTTCACACACACACACACACACACACACACACACACACACACACACACACACACACAGTGACCTCACTCCACTGGCTTCTTCCACACACTGTCTACAACCATGTCATGTGGTCTAGTTCTCTAACCAATGAGCCTCCCCACCGGGCTCCTGGTGAGTGCCATCAGTCCTCATCACTCATGAATTCCATTATTTGCGAATTTTCCTAGTGGCTAAAATTTATTTGTAACCCTAAACTCAGTACCTATGGTGCATTCAGGGTCATGTATGAACCCACACAGAGGAGCAAAATCTTTGAGTCACTCAATGTGCACGTTCCCAGCTGAGGTCTCACAGGTGACACTGCCTCCTTCTCCCTTCAGCTCTCACACACTGCCAAGCACTGTCCACCTCACAGTCTACTTAGTGCCATGCTTTTCACAGGTTTGTACTTTTTGTTGATGCGCAGATATTTAAATTGGCCCCCAAGCCCAGTGCTGAAGTGCTGGCTAGTGCTCCTAAGCCCAAGAAGGCTGTGATGTGCCTTAAAGAGAAAATACGTGTTTTAAATAAACTTTATTCAGGCATGAGTCATAGTGCTGTTGGCGGTGAACTCAATGTTAATGAGTCAACAACATGGGTCATCAGGAAAAGGAAGAAGAAATTTGCAGATCCATACTAGAGGCCACTCCAGCAAATGCTAACATAGAATCTACAGTACATGATGAAACTATGGAAAAGTGGCTAAATTTGTGGATTCCCTTTGGTATCGATGCCTGAGAGGTCATGACCAATCACAAAAGTGTAGTGGACAACACTGTGTGAGGCTGAAAGCCAAAGAAATTTATGGGCACATCACCCAGGATCAAAAAAATGTTTGACCCTTCTTGGCTAGTGTTTTATTATAAAGAAATATTATATAGTTAATTATATATAAGAAATACATATTAAATAAGGTGTTCTTTAAAGAGAAACATACATAAAACTAGGCCATGTGTGGTTGGGTTGATGAACACATGACCAGTGGCTCTCAGGAACCTGAACCTCTATTCCCAGTAGGAGCAATGCATGAGTAGAATGGCTAATTAAGTGCTGGCAGTGACTTATGAGAATTACGAACAATGACAATGGACTGAAATTACCCTAAAGCCACCTTGCTTATGTATGTAGATGTTGCTCCTGGAGGATACAAACCACACTTTATGTCCGCAATGTCTAGCACAAACAGAGTGGGGATGCTCAGGAAATATGCTGTGAGACACTTTATTTGCCAATCCCTAGCCCACTATAATCCTCCCACAGCCTCACTCCATTTCTCAAACGAAGGCGGAAAAACCCCACTTTTTAATGCAGATCAGAACGTCACCTCTGCAGAATCAGGGTCTTTGTCCTGTTCTTGACAAGTGGCTAAAACAGCGACTGACCATTAGTAGGAACCCAGTAAATATTTGTTGAATGAAAGGAAATAATAAATCAGAAGGAAAAAAGTCAAGTCCCTAGACAAATAAAGAGAGTAACAACCCGCCTTTGCAGAACCTGAGCCTCTCCTCCACTTAAGGAGGGTCCTCTACACACAGACGCGATGCCCAGCATTTCCCAGCAAAGGAAGATGACTGCACTCTGTTCCTCTATGATTAACGTAGAAATTCAGGGGATTATCTGATACATTTGACCTGTATCATGTCATGGCAAACCTGACTCCCCATCCATTTGAGGACCTCGCCACATTATCTGTTTTGGGCTTAGAATGCTCTGGATCAGTCAAAAGTTAAGTCAGCAATCGCCTCCTCATCATTTTTGATCCTCTGGCACATTTTCTCCTCACTGGCAACTCCATATGCACTCAGCCTGCTTAGGGTCACCTTTCTACCCTCATAGTCTCTACATCTTCACTCTGCCTCCCTGCCAGCAGAGGTCTGCTTCTCCTACCCATAGGTTTTTATTGTGCTATTTTTTTTTTTAACACAGCAAATTCACCAGAGAGACATAATATTTGACAGAAAATACATCTGGAATAATAATAACTTACATTCTTTTTCTTTGATCCAAACACTTTACATGGACTAATTTAATACTATGGTAAGTTGTAAAAATGACTATAATACTTTGTGGGCAGAGCTTATTGTTCCCCACCTCTTGAATTGGACTGGCCATGTGACTTACTCTAACCAACAGAACAAAAGTGATGCAAGCAGAGGCCTAGAAAGGGGTTGCCCTTTTGTTCCTGGAATCCCAACAACAGGTGAAGAAGCCACACTAGCCTGCTGGGTGAGACACATGGGGTCCAGTCAGCCAACTGCTTGATGGATAAAACCATCCAAGATCAGCCAGCCTCCAGCCAACCCACCACCTGATTATATATACATGAGATCAGCCACACCTGAGATGAGGAAAACTGCCCAGCAAAATAATGAGCTAACTAAGTGCTTTAAGCACCTAAGTTTGGAGTGGTTTGGTTTCCTAGAAGAAGCTAGAACTGATACACAACTCCACTTTATAGATGAAGAAATTGAGGCACAGAGATTAAGCAACCTGCTGAGGTCCACAGCTATTAAGTGGTGAATTAGAATTCAAAGGCAGGCAGTCTGCCTCCGGAGGCTAAGCATTGCTGGTTGTGCCACAGTTAAGTCAGTCAACAAGTTTCAAATGTTTCCCCATTCACTCACTTCCCCAGAGGAGGTTAAATACAGGACATGAACTTACATGGCCCATAAACACCAAACAGGCAACTTTCAACACCGAATAACCCTCGTTATTTTGCATTTATGCTGCCCTTCAGGTTTGTAAAGCACTCTGCCCTCTTCTTACACATCCCAACTATTTAAAAATAACAAGAGCTGCCCAAATGTCCATTGAAAGATGAACGAACACACAAAATGTGGTCTATACATACAGTGGGATATTGTTCAGCCTGAAAAAGGAGTGCAAGTCTAACATATGCTACGACATGGATAAACCTTGAAGACGTGATACTAAGTGAAACAAGCCAGTCACAAAAGGACAAACAGTGCATGATTCCGGTTACATGGGATGGCCAGAGTAGTCAAACTCATAGACAGAAAGTGGAAGAGTGGTTGCCAAGGGCTGAGGAAAGAAGAAAGAGGGAGTTATTATTATTTAATGAGTATAGAGTTTCAATTTGGGAAAGGGAAAAGGTTCTGGAGATGGAGGGTGGTGAGTGTTACACAACAATACGAACATACTTAACACTACTGAATTGTGCACTTAAAAATGGTAAATCTAAAAAATAATTATATCTATTCATAAAAAATAAAAGAACTTACCTCAAAAAAATTTTAAAAAGGTAAATCTTACAGAGTTTACCACAATTTTTTAAAGGAAAAACAATTACAAGGGTAGAGGCTGGCGGTGATAAAATGACAGGCCCAGGGTCGCTGTTAGACCAGAGAGAACCCAGGGAGCAAAATAAGCAAGAAACACTCCACCATTCAGTTTTCCCGAGTCACTTGGGCTCCACCCCCTCGTCAGAATGTTCCAGCCACACAGTGAAGGCCAGATGGGCTGACAAATACGTTAAAGCCACCTTAAAAACAAGTTCTGGCTCAAGGAAAAAAACTTCAGATAAATCAAAGCCAGTTCCCTGCCCCTACCTCCGTCCAGAAAAGTAAAAAGCAGACATCTTCTGCCTCCTCTGGGTAGAATTGGGCTGGGTTTTCAAAGTCCCAGGATTGAATCTGACTCATTACAGTAGGAAAATGAGTTGACATCAGGAACAATCAAGTTAATGCAAATTTTGATGGGCAGATAAAATTTCTATAGACAATTACAAATCTTTATAAACTCTACAGAAAACCAAGCTGTAGAAGAAGTGTTTCCCTTTGTTAAATCTCTAACTGTTCCGTTGAGCCTCTGGATGGATGGACATGGTCATTCCAGACATATAATAAAACCACTACAGTACAATATTATTTCTTTAAATAAGAAATATACATCAAATATCAACAGAAGGTATGAGACTTTTCTTCTTATTGTCTATTTTTTATATTTCCTACAATATTTTTTTTTTAAATGAAGCCAAAACCTAAGCTCATGCTGGGATTCGTGGTCGAACAAGAGCCCGTTTAAGTCCTAAGGATGACCTTACGAGAGGGCCATGGCTGGTCCATGACTGTAACAGTTTCACAGACAAGGATGCTGAGGCTCTGGAAACGCAATCTGCACTTGAAGAAGATACTTTGAAGACATCTCTCAGAGACTACCCTTGCCCTAGCTACAGAGTCAAAGGGGTTTGTAAATACAGAAGGGAAGAGGGTGGAGTAAGACCACAGGAAGAAAACAGGAAGCCCCACTTGGCGGCAGCTGGCAATTGGGCCCCACCACTTCACCATCAGGAAGGTCAGAGGACTCTGGTGCACAGACACACTCAGCCACCTGGCCCAGACCCAGACAGCCCCCATCCACAGAGATGAAATGTGACATCCAGCCCAGCCTCAGCCTTTGAGCAGCTTCCCAGTTCCTGGGCTATAGACCAACAAGATCCCTTAGGGCTGAGGGGCAGGGGTCACTCTGGGCCTTCTCCATCCTTCTTCCTGCCCCACCTGCAAAAAGGCAGGAGTTTAAGGGGAGGGTTTGCAGGCACAAAGCCAGGCAGGAGTCCCTTGATGTTCATCTTGAACTCTGCCAGTTGACCATGAGTCAGTCACAGGCCCCCAAGGCTCTGGGTGTTATCTGATTAGATGTGATGACTCAGTGGCTTGCCTGGGGATTCAGTAATTGTCATGATCATTGTGCTCACTAATCAAGACAGGGGATTCGAGGAAGGAGCAGCAGGCTCAGACCAGTGTCAGCGCTATTTTCCTTCCTCGTTCACATGCCTGGCCATGGAGACCAAGAGGTGACACAGGCACACAGCGGGGCCATCAAGGAAGTCACACTCGAAAATGAGAACCAGCTTCCACGCCACCTCAGCCGTCATCTGGCTGCAGTTCCCCTCTGCCTCCCCTTTCCTGGTCTATGTGCCCTCAGGAAAAAGAAGCAACGTTTCAAGGGAAGCAAATGGCTAATTCCTCCCACAGCAGGGAGGAGAAAGAGAGGGACCAAGTATTCCTGCTGCCTGACAAGCAATCATTAGGAGGGGTAGAGAAATAAGCCTGGTGATCAGGACACGCCCTCTCATCCGCCTGAGCTGGCCCTGCTGCCCGGGAACTGGACCTGGACGCCAACTGCGGCGGCAAAGTGGCGCCCGCTCACAGAGCCAACCAGATGCCAGCACGTGCCCTCTGTGAAGAGAACTGAGAGCTGGAATGAAGGCAGACTGGGGCGGGGGGGCGGGGGTGGGTGAGCGGTAATAAGAGGCTGACTTCAAAGGCAGCTGTTGACAAAGTCATGGTCGTTCCCCATCACACAGGACTCGCACTTCTAACCTCCGGGGAGACAGAGAAGTCAGAAGGTGCACCCGAAGACCTGGGGGGGGGGGGGCAGAGGCAGGGAGACAACCTGCAGGGCTCTCTTACCTGCCTCGCCACCCTCCGCGCCTCCCAGTAGGGCTTCGAGTCTTCCACGGCTTTGCCGATCTTTTTCACCAGTTCGTCCAGTTTCACCGTTGCTTCAACCAGAACAGAGCGGAACTTCTGACGCGCATCCTGCAGCCAGGGGAGAGCAAGGAAACACAGGTCAGGCTTTAGAAGGAGTCTGTGAAAATCTGCCCAACCCGACCAGTAACACCAGGGATGGACTGCACACAGCCTACAAGCACCCCAATTAACACCATCACAAGGCAGTGTCTACAGCAGCACCGTCCAAAGGAACTTTCTTCCTGTGTCGCTGGAAGCATTCTAGCATTGGCACGGTCTAGTACAGGGGCCACTAGCTACACGTGGCTATTGAGCACTTGAAATTGGCTGGTGAGACTGAGGAAGTGCATCTTATTTAATTTTAATATATTTAAATTTTAAAAATAAATGTGGCTAGTGACTACTATTGGACAGTGCAGGTTAGATTAAAAAGCTCTGTCCACCCTTAATAAGGACTTCCAACCAGATCCTCAAAGGAAGATGTCCAATTGGGCCATCCCAGCATTTCCTGCCCTCCCATGAAGTCCTCAACTATAGGACATGGTCAACACGAAATGCTGAGTGCAAATTTCCCACATGCCAGACCCTGTGCTAGGCCTTGGGCTTGATCCCTGCCTTCAGGGCATTCCAGTCTGGTGGGTAAGTCAAGCATTTATAGCCCATTCTGGAAAAGTCTGTGCCAGGATGGAAATGGCACAGTGCCATGGGACCCAGCAGTGGAGAACCTCACTGGGCCAGGTAAGACAGGGGCTGATTGAGAGATTCATAGAAAACTTCCAGAGGGGGAATATCTACTCAGAAGCCCAAAGCATGAACGGGCACTCGGGGTGGGGGGGAGAAAAATTACTGAGTCCCAAGCAGGCAGCAGAGCCAGTAGTCAGAGGGATGAGGGAGAATATGGGGTTTTTAAGAAAGGGAAGGAAACTGAAGTCTGGAATGTAGAGAATGGCAAGAGATAAGGGTCGCCACCCATCCTGGAGACAACCACTATCAACTTAGGCCTAGATAAGAGTATGGAAGGAAGCACCCTGGCCAAGTGGCTCAGCTGGTTGGAGTGTGGTCCCGTATACCAAGAGGTTGTAGGTTCAATTCCCAGTGAGGGCACATACCTAGGTTTAGGGTTTGGTCCCCAGTCAGGACCAATATGGGAGTCATCCAACGAATGGATGCCTGTTTGTCTGTCTCCTCCCCTTGCCCGCCCCCCCCCCCCAACCTGCCTTCTCTATCTCTAAAAACAATAAACTTACCCTCAGGTGAGGATTAAAAAAGAAAGAGTTTAGAAGGGAAGGACAGGCAGGTTGGGTCATGCCAGTCTTAATTATTGTGAAAGTCAAGAAACCAGACCTGTGGACATTATAAGAAGGGAAGAAAATTTTAAAGAAATTTAGTCCCATGTCTAGGGCATGTTGGAGGGCCAGGCCAGTCCAGCCAGTATCTCACAGGCCCTCTAACCCTTTTCCCTTGGGAGTTTGCCTGATGCAGCCATACCGTGGGTGTGTGGGTGTGTGGGTGTGTGTTTGTACGCACACCCCTGAGGCAGGGGAAATGGATACTCAGAGAAGAAGGAACAACACATGACCACCAGCCGTGGGGCTGTCCCAAAACCAAACAGCCACTCTGCTGGTAAGATTTTACATGAGGTTCCATTGGCTGCAAAGTTCCAGCCTTGCAAGTACTAGTCATCTAAAAACTATTTCTAAACATCAGGTGGTAGGGGCCTCTTGGGCCAATGGGATGGCTCGTGGAGGTAAAAGAGGCCGTGATCCCTTCTAATTTCATTCCCTTCTGTCACATCGTTCCTGACACTCGGGCACAGGCCTTGGCCCTTTCCACCAGTCCACTGTTGTCATCATGATTTTCTCTCCCTCTCTCCTATCTGCCCAGGGCTGCAGTCACCTACTACAGCTTTTCTGAAGACAGGGAACAAGATGAGGTATATGCTCCCGAGGAAGTACTACAGATGCACTAGGGCAGCCCAGGCACCAACCAGCAAAGCCCCCCCAAGGTTCTGGGGGACTTGGGTGTCAGTCCAGTACGTGGGAGGTAGCACACTGCCTAATGCCTGGGATTTTTATCAGAGATGCATCCAATTCTGGCCAAACCTCTTTCTGTGCAGTCCTAATCAGGTATGTTCTTTATGTATTATTTTTAGTGCCTACAAAATACTCTCCATGTCATAGAGAGGGCTGTTAGAATTAAAGGAGAATGTCAATGTAAAACACCTAACAGTTCCTGGGTACACAGTAGGTGCTCCATAAATGTACACAATTTCTCCCCTGGCATGGAAGAGACCTACGATCCTATTAAAGAACACGAAAGGTGTTTCCCTGGGGCAGGGGTCACTCACATAGAGACCCAGTGGCCTGTTAACACTGTGTAGGCAGTTGTTTTGCAAATGTGCTCACACACTTGACAGAATCCCTGCCGTCACCGCCCAGCAGTCAAGAGCAGTGCTACCCACATCCAGACCGCAAGTGAGAAAACCCAGAGCCCAAGCAGTCAGCAGGTGGCCCAGGGCAGGTCATACCATCACTCTGGGCCTCTTCGCCTTTGTCCTGTATTCTTGTACCAAATTTTAGGAAAATTCATATTATTTATAAAGTGTGGATTCTTAAATTTCTCATTAAAAAAATAATCAGGTAATCTAGCAACACTGGGCCCCAGTTCCTACCTGGTAAGTACTGGCTAGACATGGAGTAGAAGACACCCCCTTAGAGAGACTGGTCTTTCCATTCCCCCCACCTGTGCCTGAATCACACTCAGGCCACTTCACTCACTCAGCTTCCCTGCCAACTCCTAGATACTTTTGATTTGCCAAGAGCTATTCTGGTCATTAATGAACATAACCGACCAAGTCTGCCTTCATGAGACAGAGGGAAGCATGGCACAGATGGACAATTTACTAAGTGCCAGACATTATTATAAATGCTCAATCCCATCAATTTGTGTAATCACTAACAACCTTACCAGGGTAGGTGCTATTGTTGTCTTTCGCATTTTACAAAGAGGGAAACTGAGGCACAGGGAGACTAGGTAACTTGCCCAAAGTCACACAGCTGGGAAATGGTAGAGTCAAGATTTGAATTCAAGCCGTAAATAAATAAGTTCCGTGTAGTGTGATAAGTACTAAGACCTCAGTATGCACACTGCAACAGACGCACAACTGGGAAGGCCATCCAAAGAAAGTGTCATCTAAGTCAGGCCTTGAAGAAAGGGGGATTTCGTTCAGCAGGTGGAGCAGGAGGGGCAATAGCAACTGGGGGACTGACATGAACAAAGAATGGCAGGTGAGAGCTTTGGTGGAGTCTGAAGCAAGGAAAGGCACGTGCGCCATTAAGGCATTTGAACTTTATCCCGTGCACAATGGGGAGATAGAGTGGACTTTTTTAAAACAAGTCTCAATTTACTTTCCATGTACCTTTGTCAGAAATGACTAAAGAGTTCATTCTACTACAAAAAGTAAAAGTAATCGTACGTAACTAGATGGCTCCATTGTCAATGGCACGTACATAGCTGCAATTAATGTCAACACCAGAACTCTGACTACACAATAATTCTGCTGGGAGGAAAGGAAATAGGAAAAGCGGGTGTGGGGTGGGGGGTGCGGGGGGGGAACAGAGGGAGGAAAGAGTCTAAAATCTCACCTTCCATAGTGGAGTGTTGGCAGATAATAACTGAAACTGAAAAATCAAGAAGTAGCCACACAAAGTCTACTATTTAGAGTCATAGAAGTAAATGCCTAAATAATCAGCTAAAATGTGTCAATCTATGAAACTGCCTCTAAGGGAGGAAAAAATGGGGGTAGGGTAGGCGGATGGGATACTAGTGAGGTTTTTTGTTTGTTGCCTTTTGATTTTTAATTGGGGCAAAATACCACAGTGCATTTTTAAGCAGAGGCATGACCTGATCAGATCTGGGTTTTACCAAAGCGTGAACTAGGCTCCTCAGGTCATTCTGGTGGGCAGATTCAGGGCCTGCCAGCCTGGTTAAGTGTGTTACCATCAAAGGGTTTGGAGCCCAAGAGACCTGATTTGAGATCAACGTTTCCCTGTGTGAATAGGCTCTGTCGCCCAGGATGATGATGCTTGACTGGCTGACGTCCAACCACCAACAAGACTATTCATCTAAGACGTGTTAAAAGCTAAACACAAAGCCAGCCTTCTCCTTGATGAGACAGAGTGGACCCAGTTCTTTTCTCATTCTACAGAGGATCAGAGCTACTTGAGTAACAATTCTCCACAAATACTGGGGTTTGGGAACCCACAAACTGAAACCTTTCCTGCCTGTCCAACATAACAGCCCTAATTTTCTTGGGTCCCAAGAGTGGTCATGTGACCCAGGCCAGGCCAATCGGTTGTGGATACTTGCAGCCTCAGTGATTGTTGAGAGAGGACATCAGAACCAATGACCCCTCAGTATCAAGTAGACTTCATTCTGGGACTTCCCTGAAATGGTCAGAAACTTTTATCCCCGAGAAGGCTGGATGGATTGGAACGAGAGCCTGCAGCAGATGGCAACCATTTTGGCACCATGAGGGGAGAGCCTGAGGGAGGGAGAGAGGGAGGAAGTCCTAATGGCACTTTGAGCTTCTGGACCTAATAATGCTTTCCAGTCTAATCCTTCGCTCCACTTTCCCCAGAGCCAAACTAAAACACACATCCCCAACTGTCACCATGGCTTTATGTTACGGTGAAGCTAGTTCGAACTGGATTCCTGTCACATGCAATCGAATTAAACCTTAAAAGACTGAAAAATAGGCCTTAAGGTAGCCATATTTACAGAGACAGGGATGGGAGAGTCAACCTACAGTCTGGACCATGGCAAAGCACTGTACTTAAATATGGTTCACTTCTGCCCTGACAATAAAACCATGTTTATAAGGAGCAGAGCCTGGGGAATTTAAGTCAACCTAATCTGTATAAAACTTTTCTTTAAATCCGTCTTAATGTCAGTTTGCTCCATTGAACTTGTGCTTTTTGCCTTATTCCCTAGTTCAGGAATAGACTTGACTATGGTCCTTTGTCTCCTACAATTACAGGCAAATGTGTCTCCCAGATCAGAGGGGAAGCTGCTTCCAGAATGTCCAGGGAGGAGAGAGAGCTGACTGTTTCCCCCGTGGTAAATGATCCATGCAGGGGAGCAGTCAGAGGTACAACTCAGAGAACAAGCAGACCTTACCAGTCAAGAAAAACAAGCCATTTACTCTCCAGGGCTGTTGACTGGTTGCTTTTTTTTTTTAGATCAGCACTTGAGGTTCCTTCTGCTTGGATGTGGGCTCAGATCATCAAGTCTATAAACTGTGTCACATTCATTAAGTGACTCAGACTGAGGGCGATGTCTTCAAGCCAAGAACTGCTGAGAGTGGCACAGTGTCCCTGCTCTGAGTGTGTCAGTGTGGCACAAATATAGCCCTGTATCAGATAAGAACTCCAGCTAAAGCCAGCCAGCCAGCACCAGTGAGCTTGGATACGGGGTGCCAAGTGTCACCACATGGGGGACAGAGTCCCTATTCTCTGGCCAACCCACTCAGTTAAGCATCAATGATCTCACCGATAAGCAGAAAATGACAGCCTTTCCACTTCACATAAGTGTCTCCAGAACCAGGTGAGATTAAGATGGGGTGTCAGTTTTTAAAAATAACTGTCCTACAAATTAAAGATGACACCATACTTCAAAAGATCCTTATAATGCCATTTATAAATACACTGCTTTCAGTGTGTGGCGCCAGATTTCGCAGGCATTATCTGTGCCTCACAACAGCCTGTAAGACTGGCTCAGCAGGAATGGCCCTTCCCAGTCTGCACAGATCGAAGAACTGGAGCCCTGGGGGCCAAGTGCTGGTGGCCTGAAGTCACACCCAATGCCAGACTCCAGACAAAAGCGCAGACCTGTAGTCTTTTAGGGCAATGTGCCTTTCACTCCACCAGTGGTTCTCAAAGAGTGGTCCAAGGGGCCATGGGGCAGTCCCTGAGACCTTTTCTGGGAGTCTGTTTTCATAATCCAGTTAGACTTCTTTGCCTTTTTCACCTTCAACCTCTTGTGAGTGTTCAGTGGAGTTTTCCAGAGCCTTCTTGATATGGGACCTCATAAGAGATGGAACACAGAAGCAGACATGAAAATGCAGCTCTTCTAATAGGCCAACAGGGGAAGAATGTGCAAAAATCATAAACAATTACATTCTTGTCATGAATTTCTTTTTATTTGAGGAAATAGCTATTTTGATAAAAATAAATTATTTATGTTAACATGTCATAGGTTTAGATTTTTTTTAAGGAATACAGGTTTTTAAAACTTCTTAATATTAATTTTTAACGTGGCCAATATTATAGGTATTGCTCACAAAAGCGAAAGCTCTTGGATGTACTCAATGATTACAAGAGTAGAAAAGGGGACCTGAGGCATCATCTCTGCCGGGTGCCACCAAGGCATTGCCGGCCCCTCGGGCCTGCCCTGCAAGGGCCCTGCTCATACAAGAAACACCTATCTATGTATTTGCAGTAACGGTGAAGCAGCAGATCTTTCTCTAAAGCCTCCACGGTGCTACCTTGTTTTCATAGCACCTTCCACAATTCTTGCCATTTGCTTTGCTCATCTCCTTTTCAAGAAGGGGGTGGCTGGCTAGTCCAGGCTCAGAGCCTTCCACAGAGAAGCGAACTGTACAATTTGATAAAACAAGAAGTCCACTGGAAGCTAACAGCATTGCTTTGATAGGCACCACACAATGCCATTATGAGCTGGGCACTTTCATTCATATATACCTTCTATAAAACTCTTGCTTTAAATATGCATTTCCCTTTAACGGTTTTCCATTTATTGTTATAAATTCTCCTTTTCAAACTTAAGTAAAAATTGTTAGTCAATTTAAAGGAAGATACAGAATAAATAGTACATACAGAAAATTAGGATAAGGCAAAAATTACAACAGTGGCAAGGGAATAACTAGTTAGGACCCTAAAGCCTGTTAAAGGAACATTCTTGAATTACATGATAAAAGACACCTCTGGAGGAAACATTCTGACTTACTGACCTGTTACAGGATACCTGAAATGTTTTGAAGTTTACTACAAATCATGTTTTCTTCTCACCCATCCAATCTATTCTTTAAAAGCACTTGTGGTACCTTCTAGAACACGGAAAGAAACCACTTTCAATAGTGCTGGGTGAAGAGGGATAAGTGTTCTCCAGTGCAGTCTGATAGAACTTTCTGCAAGACTGCGAGTGTCCTCTACCTGCGTTGTCCAATACAGAGGCCACGGGCCACATGTGGTTACATGAAAACTTGAAATGTGGCTAGTGCAAATAACACAATTTTTTATTAAATTTTAATTTTTTTTAAAATTTAAATTGAAAGAGCCACATACGACTAGTGGTGGCCATACTGGACAGCACAGGTCTAGTTCTGTAGACCCTGGATTCTACTTTGCTTCTCCACGTTGAGATCACTCAATGCTCCTCGGGGCCTCCAGCTGCTGTCTCCCCTTGCCTCCGTCCAGTCTTCCTCCCTCAGTCCCCGCTCCCACAGTGTGGCTTTCCCAGCCCTGCGAGAAGGGCAGCCAGCGCAGCTCATTTTCACCTCCAGGAATCTTGTAGCAGAGGCAGAATGGGAAAGAGTGTACCCGGTTAGAGCCAGAGCCTAGTGAGCCAAGCCAGAGAGGTGCAGCGCCAGGTGGAAGCAGAGGCAGAGAAGGGCAGGACAGAAGACCCCAGGGAGCTGGAGCCAGCCCCACCAAGGGCCACCCCACTCCCGAGCACTGCAAGCCCAACTGCACACCCGTGACTTTCATCCAACCAGAAGACCCTGGTCACACAGATCCAAAGGACTGGAAATATTTATGGAAGAGAAAGAAAGGGGAAGAAAATACCAGGTCTCTAGAGTCAGAAGAAGTCAGAATCATTGCAGGAGACCAGGTGCCTCGGTCCCCTCCATTCTGACTCCTTTTCTTCCACCACAAGCCCCAAGCCCAGTAACAGAGGCCTCTTGGGTGCTTGCCAAAGCCACCACTTCCTTCCATAGGGCCCATCCTCCACACGTCGGGCAGAACATCACAGCCGTGTTCCTGATACAAGACAATTCTCTCAGGGAGCAGAACCGAGGAATCCAGAGGAGGGAGTGACAGACACAGAGGTGGGACAAACTGTTGGGGGTTCCAGTCCCAGCTGTAGCCCCAGGATCAGGCCTTGTGCAGTTCGACAGCCTTAGTGACAAAGCCAGATCCTGTTTTCTCTTTCCACAGCACCACCTCATCTGCCTCAGTCATGACCCAAGAAAGGGTTCCATCCAACAAGAGGGGAAAAAGGAAAGTAAGAAGAGGGCAGTCAACAGTGTTTCCTGCTGTAAGTTTCCCTCTTCTGAGGTTAACAAAGGTCTTGGAGCTTGTTTTTAGGCCTCAGTGGAACCGAGTTCCTCCTAGGCAGAAGGGCTCTCTGGGTTGGAACTCTGATCTGACTGTAGAATATTTCCAAACAATCATGTGAGCACCCAGTCCCATCCCCCCAGAACATCACAGCCTGCCACAACTGCCCTGGCAGGCTGCACTGCACAGGGCCCTTTGAAGCGATGGCCAATGTCAAGATTCCATAACCAAGGGCAGGCACTGCCATTTGGAGGGCAAGTTAAGGCAGTTGGGAGATCTGGGAGTGGAGAAAAGACCTACAATTTTTTTTTAATTTAAAATCATTTTGGAGTTGGGGAAAAATGAGGGTAAAATGAAGACATGAGGCCCCTTTACCCAGAAATCCTTCAGTACATATTTCCTACGAAGACATTCTCTTAGATGACTGGAGTACAAGAATCAAAATCAGAAAATTAACATTGGTACGAGGCTATTAATCTGAGCCGTGACTTTATTCAAATTATCAACTGTCCCACTAATGTCTTTTTTAATAAAGGGAGAAAAATGGTTCTGGGTCCAGGATCCAACCCAGGATTTACATCTTGTATTTAGTTGTCATCTCTCATTTCCTTTGGAACAGCTATTAGTGTTTGTCTTTCATGGCCTTGCTATTTTTGAATAATACGAGCCAGTTATTTTGTAGACTGTCCGTCAAATTGCAAAAGACTCATTTCCAATTCATTTTTTTCTTGATGTTGATGTTACATAGGCATGAACCACTAGGATGGGATTTAACCAATTTCTATCTATATATATTTTTTAATAGACAAAGTTCCAAAGCACCACAAAGGAAAAGGCCCATAAACCCTTTAAACCTCAAGCACAAGGGTCAGTCCTAAGAGGCCCTAGAGGAAGGGGTAAAGTTATATAACCCCCCCACACACACACACACGCACACACACACACACAGCAAGAAAGACTGATGAGACCCCATGCTTCTTAATTCATGGCCAAACATGGTTTTTAACCTACAGGATTTTTTGTGTAAGAGTAGGCAAAATTGCTGAAACCAGGGCTTTTTACTGAGTTCAACCACCAGCAAACAGTTTCCATGTTTCCACCAAAAAGTATAACATTATTTCCTCAACTTCAAGACCCACCTTTTCCCAAAAATTCTTAAACATTAGATTTTAAATGGATTCTACAATTGATTTGCACATTTATCAGGACAGAGTTTCAACCACCACCCTAGCTGTTAGGCAATACAAGGTCCGTGCTATACTTGATACAAGTTTCAGAATCAGGGCACCAAGGTGAGTGCACGACCCAGCCTTGGAAAGCGCCAGAGAGCATTTCGTGCAGCCTCTGCTGGCAGCAGGCATCCACCCACAGCATTCCAGGCAGGCCAGCTGTCTGGCTTCTGCTGGCTTTGGATAACCTTCCTCCTGACTGCAGCTAATCAGAATGGAAAGAAAGGAGGGCACAGGATGCAAAAGAACCCAGGTCAAAATCTGCTATAACTTTAGAGACATGAAAGAAACGATCAGAGGAAACAGCTAAAACCATTAAAAGTGGCTGCTTCCTGGAGTAGAATTGGGGGTGGGAAGAAATTATACGCTGAAAACTTTCATTTCTCATTAAAAATTCTTCAGAGCATGGTTTATTTGGGGTTGTTTTTTTTTTTAACTATGTGCAAGCATTACTTCACTAAAAGTAAAATTTTAAGTAACTGTAGCACAGATTGACCAATGACCTTTTGTATTTCCCCTACCATTGAAACTGAGGGTGATTCATAATTCATTCAGCATATGGCCAGATTAAAATCTAAATCTCAGTCATACAATATCAGGGCTGGAAAAGACGTTGCCCCTCACTTCACCCAAATGTTCCCATTTCACAGACCAGGCAACTGAAGCCTCAGGAGGGGAAGTTCCTCTCCCAAGGATGTATACCTGGTGTCAGGCCAAAGGTTGAAAACCTGATTCCCCTAAGTCCTAGGCCAGCATTCTTTCAATTCACCAGCCTTGGTGGGGACCTCAGGATGGGCACACATCCCAAAACTACCTAAGGGCGTGGACTCCAGACTAAAAATCCTAAATTCAAATCTTGGCTCCTCACCCATTAGCCATGTATTGACTCAATCTTTCAGTGTCTCCATTATTTATCAATGTCCTCAAGAGCTGTTTTAAGAACTTAGCACAATGCTTAGCATATAATAAGCTTACAATAAATGGTGGTGATTTTTATGTAGAAACCATTATTCAACAAAGAGCAGTAAGGAAAAGAACCAACATTTGTTGAACAGTCCTATGCTAGGTACCGAGTCTTATTTACAAATATTACCTTATTTAATCCTTAATAGCCCTGAAAGATAGGTATTGATTGCCCTTCCCATTTTAGAGAGAAAGAAATTAAAACCCAGAAAAGTTAAACTCCTTGCTAAGACTGCATAGCTGATTAAGAAGCAGGGGAGAATTCAAATCCAGCTCTGCTGAGCTCCAAAGACTATGCTTTCTACCATCACATGCTTTGTCATTTATGCCTCTCTCGGCTCCAAAACAAGTTTTCCTCCCACATTTTATAGCATTAAAGTCTGGTTTGCTCTAACAAGTTCCAACCAGGGAAGTAGATCCAATTTCTGGCAAACGCATGCAATACCAAGATTCTATTTCCCCAGTGGAGATGCTAGCAAAACCAGTGGTTGGGAGGGAAACCAGCTTTACAGGAGCTGCCCAAAGAGCTTTAGAACCTTCCCCCTGGATTTATAAAGTATCTGCCTAGCTACCATATTTTTGGTTCTAGGTTTCACTTTTTGTAATTAAAGCTCCGGCATCATTTTCTCTCAGACAACATTTTTAAGAAGTGGGCAAAACGGCACGGAATTTTCTATCGCACAATCCACAGCTCTGCTAAACACTGCTCCCTCTTGCTTTTATTGTTGCTGACTTATTTAAGGTCACTGGGGGCACTAACCAAAGTCCCTGCTTTGCTGGCTGGTTAACCATTAAGGCAACTCGAGAAGGCACTACGCAATGTGGTGGTTTATGAAGTGAATGAAAACAGATGTCCTGCAGGCCTCAGAACAAGTCACTGTGCCCACCCACATCACCACCATGAATGTAGCAGTTCTCAAATGTGGCTCAAAATTCTTTGGCATGACTGCCATTGAGAGATGGAGTCTATATCCCCTCCTCTTGAATCTGGGTGAGCTCAAGGCTCAAACCAACAGAATGTGACAGCAGTGCTCCTATGGGGCTTCCCAGGCTCAAATAGAAAAGGCCGAGATGCTTCCACCTGGTCACCTTGGATGCTCACAGTGGGGGAAGCCAGACACCATGAGGAGGTCAGAGTGCCTGAGACCACCATGCTGGGAAAGTCAGAAGTAAGCACTCGGGTTAACAACCCTAACTGAGCTCCCAGCCAAGAACCAGTCTCCATGGCCAGACACAGACATGGGCCTCCTCAGAGGTCCAGTCCAGTCAAGGCTTCAGATGACCCCATCAGAGACCTCTCAAGCAAGAACCACCCAGCTGACCCCTCTCCAAATTCCTGCCCCACAAATCATGGACAAAATAAAGCAGTAATTTTAAGCTATGAAGTGTTGGTGTAATCTGTTAGGTAGAAATAGTAACAAAAACAATGAGGATGGAAAATATCCATTTCATCTCTTCTTCCAATAAAAATCAAAAGCCAAGGAAGAAGAACATCAAATCTGCAGACTTCAAATCTATTGGGATGAAGCTGAATCCTTTCCAATGCTGGCAACACAGGCGTGGGTGGATGAAGACAACCAAACCCATTCATCACGCTTCGGCTGAGTCTGGTGACAAACAACGAAAGAGTTGATCCTAAGTGGGCTTGGCTGTGGTTGTAATAAACAGCGATGTGCCTCTTATTGTCTCCCCGCTAGCGGTTTCTTTCTGTCACAGCAAACATTAATAATGTCTCTCACATAATCCAGCAAAACACAGCAAAGAAAAATCAGGCAAGAATAGAACAAAAAATTTTTTTCCACCTTCCTTTAAGGAAATGAAAGAGGGTGAGTCTCTGAGCTCACTAAGAGCTGCTTTGCAAATGATCATGAGACCCTTGGTTAAGATGCTTTGCATAAAAGTGAGTCTTTACTGTTGAAACATCCATGTGGCCATAGGCAGACTGAGTAACTCTCAGAGAGGAGGGCTGGGCAAAGATAACTGGGATGTTTGCCAAAGGATGAGGTTCAATAGATGTTTAATTCAGTCAGCCAACACACACACACTACTACCTTAAAGGTCCCTATAATAAATGCTCAGAAGGAAAAAATAACAGCTCAAGCAACACCAAGGGCCCAGCAGTAGATGAATGGATAGAAACAGCTATGGTACATTTACACAAGGGAATACTACTCACCCGTTAAAAAAAATAAAGGAAATCTTCCCTTTTGTAACACAGCATGGAGTATGAATGGACCTGGAGAGCATTATGCTAAGCCAGTCAGAGAAAGACAAATACCATATGATCTCACTCATATGTGGAATCTAATGAACAAAATAAACAAAATAGAAACAGACTCACAGATACAGAAAACTGACAGCTGTTAGAAGGGAGGGGTGATGGGGGACTGGGTGGAAAGGTGATGGGATTAAGCAAAAAATAAAAAGAAAGAAAGAAAGAACTCATAGTCACAGCAAACACTATGATGATTACCAGAGAGGGAAGGCGGGGGGCAGGGGATGGAAGCAAAGGGCAAAGGGGGGATAAATGGTGATGGAAGGAAACTTGACTTGGGGTGCCGAACATACAATACAGTATACAGATGATGTTATTATAGAATTGTATACCTGACACCTATATAATTTTATTAACAAATGTCACCTCAATAAGCTTAATAAAAATTTTAAGAAAGAAAAGAAAAAGGAGAACAGCTCAATATTAAAAGGTGACAGGCCAGGGACCACAGCTCTCTGCTGCCTGGGGAATCTGAAGATTCTATGGACCACTAGGACAGCAACAAACCCACCAGCCCCGACGGCCAGTCTCCTTCTGATGTGACGACACCTCAGTAAGAGGCAGAGCATCCTGGATAAACCTGGGGCCCAGTCGCGTCACTGTCCAAAAGTTTGCTTCACGACCACAGGAAGCGCCCACATTCCTGTGATGGGTTCCAGCTGAGGGGCCAGGAAAGGTAGTGCATTATCTCATTGGACTTTCTAGCTTAAAAGGAAGACACATTGACCTTTTACAGCAACAGAGTCAATATTAGATATTAGGTAGCAATTTCTACGTTCTAGTCAACAGCCCATACTAACAACATTTTGCTAATGTGGCCACAACTGAATGAGATTGGGCAAGAGAGCCTGTCTGTGCCCACAAGTCTACCCATTTAGAAATGATGCAAGTACTGAACTCACATAGTGACAAAGTCTGAATGCCTAAATATTCTTAATATTTGAAATGTTTTCCACTATTATATCTTGGTGATGTTTTGTATTTCATAAATGAGGGTTTCTTGGCTGTAGACAATACTAAAATGCCTTTAAGGCACTTTTCATCCCTCCATGAATTACCACAATGAGAGTTAAACAATTGAGTAATTCACTAAGCAAGCCCACCAACATCAGGATTCAGCTACAATTAAGGCAGGGACTACCAATCCGAAAACTTTTTCCCCACCAGTCTTCATAGTTCCTAAAATTCCTTTCATAGAAATTCATTTATTTGACTCATAAAGACATCTCTTTATAATAATGCTTCATTCTCTCCACCCCCATTCACTGCCTATGAAAATAACAAAATATGGTCATTGCAAATAATTCAGAAAATGTCAAGAAATGAAAAATAAACTAGCATTCTTAGCAACTAGCGATAACCACTTGTAACATCTGAAGGCACATTTTTCTAGAGACATGCTTCTCAATCTATGAAGAAATCAGCGTCCCCCCACTTCCCATCCCTAACCCACTGTGAATCAACACTTCTGTAGAATACAATAAAAATAAACGAGAAAAGTGAAATGCCACTTGGATCACCCAGCAATGTCATTTTTTTTAAGTGTCTAAAGTCTTAACTTTCAATTTCTGTATTTTCGTCCTCAATTGGTCACAAGAAGTTCATAGTGTGGCCCACACTATGAAGCACTCTGTTTTAGAATTTTCTCTCGTTTGCACACATTCTTTTACTGTGTGCATGGTTTTATAGATACTCTACATAGAGTTTTACATATGCTTTATAGTTTTATTACCTAATCTTCCTTCCACTGAATAGATCACAGCCATTTGTCCACACTCACGCATGCCATCCTTTTTTAATGTGGAAGGCCACTCTTAAAATGCCAACTTCTCCAAGCAGGGCAGAATATTAGCCCTTCGTGAGCTAAGACCCGTGTAAGTGAGGGATTTTGTGGAGGGGAAGAACACAGATGGTACTTTCTGAATGTCACAACTGTGCCCAGGGGTGGTCCTGCCTAACAACAGCCTGGGGACTGACGCAATTTCAGAACTGGCACTGAAGAAGAGGGGCCTGTTTTTCAGGACATTGTGTATGCCAAGAGTCCACAAGGGCTCTTGATTCTAGGCAAAAATGCAGACACAGCGTGAGATGCTGAAAACAAAAAGATGGGGAGGCCCAGCCCCTCCCTCCAGCGACCCCATCTTGTCAGGGAGTCAGGCGAGTAAACAACTGTACTACAGCCTGAGCATGCGCTAGAGGCAGTGAGGTGCTAGGAAGTGCACCGGACTGGGCGTGCTGGTCAGACAGTCTCTGGACCCCTAGCGCCAGAGATTCTGATTCAGTGGGTCTGGCTGCGGCCCAGGACGCTATCATTCTAACAGGTCCCTGTCGTGCTGAGGCTGCTGGTGCAAGGACCACATTTTGATGGCACTGCTCTAGAGCGGAGGTTCCCAACCAGGGGCAATTTTGCTCCCCGGGGACACTTGCAAGCCTGGAGACATGCTTGGCTGTCACAGCTGGGGAGGAGCCATGCTGTCATTGGCATCTAGTGAGCAGAAGCTGCTAACTCCCCTGCGATACACAGGACAGTCCCCATAAAACGAAGAATTACCTGGCCCACAATGTCCAAGAGCTAAAGTTGAACCACTGCTCTAGAATAAGATGCTTGAACTCTATGCCTCAGTTTTGTTTTCAGCAAAATGGGGATCATAAATATATATTTCATAAAGGCGTTCTAAAGATTTGATGTGCTTATGTGTGCAAAGTGCTTAGAAAATGGCCTGGTATGCAGTAGGCACTCGTTATTACCACTAGCAGTCATGACTGTTGAAGGGCAGGCAGGAATGACATTCCAGGGTGGACACAAACCCCTTCCTCAGGTGCCCAGCACACTGCGGCCCTTGCCGCCGTGGTTCAGTGACAGCAATAATAGTTGATAGCTTATTATGCACCACCATTGAAATGAAAAAAGTGAGGCCCAGAGACGTAAAATAATTTACCCAAGGTCACAGTCACGCAGGGGCAATCGCCACTTTTCAGCCACTCAGATCTCCACTGAGCACCTATTCTGTGCCAGGCAGGTCTCAGGAGAAGACAGACCTTAACAAAGCAGGGCTCACTAGAAACAAACCGATTTCTACATCCCAGCGGACCAGCCACAGAGCAAAGTCCTGTTGTTCCGGTGACTGTAAAGTCCATGTGCCCATAATACTGGCTGTACAGGCCCTCTCTCTGGCCCCTTGCCCAGGGCCTGTCACTGACAAAATAAATGAATAAAATCACGGCTGGGCCTGGGGGAGGAGAGCAGAGCCATTGCCAGACGCTGTGGTGGGCCTGGCTCCAGTGGACCTCTCATCGGAGCCTTCCCTGCACCCAACACCCCGCAGGCCTCGGCGCTCCCTGCCAGCCCCCAACAAAGGAGCCCTCCCCTTCCCCAGGCTGGGCAGCTCTCAGAGCACCCCTCCACGCAGTATCTCCTCTTGTCTGCCAGGCCACCCAGGGACATGGGCAAGAATCACAACCTCCCATTTCACATATGACAAGACTCAGAGTCCAGGGGGCCAAGTGTCCCTAAACGTCAGCAGATCCCAGAGTCTAACCCAACGCCACCCTATGTCCCCTGATGCCAAGACCCTCCACCAACCCCTTCCCCGTGGCTTTGAGTTTTGTCCCCCTGCCCCCAACTATAAAGTAGTACAAATTCTATACAAATAATTCAAACATATAGAAAAACAGAGACAATAAGTATAGACAATCACTCATCTCACCTCCCAGGTATAACTGGTGTGTAATCTTTTCCAGGCATGTTTATGCACAGACACATGTTTTAAAGAAGAGTACCGTACCACTCGCTCTTCTGGAATCTGCTTTTTCCCATTTAGATGTCTTTCCATGTTAACGACAGGCTATGTCGTCATTTTAGGGCTTAGATTCCATCAACCACCGCAAGTGCATTGTAGTCATTTATTTAAACAATCCCCTATTGATAGTCATTCAGATTTATAATTTCCCAACATTGTTAAACAATGCTGCAGCGAAAGTTGTCAGACCTATATTCTTACCCAGTTATCTCCTTAGGATAAATTCTCACAAGTACAATGGCTGGGTCAAAAGCTACAGTCCCCTGACATCCCAGGAGTGGTGTGGAGGGGACTGTCACTGAAGGAGGAAGCCCGAAGTCCTACCTTTCTGGTACCAAACTTCAAGTCAGCGCTGTGGGGACCGCAGCAGCTGCCCCAGCTCGGGTCACCAGAAGCACCCAGTAAAGACCTCAAGTGTGTCAGTGGCCAGAGTCACAACACCACTGATCAAGCTGCAGGTATCTTTATGGTCAGCTCTCTTCCTCCTCCACATCTACGCTACCCAGGATGGTAATGTGTCGTGTCGTGTCAGCAGCCGTCCGTCTCGAGAGACAATGGTGTAGCTTCTTAAGAGTCTATCTGCACCGCCGAGAATAGCTGTGCAGTCCAACTCGGGAGTGACACGGTATCTGTCTCCTCCCGTGTTAAATCGACATCTTGCGATGACGCTGGAGTGTCCTCTCCAGTGAAGCTGAAGCTACAGAGCCTCGAGAGACGATGGTGTAGCTTCTTAAGAGTCTATCTGCACCGCCGAGAATGGTTGTGCAGTCCGACTCGGGAGTGACACGGTATCTGTCTCCTCCCGTGTTGAATCGACATCTTGCGATGGCGCTGGAGTGTCCTCTCCAGTGAAGCTGAAGCTACAGAGCCTGGGCAGGGTGATATGGAGGGCCAGCTGTTGCCCATGCAGCAGACACCCCCTCTCTTCGCAGCTGAAGGGTCCAAGGGAAAGACGGAGTCAATACAGCTTGGCTTCAGGTGCGCCGCAGGAGTTGCCGGTGTTGACTACAACGTCAAACCGCCTTAGGGACTCCGGCTCCGGATTTTCTGTCGGGGTTTACTCCCTTAGCCTTTCCCCTGAAGAGGTATGCCGCAAGGCAGCGGAGGTTTTTTGGAGTCAGAGTTTTCCTTCTCTGATGTGCCCTGACTGGAAGATCGAACCAGCGACACTTAGCTCACAGGCCGACGCTCAATCCACTAAGCCAAACCAGCCAGGCATCCAGGATGGTAATAGACCCTCACAAATGGCTTGGGTCCCCAAGCCTCAACTCTGATGCCTCTATGCACCCCCTGGCTCCCTCAAGGGCCCTGCACATGCCTCTCACTTCGTAACTACATGCTCACATCCAGCCGTGGGCAAGCTCCTCCAGGACAGGAACTGTGTCTGAGGTTTAGTTGAGGGGCTCCTCAGCCCACAGGACGGGCTGTGTGTTTGTGACATGAATACCTCTAGGCCAGTGTTTACTTGAACTGATCTTACTTGAGGACAAAGAGGTCAGGGCCCCGCCCAGCTCAAACTGGGCAGCCTGCCACCAGGCCTGGAATTTGGTGCCAGTTTCAAGGAACAGTTATTCCTCCCTGCCCCTCATCCATTTATCACTTCAAACATTTTCTAGTACGTAGTTTCTTCAAAGCACAACTGAAGTCTTATAGGCCTCCCCCCATTGCGCACACATGCACAACATACAAACACAGGCAACACAACACACACGCCACACACACCACACATACTACACACACCACACACATGGGTCTTGAAGGACAAAGTGCTAAGATGTGAGAGAGCTATCCTTTCGGGAAAGAATTTCTCTCTTCCCCTGACTCGTGTTAATCATTCATTAGAGAGAGGCCAGACTGCTTCCAGTTCACCCCTACCTCTCCTCTCCCACTCCTGAGTTTCCAAGCTCAAGTTTATTTTTAAGAGATAATGTCTGCTGGTTTCTGGAGAGGGGAAAGGGCAGATTCTGAGTGCAGGCTTTATGCAAGTTTGGAGAACACTGATGTCCAGAATCAAGTGCTTTTTCCAACTGCTCCGCAAGTCTGCCCAGAAACCGCCCCCACTCAAGCAGTGGGGGCCAGAGCATGAATACTTACCACTGCTTTCCCTCTGTGGGGAAGGGCAGGCTGGAAAAGGCAGCTTTTGATCACTGGGAGCCAGAAAAGCTGTATATGGGTAACTAGGCCTGGCTGTGTCTTTCCCCCGTCCTTCCTCTTCCTCCTCCTCTCTGACCATTTCACTTCCCTAGAAGAGCCCGCCTTCAGAGCAAGCACGGGAAATCATGAAAACACTATACATTGTGGTTAAAATAACTGGCATGGAATATTGCAAAATCTGGGTTACAACGAAATTCTGAAATTCTCTGTACTGCATCTTGTTTTAACAAGCATTTGAAAAAAAGATAGCTCAACACAATGTGCACTGCAAGATGACATCGGCACACTCACCTGAATGACCCATTTCTCTCTGAATCTCTCCTCCTCTTCAATCCATCACTCACCCCTTCCCCTCTGCCCCAACAACCCGCCCCCCCCCCACACACACACACACTGGCTCCTCCTTTCTTGGTCCTCAGTCAGGCCACACCTTCGGTTTAGCACTGGCCCTTCCCTCTGGCTGGAATGCTCTTCCCCCACAAGGCCAGGAGGCTCACTTTCTCCTGACACTACTCACTATATATGATACTGTACCCCTCTTCCCTCCCCTCTCCCACAAATATCCACTCTGCCAAAGGCCCCTTCCTGACTTGTTTTTCTCCTTAATACACATCACCATGTAACTACTGCGCTGTTCATTGTTAACTGTATCTCTTCCCTTTCCATAACAGAAACATCAGGAGGATAGGGAGTTCTGTCCGTTCTCTTCACTGCACCCTCCCCATCACCTAAAAGTGTCCTTAGCACATAGTAGGTGCTCAATGACACTCAAGGATAGGTCTGTGGCAAAATACATTTACTTTCTTACTTCGAAACATCAGGCTTATATCCAAGAGCCTTTCTGGTTAAAAGGTTACTCCTTTCAACAGCTTAAAAAGCCCAGCCCTCTCGATATCAATCAGAGTGCAAAGGGGACACGGCACTGTTCAAACAGGGCCAGAGGCAAAGCAAGGTTGCAGGAAGAGGCAAATATCCAACTGATCACATGCAAGTGGCTGACATCCAGAGGCTTCTTGGTAATTGCCCATCTAAAGAACCGAGACATGCAATGGGAAGCTCAAGGTGAATCCAGGCCTGCACCTCGGCCTACGGCTGCCCCGAGATGACCAAGCCACATTCTCTGAGCGAAGTAGCAGCTGTCATAACCCTAGTCACCAATTCGCTTTAATCAGAGTCAGACAAAGTCAGGAGGGGGCCTGGGCACTCCAGATCATAATCAGAAAGTAAAGGAAAAGGAAATGTGGGCAGCAGAAGTCCCTCCTCTAGAGGCTTTAAAATCATTTCAGTCAATCCTCATTCCTGCAGATTCTACACTCACCAAAATTTATTCATAACTCCCAATCAATACTCGTTGTGCTTCTACAGTCAGTGATCTGTCGACATACACAGAATGGCCAAAAAACTGAGTTGCCCAATGTGCCTGTCCCCAGCTGAGGTCAAGCAAGGAGACCCCCTGCCTTCTGGTTTCAGCTCAAACTGTAAACAAGTGTCCTTTACACGATCCACTCAGTGCCATGGTTTTTGCATGTCTGTGCTTTCTGTTAGTGATTCTGCTGTTTCAAATGGCCTCCAAGCCTAGTGCTGAAGTGCTGTCCAGTGATCCTAAGCCCAAGAAGGCACTGACGGGTCTTACAGAGAACTCAGACGTGTGTTAAACAGGCTTCATTCAGGCATGAGTCTTTGTGCTGTTGCCCGTGGGTTGAACATTAATGAATCAATAACATATACTAAATAAGGTATCTTTAAACAGAAACACACACAAAACAAGGTTATGTATTCATTCCTCCACAGAAATGTGACTAGAGGCTCGCAGGAACCCAGTACAGGGTTAGGGTCCTGAGAATTTCAGGTCATAACATTTCCCCTCTGGGAGCCATGGTTCAGTACTCACTCATTCTACGTTCACAGCGACTTTATAGAAAAAAACTACCACAAATAACGAGAATCAACCATATATCAAAATGCTCTGCTTCCCATCCCACGTCCTCTGGCAAACTGCCCTCCGGACAACCCCGCTGCTCACACCATCTGCTGCTCTGCACCTGGACTCTCGTTCTGCAGCTTCGGCTCTGATGCCGGTGACTCCTCTCTTATAGCCTATCACAACACTCTTTCATTATAGTTATTACAATCAGCAATTATCAGCCACCTCTCCACTCTGCACCCCCAACCAAAATGTAAACTTCCTGAGGGCAAGACCTTTGTCTTGTTCACCTAAGTGTCTGCAGTACTCCAACCCCCCAAAAAAATTCCTGACAGAAGATTGGTGTCCAGGGCTTGACTGACAGAGAAGAGCCCAACACAGAAACAGTGACGCCAGAAGCTTCTTGGTAATCACTGTGTAAACACTGCACAAGATTCTGAAGAGTTCACACAAAAATATCTATAAAATAGCTCAAGGACTTTTAATATTGATTCCATGTTAAAATTATACCATCTTGAACCTTCCGGGTTACATGAAGTAGATTAAAATTAATTCCACGTGTTTCATTTTACTTTTTAATGTGGCCACTAGGGAAGTTTTAATTGCTTACAAAGCTTGCATTATATTTGAGTTCATCTTGGTTATAATAATAATACCGTGGAAAGGTCAGTCAGACACAGGCCAGCTCAACCACCTCTCGTGGCTGCTGCCAAGTGCACTCCAGAGCAAGGCAGGAAACACCTGTCCCCGTGCTTCCTGTGACATGCATACCTAAGTGCATTCAGAAAAAGGATTCGGAAATCAGGGCTAAAAAGAGTTTAACAGATAAAATAATTTTTCCCTCAGAAGGTAAGTAAGCACTACCAGAGAGTAGTGCTTGGCATACAAATATTTATTAAATGAATAACTCAGTGAGTCCTTTTGGGGGGTGGGGACACTATTTCCAACTTGTCTATTCACACATGGGATGGTAGACTATGAGAGCTGGAGGGGACATGGAAAATGCCCTGCCTCTGCAATGTCATTGACCTGTGAGGACTCAGTGATTTTGTGTCCCCTCAACTAAAGAGGCAGTCACCACCTTCTCTGCTTTCTAGGCCAGTCCTGTCCACTAGAACTTTCTACAATGGTGGAAGTGTTCTCTGCTCTGCCCAACCTAGTAGCTACTGAGCTCTTAAAAGATGGCTACCGTGACTGAGGAACTAAATTTTTAATTTTATTTAATTATAATTAAGTTAATTTAAATTCAAATAGCCACATGTGGCCATGGGGGACAACACAACTTTGTGCTGCTGTGACAGGATGGAATGAGATAAATCTTGTAAAACACTTTGTAAATCCCTATAGGAATGGTACAGCTTTTGTTGTTGTTCAATGTATGACAAATCTTAAGATTCTGAGAGATTTCAATTGCCCAACAAAGCGACTCAATTCATCCTAAGTGGAAAAGAACGTAAATAACCACTCAGATTTTACTCCACTTGGGGGAGAAGGGCAGCGAGTGTTCACAGAGAACTACAATTGCAACAGAGGAGTTAAACGCTTCCCACACAGCACAGAAAACAAGCTTTCAATCCCCAATCCCACATCAGGGCCTCGGCGTGGGCAGGCAGAGAAACCAAGGTTGCCAGCATATTGCTGGTAGATACCATTCCTATCTCCTGCACCCTCACTCTTAGGGGCCAGATGTTTCCTGCCCTTTCCGCTGACCTTCCCTGCTATTTCTCCTGCGACACAAATAGGTCCTCCCCACAGCTCCCTGCATTCCTTCAGCTCTGCCAGTCATTCACAGGCTCTCAGATATATGCGGGGGCTGTTCAAATCTGCTGATGGATGGTAAAACCAACCACTACAGAAAAGGAGGGGACTAATTGGTAGCTGTAAAGAACGCTAATCTGTTTACACTCAGGTTGGAAGATGCTCATGAAATTCAAATCAAGTTCTAGTCTCTCCCAGCAGGAAAGCCCTTTTCCAGTCCAAACAGCTTTTCCTTAACATTAAGATAATTATATTCTACACACAAGTAGACAATAAAGAACTGAGCAGGCAAGTAGAAGAGGGTTAGAGCAGGAATGTCAAAAAGGTTTAAGACTGAGGAAACACACACAATGTTTCCAAGTACAATGTAAGGAGACGCCCTAAAATAGTGAAGAGATTTCATGGGCGTCTTTATTCTTCTCCATTAGAGTTCAGCTCCTTTTCCCCTCAGTTCTTTAACTCTTCCACAGACACGTTAACTTGAGGGCTTACGAGTGTGTAAAGCTCTTGGTTTTGGCCCCACGGAGCCTCCATGATGAAAAACAGCATGTGAAATTGGATCCACATGTGTTCCACCCACAAGCTGGGCTCAGTGGTGTACTTGATTATGTCAGACAGCAGGCTGTTGCTCAACTTCCAGGAGGAGACACTAGCAATCACCCTCCAGCTACTAAAACAAAATTAACCATTCAGTGGGACCGATACCACTTCAGCCAGCACAGGGACCCAGCTTTCTGTACCTCAAGTTCAGTCTCCCGTCTGTTGATGTCATCTGTGGATTGATTTAGCTTCTCCAGTTCTCCCTGACGAAGAAAAGAGGGGAAAAAAAAAAAGATTTAAGGGATCGTCTTCTGTTTCCATATGACTCAGCCCATTACCTGCAAAATTACTCCAGCAAATTTGTGGGAAGAGGGACGAGTCAGTATTAGTTCTCAAGGAAAACAGTTGAGCCTTGGCTGGAAGAGCAAATGAATGTCAAGATTTCTGAAAACTTTTTCTTGATTTGAAATGTCATAAGGTTCTAGGAATTTGTCTTGTCTTAGAAGGTCAAATATTCCAGGTTTGTGCCTTCTGGTAAACCCACCTGTTTCAAATGATTTAGGGGCTGAATCAAAACAGCACCTTCTGCCCTAGAGCAAGAACTTTGCAGAAATGACAATAAAAGAAAATAAATAAGGCCATGTCAAAAGTATAAACCCAGTGAAATGTTTTAAATCAAGGAAAGAACTCTGGCATTAACTCTTCGGTGGTTGAGTATTTTTCTATAAAGATGAAAATCTCTTCAAACTGCCAATTATCCATTCTCCCTAAATATTTTTAAACCAGCTTTAAAAACAAAAAAACTACCTTTAAATAAACATTTCCAAAATGAAATTCTGTAAAACGTACCCAACATGAAGTTAACTCATTTCACTCTGCAAACAAAGGCTCTTGTTAACAGAATTCCTGTATCAAGAAAATAGTAGTTCAAACTGATGATTTTTATTAATAAAATTTCTAATGCAAACACTTCCCACTTGATCTTTATCCTGCTAATCTGCCAAAACAATTCATTTAAATCGAAACATCTAAGTTAAAAAGAGCTTCTAATTGGTCTGTGCACTGAAAAACCAATTAGGGCTCCGGGAATGGCAAAACATACTTAAACACAGTGTGTATTTTTATAAAAACGATGTATGGAAAGGGTAGAAAAATGGGTCTTGGAAATGGGATTTGCTGTGCTTTTTGCTTGGAGGGTACAAAGGTTAAGCTGTCACTACTAGATCTCAGCTTGGAAATTGTTTTTTAACCATCTCCTTTAGAAATGGAGGCACGAAGAGCCAGGCCAATCCCCTCGCCTTCTCCCCGCGTTAGCTTTGAGCATCAGTTGTTCCCGATTTCTGTTCATATCCAACCTCATAACAAGGAAAAGCTGAGTTTTAAACCATTTGAGGCCAAGTGCAGGGTTGAGCCAGTGGTGACAATAAACCCTTCAGTTCGGTAACAATGAACCAGAGGAGGAAGATGGCTCAGACCGGGCACCTGCGCCAGGTGAAGACTCGGAACCCAGGGCACCGGTGCCAGCCCACGCTGCAGGACGGGCAACGCCCACCCGGAGGCCGACCCCTCCTCCCAGGGCCAGGAGGCCGTGCAATGCCCATGGCACCGGGAGCCTGGCCGAGGTACCCCCCGATACCCGCATGGCGCCCCCGCCCCCCCCTTTCCCTTTGTTGAACATCTACTGAACCGTTGCGCACGCTGCGGCGACCCCAGGATCCTGCCCGGAGTCTGCGGGGTCACCCCCGCAATACGGTCAGGCCGCATCCATGCGGGCACTGCAGTCTCCCCATGAACCAGGTGAAACCGTAGATTCAGACCCTCTCTTCTTGCCCCCAACCGCAGGTACTGGGGTGTAAGTGTGGATGCCGACGTCCGCGGCGGCACTCGCGGAGCCAGCATCCGGGGCGCCCCCTGTGCGCCCTACCTGGATCCGGGGGTCCACCTCTTCTTCCTCCTCCAGCTCTTGTTCCATCCCCTCTTCCTCCTCCTCCTCCTCCAAGTCCCGGGCCGACGGCAGGAGCTCAGCCGGCTCCTCCGAGAGGCTTCGCTTCAACGCCGCGTCCATGCGGGCAGCCGGAACGCGAACTGCGCGGCGCGCTTCAGGGCGTCGCTGCCACCGCCGCAGGCTCGCCCGGAGCGGTCTCGCCACAGCTTAGCACGGTCGCGGAGCCGCAGCAGCCGACACCCGGGAGGCGCCGCTCGCTGATGCGGATCCCTCCGGCCCAGGCGGAGCGGAGGAAATGGGCGCGGCCGCCCCCTGTCTGCCGCGGCCGTCAGTGCAGCGGCACCCGCTCCGCCCTCGCCCGCCGGGGCCGCCCTTTGCGCGGCTCTGACTCCAGCCCCGGTTACCCAGGTCACGGTCACAAAAACCCCCCGCTCTACGAAAACCTCTAGCATGGTGGCTTAGGGGAGCCCTCACCCCTGTTAGACTTAGCAGCCCGCATGTATCACAGGCTACCCAACGCTGGACGCCTACTTTGGGGGCAGCTTTCTCCTCCTCTATTAAGGCAAACTGTGTGGAAGGAAAGTTTGGGGTATTTCCACCCTCTGAAGTCACCTTTAGAAGCCTGTGCCCAGTGGCCCGGGAACAGTTTCAAGACTCACTCAAACCCCTGTCTGTAAATGCCCAAAGAACGTTTCACTCCTTGGGTGAACCTTGGGAATTATATCCACTCGAAGATTTTACCAGAAAAAGGAACAGAAACATATGTTCATCAAGACACATAAGTACAAAGGAGTCAGCTGCTACTCCATGCATGGGTTCCTTGTCCAAAGGCTGTGGCCCCACGCTGGGCAGAGCTCCATCCCCAAACACCCAACCTTCATAGTTGTGGGATGGCCCTACCTAAACAGCCAGGAAGCATGGAAAATCATGGATCAGCAATGTGGGTGAGTGGGTACTGCCTTTGCAAGGAGTTGATAAGTGTAGCCCATGTTAATGGGCACAGTCTGTCCAAGGGTTTACAAACTGGTAAGGTTTCCTGCCCACCCAGAACAAATAGGCAGCCAGAGCTTCCCTGGCAAACTCAACATCACAAAAGGCTAAAGATCAGAGGGGCATGTCTGTGCTGTTATAAAATGTCAGGACCACTGTGATGTCAAGGGAGCACAAGATGAGATGACCTTAGCAAAGCAAGAAGCACATTGCCACTGGCCGCTGCTAATGTCTCCTTTGCTACAAAAATGCAGAATGTGCACACTTTTCGCACAGACTTGTGGCCCATCGGCTCTGTGAGTTTGAAGGACAAACTTGCTTGAGAAAGGAACTTCTTTTTGAGAGCCTATCATTAAAGTCACCCTGGAAAACCTGCTTCTGATGGTTTTATCAGAAGCTAAGTCGAGAGGTTACTCCTTGGGCAAGATACCACCCTCTGCAGGCTGGCACTGTGGTCCACTGTCCAAGGAGATTCATGTTATCTCCTGGAGGTAATACAAGTGTATGCCATAGGTTTGTTTCTGAGAAGATCACAACTATTCATTGTTCTTTAAATCAATGGAGAGTTAGCAGTTCTTTGAAAGATGGTCTGAAGTTCCTTCATTTTCCAGTGCTGGATAAAGGCAGGGACCAGATGGCTATTAAGGGTTACTTTAGGTCACAAGGGCCACCAATGTTTCTCTAGTAGCTTGGAATTGAGCCCATAACTGAGCAGGTTTATTCGAGCTGTGACTAACCTGAGAGACACATGTGGAAAACCAGAAACATGAGGTCAGCCCTGACTCTAAATGCTTCTCAGCTGGTGGAACCCCATCCTCACCATTCTAAACAACCACCTCCAAAATGCATTTTTATTTAAACTTAGATCTAAGAGCAATAGAGTGGTTCACATGCCTCCGTGGACATAGGGAGCATCAATTCAGACTTTTGTGGTCTTCTTTTAGACGGCTTGGACCAGCTATAGCATTAATCCCAATAGTGTTCTGAAGTTCGAATAAGAAAAATAAACAAATCACAACAGTACTATATATTTTCTGCTGGTACAAATAAATGTACACAAATGCATAGAAAAAGGTCTGGAAGGAAGGATTCATACTCCAAAAAGGGGATACAGTATTCCCTCACTTATCATGGGTATTACGTTCTAGACACCCCCCCCAGTGAAGTAGGAACTTTATATTTATTCTACACTCTTAAATCTATGTAACTTTAATAACATACGTATACAGTACTGCAAAATCCCGTGATATAGTGAAAAATCCGCGATAAATAATTAAATATAATATTTTTTTAAATCCCACGATACAGTGAGGCCGCGATAAGTGAACCGCAATATAGAGAGGGACTATTGTATTCATGTCATATCCCTAGGAAAAAGGGGTATGGAGGGGCTCAAGATTGGCTAGGATGGGTGCGGTGTGTCAAAGGGAACTTTTCTTTTATCCTCACCTTAGAACATTTTTTTTTAATCCTCACCTGAGGATACACCCATTGATTCCAGAGCGAGAGGAAGGGAGACAGACAGAGAGAGAAACATCGATTTGAGAGCATCAGTCAGCTGCCACCCAAACATGCAGGAACAGGGGATGGAACCCACAACCCAGGTATGTGCCCTGACCAAGAACCAAACCTGCATCCCATTGGTCTACAGGATGACACTCCAAGCAACTGAGCCACACTGGCCAAGGCTCAAAGGGAATCTTTAATCTCTCAATAATATTCTCATCTTTTGCAAGGAAGATGTATTTATGATTATTTGTGTAATTTAAAAATAAATTTTAAATAATACATACTTTATTAGTTTTCCATTGCTGTGTAACATTCCCACAAACTTAGCAGCTTAAAACAATACTCATTCATTATCACATAATTCTGTAGGTCTAAAGTTCTGGCACGGTGTGACTAGGTTCTCTGTTCAGGGTATCTCATGCTGAATCAGGGTGTTGTCCAGGCTGCATTCCTTTGTGGAGGCTCTGAGGAAAAAATCCTTTCAAGCTCACTCAGGTTATTGGCTAAATTCAGTCCCTTGTGGTTGTAGGACTGAGGTCCCCATTTCCTTGCTGACTATCAGCCAGGGGCCAATCTCAGCTGTTGAGGCTGCCTGCATTGCTTGCCATATGGCTCCCTCCACCTTCCAAGACAGCAACGGAGAATCTCACTTGTGTTCAGCTGAAAAATTACACACTTCAATCTATTCTTCAGTAAGAGCCGAGTCCCTTTTTAAGGGTTCATCTCATTAGGTCAGCTACCCCCAGAATACTTTTCCATTCTTAAAGTCAGCTGTGCCACATACATAACCTAATCACGGAAGTAACTGTCCCATCATATTCACGAGTTCCCAAAATTATACAGGAGTGTGCACACCAGGGAGCAGGAAATGGTCAATCCTGTGATTCTGTCTGCTGCACATACTAAGAAGGAGATCCATCTAAGTGGCTCATTAGGCAAGCAAATGCTTGATATTAATTTAGCTGGCATACTGATCGGGAGTAGTGGCTCTAAAGGTCTGGGCTGAAGACCCCTGGAGGTCTCTGAGACCTTTCAGGATGCTCATGAGGTCAAAACTACTTTCATACTAATACTAGCAATATTTGCTTTTTTCACTCTCATTCTCCCATGAAGATACATTAGGGTTTTCCAGAAGCAGACACCCAACATCACAACAGATTGAATGCAGAATCTACAAGAATCCATCTTCAATGAAGGCACACATTAAAGTGTTTTGCAAAAATGTAAAATAATGCCATTCTTCTTACTATTTATTTTATTTTGGAAACTTCTAATTTTCATTTAGGAATCTGTTTTTCATGAAAATATAATATTATGTTAACATCAAACAATAAATAAATGTATTGCTGTTATTTTTAGATAGATTAATAAACATTTTTTTTAATTCTGTTTTAATTTCTTTTTTTGTTTGTTTTTTTCTTTTCACTGTGTGGTTGCCTCTCACTTGCACCCCCAACTGGGGACCTGATGTGCAACCTAGTAATGTGCCCTGACTGGGAGTCGAACCAGCGACACTTGGTTCTCAGGCCGATGCTCAATCCACTGAGCCACAGCAGCCAGGGTCTGTTTTAATTTCTATACAGTAACCACCAGTAGATAAAACCACATAAACAACAGCTCTTTGAGATCTCCAGTCATTTAAAAAAACATAAAGGTGCACTAGCACAAAAAAGTTCTGAGAACTACTGATTGAGAAGAAATGTGGACTCTAGGTTTGTTACCCTTTTTTATTTGTATTTAAAGTTCCACTTCCTCCTTGATTCAAAAGATGCATACCCCAACCGGAGACCCTTGCTGGCCACTGGTAGAGTATTAGAGGCATTGTATATGTATGCCAATTTTAAAAGACTTTAAACATAATTTAACAATTTTAAATGATTGAGGAGATGATTCGATAAGGTGCTGCTCATGTGGCATCTGTTCAGTTATTTCTCAGAATCTATATTTTGTCAGTTTCTATGAAGAATTCATCACCCAGTTTTCATGTTGCTCCTTTGGAGAAAATGATTAGCTTTATAATTCTTTGTCTGTGATGTGGTTTCCAAGCACCTGTCTCTGCCTTGCCAGGCTTTGGGTGGGACCCAGTGGTTCAGGACACAACTGTATCAAAGCTGCAATTTCTTGGGGTGTGGGGGTATACTTATCACAGTGTGCCCAGTGTGGGCAGGTGGGGGATGGCCCGCATCTTCACAAAAATCTTGAGGACCGCTTTGCTTGGAAACCACACTTCCTGTTTCGTTTATTTTTACTGCCTCCCTGCAGTGTGTGTAAGTCCTGACACTGGAGGGAAACACAGTGTGTTTGTTCCCCACCCACCACTTCCTCAAGTTGTCAGTGAATTTTCTTAGGTAAAAATCACAGCCTCTCAGCTTCCCAGTCACCATGTGAAACAGTAGGCTGAAATTTGGAAAGCAGGTATCTGGCAGGACAAGCCTAGGTTTACATATTCCTCTGTAAATGGGCCCTTATTTGTCATGCTGTTTTCTTTTGTGGGATTAAAATCAACCTCGCCTTTTGTAACTGATGTCTCACACCTACAAGCCAAGCCTCCTCCTCCTCCCTGAATTATAAAGCAAAGCAGGTCACCAGCAAAGAGACACCCTCTCTTTATAGGGTCCACCCATCGCAGTGGTGAGCATTACTGTATTTCTGTAGGTGTGGAGAGAAACTTGGATTTGTTTAATGAACGCTCCCAGAAAATCCTGCCGTGCTCAGGTCAGCAGGAGAACAGAGGACTCTCCAACTGGATCTAAAATGCTGCTCAGTCTTTTCTGTGAAAAGAGAAACCAGAAGGGTGAAAACCCAGGAGTGGAATGAGAGGAAGTGAGCCAATCTGCTGACCTCAGAGGGCTTGGGTTGAATTTAGGGCAGAAAGAGGGGTAGCGCCGGCCATTCACATGGGCAAAGGGACCAGGAGTTTCTCTCCTGGCAGCTGAAAAGGGCTGTGTTACCCTCTGTACGGGCACAGATGTCATCTCACTCTCTGCCTGCAAGGGCCAGGATGGTTTTACAGAGACCTGGAATAATAAACAGAATTTCTTCCAACAAGGAAGCAAAGTTTTGCCAAAAAAAGAAAGGAAGGGCTTCCCAGATAGGAAATAACATGAGGAAGTTGTGGAGGGGACCAACAGGTAGGGAACAAGGAGGGAGATCATGCGGACTTGGGGCCCACGCAGGGACCGGGGAAAGTGGAAGGATCAGGGAAACACCTAAAGTTTGGGGCAGGTTCTCAAGGGCCTTGAATGCCAGGCTGAGAATTCTGGACTAGAGATTATAGAAAGTGAGTTGTCATTCATTTGTCTGCTCATTATTCATCTAACATTGCCCTGGCTGGTTTAGCTCAGTGGATTGAGCGTCGGCCTGCGAGCTGTCGCTGGTTCGATCTTCCAGTCAGGGTACATCAGAGAAGGAAAACTCTGACACCAAAAAACCTCCGCTGCCTTGCGGCATACCTCTTCAGGGGAAAGGCTAAGGGAGTAAACCCCGACAGAAAATCCGGAGCCGGAGTCCCTAAGGCGGTTTGATGTTGTAGTCAACACCGGCAACTCCTGCGGCGCACCTGAAGCCAAGCTGTATCGACTCCGTCTTTCCCTTGGACCCTTCAGCTGCGAAGAGAGGGGGGGTCTGCTGCATGGGCAACAGCAGACCCTCCGTATTACCCTGCCCAGGCTCTGTAGCTTCAGCTTCACTGGAGAGGACACTCCAGCGTCATCGCAAGATGTCGATTCAACACGGGAGGAGACAGATACCGTGTCACTCCCGAGTCGGACTGCACAGCCATTCTCGGAGGTGCAGATAGACTCTTAAGAAGCTACACCATCGTCTCTCGAGACGAACGGCTGCCGACGACGATTCATCTAACAAGTATCTGCTGACCACTTACCATGTTTTAGACAGTGTACCAGATGTCAGGGGTACCACTAGGAACAAGAGACAAAGACTCCCTGCTGTCAGGGAGCTTACATTCTAGTAGGAAGAGACAATAAAGGAATAAGTGTATAATATGTCAGGGTGATCCATACTAAAGGCAGTAACCAAGCAGGGAACGAGCAGAGCGACGAGGTGTGGAGGCGCCATTGTGGTTATGGCGAAGGCTCTCTCTGAAAGGACACTTTCAGCCAAGACCTGAAAGAAATGAGAGCAAACCACGCACACCTTTTCCAGCCACAGAAGCAGCATGTGCAGAGGCCCTGAGTTGGGAATGTGCGCCAAGTGTTGGAGAGAAAGCAAGATCAGTGTGGGTAGGGCCGAGACAGCAAGGGAGAGGCAAGGGAAATGAAATCAGGGACTTGCAGGTGAGTGGGCTATGTTAAGGAGTTTGGATTTTATTTGAGTGATCATGTAATCAGTCTGACTGGAGTGTGGCAACCTGACCACAGGGACATGGAGGAGCTGGGGGGCAGGGGAGACACCAGGAGATCAGTCAGGCTGGTGATCTAGTGGTAGGAGTATGGGGAATGCCTCTTCTGGTTGCTTCTTTCTTTCTCTCTCTCTCTCTCTCTCTCTCTCTCTCTCTCTTTTTTTACGATTTTTTTATTTAGTTAGTTTTAAAGAAAGAGAGAGAGGGAGAGAAACATCAACGTGTGGTTGCCTCTCATGCACTCCCAACTGGGGACCTGACCTGCAAACCAGTCATGTGCCCTGACTGGGAATCGAACCAGCAACCCTCTGGTTCACAGGCCGGCTTTCAATCCACTGAGCCACACCAGCCAGGGCACTTCTCTTTTCTTAGTAAAATCATGAGCAACATCATTAGCAACGTCATGAGAGGAACGGGCACTGAGGTCATTGGAGCAACCCTGGAGGTCAGGCGAGAGAGGCGTTGCCCAGAGCCGTCCGGAAGAGTTGGACAGTGAGTTGAGCGGAGGGATACATTGTAATTGCCAGGCAGCACTGAGCTTCTAGCTGAGAGCAGATAGCAAATATGAGCGGTTTTTCCTGCCCAAGCTCAGTTTCTGGGTGCAGGTGAAAAGTAGTAAGAATGAGCTATATCACCAGGGTGTATTATGCCAAGGTCTTACAGTGGTGAGGCAGAGGGGTGAGGGAGTGGAGGGTGACCACCGGTGTCGCAATTTTAACGATGGCTCCTGGCATCTAAACTGGATCCACTGGGAAGTGTGGGCACAAGGGCGTGAGGGAAGGGCTGTTAAAATAGTACCAGCAAGCAAGGATGAGTCCCTGAATCAAAGAATAGAGAGATGAAAATGGATTTGAGACTGTGCAGAAGCTGGTGACTAATAAGATCTGGAGAGCGGGAGGAGGAGGGTCAAAGTTGATCCCAGAGTTCCTAGTTTGAGCGACTGGATGAGACCAGTGATTAGAATCTACTCTATGGGAGTTTTGGTTGGACAGATAATAAATTCATTTTTAGAATGTACTGCCATTAAATAGAAAACCCTGAAAGCTCAACTGCCTGTTGTATTTGAAAACAGTGATCTAGGTTATTCAAGGGTTGAATAAAACTCTTTGGAAGGCCTTTCTTGCTGCCACAATATAGGCCTTAGCCAGTGTGTGACAGTTCCTCTGATCTTTGAGGGTCAGGTAGTTTTTATTTCTGACCTTTGGTGGTCTCTAGGGAACCAAGACACAGTGGAAATGCCTTCTTTTGGTCGGGCTCACAAAGAGTTACAGTGCCAAGAATTACATTTGAACTGGGTTTAAATCCCTGCTATACTAGTTATGACAGAGAAGGAAAACTCTGACTCCAAAAAACCTCCGCTGCCTTGCGGCATACCTCTTCAGGGGAAAGGCTAAGGGAGTAAACCCCGACAGAAAATCCGGAGCCGGAGTCCCTAAGGCGGTTTGACGTTGTAGTCAACACCGGCAACTCCTGCGGCGCACCTGAAACCAAGCTGTATTGACTCCGTCTTTCCCTTGGACCCTTCAGCTGCGAAGAGAGGGGGGGACTGCTGCATGGGCAACAGCAGACCCTCCATATTACCCTGCCCAGGCTCTGTAGCTTCAGCTTCACTGGAGAGGACACTCCAGCGTCATCGCAAGATGTCGATTCAACACGGGAGGAGACAGATACCGTGTCACTCCCGAGTCGGACTGCACAGCCATTCTCGGCGGTGCAGATAAACTCTTAAGAAGCTACACCATCGTCTCTCGAGACGGACGGCTGCCGACGACGACGACGACTAGTTATGAGTTGACTTTGGACAAGCTTTTTATTCTCTCTGAACCTCACTGTCCTTGCCTGTAATATAAGGACAGTAACCCTGGCATCTCCCTGTCAGAGGCATTATGAAGGTTAAATAAAGTGATATTTATAAAATGACTGGCACACAACAAAAGTTTAATTCATGGTGGTTCCTTTGTCTTTGTCCTTTTCTGCCCCATGTCTTTTTTTTTTTTTTCTTTTAAGTATATTTTATTGATTATGTTGTTACAGTAGTCCCAATTTTTTTGCCCTTTGCTCCCCTCTGCCCAGTACCCCCCTCCCCTCCAGCAATCCCACCCTCCTTAGTTCATGTCCATGGGCCATTCATATAAGTTCTTTGGCTTCATCCTTTCCTATATTATTCTTAACATCCCCCTGTCTATTTTGTACCAACCAATTATGCTTCTTTCTTAGTCTCTGCACCATTTCCCCATTTCTCCCCCTACCCCCTCCCAGCTGATAATCCTCCAAATGATCCCCATACCTATGATTCTGTTCCTATTCTGGTTTGCTTAGTTGGATTTTGTTTTCATTTCTTAGATTCAGTTGTTGATAGTTGTGAGTTTGTTGTCATTATTTAGTGTTCATAGTTTTGATCTTCTTTTTCTTAAGTAAGTTCCTTTGACATTTCATATAATAATGGCTTGGTGATGAGGAACTCCTTAGCTTCACCTTGCCTGGGAAGCACTTCATCTGCCCTTCCATTCTAAATGATTGCTTTGCTGGATAGAGTAATCTTGCTTGTAGGTTGCTTTTCATCACATTGAATACTGCTTGCCAGTCCCTTCCTGCCTGTAAAGTGTCCTCGGAGAAATCAGCTGATAGTCCTATAAGCACCCTCCTGTAGGCAACTCTCTGCCTCCCTCTTGCTGCCCCCAGGTCTCTGTCTTTATCTTTCACCTTTGGTATCTCAATCATGATGCATCCTGGTGTGGTTTCCTCTGGGTCCAGCTTGCCCAGGACCCTCTGTACTTCCCGGACCTGTATGTCCATCTCCTTCACAAAATTTGGGAAGTTTTCCTCATTTTTTTCAATTCTTGCTTCCTAATTCTGCACTGGTTGACTATTTTTTTCTTCCTTATGTTCTAAATCATTGATTTGAACCCTGGTTTCCTTCCCTACACCATTGGTTTTGTGTGGATTTTCCTTCGTTTCATTTAGCATAGCCTTCAATTCTTCTCTTATGCGTTTGCCGTACTCAAACATATCTGTCAAGCCTGTGAGCATCTTTACCACCATTGTTTTGAATTCTGCATCTGTTAGGTTGTCTATCGCCTCGTAGTTCAATTCTCCTACTGGAACCTTGATCCGTTCCCCCTTTGGGGCCATACTTCTCTGTCTCCTCATTCTGACAGTATCCTATGTTTCTCTGCCTCCGTGTCCCAGGTAGAGCTATCGCTCCTGTTACATTGTAAGGAGTGGAGCCTTAAGGATTCGTCAGTACAGGGCGACCTGTTTCAACACATTGTGGCGCTCTATGTGGGGGAGGGGTCCAAGAGGGAACAATGTCACCTGCCCAGCACTCGCCCCTTTTCTAGACACCTCTCCCACTTCCACACCGGACTGGTGCCCCTCTAGCTGCTGCCCCGGCCGTCATTCCCAGAGTGGGTGGGTCTGCAGATGCTCTAGGACCATGGAGGCCCCTTAAACAAACGGACTCTGCTGAGACCAACAGTTTCTGCCTCCACCCCAACCCCCACTGGTCTGCACAGTCAGAAGCAATGAGGCCTGATTTTCCCCGGTGCTGGAACTGTGAGCTGCAAGGTCCGGTGAGGAGCTGGGAAAACTCCCCAGGTGTCCCTCCTGACTTTTTAAAACGTGTGACTACGCTTTTTGCCAGCCTGCCGCTGCTGCCGCTGCTGCCACCACACTGTGTCCTCTCGGCCCTGGCTCTGTCCCTCCTACCTGTCTGGATGAGTATTTCTTCTTTATATCTTTGTTTGCTGGACTTCCATGCAGTTTGATTTTCTGAAACTCCCAGTTGTTTCCAGTTCTGAGGTAGTTGTATTCCTTCTTAGTTGTGGAGGGAGACACAGCGTGTCTGTCTACGCCTCCATCTTGGCCAGAAGTCTGCCCCATGTCTTAAACCTAAGGGAATCAGGTATTTCACAAAAGAGATTTCTTAAGGGAAATTTACAAGCTGAAAGTGGCTAGCAACATTAATTTAATACACTTTTGAGTACCTACTACATGAATGCACTATTCCAGGTACCAATGTGAGGGCCCAAAACACATAGATGACAAAGTCATAGTGTCTTCCTACCTGGGGAGGTATGCCCCCAAAAAAACTGTTCCCCAAGGCCACAGCTACATGAGTTTCCCGTGATGAAGTTAAGGCTCTTTCTGTTAAACTTCAATGCCATTTAAATGAAGATTTCCTGCAACACCAATTAAAAAAAAACAAAAAACGAAACTTTATCTCTGCTTGTTAACCCCTGTAATAGAAACTGCTCCTTTGGACAAAGAAGGAAATGAATCTGCGTTCACAGCACCTTCTGGTAGCAGCAGCTGAAGAAATTGACAATCAGCATCACCTCTCTGCCCACCTGTAATCTTTACATGGTGCCTCAGCCCACAAGTTGCAGACTAAGAACTACTGGCTGGATTAGAACTGGTGGCACGTGCTGTCTGTGTGGCCTGGGGTGTTAGAAATCTGAGCCAGCCATTAAAACCCAGACAGGAAAATTCAAACTTCTCTGCTTGGCAAAAGTCTGGGGGAACTGAGAGAAGCAGCTGACCCCTTTAGAATGTGCACACACTCTCGGGTTAACCTCAGAGCCCCGCTGACAGGACCACTTACACCAGCAGGCCATGCACAGTGACCTCCCCACCTCCCCTCAGCACCCCTCAGCAAGGCGATGTGGGAAGCTGGTTCCCTCTGCCCTCCCCTCACTTTCCCTTCTCTTCCCACCAACTTCAAAGGATATGGCATGTGCCGAAATGGAAGAGAATTTTACAGTAGACCTTAAACCCTTCAACAATACTTTTTGTCCCCAGATGACTGGTTCTCAGAACACAAGGAGCTACAGAAGCCAGTTCTTTGAAAGGGATCAGGGCCTCCATGTTAACGAGGTGTCTGTTTGATTCTGTGATTCAGTGACATTATATTAGTGTGTAGCCAAATTGTCTTGCATTGTGGCCGCCCCCCCTCTAATGTGAATCTTTATTTGTCTCCTAAATTGAATTAAACTCAATTCCCTTGACCCAGATGAATTGCAGGCCAGAGTACTCAGAGAACCCAGGAAAGGGACTCTCGATGTTTATCTGTGGTCTTAGAGGACCCACAGAATTTAAAATGGTGCTAGAATCTTAGAGACAAAAAAAAATAATAATAAGTGTTCCATTAAAAAGAATAAAGAGGGTTGGTCCCCTACGCCACAAACCAGTGAGCATAACAAACTGCAGACATGATTCTAGAATGGATATTAAAGGGGGAAGGGCATTTCTGCCCCTGAAAGTTAAATGATGGGTCACTGTGACCAAGCTTGGGTTAACCAAGAACAAATCATGTCAGCTTGCCCTCACTTCTTTAGTCTACAGGTTTATTAGTCTAGTCAGGGAAGGAAATGCACAAAACAGGAGATCTTCAGGGTTCAAAAATCATTGGTACAGGAAAGGCCACATAAATAAATCCATTAATAAAGGAAACCAAAATTTCACATAAAATAGTGAAAAAAGAGATTTTTACTGAGACTTTACCCTGAAAAATCAAACTTAAAATTAGGAAAATAAGTTACTTTTATTGTATTTTTAAAATTATTTCATTGATAAATATTTACTGAGCATCTATTATGTGACAGCCTCTGGCAAGGAAGATACAACACTGAACATATTAGTCAAAATCCCTGCCCTCGTTGGGGTTTATAGTCTAAGGGAAGACAGGAAAAAAGTTAAATACATGAATAAGCAAAATAGTTGTAGCTAGTGATACTGATAATTACTTTGAAGAAAAAAAGTAGAATAATCAAGTAAAAAAAGGCTGGTGGGAGGTGGAGGTTGCTGCCTTAGATGAGAGATGGAGAAGACCTCTGTGAATAGGACATTGGAGCTGAGATTTGATGATGAGAAGGAATCAGGCAGCCATGCTCTGGAGACGAGTGTGGTCTGAATAGCAAAGACCCTGAAAATGGAGCCAGCAAGACAGCCCACGTGATGGCCAGAGAATGAGCAAGGGGACAGGGTGTTGTAATGAGATGTGAGACTTAGGCACAAATCAGATTCTGTAGTGCCAATGGGAAAGTTTGGATTTTTATAAATGTGATGAAAAGCCACTGGCAGGGTTTAAGCTGAGGACTGACACAACCTGATCTATATGTTTAGAAGATGACCATGGGTGCTATGTAGCAATGGGATGGCCATAAAGGCAGAGTGAGAGCAGGAACACCAATGAGAAGGCTTCACAGGGGCCCCAGCCAGCGAGGTAGCCACTTGGGCTAAGTGGTAGGAGGGAGGTGGAGTGGAGTCGGTTTGGGATGTAATTTAAAGATAGACCCAACAAAACTTGCTATTCCATTAGAGGAGGCAGTGGGTGGAGTCAGAGGCATTAAATATGACTCTTGAGCCGTGACTGGTGTGGTTCAGTTGGTTGAGCAGTGTCCCACAAAGGGAAAGGTCACCAGGCCAATTCCCAGTCAGGGCACATGCCTAGGTTATGGTTTTGATCCAGGTCGGGGCATGTACCAGAGACAACGAATCCATGTTCCTTTCTCACATCGATGCTTCTCTCCCTCTCTTTCTCCCTCCCTTCCCCCTCTCTGAAAATAAATAAATAAGATTTGAGATTTTGACTTGATAATGCTACTACTGCCATTTACTGAGCAAAGTAGGGACAACTTGAGAAACAGGCTTGAGATCAAGGAGTGTGTTTTTGGACACCTAAGTCCAAGAGTCTATTAAACACTCAAGTGGAGATGTCAAGTACAAAAATATACACCTGAAGGCCGAGTCTACCGATATAAATTTGAAAGTCAGCTGCATATAGATGATATTTAAAGCCAGGGAACTGGATGAGATTCCTTAGGAAAGGGGAAATGCTGAAGGGAAGAGAACCAGGACAAAGTTCTGGGGTAACCAACATTTAGAGGTTGGGCCTTAGACAAGAAACCAGGGAAGAGCAGTGCCATTCTAAAAATAGCCACAATAGCCCTGGCTGGTGTGGCTCTGTTGGAAACAAGGACATAGTGACTCCCAAACCAGTAACAAAGTCATTGGTAACAAAGGGCAAATGTAATTAAAGGGTCTTAAGGGCAAATGTAATTAAAGGATCTCTGAGAAGGGAGTGGACAGCATTAGCATATTCACAAATCACAATAGGGGCATTTAGATGAACGTGTTAGATTGTACCTCCGGAGTATCCGGTCATGGAGAAAAGGGGAAGAAGGAGAGGGGAGGGGAAACTAGTTGCGTTAGGGCGGGGAAGCTAATCGCTCTCACTTTAGAATGGCAATTTTAGGGTGGAGAAAATAATCACTTTAGGGTGGCAATTTCAGGGTGGGCAAGCTAAGACTATAAAACCAGGTTCCTTTGTCTATTTGGGGCGCACATTCTCCTGGCTGTGAGGGTGCGCCCGGCTCTGCAGACTCGTGATTAAAGGCCTCGCTTTACTGCTCAATTCTTGTGTCCCAGTTTTTATTGTGAGCCTTTCTCACAGCTCCATGGGTTGACTTCTGGCCTGTGAACTGAAAGGTTGCTGGTGGCCAGTTCGGTTCCCAGTCAGGGCACGTGCCTGGGTTGTGGGCCAGGTCCCGATCGGGGGTGTGGAAGAGACAACTGATCGATATGTCTCTCAAATCAATGTTCCTCTCCCTCTCTTTCTCCCTCTCTTCCCTTCTCTCTAAAAATAAATAAATAAAATCATTTTAAAAATAAAAATAGCAACAATAATGATCAACCCACTGTTGCATTGGGGGTTTTGTTGGCATATTTTTCTGATAAAATTATGAGATCATATAATATGAAATTACTCAATTATAATTTGACTTTCACAGGATAATCATAAAGAGTATAACTTTGGCAAAAACACTTAAGGCATTTGTTAATTTTTCCAGGTGTCTCTCTTATCCCCCCTGAGGTTGACATCATTCTTGTATGCAGTGTCTTTCTGGTCCTTATCCTCATAGGTTTTTCTCTGGTCGAATGCTGCCATTTCCTCATTTGTTAATGGTTTTGCCAATGATGAAGGCAGTTACTCAAAATTACTTTCCTAACCTTGAAATCTTGCATATTTTGCGAGACAGTTTCACTTTGCCATCAATTTTCATGTTCTTTGTGTTGTATTTGCATTATGATGTGGCAGCCTGACAACTCTAGAGAAAATAAAGAACAAGACTTTGACCCAATAGACAGCAGCAGAAACTTGATTTCAAGAAAAATGTGTGTGGTCAGTTTATTAGTGATTTTGGTTCTGTGTTATCATTATGTTATTTGCCTATAGTGGAGACAGACCACTAGCTGTTCACTGAATCATTCTCCCCTTTTTTAAGCACTTGGCCAAGCATCATTTTCCTGCCTACCATTTGGCTAGGTGTGGCTCTGTCACTAAGTGAGCAGTAGCAATACAACATTTTCAGGCCTGTTCCACACAAACTTCCCACATGTGCTCTTTTATGCTCTTTCTACCTCTGTGGCTGGACACAGATAACAGTGAGGCCCTAGAGAAGAGCAGGTCCACAAGGCAGAGAGAACCTGGATTGCTGAGTGGCTCCATGAAGGCGAGCCCCTTGCCAACCTGAGTAGCCTAAATTGTTGTTACCCGAGCTACAAATAAAATTCCATTGTGATTAGTCATTAAACGTTTGGGTCTATTTGTTACAGTGGCTCAGCCTATCCTAAATAACACACTGCTCTACTTAACTTCAGGAACAGGGTAGTGAATACACAGTAATAAGGAGCCCCTTACATATTTCAGCAAGACACTTAGTTGGTATCCTGTGACTTCCTATAGACAAACTGAGAAGCACAGGTGTTCATAAGTCGAAGTTAGAAAAGTAGTAACTGACTGAACAACTAAACCTCTGAATCACTGAATCACTGTCCAACTGTATACATTTTGGGGGTTTGATTATCAGCTCTGTCCTTTTCAACATTTGTAATAATGACTCAGGTGAATACAGAGAAAACATGCTTCTCAAACTTGCAGAAGATGCTGGAAAGTGTATGTACCCTGGATTCACAAAGATCTTGGTGTTGGATTTTCATTACGTTGTGTCATGACACTGATGGAGAAAATAATCGACAAAGACTTGGACCCAATGGGTAAGAAAGGAAGGTCAGTGGGCCAGATAGAACGTAGTAAAATTCATTGAGGTTAAATATAACGTCCTGAATCTAATTTGAAATAAAGTAGAACAAGATGGAGAAGGCGTGGCTTAAAAATTCAGTTTGAAGAAAGATTAAATGTTTAGGCTGCATTACTAAAAAAATTGTGTCTGGAATGAAGAGGTGGTCATCTCCCTTTCTCCACCTAAGGGAACCTCCCTCCTAGAGTATAGCAATGAGGTGCTACCGTGGACATGAAATGTGTTTAGAGGGGAGCATCCAGGACTGTAAAGAGACAGGGATGAAGATTTTAGATTTAGAAAAATAACTTTCTGTTGATTAAATCTGTTCTAATTTTAACTGGGCTGCTGTAGTGGGTAGTGAGTTCCCTGTTTCTAAAAACATTCAATTAAGTTAGCCATACAAACTTACTCCTATTTAGTAATATTTGACCTATAAGAATGCAATTTCATATGGCTCAACCTAACACTTGGTGGAAATGGTGAAGGGTGTCAAGCAATTGATGATGGTATTTTATGAGCAAGTGACAGAAATACAACCCAAACTGGTATGAACAAAGGAAGATAGGGGTGTTAGTGGCGTGAAAGGTGTATTAGCTCATATAAGTTAAAAGTACAAGAGAATTCTGACATCCAGTGTGGCTACACCCAGGAGTCCATCCCACCCTCTCTCCTCCCTGCTCACCTCTGTGTTCTCTATTCCCAGAAGGGGCTGCCCCTTATGGCAGTCAGCTGGGCACCAGCAGCTCCAGGCTGGGGTTAAGACACGTTAACAACCCCAATCAAGGGTCTCTCCTCACCAAAAATTCCTGGGGCTGACTCACTGAAGGCCGTTGGGTCAATGTCCATCTCTGAATCAGTAACTGAGGCTGGGTTGGTGGGAGAGTAGGATTACTGACAGGCTTGGCCTACATTATAAGTTGATCCTAGAGTCCAGATAAGGATGGGGTGAGAAGAGAGGGGGTTTAGCCACTTGGGTTGAAGTAAAGAAAGGGTGCCTTTCTCCCCACACCCCCCAAAACAAACAGAAAACCAAACAAACAAACAACTAGGGGCTACAGGCCAACCTGAAGGATGAGCAGAACCAGCCAAGTGAAGATCTTGGAGGAAAGCAGGACCAGCTGGGACTAATAGAGGAGAGAGATAAGTGGGTTGGAGAAACAGAAAGAAGTCCAGTGGTTCAATTATCCATTGCTGTAAAGAAAGCAACAAAACGTAATGACCATTTAACATCTCATAATTCTCTGAAATGACTGGACTCAGGCAGTTCTCTGCTCCGTGTGGTTCCAGTTCATTGCAGAGTCTGGAATATCCAGGATGGTTCACTCACACACCTTGTAGCCAGTGCTTCAGGCTGGGGCTCCAGAGACCATGACCCAGAACTTCTCCTTCTCTTCCATGTGGCCTCTCTGGGTGGCTTTTGCTTTCTCGTAGCATGGTGCCTGGATTCACAGAGTATAGAGTATTTACAGAAAAGTTTGTCGACCCCTGGGCTAAGTCAGGGGGTGCTTGATAATTCTTGGTGAGGGTTTTGAATTTTATTCTAAGTGATGGGAAACCGTGGGAGGGTTTAAACTGCAGAGCCACATTGTCTGACCTCCATTTTTAACTGAGCTGCTCTGGGAATGGATCACAGGAAAAGAAGTGTGAAACAGGGAGCGCAGTAGCAGACTATGGCAATCATCCAGATGAGAGGTGGTAGAGAGGAAAACTAGGAGAAGTATATAAATATGGCGCATGTATTGAGGAGAGGAAGTTCCCAGGACTTGCTGAGGCCCTGGATATGGAGACTGAGATAAAGAGGAATCATCATGAGGTCTAAGATTTTGGCTTGAGCATCTAGGTTAATGGCTACTGAAAAGAGAAAGAGCCAGGGAGAAGCAGGTTAGGAGAAAAGAGCAGCAGGAGTTCTTTTTTGCACACACTCAGTTTGTGATGTTTGTCAGGCATCCAAGAATCAAAGTCAAGTCAACAGTTAGGTACTTGAGACAGGATGGAGCTCAGGGTATAAATTTGAGAATTATCAGTGTCGACATAAGAAAGTCCAAACCTGCAGAAAATTTTTATGAATTTATTAGAGTTTATTTAAGCCAAACAATGATACACCTGGGAGCAAAATCTCAACAGACTGAGAAAAATGCTTGCCAGAGTGACAGTTTGCAGTTTCTTTTATACATTTGAAATTAAGAAGGGAAAGGAAGGGAGATTACATGAAGGTGGAAGAAAGCAAGGCAGGGATTAGATTAGAAAATAGTTAAGATTATGTGTTCCCTTCGGGGTTGTTCCGAGGGATCTGATAAAGAGGCATTTCAAAAATGGGTTAATCTAGATGCACAAAAACAATGGACAAGGCTTGTGTAAAGCAAAGGTTACCTTTTACTAAGGTAGTTATGGGCCTAGGCATGACTACGCATCCTGATTTGCCCAGTTAGAAATTTATGATCAGATCACTCTGTAAGGTTACTTTCAGTAGCATTTATTATAGCGCCTCTTTTCTTCAATATCAGTCAATAGACAGTATTGAAGCCAGAGTCCTGGAAGAAGTATCTTCAGGGAAATGCTGAGGCTAGAACCCTAGGCTAGGCAAAAACCAGAGGCAATTAGAGGCAGGGAAGTCAGTAAAAGACATTTAAGGAGTGGCTGATAAGATAGACAGGAGTTGGGAAACTGGTTTCAGTAGAACCCCAAAAGAATATTTCAAGCTGGAAGGAGTGGTCCACTGTGTTTCATGCTGTGAGAAACGCTGACAATAAAAACTGTGACACAGAACTTGAGCAGCAAAGCGAGGCGTTTATTCACGAGTCTGCAGAGTCGGGCACACCCTCAGCCAGGAGAATGTGCGTGCCAAGTAGACGAAGAAAACTGGTTTATAGTAATGCGATTATCTCCCCCTCCCTAACACGATTAGCTCTCCCTCCCCTCTCCTTCTCACCAGTTTCTCCATTACTGGTTACTCTGGAGTTACAATCTAACATGATTATTTAAATGCCCCTATTGTGATTTGTAAATATGCTAATGTTGTCAACTACCTCCTCAGAGATCCTCTAACTACATTTGCCCTTAAGACCCTCTAATTACATTTGCCTTTAAGACCCTTTAATTACATTTGCCCTTTGTTACTACTGATTTTCTACTGGTTTGGGAGTCACTATTTCCTTGTTTCCTACAATGCTACACAGGTAAGTGATCACCAAATTCAGTGATCAAAATTTGAAATTTTGACCAGAGCAATTTCAGTGAGTAGCGAGGACTTGACCGTAGGTTGGAAAATATTGGATGGAGGCACGTAGAGACAGCAAATCTATAGAGAGCTCTTTTTGAGTAGTTTTGTTACAGAAACAGGGGAGTCCAAAAATCCCCAGAGTTTGCTGCTGGGGGATGGGGAGAAGTAAGCAGCTTTTCAAATGCTTCCACATGCCTGAGGCTGGTGGCTACTGTCTTTCTTATGCAAATGGCTTTAATGCATCCAAAGCCCCAGGCAGATGGGAGGAGTCTTGAATCAGGGGACGGTATGGAAAGCACACAGAGCCTACGTAAGGTTCTGTGAATGGTCAGAACTGTTTGCAACGCCCACTGCGTCAGATGACGCAGTCAGGGATATATAAGCAGCTGCAGACATTTTTAGCTCAGGGTCTCTCAAGCTCTCGTTCGGGCTCTGGCTCTCACTGGCACTCTGGCTCTCGCTCTGGCGCTCTGACTCAGACTCTCTCTGGCTCTTGCTCGTGCTCTCACTCTGAGACTCTCGCGCTCTGACTCGGGCTCTCACTCTAGCTCTCGGGCTCTCTCGCTCTCGCTCTCTCGTGTGTGCTCCCTCCACGTGGCTTGGTGAAGGGGCCTTCTCCATGTGGCTTGGAGAAGGGGTCTCCAGGCTGCTTTAAGAGGCTCTCGCCATGCAGTTTTGAGAAGGAGAGAAGATCCACGCGGTTTGCAGGAAGAAGGCAGTTTGCAAGGAGGCTGAGAATCCAGGTGGTTCTGCATTGAGAGCTGGAGGGCGCCACAGCACAGAAAGGACCTCCCCAATCAGGACTGAATGATTGGCAGCTGCTGGTAAAGCTGAACTGTGTTTGGAAAGTAGGGAAACAGTTTCTCTGACTTTCCTAAAACTAGCCTGGTTTGGAAGCGGGAGAGGCAAGGATATGTGTTTGTGGGTATTTTAAAGAGCATAAGACTTAACAACAGAAATCCGCAAATAACTAAATCTATATAACTGTTAAATAAACAATTCTTTTTCTTTTCACCAAACTCTGGTATTGAGAGTTATAATTTTGGTGGCGGGCAATCGGGCCCCTAACTAAAGAGCCCGTGGGTTTGTTTTCAACTGGAGCAGCCCAGGGGTTCTGTAACAGTTTTGCTACAAAATGAACAGGCAAAAACCACAGAAGTCTATGCAGACTCAGGGGCTTTAAAGTCTCTTTTGATTCTGAGAAGTTTTGACTCCATGAAGCACCTACTATGTGCCAGTTCATTACTTCTCTTCAATGCCAGTGAGAAATTTCTTCCTGATGGCTCGTTGGGAATTTAGATGGAGCACAACAGAAATCCATACCAATAACTTCAAGAAAAAAAAAAAAAAAAAAAACACAATGAAAAAGGAAGATTGCAACCACAAAGAGGCAAGTGTAGATGCCATGGGTTTTCTCTGTGTTGTAGGAAGGCCTGCAAACCCATCAAGCCAGCAGTTTCATTTCTGCTGGGTGTGCACACAAGCTCTTCCTTCCACACTTGCCCAAGAAAGCTCGTTCATGCAAACTTCTAAAATTTGCTGCCAAATATAATGTGTGACCAAAAGAATAAGCATATTTCTGTAATCAGGACACAAATGCATTTTGTAGAAGGCCACAAAGTAACATTTTTGTTTCAATTTTGTTTTTTTCTGGGAAACATTTAGTTTCTCTTGACAAACATCCAGGACAAAGCACTCACACTCAGGCACACATTACTTGTTATTTTTTAAAATTTAATCACAGACCATAAGGGAGACATAGAGATAATTTTCTTAAATCTAAATCTATTCCCTGTGGACTTCAAAAGAGATGATCTGACTCCAAAACCTGAGCTCTGAACCATTTACTATCCTACTTTGTAGAGGTGCATGCTGGCCTGTTACGTTGCCTGTCTTCCTGGATCTATAAAGTGGTGTGTATATAATTATAATAGGAGCCATGTTTCTGGCTTTGTCCATAAGTTAGCTTAGCATACCAGATCAATTCCTTACAAAGCTGTGTGACTCTGAGTGAGTCCTTAGCCTTTGTGAGCCATGGTTGCTTCATTTGTCACCTGGTGATACTAGATCAAATTTGGCTATGTACGAAATAAGCTAGTGTAAGTAAAGGTCTGTGTATGTATTCTGAGTATAGTAGTCCCTCTCTACATCACAGTTCACTTATCACGGCCTCACTGTATCATGGGATTTTTAAAAATATTATATTTAATTATTTATCGCGAATTTTTTGCTATATAGCGGGATTTTGTGGTACTGTATATTTATGTTGTTAAAGTTACATAGGTTTAAGAGTGTAGAATATGTTTAAGAACATAAATAGTGTTTATAAAAGTGTGAAAAAGGTTAATAAGGGACTGTGAATGGTTTATAAGTGTGTGGGAAGGGTTTATAAAGCCTCAAAATATGTATAAATTCTAAAATAACTGTAAGGTTCCTACTTTGCTGATTTTCACCTATTGCGGGGGTGGGGCGTGGATAGAACGTAATACCCACGATAAGTGAGGGAATACTGTACAGTGAATGGTAGCTATCATGAAGAATAATATCTTTGAGTAGGCTCAATTTTTATTGAAAAGGCCAAGCTGTGTCACAAACTATTAAGAAGGGTCCCAGATTTCCTGAGTTATCCTATCCCATAGTCCAGATTGCCTGTCTGTCTATTTAAAGAATGATCTTGGTGCTTTGGGAATCCTATAGTTGGCAGTAATTTTAAGCAAATACCTTCAAGAGTCACAAGATTTAGAAGGTTATCTGTTGATATGAAATCTCTCCCATAAGTGGCACCCTATGAGTTCCTTGCTAAGCCCCCCAACATTCCCTCTGCCTGTTCCAAAGTTTTCAGCAGTCACCTAGACTTCTTTGGTTGTACCAATGAGGAAGAATGCCTATTCTTGTAGGAACGTCCCTGCTGTAGAAATAACTGCAGTCCTGGTTTGGACCAGTTTGCACCTTAGCTTTGAATGTTCTTGAAGCCTCAGCTTACACTGGAGGGGCAAAGTTCTATCCCCAAGCCCCACAGGCCTCTGGGTCAGCTTCCTTAAAGACTTGGGTGAAGAGTGAGAACAGGGCTGGGATGACCATCTTTTCTGGCCTGACTTTAGCCAGGGGAGCACATTGCAAATAGGAACACACAGGAACTAGAAGACAAGGCGCTTCAGTGAAGGGCTCTTGGCATTGGCCCTGACCTGCCAGTATGTAAGCCAGCTGTCTTTGAGTATTCCATCTTCCTGACATGAAGAAACAGCTGCAGAAGTGTTAGCAGGCCTTGGTGATATTTTCGTTTAAACAAACTTTGTTTTTGTTTTTTGAGGAGGGTGAAGAGGATAGCTTTCATTACCACTCATGAATAGTAACTGACGTGTTCTGTGCTCTCCACCACACCTCAGCTTGTCTGGGGTTTTAGCTGTGGCCAGGATGGACGGTCTCCATGCATATTTACAGCACCCACCTTAAGCACCTGTGGAGTCCCTCAAGTTTTCCAACAGTTTTCACCTCACGGCACCCATAAACTAATTACTAAAATTCTTTGGCACACCAGAAAATATTTTTTTTGCTGCTCTGATCAAAAAAAAGGTATAATTTTGATTCATTCACACAGGACAGCTATTGTGTTGGCTGTTTTTTTGGTTTTTGTTTTGTTTTTTTACTACCTAAGGGAAAAGAGGTCTGTGCCCCTGACCAAATAGTCATGTGTTGCAGGTTTTAGAAATTCTTGCGGCACCCTGGTTGAAAATCGCTAACTTAGCCCTTACACAGGCAGCCCAAAGTATGGAGTGGGGGCGGGGAGGTCAATATTCCTGGAACAGCCCTCAAACCCTGGAAGAATGGAAAGTCAGGAGGGACAGGCTTCCAGCCTCTGGTTCTTCAGAGGTACAGTTCAGGGGGTTATTCTACACTGCTCTTCAGAGGGTCCCCAGCAAGAGTGAGCCCATTTGCCCACAATAACCAGTGAATTAACATATCTTTTACTGGCTCTTTTTTCCCCTTCCTCACCCGGCTCCCCAACTCCTGCATCCAGGTTCCCCTCCCAGAAAGCCTACCTGTGCCCAAGATCCAAGTCTCTACCTGAGGTTTTGTTTTGGGGAAAACCTAAACTAAAACATGCACCGACAAGCATGATGGGAGGGTTCTTTTTTTTAACATTCAGAAATGAAGTTGCTCCTTTGCTGAACAAGAACAAAAAGGTTGGAACTTGCCACTGCTGGGAAGAAGAGCTGTCCTTGAAGCTGAAGAAGTAGGAACTCGGTTCTGGTCATTGGTAAAAAAGTTGAACCCTCAAGCTGACTGTTGATAAGGCCAGGATGTTTGTTGATGGTTGGGGTTGGAAAAGCCTGTGTGGCTCTGGGTGTGGAAGTGTTTCTTATTCCCAGACCTATTGCTGTGAGCTGGAGGCTGAATGTGTGAATGGGGAAAAGATGTGGTTGAGACAGAGGCAAATGTTCAAAGCAAATCATGGAGGCCTGGGAAGGCGAAATGGAGCTTACAGTCTAAGAACAAAGTGATTAAGGCAGATCTGTGAAGCAGAGGTGGTCTAGGTTGAGTGAAGGCCAAGGCCAAAGCTTCCATCCCTTCTCGACATTTGTGTGAGGGGCCTGCCACCTGCCATGGAACAAATCCCCAAACAATGCCAGCAGATCTAATGACACCTTTCCTCGCTTTGGGTCTATTTGTATGGGAGGAAAAGAAAAGGAAATGAAGTGGAGACAGGTATACAAAGCAATTGGGGCCCAATAAGGATACCTGCCTCCCAAGGGCAGTTTTAACCCACAGAAAGGAAGAGTAAAACAAAAGGCCACCATTAACAAAGGGGGATTTCCAACAATCAACAATCACCTGGAAAACAAGCAATCAGCTGCCCTCCTTCCTGCTGATTTTCTGAGGCTTCATTATTCTTATTTGGATGTGTGGCTTTACAGAGAAAATGTAGGTATAGTGTATCTGGGGAAAGAAATATTATTTCAGGTGTCATAGCTATGGAACAATTATAATTCCACAAGGAACCTGGGTGGTCAGCTACAATTGCCAAAGTTGGACAGTGAATATTGTAAAATAAATCAGATTCTCCTGTAATGGAGAGAGCAGATTAGAACCTGTCAATGAATCTGTACAGAAGAAATCTTGACAGTACTTCAGATGGTTGTACTCTCCAAAACTGGACAGCCTCTATCCTACCCTTGATGAAACCAAACCTGAAAAGTCCATATGAGACCCTCCTAAACTGTAGGTCTTTATCTGTGACACTGTAATTTCTAGATGGCTGCTGGTAACTTTAGTTCAATAATAATAATCAGACCTATTACTGTCAGTCTTCACAGCTGTTCCTCTGCTAGGACAGGATGCAGTTTCCTGATAAAGGACATAACCTTTCATGTTGACTAAAATCTTTGCTTCTTAAATTCTAGTCTCAGAGTGGCTCCTTTGCCATGTTAATTCCAAACACTGCTGAATGTGCTGACCAGAGAGACTTATGCGCCAAGACCCCGAAATGGAACTCACTGAGTACATTAAAAATTCCTCAGTACTTGCCCTGGCTGCTGTGGCTCAGTGGATTGAGCATCGGCCTGCAAGCGAAGTGTCACTGGTTGATTCCCTGTCAGGGCACATGATTCTGTTGCACGTCAGGTCTCCAGTTGGGGGCGCGAGTGAGAGGCAACCACACAGTGATGTTTCTCTCCCTCTCTTTCTCCTTTCCCTTCTCTCTATAAATAAATTATTCTAAAAAAATGCCTTAGTACCACGTGAAAAATTAATTTTTTAAAGAAGAAAGGATCACAGAGATGAGTGTGCTTTTATAGGACACAATTCAACATATACCTTTACATCTTTGTTTGTTTCAATTAGCAGTAGATGTTTGCACAAAAACCTTTCTCTCTGGATTATCGTTACTAAGCAGGAAACCTCTAGACCAGAGGTCCCCAACCTTTCTGGCACCAGAGACCGGTTTCATGGAAGATAGTTTTTCCACGGACCAGGGTCGGGGGCGGGCTGGTTTCTGGATGATCCAGTCGCATTACATTCACGCTCACCTCCTGTGCGACGTGGTTCCTAACAGGCCTGGTCAGCACTGGTCCGTGGCCCAGAAGTTGGGGCCCCCTGCTCTCAGCCTGTGCTGTCTAATACACTCGCCACGTGTAGCTACTGGGCGCTTGAAAATGGAGCTCGTCCGGATTGAGATGTGCTATAAATGTAAGACATCAGATTTTGAGGCTTTAATATGAAAAAAAAGAAAGTAAAACAGCTTATTGGTAATTTTTAATATTGATTGCATGCACAAATGGGAATACTTTGGACATATTTGGTTAAATAAAATATATTACTAAGCTTTCTTTTCCACCTGTTTCTTTTTATGTTTTTAATATGTTTACTAGGAAATCTAGAAGGACAGATGTGTGGCTCCCACTGTACTTCTGTTGGGCAGTGCTGCTGTGGCTGGCCTTCTACAGCAGGGCTTTGGGGGCGCTCTGTTGGGAGGGGGCTCAGGGGGCCTATCTTGCAGTTTCTTTGCAAAGCAAGTCCAGTTTTTTCCCCTAGAGCTTGTGTCTGGAGAGGTTTATTTGTGGGGGCTTCTGGGGGTAACTTGCAAGGGAGGTGCTACAACTCTTCCAGCCTCGGTGAGCTTTTCTATCCCACAGTAACTGGAAAATTTTCTAACATTTCCTTGCATTTCAGAAATGGTGGGGAATGGACAACTCCCAGGGTTTCTCTGTCTCTCTGTCAAACAGCTTTATTGTATAATTTACATATTATAAGACTCATAGTTTGATGAGTTTTACCACATTTACATAATTGTGCAACTGCCATTATAATCCAGTTTAAGAAAAATTTCATCAACCTGAAAATTTTCCTCATGCTTGTTTAGACTCAATCTCTGTTCCCAGCAACCACGAGGAAATCTCTGATCTGCTTTCTATATCTACAGTTTTGCCTTTTGGGGGGCAGGGGCTGCTTTATTTTTTATCCTCACCCAAGGATATGTATTGATTTTAGAGAGAGAGGGAGGGAGAAAAAGAGAGAGAGAGAGAAACATCAACATGGGAGAGAAACATTGATTCATTGCCTTTTCGCACGCACCCCAACTGGGGATCGAACCTGCAAGCTAGGTGTATGTCCTGTACGGGATTGAACCCACATTTTGATGTACAGGACGCCACTCCAACCAAATGACCCACCCAGCTAGGGCAGTTTTGCCTTTTTTAAAAGAAATTTCTTATATATGGGATCATACAACATGTGGCCCTTGTGCCTGGTTTCTTCCACATGGGGTACTGTTTCTGAGCTTCACCTGTGATCATCATGCTTTGCCCGCCCATCTCAGTTTTTCAGCCTCGTATTACAGGAAACAAAAATGGGTGGTAGGAAACTTGGGGAAATCCCTCAGTGCCTTGATCTGAGCTTAGAAAAGGTCCCAGTGATAACTAAAAGCATGCTGAAAGTTTCACGTCACATGGGGATTTGATTATAGAAGATTGCTAATCTCTCTTTCATTCTGCTTTAAAAAGAAAATGAACTGTATTGATAAAACAGTATTCATTTCCCCATTTTACTTTCCTGTTCTTGTCTATAAAGTTACATACTTTAAAATTCTTTTTATTTATTTCTTTTTTACAGAGAGCAGAAAGGAGGAAAAAGAGGGAGAGAAACGTCGATAATCAGTTGCCTCTCACGTGCCCCAACCAGGGACCAAACCCACAACCCACGCATGTGCCCTGACGAGGAATCAAACCAGTGACCTTGCGTTTTGTGGGATGATGCCCAACTGAGCCTCACCAGTCAGGGCTAAACTTATGTACTCTATACACTACCGTACTTACAGCATAGATTAAAATGGGCTATCCTGTATTTCCTTTCCTTTACTATTGAGTACGTCTAAAAATAATGATGATAAATTTTCTCTTTTGCATCCATACTCTCTCACCTGGAAACTGAGCAGATGTAACTGCTTTTTGTGGCATTTAAAACTGTGACAGTCATTTTTTTATTCAATAAAATGCAAGCTGTTATGGTTTACTTATACTGAAATCTAACCAGATGAATCTAACATCTCACGGTTATAAGATTTTGCATGGTAAGTTATGGCATTTGTTTGATTAACAGACAACAGCAACAGAGAAACACTTCACGAGCTCAATTTTCTTTTTTTTTTTTTGCTAATAAACAGGTACCAAAACAATGAATATCTTCTGACACACCCCTCCCCAAATCACGGAGAAGTTTACCCATAGTAATAGGTGGACTTTGAAGAGTGGGTGGTTAGAATGTCTGATAAACACACTTTTAAAGACTAAATCATGCACAAGTTGCTAAAGGAACCACCTGTGATAATCACAGACCATGATAAGTTGGGTGTAGGGGGAGAAATCAAAAGATTCAGGCTGGTCAAACCTTTCAGTCACACTTTAAATAAAAAAAAAGTCAAAACTAATCTGTTTCATGTCTCTTTTTCTTATTACAGACAGGGGTATTTAACTTGCCCATCCCCACAGAAGCCGACATTATCAGTGCCCCACCTGTGGTCACCTGTGGCTTTAGAAGACAATTCCTGGACATATTGGCTTTCTCCCTCAGACACCTGTGTCTTGATGCCTGAAGGTTCTTTCCATCACAGCAGCATGCTGAGCCTGCAAACAAGACTGTCTCCAGGATAGCCTTCTGTTGGGATCCCCCTGGTAATGTATTGAGACTTGGAACCCCGCGCAGGCCAGGCGAAGGAAATAAAGCCTGTAAGACCTGACCAGAAAACTGGGAAAGCTGGGTGCATACATGCCTTGAAGCTATAGCCAGTGGGCCCCAGTGGGAATTGGGCCATGAGAAAGTGCTTTCTGTCCTTTGAAGCTTGCACTGTTCTTTCACCTCACTTGATCGTATTGTACCAGCAGTAGAGGCTTTAACTTTAACAAATGAATTTGCCCTCCTTATTTTATGGCCATCTGAAGTCTTTGTGTCCAACACACCCTGACCTAAGGCAGATCTCAATGTTCCTTCAATTGTTATCCATGAACAATATCTGTTTTCTGTAATCCTCAAAGTTTAACCTTGATTGATGAGCTTTACATGCATGCTATATGCCCTTAAGCTTATTGCACTCAATAAAAGACCTTGGAGGAAGGCAATCGAGGCATTTGTCTCTCAGACATTTGCTGGCCTTCTCTCCCCTAGCACAAGCTACCTGGGAAGTCTTCATTTCATCTGCAACACCAGGGGATCTCTGTGAGTTGGGGGTCCCCAATAGCCCTCAAGAAATGAGGGCTAGGAGCTGGTGGATCAGTTCACCAGCCCCCTCAGTCTCTGGTAGAACAATTGGAGATGTATTCTCAACAGCTTCTCAGAGGGTGCCCAGCAGGACTGAGGCTCAGTTGCCCTCAGAGGTGACCTGTTCACTAACTTGCCCCTTTTGGCTTTTCTCTCTTCCCTATCTCACTTCCCCACTTTGCTTCCTGGGATCACTTCCCAAATATATACGACTTGCCCCAGCTAAGACATCTACCAAAGTTTAGATAACTATAGACTTTGAAGGAATTTTATTACTAGTTTTTGGCAGAAATTTCTGGGTCATTCTTAAGAAGATCTAGAGAAAAGAAACCAAAATGTTGAGAGTTGTAAATACCAAACATGAATCTGTTCTTGCGTAGTGTCCCTGGGGGTTGCCATGGCTCACTAATTCTCAACACATTGCGACTGGAACTGTGAGGACAGAGGATGGACTCTGTGCTGAAAGCTTTACACACATTCACTGATTTAATTCTGACAAGAGCTCCACGAAGTGAATACTATTATTGTCCTCATTTTACAGAGGAGGAGACTGGGAGGTTAAAGTAATTTGGCCAGAGTCATGCATCTGGAAAAGGCAGGATTCCCGCCCAGGCAGCCTGGGTCCAGATTCTCCGTGCAGAGCCTCTGACACCGCACTGAGCACGTGACAGGTGTTTGATCAATGCCTGCTTGATTTCACAGTTACTATAAGTAGCGGAGGAAAGAAGATGGTCTGCAAAGTATCTTCGAAGGTTTGAGACTTTGAGCCATGAACCTCTGTGGGGTCTGGTGATGTTACAGAGTAGGGGGGGGGGGGGGGTCTCCAAATTCCCCAGAGACTGTGGATTGGAGGATGGGAAAAAGGGAACAGCTTTTAAGATGCCTTTGCATGACTATGGCTAGTAGCTAGTGTCTTAGTTATGTAAATGGCTTTGGTTCTTCCAAGGCCCCAAGGAGATGGGAGGGATTTTGACCATGAAATGGTGCAGAAAGAGCATACAGAGCCTTTGCAAGATTCTGTGAATGGTCAGAACTGGTTACCATGCCCACTGCGTCACAGGACGCAGTCAGGGATTTAAAAATAGGTGGCAGACATTTTAGAGAAGAGGAGAGGAGATCCACGTGGTTTGCAAGGAGGGCAGAGAAGGAACTCCATGTGGCTTTGAAAGGGAGAGAGGATAATACCATGCGGCTTTGAAAGGGCAAAGAGAGGACCACGCATGATCCAGTGCAACACGGCACATGTTTTCCTGGACTATTATACGGAGGCTGATGACATCATACCCCAGATCCTGAAGGAGACAGCTTATAGATAAAGGATGGGGAACTTCTGGACATATTTTTGGCTTATAACCTTTTGGGGAGCAAGGGAAGTACTGGTTCCCATGGGAGAACAGGGCTCTGAGCTGAAGTGCTCACTGCCCTCCCCAAGTTGGAATATTGTAAATAAAGACCTGTTTTTCTCAACACTAGTTGTTAGGTTTTATACCAACGCACCACGTGAAAGAACCCCCTTTCACTCTGTAACAGTTTTGGCGACCCCAGATGGGACTAATGGAACCTGTAGCCAGGTTCATTCTGTAACAGTGACGTCCATGGAGCCTTTCCCAGTGCAATGTTTTTAAGTGCATAAATGAAAGCACGTAGGAAGACAGAGGAAACCGGTCACATTGAAATGCATTTATAAAACTGTTATCAAAAATTGGGCTATAACAATACATACATTTACCTTAGCAGGGCGACTACACATTGAAATGGGTTCCATAAATGTGTCAAATCTCTGCCAATTAGATGCAGACAGAAATGGACTGAGCTGCCCACGTGGCTGGAGGGTTTCAGGATAGACATGCATCAATGGTTGGCTTCAGAAAACTAAACTACAAGACCTCTTCCCTCCAAGTCACCCTTTCCCTTCATTAACTTTCTAAAACACAGGTTTGATTGTACTTCTCACCAATTCTAAACCTTTTAACGCCTGCCTTCCAGTGTCCCCAGAATCAAGTCTAGGGTGTCCAGGATGAATTCAAGGCCTGTGTGACCTGAACCCAATAATTTGCTCTGCTAACCACTGACAGTGCCTCCCATGTCCTCTAATCCTCCAGCCACAGTAAATATCCCGCCTTCCAGCATCCCTGCCCGGGCTGCACCTGTCCACGGTCCCCTGCTTCCTCTGCCTGGCACAAGAGAGCGCCTGTGACAGAGTTCTTCCTTCTCTGCTGAAACTTCTTCCCAAAATCTTCCCTGGAGCCCCTCTCCCAGGTAGAATTAATCACTCCTTCTCCGAGTGCCTGTGGCTCTTTCCATATGCCTCTGAATAGCATAATTCATACATTATGTTATAGTTATTATGGACATATATTAGGGTCTACTGCATGAACAATACCTTATTAATCTTAAGTAGGATGCAGTAGAATAGCTAGCCCAGGACGAGAGTTCAATTACTGTTGGTTAAAATGGATTTGAGCATGGGAGGTGGGTAGTTCATTTGACAAAAATCTGAGATAACCTGCATGGAGTGTCTCAATTATTTCCCACCAAAGGTCACAGGTCTTTGAGAGTCTGTGAGCAAAGCTGGAAGCAGCTTACCAAAATCATGAACTTCCTTGAAGACTTGTACTACCTTAACATCTCATGTAAAACTGGCTGTCTCTTCTATAACATATTAATGTTTGTTAACAAAGTCATGTTACTGATTTTGCTCAACATTCTTAAGTAAAATGGACATACCTTTAAAAAAAAAATCTATCTTCTTTTGCCTGTGACTTGTTATACCCTCTGGCCTGCCAACAGTCACGTGTGTGGGTGCAGGTGCCCAGGATGAGACACTGGACCTGGGCGGCTCCTCTTCCTGACCCTGAGCTGAGGGCACCTTTTGGTTGACTTTAACTCTAAGTCCCAGGAGAACCCTCCTCCCACCTCTCCCAGGCAGCTGGATGCTAAATACACCCTATCACCCTCCCAATAAACCGTTCAGACCAGTAATTATTCCACAGCCTATATATTTTCTAATCTTTCTCTAAAGTTGTTCAGGGATGATTCATTCTGTAAAGTGAAGAGCTTGTTGGGTTTTTCCATGATGTCCCTTTGTGTTTGTTATTATTTACACGGTGCTTTTGTTGTGGCTGACACTTTTCATCCCTGACATGTGACTTCCTTCTTGTCCTGACAGGGCACTCTTTTCTCTCCTTGGGCTGAGGAGGGTCTCAGCATGTGCCCCAGCCCTGCTGTCTGTTTGAGTTTGGTCTCCCTCTTTAAGGTTTAACTGTGGTGGGGTGCAAAGAGCGTGGGTCTCTGAATCAAGCAGAGCTGATTCCTCGGCTACTAACTGGCTCTACAGTAGTGTGCAACGGTGTATCCTCCCCTAGCCTCCATATACTCATCAGTAAAAACGGGAAGAAACATATCCATTTTCCAGGATTTGGGGAGAACTAAATGGGGTTAAGTGTGTGGAAGGACCTTACATAATATTTGGCAAGGGTGAGTACTCAATGTATGTGAATTTCTGTTTCCTTCCTTCTTCTACTAGAGCCTGGAAACCTGGGTTGGTGCTGTTGTATAAATGAAGAAGCAGTCACAACAAAATCTGCAGATGGCTGCTCCCCATCCCCGAGGGGTAGGATCTGTGCCTTTTGCCTCAGTATCTCCAGCTCCCACCCAGCATGGGGCGTGGCGCATAGTAGGGATTCCACAAATGTCTGTTGACTGAATGAATGAATAAAAAGATAAAGGAATGAGTGAATACATTCCTCCAGAATAATAAAGGGTTTGAGATGAATAACTAAGTCATGTCAAAGTGATCAAATAATTTGTAATATGTGAAACATCTTCAAAAATCACTGATACCTACACCTCTGATGCTGTAGAGTAACCGGTGAGTAATGGAAGTCTACCACACTTGGTGTAGTGGGGCCACAGAGGGTGGCAGAAGCCTTGAGGAATTCAAGGATCCCATAATAAGAGAGCAGGTGGGCGAAGCAAATCACTCACTTGCAAGAGTTGTTAGGGCAACCAGGAGATAGCAGGGAAGATATGGGGAGGAGTTGCCCTGTAATTACTATTGTTTCGGCATAAATACATGTTTTCTTTTCTGACAAGTAATTGCTGTGTTTCTGAGTTTCAGCAATGGGTTCTTACTGTGGAGCTGTCTTGGAGGAATGACTTGAGATGACTAAGCATGGCTTCGAGGCACAGATGGTCTCCCTCCCTGTGTCTAGCCTCGGAGGCAGCCTCCCAGCCTGCCTCGGATGCCCCTGGTTGCTCCATCACAGTCCATTCCCCATACCATCACCAAGTGACCTTTCTGAACCACGAGTCAGATCTTAAGAACTTCCCTGCTTAACACTTCCCAATTCTATTTCCATTAGAATAAAAACGCAATGCCGCTGTGCTTGGTACCAGCCGCTGCATGATCCAGCCCACATCTGCCTCTTCATCGCCTGTGCTCACTGTGCGCCAGCCGCCCCAGCCCTGTCATGTGGCTCCCCAGACACACCAAAGCCGTTCCCCACGCACAGCTTTGCACTTGCCGCTCCCTCTGTCTGGGACGCTCCCCACCCCCACCCTTTCACAAGGCTGGCTCTTCCTCCTCACTCAGCTCTCAGATCCTTTCATTCCCCAGAATGTCCTTCCCTGCCTTTCTGAGCTGCTACAGCTCGCTCCCTTCCTCTCTATTTCTCTCCACTCTTGCTTTCTCCGTGTCACTTAGGACTACCTAAAATCACCTTATTTTAGGGCTCGTTTTGTCCATTTTTCTTTCCCCCGATGGACTATAAGACTTAAGGGTTTGTATCCATCTGATTCACCACTCTATCCCCCGCACAAAGTGATAATAATAGGTGTTCAATGACTAGTGGTTAGGTGAGTAAGTGAATAAAATCTGTCCCACTGAGAATAAACAAGCTCACATAGCAGAATCTCTGTCAACTTCCCAGCATCCTTTGCTAGAAGATGGGAATGGCATTGTTCCTGCAAGGTGAGAGAACAGTGTGGGGGGCAGGGGATGCACAGGCTGCCACAGTTGTCCCAGGAAATGGACCCCGGAGAGGCAATGACTGGTACACAGGATTATGCCCAGCAGCTCTTTGGGGATCCCTTAAGCCACCCAGTAACCCCAAAGAGCTGGCAAACCTGGAAGCTGCTGATGAAGCCATCGCCCCAGAATCCTAGCACAAGGCCCCGAATATGAATTTGTTTGGTATTTGTCAGCATAGCTGACACGAACGCCGATCTGAATTCCTATACTAGTCAGCCCTTCAGTTAAGAGTAATGGTGGTGTTCAGGAATAGTTGAGTAGCCATGAATATCTAAACAAAGTGGGAATTGACTGGAAAGCTATCAGAGCTCATAGTTCCAAGAAAGAGGACTGGCATGATTAAGCCAAAGAAGTAAGGAAATGAAGGGCAGAGTAGGTGAGCGATGGGGATATGAAGGCAAGCCAAGAACGTCACAGGGCAGGAAACCCATCCTGTTTCCCAGGCACATTAGGTGGACCCCTGCCTCTCTCTTCCGTTCCTTTCAGGATTGAGAAAGGGTAAGCCTGTCTGCTGAAGCAGGATATCCATGGATTAAGGAAGCAGCACACTTTCCCTGCCAGCTCTGCTTGTTGAAAAATGAAGGGGTGACGGTAACATCTTTGACATCCGCCTAGGCCAGCACCAAAGGGCAAAGTGGCCCCAGCAAGTCTGGGCTAGGCTGGGACCTGGCAGCAAGGCAGGTGTCACAAATGCCTTCAGGGACCAGAAGGTCAGGTGAATGCATGAAGCCAGCTGGTGCAGGACAACCTGGGGGGAAGCTTCCTGTGCCAAAGTGGAGCTCATAAGGTGCCCCATCCTACAGGTATTTGTGATATGACCATGTGGATTCTCTTCTCTAATGTATCGAGGAAATGGATTCATTGGTGCCTTACCCAACTTTGAATCAACATCTATTTAATGGGACAAGGCAGCCAGCTCTTCCCAACTTGTGAGAGCCAATTATTTAATTTTCAGGAATTTTCTAGCTGGTTAAGGTCATGTGGGTAGCTTCTAGTGCCATTCTTTGCTAGAAGCAAAATTAGCTTCAAATTATCTCTGCTTAAAATTAGTCATGGTGGGAGTATTTACACCATAGGAAATGACAAATGAGACAAATCAGGCCTTTTTTTGTTAAACCAGAAGCACACTACTGCTTGTATTCCTGAGATTAACTGTGCTTGGTCTTATTGTACTTTTTCTTTTTAATCATTACTGGACTTTATTTATTTATTTATTAGTATTATCTTTTAGTCCTCAACTGAGAACTTTTTTTTTTTTCCCATTGCTCTTAGAAGAGAAAAGGGAGACAGAGAAACATCAGTGTGAGAAACATTGATTGGTTGCCTCACATACACACCCAGACCAGGGATGGAACCTGCAACCTGGGTATGAGTCCTGATCAGGAATCGAACCCATGACCTTTCGGTCAATGGGATGACACTCCAACCAACTAAGCCACACCAGCCAGGACTAGATTTTATTTTTAATCATAAATGAGATTTTCCTGTACCATGTTTTTATTATTCTTTTGATACATTCTTTGTTAGCTTTATTTCTTAAAGCTTTCCATATTTCTTGATGGCCTAGTTTAAATCTTTGATTCTCAACCATCTGGGGAGTATTTTCCAATGAAGATGCTCAGGCTATATAATTGATCAATCATCAGAATCTCTGGGTGGGACTCACATGCCAGTATTTTTAAAAAACTGTGGACAATGCCAATGTTCAGCCAAGTCTGAGAACCACTGCCCTAGTCTAGTGCTTCTTAAGTATCCATGTACACACAAACCACTTAGGGAGCATGTGAAAATTCAGGTCTAATTTAGTAGGTCTGGGTGGGGACCTGAAATTCTGCATTTCCAACAAGCTCCCAGTGATGCTGATACTGCTGGTCCATGGACCACACTTTGAGTAGCAAGGATTTGAATAACGTAGTTATCCATATCTAAAATTCCATTATGCAGCCATCTCATCTTCATGCTATTTCAACATCAAATCTTACTTTTCTAATAATCTCTTCTATAGTAATTGGTTGATCTAAATTTTCCACTTTTCTCTATGTCAATTTTAATATTTTTCATTTTGAGAGAAATCTGTTTTTTCTAGGTTTTCAAATTTAGTGCCATAGAGTGACATTTAGTAGTCTCATATTATTTTAAACTCTCCTGTAGCTATAATTATAATAATTCAAATCCAAATTTTAAAAAAATATTAAGCCAACCAACCAATTATCTGTGGTCTGAGATTGATCCTCAGACTTCCAATTGGTGACCCTGCTGAAACCCTGCCCCCCAATTACTCCAATCATTTATCTGGCTTTTGAGTTGTCACTGACTCCAGAAAATTCTGTTATATTACTGAAGAGGTAATCTCAGAAACAGTTTCAGAAGTGAATTATGCTTAACAACTATGTAATTCAATCACTTCATTTTACAGATGGGGAAAGTGAGGCCCAGAGAAGCATGTAACTTACCCACAAGTAGTGGAAAGGTTAAAATTAGAACTGGGGACATCTAGGAAACCATCAGGGCAGAAGACATGTCACCTCTATATCCTTAACATAGTTCCTACAATTCAAGAATGGTCACCGAATGTAAATGATGACTGTACCCAAAGCCTTTCATATTCAGACCGCTTTTGTGATGTTGACAGCTTTTCCCATGATCCCAAGGGGCAAGTCATGTTATTAAGGAACCAATGATTGGACCCTTGTATTGTTTTTTTTTATTTGGTATTTACATTCACACTGTGGTTACAGCCTCTATGATTCCTCAAAAAAAAAAAAAAAAATTGAAAATAGAATTACGACATGATCCAGCAAATCCACTTCTGGGTCTATAGCTCCAAAATTGAAAGCAGAATCTAAAAGAGATATTTTCACACCTATGTTTATAGCAGCATTATTCACAATAGCTAAAACAACAAGAGAGGAGTGGATGAGCAAAATGTGGTCTACACATACAATGGAATATTATTCAGCCTTAAAAACCAAGAACAGAGAGACAAAAGGGGGAGAGTAGTTTTATCCAGAGCCCATAAGCATGCATTCACCCACCACTGATGCATCTGGAGGGTTGCAGCTACTGCTGCCACCATTAAATTCACAACCTCTCACTGAGCAGAAGGCCAAAACCTACGTGTTCCTGCTATTAAACCTGCCATCTGAGCTGTTGGAGCCCTTAGTTACCCTGGCCACACTGCAGCCCCACCCTGGTACCCCACCAGGACAGATCCCACAACCTACCACAGTTGCTGCAAATATCACAAACGGGCAAACGAACGGGGGGGGGGGGGGGGAGTCTTCTCCTTCCTTCTGCCTTCCAACCGACCTCACATGAAAACTTTGAACTCCCAGAACCTCACCGGCAAGGAACCCAGCTGGCAAGGCAGTTTGGGAAATGCAGTTTCCAGGCTGCAGCACCTGAGACACAGAGGAGATGGGGAGCAGCAGGAATGAGCTGAGTAGCCACAGACACATCCAGGTCCAGCTGCCAAAAGGAAGCGGTGAGGCAAGAACCCGGCACCTGAAAGTCAGTCCTGGAATTCAAACACACCTCACCAAGTAAATATCAGCAGCCCTGCAGTATCACAAATTCCATCTGGCTCAGCCTTTTGTCTCTGGTATTCCCATAAAAATGGCCTAAGCCAGAGGAGACTCTCCTCTCCTGGCTCAGGGGAGCAGCTGGAAGTCACTAAGCACGTGCTGCGCAACCTTCAGCCTACAAACCAGAGATCCACTTCCATTCCCAGGTTGGCAGCTGTATTAATCTGCTCAGGCCACCATAACAAAGGAACACAGATTGGGAGGTTTAAACAATGGACATTTATTTTCTCACAGTCCAGAGGCTTGAAGTCCAAGATCAAGGTGCCAGCCGTTTGGCTTCTCCTGAGGCCTCTCTCCCTGGCTTGCAGACAGCCACCTTCTTGCTGTGTCCTCACATGGCCTTTTCTCTGCATGCACATCCCTGGTGTCTCTTCTCATAAGGGACACTGTCCTATTGGATTAGGGCCCACCTTTACGTAATTTAAGCTTATTACCTCTTTAAAGGCCCTATCTTCAAATAAATTCACATTAGGGGTTAGGGTTTCAGGTCAGAAATATGTTGAATCACCCCCATCCCATCACCCCTAATTGTGTTAGGCAATTCCTTATAGTAAATCTGTGTGTGTGTGTGTGTTTATCTCCTATTGGTTCCATTTCTCTGGAGAGCCCAGATCAATACACAGAGATTATGCAGGGAGATGAAAGTCTAAATCACACCTCTAAGGAGAAAAATAAAATTAAATCTTATTTTTTACCTAATTAGAGAAAATGAAATATTAAAGAATATGATTTTTGTCAGAAACGATTGAGTTTTCAAGGGCCACAAAGCATTGTAATATCTAAATTTTTTTTTCCCCAAACTCCCAAAGAACCAATTTTTGACCCTGTGGGAAACAATGTTGCTCCCATGGAGAATGCATGCCTTAGAGAGGTAAGAGAAGACATTTGCATCCATAAAACAAGAGTAAATTGCAGTTTTAAAAATGAACACTGAAAGAATAAAAGTGTTCTGGGAACTGAAAAATCTGAAAACAGAAATTAAAAACTCAGTGAAAGGATTGTGAGTTAAATCTCCCAGAAAATCAAACACTAAGAAAGAAAGATGGCAGAAAAGATGAGAATAGATTGTAAAATTAGAGCATCATTTAGAAAGTTCAACGTTTTAAGAATATTCCAGAGAGAGAAAATATATGTGGGGTCTGTGTGGGTCGGTAGTGGTGGGGAATCATTAAATAATTTGAGTAAATTTCTCCAAATGGAAGGACATGCACTTCCAAGTTCATTGCAGCCGTAGATGGCCCGGCCCAGATGCAAATACCCCCATCTGAAGCGCCCCACAGTGATGCCAGAGCTGAGGAACAGGAAGAGTCATCTAAGTCAACCAGTCTCTTCTTTCTGGGAGGTGTCCTCCAGCTGCTGGTGGGTGAGAATCTTAAAGGTTGAAATGGCATTTCTAGTAGATGTGTTACAATGATTTTTGGAAAGGGGTTCTATAGAACTAGAATATATATTTTTTAATGTAAAAGTAATATATGCTCATTATAAAAAATATGAACATTTCAGAAAAGTTTAGAGAAGAAAAAGTATCAGCTGTAATTGAGCAACCCTGAAATAAATATGGTAACCATTTTGGATTACTTCCTTCTTGTATATTTTTAAAAATATCATCCTACCTATTCTTTTAAAATGTTTTTGAATGTAACTGAAACCATTCTTATGTATAGTTTTATATTCCTACTTATCATATTACATAAGCATTTTCTTATTAAAAGCTTTCAAGTTTCAATGACTGCACAATATTCTAATTTATACTATAATTTATATAATCAACCTCCTGTTTTTAGACATCTGAGCTGTTGCCACCTTTTCATTGTTCTAAATAGCACTGTGATACAGTCTTTGTATAAATACCTCTGATTAGTTCCTTAAATTGGATTCCTAAACATGGGATTACTGATCAAAAATTATGTTATAGATTTATGGAATTTGCTACATGATGCCTACTTGTGTTCTAGTCTTGCGCTAATATAGTAGCCACTTAGCCACATGTAGCTAGTTTTATTTATATTTAAATGCAATTTAAAATCCAGTTCCTCTGTTGCACTGGCCACTAGTCTCAGTTCACAACACTGACATGGGGCTTGTGGCTACTGTACTGGACAATGCAGACAGAGAACATTTCCATCATCTCAGAAATTTCTAGAGGACAGTACCGTTTTAGAGAAACCATACTTTTTGTTCCTCCATAATCAGTCTCTCTATTCCTCTGTCAGCTTTGAATACTATCATTTCGAGACTTATTTGAGAGGCAAACAAATTCATAATTATTTCTAGTTAGAGTTGCCCGTTTTGACCATTTTGTTAGCAACTGTATCCACCTGCAATTGTATTGTCCTACACTCTAGACGCGCTTGGTAAGATGCTCCAAAGGGCCTGTGCGTCATGTTCTCACATCCATGGCCATGCCCCAGACCAGAGAATATGGCGCCTCTACTGGAAAAATGTGTAAACAGTCTTTTCATATGATGGTGACAGTTGTCATACTCTGTTTTTCCATAGCCTTTCTTCCTCGTTTTCTTTCCTTTGGGGTTCGGAGTGTTTTGGTTTGGTTTCCTAGCTATTTTACTTTGTTTTAGTGGCTGGGGCTGTTTCCCTACCTCTCAGTATGTGCCCATGTTCTCCGCCCCTCCCCAGTCCCCACCCACAGCCCTGTGCTCTGGCCAGAGTACCTAGCGAGCACTGTTTAATGAAATGCTACGCATCTGAGAACAGCAGGGAAAAAAAAAGTAAAATAAAAAAATTGCTAATTTTATTTTTAATGGAACGTTTGGTCTCAGTAGCAGAGCCAATTTAAGTTAATATTAAATATTTGCTCCCCAACAGCAAACATGGTTCTCTAAAACACTCTTGGTATACATTATTTACTTCACGTTTCCTCTCTTCGGCTCACAACTGTGAAATAAGGAACCGAATGCTAGCAAAAATAACCATGAACATGTGTGAGGCAAGTATCAATGCAGCAGTCTCTTCTCTTGCTTTGCCTGAGTCCTGAGCAACAGTAAAAACAAATGCACAGAACCATTTAGGGATAAGGGAAGTGGTGCAAAGGGATATTTTATTTACCCGCAAGAAAAGAGAGAGAAAAGAGAGAAAAAAAAGGATCCTCGACTGCTACTCTCCAATGTGCCTGGGGCTGGGCGGGGGCTTGCAGACACATTCAGAGCCCATTGCGTGAACATGTTGCCCCAATTTAGTTGAAAGCAAACTACCTTCAGTAGGCAAAGAATGCTGGATAAAATCTCCCTCGCTTTATCCCCACAGTGAGGCCAACATTGATATTATGAGCTAAGGTTGACCTGGAAAAAACATGTGTGAGCATTCTCCTTCCTCTTCAGTGGTAATAAAAATGGACATGCTGAGCTGGGACCAAGATGGGAGTTGAGACCAGTGGGCATAGTTGGCCTCTAGCGCCACCTTGTGGTGACACATCCAAACCCTGGGCCCTTTAAAGGACGCCATAATTACAAAATGACAGCCCTCTCTGGAAGAGGAGGATGGATTTAATGACAGTCCTGGGAGAGGTCATTTTCTTGGAGAACACAAACTAATAGAAATAACTAACATTTGACTAGCAGTTTGTAGTAAATGAAGCCCTCCCACGTGATTTAATCTTCGCAACAGCCCTGTGCTGTAGGTAGCAGGGTCTCGGCCTTGGAGATGTGAAGACTGAGGCTCAGAGAAGCTGGAGATCTGAATTTGTCAAGTCCTGGACTTGAACCCTGATGTTCATACTCCCAATTCTATAATTTATTAATATTATATAATGCTGTACTATATCATGAAGTACATACAAAAACTCAAAAGAAATACATAGAACTACATATTGTAGTATAGTATAGGGTATAAACTGTGGTTTAATATATACCCTATACTATGTATAGTATATATCAATAATATATGGTAATATATACCATACTGTATGGGTCTATAGTACTTAGGCTATTTTCTATAGTCCTGCCATCCAGTACACAGTACCTTTTGGGGGTTGTTTTCTGTGCAAACAAGGCAATATTGGTTAACTTTATAGTCCATGATTCAACAAGTGCTGTTACAGAGTTCCGCTAGTAAACTATATCCTTCCTCTCCCGAGTCCCTAGGGACCCATGTTGTGGGAGACTGTACTTCTCTGCTGTTTTAAGTCTAGGGCGCAATAATGGAGGTGTGTCTAGGGAGACTGAACTCAAGGGCACTGAGGCAGTGGGACTGAAGCCATGTTTCTATAATGCTCAGCCTTTTTGTTGTTTTTTGTTTCTTAATCCAATTCACTGGCTCCTAGCTAAAACCCCAATGGACTTTGTCACCTTATTCATTTAACTGGGAGTATATTTTATAACATATATATATATATATATATATATATAGAGAGAGAGAGAGAGAGAGAGAGAGAGAGAGAGAGAGAGAGAAGGCAGGGAGAGAAACATAAAGTGAAACATAAAGGGTTACAGGATCATCTTTTGTTAGCAGCCCCAAAGAACCTGGATTATATTTCACAAAGGAAAAGTCATTATATGAGAATGGTTGGGCAACAGGTCGGCAGACCAGTTCTGGATTTCCCCCTATTCCACCCAATACTAGTTATGTGCTTCTGGCCACGTTAGTCATTTGCCTCCTACCCACTGCTTCCTCATTCCCCAGCAGGGAGTTGGGACAGTCCATCCACTGTACTTCTGGAGAAACTGCATGGGGCAGATGACGGGGGCAGGAGGGGATTGGTGGAGGCCTTCCCTTCCCTCCCTCTTCCTTGGGGCAGTGTGGCAGGGTCTCAAGAATTAGGCTGGGAGCCACAGTGGGTTCTTGAGACACAGCAAAAGTGGCATTTGCGAAACACTGGTTTTGAAGAGGCACATAAATGAACTGAAGTGGAGAAAAACAGGCAAATATGAGATACTAGAAAAAGAAAAGAAAACAAATCTTCAGGCTAAAAATACATAAGAGATGAGTTATCTTAGTCTATTTGGCCTCATTTTCCTACACGGTTGTCTGACATACCGCACATGGTCTGACTTACAGACCCACTTGAGTAATGACAAAGATCTCGTTAAGTGATGCAGGGTCCTCAAGCTTTCCCTCGGGGACTTTTATAGCCGGACAACATGGCTAAATTATACCATGAAACCTTATTTACTGTTCAGGCCTTGCAATTTTGTTTTATTTTAAATCTAGAATATACACACATATATTTGTTCCTTTTTAATACAAAAATTATATATATTCACTTAAAAAGATAAAATATAAAGATATACAAAATAAAAGGAGTGACCTGGAGCTTTCCTCTTCAAGGAGAGGCATAAAAGTCAACCTTGAGAAAGGTCAGGACTTGGGACGTAGGCCCAGGGTCACAGGAGTTGGGTTCTTTAGAGACTTTCGGAATTTGCTCTGAAGGAAAACTCTTGGTACACACAGGCCTTCTTTTTTATTCACCGTCTCACGGAACACATACTCGTTCACCACTTCTTCATAACCTGTGTCCATAAAGAGCTGAGCCAGAAATTCTGTAAGACAAGCAGATCAACAACTGTCAGTCCTGAAATCATTACATTTGCTTTGCAGTCAGGTAAGGAGGAAGGCTGGAAGGCTGAGACAGATTTTTGTTTTTTAATGTAATGAAAATGTCAATGCTAAAATTTAAAGGTTTTGTTTTAAAAAGTAACACACTCTTACTTCTTATCGTCTTACACCCAAATAGAAAATCCAAACTAAAAGGTAACCAGAAAAGTTTAAGGACAGCTTGGACTATGCCCACCTTGCCCTATTATGAGTCCCCAAATGCAAAAGTCTTGAGTAAAAAGCAACAAAATTCCAAACTGGTTGTATTCATACAAAGTCTGCATGTGTTCGATTTGTTTACATCAAGCACTTCATCTATCTAAACATGACGGAGGAAAATCTGTGACCAGTGTGGGGGGAAAAATCATCTGATGGTGATATACCCCAAGAAAAATTTAACCCAGATAACACATCACTACACGTGAAATGAAACAAATGGCTATGTAACAAAAATACTCTTACTAGGAGCATTACTCCGAATACTGCTCTGAAGTACTTTACAGATATTACTGCATCTTCTCAATTATTTACCACTAGTTTCATCAAATTTCATGAGTCAGAAACATTAAAACGAATGCTTAATTTTCACTTGACATTTCTTATGATTTTGCAATCTGAATGGTAATCACTCATTTTTTGTTTAGAATTCAAAAGAATATTTTATTTCAAGAAATACAAATGTTTGTTTAAAAAAAAGAGCTTAAGAAGGTAATTATCTTATGGTCCAGATTTAAGTAGGCTTAAAACTCATGTTTGGATTTTTTTTTTAATAAAAAATGACTTTTTAAGGATCCCTCTATAGAAAACCTCTGCATTTAAATACAGATCCAATCACTTTTATAAAATAATGTTTCTTTGCCCTGACTGGTGCGGCTCAGTTGGTTGGGCATTGTCCCACAGTTCGATTCCTGGTCAGGGCACATGTGTCGATTGCTGGTTCTGACCCCGTTTGGAGGGCGTAGGAGACAACCAATCAATGATGTTTCTCTCCCTCTCTTTCTCCCTCCTTCCCCCATCTCTAAAAATAAATTAATTAAATCTTTTAAAAAATGTTTGTGATCTGGGAAAGTAATCACAAGGCAATATATTGTCCTATTTCCTTCATGTTTGAATGAACAAAGTGAAGAAGATTCCTAGTTGCCCTCCTCCTCTCCCAGCACAGTTCCTGGTATCTATGCGGCACATAGAGCCCATCTGTTAACCCAGACTAACTAGACATTGTCACCAGAGGAGGCTGTGAGCTCACCATGGCCAGAGGCATGTCTGTGTTGTCCCTGGTGCTAGGTAAGTGGCACGTGACAGAGAGCTTGTTCCAGTGTCTTGTGCATGTGTGCTATTAAGTACAGCCATCCCCACCCCCAACCAGTGTTACAGTGATAAAGCAATCAAGTAAACAGAAATAAAGACAGATTCCATTAATCTTACCATCAGTAAAAAAATACGATCTGGTTCCATCTTGTCTAACATAAAAGTTTTCTCCAAGTTTGCTGCCGGCTTTAAACCTAAGCATTGCGTGATCATATAGGCCATAGTCGCGAAACAAGACATTTTTGCCTGGTTTTAATACCTACAAAGCAAAAGCAGGCTGCATATAAGTCTGGGGAACCTAATCAAATAAAGCTTACTATGAAATAAAAATCTGATTAGCCCTGGCTGGTGTGGCTCAGTGGATTGAGCGCTGGCCTACAAACCAAAGGGTCGCCAGTTTGATTCCCAGTCAGAGCACATGCCTGGGTTGTGGGCCAGGTCCCCAGTTGGGGGCACACAAGAGGCGATCACGCATTGAAGTTTCTCTCCCTCTTTTCCTGCTCCCTTCCCCTCTCTCTACAAATAAAATAAATAAAATCATTTAAAAAATAATAATAAGCATACTGTGGAAATGCAATTCAAAACCACTTCATATGCATTAGAATATCTATTAACAAAAATAAACAAATTTTAAAAATCTGATTAATTTAGAGATGAAATTACCTTACACTTAGGATAATTATGAAAGGCGTCAGGCTGAAATCCCCATTCTATGAAGGAAAAAGGGCCTACTAATCAAAGGTATAGTCACACTTGGCAAGATGCCCATGAAGTGATACTTCTTGAGAGCTCACAAGACACTCTGGAAGGTCCAGTGTCATATAATTAAAAAGTTAAAGATATTAGACAAAACAGTCTTATCCTCATTAAAGCATGTCTCCCAACATTTAACTAGCCATCTCCTAATACGTGGCCCTATAGTCCGACTGTCTCTTTAAAAAAATGTGATGTCCTTTTGACTTTTTTCTGATTGTGCCTGGCTTTCCTCATTCTGAGTCTCAGCTCTGGTTTCACTGCGCTATGACTATGTACAGCTTGCCTACTGTGCAAATAAGTGACATATGCCTAGTACTGTACAGCTTACCTCATTTTCTCATTGGATCTCCATCCAATTCCAACAGGAAGAAAAGAGTGTGATTATTATCCTCATGTGAGGAGAGGAAACTGATATCAGGAAGAGTTCAGTGATTTGCCTACAATCACACATCAGCAACTAAGTGGGGGAGTCAGGACTCGCACTGGGACAAAAAGCCTCATGCTGTAGAACGAGCAACATCTGTGTTTGGGGCCATTCCAATTCCACTGACACTACTGACAAGAAAAGACGGGCTGTGAGGGGAGGAGGAACTGAGTACCGTTCCCGCGCTGCTGCACTTCCTTACGTGAGAAGGAGCGGGTCAGCCAGTGCAGGAGTGTAGGCAAGGGGTTCAGGCCCATGTGGGAGTCCCTCACTAACGCCTATCAGAGATAGGTGTCACCAAGTAGAAAGGTACGATCAGCAGGGAGTGGGTATAACTACCCGTATCTTACAAAGCAAATAGCCATGTTTTTTCAGGATGAAAAGAAAGTGGTACACACTGTGACACTTGCTTTTTATGTGAAAATTCTTTCAAACTGCATTAACATTACCAAATTAGGGTGGACTTCAAAGGGGGCACAAATTAACTCTTATTCTGACCCATTACATCAACAAGATATCCTTTAAGACATAATTACATATACTACCTATTATAACAGATATTTGACATAGCTTGATGTATTTCTTTTTTCGGAATAGAATATAAAGTATTGTACATAATACATACTTTCAAGTGTGCTAACATTTAGTAAATTCTTATCAATACTAGCATGCATTTCAAATACTGTCAGTAAAGAGCTTCTTGGACAAAAATATTCTTACCTTGATGTAAAATGCTAAGTTTTAAACTGTGAATAATTAAGAGGGGAAAATTCTGAAAAATTTAGCTCTTCCTTTCAGAAGAAGGGAATGAACGCTGCATAGGACAGTGGAAAGAACACTCACTCAGGAATTTGGCAATCTTGATTCATACTGTATTTCTTCCATTAACTAATGAAATGACCTTGAGCAAGTAATTTTATCCCTCTGTACATGTTTTCTCATCTGTAAAATATTATGATGCTAATGTCTCCTTTGATCAAGGCACTATACAGTTCATTAACCAGGCATTTCTCAATGTTAGGTTCTTTCATTTCCCCAATAGCTCCAAGAAGTGGGTAGGTAAACTCTATTTACCCATTTTACAATAACTAAGACTCAGAGTAAAAGTGATTTGCCTGAGGTTTCAAGGCAAGTTGGTGGCACAGGAGTGACCAAAATCCAGTTCTTATGATGACAAATTTGGTCTAATTTATTTCACCATTCTATTGCAAAATGAGGGAATTCAACTTTAAGGTTATCTTTCAGTGTAAAATTATGTGGTTTTTAAATTTTTCTGGTGTTAACATTCTAGAGTAATTACATGTACCTTACAACAGCTTTTGTAATCCTTTAAATATTTTTCTAATTAGGCAACTATATCTGGAAATAATAAGTTTTGTTTCTTTCTCATCCTTAAATCTTTTCTTGTCCTTTTGAGCTGACTGGGTCTTCCAAGATAATGAAGAATGGTAGTGGGCATCCTCATCCTCATAAAGTTCCTGATATTCCTTATTCTGTCCTAACTACTTCTTAACACGTGAAACCTTCATCAGTAAAAGCACTAGTATCAACAACCTCTTCTGATGTTCCCTTCATTCTTGTGCTCATAGAAAAAACCTGATTGTCCCAATGACAGTTTTCCCAGCAACCTCTCAAGTCATGGCTGTTTTCGCCCATTGCCCTGGTGACATTGGGCTTGACGACCCAGCTGGTTTCCTCCCTCGCCCCTCGCTGCTACTTTCTGTGCATTCTCCTTTCTCCTCCCTAAACCCCACAGCTCTGATCTCTTGTCATCAGATTATACCACCCACTATCCCTTATTGTCACTGATTAGTTCCATGCCGTGTCCCTTCATTTCATGATGAATGTAACTTGTGGCTTACTCCCTTATTCTTTGTACTACTCCATTTTTAACTCTGGGTAACTTCAATATACATGTGGATTATCCTTTGAAATATACTGGCTTCTTAATGACTTGAGCTTCTCTTCCAAAGATCTTATCTTCCACCCTACTTAACCCACTCACTCCCACAGTAACATCCTAAAGCCTTGTCAACACTAAAAAGTATAAGCCCTCCTTACCGTCAACATCACCCAGGTCACTATCTGACCACCCTCATCATTTTACCTCTCTGGTTCCCCATCTTTAATAAACCTTCACCTGGACCTTCAAATCAGGTGATCCTATCTTCTCTTCCCTCTTTACCCAGCTAAAGTTTCATGACCATTTACTGGTACATGCTAGGCTCTCAACTGTTCAGATACCAGGATCAGGGAAAAGAGAGGTTAAGGAGAAAAAAAAAAAAAAAAACCTTAAGAAACCTCAGAGGGCTAAAACCAATGTGGTAATATCTGAATATTTTTAAAAATATTGTTTTAAGTGGGAATAATTATTCCCGAACAGGTTTCCAGTGTCTTGAAATTTCTACCTCACTACTCTTATAAAACAAAATCAGGGTTGAATTTTAATGTATAGCTCTAAATACACAGAATTTCCCTTTCCTGACATTTACCTTTTCAACTTGCTGAATGCTTTCCTCTCCCTTTGTAAAGCAGAGTGACTGAAGCCCATGGCTCCCTGAACAGGTGAGGTGTACGGGCTTTCTAGATGATGCGCACTTGCACTTAGTGCCTCCCAGGTGAGCTGTAGGATCACCACTGGTCATTTGTGTTTGTAAAAATCATCCTTGCTCCAAGGCTGGCCGCACTCTGAAGAGCAGCAATGGCCACCAGACAAATGAAAGCTTAGGGTGGATTTTTACACAGGAGAATCCCTTTCCATACAGCCTACCTAGTAAGAATGGGAGCTCCTGAATCTAGATAGTACCTGATCCATGAAGGGAAGGGAAGCAAGAAGACTGAGATGTCTAGCTCCTTGAGTGCAGGCTCCAAATCACTAACCTTGTAAATGTTTTGTAAGACAAGGTGCATCTTCTCAGGGTGAACAGCAGAGAGCACGAATATCAACATGACAACATCCACAGACTCTGGGGGCACATGTTCCAGAAGGTCGTCTTTAGTTAGGTCACATTGGAATACCTTGCATCTTTCTGTATCATATAAAGGATTTTGCTAAAGACGGGAAAAACACAAAAGAATTTTAAATCAACATCCATGTTGATGCATATAGAAAACTATGGCCTCAAAAGGAGGTCCTGTTTTTCCACTCATGTACTGCTGCTCAGAGATCACTGATCACTTGTTATGGGTAACACTGAGTAATGAGCCATTTTCACATTAAAGCAAGTAATATTCAATATTGCTGTGATTTCATTTTAAAAGTCATTTTCAATTGAGGAGAGAACACAGCCTATCACATATTCAAAACTGAGCATTTTAGAAACATATACAGCCACAGGGATAATACTCCAAAACTGGCCTCTGCTTCCTTAATCCTCCTTTGAGTTATCCACCACAAAACTAAATCCTACAAGAAGCCCTCCAGCTTCCCTTATTGAGATGCTTCTACAGTTCTTCTGGGCATATTTTCCCTTGCTGCAGCAAGCTAAATAAACCCAATTTCTTTTTGCTACAAGTATGTGCCTGGTACATTTTGGTCAGTGGGTTTCAACACATGCATAAGCACATTATAAAGAAAAATTTTTAACTTTTCTTTAATGTAAATAAGGACCTGAAAAAATACACAGTTATTGAATGGGAAGATTCAATATTGAAAAGAAGCTAACTCTACCTACCATTCTACCTACAAATCCAGTGCAATCTCAACAGAATCCTCCTAAATTCCTAGAATCTTGACAAGGTAAATCTAATTAATCTGGAAATGAAAATCTTTAGAAATAGCCAAGTCAATTCTTATTCATTTCATTTTTTAAATTGTTGTGCTATTACAGTTGTCCCATTTTCCCCCGTGGCTCTCCCCTGCCCCACCCACCTCCCCCCTCTCCCACAGTCCATCCCCACCCGGTTGTCCATGTCCATGCATCATTTATACTAGTTCCTTGACTAGACCCTTTCCCTTCTTTCCCGCCTCCAAGTCAATTTTTAAAAATGAAGAATGATGTAGGAGAAGGTACACTTCTGAACATCAAAACATTACAAAATGTAGCACTAAAATAATGTGGTTTGAGAATGGGAATGAATAGATAATGAGAAAAAAAAGTCCCCAAACAGACCTATGTACATAGAGAAATTTAGTACTGGATACAACAAAAAGATGTGACAAAGATGACAATTAAATTTATAAAATGGGAGATAATAAAGGTGACAATTACCAGGAAGGAAAATTATTTTTTTCACTCAATTTATTGTATTTGAATAACTAGATACTTATTTGTATTAAAAGACTACTGGCTACCCAGATGACTTAAAAGACTTATAGGTTCAGCTCAGGGATATACAGAGGTGGAAAAATGTAGCTCCCATCCTTACAATAAGAAAAATATTGGAGGGACAGCAAAGTAACGACTTTTTATGAACCTGTCAAAGAACAAGCACCCTTCCCAAAATCTAGAGAGGGAGTTGCCTTTAGGGAAAGATAGGACCCAAGCATTTGCTTACCTGAGGCAGAAGCCTCCCAACTGCAAAGATAAAACTAGAAATCTGAGAACTTGCTGGAGAACTGAGTATGGATGTTACAGTGTTCGGTTCCTGGGGACTGACGTCATAGGGATGGTTCCTACCCTTTTGCAGGGGGTTCCACCAGAAACACCATCAGGCTCTCAAAGAGAGGATCGTGCTGGACTTTCTCATTTCCTTTAAGGAAGAAAGGTTTAATCTGCGGGAAAAAGGTCATTTGAGGCCTGCAGCCTTAGGGCACTGCCACTACGGGAAGGGCACTACTCTGCCCAGATCTAGTCCTAATCTGCAGGAAGAATGACCTCAAGACCACAGACAGGACACTGGTAGATCCCTCTCACAGCTGGGGGAGGGATGGGAGAGAAAAGACTATTCCTGGAGAGGCAGAAGGTCACACCCGAGACACAGATGAATATGTAGTTTGGAAACTGAGAATTAGAACATTAGGGGGAATAATCCCTTCTGCCATACCTTACCACCAAGTCTTAAGTAATAATAACGGTGGATCGCAGCTGGAATAGCCACAAGAGACAGTTTCTTTACGGGGAACGGCATAAAGAGAGGATCCAAAGCCAAGAGGAGAGACAAAAACAGTCACCAGAGGAGTTTGTTTTCTGTGGTACCCATAGCAACAACAAACCTTACAGGTAACTACAGCAACAACAGACTTCAAATACAGGCCAACTTCTGTCTAGATTATTAAAAATCATTGCCTCAGTATCCACTATCCTGTATAAGATATCTAGCTCTCAACAAAAAAGTACAAGGCATAGCAAAACATAAGAAAAAACACAGTCTGAAGAGACAAAACCATCAGAACCAGACTCAAATATGGCACAGATGTTGGAATTAAAAGTCTGGGCACTTAATGCCCATCTGTAGATGAGTGGATCAAAAAACTGTGGTACATTTACACAATGGAATACTATGCAGCAGAAAAGAAGAACTCCTACCATTTGTAACTACATGGATGGAACTAGAGAGAATTATGCTTAGTGAAATAAGCCAGGCAATGAAAGACGAATAACATATAATCTCACCTAATACAGGAAACTAATGAACAACACAAACAAATGAGCAAAATTGAACCAGAGGCATCTAAACATGGAACAGACTAACACTGACAAGGTGGGGAGCAGGGAGGGAGAGAAGGGAGGTAAGAAGGGGAAGAGTCTAGTCAAGGAACTAGTATAAATGACCCATGGACATGGACAATGGGGTGGGACTGACTGTGGGAGAAGGGGTGGGCTGGGTGGGGGGGAGCAATGGGGGAAAAAGTAAGACAACTGTAATAGAAAAACAATTTTTAAAAAGTTTGGGCACTTAAAATAACTGATTAAAATGTTAAAGGTTCTATTGAAAAAGGTGAACATGAAGGATCAGATAGGTAATTTCAGCAGAGAGAGAGGATAAAAAGAGTACCAACTGAAAATGTTAAAAAACAAAAACGTAGTAATAGAAAGAATGCATTTGGCAGGTTCATCAACAGGAATACCTATTGCCGAGGACGGGATCAGTAAACTTGATGATGGGGCATTAGAAATTACACAAACTGAAAATGCAAAGAGAAAGTGAGTTAAAAGAAAAACAACATCCAAGAGCTGTGGTATGATAGCAAATGATTTAACAGACATATAACTGGAATCTTAAAAGAAGAGAGAACAGAGCTGAAGAAATATCTGAAGAAATAATGACCAAAATCTGTCCATATTAGTTAGAAACCCTAATAACCAAAGTTATAAGAAGAATATATAGGTAATTATAGAACCCTAAACAGAAATTGAGAAAGCTAAGATGGTGTTCTAGGTAAACACGGCTCGCCTCCTCGCACAACCACATGAAAATTACAATTAAACCACAGAACCACTATTATTCAGAACCACCAGAAATTATGCTGAATGGAAGTCCTACAACTACAGAATTAAAGGAAAAACCACACTGAGACTGGTAAAAGGAGCAGATACATGGAATGGGCTGGTCCCACATCAACATGTGGTGATTAAAAACTGGAAGAAGTATCTCGGGAGCAAGGGGTCCCAGCTCCACACCAGGCCCCACTACCCAAAGTGCCAGTGCTAGGAAGATAAGTGCCCATAACCTCTGGCTACAAAAACCAGTGGGAATTGAGACTGTGGAAAACAGGAGCTGCTGGACTCCCTGGAAGTTCCTCTTACAGGGCCCATGTATGGTCTTACTCAGATTCACTGCTTCTAAGCTCCAGCACTGGGCATCAGTTTGAAAGGCACCAGAGGCAAACAAGGAGGAGATGAAGTGTCTGGCATCAGGGCGAGAGCTGGGGGACAGTTTTCTCCCAGACAGAAGTGCTGGCAGAGGCCACTGAACCTTTGATGAGCCCTTCCTCCCACAGAGCTGGCAGGCAGGTGCCACATCTGAGACTCTTATCACCTGGCTCACACTATTTGTCACACCTGGGTCATTCCCTGAGGCTTAGCATGAAACAACTTTCAGGCCCACCCAAGCTGCTTCCAGTGGCTTTTCCATAAAAATGGCTTGTCTTGGCTCATGCTTCACATTTTCCTAAATCCTCTCAAATAAGCAGCAGCTGGCCTCGGCATGCCCTGTGCCTATTGGTAAGTGGCCCCAGGCCAGCACAAGTAGTAGCCATCTACAGATCACTCTGTAGCTTTATGCCAGGTGGCCCCAGACAGAACATAGGCAGTGGCTGGCCCTGGCCTGCACCTCCTGGGAAGCCCCAGAGCCTGCACACCCAGTGGACAGCAACAGACCATGTCGGAGCACCACCACCCAACCATCTCCACAAGCAACACCCTCAAGGGGCAGGCTCAGTGGGCACCAGAGCCCTGCTGAAGTAAGTCCTGCTCTGTTGAGTGGGCACCTGCCCAGCTGATCCTCCACAGGGGTAGGAAGTTGGTAGGCAGTGGTCACAGCCAGTCCTTGCAGCTAATCGGCCTGGGTCAATCCCTCCCAATGGCCCACCAACAGCAATCAAGTCTCAACTACAAGAGGAGGGTATACACAACCCACATGGAGGGTGCACCTCGAGTACCCAGTTTGGGTGATAGGGGAGCTGTGCCATTGGATCCTACAGGACCCCTACTACATTAAGCCACTCTACCAAGCCAGCAAATCATAGCAGCTCTATATAATACATAGAAACAAACACAGGGAGGCTACCAAAAGGAGGAGACAAAGAAACAGCCCAAATGAAAGAACTGAACAAAACTTCAGAAAAAGTACTAAACAAAATGGAGACAAGCAATATACTAGGTGCAGAGTTCAAAACACTGGTTATAAGGATGCTTAATGAACTTAGGGGAAGAGCAGATGAACTCAGAGAGAACTTCAACAGCATAAAAAAGGACACGGAAACCATAAAAAAGAACCAGTCAGAATGAAGGATACATTAACTGAAATGAAGAACAATTTATAGGGAATCAGCAACAGAGTGGATGAAGCCGAGAATCAATTCAGCAATTTGGAACATACGAAAGCAAAAACACCCAGTCAGAACAGCAAGAAGAAAAAAGAATCCAGAAAAATGAGGATAGCATAAGGAGCTTCTGGGACAACTTCAGGCATTCCAACATTTACATCATGGGGGTGCCAGAAGGAGAAGGGAGAGGGCAAGAAATTGAAAACTTATTTGAAGAAAAATAATGACAGAAAACTTCCCTAACATGGTGAAGGAAATAAGACACACAAGTCCAGAAAGTGCAGAGTCCCAAACAACATGAACCCCAAGAAGATCACACCACAACACATCAAAATCAGAATACCAAAGGATAAAGACAAAGAGAAATTTTAAAAGCAGCAAGAGAATAGCAGTTAGTTACCTACAAGGGAGTTCCCATAAGACTGTCAGCTGATTTCTCAAGTTTTGCAGTCTAGAAGGGATTGGAAAGAAATATTCAAAGTTATGAAAAGCAGGGACCTACAGCCAAGATTGCTCTACCCAGCAACGCTATCATTTAGAATTCAAGGGCAGAAAAAGAGCTTCCCAGACAAGAAAAAACTGAAGAAGTTCATCATCACCAAGCCATTATTATATGAAATGTTAAAGGGACTTATTTTTTTTAAATGATCAAAAATATAAACAATAAAATGTCAATAAATACATATCTATAAACAACTGAATCTGAACAACAAAACAAGCAAACAAGCAGAACAGAAACAGGATTATAGATACAGAGAACATTTTGATGGTTGTCAGATGGGATGGGCATAGGGTAGATGGGCAAAAAAGGTGAAGGGATTAGAAGTATAAATTGGTAGTTACAGAATAGACATGGAGATGTAAAGTAATGCATAGGAAATAGAGTAGCCAATGAACATATATGCATGACCCATGGGCATGGACAATGGTGTGGGGATTGCCTGAGGGGGTATGGCGGGGAGCAGGGTGGAGGGGGCAAAACTGGACAACTGTAATAGCATAATCAATAAAATATAATTTAAAAAAAGAATTAAACAAGACTTAAAACCTTAGCTCCTCAAAATGAACAGATTAATAAATGTGACACAATTTAAATCTTGTCATAGAACAATACCATAAAACATTGAACTAGAAGAAATGTTTGCAACATATACAACAGAATATCCAGAATATATACTAAAAATAAGAGCAAAAATGAGAGAAAAATGGGCAAAGGTTATCAACAGAGAATTCATACTATAACATAAGCTCCACATTAGTTGGGTTTTTTTGTACATTTTGTTCACTACTTAATCCCAATGCTTAGAACAGTGACTGGCACACATTAGGTTTTTGATAAATATATGTGGAAGAAAGGAACTTACAAGCAAAAAACAAAAAAACCTAATGCTAATTTATATATTATAAGGATTTCACCCTTACTGATTATAAGGAATGAACAAATTAAAATATGGAGACATTATATTTTGCCCATAAGATTGGGAGATATAAAAAAGACATTAAATTTGAGGACCTAGATTAAAAGGTATCCTTATTATTGGTGAAATGATACATGGTATTAAGTTTTTGGATGGAAACTTGGCATTATCTTTTAAAATTTAAATGTGTATATATTTTTTTCCATTATTCAACATATGGAAATGTGTAGAAAAATGTGTACATATGTTTCAGAGTATGTGTATAATGTTGATCACATTAACCCTACTTATAAGGGCAGAAAATTAGAAACAATTTAAACAAATATCAACAGAGTAATTGTTAAAGTAAAGTATACCCATTTTATGGAATACTACAACAGATAAATAAAACGTGGTAGACCTATGTATACTAAGATGGAAAACTGCAAGATATAACGTAGAATGACTAAAGCGAGTTACAGTACAATGCGATACCAATATTAAAAAGTCTAGTGAATGCCAAAACTGTGAAAGGCTGATGGAAAACTAGGTATCTGCATGTTGCCAAAGTAGTCCCCACATACTTGTTAATGACAAAAGGGTAATATTTGTACAACAAAGGAATTAGGTAGTTACTACCTTACCCCAGTGACCAAAGCTAGCATCACTTACGGTAAGATTAAACAGACATTACTGCCTCCTGACATGAAGCTATATGAAAGGTATATCACCTATTATTTTTCTGGGAAATAATTTACCCGATTTAAATTTAATTTCTAGTTAACAGCAAAATTAGGGGATAGAGGAACAAGTTAAACAATGATACAAAGAAACAATCAAACCATTTTGGAATGTGGGACCTCATTACAGAAAATGGCTTGTCAGTGGCCAAAAGGTCAATGTGAAGGGCAGGAATGTTTTAGGCTAAGGAGATTTAAGGTACGTAATGAAGTATGAGGAGCAGTCCTTGATTAAATATAGCTATAAGATACCTGGGACTCCGGGGAAATCAGAAAATGGATTGACTATTAAAGACATTAGAGGACTAGAGTTATTTTTGTTAGGTATGTATTTTGCGGTCATATAGAGAAAATCCTTATTGAAGACGTAAGCAGACATGTTTAGCAGCGAAGTGTCTATAATTTACAACAGTTTAGCAAAAAAAGTCTATAAAGCAAATTGGCAAAATGCTGGCAATCACTGAATTCGGTATTAGTATATGGGTGTCATTATGGTATTTCTTTCTACTTTTTCTTCTTTCTATATGTTTTATATACATGTGTAAATGGAAAACTATATTTATGATGATCATAGCTGGTTAACTTCAGGGAGAGGGCTGAAGTTGGGTATAAAGGTTAGGTTAAACATCTCTAAAAAACCAGAAACATAACAGAACACATGGATGGTGCACCAACCTTGACATATTTAACTGCTCTTGGAGAAAAATCACAGGCATAAGCAAATATATTCAGATCTTCTTCTAAAAGTGGGAATAAACAGTTCCCAACCCCACAGCCAGCTTCAAACACAGTCAATTTTTGATTTTCAAACTGAGGAAAGAGAACTCAAAGTTAGAGTACACTACCTTTGCATAATGAAGAAATAAACCAAACCAAAAGATCTAGACCATGAATAACAAGGTCTCTGCCCCCAGAGACAATAAATAAGTAAACTGATAACCAAAAGCTAATACTAATATCTCCATTTGTTTTCCAGCACTGGGCAGTTGGGTGTGGAGAAAACACAGCATAATCGCTAAGAGAACAGACTCAACTGCTTGCACTCAATCCAGACTCCACCCCTCCCCCACTTTCTATCCTTGGACAAATCACTTAAACAGCTTTGTGCCTCAATTTCATCAGGTAGGTAGGGTTAACACCAATGCCTACTTCCTGGTGCTATGATAAGGCTTAAATTACAGATGTAATGTTCTAGAGAAGGGCCATGGTAAAGTGTTCACCATCATCATCACAAATCTGTCACTTAAGTTACTCAGTATGAATTTAACATTTACAATTTGCAGATTAGCTTTAAAGGAACAGAAATGCCCACTAAAGTTCTCCTCTATTATATAACCCAGGAACTGCTAAAACTAGTTGAGACCAGTCTATTTCTCTTAAATGTACAAACCATTCTGACATGATTCATAAATTCTCTACCTCACTTCCATAATAATGCAATAAAGCGTTCCTACACATTTGCAATGAATAACAACTCAAATAAGGTGTAACATTACCTCCCTACATGATCTGAGCTCCTCAAACTCTCTGGTGGTCCAGTGTCTATCTTTGAAGAAATTAGTACTATTTCTTTTGTAAAAAAGATCCCAGTTCTTCTGAGCATCTTTTTCCAGTTTTTGCTGTTTAAAATCAGACACTAAAGCCTGGTCTCTTTTCAGCTTCTCCTCTTCTTCAGAGCTGAGAATCCTTCCTTGCAGCCCTTTCCTCTGCAAAGACATCATTTCCTAAATTGACAATAATTTAATACTGCTGAAGATTCTCCATCAGTGAATAACTGGAGGAATCCAAGTTTATTCCATAGACACAGGAAGTTTTCTCAGACGTGGTTCCTCAGGTTGGGTTCAAAGTTCAAGCCATATGCCTCCTTTGCGGGAAAAAGAATGATATTCCGGTTAGTGGTTCCAGAACAGTTCTTTAAGAGGCTGAGGTTGTGGTTCTAGAACAGTTCTTTCACCAAACAGTTCATGTCACCAAACATTGACTAGCGCTGACTCTACACAAAACCCTGCCTGCTACACGGAGAGGTCACAAAGGAGATCAAGACAAAGTCCCCACCATCAGAGGGCTGACATTCAGTAGCTCAAGCCTCTCACGCACCGAACTCTAATTCAAACCAGAATAAGTCATCTATTAAAATAAATCAGTTTAGTTTAGAAAAAGGACAACCCCGAGAACTGACTGAGAAACCTTGGAGAGAAAATACTCATTAATTTTTGTGGTCACTTAACAATTGCAACAGCTGCCCGGATTGGATGCGGGTGGTCAACTGCCAGACAGAAGTGGGATCGTTTCCCAAGAATCGGAGACTCAGTGTTTTGGTTTGTTTGCTATTTTGAAGGGGGGAGGGGAGATGGAGCTACGCCCGGGTGGTCTGAGTCTCTGATCACAAGAAGCTCTCTCACAGCCAGGGGCTGAGGCTCTCGCACCGCCAATACCGCATGAAGGGAAGGAAGAGCCGAGTGACGCGTGGCGCACGGTTCCGAGGATCCATCTGTCTCAGGAGCCTTGGGATAAACTAGGCCGACGTGGCCGGTCATATTGGCTATCAGACCCGCGTTTATCTAGCCCGCCGCGCTCTGGCCTCACCGTCATCATTTCTTAGCTTCTCTTGGAGGGATAGGGCCGAGCGCATTCAGCCCTCAGCCAGGCCCAGGCCTCAGAAGCAGACCTTGGGAGCCGCCGCGAAACAGCCCAGAGCACGGACAAACCAGCGTCCCGGACCTCAGAACCCCGACGGAATCCTATTGCTATGGCACCGCCTCCGCCACTTCCGCTACGAACCCAGAAGTGCCTCCCCGACGCCGGAAGTCCCGCGGCCCTGCTTCCTCAAAGGCCTCCCCCTCCCCTACGCGGAGGAGACTTGCTTCCGGCGCCGGGTGGGCGCCGGTTGTATTCCCGCTGCGCTCCGGGGTGGTGTCCACGGAGCCACGCTCTCCGGGACGCCGGCGCCGGAAGCTGGTACCGTGGCCGCGCCGAAAGAGCGCCGGTGCGGGCGCGAGGCCCGTACAGGGCCATGAACGGGACCGCGAACCCACTGCTGGACCGCGAGGAACACTGCCTGCGGCTTGGGGAGAGCTTCGAAAAGCGACCGCGAGCCTCCTTCCACACCATTCGCTGTAAGTCAGCGCTTTTCACGGTTTCTTGCGGCCGCTCCTGCCGCCTCTTAACAACCTCGGCCCTCCCAAGTACGGGAACCCGCTGCCTACGTCCGCTCCCTTCTCTCTTCCCTCAGATCCTCCGGGACTTCGATTTTTTCCCCCCTTCAGGCTCATTCTTCCCAAACCAAACCCTTCGTTACTCCAACTCATCTGCCTCATGGCCCCAAACGCTTCTTCCGAAGTTCTTTGGCCTCTCTTTCTGTCGCCCCAGACAGCCCTTCCTTTATGCCAAACCTACTCCCTCTTTATTATCGAAAAACTGTGACTCCACATCAGACTCCAGTTTTTCCTCTAATCCCTACCCCCTTTCTGATTACCCCACCAGAGTTCTCCGTGTTTAAGGGACTCTTCCTGTTTGCTCTTGAGCCTCACGGACTCCCTCCTGTTTCATTCTGTTTTTCCCTATTTTCCTTAGCTTTCTTTCCTCGTATTCCTTTGCTCTGGGCACCCAGAGACACTGCGCTTCATTCGCTCCTGCGGCCAAAGAATCCGCATTCTCTCTGCGCCCCATCAGTCTTCCTCCTCCAGCTTTCTGCACCTCCTTTGACTTTGATGTCTTTTGAGGTCATTTAGACTGCCCCTGGCTGACTCAGGATGAAGTTCCTTGTATGTGAAGAATAAAATTAGAATTCGCGAGCCTGGAATAAGTTAAAGCTTGATCTATGTTTGGAAGCAGAAAAGAGCAGGCATAAAGAATGTCGAAATAGTCATTATGTTGGACCTTCCTTTTCTACGTGATTACAGACTCTGTTGAGGGAGGGCACTCCCACTCCATGTCCTGGGTAAAGAATTGGCTTTTACTAATTGGCTGACTGAGCATCCCTCTGTGATTCACAAGCTCCTGGTTTCCTGTCTTTGAAGTGCTGCTAATGCTGGTTAAGACATGTTTTTGTCGAAGGAGCTAATAGATGTGACTCAACACATTGGGAGATGGCGTGTTGGATAATGAAGTTCCATCTTTGTGTGGTCACTTGCCCTGCCATTACATTACTATGCTAACTGCTGACAGCAGATCAGCTCATTCAGAGGGAGGCTATTGAACATGTGCTAAGACCATCATTTCTTGAGCCATTTACTAACTTGATGTTTTAGTAGAGTGAAGGGCAATGTGGAATTTAAATGAGACACTTCACATATGCACCAGGCATGCAGTTTGAGGCAAGTGTGTGTTAAAATGGAGTAATTGTGCTTAAATTGCAATTCCGAGAGACAGGATTAACCTTTGAAGATAAAATTCTTTGTGCTCCGAGCATCTACAGGAGTATCTTTGTTAAAGCTATGGAACTTGACCGTGGCAAATTCTAATTTTGACAGTTCCTATGCAAAAAGAAATCAGTTTATGTGATGCTGTAGCTTTCGTATTTCATGTACAATCACAGAATCTTATTAATATGTTGTTGCTTTTGATCATCACAGCAACCCTAACAAAACACTTGATAATGGATAATAAGCATTAATTTTCATCTGTCACTGGGGAGAGGGGATTATCTTTGCTTAATAAAATGGTATGTAAATTCTAGCCTTTTTTTTTTCTTCAATATAATCCAGGTGGGGTGGGAGGAAAAGCATGTAGAAGTATAGATGAAACAAGAGTGTCCTTAGCTGGTAATTATTGAGGCTGGATAATGATGGTACATAGGGGTCTATTGTACTTTTCTTGTTTTCCACAATGAAGTAGTTTTTTTTAATATCCTAAATTATTTGTATTTTCCATTTATTTGAACAATAATTCTTAAGTGAGAATGCCTAGAAAACCCTTAATATACTGTACCATACTTTTCGCTCCATAAGACACACTTTTTGTTCCCTGAAAGTGGGGGGCGGGAAATGTCTGTGCGTCTTATGGAGAGAATATTGTGTCACAGACCGTGATGTGTATTACCTGACCTGTGGCGACAGCTGTTAGAAGAGGAAGCGGTGGGCCCAAGTGAAACCCCTGGGGACACTTAAATGACCCACTTTACTGCTGAAACTCAGGGTGTCTGGTCAGTACGAAGAGAGTGAAGAAAGTGATATCAGTGATTGTGAGCAACTGAGCTTCATAAATTCTGACACTAGGGGTTCCCAGAAAACTAGAAGAGTACTTGAACCTTAGTCTCTCCTCATTTGTTAATGACAGTGATGATGGTTCTTAATAGCACTGTTGACTGCTCTTCACTTTACATGGTTGAAATATTATTCTATTTTATTAAGTATTTTAGTACACCATTTGGTTCAGAATTTTTTTTCTTGTTTTCCTCCTCTAAACCTAGGTGCGTCTTATGGTCAGGTGCGTCTTATAGTGTGAAAAATACAGTAAGTAACCTGGTGGATAAATACTTTTATTTTCTTTTCCTTTAGATGATTTTAAGCCAGCATCTATAGATACCTCCTGTGAGGGAGAGCTTCAGGTTGGCAAAGGAGATGAAGTCACAATTACCCTGCCACATATCCCTGTAAGTTTATTCCAAGGTTTGTTTGTTTTTTAATGTGAGAATCACAGTGAAGTCTCATTTTATGTTATTACAATTTGAATTACCTACTGTTTAAAAATTCCTCATTTTCTGAAGTGCCAGCATAAGGAAGAAGGGAATTGGGGGTATGGGGTGGAGTAGAATGCATACCTCCTAGGTGTTTGATTAAAAATGATTCTTTGTCATTTTCTCCAAGTTCTCATTTGCTACAAAGTAGACAGGGATCCTACCTGGACACCTGGCCCCTCTTTTTAGACATGCATAGTTTTTCCGCAAGCAACTCCATAGGAAAAAGCCATAGTTTCCATGTTGATATATAGCAGCAACAGTTTAGGAGCATGGGGCTGCGAAGCCAGGAGTTACGGTGGGCTGGAGCAGGACTTACATCTTTCATATAACATAGTAGTATTCCCTCATTTATCGCGGGTATTACGTTCTAGTCCCCCGCCCCCGCGAAGTAGGAACCTTACATTTATTCTATACTCTTAAACCTACGTAACTTTAACAACATACATATACAGTACCACAAAATCCTGTGATATAGTGAAAAACCCGCGATACATAATTAAATATAACATTTTAAAAAATCCCATGATACAGTGAGGCCGCGATAAGTGAACCGCAATATAGAAAGGGGCTACTGTATCTGGCAAAGGGTGAAATGGAGGCTGATAGCTTCAGGCAACAACCAGAGGTTCGGAGCATTTCGCTAATTGAGCTACAAGGAACCCAGTTAAAAGCTGAAATGAGAATTCTTGCATAGCACGGCTTTTGTGACGTTTGCCCAAGGCAGCACTCTGATCACAAAGCCTGGAGGATTAGACAAAATACTCTTAGTGAACATGTGTCATTGCATGTCACTGTCCTGTCCTGGAACACAATAGTTCTTGCTAACCAGTGATAGAATGAAAAGGCACTGGACAAGGAGACCTGGGAAGCTTTGTGTTTTGTAAAATTTCCTTGTCTGCCCGTTCAGACTGCTGTGTCATTACTTGTTGTCTTTGGCAGGTTACATCATCTCCCTTTTGACCTTACTTTCCCAAATGTAAAATGAAGAGGTTAGATAAATGGTCCCTAAGGTCCCTTCCTATTCTAAATTTTTACTATTTGAGTGAGGAGCCAAACAGTTTTTGATTCTATACAAAGGATTAAATCCTATATTTAGAAAAGATTAATTGAGCACTTACTGTGTGCTGGTTCATTACTAGAAACTGAGAATACAGTCTTGAATAAAACAGCCACATTTCTTGCCCTTGTGGGGTTTATGATACGGAATTTAAATATAAGAAAATGTAATGCTTATTTTAGAAAATCAGGGGAGCCTTCCCTAAGGAAGTGACCTTTGAGTCTATTTGAAGGTTAATTTAATTGAAAGAGAAGGAGGGGCAGGTGATCCTGCCAGAAGCCTTGTTAAAGCCCTAGAATAAAGATTGAGGGTCTAAGAGAATGCCAGCCACCTGCTGCCTTCTGCTCTGGAGCCTACAGAGCCAGGGGTGAGTGGTGCTGGTGAGGTTGAAGGGCTAGCCAGTTGGTTTAAAGATTTAATTATTTGACTCAGAGCAGTGGGGTAGTGATCAAAGGGCTTAGGCAGGTGTGTGGCCTGAGGTACTTACTCTGAGCTAACCAGGGTAATGAGCTGCCCTTCGAGATGCTCTTGGTTACTTGGCATGAGGGGGAAGCCCTGAACTCTCCAGTTACGTGGAAATGTTAGCGATCTCTCACTAGTTTTAGTTCTCATAATGAAAGCTCTACTCAGTGTAATATAAGTAATGGTTATTTCTTTTTCTCAGTTCACACTTTACTATTATTTGTAACATTTCTTGAGTCCTTAGAACAATGTACAGTAATTTATATTACCTGTCTTCATTGCATACAGTCATACATTCTTGCTATATTATTATTTCCCTTTTCTTTATTTTTGCCTGGGAAACCAGAAGGAGTTCTTTTTGAGTTTTTCTGATAAAAGATTTGATGAGTAGAGTCACCTATAAATTCAGTTTTGATATTCATAACTGATGCTTTGGTTTTCTTCATCTTACATTTCTTGTGCCATATAGGGATCCACCCCACCAATGACGGTATTCAGGGGGAACAAACGGCCGTATCAGAAAGACTGTGTGCTAATTATTAATCATGACACTGGTGAATATGTGCTGGAAAAACTCAGTAGCAGCATTCAGGTCAAGAAAACAAGGTATGTGAATAACCAGATACAGAACAATGTGATGTTTGTATTTGTATTGTCTGTTCAGTTGTTTTAAAGATTGTGAGTGTCTGGGTACTCAGTATCCTATTGATAATCTCAATAACTCCACTTATGTCTTCTCAGACAAATCAATAAACTATATTTTCCTCAAATGTAGTAGAAAGAAGTAATGTTTTTAAGACCTGAAAAATGAAAGCCATTGGGGAAAGTAATGTACTTTGTATGTAAATCAATTCTGTTAATTTCAGGATTTTTGAAACAGTACCATTTAAGGCATAAGATTTAAATTTATAGACTTATAAGTATGAAAAAATACTTGAATAATATATATACTTCGTTAGTGTGAAAACATTAATTTTTTATGAGATCCATTTGAGTTATTTTTCTACCAAAATAAAACTTTACCTATTTTTTTGAACTAGTGTGCTCTCTTTAATATTTAATTCAATCGGCATTACATGTTAGCTTGAGGGGGTGGGAAGCAATGGGGGAAAAAGTGGGATAACTGTAATAGAAAAACAATAAAAATAAATTAAAAATAAATACAACTGTGAAGAAGAAAAAAAAAGTGGAGGCTAAGAAGCCCAAAGGTGTTTATGAGGAGGTTCAGGGGAGGATTATGGCAGCTTGGGATGGAGTAGTGTGGTAGGCAGAATTCTAAGGTGACTCCTAGACTCCTGGCCCTGATCTTAGCACACCTTCTCCCCATTATTCACTCAGACACTAATCTAGTTGCTACTCTGCAGGGATTTTGCAGATTCTTATGAAGGTCCCAAAACACTTGACTTTATGAGAGGGAGATTATCCTTAGTGGGACTGCCCTGATCGGGTGAACCCTTAAAAAGTTTGGGCTCTTTCTGTCTGGCAATGAAATTAGAAGCAGGAGAGGGATTTGATGTGAAGGGGCGTCTCTGTGGCTGGCTTTGAAGATGTAGGGGGCCATAAAAAAAAAAATTGGCATTACATGTCTGATAAGACACCAACTAGATTTTATTTTCAAGTCAAAATTCTATAAATAGAGGTAACCATGTGGTTCTGTTGTTAAATCATGATATAGCAATTACATTTTAAAGAGAGTGTTAACAGCCTGGTACTTTTCTGTTTATGCTTCCTCAAGCCATTTTCTTCATTTGTTTCACAAAAGATAGAGTAGCTACGATTTTTTAAGAGGTTATTATATGCCAGGAACTATGCTGGATGCTCCAGGAATGATCTTTTCTCATCTATAAGTGACTCTCAGAAAGGTGCAATTGTTACCCTTAAAAAGCACATGCACACAGGAGGAGACTGAGGATAAGGGAGCTTGTGGGTTACCTGAGTCTGGTGCCAGTGCGCTGCAGAGCCCCTGTTCCTCTCCTGCTCGCGCTGCCTTTGTAGTAATTGCCTCCACAAGCCGGGTGCCGCTGCTGCTCCTCCTGTAGCTGATGGTTGTGAGCATTGCTCTTACTGTGCAGTGTCGTCTGGGGACTAGCAGCATTTATCACTTGGATACTTGTTGACAGTGCAGAACCTAATAAGTGAGAATTTGCATTTTAATGAGATCCTCAGTTGATTTGCATGCACACTAAAGTTTGAAAAGTGCTGGGCTAGTACGTTTACAAAAGAAATTGTTAATGGATAGATTTTTCTCAATTTGGAGTGGAACACTTGGCTTGTCTGCCAGCAAGAGCTGCTATGTGACAAAATGAGCAAGCAGTAAAAAGATCCTGGAAAAATTTGCAAACTGGCCAGTATTTCAAGGGCCAGTTTTATTTAGTAACTCATACACTTGTGATTATCACTTTATATTGTTGACAAGTCTAATAGTCATATTTTTTTTAGTAAAAGGGGTTCTCACAATCACATTGTAGTCTGCATACCTGTTTTATCTACTTCTTGCTATAAAATGTGAGCTCCTTGCCCTGGCTGCTGTGGCTCAGTGGATTGAGCGTCAGCCTGCGAGTCAAGTGTCGCTGGTTCGATTCCCACTCAGGGCGCATTTGGGGGCGCAAGTGAGAGGCAACCACACAATGATGTTTCTCTCCCTCTCTTTCTCCTTTCTCTCTAAAAATAAATAAACAAACAAATAATGTTTTTTTTTAAAGTGAGCTCCTTGAGGGCAGTGAGTCTATTACATTTCTCTCTGTATCTCTGGTGCACAACTCATAATTGGAATTCAATGGATGGTGGTTGAATGATTAGTTCATGTGATAAAATTATAAATACCAATATTTTTCAGCGTTCTGAAAAGCATGGAGTTCTGCAGAAACTTCCAGCTGGTCGGTCACCTGGACAAATTTGACACTGGTTTTGTCTCTCTGGTTTAATGTCTGTATCTCATTTCAGGGCGGAGGGGAGCAGTAAAATCCAAGCGCGGATGGAACAGCAGCCCAGTCGCGCCCCACAGCCGTCACAGCCCCCACCGCCCCCACCACCTATGCCATTCAGAGCACCAACAAAGCCTCCAGCTGGACCCAAAACTTCTCCCTTGAAAGATAACCCTTCACCTGAACCTCAGCTGGATGACATCAAAAGAGGTAGGGTGCATTTCTGGAGGCATGGTAGCAGCTTGGAGTAGTACGGTGTTGATGTTTCTGTGGAGATCATAAAGCTGTCGCATTGACATGATGCCCTGGGCATTCCCTACCCTTAGAAAATTTCTGCAGAGTTCGCCATTCCAGAGGTGACGAGGCTGGGGGCCTTTCCCGCTCATCTCATTTGACAGGGGGAGTCCAGGCATAGTGACTTGAATTGTGGCTGTCCTTGCAGCATTCTGGGCCTTTTTTTGTTTTTAATTGATTTTATAGTGAGAGAGGAAAGAAGAGAGAGGCAGGTAAGCAGAGACAGACATCAATCTGTTGTTCCATTTATTTTTGCATTCATTGGTTGCTGCTTGTATGTGCCCTGACTGGGTATGGAACACATAACCTTGGCATATTGGGACTCGGTTCGGCAGCTGTCCGTCTCGAGAGACGATGGTGTAGCTTCTTAAGAGTCTATCTGCACCGCCGAGAATGGTTGTGCAGTCCGACTCGGGAGTGACACGGTATCTGTCTCCTCCCGTGTTGAATCGACGTCTTGCGATGACGCTGGAGTGTCCTCTCCAGTGAAGCTGAAACTACAGAGCCTGGGCAGGGTGATATGGAGGGTCTGCTGTTGCCCATGCAGCAGACCCCCCCTCTCTTCGCAGCTGAAGGGCCCAAGGGAAAGACGGAGTCAATACAGTTTGGCTTCAGGTGCGCCGCAGGAGTTGCCGGTGTTGACTACAACGTCAAACCGCCTTAGGGACTCCGGCTCCGGATTTTCTGTCGGGGTTTACTCCCTTAGCCTTTCTCCTGAAGAGGTATGCCGCAAGGCAGCGGAGGTTTTTTGGGGTCAGAGTTTTCCTTCTCTGATGTGCCCTGACTGGAAGATCGAACCAGCGACACTTAGCTCGCAGGCCGATGCTCAATCCACTGAGCCAAACCAGCCAGCATATTGGGACTATGCTCTAACCAACTGAGCAGGCCAGCCAGGACTAGAGGCCCAGGATTTAAACAAACATGACTGCCATCTAAAGGTCCATGTGGCACACCTTCAAGGCTTTGGAAGAAAAAAATTCCGAGGTGCTGGGGGTGAAAACCAAGCATGCCAATGTTAGTATACTGTTTAGGTTAGAGGGATATTGCAAATACCATGACCAATGCTTTGTACTAACACAAAATTTATAAATATGAAAGTGACGTGAGGACCAGTGGAATGGGCAGTGGCCTAAAAGGAGAAGTTTGGTCAGGCTCTCTTCAGTGCATACCTGAGATAAAGAAGCTTACCTTACTTTCTCTTCTATGCAGTGAATGGTTTTAGTAGTCCAGACTCTTAGGGAGTTAATACGATAAGTGTTGTATTTCATATTTGTAAAATTTTATGAAACAAAATTAAATCGATAACAGTAGTAAACAGGGAAAGATAAGAGTTGTCCTTTAGGAGTCTTCCTTTCCCACCTTAGAGAAGTACAGTCTTTGCACAGTGCACAGTTGTTAAGCTGCTTGACTTTTTTTTTCCCTCCTGGATATTAGAATGCCATTTATGGAAGTTTTCACTTTAGTTGAACAGGAATTGTACCATTAGTGGTTAATTGTTCTCAATTATACTTCAAGGAACCATAGCCATTTAAGGCCACATGATGTGTTTGGACAGGAAAATCTGTTATGAATCCTCAGTGTAATCAGTAATGTTGAAATGCTTTGTTAAAACACTTTTCTTTCCCTGCTTTTCCTTTCCTGCTTTACATCTGTAAGAAATGCTGTACATGGCAGGCATGGCCGTCAGTCAAAATATATAAGGAGGGCAGAGGAGGGGTGGTGTTCCACCACGTTTCTTCAGACATGCTTCATTTATTCATGGGACATGAAAACTGAAAAGCACCCCAGACGCTGTCTGCCTGGCCCTTCATTTTTCCAGAGTGTCTTGGAATATTCATTGACTTCCACTTGGATCTCTCTGGTGGTTAGAGGTAGATCCAAAACAAGCATTCAGACCTTCCAAATCTCCAGTCAGTTATTTTCAGTCCCTTAGCATAATGTTCTTCTCTTATTTGGTGTTTAATCCTATAATTCACTATTTCCTTAATAGATAAGACAAAATATACTTAATTCATTTCTTACACAGAAGTCATTATCCTGAAGCAGTTTGGTTTTTGGTTATTTGGGATGAATTTAATATCTCTGTTGTCTCTCTGGAGACAAGTTAGGTGTTTTTGTTTCTTGATTTTGGTCATTTTGTTTGTACATTTCTAAGGAATTGAGAGGCAGGAGTTTAAGTTACTCCCACCGCTGTCGGTTTTGCCAGTTTGCTGTTTGCAGAAGAGTCACTGAACAACTGCCTTGAGAATGGTGCTGTGCTGACCCTGCCGTGCCCTTCTATTCCAGAGCTGAGGGCCGAAGTTGACCTCATCGAACAGATGAGCAGCAGCAGTGGGAGCAGCTCCTCAGACTCAGAGAGCTCCTCGGGCAGCGAGGACGACAGCTCCAGCAGCGGAGGCGAGGACAACGGCCCCGCGTCTCCTCCCCAGCCATCACACCAGCAGCTCTACGGCAGCAGGCCGGCCATGGCCAACGGGACCAGCCGGCTGCAGGGAAGCAACCAGCTCATGAACACCCTCAGTGAGTGTGCTGGCCCTTTTCTGACTGGGAGGGGTGGCATGTCAGGCAGAGATGCAGCTTCTCCTTGTCTTAGATAAGACTATAAGCCTGAAGACACTTAAAGCATAAGAAAGGATCCTGACCAAGATAATTTGAAACAGAAAGGAGTAAATTATCAAACAGGTAAACAAAGGAAGCATGAAACTGAAAAATCTGTTTTTCTCTTTTCCTCACTGGCACAAATTAGGTTTTACGAATCCTGGAAAATGCTGGAACATGAACAGCTAGACTCTTTATTTTTGCATATACCATGCTTTAGGAATGCTACCTGCCACATGGTGTCCCCCCACTCCAGGTCTTTATACGGACCCAAGAACCTGGGGGTCCAGACTTGTGGAACCTGTTTGGAGACCAGCTAGTCTCTGGCCACAGGGAAAGGAAAAGACACTGTAATGTCTGGGTGGCTTTCAGTGCAGTCGATACTAAAATAAAACAGGAGAACAAGAACCAGTCTCTTTGTTTTGGAGGTGGAGAGAGTACTTTGCAGTCTTCTCTCTCCAGACTCCTTATGAATGCTCTCCCCTGGTGCGACTTCCTTTGAGGAGGTTGGAAGGTCTGGAGGCAATAGTGGGAAAGCTCACCTACTGCTGTGGGCCAAGCAAAGGTCATTCTCAACCTCAGCACTGTAGACATTTTGCACCAGATAAGTCTGTGTTGTGGGGGGCTGTCCTGTGCGTTAAGATGGTTAAGATGCTTCCCTGGCCTCTACCCACTAGATGCCAGAAGCACTTCCCTTTTCTCCCCTACTTGTGTCCACCAAAAATGTCTCAAGGCATTTTGCCACTGGGGGAACAAAATCATCCCCACTGGAGATCCACCATACTTTTTGTACCTGAGTAAGTTCACCACTGTTATGATATCAGTTAAGGATATTGGCTACTCTCCCGTTATATGGGCCCAGATGCTGGATATCAGGGTATACTGTGGTGCTCTTCTCATTGGCTAGGGATTATCACTTCCACACTGGGAGTTTGATATTCATAGTGGAACAGTACCAGAAGGCTACTGTGGCTTTAACTTAGTTCTTCATTTTGCCCAGTCAACGCTAAATTATTCTTTTCTCTTAGAAAGAAGGAGCAAAAAAGAGTAGTGGGCGTCACTGTGGCACTACCCACCAGTGCTTTCAACTCCTTTTAGCTCTTTATGTCTGCGAGTCCTTCTGTTCTGCAGCTCTCAAATGGCAAGACCTTAATCTGTGCATAACCTGATGTACAATGAAGTATTAGAGTTATTTAAACCAAGATTGTCAATTGGAACCAACTTATAAACCCTAAAATCACACTAAATAGCACAAATTTGTTAAACCTTGATGTAAAAATATTTAAAATACTTAGTAATTAATTTAAAAGAAACCACATTTTAACAAAAGTAATAATTTTATGAAAAATAAAATTTCCAAATCAAAAAATATTTAGTAGGAAGAATAACATTACTTTAAAATTTTGCAAATCTCTTTAATGTCTGCCTTAGCAGAAAAATGGATTCTTACATGTGCTTTCTGCACTCGGTGTTGCTATTCAGTTGTTTAGGTTGAAGTACAGGAAGAAAATCTAGCATCACACAGGTACCTCAGGGTTGGACCCTCTTGAGAGGGTCTCTGGGACCCCCGGGGTCCTCAGGGCAAACTTCGAGAAGAGCTGGTTTAGAGATTAGCAATTTGGAAGTACAAAAATTCACTTTTGGTACAATCCAGCAACTGGATTACAGTTGTTCGTATGGAAAATACAATGACTAATAAGTAATAATGCAAATAATAAACTGTTTCACGTACTCACAACTGTAAACCTAGTTTTGCCTACCCCTATATTTTCTTACTTTCGATTAACACATTTAAAAGCCTACTCCCGTTCTATCCTAGTAAGCCGCATTGTTGCAGATATAAAAATAGCATTTCTTTAGAAATGTTGACTGCATCAGGTTTGTCACTGAGCCAAATCACTTTTCTTTCCTGCTAAATTGCATTGGCCTGGGTTTGCTGTAGTCTGATAGCCAAGGCAGTCAACCAAAGAATTGCGAGAAAGTCATTTTTAAATTGTTTACTTTTGGTTTGATTGTTTTTTTTCTGTTCTGCTTTCTTTTTTAATAGGAAATGACTTGCAGTTGAGTGAATCTGGGAGTGACAGTGATGACTAGAGCTGGATCTTTCAAAATCAACTTTTTGGTGCCCAGACGTGCTGTGAGACCAGACTGCGCTGCATGGAGCCATTGCCCAGAGGAAAGTGTGGATCAGTGACTGTAGAAAGAATTGGAGGCTCTGCAGTGCTCAGATATTCAAGTCTTTAACTTGGTGATGGGTGATTTTTTCGTGTAATTTTTGAACAATCTTGTTTCAGAGTTTAAGTAGATCCACAGAAGAACTAACAGAATTGTATTTCTGTTTGGTTAACACTGTTAATGAAAAACAGGCAAGTGTGCCCTGGTCTAGGTGCTTAAAGGACATCTCTTCACCAGGCCAGCAATTCCATTGTAAGCCCCAGTTCGACCAAGTGGTCTGCACCAGTGAGATGTAAAACAGTCTTTGAGGGGTAGGAAAGAGGGGGAAACCTCAAACTGCAGCATAGAAGTATGTTAAAACCACTTTAAATTGTGGAAATGGAGTGGTGAAGAAGCTTCGTCCAACCCAGCCTGACAAGCTTCTGTAGAAACGGACTTCAAGGGGGAGTCCTCGGGTGTCATCTGGCGGGACCCTGGAGTCCTGGCAGTTCAGCGCCCTCACTTACAAATAAGGAAAGGGAAGCACACAGCTGGTTTAGCCTCCCACGTCCAGTCCAGACTTCCCACTGCTCCCTTTCTTGAATCTCACTTATTGGAACCAGAGCTTCCTATACATGAGACTTACAGATGTGCATAGAAACTTTTATTGGGTTCTTCAAGATAAAATTGTTGGGTACTTCTAGCTCAAATTCAGATCCAGACCGTCCTGAAATACATGAGGCTGGTGTAGCAGATTAAACCACTGGCTGACGCATGACTCACTTCAATTGGGACTTTTAGTTCCGTGTAGATCCACACTGAGTGTTCTTCATTCAGTGGGTTTTAGTAGGGGAGGTAGGAGTAGAAGAGAGGTGTAATGAAGGAACCTTTCTAAACAAATGAACCAGCAGCAAGTTTTCAAAAACCAGTAACTAAATAGGAGTTCTGCAATATGAAATGTGCACATTCTATTGATAAGATGTTTATGTTTATGCTTCTGTACCACTATTTGTGCCTGACTCTCAGACTGATTTGTAGTTTTATATCAAGTTAGAAGAAAGTCACAGATTGCCTTCTGCAGTGTGCAGTTTCCAAACAAATCTGTTGTTGCAGGAAACTGGTCACTAGCAAATGTTTCTTATTGAGTAAGTGTGTGATAAATTGTCCCATAATAAGTTTAGAGTATCCAATTTCTGTAATTTGAATGAATATGTCCTGAGAAATTTCCATTAAGTATGATTTTCCTTCCTGGGACCCCTATACTTAGAATTCCTTCCTCAGCTAGTGGAGGGATGCAGTCTGGACTTAGAAAGGAAGTAGATGATCCAAGGTGGCGACTTTGGTTAGAGTTGAGTCTTACAAAGTCACCTGTTTTAATTGCATAGTGACTCCAGTGAGCTGGAGGTGAGGACCAGCAGCCATTGTCCACCAGCACACTCACGCCAGTCTACCAAATGTAGGTAATAGGTCCACACTTGAACCCTGTGCCCATCGTGAGGTGTCAGTGGATTTAATGGCATGTAGGAACTTATTTATAATGAATTAATAATTGCTTTATAATTCCTTAGTAATGACGGCTCAGGGAGGGTGAAGGTCATGATTTGGGGACATGAATTGTTACTGGATATGGGAATGTTTCACTGCTCTTAACTTGCTCACATGCGGGCAGGTTTTAGGAACTTGAACTGAAACTATCTATTTAAGCCTCTTTTTTTTTTTTCCCCCTCCCAAAGTCTTCACATACATGGGCAGAACTGTGGTTTTGGCATGTCAGGTGAAGATGCTTGTTTCTATAGGAAATGCCTGTATGTGGCACTGAGTTTGGCTCTCTGAGCTTCAGGCTCTCCCGTCATCCATCTTCCCGACCCTGCACGGTGATCCTCTAGTGTGGCTCCAGGTAGGCCCTTCGCACAGAGCCTTTGGTGGTTCCCTCCCCTGCACCCTCCAGCTTTCCCACCAGAGTAAGGAATCTTTTCTTTCTGGAAATCAAGAGTTTGGCCTTACAGACTCCTTCTCACAGATACCCTCATGCCAGCAAACTGGGCCTGTTCTTCCTGCCACACCTCTCTCCTGGGGCGCCGTCTCCTGCAGAGGCCACCTTCTGACCCCTGCTCTGTTCTTTTCAGCCAGCCACAGTGCTGTGTGTATGTACTGACCTCCTTGCTTGAGCTCTGGTTAGAATGAACTTAAAAGCAGAGATTGTTATTCTCATCTCTATCCCCTGGGATGTCTGCAGGAATAGACAGTCGGGTGCTTATGGCCGGTGGGGAGTGAGCCAGCCCATGGAGTAGAGAGTGCAGACAGAGAGAAAACAGTCTGGGCGTTTGGAGATAGCCGAAAACTAGTCATGCTGATTTTCATCATTTTGAAGTTTCCTAACTAAATTGTTAAAATTACCTTTTCTTTGCTCTATATGTCTACTGTGCTGAGGGTCATTAGGCAAGGTGTAAAGACTTAAGTCTGAATTATCTGGGGAGCCACAGCAAGCCACAATAAAGACCTGATTTGGGAAAACACAAAGACGCTAGAGATTTATAATGACGCCACTCATTAACTATTTTATATCTGAAGCAGGACCTTTTTTTTTAATGTGTGGTATTAATATGTATGTGCTTCATCAGTGGGAAAACTTGAAAATTCCAGAATCCTTACTTCCCTATTTAAGAGGCTGGTTAAGTAGGATATGTGTGAGTGTGTGGGCGTGTATATGTATGATGTATTTATTACATTATTTTGGAAGAGTAGTACTATGATATGTGAACATATATTAGGTACTGCCAAATTGGATGTTTCCATTTGGCAAGGAAGGTAGGATTTCTGAAACTCAGGCCATAACCAGTAGGTTGGAAGACAAGACCAATTGAAGATTTATGAAATGTTTGTTTTTGTTCCTGTTATTTCTGTCTTGGGTTGTCTCATTCTTTAATGATTTAAAAAATTTTGTGCTTAAAAGTTTATTTTGCTTAATTATGAAGTAGATGTGCATGTTTACATTTATGTAAAATATTTGCTGTGTAAAAAGTTTTTTTTGTTTATTCTCTTAAAAGATCACTATATTTAAGTAAAAATGAAGGTCAGCAATACACTTCTGTCTTGGTGGGTTTTATTTTCTTATTAGAAATCATAAAAAATGTAGGATTCTTTTAAGAATCCTTTGTGCTTAACCCTGATTATCTAAATCAATTCCTCAGTTTGTTGTTAGGCTTATTAGGACATATACCTCAGTTTTAAATGGTCTATATGTTCAGAACAAAAGGATGACTTTCATAAGCCACATGTCATGAGGCCATTTTACTTGGTCTGGAAAGGCAGGCTTAGCTTTGGGTTTGAAAGCCATACAAGGGTTAAACTGAATCCTTAGACATACCCTAGTCATTTTAGCTCACCATTGGTCCTTCACCTGGAATGTCATGCCACACATACAACACCTCTGACCCCAAATGACACCTGACAGCTAGAAGTGATCCTGCCTCCTGCTTCCACTCCACACCTCTGATTAGCAATGCCCACATCTATCTTCTGGTCTTGGCTCCCCTGATAGACTGTAAACTCCTAGGTGCTCCGTGACCATATTCCTTTCTAATTTTGGTGTCTTACACTTAATGGGTACTCAATAAATTTGGATCGAATACAATTACACATCAAGAGATCTAGGCCAGGAATCCTCTGCTGCTTATTCTGTGGCAATAGGAGTTCGACTTGAACTAGGTCTCAGTAGGGAAGTGGTGCTGCACATTCATCACCTGAGTACTGGCTGCTCAGCTAACTCACTGCTACAAAGACAGGTAACAAACCATCCCAAGACTCAATGGATTTATTTTGCTCACAAGTCTGGGTTGGCCTTTTAGACTAGGTGTGGCTGGACAGTTCTGATCTTGGTTGGGCTCCTTCCTGTGCTTGGCAGCTGACAGGTTCAGCTTATCTAGGATGGCCTTGGCCGGCACAACTGGGGAACTCAGGCAGGTTGGCTCTGTCTTATCCTCTGGCATCCAAGCGTGAGCATATTGTCGTGGCAAAGGCAGAGGTGCTTAAGTGAGAGGAAACAATTAATTGCCTCTGTCACAATTGCTAACATGTCGGCCAAAGCAAGTCACAGCGCCAAGTTCAGAATCAAGGGGTGGGAAGATATGGATACAAAGAGGTATGGAAATTAGGGAAATTATCGCAATCAATCTACTACCTCCACGTACCCCATGTCTCCGCCATGGTTGAGAACCCTGGGCCATATAACTGCTAAGGAGGCCACTCTTAGCTCTGGCTTTTCTTGCCAGATAAAAGCCCCAGTGGGAGTTAACATTTCTATTCATGGTGCCTGCAGAGGGCACCAAACCCAAGCCAGTGGCTCCTGTAGGCTTGGCACTTACCTCTATTCATTGTCTCCTCCCCTTTCTAACCTAAAACAGTATTTAGGTTATCTATTGCTAAGTAACAAACTACCCCAAAACTTAGTAGCTTAAAACAACAACCATTTTATCTCACAGAATCTGCTGGTTAGTAATTAGGACAGAACTTGGGTGGGCAATTCTGGTCTTTAATGGCTTCAACTGAGGTCACTCAGTGGTACTCAGTTGGCAGATGGGCAGGATGGAAGAGTCCAGGCTAGCGTTACTCACATGTCTGACACGGTGGGGATGGCTGGAAGGAGGTTCATTTGGGACCATCAACCAAGGGGCTTACGCAGCCTCTCTAGCACAGCGGTCTCAGGAGAGTCGGCATGATGGTTGCCTTCCCCAAGAATGAGTGTTCTAAGGAGCTGTATGGCCTTTTATGACCTAGCCTGGGAAGTCACACAGCATCACCTCCACAGTATTCTATATATCAAAGCAGTCAGAAGCCCACCTAGATTCCAGAGGAAGAGACATAGACCCCACCTGTTTAATGGAAGCATATTAAAAAGCCACCCACTCAAAGTCCTTACCCCCCCCCCCCCCCCCCCGTTTTTGGTCTAGTCTTCTGCAGTGGTTCTCAGATGAGCCATATCCCGGGAGCAGTGGCTCTTAAAATGTGGTCCCTGGTCCACCAACATCCCCTGGGACCTTGTTAGGAATCTAAAATTCTCAGGGCCTACCCAGACCTGCTGAATCAGAAACTCTAGGGTGAGATTTAGCAATGTTTTAACAAGCCCTTCAGGTCATTCTGGTGAATCTTAATTGTGAACCACTGCTTCAGGACAAAAATCCGTTGGTGAGCCTCTAGTGATGACCCATGACCATGGTGACTGTGTTCAACTTCCCTCTTAGGGGTTGGATTGAGCATGAGCTGGGGCAGCGCATGGAGTAGAGTGTGGTTCATGGGTTGGAACATTGAAGAGAATTCATCATTGACCTTGAAGAAACTACAGGGGCCCAAATAACCACAAATGAGATTCACTTGTGATACTAGTGTTTCTGCAGCAGAATTTCAGTGTTCCGTGGGCCCCTTTTCATTTCTCTGAAGCACAGAGGACAGTGGAAATAGCCAATTTCTCCCTTTAGTAATGTTGTTTAGACTTGTCTGACTCTAAAAGTCAACTGGCTAGGGCTGAAAAGAACTCAGGTGAACCTCAGAGAGAAAACCCCTCTGAAAAAGGCAATGTGAATTCTTTTCCTCTATTTCTTAGGGGGGTTGGATGAGGTGGGGTGGGGAGCCTTTAACCCATTACTCTTGTGTGATATACAGCCCTCTCAGATGGTTACACGCGAAGATGAAGGAGAATCAAAGACACCCTTGGAGCTTCTAGTGCTAATGGTGGCTCAGTCTTCAATCTCCACGGTGAATCGCCAGGGTCCTTGAGCTCATTGTTATCTCGCAAATGGAAGATCTGAGTTTCACTCGGAATTTAAATTGGTTCACTCCACTATCGGGCAAACAACTCAAGTAACAGCCACTGGGCCATAGGCTGGACCATTAATTATAATGAGGTTTAGAGATTCTTAAGCAATTTGGCCCACATGTGCCCTCCATGTCACTATTAGATGGATGACCAGTGTAGTGTGTGTGTCCCATGATGCTCAGCAAGGACCATTTTCCCAAGCACTGGTTTCTAAGTACTAGTTACCAAGCTTCCTTCAAAGACCTTACGGTGTTTACAAATCTGTCACTCAAACAGCTTTGCACGTGGGTAGAGAAGAACCCTGGGGCCTAACTGCAACCCACATTTCCCTGGTTATGGTAGGAGCTTCTGGACTGGCCTAGAGAACCCCAGTCACAGGTGGATCCTGGGGATCAGTAGAGCAGAACTTGTGCCTCTGTTGCTGGTGAAAGATTGAAAATAAACTAGTGCAGACTGAGAAAGTACAAGTTCCCATGTGCCTGCCACTCATCAGCCTGCCGGAGCAGGCACTGAAAAGCCAGCTGCAAAGTTAATGGGAAGTAATCTTTCTCCCAGGGTGACTGCTGCAGCTCAAAAGTGTCACTGTCGCTCCTTTCTTGGAATGACTATAGCTTTCTTCCAGATGGCACCTTCAAACTCCCTTAGTTACTCCTGCCACCTGAATAGAAATTGCTGAGAGACTTGGTGACTAGAACCATGGGCTGTCAAAACTGCAGTTTGCAAGCCTGTCAGTAAGAATGGAACATTCCTCCTGTCTGCTGTGGCTCAGTGGATTGAGCATCGGCCTGCAAGTCAAGTGTCGCTGGTTCGATTCCCAGTCAGGGCACGTGACTAGGTTGCACATCAGGTCCCCAGCTGGGGGCGCGAGTGAGAGGCAACCACACAGTGATGTTTCTCTCCTTCTCCTTCTCCTTTCCCCTCTCTCTAAAAACAAACAAACAAATAAATAATTTTTTTAAAAAAAGAATGGAACATTCCTCTCTTGCCTGGGATACCTGAGCTGCGTGAGTCACTTTGACACAGAGATGCAGTTTCGATTTCCAGCCTCAATGCAGGATTTCTGATAGGGGTTTTCAGGCACAACATTCCCTGTTTTTCTTAACTTTGTGGTTTGGTTTTTGTTGTTATTGTTGTTTTTCAGTGAATCAGGACCTGGATCCACTTCCCAGTCCAAGCTTAATGTTGACCCCTTTATACATGGCCTGCTTTGCTTTGTGCCTGTCTCAACACTGGTCATTTACATCCGACTTACTCCCCACCCTCCCCAAATCCTATCATCATCTTGTCTTTCTTGGTTGGAAGAAGTGCCCCATTGCTTTCTGGTGTTTGATCTCCCTACTACAAGTCAGTAAATCTAATGGTGGTGGGCTGCAGCCTCATCCCAGGTGGTCCTCATCAGATGGGCTGTTGTACAACAAGGTTTGAGAACCACTGCTTTTCCCCACGGCTTAGCAGTAAAAGCTGGGCTCCCAAATGCTGCCAAAAGGGAACTCATGTAACCAGCTTCAAAGGGGAAAGAAAATATCCCTGGTCCCCAAAGAAGTGATTGATTCTACCTGAGCCACTAAATGATAATGACCCAGATAAAATCTAACACTTCCTAAAACAATTTCTAGGTGTCAGAAATTCTCACCATATGATCACTAAAATTCAACTCAACCCTGAAATAAGGTGCAATTATTGTCACTCTATTGAAGAGAAAACAGAGACTCAGAGAAGTTAAGCAAATTATGTAGGATAATTAAACAGGCTGGTGCCCTCCAAGGTGTGAGGCCCAGGACAGGGATCCTCTCAGCCAGGCCCAATGCAGTATCGGAGCTCTATCCAGTAGTAATACAAGGCTGGGGTGGGGCTGGGCTAGCAAGACTGGGCTTTGTGACCTCTGGTTGTTAGTTTCTTCCCTTGTCCCTGAGGGAGCTGGGCTACTTCTGAATTCTAGAACCCTCTGCAGAGTCTAGAGAGAAGACCCCTCATTACATCTAGCACTGCTGGACAGTGATTCCAAACCCCAAGGAAGGCAGAGCCACAGAGCGGGGAAAAACTGCCTTTATTTCTCGACTTCACCCCGGAAATCCCAGTATGAAGATGGCGGCTTTACATGGGAGCCACATGACCCCACGACTTGTTGGTGGCTGAGGAAACCAGGCTGATCAATGTGCCCACCTCTGGTGACATCACCCTCGGGCCGACCCCGTCTACTACAGCACGATGGCCTGCTAAGTCCCCAAGACTCAGCCACGTTAAAGAGCTTTGTACAAAAGCCCAGGAGTGTCCCTGCATCTGATAACAAATGGGACAATCCCATTTGACGTTGCAGTCAGAGAGACGTTTTTCCAAAACAAAGCTGAGGCCCACTCAGGAGATGGTGATGAGGCAGCTCACAGACATGCAGGATGATGCTCCTGTAGACGTGGGGGCTCAGGCACACAGACGTGAGGACCAGCTATGCACTACGGTGACATGGGGGTCACAGGGCGCTCACAGGAGTCAGCAGGCAGCCAGGAGCTGGAGCTCAGGACAGAAACTGTCTCTGCCTATGAGTGGTGGGTCCCAGACAGGACACCTAGGGCAGGGTTCTCCTCAGCCCTGCCAGGGCCTGGACTCAGGTCACCCTCTGCTAGCAAATCTCCCGAACCAGAAATGGGCACGAGGGGCATTCATGAGACGCAGGTCAAACTGCAGAGAGCCTCGAGGTCAAGCCGGAGTCTAGGGTGGTAAAACCACGAGTGCCACCCTCTGGGAAACAAGGAGAAGTGAGCCACCACTCCACTACTGTCTGCCTGGGAGGCACACCGGCTGCACCTCACCCTCTGCCCAGGCCAGAGCGTGGGGTTGGCAGCTTTCTCAGTACTTCTTCACGAGGGGGTCTCTTGCTGGGGAAGCCGTGCCCACAAGAGGCTGTACTGGGCTGTGGCCAGTTGAGAAGTCGCTAAGGGGGTCCATGGCTGGGAACCACCCTGAGAGAATGGCCCCCTTCCCAGCTGTGTGGTTCATGGGCCTGGAGAGACCCAGCGGCCAGCTGCCCTGGAGAGAATGTCCTTGTTTCAAGAGGCCAGAGGGGTGGAGAGGCCTGTACCCCAGATGCCCCAGAGGGATGAGAACGAACAGTGCTCTAACAGTGCTAAGCCAGTCCACGGCCGGGCAGTAGCGCTCCGGAGGACCATGGGCCCTGAAGGTCGGCCACTGGCCCGACAGGAGCGACGGGTCCCAGTCCCCAGGCTGGGCACATGGGATGTTTTCCAGTTCTTTGGATTAAGACAGGATGCAGTGGTCCTGAGGCCTTCCAGTTGGACTGAGTTAAAAGCACATCTTAGCAACAAGAGTTTGTCCTTGTTTTCGTCGAATGAAGGCGGTGAAACTGGACCGGGAAGGTGCGAGGTCCGCTTAGTGACGGGGGAGAAGCTGCCACAGGCACGTGCCACGCAGCCCACCTCCAGGCGTCCTCAGGTGAAGTAGCGGCAGGGTGTGGAGTCAATGTAGCAGTAGGGGGTGCACTGCAGGTCCCCGTACGACCTGAGGAGGCAGACACGGGTCAGGGCAGACACAGGCAGCGGGCAGGACAGCTCCTGCCAGCCCTCGGGAAAGAGCCACGTTCTAAAAGGCCCCCTTTGGTGACTTCTGGTTAAACCGCATCAAACAGCAGCCACTGCTGGCAAGGGTTCTGGAGAGACTGTTCCCATTCTCTTTTGAGGTGAGGGATTGCAGGGAGTAGGGGGTTGAGTACAGGCCTCTGGGGCTTTTTCCCTTGAGCGCAGCTGAGGGATCTGGGAGGAAAGGGTTGGCAGCCTTGCTCTTAGCACAGCATCTCCCCCTCTCAAGGCCTCAAGCATTTCCCGCTCTGTCCGTTAGATCATCCCCTGCTATTGCTGAGCAGTCCTATGTGGCAGCCACTGGCCCTACGTGGCCTCTGAGCTCTTGAAGTAAGGTTAGTGTGACTCAAGAACTGGGTTTTAAATTTTCTTTAATTTTAATTAACAAATTTAAATAGCCACAGGAGGCCAGAGGTTACTGCATTGGACAATGTGGCCTCCACCTCTGTAAGCCCAAGCACTAACCCTGCGACTGCGTGTTGTGCGTTATGTCCACGTTCACCAGCGTCCCCTGCGGCTTCCAGGAGCTAGGAGAGTAGCTGCAGTGAGCGGTGGGCAAGCCTTGGGCTCCACGCAATCCTATGCTCCGTGAGTGACTGTCTACACTCAGTGGCCTCCACGGAGCCATCTGCCAGCTCAGACCTTCTGCCAACTCTCTGGCAGGTGCCCCCTCACCTCACGGAGGGGCGGTGCACACACACACAGATGCAGCGGAGGCCTGGCCCAGCCCAAGGCGCTCAGAGTCTTGGGGTGACTACAGGTCTGTAGTTCCCCAGCGTGGTCTGATATATTGATATGTGTTTGGAGGTGTGGGCATTCAAAAGACCCCTTTGAAGAGATTGCAGAGAAGGGGCAATAGAGAGACAAGCCTGGTGTCTGTTCCCCAGCTCTGCCAAGGGCCTCAGGCCAAGCTTAACAGAGGGAGCAAAAGCTGAAGAAACTGGACTCCCGAGAGACTCAGGAGTGGGGAGGGGCCCGTGATCCACTCTGGAGCCAAGGGAGAAGCAGGGCATGGACTGGAGGGAGGGACAGCCTCCATATTTCCCTGGAGTACTAGACAACTCTGGTTCTGTGAGGCTTAGGGGACCGTGATAGCATTTTACACCTTGAAAGGACCCTAGGAGGCCACATTATGGGCATGGAGTCAGTGCCTCGCAGGTCCAGTGGCCCTCAGTTGACTTGGGAGATGTCAATGTGGAAGCCAGAACACTAGAATACATATCCTGAGCAACACGAAGCCCTGCTGAAGAATCTCAGAAATAATTAGAGGGGTCCTTGAAAGGAATACCAAGTTCCTGGGGTTTTCTTGAAGGAGCCACAAACCAGCAAAATTAGATATGAATGCTGGTGTGGTCTCACTTGCACCCATGGGCCTGCCCAAGGGTGGGGAGTTGTTCCAGAAAATTCAGGCTACACAGATGCTTAACTTCTTTGAAATACCCTGATACCTCCACCCTCCTCTGGGCTTCCCTCCCAGGCCCATAGCCCCAAAGACTAATGTGGTCGTGGTGGCCACTGGGGATGGGAGCTGCTCATGCAGAGGCAACAGCTGAGCTTAGAGACTGCTGCTCCCAGGGGCCCAGGACGGAGCTGGTGGCCGTGTCTGTTCCAACACGGCAGCTATGGGTTTATTGTCTGTCTCCTCCAGGGGAGCAGGAACCATGTATTATGTTATTTGTTACCATACCTCAGTGTCTAGAAAGTACCAGGAACATAAGATGCACTCAAAATTTTTTGTGAAGGATTCCCCCGCCCCCTGCCCCCCACACTTCAGCAAGGCTCATTCTCTTCCATGAGAAAATATCACCAATAAGCCCTGCTCACACACTTAAAAAAAAAGAAATTGTGAAGGAAGGAAGAGAAAGGAGGAGGGTAGGTGGAGGAAGGGAAGGAGAGGTGTCATAATAGCACGTGAAACCATCCTTACCCAGGGAGATAGGTCTCGCACGTCAGGTGGCCAAAGTCAGAGCCGTCACAGTCTTCCACACCCTTGTGCAGGTGACCGTCTCCACAGTATGCCCGGTGACAGCCTGAGAGGATACAAGGAAGTGCAGCACTGAGAGGAAGCGGGGGTGAAGGGGCACAAGGAGGGGGCCTGCTGGCCTGGGCTGGACCCCACTCACTAAAAAGGGCTTTGCTAATAGGGGACTACCTGATAAAAGTGTGGCCTAAAGGATCCACCCAGAGCATGCACCCTCTTGAATGGACCTCCATGAAGCTTCAGATTTATCCAGGGACTGACTGCCCCTCAGACCCCCAAGTCCCACACTACTTGTTAGCTGAGAATCTGAAAGCAGCCCCTTGGCATCTTGGAACTTCAATGTCCCTACTCAAGTCTGGGGCATGGACACCACGTCCCCCTCGCGGGACCACTGCGGCCTCTCTGGGGGCAAGATCCTTGACCCCAACCCCAATGACATGCCAGGTTAATGGAGGAGCTGGCATGTGGCCTCAGTGAGGCAGATCCCCCACAACAGCTCCAGTGCACCCCTCTGGCTCTAAACCTGTCCCAAACCACCTCAGTTGGTGTCCTAGGCATGCCCTGACCCCCACTCTGATGGCGATTCAAGCCTCAGGCTGGGCCCCACTCACTGATGCAATCATCATCCACATCATTGTTCCCGTCATCACACTCCTCCCCGGGCTGCAGGACCCCATCCCCACAGGAGCCTCGGTGATTTACAGTGTAGTCCACAGGATAGAAAGGGATCAGCTGGCCAAAGAAACACACACAGTTACCAAGGGCAGTACACCGGTCAGCTGCAGGCAGGGCAGGCCATTGGCCCTGGGGATGGCAGGGGGGGGGGCACTGCAGAGGAGCAGCCCCCCACATCCTCGTTCCTCCTGGTTGGGAAAGGCACTCCTTTTCTGTCACCCAGAGCTTTGTAGCTGGGCCAGATCAAGTCAGTGACCTGGCAGTGTGGGATGTGAGACCATCTGGGAGCCTGGCTCAGAAAAAGGTTCTATTTGGGAAGCAGAGGCATGGAGAGCTACTCAGAAACAGCGAGGGAGGATGCTCAGCCCTTCCATGTAAAAACCGCAGAAAGCTCTGCTCTGGGCCTGACTGTTGGCCTTCCTTCCCTGCCTTTAATGATGAGTCCCTTTCCTGGGTGGGGTATGTCCTGCCTGCCTGCCTTGCGGTACCTGGATGGGGAGCCAGCCAAGGCTGTCCTTAAAGTACAGAGATCTCTGGTCTTTGCGGAAGGCAATGGCATTTTTGGTGTTCAGCCTCTCAAGCTCCTCCTGGTTGTTGACCACAAAAATCTGCCAGAGAACACAATGGTTAGGCTTCGAGAAAACACTTCTACAGGAGGGCTGGGGGAAAACTGGAGGGCACAGAATCACCATTCTTGGACTTGTTAACAGTGGGAAGGGGGTTTGCATATTACACTCTAGCGGGGAGGAAAGTCTTTATACCAATATCTTTTCAATCTAGTTCCTAATGTCTCCATTTGAAGTAAAAAATGTGCCCGAGACTTAAATAAGAAGGTAAGGTCATTTAAGCAAGTAATTCAACATCTAGCAATGATTCTTAAAATCCTCACACTCAAAGATGTTCATTACAGTGTTGTTTACATTAGTGAAAAGCTTGGGCACACCCTATAAATATCCAATAATAGGGCACTGCTTCAATAAATCATAGCACAACTACACGATGGATGGGTGATTATGCATCAATTCAAAGGATGTTTATGATGAACATCAGGCTTTACTTCAAAATAATCCAATGGCGGGCGGGGCAGTAGTGAGTAGGCATAAAGAGGAAACAAGATTGGCCATGAATTGATAATTTTTGAATTTGGGTAAAGGATACATGAAGGTTCATTGCACTATTTATTTTATTTTTGTATTTATTTGAAATTTTCTGTAAGTTTTTGTTGAAAAAGACAAAGAAAACACTCCAAAATGGACTCATAACCAAATGAATATTTTAGTTTTCTTTTGATTTTTCCCTTATTTTCCAATTTTTTATAATGAATGTGAACCCAGTGTAAGTTTTACTAAACAAATACATACATACATAAAAAATAAGTTTCACTATTACAATGCCCCAAGAAAACCAGCTGAGAGGGCCTGATGGACAACACCCCAGATTTCACCCAGAAGAACCTTACCGCAGGAACTAGCGGGGAGCTGGGCCCATACACAGATTCCCCATAGGAAGGGTTATTCACATGCATGGGGGTTCCACAAAGACATCTTCCTGGAGGTCCGGGGAATCCTCTTTCTCCTTTGGGTCCCATTACAAGTTGTCCTAGGAAGCAACAGAGTGCTGTGTTACTACAGCCAAGAAAGAGAAAACCAAACAGCCCAGATTGATGTGAGCAACCCTCACAACAGAAAGAAGGTCGAAGTCCACAGTATTTCAGGGCAGACCTGGGGGAGAGGTTCAAGGAGATGCTTTTGATCCAAGATGTGGAGGAGGTGATGTCCTCTGTGGGTCCCTTAGCCATGCTGAGTGTAGCAACACCTTTCCCAACCCTTCTTCTCCCTTCCCTCTCTTTATACTTTAGAGACTAGACAGATAGGCATTCCACTTCCCAGATTCCCTTGCATCTGGAGGTGACCATGTGCCAGTGTCAGCCAGTGCAAGGTCTGTGGTGGCAGAAGGGCAGGCATCTGGGAAAGTTTATCCTGATGAGGGAGAGTCCTAGCTGGGGAGAGACATACCTTCCCCCCACCCCCTTCTTCCTGCCTTGAAGATAGACAAGGTGGCTGGTGCTGCAGCAGCCACACTGCAAACATGAAGTAACAGGGATGAGAAGAGAAGCCAACGTAAGGGACAAGGTAGGGTCTCATGGGGACTGGAGTCCTGACACTTAGAGGCTGAACTAAAGTGGGCCACTGTCCACCTCTTGACTTCCTTATTGTATGGAAAAAAACCCAAAACAATCTTGTCTGTTTAGACCATTAGCAACAGGGGAACTACTTGCAGATATACAAATTGCTCACTGATAACTTTCATTGTTCTTAATTCATTTTATATTGTTCTTATATAGAGGATCTTTACAAAGGGACTTCTGAGTGTGCATTTCTTTGATATCTTCTGCAAGAAAATGGAAGTACAAAAATGCTCAGCCCATTTACTCTCCCCTGGCACCAAGAAGGGTCTCCTGCAAAGCTATGATCAGGAAATTCACTCCCTGCAATGCAGGAGACCTGCCAAGGGTAGGACTTTCAGAAACTTCCAAGATCATTCCAGTGTGCACCAAGGTTGAGAACGGCTGGTCTAGGAAATTGGTCTTTGCACAAGCCACTCCCCTGCCAGATTGTTCTCCCATTCACCCTCCATCCCTCCCTCCCAACATGCCTCCTAAGCTCACTCCTTATCTGGGTTCAAATATCACTTTTCCGGGGAAGCCTTTTTGAATTTTCACACTCTGTCATGTTTATCTCAGAAAAAGTTTCATAGTGTTCTATGCCTTTTCTTCAAGGTGCTTATCTCTGTTTATGATTCCATATACTGTGAGTTTATTCGACCTTCCTCCATAGAATATAAGTTCCACAAGGGCAGGTCTGATGTCTCTTTTCATTCACCAGGGCCTGACACACAGTAGGGGCATGTGTCTGATGACTGAGTGAATGAATAAATGAATGAATGAATGCAGACTAAGTAGAAAGACAAGATCTTCAGAAAAATCTATACATCACACTCCAGTCAGCAGAAAAGTGCTAGAGCAAGAGCCACCCAATCAATGAGAAGAGTAGAAAAAGAGGGAAAGAGAGAAACTGAAAAATGAAATAAGTATCCCTCCTCCTGGGAAAATAGGGGGGTGGGGTCTGAATACCAACCTGTCACTGGTTTCAGGTTATAAATCAGGCAGGGCAGCCAGCAACTGGAGACAGTCTGCAGATCCCAGAAGGGCAAGAAAAAAAATGACAGCAGCGGGGAGGTCTGGCCAGGAACCAGGGAAGCAGCTGCAGCTGGAGGAGGGGACCTCCATGGGAAGACCCCACACCCTGAGACGTCATCAGCAGGCTCAGGATGTCCAAGATCAGAATGCTGCCAGCATGAGGGGAAGGGAAGCTTGCCAACATCTTATACCAGGTGATGGCTGTTTTTTCTAACAAGAAATAGCAACATGATCCTGTGGAAGGAGCACCAGTCTTGTGGAGCAGAGCCCAGAGAGACAGACTCCACCAGCAGGAATATCCTGATAATTAAGCACCTGGGGAAACCGAGGTGGGGATGCTCTGTAACCAAGGACGTGAGAGAGGCATTGGGGAAGCCTTGCAGCAGGCTCTGTGATCTCAGAGTTTGTCCCGTTATGTAGCTAATCCGTGCTGAGGCTGAGATTTGAATTCATGTTTGACTTAACACTATGCCATTCAGAAGACAAACATCCAAGAATACTGATGCTCGTAGGCAGATGGCAATCCCCAGGTACCACACTGATTCACTTATACCCTGTGTGGGTGCTGGAAGGACTCAGCCTAATTTGTAATTTGGTTATTGCAAATTGCATCCTAAAAGCATTTTGCCTTTATTCTCTCCCTCGTCCCCCAGCCCTCCTTCCTCTGTTACTTGGGTATTAAAAAGCTCACACTGTCTCCATCTCCCCGAGCAGCGCCCAGTCCCACAGCACTGGGCACCAGAACCAGAGGCAGCTCCCATTAAGATGACAGGATGTGGCAGGGAGCCGGCTTCCTGCCACCACTGCAGTTTTCCTGCCGATTCCTCCCAGCTGTCAGCGGAGTCTGTTTCCCCTGCCTGCTTCCTGCCAGGCTGCACTGAAGGGCACAGCTACCCGACCTTCCCCGCCCTGGCTTCTCAGAGCTGGTCCAATGGGGCTGGCCCGTCCCCATCCATGCAGCCAGGGACCTGCTCTCCATCTTTCCCAGGGAACTTCCCGTCTCCATTGGCTGCTGCTGTGGGAGCAGATCTGAGAGAGGAATCTGGGAGAAGGCAGAGGAACTGCAGAATAGTCTCCACATCACCCTGAGCTCCCACTCTGCCCCTGCAGAGGTTGCATGGCTAAGAGGGAATGTGTCAGACTCAGGAGTCTCAGACTGATTCTGGACCAGGTGTGGCTACGAGTCAGATCTGTGACCTTGGGGAAGCTACTTCTTTCTAAGGCTCAATGTTCTTATTTATAAAGGGAGGGTGGAATAGCCCAGGAGAGTTTAGCCTGTGGTCCATAGAGCCTGAGGATACCCCAGGATGGATTTGGGGCGGGGTTCTGGAGCTCTGGGAAGCAGTGTGCAAAATCTTGGGTAACAGATTTTTTTGTGTTTTGTTTTGTTTTGTTTTTCCTGACAGTAGGTTTGGGACTTTTATCAGATTCTCAAAGGTATTCTCAGGAATCAAGTCTTGATGGTTATCGAACTGGTCCCAGGCACAGGGAAAGCCTCTTAAACTTCTCCTTCCCCTTCTCTCCCAACCCAACCCCAAACTTTTCCAAAGAGCAGGATTATTGCCTCACTTTCTTCAGCCCCCTCATTCTGGGAGGCTCCCAAGGAGGGGCACAGGGAGGGGACATCAGCCCAAAGAAATGGCCAGTACCCTGCTTGCCTGCTGTGCAATGCTGAAGTGGGGCAGACTGAGAGCCAGTGTAGCCCCATGAGCACCTGTGGGCACCAGCCCCACCCATCCACCTGCCAGGTGCCATGGGGATGTGGTGCTGACTCAGCCACAGACCCTGCCTCAAGGCCTTGCCATCTAGGAGAGGAAACACATCTGCAGAAAACAGCTACCAATGGAGGGGCAGTGGCAGAGATGTGATGTGTGACTGGGGCACCGGGGAAAGGAGACCTATTCATTAGTGACCAAGGAAGGAGAGGATTTGCTGGGTGAACCCGAGGATGACAGAAATGCCATTTTAGGCCACACAGACCCAGACAGACTGTAGAAATATGCCCCAGCTCTGCAGAGAGCAGTGCACCTGCTGGAGCACAGAGAGCAGTAAGGCTGGGATCTGGCCGAGAATGGGGTGTTAGAGGGGAAGGGGACGTGAGCATCCTCAGCTGAGTGGGAAGGAGCAGGCAGGCCAAGGAGAGAAAACGAGGATACGCTGGCCCCATTAAAGGGGTGGGGTTGCAGCCCACTGGAGACCGACAAGACCGGGGGTGTCTGAGGGAGCTGCTGATGGTCTCCAGGCCCCACCCTTCTCACCCAATCCCAGGCCCAAGGAGACTGGAATTCAACTCGGATGAGGGCTGACATTTACACATAGATGCATACGTTAAAGTCTGAGCTTGCTAAGGACCTCCTTGTGTATCCACACAGCTCCCCACCATGTTCCCTTGTAAGCCCCTAAATACCCCAAGGACCAAGAGAATCCCCTCCAGGGACAAACCCCAGGCTTTGGGCCATGCTCTCAGTCCCTCACAGTTCATAGTCTTGAGGCTTGAGGGAATGCTATGCAGAAGGAAAAATGAGATGGAACTACCCCCATCAAATCTAGCTCTCTTAACAAAATAGAAATAGGTGTGAAAAGATAACTGATTGGCATGGAATTGATGTTGGTTCTCCCAGTATTGCAAGCAGAGAGCAAAGCTTGGTATTTTTTTGTACTTGCTAAAAACAGGTACTATTTGAAAACTTCTGCCTTCTGTTCTCAGAAGAGGAGAGAGGGGGCTAGAGATTGGGAGAGGAGGAATCCCCTCAGTCCTACAGACAATGAGGACCCCCCCTTGGTATCCTGGAGAAGAGATAAGGTCTCAGATAAATGGTGTGGGGCTCTCGTTGGGAAGTTGAACCATATGGACCAAGATTCCCAGCCTTGCAATGTTTTAATACCTGAGGATGGCAGCCACCAGGCACTCACGGACACATGACCTCAGACAACAGGTATTTCAGGGGTAAATGGCGTAGATAAAAGGCTGGAGGGACCTTCTCTGCTGTTTTTCTGCCGTAATTCCCAGGGTCTTTGCCCAATTCTTTTGGCAGTTGAAGAAGTGGAGAAAACCCCGGTAATGCCTAAGATTAAATTTTCCTGGCATTCTGGCAGATTGGAATTTCAGAGCCAGCTTTAAATTGTTTGAAAGGCTTTAACAAAATATGGTATTTCTTGATCATCCCATGATATGGTTGCAAATATATTTCCATAAACACAGGGGAAAGGGGGGGCATGCACTGTGGAGTTTTGCCTTTGTTTTATTAAGAAAAAGAATTGGAATAAAATTTGTTTTGATCCTGTTGTATAACTGAGGACAAAGAATCTTGCAAAATTAGTGAATAGTCTTCTTGGACCTAGAGATGCTGTGTTTACACAGACAATGTGCTACGAAAGGCCTTCCTTTGAGCTGACAAGAGAACAAACTAAATCAAGAGCTCAGCTCACTATATTAAACAAGGCAAAACAAGGGGGCAGTGCACCTGCACCCTCTTAAAGGACGCTAATTTCCTTTTTCTTTTTATGGTTTCTTTCTATATTCAGTGCAAATCCATAAGGACTCTTTCCTGACACTGTAAAATAGAAAGGTTTGCAATGTTATCTTTACTTCTAGGTTTAAGAGAATTGCTTAGAGCCATGAAATGGTTTTCTAGAAAAAGGTGTTAGCTGATGAAATATGTGCCTGTTTTTCTTCACTTAACATACGCATGACATCACCAATGTAATTTTTTTCTCTCCTCTATTTGTTCTCCAAAATGCTAAAGGCAAAGTCAGAACAATGTTTATCTTCCCTGTGTAAAAGTTGAAGGAGCCAAATTGTGGAGAAATTATAAATATGTTGATGTTCCTTTAGCAGTTTCTAACTCAAAACACTAGGCAGACCTCTGCCGACAGCTCCTCAAGCTCTCTCCGGGAAGGCTGGCCAGGACTGCAACCCTGTAGGTCAGGTGACGCAGTGCACCTCTTACCTGCAGATGCGGGGCTTGGAGGGCCTGGGGGACCTTGACGGCCTGGTTGACCAGAAGGGCCAGGCTTGCCTGGTGGGCCCATAACTCCACTCTCTCCTTTCTGCCCCTGACAGAAAGAAAGGCAGAGCCTGTTATGAGAATATGACATGACAAACTTCCTTCCCCACCTTGCACTTTGGAGCAAGAGCCCAAGGCAGGATGCAGCCCCAGAGGTCTTCACCACCAAGCTCCAAAAGAACTCAGGGCAAGTGACGTTTGAGATGGTGATGGTTGCAAGTTTGCAGGCATTATTCTTTGCTCTGTCCTAATAAGACAGCACATGATGGCTAAAAAAACAATCCGACCCACTCCCCTCACTTGGGCAGATGAGGAAATAGAAGCTCAGAAAAGAGCAGGAATTAATGCAAGTCACCTAGCATGAAGGCAGCAAAGTTGAGCCTAGAATTCAGGCCATCTACTTGTTCATCAGGATCATTTATATTTTATCACAAGAGCTGTTTCCACCCAATGGCTACCCATTAACCTCAGGATAAAGACCCATAACATGTATCCCAGATCATAACTATATAATTATTTTTGTGGTCGTTTCATTATTGTCTCCCCATGAGACATAAGCTCCCTACAGGTCTGAATCTGTCTTGTTCACTTCCCTTCCCAAGATCATATGAGAGAGGAGGAAGAAGCTGAAAACACAAAGGGGAAGTAGATTTGTTCGGCTGTCAGTAAAAGATTTGGGTTTTCATCTTGGCCACAAGACGCTGGGTAACTCACGCCATTGCATTGTCCCTCATTGTCTCATCTGTAAAATGGGGCCAGTAAATACTCGTATACACCTGCATGGTTTATTGTGAAGCTAACAAAGACCTCAGAGGTGAAAAAGGAGTTTGCAGAGGACCAAGGGCTAGGTAGGCCAAGCTGGTTATCATAGCAACTGGCTTGGTTTCATCTTTCTCACACACTTAGAAAAGTCCTGATTCTCTTAAAGAGAGGCACACCAGCAGCAGCAGTCATTCCACGTGGGGTGGTGTCCTCTTTGCTGTCCGCTCTAGGAGGGCCAAGAGCAAAGACTTCCTCCTCAGGGCTGCCCTTAGGAATGACTCAGAAACCAAGGCCTGTGGGTTCCTCTCCCACACTTTGCTAATTGTCCACGCTTGCCCCAGGCTTAATTAACCAGGACAGCGATTGATGCTCGACATCTTTGGCGTGGGTCCCCTTTCTATATTTGTGCCTTGGCAGGCTTGCCATCTGATGAAATGTAATCTTCCCCAAGTCTGGGAAGCAGGCATGCCAGGCACTCCTTTCCAATCACCAAGGTGACATGTAACCTACCTCCTTGTCAACACAGCCCTGGAGGCTCTCTTGGCAATGTCAAAGGAGTTTTTAAATCCTTAATGTGGGACTCGGGGGTCAGAGTTTATTTCTAATCCGATCCTAATGGAGGGAGTCTTAAGCCTTAGCCCAAGCTGAAGCATTCCATGAGGTAACCAAGATGGGTCCCAGAATGGCAAAGGAAGTCACACTGTCTTAATATAGCCACAGTTAAAGCTTGTTTCTCTAAGTCATGTCAGCTGGCTGTGAGCACAGGAAGTGCCTCACTTGAAGGCAGTGGAAACACTCCTTGATTCTGACACCAGCAGTGATGGAAGATTCTGCTTATTGACCATCTTCTCAGAACAAGTCATGTTTCTATGAGCAGGACTCATGAAGTGGTGCATTCTTTATTCTTTCATTGCCGCCAAGTGTGGTGGTCCCTCTCAAGGAAGTTGTTCTGTCTCCTTAACTGAAGACTTGTTCAGTGAAGTCAAGAGCTGCTTTCCTGGGCCTACCAGAAGCCAAATCCCAAAGCAGGAAGGTAATGAGAGAAGATGTGATGTGGGGGAAAAGCTGGTCTCAGCTCTCTGAATTCTAACTCTGGCATGGAAGGCAGCTTGGCATAGGGGTCCTAGGCAGGTCACTCCACTTCTGTGGCCCTCAGTCTCCTTGTGACTACACAAAGGGAATGGGGTTGGGTGGTCACTAAATCCTCTGACTCTGAAATTCTAACCTCCTAAAGTCCTTTCTGGATTTCTGATTCTAGGATTTGGATAGACTTACAATAACATCCAGAACCTCTTAGCACTACTGGCCCAATGAATACTTGGTATATAAAACCCTGTGCTGGACTTCCGGCCAAGATGGAGGCTTAGACGGACACGCTAGGTCTCCCTCTACAACTAGAGAGGAATACAACTACTTCAAAACAAAGGATAACTAGAAATTCCAGAAAATAAAACTACACGGAAGCCCAACATATGAAGTTATAAACCAGCGGTGCCATTTGGGCAGGTAAGAGTTAAAGAGGGCAGCGCTGTTTGCGGTCACACCTGCGGCGGGGCGGCGAAAAATCCCGGCGGCAGTCAAGCCCCCGGCAACTCGTGACCCCAGCGCTGGGGAAAGCAGCCACCGCATCGCCTTGAACAGTGAGGCCCAGGGGGGCGGGAGGACGGATCCCGGTCTCCTAGCTGAATAACTGTGTGAATCCATCTTGGACCCCCGCCCCCAAAGAAAGCACCACAGGGCTGCGAAATAGGTCGCGGACAAGCAGGCGCCGGTCGCTGACTTGTGACGCGTACACAGGCACTGCCCCCTACAGACGGCCCAAGAAAACAAAACGCATCTGTCAAAATGAGGCAGACAACTATAGAAATCCCGGTGGCACAGCTCACCAGACAGCAGATAGAGAACCTGACAGATGAACAGATAAGAAACCTGTCAGAGGCTCAGTTCTGGGCCATTGTTATCAGGTGGCTTACAGAATTCACAAAAGAGCAGGAAAAAGATAAGAAAGAAGCGAAAAACACTCATAACGAAAGGAACAAAAACACATACGAGACAGATGGTGAGGAAAAAAAATCCAGAGTTCATTTCAACAAACTGGAATATGGAGAAGGAACAAGCAGTCAACCAATGCAGAGAGAGGAAATGGGAAGCAACAATGAGAGGATCAGAAACCTCTGGGACAGCTATAAAAGGCCCAACATAAGAATCATTGGTTTGCCAGAGAGTGAGGAAGATGAACTAGAACTTGAAAAATTGAGTGAAAATATAATAAAGGAGAACTTCCCAGACTTGGGGAAGGGAATAGACTTGCAGGTCCAGGAAGCAAGGAGAGTTCCCAAGAGACTGGACCCAGGGAGAACCACTCCAAGACACATTATAATCAAAATGTCAAAAATTAAAGATAAAGAGAGAATCTTAAAAGCAGCAAGAGAGAAGAAAAGAATTATGTACAAAGGGGTCCCAATTAGACTATCAGCTGACTTCTCAAGGGAGACCCTACAGGCAAGAAGGGACTGGCAAGAAATATTCAAAGTAATGAAAATCCAAAACCTACAACCACGAATACTCTATCCAGCGAAATTGTCATTCAGAATAGAAGGACAGAGAAAGTGTTTCCAGGACAAAATAAAACTGAAAGAGTTCATTAGATCCAAACCACTGTTATACGAGATGTTAAAGGGACTGGTTTAAAAAACAGAAGCTAGGGAGATGAAACAAAGGCAAACTAAACAGGCAACGAGAGTGGAAAAGGAACTGTGGGTACGGGAAGCATATTGGGGGGAGGTCAACAGGGAGGGGGAGTGGGGAGAGGGAGGGAGATGATATAGGAATTGGGGATCATGGTAGGAGGGAATGGAATAGACGGAGAGAGGTTGGGAGGAACTGTATGCACAACTAATGGACATAATCTAAAAGGGGGGGACAACTGGAGGGAGGGGGGCCACCGGGTGGAGGGGAGCAGAGGGAAGGGAAATTGGCACAAATGTAATATTTTAATCAATAAAACACATTAAATCTGAAAAAAAAAAAAAAAAACCCTGTGCTAACAGATGAATCCATGACAAAAAAAAAAAAAAGTACTGTGGCAGGCTCCCAAGGCTAACAACTCAAGAATCTGCTGACTAGACAGGCATGGAGGAACTGGAGCATATTTGGGTTGTTTACGACATCTTGTAGAAAGGATGAGCTCATTTTCCTACCTCCTCTGAGCTTCCACACATGGTTCTGGTGTCATTTTTGAGATTACTACAACTAAATCTCTTTCAACTTCTCAGCTTCAACCCTCACCAGGAAAAGACAAACACAACCCAAGTAAAGAACTAGACAACAGAAGCCAAAAGTCTTCTTCAACCCCAGTATAGAAAATTCTGGATGGAAGTCAGCAAGCAGTAAGGGAGAAAATTATCTAAAGAGAAAAAGAAAAGAGAGCTTTCCCAATTTTCTTTCTTTTTTTGAGTCTACTTTTTAGGAAATTCGTAGCTGACAGCACATGCTGAAGGCACAGCCATGCCACCCACTGTAAAACTTTGAAAATTGAACTGGAATATTGTGACTTTGAAAGTTATCATGATATCTGAATTATTTCATGCTGGAGGCTGTGTCTTTGTTAAGTTCACTTGGAAAGGATCAGAAGTGGCTTTGTATGTTACCATGGTTCCGAACCCTGGCTATGTATTATTATAGAATCATGTGGAGAGCTTTTAAAAAACCAACAATCCATGCTGAAGCCTCATGCCTGGTTACTTATAGCAGAGTCTTTGGGAAGTAAGGCCTAGGCATTGGGGACAATGAGAGGTCAACCTGGAGGTACAACTATTGCCCAAAGATGTTCACTTCTCAACATTACATAGAATGTGGTTAGGCCTCACTTGTCTAAGCAATCCTACTTGTTTACTAAAATCTCATGCAGACATTTTAAAAAGATGTTAAAAATGCTTAACGGGTATCTGTAGTAATGAGTAAAAATGCATATATTATGACTTTAAGTTAAAATTTTAGGATATAATAACTTTATATTGGCTATAAAGGAAACAAATGACTAGAATATTTACAAAAGAAATAATGCTGAAAGTAAAATATACTTAAGTGGTTACATGGTTATGCCTAGATGTCAGGTCTTTAGATGATTTTTTCCCCGTTTTTCCAAAATTTCCAAGTTTTCTGTGATGATCATATATAACATTTAGAATGGGGAAGGAGGTAAAAATCCAACAAACTGGAAACCGAAAAAGTAAAGGGGCACATCTCTCACAAATGTCTGTACAATGAGAAGCTTCTCTAAGGCCCTCAGGTCAGCCCCAAAGCCAGCCAAGGCACACGCGCCTCCCTCTCTCCTTGCTCTCTCATTTCACACGGTTTGACATGAGAGCCTGCTGACCATGGGGAGTTCAGAATGAAAAAGTTCCCTAACCTCTTAATAGGGCCAAAAAAGAGGGCCACTTACAAACTGGGATCCTGAGTGGGATAAAGCCACCCTACTGTTGAGACTCAGAAGACCCTTCAACAGCAGGCAACTGTATGGGCTGTTCTCCAAAACTCCATTTGTATCTGAGGCATTGAGGTAAAAAGTAGTTTTGTGGGTAAACGAACAGATCTGGTTTCCACTCCCAGTTGCTTCGGTGAAGGTAGCCCTGATCTTATGAACCAAAGATCTACTCTTGCTCCCAGCCTTGGAAACAGTTGGAACATAGCATCCTATCCCATCTACTCAAATCTATGGCTAACCTAGAGAAACCAGGAGCTCCTGAAAGTGGTGCAGTCTCTGCCCACGAGCCTGGAGGAAGCTGAAGACTGCGTCTACGGAATATCTCTGACTGAGCCCATGCACCCGTCTCTCCACACCGCCCCCTCCAGGCGAGGAGGTCTTACTGCAGGCGTGTGGTAAGCCCCAGGATCCTTACCTGCTTGCCTCGTTTCCCTGGTCTTCCTGTGGGTCCCCGGTGTCCTGCTATCCCCGGCTCACCCTTTGGACCCATTTCGCCCTGGAAAGAGAAAAGAGAAGCAAAAGACGAATTAGAGCATGTGGAGCAGGCACATCTCTGCAGGTCTACCCAACAATTGGCAACGGGGGCAGTGTTACTTGATCATTTCAAATCTTATCAAAGCGGGCTTCTCTGGGAGATCGGAAGAGTGATGAGGTCATGTGAAAGGTAGACAGGATTTTCATTGGAGAGGAAGGAAAGGGGGTTACCCTGGGAGTGTGATTTATTATCTGAAAGACACAGCTGCCAGGCACCACACATGCTGGTGTCCCAAATCACTATCCAGAATGGCCAGAGTGGGAGGCTCCTGTATTTCAGTCACAAGTGTGCCTATGGCAAGCTGCAGGATAAAATGCTTTCCCTTTCAGCTGAAATTTTAGGTTGTGTTTTGTTTCGTTTTTAGCACAAATCTATGGGGTTTTGAAAGACTGGACACAGTTTTGACAACTACCATCTTTGGGAAGTTTCTGCTCACATAATGATCTTTACAAAGGGCTGTATATTTCCCTGCTCTTCAGTAAAACCAGGTTTGAGTTCCAGCTCACTTCCATTTGATTTAGATGAAAACTCTTTGTGAGGAGAGATGTTCCAGACATATGTTCAAATATGCTAACCATTATAAAGGCTTAGAAAGCAATATAAACAATATTCCTAGTTGAAAAGCCCTACTTTGAAGTATCAGAACCAAATGTACCAATTGCAGAATTCTATAGTTTAAGGCCAACCTTTCATAAAACCCATTTCTCCATTTTCAGCTTCTCTCCTTCTTCTCCATGGTATTCTAAGATTTCAGTCTCTCTTGCTGTTTCTTTGGATCATGAACCCACAGGGCATTGTTCCTATCTCCAGCAATTCCACTACAGCCCAGAATGCACCACCAACAAGCTAAGCTTAGCAATCACAACCACGAGAGTTTCTGTCAGCAGCCAGTGTCCATGAAGAGCTCCCCCAGACACTCAGAGGAGGTATAACACATGGAAGATTTCAGTAAATATCAATATACAGTAAGAATCAAGCAGAAACATCTGAAATGCCTGTCAGCTCAGCCAATGTAATGAATTTGTCCTCGCCCAACCTACCAACATTTTGTCTCACCAAGAATTGTCTTTAAACCTATAATTTTTTTTCAACACCACCCCCTTCCATCATGTCCTTCAGGATATTAGGCAGTGATAGTGTGAGAGGGTAGATGGATTCTATGTGGCCATGGAGCTGTTGGCACAATTTTCCTTGGCTGTTTAGAAGGGGCTAAGGAGGTCTCTTATTTGGCTGGAAGAAAACAGCAGCATAAACAGCATAATTTTTCTAAAGACTATTAGAAGGAAGTGTGGCCCTTCTCTTCATCAACTGGAAGCAGCGAGTAATTTCTTGATCTAATTTCTCTCCTATGACCTAATTATGGTTATCATATCAGCTCTGTCCTAAACAGCCTGCAACAAAAGGGGAAGCAAACTCTTGATGGCAAGTCTAGTAAATAGAGCAGAGCCCAGAGAAGCTGTCATCTTGAATTTCATAATAATTTATTATTCTTTGATGTTCATTGTTACACTGAAGGAAAACCTGGCCTAAATATTTTTAAATAAAATTATTTTTCCTCTTTTACTGTTTCCTTTAATTTGCCTATTTAATTAATCTATTTTTAATGCAACACACGATCTAAGGTAGCAGAAAATGTTTTTGACACTTTAATGCATGATAAATTATAATAAATTAATGTCAGATGACTGAAATTATGTAAATATGCTCTACTGCCTGGAAAATATCAGATAAAAATTGTTTCTTCAAGTTTAGAAAATAAAACTTTAAGGTGAACTTGAAAAAAATTAGAATTTTAAAAAAGCATCTTGTTTGCCTGTTTGAAGAGCATTGTGCTCTGAAGCTGAGGTTAAAATAACAATTTCCCGTGTCAGTGCCTTACAGCATATGAAGACCCACTGCTACGAAGTTAGATTAGGAGTCATTCTCTGTGGCCCTTTGTGTGCTCTCTCTTCAGTCTCTGATACCTCCCCTCAGCACCACCCCATTCTTCTTCCCCAGGCCCTAATCCTAGGGAAAAGGTTTTTTAAAAATTCTGTAAGTCAATTGTCACCTTCACAGTTTTTGTCATATCTGTAGATCATTTTATTCTAATTTAATAAATATTTTTCTTTAAACCAACTGAATTAACTTTTTTATTAAGCCTTCTCCCAAGCAAGATATTCATGAAATCTCACTAAATATTTAACTATTTAAATAAAAAATTTAACTATCAAATTAAAAAATGTTTGCTATCACCCCACTAAAATAACTCTGCATCCCTGTAGCAATACATGTACCATCTTGAAGCAATGCCAAGCCGGGTGTGGTCAGCAGTGGCATTAAGCCAGAGATGCCTGCGCCTCCCACCGGTGCCCGTGACCATGGCAGCTCAGACCCCAGTCTCTGTCAGAAACCTTTCTGCCTTTGCACATTACCACAGCTCCCGAAGAGGCAGCAAATGCAAAAAGGGCCTCCATCCACCCAGGTGAAATGTCCCTGTCCTCCCAATGAACTGCAGGGAGGTCTCAGACCATCCTGCCACCCTGTCCCCAATACGTTTAGCAACTTGCTCCCCTTTCAAAGCAGAATCTTCCATAGTGAGACTTTCCCTGCCTGATGAAGAGTGAGGCAGACCTCTTCTGTTACGCGTGGGTGGTCTATTTTTGTTGTGTTTTTTTTACTTCTATTACTCAGTACTTCTAGGTACTTACTTTCTGCCCCAACATTCCAGGAAATCCCGGGAAACCCTGTGAAGAGAACAACAAATAGTGACTCCCTCTGAAGTAATGCTTAAAAGGGCTGTGGAAGAGCTTAATGCCCCATTTTCAGGATAGAGCCCTGTCAGTCAGCCAGCCAGCCAGCTAGTCAGACAGACAGACAGTCGTCAGTCTGCCAACCCACAAGATGGGTGTGGGCAGGGGCCACCACTTCTTGGTACCTGATCATTTCTATGCAACAGCCATTACCTTTTCTCCTTTGGGACCCAAGTCACCCCTTTCACCTCTGGATCCCTAAGAGAAATCCACAGGAGTCAATGAGTTAATATCATGGGAGAGAAATCGGAGCATTTTAAACTAAAAGTTCCCGAAGCCAATACCCTCATTTCACAGGCAAAGAAACAGGCTCAGAGATTAGGTGACTTGCCCAGGGGAGGAACGCTTTGTAATGTACCTTCTCTCTGGACCCCCAAAACCTCCTGCATTAATAAAGGACAACTCACATAAAATTCTGGGTCCCAGATCCTCTCTCATCCTGCAGGAAATGTGTCCCCAGATGCTGGCTGGGTTTTCGTTTTTCACAGTTGAGAAGGTTGTGTAGTGAGAGCTTGGTCTAAAGACACACATCTGCCACCTCCCTCCAGCATACCCATGCAAGCTGGCACAGGTTTTACTTGCTCATCTGCTCCAGGTGAGGGGTCTCTCCCTCCACTGGGAGCTCCCCCGCTCAGCTGCTCACCCTGCCTCAGGGGCCCCTCACTCCTCTCTCAGCCACTGATAAAAAGAGGGAAAGTATCTAGGCATGGTCACTGCAGTCACTGACTAGAGAGAGACCTGGGTCCATGCTCCCTGGCCCCAGTGTGGAGAGCCCAGACCAGCTCTGGGAAGCTAGGAGAGAAAAGCACGAACCTTTTCCCCTCTGGATCCAGGGTAGCCCTGAAAGAAAGCAGAAGGTGCATTGACTATCAGCCCAGTCAGACCTGTGGGTTTGGGGCAAGAGTAGAAGGAATCTCTGCATGTGGTGGTGAGATGTGTCTCACTGCACTGAAAGCTTTAGAGGTGGGGGGCGGGGGGTGGTTGCCGCGTTCAGGATAAAGAAGTCCCCAAGGCCTGTGTTTACACCAGGCCTGAAAGGAGCATTGTTTTTCTGACCACCAGCCCCAAAGGCCTGAACAAAGATTTCCATCTGTTTTGTTGTCCAGAAGCTTGACGCTTGCTGCCCAGGAGAATACTAGGAATGGCATCTCTATGCCCCTGTCTTTCTGCCCTGATGTCCCCAAAAGGCTGGTAAAGACAAGCACTCTGGCATCGGGCTGTCCATCATCTGTGACATTGCCTGGCCAGGATGGCAGCCACACCCAGTCCCCATCTCTGTAGATAACAGCTGCTCCAGAGCCATAGTTAGAAGATCTGGGAACATCCATCTGGACCAACACACTGACCTTGGAGCCTATTGGTCCTCTTGACCCTGGTAAGCCCATCAGACCCAGGTCACCTTTTTCACCCTGTGGGAATCAGAAGAAGGGGGAAAAAGGATCAACAGGGACATTTCCTAGAGAAACTGAACCAGGAAGTCATGGACCATATCAGAAAGGAACTGGGGACATTGGGGCTGGTTTGTGAATCTGAGGACTCCAAATGCTCCCTTGCTTTCTCCCAGTGGCCTAAAGCTCTATACTCCACATTTCACTCTGGTATTTGAATAAAATGAAATTGTCCAAGGTAGAGCAGATCTCCAAAGTAAATTTTCATCAAGGTGCTGTAATGGAATAATGCTTGATGCTTTCCTAGAGAAGGTTTAAGAGGATGGAGCCAGGGGAGAGTTTGGGGCACTGGGGCCCCAGAGGACAAAGTGTTAGCACCAAAAAAGACTTAATCTGCTTTGCTCTTTGCATAGGGTGGATCTTCCGGACATCTCCATATACTCTCACCCTAGGTTTGGAACCGAGTAGGGTGAACATCAGCTTCTAGGTGTGTATGATGAAGGCAGGGTGAGCTCTGTTGCCCCTCAGAATCGTTTGCAGTCGGGACTTTCAGCACCTTCTGTGCTAAAACTCTATACCAGTGCTAACCAGTAGAAATATAAGGTGTAGAAGTTACATTAAAGTATAACTAAACAGGCTAAATTAACTTTATCAGTATATTTTTTACTATAATTAATTTAATCTAATTATTTCAACATGTAGTCAATATAAAAATTATTAATGAGATACTTTATATTCTGTTTTTCATGATAAATATTTAAAACCTGTTGTGCATTTTACATTTAAACTACATCTCAATTCAGGTGCTAACTCTTCATCCAAAATACATGACCTGTATTTAGCGTTCATAAAATTTATAGTTGAAAAAGCAGATTCACATACTCAACATGTGATCCATACAATTTATGTACTTAAATGTTTTCAAATAACTGGATTGAGTAAAAGTTTTAAAAATTCAAACTTAAATTAATAAAAATTAAGAGTTCAGTTTCTCAGTTGCATAGCCACATTTCAAGGACTCAGTAACCACATGTGGCTTGTGGCTGCCATATTGTATGGCTCAGCTTTATATAGTTGATTTTTTAAAAATTATCCTTGGGACTATTCCTACAAGGATTGGGGACAGTTTTCTATTTCCTTATAAACTCTGCCAGTAAGTAAATCAGAGTAGATAGTGACATTCACCTGCCCAGGTCATGGTCTCTACATCCAATAGTCTATGACGAAAGTGAGAAGAATGTAAACCAAGGCATGGGTGTGCGCCTGTTAGCTTTCCCTAACCTGTTCAAGGAAGGGGATTTCATCAGCATTTGGTGATCCTTCTCTGGGTTTCGGTTGTTCTAGTCAGCCAACACCAACCCTCTCAACCCTCTACTTCCAGCCAGATCAGCATGACAGGCCACCAGCTCTCCAGACACAAGCCCCTCGTGGGTCATCTCAGAGAAAACAAAGAATTGAATGCTAACTCTCAGGACAAAGGAGAATCTGGGGGCCTGTGAAATAAAGCAGCAGCCCCTCATTTCTCCCCCTACAGGAGCAGAGCTGTTGGACTGACCGAGGTCTGGAGGAAGTGAGCATCGCTCACTATGTGCCAGGGGCCAGGGAAGCTGCCATCTTCTCCCCCATGTTCCAATACCACATGAACCCTGCGAGTGCACCACACTTACCCTGGGTCCTTCAGGGCCAGGCCAGCCGATGGGCCCAGGCATGCCAGGAACACCCGGGGGGCCAGGTCTACCCTTCAGAGTCAAAGAACAAGAGTCAGGACAACTGGGTTTGTTTCCCTCCTTCCAGGAAATAAGATTTGTCTCTGGGGCCCAGAGGAGTATGGGGCCTCTAAAGCGTGGCCCCAGGACCCTCATGTCCAAAAACCAATAGCCAAAACTTGGGTCACTCAGGCATAAGTGCAAGCCCTTGGTGTGACATTGTGTCAACATAGAAGATCTTACTATACTGAAGAAACGAAAAGTGGTGTAGAAAGGATTCTAACTTCTTGGTTTTTCGATCTTTATCACTTCCACTCACCACCCAAATAGCCCCTGCATTCCAATAGGGTCTCCCCAAGGATGGCATAGGATTATGTCTGGGGAACAGTAGAAAATGCTGTTGTTACTTCCTCCTGCTCAGCGTGTCCATCCCCCAAGGGTACCTTCCTTTCTGTACCAACCTATTCCTGCAACCTGTGACTATGGAGTTCACCTGTGGGCAATTGGAGCTGCCCAGCAATTCATGTACTTCCCCTCTATGTAGCCAATAGCCCAGTTCCCTTACTTTAAGGCAAGACAAACCCTGTGGTGCGATTCTCACTCCACAGCTGCCCCAGGGATCAGGCTAAAGCTGGACATCACCTGATACCACTCCACACAGAGCTTCTTCCCTTGCCCCATCTCAGGCTCCTCTTGAGAGAGCTCCCTTAATACAGTAACTGATTCACTTGCACATGGCCCATGCCATTTCTGTGCCTGCTTCTAAGGAACTCAACCTAGGCCAGGGGCTATGAAAGAATAAGCCCTGAAAGAGTGGGAGCAGCAACTTGGGGTCTATCTCGACCTCTGCACCCAGTGGCAAATTTTAGCCTAGCTAGAGGTGTGGAAGGCTCAGCCCCGAAACCAAGAATCACAAATGCTGGCATGTGTACCAATGTCTACTCTTGCTACCCACATCCACGGCACACATCACTAATTAATCATGGCTCTCTGAGCATGGAAACCATGCCAGAGTTTTTTCCAGCCCAGCACTTTGGCCACCACTGGGCCTTGGCTGGAGTTGTCATCTGTGCCCTCAAGTGTTGTAACTTTGCCTTGCAAAGGTCTGTTTGAGGCTCTAATTGATAGTGAAAGTGCTTGAATAAAACATTCAACCAAAAAAAATAGTAATTTATATTTAGTACCACAGGCATCTTTCTTGGCCAAAGTTTTGCACCTTCTTCTCTCACCAAGACCTGCAATGCCAGTGCGAGCATCCATTGACCACAACGAATGGCTGCAGACTTCCTTCTCCCTGACACTAATGAGAGTCTTGATAACATGTGTTTGGTTCACTCAGAGTCCCTGTGACCTTAAGTAACTCCCACTTATTTCAGCAAAAGCCATTTGGCACTTTATTCTAGTTTAATCAAATAGACAGTGGGAGTCATTTTGTGCCCCTGGCTGGGGCCTTGGAGGGCTTCTCTGATGAACTGCAGGATGAGATGCTCCAAGGCTGGGCATGCCTAGGCTTGGCAGCCTCTGGAAGAGGTCTGGATGCCTGGCAGTAGCATGCCCCAGCTCCCGAGTGAGGGAGTGAGAGAAAGAGGAAAGCTGCTATTGTCATCATCAGATGGCAGTGCCACCCCTGTCCAATGGGCTGAAGGCCACACTGGCGCACTGCTGGTACCCCACCCCAATGAGTGTGTGTGTGCACACACACATGTGTAGAGCACAGTTGCCTATGTAATGCTGACAGAAACACATGGACCATACCTTCCTTCCTGGTCGGCCAAGCTCCCCCTGTGGATGGAAAAGACAGGTAAGCAGAAGCTGCTTTGGAAGAGAAGTTCTGGAAGCAGAAGGCCTAGTAGGGCTGACGACTGGACATATGCCCATGTGACTTGGCCAATTGGCCACTTACAGCACCCCTGCCCCATCAGTGGGCCAAGCCAAAATACACCCAGTCCTCATAAAGCCCAGCCTCACGCACTAAGCAGAAATAGCATATACCTTGAAATCTAAGCCAGGAAATTCTCAGGGACACCGCCAGAAAACAGGTTAAAATTACCAAGGAGAGGTGGGTTGAAGAGAGTAGTAGCTCCTACCTTTTCTCCTTTTGGTCCTGGAAGCCCTGGTGGACCCTACACAGTCAAAAAAGCAGAGAGAGTCTCCATCAGGCCAAGGCATTCTGGTGATGAGGGCGCAGGCCCGGGGGAGGCTCTTGGAACATTCCTGCAGCAGCCCTGCTCTCCATGTGGACTCAGTGCTCCAGAAACCCCATGAAGGAGCCTCTTGTGCTCTCCCGCCCAGGCTCCTCCTCTATCCCTCCGCTTCTAGCTTCTCTGAGGTTGTGCTTCCAGTGGTTTCAAGGTTGCAATGCTCACATCTGCTCTCGGAGAGTTTAACTTTCTCCCTGGAATTCGCAGGCTGCCTGGCACATCCTGAGTGCTAGGTAAGAGCCACTACAGAGATCTCAAGAAACGCTGTTCACTGAAAGCAAGAGGCTTCATTGCCTCTCCTGTCTTTTCAGTTGCTTACTAAGCTTCCTTGGACCCCGACAAGAGGAAAGTCACATTTTGCACACAGGAGCAGCCAACTTAGAAACTCCCATGGTGGATCTACGGGTACTGGGTGTAGCAGAAGTCTTCTGTTTTAAGACATTAAGAGTGTGGGCAAGTACATAGTGCATTTTTGTCCCACTGCCCAGCCACAGCGGTGGGGCCAACTGCAGCTCAGGAACTCCAGCACCCACTACACTGAGGCTTGGCACACCCACAGCAGAATGCAGTGGTTTTCTGCTCATGTGTCTATGAAATGATCAATTGTCTGTTTCCAAATCCCCTGCCATGGCAGAGAGAAAATCCATCAACCCCCAGGCTGCTACTTTATCCCCAGGATCTGCAGGTGAGCACGCCTAATCCAAAGCCTGTTTGAAATATGATTTTATGAGACATGTCCAAATGACAAACAGTCCTGGGATCTTTTAGAAATCCCAAAGACCAGGCCACACCCCAGATCAATTGCATCACAATCTCAGGGAGAGGGGCACAGGCATCAGGAACTTCTGAAGTTCCCAGAGGATTCTAATGCACAGATAAGTTTGGAAACCACCATCTCTGGTTTATTCTCCTGATTTGGGGAGGGGAGGACAAAGCATTTTTGTTCAAGTCTTTTATTTTTTTCAAGCCTCAGTTTTTCCCATTTCTTAAAATGGGCTAAAGCTATTTCACCAGTTTGTGGTGCTCTAGCTCTGATGTTCACATAATTCACTGGGAAGTCTTGTTAAAATGCAGATTCTAATTCAATAGGGGAGGTGTGTCATGGTGAGGATAGGAGGAGATTCTGCATCTCTAATGAGCTCCCAGACGATGCCAGAGTTGCTGGTTCACGGAGCTCATTCTGGTGGGGACAGCTTTCACTCTGGTCTAAGGTAATGGAAGTGGCTGCCGAGTCCCCCGGAGTTGGCCAGTGTAGCCTCCACGTGACTCAGGTGGGAGCGCATGAAGTTAGAGAGGCGTTTAGAAATGAGTAAGTGTGACTGGAGAGCTGCTGGTCGGCCGAGAATCCCCTTTCTTCCCCACGGTCTGTGGGTTCCCCTGTGCCCTGACAGCTGTCAGCACAGACCGTGGGAAAACAGAAACCCACGTCAGGGTACCCATCTTGCCTTTCTGCAGACTTCCTAGCCCCTCTGGCCAACTCTGGGGTCAGAGTCCTATGTTCTTTACTACATCTAACAAACATTTATGGAGAACTTATTACACCCCATGGGCTGGTGTAGGTGGGCACACAATATGAACAAGGTGATGTTCCTGCTCTCAAGACCAGGAGCTCAGTTAACTTTCTCTGTAAACAGCCGGATAGTAAACACTTTAGGTTGTGCCTTGGATATTGCAACTCTGTCACAACAACTCAACTCTGTCCTTGCAGCACAAAAGCAGCCAGAGACAATAAAACTAATTACAAAAACAGGCTGGGACCTGTGGGCCATGGTCGGCCAACCCCAGCCATAGAGCTTACATTTCATGGAGAGGAGACCAAAGAGATTAGGAACATAAAAAATGAATAAGGAAACTGTAACAACAGGAGAAAAGTTTGCAGAGAATTAAAATAGGTCATTGGATAGAGAACGATTTGGAGGCCACTGCAGCCTGGTGGGGTGAGGAAAGCGTTTCTAAGGAGGTGGCATTTAACTGAATTCTGAGTGACAAAGGAGCTGGCCATAGTAAAAGTCACAAGGGAGAATGTTCCAAGCAGCTGGAGCCACAAGCATAAGGGCCATAGGGGTGGGACAAGCTTGAGGGTCCACGACATGCACTGTGGCTGCAACGAATGGGTGGTGTTGGTGGCATGAGATGGTGTAGGAGATACAGGCTGGGGTCTCCTCGTGGGGGACTTTGCAATCAGGGTGAGGAGTGTGTCTCTTAGTCATCCCAAGATGAGCCCTGTCCCAGGCAGCCAGAGGAGCCAGGAGCCCAAGAGACAAGGTTTCTTTGTTTCCGTAGAAAATCCTTTCTCTAGTATTTTGCCTGTTCCTCACTCTTCCCGTTAGCTTTGCTGGGGAGCGGTGGGCTGCGTGGTAGCTGTATCTGAGCCAAATGAGCTAAAGGTAACAAGTTCCTCTTTGCCTCCACTTTCCTGCACTAAATGCAGGTAGCTCTGGGGCCACTGATGGGGTCAATGCAGCATCTCAGTCGGTCCCCCACCCTAAATCCAGTATTGTAGGGACAAATATTATCCCCGTTGCATGGATGAGGAAATCAGTACTGGGAGGCTGGAATTCACCCAAAGAAGCCGTGCTCTCTGCATGTGGCTCTGGAGCTCAAGGTGAACCAGAGAAGGAAAAACAGCCCCATATCACATTCAAATAAGCATCTCTAAGAGGATTCACTGTTTGGAAGAGAAGACAGTGAGAGAGGTCTGGTGGGATGCACCAACCTGGGGGCCAGGAGGCCCAGGGGAGCCGAGTGATCCTTGCACACATGGGGACTGCGTAGTCTCCAGTTCCAGGATGAGATTCTCCATGTCTGGGGAGAGGAGCTTCAATGCAAAGCAATACAGGTTTATAGGTCAGACTTGAGGGACAGAAGAAGGGTCACCACCCTAAACACAGACCTGCTCTGTAGTCCAGTTCCCAAGACTGGTTCTTCCTCAACATCCCAATGGGTGTCCCAAGAAGATGACCTTCCTGACCACCAATGTCTGTACTCTCATCTGTTCTAGAGACGTACCTGGCTTGACTGGATTACAGAGCTATAATAATGGAACTAGGAAGCTCATTCCAGGGGCCTCTGTCCAATGTCTAGGACAGTACCAACCAAAAGAAATAAAATGTAAGCCACCAATGCGAGCCACATAGGTAGTTTTATATTTGTTAGTGGCACATTAAAAAAAGTAAAAGGAAACAAGTGGAATTAATTTTAATAATAAATGTTATAACCCAATATATCCCAAATATTATCATTTCAAAACATTCAATATTTTAAAATTACTAAAGACATTTTACAGCTTTTTTTTCATACAAAGTCTTCAAAATTCAGTGTGTATATGTATAACTCAACTCATATTAGCCACGTTAAAAGTTCTCAGTAGCTTCATACCGCCAGTGGCTGTACTGGACCGTACAGGTTGAGGAGTTTCTTTAAAGGCCTGAGACTCTCAAGTCCCTCCTGTTGTCTTTTAGGCCAGTTTCCCAAATGCTGCTCTTTTCTTCACTTTTCCTCTCTTTTCAAATTCTGTTCCCTCTCACACCTCAGTACTGCTACAGGAGGACCATTTTTTGTATCACCTCACAAAAAATGGTCTATGTTAGAGACAGGGTGTGGAAGGGAATTCCATAAATACTGGGGAGAAAAAAAACAAAAGGGGAAATTCCAAATCTGAGCAGCTGATGGGAGCCCAGAAAGTTATATATTCACCTCGCTGTTTTCGGGAAGATGGGATACTTTGCCAAATCCAATTCCCTGCTGAGAAGAATCTCCCTCCATAACTCATTTAGACAGTGGGAGAATGGACACACACCAGAAGCTGAAAAAGCCACACCACGGCTCTACCTGCCGCACCAAAGCAAAGGTGCGAATCCCTCAGAGAAGATTCTGGAGGAAGCTGACTTTGAGGGATGGGGGGGGTGGGGGCAGGGCCGTGTGGTGGGCACTGAGGAGCCCACAGCTCTGTTCCCTCACCTGTCCTCAGGTACTTACCATACTGCGGCCCCCTCTGAAGAATGGTGGTGGGAACAGCGGGGGCGGAGGAGGCATCAGCAGGCAGCATGCTCTGTGGCTGCCGCGCTTCTTCTGATCCAGGCCAGGAAGGGCTGTTTAGAGAAAACTGCTGCTCATTAGCATGGGGTCAGGGCTCGGGCCTCTGCCATGCCCACCGTGCCCAAAGGAGACCCACCTCCACCCCAGACGTCCTAACCTGTTAGATGTGAGCATATCTCCTGTTCGCTATTTGACATAGCCCTCCCTTGGCCTTTGTGAGATCATATGAATAAGATAAACAAGCGAAAGACATGAGCACTGACTGTTAAAACGTTCATTTCTCCTCTTCAGGCACTGACTTGTCACTTTGTAGATGGGGCAAGGAAGTCAAAGTTTTCAAGCAGACTCATCATGTGAGATGTAGTTGGGGAAAAGGAAGTCGTGGTGAATAACTGATACTGTGTTGGAAAGGGATTGTTCAGAGGGGGAGTCGGCCAGGGCCAGAGGTAGCGGTAATTACAAGAGACAGTGAGCCATGGTTTAAAACACATATTTGACTCCAGACTGTCCACAAACATGCTTGCTAGAGAGTTACAGTTAAATGTCTCAATATGTAGGTGTGCAGGGACGAAGAGGGGGCTCTGGACCCTTACAGTTTCATCGTCTCATGGAGTCTCTTGATGCACGTGTTATTGTGAACAATGCAACCAGGGGCCAGGGTAGGAGTGAAAGAGGAGGAACAATCAAGGGTGCTTCTGATGTTGCAGGCAACCCAGGGCAACGTAGGTCAGAGTATGAGATGGAAAAGTCGGAGGATGCACTAGTTTGCAGGGAAAGCTGCCAAATTTGTTGTTAGACATTTGTTAATTTGAGCACATGCTTTGCCAGGCACTGGACTGGCCCTGGCAGGGGACAGAAAGGTGCCTGAACGGTGCCCTTCACCTATAGATGGCAAACCCTGTGGAGCCTGAGTGGCTGCCAAGGCCCTTCTGCTCATATCGCACCCTCTCCTCCCACATCTTGATCAATCCTGGGGACTCCTACTCTACATCAAGAACTGTTAGGAGCTGACTCCACCAGGAAGCTTTCCTTGACTTCCCAGGCCAAGGCTAAGGGGTTCTGCTATGCTTTTCTTGGGTTTACCCCTACATTAACCTTGACCCAGGGGGTGAATCTGTTTCCTTATATCTCTCTGACTGACCTGTGCTTCCCCAGAGGAGAGGAGCCAGTTTTTATCCCCAGGGCTAGTACAGTATCTGTATACACTAGAGATTCCTCAAATATTTTATAAACTAATTTTTTAAAAACCACTAATGACATGCCAGGCACCATTTAAATGCTTCACACATACAAATTTACCTAATCCTAACGGCAACCCTGAGAGTTCATTACTGTTATCATCATCATCATCATCCCATTTTACAGATCAGTTAACTGAGACAAAGAGGTGACATGACTTGCCCAAGGTCTTATAACTAGTAAGGGACGAAGCCAGGTTTTAAACCCAGCAGTCTGGATCTGGAGTCCTTCCTCTAGATCTCTACACCATGACTGCAATGTGGGTAGAAATAAAGGTCAGAAGCTAAGAAGAAGGCAACTACCTGAGATTTATAGTATCAGTGCCCTTCATGAGGCACCATGAGGAACACATCTGTGGTTGAACACAGTTTGCTCTACTGACTCATTGCCAAGAGAATGAACGCACGCCAGGGGGAACCCTACGTGTCTCGGTAAGAGAGTGTGAAAAGGATTTATTCCAGGATCGGGGCTTTGCAGGTGACTTGGGGGGAGACTATGAGTCTGGCCTTGCTCTGGATTGGATGCTGTGAGGAAGCAAGGGCTTGTCTATGACTCTCTTAATTCTTATCTAGAAGAGGGGAAGGGTGGGAGACTGTAGCCATGACCAGTGAGCAGCAGTGGTCGCTTGCATTAGCAGGGACAGGGGGACAGTCAGTCACTTCTGTGGTCGGCTGATAGTCTCATTTTGCCAGTGTCTGACATGGTAGCAGAGTGGCCTTGTTTTTGTCCTGATTCATCCCATTCACAGACTGATCATGTCTGATGTACTCCTGTGAAATCATTTATGTTCAACAGGAGAGCACTACAGCTTAGCTGTCACGGGCTGCTTCTCTCCTTCGCAGTGGTAAACTAGTATAGCTGTATTTCTATAAACCTTGATGTTAATGCCAGTGGTATGCCTCCCCTAATTTCTTCCCTAAAGCTAGGAGTGGGCAGCTTCCATTGCTGCTCTTGGTCTCCGGCCTGTGGAGAAGGCTGGCAGATGCATGCCATCACTCCACAACCCTCTCAAGGCCCAGCTGCAGTTACTCCTCTGGGTCTCTTTGGCCTCAGCAGACAGCTAAGGGCTCTGGATGCCGGTTTCCGCAAAGCCCCTCCCAGCCAGAAACACCTAGGAGGTTGACAGGTTCACACAGCCCCTTTGCACTCCTGACCACTTATTTTTCCAGACCATATATGGCCTGCGATGCTCCCCTTCGCCCCACACCCTCTGTGGCCTTCCACTGATGAAAGACCCTGCGCCATTTAAAGCAATTACCTCTCATTTCTTCCTGGAAACTGGAGAACTCTTCAGTGAACATAAATTATCAGTTGCTTTTCCTATGGAGGCCTCCGCATTGTTCACCCCTCCCATCCCTTTCCCCCTTGACCTACTTCATTTCAGCAGGTGAAGACCATCTATTTCTGCCCTGCCCCCAACTCCCTGGAGTTGTTTGCTTTTAGCACAGTCTAGTTTATTTACAGCTCATTCCAACTCTGAATATTTCCATCAGGTGGATGTGTTTGGGAACAGCTTCCCCCCAACCCCCTGCCTCTTCTTCCCAGACAGCTAAGCCAGGACTCCACATGGCTATTTTGGTGTCATCTGGCCTGTGGGTCTGTCTTGGGACTACGCTGCCTCCATGGAATTGCGTCTGAGCTCAGGGCCCTGACTGGAAAAGCCCCAGCAGGCTCTGTTGTGATGGAAATACCATGCGTGTGTGTACATGGGGAACAAAAACCTGGCTGTACCATGTGGCTCAGCACCAGGCAGTTGCCTTGGACATGCCCACTAGATGGAATTTCAGGACCACTTGCCCTGACTGAAAGACACCAAAGTCACATTGTACAAGGCCACTGTGGTGCCAAATCAAATCATAGGCAGGAACAAGGCTGAGTCTAATGTGAGCTTTTGGCAAACGTTTGGGGGCTTTTCGCTGTTGTTGATGCTGGCTTTGCCCTTTGGACTCAATACCCACTTGACTCTGGAGCACATCCTTAGAAAGTGATTCACTCCAGCTTGCTCTTGGAAATACAAGGACTTGGATCAAAGAGTGTGAGTCCGGATGCAAGCGACCGTGTGACATGGCACAACTCCCTTTTCAAACTGAGATTCGGTTTCCTCATCTATACCACAAGGAGTTTGGCTCAAACCATGTCCCAAGTCCTTTTTATACATCTGACACCAGGATCAACACCCTGTTCATCTGGATCTCCCACTCACAAGACCAGCCATTAATAGGGTACTGAAGGCAACCTTTTCTGTTTCTGCCTCCTTTTTTAATACCAAGAAGCCCCCCTTGAATCACACAAATGTGTCATTAGAAGCCACCAAAGGGTGACTGGTGTGGCTCAGTTGGTTGGAGCATCATCCTGTAGACCAAAGGCTTACAGGTTCAATTCCCAGTCGGGGCATATCCCTGGGTTACAGATTCAGACTCTGGTTGGGGCACTTACGTACAAGAGCACCCGACTGAAGTTTCTCTCTCACCTCAATGTTTCTCTCCCTCTTTCCCCATCTTTCTAAAATCAATAAGCATGTCCTCAGGAGAGTATTTAAAAGATAAAAGAAGCACCCAAAGGAAAGAAGTGACATAAACATCTTGTCTTAGCAGGCTGGGAAAATTACAGGTGCAGTCATGTCCTAACTATTCTGCAACTGCTCATGCAGTTGGTGAACTGTTCTAATTCCTCGTCCTCCTCCAGGCTTTGGGCCTTTCCCTGCCTTTTTGAAAAGAAGCTGCAAAGAGGAGAGGCGAGGTGAAGGGAAAGAGCATCACTAAGTGTTTGGACCCTGCGTCGGATAGCTCAGCTACAGTTAAGTTGTTATCTTTTCTGGCTGCAATTTGCCTGGTTTTCCCTAATTCACATGTTCCAGAAAAGGTTTAACCCGACAGCTTTCTTTTCAATCCCACACATACCACACACACCTTGAAACACAAATTCTGATCCTAAAGTTGAGCCTCTCTGAAAGACCATATTAGAATTTGCCATCTTGCAATTTGCTCCTGAGCAGGCACTGGGGGGCGGGAGGGGTGGGGTGGGGCAGGTGAAGACACAGCCTACAATAATTTGGCGATTTGGTGGCTACTGCTGCATGTCCCAAGCCAGTCAGCCTGGAGCATGATGCAGAGCTTCTTGGCCACCCATGCTAGGAGTGCCCCAGACCACAGAACACGATGTTACTCCAAAGCCAAGGGAGCAGCAGCTGCCAGCCTGCCACTCTGAAGTCAAGGTCACAAGATGGGCACACACAAGTGCACACACACACACGAGCGTGCCAAAGCCCCCACCACCTCCACTGTCACACCCTTTTAAGCTGCAATTCCAACACTAGCCGAGAAGATTAAGGTTTGAAGGCTACCGAAGACTCCCAGAAGCCTGCTTTCTGAGAGCCTTTTTCTCCAAAACAATGCCTGCACACAGGCAAGTGCACGTGCGTGCACACAAACACACACACACTCACACAACTCACCCAAGCAGCAAGCTGAGTAACAGAGCAGTCCTGAAATGGCAAGCAAATCAGTAAGGCTGAGTGATGGGCCTGTCATTGTGGGCAAGGCCAAAGGCGGACTGACCAGGGAGCACATGCTGGAGACAGGCTGCGATCCGTCACGCCCCTGAGCAGTCCCAGCGCCTGGCCTGCTGGGCATTTGGGGTGGGAGTCGTCCAATCCCTGCTTTGGTGTTGCTCCTGGCCCAGATGCCACAGGTCCAGAGGCCAGTCCTGAGCTCCCAGGAGCAGGAATGGTTAAGCGGTGTCCTGGCCTCTCAGGAGGCTGCACTAGGGGGCAGCTTGGGAGAGGAGGAGTGCTCTTGGCCCAGGGGAGGAGGGGAGGCTGGGAGCCTGGGATACTGATCACCACTGTAAGCAGATGACATAGAATATAATCCAGCACACAGGCTGCTTTTCATTCAGCTCCAAACGGCCGTGACAATACTGTTCTGGCAAGCCTCAGCATGCACCCCCACTGCGGCTGTCTGTGAGTCTGCCCTTCTCCGCTTCAGGGAAGATCTTTGTTGCCAGGGCCCCTCAGCCTTCATCACGTCTATGCCAAGGTGATGTCAACAAACCTAAACTTAATTTGAGTATAAATATGTTTCCAATGGGCCTGTGGGATAAACCTTTTCAGATGAAGCCTGCCTGTAAGATAATAAAGTGGCATATACAAGACACATGTGGAAATCTGATACTTTACAGGCATATGCAATGCACAAGCATGTACACACACAATATTCCAGATCATAAAGACAAGATTATTAGTATTTAGCAATAAGCACTGCTGTTTTAACCAGCTTAGTAAACACCATAGCAGAGGTCAGCAAACTTCTTCTGGAAAGGGCCCCAAAGAAAACAGTTTTAGCCTCCATGGGTCTGCGTGGCCTCTGTTACAAGGTAACTGCTCTTTTACAGGAAAGCAGCCATAGACAACACCTGAAGGAATGCCTGTGGCTGTGTTGTAATAAAACTTGACTTATGAAAATAGGAGGCAAGCTGGATCAGGCTTGCAGGCTGTGGTTTGCTGACCCCTGAGATACAGCCTTCAAAAGAAAGGATACCTCTTATATTCATTCATTCATTTGCTTTTTCATTCATTCAGAAACACATACTGGGCACCAAATGTGTACAGAACACAATGACCAGACACAGTTCTTGCCCCTGGAATGTGCTGTTCAATGTTGTGGGAGAGGACAGACCCTGGAGTCAGGCAAGCGCGGGCTGGGGTCCTGGTTTTGCCACTTACTAGCTCTGTGGCCTCGAGAAAGTTATTCATCCTCCCTGAATCTCAGCTCTCCTCTCTGTGAAGTGGGTATGGTCAAACACACCTTGCTACTTTGTGGTGAGGATTAGAGCTAAGGCTTTTGGAATTCTTTCATCAATATTTTCAAAGATAACTATTGCACAAGGTGGGCAAAGAACAGAGGCTAACATGGAGCTGGGGTGTCTCAAGGGACTAACAGGAGGAAGTGATGGGCACCAGCTGGGGCAGGGAATTCAAATGAGAAATCAGGAAAAGATTCCTGGAGATGCCATTGAGCGAAGCTTTGAAGGCAGAGAGGGTTTCACAGTGACAAGATGGGATGAGTAAGGGAAGAAAGGGTTCCTTCTCTGGGGTATTCCCCTCTGTTTCTCAGAAACCCAGAGCCTAAGATATCAAGAAAGCAGCCCGGAGCGCATGAAGCATGCGGTCCCGCATCTTGGACAGATGCAGAAACATCTGCATTATGTTTTCTGAAACTCCATTTTTCGACCCTCATTCAAAAATCCTTGGATCTGAAACTTCTGCCACTTTTAGCACCAAAACCTTTTTTTTTTTTTTTTTTTTTTTTATCATTCGGCATTAAATTTTTCCTTAGAAGGTTTACACAAGTAAACCGTTCCACTATACTTTGTTTCTTTATTGTAAAAACGCTGGCTATTGAACTAGAGGATCTCTGAGGTCCTGTCCCGCTCTGTACGTGTTCAAACCTCTATTTTGAATCTAATGACTCAAGCTCATGAATGTCTCTGTCTCTCCTGTGTTTCTCTCCTTCCGCAACTCCCTTTCCTGCCTCAGTCTCCTTCTCAGCGTGTCTCCATATCATTCTCTGACTCTGCCTCTGTCTCCAAAAGCGTTAACAGTTGAATTTCCTTAAGTTGAACACTTGACACCTGTTATCTGCCTACAGCCACGTTCCTCATCTCTAGCCCTGGTATGACCAGAAACTTGCCATGTGACCTTGGACAACTCACTTCCCCACTGGGCCTTGGTTTCTCAAAATGTAAAATGCTAGTGCTGGACAAGATGAGCCCTAAAGACTCTCCAGTTCTGGCTTCTATCAGGGACTGAGAGGCAATAGTCCTTCATAAGGGCCCAGGGATGGAAGGTCACTCTCCTCCCCTTCCCATGGAGGGCAATCCCTGCCCTGCAGGCAGCTGGCCCACTGAGTACCCTCAGGTTCACTGGCACATGCGCCAGCTCACCACAGCAGAGCTGCCTGCAAATATAATTCATAATAAGAGTTTCCGGGACCTTCCTGCAGCTGTCAGCAGGTGTCATATTCACAGTATTTTGTCTTAATTGAAGCTCTGGTATTTATCAACCAGGCCAGAAGTCCACTTCTGGAATACCGCCTTCCTGGGCACTGTTCCAGAAGTTTCTGTCCCCTCTGTTGGCACACGCGGGCCTGTTCCCTGCTGATCCCCACCACAGTGAAGCCTGCCTTACATCTCCCCGGCTGCTGTGTCTCCCACTGCTGCTGCACAGATATTGTGTGGCCTGGATAACTCAGCACCCTCCCCAAGGACCCAGAGTTCCCAATGTGAGGCAAAGACACTTGCATTTGGGGGGCAGAGCCTGGGGTTCCATCATCCCCAGCACCTCACTCAGCTCAACTCTCCCAACCAAACCTAGGTGGGCAGAGAAGTAAGTTGGAGGACTTGGGTTTTACCTTCCCACTAACAAAGATTCTAGAGCTCTCAACAAGGCTCTGAACTTGGGCTTCTGTGTCTGTCCTTGCAGAGTCCAGGCTTAGCAAGAATCCTGCTAAGTCAATAGAGAGAGAATACCCATCAGGAGAGCCCTATTACAGGGACACTGGATTGCTGTGTGAGCAGAAATTGTGATTAGATTAAGTCACTAAAATGTGGGCGCTTGCTTATTATAGCAGATAGCATTACCCTACCCCAGTAGTGAGACATCAACCATAGGAAGCATGCCGTGAGCATTCAATATCCTTCTCTGATCCTGACAACATCCCCACAGAGTATGTATTAGTACTATCATCTTCACTTTCAGACAAGGCTCAGAGGTTTAGAGAGGTGCCTAAGGTCACACACAGCTAGTAGGTACTAGCCAGGATTAAATCCAGATGTCTGACCCTGGAGACTTCTGCAGATTTGGTTACCAGCACAAAGTAATGACCTCCCACCCTCATTCCCCACCAGTCAAAGAGAATGAGCAGGGCCCTGGCTGGTGTGGCTCAGTGGTCTGAATGCTAGCCTGCAAACCAAAGGGTCGCCAGTTCAATTCCCAGTCAGGGCGCTTGCCTGGGTTGCAGTCCAGATCCCCAGCTGGGGGTGCATCAAAGGCAACCACAAATTGATATTTCGCTCCCTCTCTTCCCCTCTCTAAAAATAAATAAATAAAATCTTTAAAAAACAAAACAAAAAAGAGAATGAGCAGGAAACCTCAGCAAAAATGGCAAGTGTCGCCTCAGCCAGCTGAAGCTGGAGGAGTTTACCAACACCAGGTTCTGTCTTTCTAATTAAGCCTTACAATGACTCATCTTTGAGTCCCAGTTTCCTGGTTTGTAAACTCACTGTAGGATTGTAGCTGCCTTCCCCAGTATCCCAGCCACAAAGGGGGTTCAGTCATGTGTGCTGGTGACCTACAACCAAATGTGCATTTACCTTCTCTGTTGAATAGTTCAATTTTCAAAGTGGGCAAAGGATCTGCAACTCATTTTGAAATTCATCAAAAAATAAGATGAATGGATAAACAAAAATATGATAGAGTAAATATACCATAATGATAACGACTACAGAATCCATGTGGTGGGTGTATTGGTTTGCTAGGATTGTCAAAGTATCTGGGGGGCTTGAACAACAGAAACTTATGTTGAACAGTTCTCACAGCTGGAAGTCCAAGATCAAGAAGTTGGAAGGTTTGGTTTTTCCCTGAGGCCTCTCTCCTGGGCTTGTGGGTGGCTGCCTTCTGGCTGTGTCCTCACATGGTCTTCCCTCTGCATGTGCCTGGTGTCTCTCTGGTCTAAATTTCCTCTTCTTATAAAGACACGAGTCAGATTGGATTAGGGCTCACCCTTAATGTCTCATTTAACCTTATCACCTCTCTAAAGGCCTTATCTCCAAATACAGTCACACTCTGAAGTACTGGGATTAAATGAATTTGGGGAGGTAAACATAACAGTGGGCATCTTGGTGCTCCCTGCAGAATTCTTTTCATTTTTTTTTTTTAATGTTTAGAATTTTTCATAATGAAAGAATAAAATAATTTTATGTAGGCAACAGAGAACCAGAAGGTACCTTCACAAGAGTTAGGATTGGGGGTGGATCAGTCCAACACCCTTGCTGGCAAATATCTGGGGGCTCTGGAGCTGGCCAGAAGCTAGAACACCAACCCTGCCTGCAAGGGCCTGCAGCCACTCATTAGGAGACCATGAGCAGGTAGTTGAATCTCCACAAAAACACATGAGAAGCACATTCTTCTCTGCCCCTGACAGCAATGCCTTGAGGAGGAAAAGTCTGTTCTAGCTCCAAGGATGTAAGAAAATCATCCTATACTGATCTTTATTTTATAGTAAGTCATATATCATAAGTGGTTCCTTTGATTGAGCATAGATTCAAGGAGACAAACCCATCCCTCTTTCCTCCCACAAGGGAATGTTTTTGGATCTTATCTAAAGGAAGACATCTGTTTTTTTGAGTTCAAGTTCTAATTTGACCAAATGGCATGTGGTAAATAGAGAGGAAGGAGGAGACAATGTTATTAGGAGCCAAGGGAACATCAAGAAACCTCCTCAAGGCTGGCTGCGCCTTGGCTCTGAATTTGATTACAGCAGCCAGCATATATCAGCGAGTGCTATTAAATCTTCTGCTAAGGCTTGACAGGGGAGGCCAAGTTTCTAGAGTTATTCAGGAGACCTGGCCATAGGTCAGAGACAAAACCGTCCAGCTGCATCGGGCCCAAAGGGTGGGTTATTTCCAACACTTGCTGACAACTGGGGCTGAGTGGAAAGACCCTGTGTTTCCAGCCATTACGTTTCCATGCCTTCATTTTTCCATGGTGACATCTTAGCTCCACAGACACTTGTGATTCAAAACCACCTGGCTCACTTAACCCTCTCCCTAGAGCCCCCATCCTGCCCCACTAACTCCAGTATTTGCTATTTGAGGGTCCACAGCAGGTGGGGAGGAGGGAGCAGGGCCCCTGGGAAGCCCCTGGCTGCCTACTGGCACAAACAGACATTTCTACCCACTGGTCCCAGCCAGTCACTCAAATCCCTGACTTCCAGAAAGTGGGGGACCTTGAGTTGAGCTCCATGTACTCAACTGAATAATAGAGCTTCTCAGTTGAACAAGTTGGCAAGATGAACCTTAGGCTTTTTGTAGCACAATAACTATGATTCTACCATTCTGGAAATTCTCTGGGATCACAATTCCTATTGGTAATTTGGGTCTAACAGACTTTTATCAACAGAAAAATCTCCTCCTGTGCTCCAGATGAAAGGCTCACTTTTGCATGCATATATGGAATATTGTTTAATTGTTTAGAATAGGTGATACATTGATGTGATTCAAAATTCAAAAAGGATAAATGAGTATACATGAAAACTCTCCCACACCTGCTCCAATTCCAATTATTTATTATCAAGTGCTTAGTCTTCTGTGTATATGTTCCTGACTATTTTATGCATACAGAAATAAACATGTAGGGACAATATTTCCCCCTCTACCTCAAAGAGTTGCTTGTAATATAATACCATACATAGGGTCCTCTCTTGGTTTCTCCACAGCATTTGTAAGAGGTTATTCTGTGTAACTACATAAAATATATCCACATTCCCTTATATGGCTGCATAATATTCCTTCCCTTGAAAAAATGATAATCTGTTCATCCTGTCTCCTACTGGTGTGCATTAGGGTGATTTGCAAACATTGCTGATATAAACAATGATAACAACAAAATAACCTCCTGCATGCATCTTTGTGTTGGTAAACATGTTCATTGAATGAATTCCTAGATAGAATTGCTGGGCCAAAGAGTATGTAAATTTGTAGTTTTTACACATGTTGGCTAATTCATCTCCACAAAGCCTCCATCCATCCACATCCTTCCCATGAGCAGATGATGAGTGTGCTTCCACACAGCCTCACCAGCACCTGAGATGTCAGACTTTTTGAATTCCAGTCCATCCGATAAATGAAAAATGGTATTTCAGTGTGGTTTCAATGTGCATTTCTCTTATAATGAATGAGGCTGGAGATCTTTCCACATGTACCTTTTTCATCTTTCCATGAGGTTTCTGACCTTTTCTTAAATTGGTTTTCTTATATATGACTTGCAAATATTTCCCCAGTTTGTTTTGGCCTTTTGACTTTGTGTTTTTATTATTTTTCCCCACACAATTTTTTTTTTTTTTTTTTTTTTAGGTAGTAGAATTTATTGTAGAAGCCTTTTAAGAAATGGCTTCTGGGTTTTCCTACATACTTAAGTTACCCCCAAATCTCCCAGGGTTTCTTCTAATAAATTTTAAATTTCATATTTTATATTTAAATCCCAATTCACTTGTAATTTATGCTGGTGTAAGATGTAAGTTTGTTTGCTGGTTTTCCAGAAGACATTTTATCTGACCTAAATCATAAACAAAAACATTCTTTAAACTACAGTATTCCCTCACTTATCGCAGGTATTATGTTCTACACTCCCCCATGAAGTAGGAACCTTACATTTATACTACACTCTTAAACCTATGTAACTTTAACAACATACGTATACAGTACCGCAAAATCCCGCGATAAAGCGAAAAATCCGCGATAATTAAATATAATATTTTTAAAAATCCCGCAATACAGTGAGGCCGTGATAAGTGAACCGCGATATAGAGACGGACTACTGTACCTTTACATAGGTGGCAAACATCAACCATCACAACACTCGGTAACATGTACTGAATAGTTACTGTGTGCTAAGCACTGGCCTATGACAGCCTTCGGGCTTGTTAACATTTTCTCCATTTGACAGATCAGTAAAACTGAGACTCAAAGAAGTGCCCCGGAAAGTGGCGGGGTTGTGGCTTGAACCCAGACCAGTTGTCTCCTTGTTCTAATTGCTCTGCTCTTACAGAAATTCCAATACTTGTGTGAAACACTACCATGGTGAGGCACTTTGCTCCTCATTTGTGTTCTTTTAATGTCACCAATAGGGTTCCTTGAGTTAGTTTGCCTTACGAATCTTCTCTTTCAATATAATAATTAAGTACAAAATAAGTAGGAGGTACAATAACTACTGGTCATTTGATTGATGGGAAGTATATCAAAGCATATATATCTCAAGTAATAGTCAAAATTAGCTTAAGATAGTCAAATGTAATCGTCGTCGTCGGCAGCCGTCCGTCTCGAGAGACGATGGTGTAGCTTCCCAAGAGTCCATCTGCACCGCCGAGAATGGCTGCGCAGTCCGACTCGGGAGTGACATGGTATCTGTCTCCTCCCGTGTTGAATCGACATCTTGTGATGACGCTGAAGCTACAGAGCCTGGGCAGGGTAATATGGAGGGTCTGCTGTTGCCCATGCAGCAGACCCCCCCTCTCTTCGCAGCTGAAGGGTCCAAGGGAAAGACGGAGTCGATACAGCTTGGGTTCAGGTGCGCCGCAGGAGTTGCCGGTGTTGACTACAACATCAAACCGCCTTAGGGACTCCGGCTCCGGATTTTCTGTCGGGGTTTACTCCCTTAGCCTTTCCCCTGAAGAGGTATGCCGCAAGGCAGCGGAGGTTTTTTGGAGTCAGAGTTTTCCTTCTCTGATGTACCCTGACTGGAAGATCGAACCAGCGACACTTAGCTCGCAGGCCGACGCTCAATCCACTGAGCTAAACCAGCCAGGGCTAGTCAAATGTAAACATCATGATAATGATGATGATGATGATGATGAAAAGGATCTGAATCAATTAAATGTATTTTATCGCCTCATTTAGAAAAGATATTGAACAAAATGCAAAATGGCCGCAGATGGGCATACGGCAAGAATATGGAGTCTATTTGTCAAATCAGTCATCATTTTCTAACATTCCATTTGAAAATTTCAAATTTCATATTTAGTAACTTTTATCTGATTGCCTGGGAAGACCCACACTGTCAGGCCTGGTGACTTGACATGCATGTTCTATTCTGAAGAGGGCAAAACTGTCACTCTATTCAAGACAGATGCTGTGTGGACAAAGAGCCTGTTCTCCTGACATGGATGAATTGGCTACGGGATGTGGCTTGTCTTACCAGCTGGGTTCTGCACAGGATTCCACAATTTCCAAAGGACTCTAGTGACCTGAGGGGTTTCCTAGTAAGCTCTCCTCTGTCTGTGAAAGTGAGTTTTCTCCCTCATAGCTGCAGGGAAGGCCGCCTGCCGGTGGACTTTGAGCATCAGCAGGCCCTTCTGCTGTGGACTCAGTAAGCTGTTACTATACTCAGGTGTGAGCCTAGGCTTCCCAAGGTCGTAGAAGTCCAGTGTCACTCCTCAAGGCCCCACAACTCCTGAGGACCTACTCTACCAACTCAGAGCTAGGCCCTCCAATGCTTTTGCCTTTGACCCTCACAATAACCCCTCAAATTACCTTCCATTATGTCCCCCTTTTCCAGGTGTAGAAAATTGAGGCCCTATGGAGCAGGGCTTCTGAGAGTCCAGACCTCCACTTCCACAGCCCATCTACTGTAATGTTCCCTGCTCAGCCCTGGGCTTCTGATGGAGACTCCGAATTCTTAAATCAGACTCTTCAGCACCATGAGCAAACCTCTCCAGCCACAAATAAGAGCAAGTGGAATTAGTGTAGCAGTGAAACATTCCAGGAGGAAGCATATGACCTGGACTCCAGATCTCTCACTGCCATTTGGAATAATGTCGCAACCAGTAACTGAGAGCTTAACTATGTTTCAGGAGCAGTGCAAAGCTCTGCCTATTAACTTGTTGAACCCTTACTGCCATCTAATGAGGTAGGTATTCTTATTTTGCAGTCTACAGAGGTGGAAACTGAGGTGTTAGGAAATTAAACCAAGACCACTTGGCCAAGATCACTCAGCTAGTGGATCACAAAGACATCAGTCAAGTCCAGAGCTGTCTGAATGTGAACCACATGCCTTTTACTCATGCCTCATGGATACTCAGGGGCCAATACTCAGAAGAGAAACACATGCCAAGACCCCTTCTCTGGGTAGGTGCTAAGTGTGGAAATTAGCAAGCAAATTTGACTTTGTTAGCCACAAAGTCAGAGAAAGTCTACAGCTGAAAGGATCTTTGAAATCTCATCCATCCCTTCATTTTACAGATGAGGAAACTGAGTTCCATGAGGAACAAATGGCTCGTCCAACACTACAAATGTATCCCATGAGTTAGTGTCAGGTGCAGAGAAATAAGCCAAGCTCCCCAAATTTTACCTCAATGCCTTAGCACTGTGCCACAACACCTCTCCAAAAACATTAGTAAACAGGAAAATTGCTGAACCCACTGACTCAGGGTCCCCAAGCCACCTTCTGGCTGGACCTGAACAGGAAAACATCACCATGGCAACTGCTCTACACCTGTCGGGGTTAGGGTTAGGGGGAAGGAGAAGGGGAGGGGGAGTGATAGTGGTAGGGTCAGCACTCTTACTTTCAGGGCTGCCCAGCAGAGAAAGTGCAGGCTGGGGCAGTTGATTTGGATAAAGAAAAATAAAAGAGATACCATTTGCCTCAGATATTTTGGGAAAGCCCAGATTTCCCAGAGAGCCAGCTCAGCTTTCCACTCCCCCCTTTCTCCGGGCAGACCCGGCGAGAGCAGGAGCATGCCACGCAGCCCCGCACGCTCCCCACTGTGCCCTGCTGCTCCGTGAACACAGAGGACATTTGTCTTTTCCATGTTTATTTTCCCTAACATAATCTTGCCCAACAAAACTCCCAGAAAAAAGGAAAAGAAGGAGAAAGGTTGTCATACTCAATCTTAATTTGGAGAATTTGGTTTCTGGATGACCACAGAGAATCTAGAAGCCTTTTGAGGGCCATGCCAGGATGAATGATCTCAAACTCAGCCAGTTCTGTTTGGGCACAAAGGGGCAGCCCAGTTTCAGCTCTCACTGATATGATGCACAACACACGCCTCTCACACAGGGAACAAGTTCAAACATTTGAACAAGTCTGGAGTTACAGTAAAGTAAGAAAGCTCCAGTAGGTCTCCAGAGGTAGGACAGCCAACGTCACCCTGTTCTCCACCACTTGGGTCCCCAAGAAGCCCCATGCTGGGTCTGAGACCTCTGGAAGGTCCCTCCTGGAGCACGTGTCCCAAAAGAGAACTACCAGTCATGTCAGGAAAGCTCCTGGGGCCTTCTCCAGTCTTCTCAGAAAGACACCAACAAGGCCAGGTGAGCCGCCCAGCAGGATGAGTAGGGAAAGGAGGGGAGGTCTGAAGGGGAGGAGCCTGTCCAACTCAAACTCATGTCTCCTTTTCTTTCTTCTCTTTTTTCAGGCCCCAGCTGGTTTACCAAGCAAAGCCCACAGCAGCCATGGGGCCTCTCCTTCACCTGTTGCCAGCTCCCAGCACACAGTCATGCTTGTGCTTATGTTGGTTGCCATGGAGATATAAGTGCCAGCTTGAATGGAGCTGTGGGCTCCCGGGCTGGGAGATGGAAGAGGGCCAGGTGTGTTTTTAAAGCCATCTGGGAAAGCCAGTCACAGGAGAAGAGATTTCTTCCCTGGTCTATGTGTCCCTACTTTGGGACTGATTCACAAATGGACAACAGACGAAAGCTGAGACCTTCCTTTTGCCTGAACTTGCTGCATGGTTTAGGCCAAAAGTTACTGTTTGGGTTGTATTTGGGACTTTGCTTTTTGACACAAATGCATCTTAGGGAAAATCATGAATCTCTTGCAATTGTAGAGACACTGTGAGGTTCTAGAAGTAATGACAAAAAGATTTCTACATCACACACTAGGCATTATTTTAACTGCTTTATATTCATAACTAGCCCACTTAATCTTCACACCTGATCTGTGAGGTAACTTCTCATAGCATTCTGTTTTATAGATGGGAAAACTGAGGCACAGAGAAGGTGCTTCGCCTGCCCAACATCACACAGCTAAGGGAAACACAAGATCTGAACCCAGGCTGTGAGGCACCAGATGCCCTACTCCCAACCACTCGGCTATTCTGCCTCTGCAATGATTTGGGGATCAGAAAGTCCTGATTTGGAATTTTGACCCTGGTACTGTGTGACCTCAAGGCAACTGACCACGCCTCTCTGAAGGTTAGCTGCCTCCCTGGTAAAATGCTGGGGTACCAATGGTTTGTGAAGTTGTTAAGATCATAAGTCATATAAAGAGGCTAGCAAATAGGAAGTGCTCAAGGCAAGACAGCTTTCTTAGTGTGAGTGGAGGCTCCCTTAGCAACAGGATCCCAGCTCCTGTACCACGGCAGGCAGTGCTGGGCTGTAAGGACCATGCCCAGAAGGGGTGGATGGGGCAGGCAGCTGTGCAAGGGCCAGCAGAACCAAAGCTGTTCTCTTTAAGTATCTACAGCAGATGCTGTCGCTTCGCTGCCCATGTCCCTCCGCATTCATCAGGCCCTATGGGCTTCCAGCTCTGGCCAAAGGCACCTGGGACTACGTCAGAGAGCTTCTCCAGCCATGGAAATTGCTTTAGGCAAGCATGTCCCCAGGAGCTGGTGGATAGACATCCAAGTCCCTAGTCTCCCACAGGTCCCCGGGAATCTGCTTATGAACTCCCCTGCTCTGGACTGTCTTCCCTTTCCTGTCTCGCTTTCCCAGTGTCCTGCGGGGATCACCTCCCAAATAAACTGCTTGCACCCAAATTCTTGTCTCAGGGTCTGCTCTTGGAAGGAACCCAAATGAAGACAGTATATAGACCTGTGACTTTGATTTTGACATCACTTTAAAAAGCACTTGTGGGACTGTTTACCCAGTGAAAAGGTAATGGTGAAAGGCTGAATAATGGCCCCCAAAGAGACCAGATCCTAACTCCTGAAACCTGTGAATGTTACCTTATATGGCAAAAGGAATTTTGCAGGTGCGATTAAATTAAGAAGTTTAAGATGGGCCCTAAATGTAATCACAAGTGTCCCTATAAGAGAGAAGCAGAGGAAGATTTGACACAGAAGAAGGCAATGTGGCAACTGAGTGGCCATGGGAAACTGACGCAGGAACTCAGAAGCAAACCTGAGCAGTGGTTCTCAGAAGTCTGGTCCGTGGACCTGCAGCATCAGCAGCCCTGGGATCTTATTAGAAATGCAAACTTGTGGGCCTCACACTGGACCTACTGGGTCAGAAACTCCAGGAATGGGGCCCAGCAGTGTGTGCCTTTATAGAACTTTTAGGTGATTCTGAGGCTAGCTACAGTTCAATGGTTAACTCAGACTGGACAACCAGGAGAGCTTTAACCACTACCAGTGCCTGAACCCATGTCCCAGAGAGTCTGATCTATTTACTTTAGTCAGTTCAGTCTGGACACTGGGCTTCTGTAAAGCATCCCAGGTGATTCTTACTTCTAGCCAGGGCTGAGAACCAGAGCCAGAGCTTGAGGAGCACTGACCTAGAACACTGACTTTTAAACTGAACTTTGCAGAGCTTGGGAACTCTGGGGAAATGCCCCAAGACTGCTAAAGAAGAAGAAGAAGCAGAGAGTCCAAGCCAGCAAAGCTTCTGTCCCTCAAGGTCAAAAAGTCATGTGACCAGGTGGGGCTAGACAGGTGGATGTGCTAAGGAAGACAGACGGCAGTGTGGTGGGGACTTGGGAACTGGGGCTGAATGACCACCAACTGCTCCATTCTGAACAGTCCTTGCCACATCAAAATGCAAGGCAGACTGCAGGGTGATCCTGGGACATCAGAAAAACATTTTAAAAAATGTTAAGTCACTTGACTCTTAAACGGTAGCAACTAAGGCAAATATTTAAAATTTCTGCCTCTGTCTCTGTCTCCCTCTTTAGTACTACAACATGAGGGCTGACCATGGTTAGAATGAAGGCTGGATTCAGTCCTTGGGCAGCTAGATTGTGAGCTCCAGCTCTGCTGCAGGGGGCTTTCATTCCCCTCCTGGGCCCAGCAGGCCAGGGCTCTCCTCAGGATGCCGACAGGAGTTCCATGCGGGCAGTATGCTTTTGTCCGGCCACTGCTGCATCCCTGCCCCGGGCATACAGCTGGCACTTACTGTTCGTTGAAGCAATAAATCCTCACAGCAATCCTTTGAAATGGAGACCAGCACACCTATTTTCAGATGAGGAATTTGGGGCTCACCCCAGCTGTGGTGTGAGCTTCCCACAGTCACATGGCAAGTAACCAACAATTGGGATTCAAACCCAAGACCCCTCGTGTAAGGACTGCTGTGAAGAGCAGATACAGCTGGGGCTGTGGAAACACTTCGCAGAAGGAGAGGTGTGGAGATCATCGGTACCAATTATAAGAGTCATATGAGTAGTACCTATGATGTGAACTGCATCTTAGAAAAATGGGACACCAGCTTATCTGGTGACTCACTGAAGCCAGAAGGGCGTTCTTTTCCATTTTAGAGCTGCATTGTGTTTGTGTGGTTGCGGGAGTGGTGGCTGTGGATCTGAGGAAAGCAGGCTTGAGGGCAGTGAATGGCGATGTGGGTGCTCGGCCCTGGATATCTGAAGGGAAAGCCTCCCACCTCTCACACCCACCTGTCTTTATGTCTGAGAGTTGGAGATGGGTCCACTGCTTTACTCAGAGGCATAGGATGGGGAGAAGTGGGAAAGCTGGGACCCCTGGAGAGAACCTCTAATTTAAGAACTCTCACTGATTTTATTATCTAGAGAAATTATGGGGAGCTAAATCGGAGATGGCTGAGCAGTGCATTATGGACCATTAAACAATAGTTGATCAACATCAGACACAAATAAATGGCCCATAATCTACTGCCAAGACCACTATTGGTTCCCAAGTGGTGGCCTGGCTGACTTCCAATCAGGAGAGTGCAGGGCTAGGCAGCAGTTCCCATAGGTCACAGAACCCCTGCTCTGGGTCATATCTCAGCAGCCAACTGGAGAAGATTCCAGCGCCCAGACAGAATTCACATTCTCCATCATGACTCCCTCTACAGGACTGGATTTGGGTCTTCTTGCCATCTGGTCTCTGAGACCTTGACTCAACATCATCTGGAGAGTTCCTGCATGCCTGAGAGATCCTGTATTGGAAGAGGGAAGCCACACATGTCTGTGGGTAGAGGATAGGTTGGCTCATAGTGCCTGAGAGAATGTCTTGAGGTGGTACTGCCCTGACTCCACAGAGGCCTCACCCCTGCTCCACCCTCAATACCTTTGTTGAAGCTCATCTTACTAGAGCCCACTTTAGCTTAGAGCTTTAACCAGTGTTAAAACACAAATACCTTCAAAGGGAAGATAAACCAGGATCCTGGTAAGTCATGCACACTCTAATATAAAGTCAAATTCAATGTTTTACTAAGAGCTTTTGGCAATGATATCCTAAGTAGAAAGCAAGAGAGAATAAAGAATATAGTAATAACTATGTAAGATGTCAGATGGGTACTATGCTTATCAGGGGGATCATGTCATAAGGTATATAAATGTCTAATCACTACGCAGTATACCTGAAACTAATGTAATATTTTATATCAACTGTAACAAAAGTTTTTTTTTTTTAATTTTTAAAGGAATGAATGAAGAATTTAAAAAAAGAATCTAGAGCTGAGCTTTCAAAGGCTAGGAGGGTAGCCTACAGAACTTTGACATCTAATATCATTATTTATCCATGGCCATAAGAAGATTTAGTCACATTGGTAAAAGCCCCCAACTTCAAGCCAGAGGGCAGGAATCCAGTCTCCAACTTTTCCACATACGAGCTGTGTGATCTCGGGCAAGTCACTTGATCTCTCTGAACCTCTCTTTCTTTATCTGAAAAGTAAATGTGATGCCACCCCCATCCCAGGGGTACTGTGAGAAGTTCATAAACTGAAGTGTGTGGAAGGTCTGCCTGTCCATAAATATTATTGTCCTTGGGTTTGTGCCACCACATTCTAGAAATTGTACAACTACTGAGCTACATCTGTGAATGGCTGCTGGAGCTGAGTCAATCCACAGATCCATAGTGAGTCCAGCTGGGGCCAGCCAAACCCAAGCTGGATCAGCTGACTCTTAGTCGACCCACAAACATGAAGTTCAATAATAAGTGATTGTTATTTAAGCCACTGAGTGTGAGGGTAGTGTATTATCCAACAATGATTAAAGTAACAAAGTTAGGGTTCCTGACAGTTAAAACTTTAGGGCCGGGGGGGACCAAGATGGCCGCGGAGTAGGAACAGTGTTCTCAGCTCGCTCCTGTTAAGGAGACAATCCAGGAGGAACAAACTCGGGGAGGAATGACTGAAACACAGCAAGGACACCAGCCTGTTGAACCAAGCACGCCGTTGACCGGTGGCAGCCAACTGACCTGGAGTCTGCACGATCCTTCCCCATGTGGGAAGGCCACCCTCCCCTCCACACCCCCACTCTTATTAGGGTTTTCTGGACCCAAGGATAGGTAGGACAACGACCATGTCCAGCTTGAAGCAGCTAGAGGAGCTTGAGACATTCGCCCATTGTCCTTTACAAGATTACAAAGGGTCCTAATATTTGAGAGGGGGGGGATAGTTAATTTTTACGAACCAGGGGTATGGACTTAGGGGGGATTGCTGGGGGAGGGGGGTGCTGGGGGGAGGGGAACAAGGGGGAGAAAATTGGAACTGTTGTAACAATATAATCAATAAAAAACATTAAAAAAAAAACAAAAAAAAACTTTAGGGCCATGTTCAGTAAAAATTATTCTAAAATATGTCTAAGACTTACCGGCCTCCTTCATGCTTATCATAGGGAAAGCCAGTAAATGTGCTGTAAGTCAATGATGCCCTCAGTGGCTATGTACAGAACAGAGGCTCTAGAAATAGTTCCAATCTACTATTCTGTTTTGATCTCAGAACTATTCCTTAGTTGCTTACCATTTCCTTGTAACCAATTTTATGAGCTGTCTTTTCCTGTTGTTGTCATTGCATGTATCTCAAGCAGCAGCCCTGCTCCACCCTTCAAGAAACCTATCTGAGCCTGTTAGAATGGTGTCCAGAGAGGAGTTAATAGGCTCTGGAGTAAAGACCTGAGCTTGTTTTCTGTGCATCAAAAACATGAGCTTTAAGCGCTCAGATTTCTATCGTCTATTTTGGCTTCTTTGATGCTTTTTTACTCCCTTCCTGGTTCTCCTCTGGGACCTGGCAGTGGAGGTTGCTAGGAAAGGAGCATCTGATGAGGTAGCTGGTGCTGAGTCTGCTGTTGTTGGAATGCAGTCTGCCCTGGAGGGAGTGAAATAAAGGAAACACAATTCATGCTTATCATAGGGAAAGCCAGTAAATGTGCTGTAAGTCAATGATGCCCTCAGTGGCTATGTACATGCCTATAGGAGCTCTTCCTCCATCACAGCCCCTATCTGGGAAACTGAGCAAGTGCTTCTGGGCCACTCGTGTGTCAACAGCAAGTGGCCATGGGTTCCCCAGAGCACAGGTGGCATTTTACTTGTCTCTGTGTGCCCTGCGGCGCTCAGCACGCAGCAGGCACTCACTAAAGTACGATGGGTGAAATGACAAGATCTTCCTGGTGGCCCTTGTTTCTATGTGCACAAGGCTTGTCTTCTTCAGACTGAGAATCTACAAGCTTGAAGATAGAATATTTCATATCCATTGGAAAATATTTCTAAGAAATTAAAGGAATAGTTCCTGTTTCAGGGCATAAGTTTACATCTAAACTGTGCTATCAGGAAGCCCTGATGACTAAATGAAGGGGATAAGGCCAAGTAACTCTACAACAGAGAGCAGATATTCTTTTCTCTTTTGATTACCCCATTCTACCTTACTGTTTTACCTAATGTCTAAAGACCACATTCCCAACCAGAAGATCTGGACCTAGCAATTCATGAGGAGGTGCCTATGGGTGTGTGCCCTAGCTATTCTACATGCCCACCCATCTCCCTTCACTCTGCGCCTCCAGGGCTGACCCCATAACAGCATCAAGGAGCTTTTCTGCCTGGGCTCCAGGCTGGGTTTGACCAATGGGGGGCACTACCAAGAGGTGGTTGGATTTGAGGAAAGAGGAGTCGCGGTATTTCTCCACTTTCTCCCCTCTTAAGGTCACTCCATGATCAAAACTTTTGCTCAGTGACCTTACTGCCAAGGTTCTAAATCTTCCTGAGATCCATTTCCCCATTTTCTCCTCTTGCCTGTTCAAGCACAGGGGTGGTAAATGCTTCCCACAGTTGCTAATTTCTCAACATTCCTTTTGTTTCCCTTAATCCTACCCACAACCTCTGAAACTGGTCCCTTCATTCAAGTATTTCATCAGAACTATTAAGAGTTACTTCTTTTTCCCGGCATTACCCTGAGTGGTACAATCTGTACAAAGTCTCACTTAAGAGATGTCTAGTCCTGGCCAGGCAGCTCATTTGGTTAGTGGGTTTGATCCCTGGTCAGGGGACATACAAGACTCAACCAATGAGGGCATGGATGGGTGGAACCACAAATCCATGTTTTCTCTCTCTCTCTTCTCCCCTTCCTCTCTCTCTCTAAAATCAATAACAATTTTAAAGATATGTCTAAGCTGTGCCAGGCCTCTCTAGGGCGAGGAGCTCAATGAAAATCAGTGGTTCTTTTCTCTCTATCTTTCAGAACTCATTAGCCATTTTGGCACTACCTAAGTTAAGTGACACAGAATGATGACTTGCCCCAATCTACAGATGAGAAAGCTTTATTTCTTCTCCACTCATCCAGTCACCAAATATGTGTTGAGCACCTACTATGTGCCAGGCATTGTTCTGACCCTGGGGAAATGATGCTAAAGTATGAGGCAGATACCCTGCCCACAGGTGTTTACAGCCTAATGCCAACTACCTCCCAGAAGTCAGAGAGCCCACCAGAGGCAGGGCTGGAATCAGAGGACTGAGTTTCCATAAGTCCTGAGCCTTCAGCAGATTCTCAAAGGAATCTGTGACCCAAGCAAGGTTAAGAGCCACCAGGTTAGACCAAATTAACTGTCAAGCTTCTCCCTTGAATAGTGGAATAATGACTCATTCACTCCCAGAAGAAGCCTGGTGCTATCAGCTTGACTTTGTGGGGATCATGTTGGCACACCTGTGGTGGCACAACCACCTGCCTTCCCCCCCTAATATTCTCCGCAAATCCCCTACCCCCTCCTTGAGTTCCTCGCACTTCTATAATTAGCCTCGCGCCCTTCTGAGGCCTTCCCTCAGGGCCCACAAACGTTGGCAGCACATCATGTTGATGAGCTGTTTTTATGAATGGACAGGGGTTTGGGACTGAATACAGAGCTGTGCCTTCTCTGAGAGCCTGTGTTTCCAGCAAAGGCAGTGAGAGCAAAGTTTCTGCCTCAATTAAAGTATGTGTGAGATTTACGCTGGCGCACATGATTGACTGCCATTTCTATGGACAGCCATGGGTGACCGAGGTGAGCTGAGAGGGGTTGTCAGCCTCCCTACACCCTCTGAAGATACTTGAGTTTGCTCAGAAAGGTTTAAAGAGGCCATGCTGGCAACCCAATACTTCCCCTACTCTGGGTCGCACAGGACAAGGTTAACAGAAAAGGTTGGCAGACAGCCAGCAAAAGCCCCCTTGCCTTCATCTCCTGGCTCTGCTCCCAGCAGACACCCAGCCCCAGGCCAGGCTATCACTCCGGAGCCCCTCCACCTCTCCCCAGAAAGCCCCCTTCTCCAAGCTGCCTCATCTGAGGCTGAAGAGAAGACCCACCCCAGGGAGAAAAGACAACGGGAAAGCAGACAGGGCTGGAGAAATGAAAGACCTAGTCCTGGGGCTGCATGGGGGCCCCTAGCCCTGCAGAGAACCAACAGGACTTTCTTTCCCTTCGGTGGAATGAGGTCCTAGCAGTTGGGACACTGCCAGAGTCGGGACAGAGGCATGTTCATTCCACATCTCCCCCTTTGAGTCAAGTCCCCTTCAGAAGGGCTCAGGGATGTATTTATAGAAATGTCTGGGGTTCACTTCTCTCTCCCTTGCACTTCTTCCCATCTCTTTTAAGCTCCCCACAATTCCCAGCCAAATGAAATCATGCAGCAAATGGGGAGATGTGGGGGGAAGGCAGAAACAATTCGTAAAAGGTCTCTGGCTTTGAGCAGCAGGGGAGGGTTGTTTGGGACAAGGACAGAAGGGGCTTCCAAGACTAGCTGCAGTGACAGCTGCCAGGGTGGCTGATTCCCCTTCAGCTTCCCTCCACCACGAGTAGAACAGAAAAAATATCAAGGCACGTTGCAAAACAGTCTTCCTTCCTCCCCCTGCCCCAAACGATGGAAGAGAGGAATGTTGTGATCACCATTTACCTGCTGAAATTGGGAGGACATTGTTGACGAAAGTAGGCTGAGACACAACAAAGCGGAAGAAAAGCTGAAGATAAATTCCCAAAGTCGTTGGATTCAGGACCACCATGCTGGCTGGGGTCTGGAAAGTGTCAAGTTCTCAGCAGCCTTGTGTGTCCAGGCTGCCTTGGAGCCTTGCTTATCTCTCTGCTTTTGTCGTACCCACTGCTGTTCGTCCGTCTCTCTCTCTCTCTCTCTCCCCCCACCTCTCTCTCCTTCTCTCTCTCTCTCTCCTTCCACTGTGCCTCTATGAAGAAAGAATGCCAACCATTTCCCATTAAACCTTCTCCGTACTACTCAGGGTTATATTTATCTCAAGCACTGGATAAAATGCCCACATTAAAATTAAGATGTCAGAATTTTCTGTTTTGGAGACTGAGGTAAGTGGCTATCGAAGAGGTGATGAAAACGCAGCTAAGTCTCAATGCACAGAAGAAGCCATCCTCTGGGGTAGATGGATTTTCTAACTGATTTCCCACCAGCATCTACGTAGGTGTCCTGCAGCATCACAGAATGGACTCTTCTGATTCAAGCTGAATTTCTGTGGACAAAAATCCTTCTGCCATTAGTCTGTGACATTTTTACCCACTGGGAGACACATGTAAAGTTGACTTTGGATTTTTTTTTCCCTTTAATCATCCAATAAAAAGTGGGGGCGGGAGTGTTATGTTTTCCAAAACAGCCATCTCCATGAAAAGTGTTTATTCTCTCTCCAGAAGTTGCAAAACTTATCCCCTGTTAAGCAAAATACATTTAAAAAGTCAATGGATTGGAAAGTGAATGATTATCTATCAAACTATGTTAGAACGTAGCCAACCAAATGGTAGAAGATATTTGCAAACAATACCTCGATAAGGAGCCAATATGCAAAATATGTAAAGAATACATACAACTCAACCAGAAAAAAAATCAATCTAATTAATGGGCAGAAAATCTGAACACTTTTCCCAAGAAGACAAACAAATGGCCAGCAGATATATGAAAAGATGCTCAACTCCCCAGCTATAAAGGAAATGCAAATCAAAACCACAAGAAGATATGACCTCATACCTGTAAGAATGACTATTATCAATAAGACAAGAAATAAGTGTTGGAGAGGATTCGGAGAAAAAGAAACCCTCACACTGCTGGCGGGAATTATAGACACTATGAAAAAGAGTATGAGCAGTTGCCCAAAATATTAAGAATAGAGCTACCATATGACCCAGCTATCTCTCTTCTGGGTTTCTACCCCAAACTTTTGAAAGCATTTATTTGTAAAGATATATGTTCATTGCAGCACTGTTTATGGTGGCTAAAACATGGAACCAACCTAAGTGTCCTTCCATGGACGATCGGATAAAGAAGATGTGGTACATATATACAATGGAATATCACTCAGCCATAACAAGGATGACATACTTCCATTTGTGACAACATGGATGGATTTTGACAGTATCGTGTTAAGTGAAATACATCAGATGGAAAAGGAAAAGCTCCCTATGATTTCGCTCATATATGGGATATAAAACAGAAAGCAACAAATGAGCAAATGAAACAAACTCACATAGACACAGACTAGACTTTGGGTGGTGAGCACACAATGCAATATATAGATGATGTATTATACAGTTGTACACTGAAACTTATGTAATGTTATTAACCAATTAAATTTAATTTAAAAAAACTATATTTGGAAAAAAACGCATCAATGACTTTGCTTGATCTTTGGCTAGACAAAATTCTTCAAGTGAAAAGCATTTCATTCTTAAATGAATACCTCTTATGAGTTTATAAAGCCTGTTATGGAGATCCTTCGATTACTAAAATAATTAAATAACATCCCACAGAATTGTCCTTTTTGCTTTAATTTACATAAGTCTCAGAGTCTCATGAGACTTAATTCAAAAAATGGCTTGGTATTTATTGGACGCTACAGTCCAGCGACTGATCCTCACTCTGGGGGAAGGTGGAGTCAGGCAAAGGCCTAATATAAGATGATACTCCACAGCTCTAGCGCCAGATGGGCTTGACTCCAGTTCTGTTGTGACAGTGAGCAGATTGTTTGCTCTCTCTAAGCCTCAGTCTTCCCATCATAAAACAGAGGCATGTGCCTTTTAAAGATTTGTTGGAAAGGTTAAATAAAGTAACATGAGATGAATAATATGTGAATTCAAATGTGGTATAGAGATGGCTGGTGTGGCTTAGCAAATTGAGCACTGGCCTGCAAACCAAAGGGTCACTGGTTCGATTCCCAGTCAGGGCACATGCCTGGGTTGCACGACAGGTCCCCAGTTGGGGGCGCTTGAGAGGCAATCACACAGTGATGTTTCTCTCCCTCTCCTTCTCTCCTCATTCCCCTCTCTCTAAAAATAAATAACTAAAATCTAAAAAAAAAGAAAGAAAAAACAAGTAAAACCCAGGGAGCTATGACAGATAGGGTGCAAAGGTGGCCAGCTATGCCTCTCCCATCCCTGTATGCGTATACCACTCCTCCCAACAAGAAGGGCAATCTATCTCCCTTCCCACTGAGCCTAGACTGGTCTTATGACTGGCTTTGACTAACAGAATGTGGCTAAAATGACACTTAATAGGCCTGACAGCTTCTGCTTTTGCCTTTTCTGGGAAGCCAACTGCTACATAAAGGAAGTCTGGACTATTAAATAGGCCACAGAGAGGGGAAGTAGCCAGCCCCCACACATCTGGCTATCTCAGGTGAGGCACTAGAGGTGAAAGTAAGGCCAATTTGGATCATTTACCCTCATTCAGGTCTCCAGAGGATGGCAGTCACAGAAATGACCCCAGGTACGATGAGCAGAAGAATTGCCCAGATGAATCCAGCCCAGATTATAGATTCATGACCAAATAAAATGGCTGTTGTTTCTGCCTTCAGTATCCTGAAGCCACTAGATTGAAAGATGATTTGTTATGCAGCAATGGCTAACTGATACAGGATTTATTAGAAAGCTTTTGAGAGCATAAAGGATATGCATGGCTTACATTCAAACTTAACAGGACAGCTTAAAGAAGGGGGCACCCCCATTTAGATGCTCCCAAATGTTTAATGGAAGGATCTGTGATTGTTGGCCAAACTCAGCCAGGAAATTTTGAGCTTAGTCTTGTTAACACTTGGAACTGACAGCACCAGCAGTGGGCTTTTGGTGGCTTGAAGAAAGATGTAGCCTACCTGGGAGGAAGGTAACTCTTGAGTAACTTGATACCAGAATCTGGACTTTCACCATCCAGCTCAGATCCCTCCTCTGAGTAGCCAGAGTGATTTATGTCTTCCTTCAACATATAGATTTCACTACTGAGCATGAAGTTGCCACAGATTATGTCAATATTGTCCTGCTTGTGAGATCTGCTGGTATTGTTTTTGAACTTCTTCTAACCCACCTTGTATTGCTGTTTAACCTGTGTGAATGTCCCTGAAGAAGGGGAACTGTTACATAGCTCTGTGTACTCTCTCAGCCCCAGGACAGTCAGTCCCTGTCACCTAACAATAGATCCTCAAAGATGTCAGTTCAAGTTGATCAAATCATACCATTGTAGGATGAAAGGAAAGAAGGAAAAGTGGCATAACTTTATGCTCCAGCCACACTGAACAGCTTGCATTTCTCAGCACCCCTCTGTGCCTTTGTACATGCAGCTGGAGGCACAGGCCTGGTACAAGGGAGGGCTTTGGGGAGTCTAGTGAGAGAGTGAGGGTCTATGGACCTAAATATGGGAGGCTGAATGTGCATATTCAGGCCACTAGGGGACAAGTCACTGCTGACTAAAATTACTACAGGAACCCCTACCCTTTGTGGAAGCTGCAGCACAGAGGTATTTATAAGCCCCCTATACCTATTAAATAGTTTTCTTGTAAATTTCCATTTCCCATGTACCAGGTATTTTATGAGCCGCTTCTTATGAGGTTATCCTAATTGACTGAGGCAGAAATTATCATCTTTTCTTCAAACCCTCTTGGAAGAGCTCTGAATCTTTCATAATTGAATAACACAGGCTATTAGATTTTTCCAGAAGGAAATTATTGTGTATTTGTAAAAGGCTTATACCAGTAAGTCCAATCAATGTTAGAGCCCTCCTTCCCAAGCCTTGTAGGTGGGGACGTATACTGAAGAACAACCTGGGGGTACCCATCAACACTGAACAGGCACATGCCATTTCACTCAGAAATTTTGCAGAAATACTCATTTAACTGCCCGGTGGTTTAGGGGCAAGGATGTTCAGGACAGCCTCAAATGTAAAACAGCCTACCTCTTGCTGAATATGAGATTGTTGAATAGGTCACATAACCTCCATTCAATCAAACATTATACAATCATGACCAAGAATAAGGTAATTTCTGTAACAAATAATACTGGACAAGTTGGTTTTCTGTATGCAAAACAAAACAAACAAACAAAAAAAGTGAACTTTGCCCTTACCTTGCCCCGTATATAAAAATTAGCTCAAAGTAGATCACAGACCTAAATGCAAGAGCTAAAACTATTAAGCTTCTTGAAGAAAATAGGAGAAAATCTTAGAAAATCTTAGTGAATCTAATCAAGACAAAGGTTTCACTTTTTAAATTAAAATATTTTTAAATAAAAATTGTACATATTTAAGTTGCACCACATGATGCTTTGATATAAATATGCAATGTGAAATGCTTACTACAGTCAAGCTAATTAATATATTCATCACTTCATATAGTTACCCCCCTTTTTTTTATACAGTGAAAACACCTAAGAGCTAATCTCCCAGAAAATTGCAAGTATACAATACAGCATTAGTAACTATAGTCACCAGGCTGTCCATTAGAACTCGAGAACCTTACTCATCCTATATAACTTAAGCCTCCTACCCTTTGATCAACATCTTCCCATTTCCCTCTACCCTACACCCCTGGTAACCATCAATTGACTCTCTGCTTCTGTGGGGAAAAAATGTCTTAAATAGGACACAAAAATCACAAATCACAAAAGGAAAACTATGTTAAACTCGCCTTCATCAAAATTTTAAAAGTTCTGCTCTTCAAAAGACAATGTTAAATTGAATAAACAAGCCAAAGACTGGGAGAAAATATTTGCAAAACATGTATAGTATAGGACTTAGATTCAGAATATATAAAGAACTTCTATAACTCAATATAATAAAACAAACACCTAATTAAAAGAAATAGGCATAAGGTGTGAATAAGTACTTTACCAAAGCAAATACATGAATGGCAAAAAAGCACATGAAAAGATATTTAACATTAGGAAAATGCAAATTAAAACCATGATGAAATACAACTACATACTACTAGAACAGCTAAAACTTAAAAGACTGACAACTCCAAGTACTAAAACTAGAAAGAACCCAAATAGCCATCAACTGGTAAATAAATAAACAACTTGCGTACAGTGCAATACTAATCAGCAGTAGAATGTAATGAACTACAGAAACAAGTAACATAGATGAATCTCAACGCATTATGCTGAGACCAACATGAAAGGCTACACACTACATAATTCCATTTATGTGGCATTCTGGAAAAGGCAAACTATGGGAATGGAGATCAACAGATCACTGGTTACCAGGGGTTGGGATTATGAGGAGAGACTGGACTGCAAAAGGGACTTCTTTGGATGACAAAAGTGTCCTTTATATATATATTTTAAAATATTTCATTTATTATTTTTTTTAGAGAGAAGGGCAGGGAGGGAGAAAGAGAGGAAGAGAAACATCAATGTGAGAGAAAAACATCAATGGGTTGCCTCCTATACATGCCCCAACCAGGGACCAAAACCAAAACCCAGGCATGTGCCCTGACTGGGAATCAAACCAGCAACCTTTCTCTTTGTAGGACAACATCCAACCAACTGAGCCACATGGTCAGGGCTGTTCTTTATCTTGTTTGGAGTAGTTGTCTGCTTTGTCAAAATTCATCAAACTCTACTCTTAAAAAGAAAGGGTGAATTTTATTTTATGTAAATCTTCCCTAAATAAATTTGACTTTAAAAAATAAGAAAAAAATACTTCACATACACTAACATGGAAGGTCATCCATGAAATATTGTTGAGTGAAATTGCAAAGCTGCAGTCAACTGACCAAACACATAAACAAACAAGCAAATCTACTTATCCATCATTTACATATGCACAGAGGAAGATCTAGAACGATGTATACCATACATTTGGGGATGAGAGTCTGAGCAATGAGAGAAGGAGGAAAATTTTCCTTTTCAGTCTTATACAAATTTGTATTAGAAATGTTTACAATGAGCGTTATTTAATTTGTAATTTAAAAATAAAAGGATTTTTAAAAATAAAATCAAATTCTTGGTAATCTTAGTAATAAAGAAGAAGGAAAAAAAGGAGAAAGACTTCTTTCCTACATAAATAAAAGGATTTTTAAAACTAAAATCAGCTCTGGCTGGCATAGCTCAGTGGATTGAGTTCTGGCCTGTGAACCAAAAGGTCGCAGGTTCGATACCCAGTCAGGGCACATGCTTGGGTTGCGGGCCACATCCCTGGTAAGGGGCATGCGGGAAGCAACCAATCAATGTTTCTCTCACATGTTGATGTTTCTCTCTCTCTGTCTCCCTCCCTTCTGCTCTCTCTAAAAATAAATAAAATCTTAAGAAAAAAAACATTAAAAAAAAAAATTCTTGGCAACCTTAGGAATAAAGAAGAAGGAAAAAAGGAAGAAAGACATCTTTCTTGCATGTCTGAGGTCCAAAGAGTCCCTGCTGACAGTCTGAGAGGAGCAGAAGACCATTTTGGGTTGGTATTGGCAGAGAACAGAGCTCTGAGCCTGGTCTTTCTGGTCCAGAATTAACCATGATTCTGTTACTCTGAAGTCCTGGCTACTTCTCGCTGGCAGCTGCATCAGCAGGAGGGAGACAAGACTGGGCAGCTGAGAAGCCCTGGGAAAGCCCCTCCTCACAGCTCTGTGCCCTGGCAACTGAAGCTGAAATCAGAGCTGGAACTGATGGAGCCTCAAATGCAAAGGAGAGATGGCCAGAGAACCATGAGGACGAAGTCTAATGAGACTACTCAGACTCACCCAAACATTAAGCCTGCAGTTCCATCTCCAGGGCAGGGAGCTTGGCTGTCTCACTCTTTCAGGGACGAGATTGGCACTGGGCTGACCTGGAGCCACCTGGATGCCAACACAATAAGGACAATGACTTAGCCAATACAATGTTTCCCAAACTGCTGGAGGTCCACCCATTCTATGAGATACTCCGTTTTTGTTTGATTTTGCTTTTTTTTTTTTTAATTTTTTAAATTTATTTTTATTTTTATTTTTTAGCAGAGGCATTCACCTAAACTGAGAACTGCTGCCTGTTTTATGCAAAGAACGTGTGTTGGAAATTTACAATGTATATCAGTATATCATAGCCAGTGGAAATCCTGCAGTAAAGAAACCCATTTACTTTGCTTTTATCCCAAGAAATATTTGACCCCTAAAACCATTTTTAATTCCTATTATTTATTACTTTTTTTCTTATCCGTTTTATACAATAAACAAGTTAGCAATGTGCTAAACAGGGGCTTTATTTTATGTAAAATCTTTTTTTTTTTCATTTGGTGTTCACAATGGAGGCAGTGGGACTAGACTTATAATTCCCATTTTATAGATGAGGAAACTGAGACTTCTGTGAGGCCCTGGCGGGCAGAGGCAGAGATTTATGAAATTTGCCTGGCAGATGGAGCAATTGCTGGCAAGACTGAACTGGAACCCTTGGTGCTGCCCGATGACACATTGAGCCAGATGTCAGTTCCCAGGCCTCAGGGCTAGACTGGCTCCCCGAGGAGACATCAAACGACCTTTACTTGAATCTGGACTCAGAAATGTTGTGAGTCCCAGAATCGTTCAGCTCGGAAATGCAAAACCACATTCTTGGGAGGGGAGACAGGAAAGTCACAGCTTTTATGACAGGAAGTCAGGGAGGACTAGAAACCTCAGAGGAGATCCCGAAATGGTCTATGACAACCGAGAATAGATGGTTCTTGAACTGAAACCTGTAGAAAGGGAAAACATCCTGAGCAAAGCCAGTTTCCTAATGTTACTTATTTCAAGAATCACAGAAATAACAAATCTCAGCCTCATTCACGTAGACGCGATGGTAGGTTTGCTGCATGGCTCCCCTAGGGTGAACCCCAGAAAATTTAGTTGACATTCACTTCATTCTCTTCTAACCAGTCCAAATGCATGTTCCTAGTTTACTGTTTGTACTTACTATGTGTTCACTGCAAAGTTTTATTTTTATAAATTTATTGGCAGAACATTACTACCCCCATCCCCATCAACATCCTCTTACCTCAACCCAACTCCCCCATTCCACTCCCCATCATCATCTACCTGGAGACAATACAATGGTCGCTCTTGCATTCCAAGAGACTGCATGGGGTGAGGAGGAAGACCTGCTTCGCTGTTGGATTTGGCCCAAGGTAAAGACAAAGCAGCATATTCAAAGTTTGGATCTCATCTCTGCACAGCTAAAGGTGGAGATCAAGGGAGTGTGGCTGTGTGGTTTGGCAAGGCCCTAGAACAGGACCATTCCTAACACACTGATAGGCCAATGGTGACCAAAACTGACGTCAACAGTGGGAAAGGGTCACTGCCCCTTTATGTTATGCATGCTCCCCTCCCACCGTGGGAAGGGAGGTCTTCGCCAATCTGAGCAATAATCAGGAGCTGATGAGGAGCATTTCAGAATCAAAGACTTTGTGGAAACAATAACCTAAGAGATGGAGGAGAACATACACAGGCACTGCAGCCCCATGCTGTTTGGGGTCCATGTTCCAATGAGACCCTATAATTCCTGTGACCAGAAGCTTCTCCCATCCCGCAGGCTGTGGTGGCGCAAACTCTGCAAACCTGGGGCCTCAGTACGTCCTGTATTTAATCCCCTCCTTAAAGTCTTAAAGTACTTTAAAAATACTCAGCCACAGGGAGATGGCTATCTGCAAGGCTAAAATATACACCCATACAATCTGGGATAAGAGGAACAGGTGATATTTTTTTTTTTTTAAGAACTAGAGAGATAAAATTTTTCCATTCAGTTATCATGGATTATGTGATTACCTATTTCCTTATATACAGTTACCAAATGTAACTGGATGTGTGCTCAGGAAGTAGATGGATGAGGCTAACCTGGAGAAGGTGGAAACAGAAAAAGAGTGATTCAGGAAATTAAGAGAGAGGTTAGAAGATTCACTCATTCAACAAATAATTACTGAGTTCCTTTTGGACTCCAAGCAAAATCTAGAGTTGAGAATTCAGTGTGAAATGAACATACACATTTCTTTGCCCTCAGAAATTTACATTCTAGTGGGGGGTCTCAAAACAGATGAGAAGTATATATGTTACTGGACAGGGGACCTAGCCCTGAGTGGGTCTGCCCAGGGATGGATGGTAGTGCATGTGTTCTTGACCTCGTGCAGGAAAGATTTCACAATTCAAGTCCAGGTGATTTTAAGAGTACTGTACATTTATTAAAGCTGGGGACAGTGAAACAAGGAAGGGTTTAGCATAGAAACAACAGGAGAGCCTAGGTTGGGCTGCCTTAGCCCACTGGGAAGTCAGAGAAAAGGGGACCCTGGAGGCATGTTCAGGGTATCAGCCCCGGTCAAGCTGCCGCTGCTCATTGTTTCCCTGGTTGCAAGACTAGTGGGGTCCCTTAGAGTTTAGGAGATGTGGGCCTATCGGGAAAGAAGAGCGGGAAGGGAAAGGTGTGGACTGGGTTCTTTGTCTTGAGGCTTATATCTTTCACTTGCTGGTGGAAATCTTAGAGGAGGTCTTAGGGGAGAGTTTCAGCAGAATATTCATCACTTTTTTAGGGGTTCCCTTTCAGGGTCATGGTCTCTACTGATGGGTCAGTGCCAGGGCAGGAGGTCATTAGTCAATGCAGCTGGTCCTGGATTGCCCACCTGGTTTTGCTGCTTTTCTGGCCTGGAGCTAATAAAATACAACTGAGGCCTAAATGTTATCTCTAGGGAGGCGACCTTCTGTATCAGGCTGTAAAGTGCTCAGCCAGTTTGTTCAGCTTGTCTCAGATTCCCCATTCTATTGTGCTCGCCAAGGAATTTCCTTCCTTTTTATTATCCTGCCTCGTATATAATACTCCAGTGGCAGTCAATGTAATGCAGAACAATGGAGAGAGAGGATTAATCAGAGAGCCTCCAAGAAGGGAGGTAAGAGATGAAGAAGGTCAGGGATGAGTTTTTACTGAAGTTCTCAGAGGAGAGTCATGAAAGAGGCTACAGCAAATCTGACCTCAAGGGGTGAAAATACTGACACCAACCACTGTTCATTAAACACCTACATGCTTGTATGTATGTTGTTTCTTGAAAGCCTCACAGCAACTCTGTGAGGTGGATCTTATTATACCCATGTTACAGATGAAGAAACAGAGGCTGATAAAGGCAGTGTAGGTGATTTTCCCAAGGCCACAGAGCTAGTACACAGAGCTGCCCACATACCCCAAAGCCTGTGTCTTTGACACCACACTACCCAGCCCCAGACCCAGAGACCACGGGGAACGAAGAGGCTGGTGCGGGAGCCTGTCCCAGCCCCAGGCACAGAGTAAGCATGCTCATGGTCCTTCATGCACCAGTGGCCTCTTGGCCAGAGAGTCTTCAGAGGGTAATAGAATGAGCTGGGCTAAGATGGACTGTTATATCTGCTTCTCATCTGTCTTAAGGAGGGTGGGACAGAGGCCCGACCTGGGTGAGGGGCCCCTAGAAAGTCTTCTGACCACATACAGAGGAAAAAGATAGGTGGCCCTGGCCACGGAGCTGTTCTTTAAAGTAGAGTGACCCTGCCTGCAAGCAAAATGGCCCTGTGAGTGTCCTGGATTCTGACCAATCAGACCAATAACTCCTTTTCTTTTGGAAGGCATGGGACATGGACTTAGAAGCGGGTGGACCCAGGTAGAAGTGTAGCGGGAGGGGGTCTTCTCTTAACAGTATGGTTGTGCTACACCTATTCTAAAGGCCTTGTATAATCCCTGGCCAAGTGATCTAAACTATACAAAAATAACACTTTCATTTGTATATATGGATATGTACTAATAAAACTGTAGCTCTAGCCTGTGCTTTTAACATTGCAATATGATTATTCAGATACATGTCTTATATCTCTGAGTAGATTATTAAGTTCTTGAGCACAAGGCCCATAACTCCTACATCTCTTTATTCCCCCAAACATCAAATCTGATACACAGCAGGCCTTCAATAAGTGCTGAATGAATTAATGAACTGATCTGTATTGGTACATGCAAAACAGACAAACTACACTGCAATGTATCCAAAACCTTAAGAGTAATTCAGTCGCAGTCAAGATTCCCTTTGCAAAGTCTCAAAGCAGATTTGCCTCTTGACAGGGTAACCATAAGATAGCAGCTGCAGAGGCCTCAGCTTTAAATTAAATGACACACGTGAGGCACCTTGCATAAAGTCTGGCCTGCGAATGTGAGGTTGCAGAGTCCCCTGTGTGAGCTGGTAGCTGGGGAGTGCCTTGGCACCCATTGGTCTCCCCACACTCTCTCTATCATGACCAGACACCTTCCATGTCAGGCATGCCAACTGGCCTGGCCCCCAACCCTCACAGAGTAAAGGGTCAGGAAAAAGCTAGCTTTGTCCCACTGTCCATGTAATTATTGCATGCCTTTCACAGCCTGTCTGTCGCCCACCAGGGAACTGGCCACAGCCAACATTTAGTTTGGCCACCCCTCTTCCACACCTCCGCACAGGCTGGGCTGTCAGTGTGAACTCAGGAAAAGGCACATTGATTTCGACCAAACTGAATTAGCCAAGCCAGTTGACAGCCGGGAAGTCACGTGCTGCTTTCCCAAACCAAGTAGAAATTATTTTTAGATTATTTACTGTTTGGTATTGTTCATGCCACAGCTTCCTTCTATTAGGGCACATAAGAAAAAACTGGCTGCTGCCAATTAGTGAATATTTCACAAGTCATTTGTTAGTACCAGCTTTTCTGTTATCATTTGCAAAAAGACAGACAACAGGAATGTGTGTACACAGAGGAAAGACCGTGTGGGGCCACAACAAGGTGACCATCTGCAAGCCAACGAGGGAGGCCTCGAGGAAACCAAACCTGTGGACACCTTGATTTTTGTGGTCTAGCCTCCAGAACTGTGAGAAAATAAATTTACTGTTTAAGCCACCCTATCTGGGGTATTTTATTATGGCAGCCCTAGTGAATGAACACACGGGGTTAATGCACTTGCCTGATAGCATGTGGAGAATTACAGTGTGTAATTGAGGCTATAGGGATGTGTCCGTATCTTCCCCTCTGAACACTATTTTTCAGGGGTTGTTGATACTGCATTTCCTGAAGCCAGCGCTGGGCAGAGGACCTGGACTGAATCGATGCCCCTCCCCTCTGGTGGTCCTAATCAGAGACACGTCACTGTGGGATCAAAGAGGGAGGAAAGGAGGTCACCTTCTGCTGACTCATCTAGAGGAACTTGGCCTGAGATTTTGAAGGTAAAGGCTACAGAGTGTAAACAAAATTTCCAAAGAGGTGCAGAAAAGGAGAAACTTCATTCTGGTGAAATAGTTCCAAAGGCAGCCTCCTATGGAAACCGAAAATGCATTCCACTGAGACAAAGGGGAGGTTGCCATTCATAGCGAAAGTTTCCGCCCACATTCCTGATTGGCCCCATTTTATGCAAATGAGGTCTCCAAATTCGAACAGTTCTGATTGGTCTGAACTGATTGGTTGTTAAAGAGCAGTTCTGATTGGTTGGTATAGATGCAAATTAGAATATAATTGTGCAGTTCTGATTGGACAGGGCAGGTCTCAGTCCATTGGTCAAAAGACAAAACCAGGGCTTCCCTGCAGTGGTTGACTCTGACGGCATAAACAAGCAGGGCATTTGTGGGAAGCCAAGAGCTCAGACTGGGGTTCTTCTGGGTATACAGAGTGCACAGGGAACCCCTGTCAGCAAATAGCTGCTACATTCTTATTGTTCATAAAATTTGGGCCCTGGTGTGACTATGGGGAATCTATCTCAGCAGATAAATTCCTTCTTGGGGTTCATATCAAGAGGATCTTTATTCTCAGGGTCCACAGAGGAGCAGATTTCTCAATGCATTTGCCTTCATCAATGGCCTCAGTGCCATGAAGGAAGACAGTCTAGGCAACAAATAACTAGCACACCAACTAGCCCTAATTCAGTCTCCAAGAAGTCACGTCTGATTGGCACAAGTGCAACTTGGAAATAGTAGGGGTTCTTTTCCCATTTTGTTATGTTCTTTAGGGAAGACAGTCAAATCCTGCAGCTTCAGTAACTTCTTTTCATTTTGGGAGATTTTCTCGTCATCTCTTGCTCCTCTTGAAGGAAGAAGGCAGATAAATGATACATGAAACACCTAGAAAGAAATGGTGCATGCCCTGTAGTCACAAGCATTTAGTACTGTTCTGGAAGTACTAGCCAATGCTTCTAGGTAGGAGAAGGGAAGAATTGGTTTAAATAACTCATTAAGGCATGGCATTAATATATAAAATATGCTAACAATACCTACATATAAAATAATAAAAGATAATAACTTATTTCCCTGGCTGGTTTAGCTCAGTGGATTGAGCGTCGGCCTGCGAGCTAAGTGTCGCTGGTTCGATCTTCCAGTCAGGGTACATCAGAGAAGGAAAACTCTGACTCCAAAAAACCTCCGCTGCCTTGCGGCATACCTCTTCAGGGGAAAGGCTAAGGGAGTAAACCCCGACAGAAAATCCGGAGCCGGAGTCCCTAAGGCGGTTTGACGTTGTAGTCAACACCGGCAACTCCTGCGGCGCACCTGAACCCAAGCTGTATCGACTCCGTCTTTCCCTTGGACCCTTCAGCTGCGAAGAGAGGGGGGGTCTGCTGCATGGGCAACAGCAGACCCTCCATATCACCCTGCCCAGGCTCTGTAGCTTCAGCGTCATCGCAAGATGTCGATTCAACACGGGAGGAGACAGATACCATGTCACTCCCGAGTCGGACTGCACAGCCATTCTCGGCGATGCAGATAGACTCTTAAGAAGCTACACCATCGTCTCTCGAGACGGACAGCTGCCGACGAATAACTTATTTACAATAGCAACAAAACAGATTGATGTTTAAAAACATATTTAACAAAAATTTTATTGAGCCAATATCATGGATACTCCAATGAGGTACAGGGGGAAAAAAATACTTAAAACAATCAATATTTTAAGATACAATTTTCCAAATATTCATTTAATATTTAAATTGAATATTTAATAAATATCCATGTAAAGCCATTGTATATTAACCCCCCTACCTATGCTCTAAGAACTCTTGGCCTTCCCTAATATGCAGGCATAGGGGTGGGCTTCTGAAGCTTGCTGGCTCATCTACTCATCTATCCACCCTACTTCTTGTTTGAAATTGTTCACTGCAGCTTTTGACGTAGTCATACACTGCTTAAGGACATTTTAGCACACTATGGTAGTCCCGTAAGATTATAATGCAGCTGAAAATTCCTATTCCCTAGTGATGTTGTAGCCATTGTAAGGCCACAGGGCAATATATTACTGTTTTGTGCTGGTCTTAGTGTTATGGATAGTGATAGTATTGGCAAGTAATATCTGGTAGCCCAAAGGGGCACTAACCGGGGCCCTGATGAGCTTCCCACAGACCAATGCTACAACTGGACATGACCCTTATGGTCCTTAATAAGATTGCAAGACACCCTTCAGAAATAACCATTAGGAAACTGAAGAAAAAAAGTTTACTGCCTATATGCCCCAGAGGTACAAAGCATGCCAAGAGGCACAAAGGAAGTCACAGGGGAGAGAAAGATCACATGCAGGGACCTGGGGTGCTGTTTTTACTGGGGTCCAGAGTGGAAACCCAGGATTTCACAGGCTCACTTTTTATTGGTGAATTTAAAACAAAGAGCAAGAACTTAAAGCCAAGAAGAGAAAAAAACAAATAGCCAAATGGTTAGTTGTCAAAATCAACCAAGATCTCTAAAACAAAGGAGTGCAGGGATGCAGCCTTGTTCTTTATCTACTGTGTCATGGACATTGTACTTCTATAGCCTTCACTGAAGCAAATATCTCTTTGAAATGGATGCCTCAGCAAAAGCCCACAGGGCTTGCACTGCAATTACTCAGGTGTTTGTGGCAATGCTGGTGTAAATAAGACTTACTGTGCTGTCATGTCCTGTAACAGTACAGCACCTAGAATGATAGGAGGCTATATATACAATCTTCATTTGTGTAAGTGCACTCTATGATGTTCACAACATGATCACGTAACAATGCCTTTCTCAGCATGTATAGCTGTATAAACCCCTCCAGAATCACCTGCCCTGCAAGAAAATGTCTGTGATGTTTATACTGTTATGCCATGTGGAAGTGGATTCTTCAGGGGCAAACTCAGAGGAGCTTGCCAAACAGGAACAGAGGGCAGAAGAGGACGCGGGCCCTGGAAGGTGAAGGGTGGGCGTCGTGTGGGTAACAGGCACTGAGTCAGGTTGGAGAGGGAGATGGGAATTCAATTCCCCAGGATCATCTAACATTGCGAGTAGTGACAGAGGCACACACAGGGAGGAAGGAAGCTTAATAGAAGAGATGACTTTTGAGCTGGACCTTGAAGGATGCGGCTGATTGCACATGGTGAGAAATGGGTGGGAGTGCACAGAGCACTACATTGGAAACAGCGTGAGCAGAGCTCAGGCAGAACTAGGTCTGACTTCTTGAGCCCACCTTGACCACTGGAGTGATGAGGAATTGGAGCAGAGCATGATGCTCAGAAAGAACCATATGGCTGGGCTGTAGATTGATTGATTGATTGATTGATTGATTTTTATTTTTTTCCATGTGTCCAAAGCATGAACCAGGCATGGGCACAAACCAAAAGCCAATCTGGGATAAACGAGGAGTTACTTTGTCCCTGGCTGATATGAGACAAGCACCACCAAACCAGGTGCAATTCTACCCAGGGCAGGGACATGGGCTGTAGATTTACCCACAGAGCTGGCTCTAGTTACCACTGGAGAGAAGGGAAGAAAACATGGATGATGCCGTCTCTGTAGATACTGTGTTGGCCAAAAAGTTCGTTCGGTTTTAAAGTCAAAATAAGAGGCACATTTTTTCATTTTCACCAACAACTTCATTGAACAACATATTCACCATTTTGTTCCACTACCTTCTGCCATCTTTCAGGCAACTTTATACTTTCATCTTCCCCAAACATTTTATCTTTTTGAGCAAAGAACTGTTCCAGGTGCCCTTTGCAGTCTTCCAGAGATTTAAACTTTTTTCAATGAAGAGAATTTTGTAAAGACCAAAATAAATGGAAATCCAAAGGTGCATTGTCTGGTGAATATGGCAGATGAATCAGAACTTCCCAGCTAAGCTGTAACAGTTTTTGCCTGGTCATCAAAGAAGCATGTGGTCTAGCATTATCTTGATGGAAGATTATGCGTTTTCTGCTGACTAATTCCAGATGCTTTTCGTCAAGTGTTGCTTTCAGTTGGGAGCAGTATTAGTTGGAATTAATCGTTTGGTTTTCTGAAAGGAGCTCATAGTAGAGGACTCCTTTCCAATCCCACCATACACACTACATCACCTTCTTTGGATGAAGACTGGCCTTTGGTGTGGCTGATGGTGGTTCATTTTGCTTGCCCCACAATGTCTTCCAGTTTCACATTATTGTAAAGTATCCACTTTTCATCACCCATTACAACTTGTTTTTAAAATGGAATGTTTTCGTTATGTGTAAGTAGTGAATCGCATATGGAAATAATCAAGAAGGTTTTTTCGCTTAATTTATGTGGAACCCAAACAGTAAAGCAATAACATAACCAAGTTGGTGCAAATGATTTTCAGCACTTCATTTGGATAATTTTAGTATGTCGGCTATCTCCCACCTGGTACAATGTTGTTGTTCTCAATTAATGTCTTGATTTGATTGCTATCAACTTCAACTAGTCTACTAAAACTGCAAACCACTTTTGACACATTAGATCACCAGTTACAGCACCTTCTCCAAACACAACACAAATCTTTTCTTTGTGTTTCACTTGCATTTTTACCTTTCTTGAAATAAGCATAATATGCCAAAAATGTTGCTTATTTTCTTTCACCTTCAATATTAAATGGCTACACACAAATTCACCAATTTTGATGTTTTTTAAAAAATGCAAGCTGATATGACAGCTGTCACAATACAGTCTAACAAAATTGTTTCAAATGAAGTTAAAGACAACTAAGTGCTACTAGAGCCATCTTACTGGGGGGGGGGGGGGGAATGAACTTTTGGACCAACCAAATATTTGCAGGCCTGAGTCCAAATTTAATGTGTTCCTGTCAAACTTTGAAACTGGAGAGCCAGGGTTTCTAGATGTGTTTTTCTGCTCCCTAATTGGAGGAGTAACCATACAACCTGGGTTTACTGACCAGCTAGACCCTTTCCTGGAAGAAAAGGCCTGAGGGGAGGGAACGTTCAAGATAATCCAGTGAAGACCAGAGATGTAGGAAGTCTGGTCTGTCAGATGGAATCCAAGGTGTACTTTCATGTGTATCTTATTTACAAGAGGAATTCATAGGATCTTCAATTTCCATTATCCACATTCCTCCGTTATTCAGATTAGTAGCAGCAAATGCAACCAGAAAACACTAGATGATTCCAACTTCATCTGTATACATTTCACTCTCCACAGCTGTCAGCAGTCAGTTTTATCAGGGTTCCTCAGTCATAATTCTCACCTGGAATTTAACTGGTTTCCAACTTTCTTAATACAGTTATATGAAATCCTATCATAGTTGTTCTAAATTTACATTTATTTTCTGCTTCCCTACTGCCTAGTTAAGTGTCTAGAAAACAGTAAAGAAACAAATATTTTTGGATTTAATATTATTTTCATTCTTTCGGTGTTCAATATTCCTATTTCTTTGTAACAGATTTGAAACTTTTTCCTAAAAAATATACTCACTTCACATAAGCTGAACAACATCAAAGGTACATTTGTGAAGTAATCACAGAAAATATCCACTGAGCTATTTCCAGCTATCATGAATTCTCATTCAGCTATTATTTAGTGAACCCCTGCAGAACAGGTGGCTCTATTAGGAAATAAAAACACACAGCCTGTTTTCCAGGAAATGACTAATCTACTTGGAGAAGTTAAGACCCACTTACTTGAAAATTGAAACCACACTCCTAAACAGGATGTAATTCCAGCCAGTGTTTTCCTCTTCTCTAAGGTCACATCTTCCTAAAACACTGTGGCATTTATTGAGTGCCTTCCATATGCATGGCATTAGGCTAGAAGTTTTTGGACAGCTTTTTTAAAAGATTTTATTTATTTTTAGAGAGGGGAAGGAAGGGAGTAAGAGAGGGAGAGAAACATCCATATGTGAGAAAACATCAGTTGCCTCTTGCACACCCTCAACCAGGGTTCTGGCCCGCAACCCAGGCATGTGCCCTGATGACCAGGAATTGAACTGATGGACTATCAGGCCAGCGCTCAATCCACTGATCCACCATCCATGGATGGATCACTTTTTGTATCCCCAAACAGCCCCATGAAGTAGAGCTCTGGCTGGGTGGCTCAGCTGGTTGGAGCGTCATCCCATGCACCAAAAGGGTAGCGGGTTCAATCCCTGGTCAGGGCACATATGAGAGGCAACCGATCAGTGTTTCTCTCTCTCGCTGATGTTTCTCTTTCTCTCTCTCCCCCCACTTCCTCTAAAACCAATAAACATGTTCTCAGGTGAGCATTTAAACAATAAAACGTTAAATAAATAAAAGTAGAACTCTTAAAAAATATATTAGCAGAGAAACTAACCCTAAGAAGACATTTCCCACCCTAGATTCTTAGTTTTCCTAAATCAAGAAAACAATCATAATCTTTCAAAGCTCAGTTTTTATGAGGTACTTAAGTATTTGACATACTAGGATCATAGTGTTTATTAAAATAGGGGGAGCGTCCCTGGTGCGATTCCGTCCTGCGTGTCTGTTCTGCGGAGCAGAAGTCATTTATCTCCGTCCGCGTTCTCTCCCACCTAAGTGCGTGCTACCACCCCATGGAAGATTCTATGGACATGGACATGAGCCTTCTGAGGCCCCAGAATTATCTCTTCGGTTGTGAACTCAAAGCTGACAAAGATTATCACTTTAAGGTGGATAATGATGAAAATGAGCACCAATTATCCTTACGAACGGTCAGTTTAGGGGCCGGGGCAAAGGACGAGCTGCACATTGTGGAAGCAGAGGCCATGAATTACGAATGCAGTCCCATTAAAGTGACCCTGGCGACCCTGAAAATGTCTGTGCAGTCCACGGTTTCCCTTGGCGGCTTTGAAATAACCCCACCTGTGGTCTTGCGGTTGAAGTGCGGCTCAGGGCCTGTGCATGTTAGCGGGCAGCACTTAGTAGCTGTGGAGGAAGATGCACAGTCAGAAGACGAAGAGGAGGAGGACGTGAAGCTCCTGAGTATGTCTGGGAAGCGCTCCGCCCCCGGAGGTGGCAGCAAGGTCCCACAGAAAAAAGTAAAACTTGCTGCCGATGAAGATGATGATGAGGATGACGAGGACGACGATGATGATGAAGATGATGATGATGATGATTTCGAGGATGAGGAAGCTGAAGAAAAAGCTCCAGTAAAGAAATCTATACGAGATACTCCAGCCAAAAATGCACAAAAATCAAACCAGAATGGAAAAGACTCAAAACCGTCAACACCAAGATCAAAAGGTCAAGAATCCTTCAAAAAACAGGAAAAAACTCCTAAAACACCAAAAGGACCTAGTTCTGTAGAAGACATAAAAGCAAAAATGCAAGCAAGTATAGAAAAAGGTGGTTCACTTCCCAAAGTGGAAGCCAAATTCATCAATTATGTGAAGAATTGCTTCCGGATGACTGACCAGGAGGCTATTCAAGACCTCTGGCAGTGGAGGAAGTCTCTTTAAGAAAATAGTTTAAACAGTTTGTTAAAATTTTCCGTCTTATTTCATTTCTGTAACAGTTGATATCTGGCTGTCCTTTTTATAATGCAGAGTGAGAACTTTCCCTGCCGTGTCTGATAAATGTTGTCCAGGTTCCATTGCCAAGAATGTGTTGTCCAAAATGCCTGTTTAGTTTTTAAAGATGGAACTCCACCCTCGCTTGGTTTTAAGTATGTATGGAATGTTATGGTGGGACATAGTCGTAGTGGCGGTCAGACAAGTGGAAATGGTGGGGAGACAAAGATATACATGTGAAATAAACTCAGTATTTTAATAAAGTAAAAAAAAAAAAATAGGGGGTGCAAGACATTTTATCAAACTGAGTTTTGACTACCAACCAATATATTCATTTTAGAGAGGATATTCAATACTTTATCCTTCTACAGAAAAACTCCTATAAGGAGACTAATTTCAAGATCGTTTTTATTAAATAATCATTCAATACGGTGTCATCCAAGTGCAACTGGATATGCCCAGACTGACCTCTGCTGGACAGTCTATTAACCTGCCAATATATTTTTTCTCAAGATAAAACAGCTGGGAACGAGCATTTTCTCCGAATTATATCTAGTACTTAGATTTATATAGGTCAACTTTAAAATACTCATCAAGCCCTCCACACTACCTTGCAGCAAAATCTCACTTTTCACTCAGCTGCCAGAGGCAAACGACCATGGGCAGAACAGGATACTGACGAGGTTACAGGAGTTACCCACTTGCAATGCTCCTTTTGATATTCTCTATGCTCTTACACAGCTCAGACTCTGCTATGTCTTAGAAGTACACTAAGTGTCCCTGCTGACTGGGCCCGATTTAAGGGGCTTGTTGGGTAAAACTACAGATCCCTTCAAGTATTTCCTAGGTGCACATTGCAAACCTATAGTCCACCACTTTGTGGCGTCATGTAGCCCCTAATTAGCCAATGGAGACAAGTCTGGTGTGTATGGTACAAACAAGCTGAACTTGAATATAAAATCACAGAAAATAAACAAGAATGCTCCTAAAAATAAATGCTATTTTTCTCTTTCTAATATTCTTTTAAAATACATACATATTCTTGAGATATTCCAGGTTCAGTTTTAGACCACCACAATAAAGCCAGGCACACAGCTTTTTGGTTTCCCCACGCATATAAGTTATGTGTACACTATATTGAAGTCTATTAAGTGTGCAACAGCATTGTTTTTTTAAAAAAACAATGTACATACCTTAATTTAAAAATAATTTATTGCTAAAAATTCTAACCATCAACTAAGCCTTCAGTAAGTCAATCTTTTTGCTAGTGGAAGGTCTTAAAATGCAGTATCTGCAGAGCACAATAAAGCAAAGCACAATAAAAGGAGGTGTGCCTCCAATGTCTGTTTCTGATAATAAAAATTACAAAATTATTTTAAAATTTTGTGGAAAAAATGAATAAAAATTATCTATAATCCCATCACTGAGTTATTGCAAAATCTTGGTTTATTTTGTGCCCCTCTTTTTCCTCTGTGTATATGTGTGCAGGAGTACAGGTGTATACCCTGACCCGGACCCATTCATTTTGTAGCTTGCTTTTTTCACATACTATATTGTGATTGTTGCTTCATTAATAAATATTCCTTAATAATTTTAAAAATAACGTTTTCCAGTCTAACAAATTCACATTTATTCATAATAATCATACTTTTATTGGTCATTTGTATTTTTTCTGCTGATTACACATTCATGACCTTTACCCATTTCTCTACTAGTGCATTAATATATTTTTTATTTATAGGAATTCTTTATATATTAAGGTTGTTGACTCTGTTGGTCTTGATGCTGTCTGTACACATAAAGGTTGCTAATCCAGATATATCCTGAAATTATTAGTTCTGGTGCGGTGTGACTGCCCCTTGGGCTAAATAAATTCTTTCCAGAAACAAAACAAAACAAAACCTCAACTCAATAAGTATGGAATAAGCCCCATTAAATACTGGGGAAACTAAGGTATGAGTGGTTAACAAATAAACTATGAGGAAGAAATAGCCTATGTACTCCAAGCTTTTTTCTTCAAAAATGTTTTTAAAAGGTATGTGGCTTTAAGAATATATTTATTGCCCTGGCTGGTGTGGCTCAGTTGATTGAGCATCAGCCTGCGGACCAAAAGATCGCCGGTTCGATTCCTGGTCAGGGCACGGGCCTGGGTTGTGGGCCAGGTCCCTCGATGGGGGCATGTGAGAGGCCACCAGTAGAGGTATCTCTCACACATGGATGTTTCTCTCCCTTTCTTTCTCCCTCTTTTCCCCTCTCTCTAAAAATAAATTTAAAAAAAATTTTGATATATATATTATTTAAAAAAAAGAATATATTTATTAAAAGAATGTTGATGTTAATTCAGTGGTTAGGCAGTTACAATGCTATTATTTAACAAAAACCCTTTCTCTTCTTTCATCTATAAATGGTTATTTCTGTGGTTGAATACTGGTAGCTTTTCTGTTTTTAATCAATTAGTTTATTACACAATGTCATTCAGAAATGTCATTTATTTTTCTTTGTACAATTTTAACATTATAGTTATTTTGCTGTGGAAAAGAAAATTCCATCCTACAGGAAAGCGAAAACTCCTCAAGACCACTTATTGGCATTTTTATTTACATATTAGAGCGGGTCAGCCAGTGAAAATCCTAGAAAAAGAAAAGACAACAAACATTCAGTTGAAAGAAATAATTGCCTCAAACTATACCCTCAGTGTTTTGCTTGCTGTAGAATCTAAAAGTCCCATTATAGCCGGTGTGGCTCAGTGGATTGAGTGTCGGCCTGTGAACCAAAGGGTCGCCTGTTCAATTCCTAGTCCGGGCACAAGCCTGGGTTGCGGGCCAGGTCCCTGGTTAGGGGCGCATGAGAGGCAACCACACATTGATATTTCTCTCCCTTTTTCTCCCTCCCTTCCCCTTTCTCTGACAATGAATGAATAAATAAAATCTAAAAAATAAAATAAATAAATAAAATAAGATAAAAAATAAATAAAGTCCCATTATAACATCTACCACATTGGTGGTAAATAAGGTTTGTTTTTCGCCTAGTGCTTTACCCAAACAAGAGCTACAAAAAGCCCATAGTGAACCTTTCTGTCTTGTCCTACAAAAGAACCAAAATGGCTTCTTGGGTCCTTTTCCATCAAGAGTCTGAAAGAAAGAGAAGTATACTCAAAAGAAGAGAGGACATGAAGGAGACCCAAAAAAGGTCAAGCTCCCCGGTCAAAGAGGAACCTGGGTAGGAAGAGCAGTGCACAAAAGCCTTTCCCAGGACTAGTACCATTCCTGCCACACATGTGCTTGAACAAAGGTGACTGTAGCGATTAGGTCCTCCCATTGTTACAGCCTACACTGACCAACAGTGAACAGACACACAGACAATCAATGAAAATCAACAGCCTGGGAGCTAAGATGTATGGAATTCTACTGGAATAAGGATAAATAATGTCAAAGAGGTATATGCAAGGAACAGAATAATAATCCTCATGGAATTATAAAAGAAATAAAAACTTGTATTTCTCCAGGAATATTCCCCAAAATTCATACAGAACTACTAACAAAATAGAATAATGAAAACAATATAGCATAATAAAAGTTATGTGAATAGTTTTGGGGCCATACTTAAGTAAAATAAGGGTTACTTGAACACAGCACTGCAATACAATACTTTGACAGTGAATCTGATAACCAAGTTGGCTACTAAGTAACTAACAGGCGGTGAGCATATACAGATTGGATGTCCTGGACAAAGACGTGATTCACGTTCCGTGCAGCTCCTAGAGGAGCAGTGCCAGGTTTCATCACGTTGCTCAAAATGGTGCACAACTGAAATCTTACGAAGTTTATTTCTAAAATTTTCCATTTCATATTTTCAGATCACAGCTGACCATGGGTAACTGAAACCACAGAAAGCAAAACTGTAGCTGAGGATAAGCTACCGTACTAACTTTAGGCTCTGTTCTTCTTTTTCTAGTTCAAGCCTTTTTCTTCTTTCCTGAGGTAGACATTTATTGCTAGAAACTTCCCTCTTAAGAATTATTTTTTCTATATCCCATAAGCTTCATTATGTTGTGTTTCCTTTTTCACTTAAGGTATTTTTAAAATTTCTCTTTTGATTTCTTCTTTGACCCATTAGTTGTTTAGTAGCATGCTGTTTAGTCTCCACATATTTGTGAATTTTCTAGTTTTCTTCTTGTAATTGATCTGTAGTTTCAGACCACTGTGGTCAGAAAAGATGCTTGGCATGATTTCAATCTTCTTAAATTTATGAAGACTTGTTTTGTGATCTAAGATATGATCTATCCTGAAGACTGTTCCATGTACACTTAGGAAGAGTGTGTATTTTGTTGCTTTTGGATTAAACATTCTATATGTATCTGTTAAGTCCATCTAGTCTAACATATCATTTAAGGCCATGTTTCCTTACTGACTTTTCCATCTGAATGATCTATCCATCAATCTAAGTAGGCTACAAAAGTTCCCTACTATTACTGTATAGCTATCTATTTCTCCCTTTACGTTTATTAATATTAGCTTTATATATTTTGGTTCTCCTATGTTGGATGCATAAATGTTTACAAATGATATATCCTATTGCTGGACTGACCCCTTTGTCATTACATAATGCCTTTCTTTGTTTTTATTAGTTTCTGTTTTAAAGTCTATTTTGTCTAATATAAGTATAGCTATTCCAGCTTTCTTTTGGTTTCCATTTGCATGGAATATCTTCTTCTATCTCTTCGCTATCAGGCTGTGTGTGTCATTACATGTGAAGTAGGCAGCATATAGATGTATCTTGCTTTTTTATCCATTCAGTCACTCTATGTCTTTTGATTGGAGAATTTAGTTCATTTATATTTAAAGTAATTACTGATAGGTATATACTTTTTCCTGTTTTGTTAACTGTTTTAAGGCTGTTTTATATTTCCAATCTCTTCCTTTTGCCAAAGTCTCTGATATTTGTTTTTACAGAAACAGAATTTCAGTGGAATTATATATATTTTATAGGTTTTAGATTAGTTTATTTTCATATCATTGGTGGTCCAAATGCCCATTTGCCCATTTGTCCACTGTCTTGTTCAAAACGATCTCACAGTAGATATATGTATAAAGAACCAAGACAAAATGTACTTGAAAAAAATTATCTGCTTTAAAAACAATGGCTAACATGCAACATATAAGCATGGAGGACAAGTATGTAAGAGAGGGCAAGTAGCAGGACCAGGATCAGAGTATCAAACTAAGCATGAAATGAAACGCAACTTAATCTGGGATGGAAGAGGATCACACTATGGACAGGTATATAAGAGAGGACAAGTAGCAGGACCAGGATCAGAGTACCAAACTAAGCATGAAATGCAACTTAATCTGGGATGGAAGTGGATCACGCTACACACTTGGCTTTAGCGGTCAAAGTAACTGATTTTAAATGTAATTGCACCAATGGTCCTATTAGTCTCATCTCCCACTACACTTCCCTCGCTCTGTCAGCCAGCTGGCCACCTTTCAATTCCTCCGACTTGCCATGCTCCCTCCTGCCACAGAGCCTTTGCACATCTCTCCCCCCACCTCTTTGCTGAGTTTGTCCCTGCTTATCCTTTGCATCTCAGTTTCAGCATCACTGTGGTCACCATATAAGTCAGATTCCTTTGTTGTATATTCATTCAGAACTGGGTTCCTTTCCTACAGAGAAATTGCCTCACTCTGTTGTAATGCACTCAGTTGTGCAGTGACCGGACTATCCCTCTCCCTACTGCCCAGTTAGCTACATGAGGTGAGGCTGAACCTGGTTTTGCTCACCATGCTATTCTTTGCAACCACCTAACACATATCTCAGCAAGTACCCGTTGAACAAATAAATAAAATTGCCAAACTCAGAAATGGTTCAGAAAGAACTTCCGAATAACAGGGTGTTCTATCAATTGCATTTACCTGGGATTTCCGCTCAGCTTGCGGCTCAATCATGATGTTGATAAGAGAGGGCCTGGTTGTGTCCACCAGGCTTTGCTTCAGGGATTCTTGGAGTTCTTCTGGTGTTTGTACAAAGTACCCTTTGCCTCCAAATGCAATCATGACTTGCTCATAATGTGAATTTGGCAGAAGACACATTGGAGGGACCCTGGAAAAGTAGATCACAGTAAACAGAAAAAATCACATCATTCTCTGACTAAATTTGTGGAAAATTTTAGGCTAAACTGAAGGGCATACTTTTACATCCAACACTTAAAACAGATCTCAGTAGACTAAACTGTCCATAATTTTACATTGTCTATCCAGCAAAGTCACATGTAACTTTTTGTGATAGAAAAGTTTTATATTTGTGCTATATCCAATGTAACAGCCACTAGCAACCTTTGCTGTGAGCACTTGAAATGCGATTAATTAAAATAAGAAACTAAATTTTTTGTTTGTTTTATTGTTGTTTTTTAAGGTGTTTTTTTTTTTTTAATCAAAGTATAGCTGACATACGATATTATATTAGGTTCTGGTATAAAACACAGTGATTTGACATTCATATACCATATGATGTAACTACCATGATAAGTCTATTAACCATCTATTACTGTGCAAAGTTATTACAATATTATGACTATAGTCTCTGTGTTATACACTACATCCCAGTGGCTATAATACATATAATATATAAATATAACATTTATTATAAAGTAAATAATATTTTATAACTGGAAGTTTGTACCTCTTATTCACCATTTTTACCCATCACCCTCTCCCTGGAAACCATCAGTTTGTCCTCTGTATCTATGAGTAGGTTTATGTTTTGTTTGTTCATTTGTTTTTATAGATTTCACATATCAGTAAAATCACATGGTATTTGTCTCTCTCTGTCTGACTTATTTCACTTAGCATAATACATCCCCCTACGTCCATCCATGTTGTTGAAAATGGGAAGATTTCTTTCCTTTTTATTACTGAGCAACATTCCATTGTGTATATATATCTCGCATCTTCTTTATCCATTTATTTATCAATGAACACCTAGGTTGCTTCCATATCTTTGCTATTGTAAATAATGCTGCAATGAACATAGAGGTACATATATCTTTACAAATTGTTGTTTTACTTTGCTTTTGATAAATCCCCAAAAGTGGAATTGCTGGACATATGGCAGGTCTACATTTTATTTTTTGAGGAGACTCCATACTGTTTTCCGTAGCGGCTGTACCATTTAAAATCTCACCAATAGTGCACAAGGGTTCCCTTTTCTCTACATCCTCACAAAAATTTGTTGACTTTTGATAATAGACTTTCTGACCGATTTGGGGTGGTATCTCATAGTGGTTTTAATTTGCATTTCCCTAATGATTAGTGATGTTGAACATCTTTTCATAAATCTGTTGGCCACTTGTATGCTTTCTTTGGAAAAATACCTATTCAGGTCCTCTGCCCATTTTTTAATTGGATTGTTTTATTTATTTCCTTATATATTTTGAATATTAATCCCTTATCTTTATTTTTTTTTAATATTTTATTTATTTTTTTAGAGAGAGGAGAAGGCAGGGAGAAAGAGAGGGAGAGAAACATCAATGTGTGGGTGCCTCTCATGTGCCAAGTGGGGACCTGACCCGCAACCCAGGCATGTGCCCCAACTGGGAACCGAACTGGCGACCCTTTGGTCAGCCAGCGCTCAATCCACTGAGCCACACCAGCCAGGGCCCTTATCTTACTTTTTGTTGATGGTATCCTTTGCTATGCATAAGATTTTTCATTTGATATAGTCCCATTTATTTATTTTTGCTTTTGTTACCCTTGTCCAAGGTGATATACCAAAAAAAATATTGCTAAGACCAATATCAAAGACTTTACTAACCATATTTTTTTCTACAAGTTTATGGTTTCAGGTCTTACATTTAAGTCATTAATCCATCTGGAGTTTATTTTGTATATGGTGTAAGAAAGTGGTCCAATTTTATTTCTTACATGTGTTTGTCCAGTTTCCCCAATACCATTTATTGAAGAGACTGTAATTTCCCCATCGTGTATTCTTGACTCCTTTGTTGTAGATTAATTGATCACATTAGTGAGGGTTTATCTCTGGGCTCTCTGGAACTGAACTGAATTGAAACAGCCACATGTGCCTAGTGGCTACTACACTAAACAGCACAAGCAAACCATTAACTATCATGAAACCAGAAGAAAAAGGAAAAAAGGAATGGTAACTGCAAAGTAGCAAATAGTAAGAAAACAACAAATGTAGTCAGTAAGGCATAAGCAAACACACCCACACCCTGCTCCACTTCCCCAGGCTGACTCACAAATTCACATCTGTCTCTCATACCCCACTGCCAGCTACACTACTGTCTCAGTTTGGCTATACCATCAGATGATCAAGATTTAGCTAAGTGGTAAAAGAAAGGAAAACCTCTGGATATAAACATATATATTCCTGCATGGTGTACTCGAAGCACTTTGCGATAGCTCTTTTTTTAATTAATAAGGCTTAGGCATCAAATTCATTTGTCTGACTCTTCAGTGGCTCTCTAATCATAAACTATTTATTGACATGCCCAATCATGGACAACTGTGAAAGAAGAAACCATGCAGACAGGGTTCCTGCCCTTTAGAGGGGCTGACACCATAAACAAGCAATACTCACAGCATGGAAGCACATTCCAATACAGCAGACTTTTAGAAGAGATTAAAACAGATGAGAGAGCCCTGGCCAGGTAGCTCAGTTGGTTAGAGCATCGTCCCAACATGCCAAGATTATGGGTTCGATCCCTGGTCAGGACACATACAAGAAACAATGAATGAATGCATAAATATGTGGAACAATAAAAATCGATATTTCTTTCTCCCTCTTTTTCTCTTTCTTGCCCCCTTCCTCCCTTTCTCCCCCCTGTCCCCCCACTCAAATCAATAAATTTTAAAAAGTTCAAAATAGGTGAGAAGGTAAATATACATTGTTCTAGGTTACTTACATAGCAGTAGCATCTCCAAATTTTAACATTTCCTTCCAAGTATCTGCATCAATACCTTGGTAAATTCCATTATTATTCACCACCAAAATTACAATTGGCAAGTTGTACCTAAAATTGACAGCAAAATACGTATAAAGGAAATAATTCTTCATCCTAAGGCAGTTTCTTTACTTCAAGCTGAAATTTTAACTTAAAAATGGATAGTTTCCCATAAATTTTTTAATAATATTATCCTAATAAAAGAAAATCAAATCATTAACAGAAACACCACGGAGTAGTAGAAAGAAGGCAAGATTAGGGGTATATAGACCTGGTTCTACTACTATGTGGCTATGACCCTTGGGTAAATCACTGAGCTTTTCTGAACCTCGGCTTTCATAGACCCAGGTGTTAATGACACCTTCCATACCTGATACCCTCTGAAGCACCATCACTTCTAGGCGGCGCCCAGGAGTGCTGTTTGAAAGGTATCTATTTATTGAATTCCTCATTAGACAACCAGCACTTGCTAGATGCTTTGGGAGGTACATTAGTGACTAGTGTATTCTCTCCTCTCAAATCACTTCACCCATGATTAGAAAACGATTACATGAGGTAATAATTGATAAAAGGAGAGTATTTAACAATGTGCTAAACAGTATGATAGTGACCAAAAAAACTCAGCTGATTAAACTTTACTAATGACTGAAAAAAGAATATGGGCTTTATTTTTTAGACATAATTTCTGAGATCAGGTGTAAAAACAAAGCCAAACCTCATACTGTTATGTAACAGCATTGCAGTAACTACATGCTCTCCATGTTCAAAGGGGAAGGCTTTTCTTTGCTCTACAGAAGGCTGACTTCCCCATAAATCATCTTTCAGGTGTATATTACTTGGTTGTCAACTAACAGGCACATACTTCCCCTCTGATTTGAAAAGTTTTATATACCAACACTTTGAAAGTCCCAAAACATGATTTACGAAAGCCCTAATAGGAGCCCTGGCTCAGAAGAGAATTGCTTTCCTAGTTTAAAAAATTGGAAAGAAAAAAAATTCCCATACTTCTATAGTAGGACCTACAACTTACAAGTTTCTCCATGAATCCTCACAACTATAAAAAATAATCTGAATAGCTCATATCACTGAGCAGTGACCCCAAACTTTACCTAGAACATCTCCATTGTTCCTCACAACTGTCCTCTAAGGTAGAAACTATTACTATTCCTGTCCCTATTTGAGAGGAGACTGAAGCTTGATTAAATGATTTAAACCAAGTCACTTCACTCTGCAGTGGTCAAGCCAATATTTTTAATTCAGGCCATGTGACCCAGAAGCCATGCTTTTAGGCACCAACCTCTGTTGTCTCCCTGCAGAAAACAAGCTTTTCTCAGATAAAACTTGGTGTCAGTGACATCAAAACCACTCCCCCCAGTTTTGCAGGATTTTGCCATGTAGCACAGAGGTCATAAGCATGCTGTCCTGGATGAGAAACATGCTGGGGTTATTTGTGCTAGCGTCTATGCAGGGCTGTCCACAGGGCACCTGACATGACAAATGCTGCATAAGCATCCGTTAGGCAAATGGGTCTTCTGTATAATTTTTCCTGTTTTGGAGAAATAAATGGTCTCATTCAGGACGCTGTTGTACCTGCAGATGGTTTCCACTTCCATTCCAGAAAACCCAAATGCACTGTCTCCCTCCACACAGATGACCCGCTGTCCTGGGTTTCTATCTTTAGCCACTACAGCAGCTGCAATGGCAAATCCCAAGCCAACTCCCATTGTTCCGAAAGTACCAGCATCAAGCCTATTGGAGAAGAAAGCTAACATGAGACTCTCTGGGGCGTGTCACAGATGATGGGGCTGGCATAAATCCAGACACATTCACAGGGTTCACAGAAGAACAGACAACGGTAAAAACATTCTCCTTCTTTAATATAAAGTTTTAGACTGTGAGGAACTGATTTGTCAAAGATAAGCAGAATGAGAGGAAAATCGCCATGATTGCTTGTAAGACTGTGAATATATACTTAGAACACTGGTCATGTAAATCATCACATAATCTTGAGGACACACCAAGCACAAAAACACTATATAACCTCACTTAAGAATACTTTTATGAACTATGTCTTTATACACTGGAAATACATAACTCTCAAATGTTTTATTAATCTGCACTACTGTAGTTTCAAATTTAACAATTATAATTCATTATAATTTCTTTTTTGGAAAATTCACCTGTGGCGAGGAAGATAGTTTTGAAGCACAGTGCGTCCAATATCCATAGTATTTGCTCCTTCACTTACGACAATACAGTCTCTGGGTAGCTGTTCTTGAACACGGTAGAATACTGTGTAATAATTCATAGGCAGGGATTTTTTGGAAGCTAATTCCTAAAATATCAGAGGGAAATATAATCAAGTTAGATTGAGATAGGAAAATACCCATTGCCGATAAGATACTATCAAACTTATTTGGAAATAGGTTAACAACTGCAAGCTATGAGGTTCCCAAATGGCCACCAATGGCCACCCTGAGAAGCTAACTGATCTCTGAACAGTCCTACTGGACATGCTAAGAAAAATGGGTCCCACAGTCCCAGTTTGGAACACAATCAAGTAAGCCAGGGAATCTCCCTCTTTCTAAAGAGCCACGATGCAGATTAACGTATTAAAGACTGAGAAGTCCTATAGTAAAGATAACTGGAAATAATGGGTTAAAGTCAGGATTTGAGAAAACCTGGTACTTCCTCACTTGCACTGGAGAGTAAAGGGGATTGGCTTCACCCACTATTCTAAAGTTTCTAAGTGGAGAGAAAGCCACGTGGGACTTCAGCAGCCACAGTCCCATCTGATCCCAGCACTGCCTCTTCACCTGTGCTACTTTGGTCCAATGGAGATTATAGACCCTGCTATACTCCTGCACCAAAGAGAGGCCACTTCCTTCCATCTTAAACTAAGGTGATTCCGAGGGAAAACAAGGAATTAATCATGATACCATTAAGGAAATAGATACTGGCTCTTGACAGGAGATATAGCCACTGATTAAAATTCAAATGAAAAATAGAATCATGTATAACCAATACTGTTTGTTTTAGAAATGAGATGACTGATATGTTAGGGAACAACACGAACATAGCTCCAATTTCATATTTGCTCGTGCATGATTCCACAAGTGAGACACGCTGCACGAACACAGGAACTATACCCAGCTGAAGCAAGATGCACAGAAATACACAAAATGGTGAAAAACAACTCAGGAACAACCCTTCTCACAAAGAGAAAACACTGCCTATAAACAAAAACTTTAAAGAGAAAACACCAATCCTGCAGAGTGGCTCATTTCAGTGCAGTAGGGTGGTTTTGGTGGTTTCACACATTAATTTCCAAAGCCTTCAGCTACCAGGCAAAGCCACAAGTGCAGATGAGGAAGTCACAGAAGGATTTCTAGGAACAACTGAAACTGAATTAAGAAGGCTATAAATTTTCTCACAAAAATAAAAAATAAATGTAAGGTATGGGTGTGTCAATTAACTAGATGGGGAATCCCTTCACGATGTACATGTATATTAAATTACCACGGTGTACCTTTAAATATCTCTCAATTTTATATGTCAATCAAACTCAATAAAGCTGAAATTAAAAAAAAGAAAGAAGGCGGCTGTACATTAGATAAAAATTTCAATTTTGAAGAAATACCTATCTGTATAAATGCATGCCTTGAAGGACTTACATCTTAAAGGTAGAAAAACATGCCCCAGGATTTAAGGCTCCAAACAACCTCAATGTAATTTGGTGTTAAGGTCCAGCTGAGCACAGTAAGTAAGCTACACCTACCCACACCAGCTCTTACGGCTTTCTGTGCTTCCACCCCAGTACCTCACAGCTGCAACTCTTCTGATGCCTCCTTCCACAAGAAATTTCAGGTCTTTTTCAAGGTAAACTGCCATATTTATTGCAATATATATATATATATACACACACACACACATCTGTGAAAGCTTTCGCCATCATTTTTATTAGGTTCCTACCTTAATGTTCCACAAAGTTTTTGAGAGTTGTGGCCATAACCCCTTTCCTCCAATGAGCCCAGAGGTTTTTACTGCATGATTTTGCATGGCACAGTGATTTTTCGGAACGCACATGCCACGGTACAACAGGACTGAGCCAAGAACCTGAAGCACTCCTGAGTCTCAGTCGGTCCAGTATTACCTTGGATGCAGCTTCATTGCTCTTCATTTTTTCTCGCAGAGTTCTCCACCAGGTGCTCTCAGGAGGATACTGCCATGGTGTTTTATCGAATTGTTCTAAAAGCTAAAAAAACACAAACTTTTTTCTTTCCTTCTTGAAAATAAATTTAAATCATATTAACATAAAAATCTTTTCTTAAAGACAACACTGCTATACTATCCTGTTCTTCACATCACTCACATTCTCTGTTTTTCCTCTGGGCAGCAAACAAGTGACAAAAGGCAAATAGGTCACATGGAAAGCTTTTGTTGGGGTCAGTGTAGACTTGTGCCAGATGTTGGGATTCCCATAGGCACAGTGCAGTGCCACCTGGCCCCCCACCACACACACCCCTCATTGGCTGGGGCTATTAAAGCCCTCCTTGGGTCTTTGGCAGTAGAAGGAAAAATCACCTCCTCCAGAGCCCTTACAGGAAGGCCAACAGCCTAATACTTAGGAACTCCATAATACAGACCAAATGCTCCAATGTTTTAATACATGTTTGGGGACTGCATCCTAATATTGTATAATGATAATATGATACCAATACCTACTTGTATGCAAAATCAAGTGATAAATGTGACTATACTTTATCTTCTGTCACACTGAAATGTATAAATTATGTACAAATAATAAGAATCTGAACAAGTCACTGACCACAGTTTTGAAGAGTAAAAATCTCTTTATTGCCTAAAGAAATACTAAGTTAGATTTTTCTAGTACATAAAGCCACTTCTTGGCTGTAAGTTTAGTGCCCCTGAAAGCTGTACCATAATTTTTCAGATAGCTTAATCCTACTTAATAAATGGCAGTTTGCCTACTAAATGCCTTTAAAATTTTAATTACCTTCCAGAAATGCTTAACTTACTCACATAAGATGATCTATATATAAGAAGCTAGATTACCAAGTTACACTTAAGAATATTTAAAAGTTGTATTTAAGAATAGCTTTCTATCAGGTTCCTCAAAAAGTTAAAAATGGAACTGCCTATGACCCCATGATTCCATTTCTGGGTATATATATCCAAAGAAGCCTGAAACACTGATTTGAAAGAATATATGCACCCCTATATTCATTGCAGCGCTATTTATCTTAATACAATAGCTAAAATATGAAAGCAACCCAAGTGCCTATCAACAGATGAGTGGATGAAAAAGCTGCAGCACACATGTACAATGGAATACTACCAGGCTATAAAAGAGAACAAAATCTTACCCTTTGTGACACCATGGATGGACCTAGAGGGTACTATGCTAAATGAAATAAGTCAGTCAGAGAAAGACAAATGCCATATGATTTCACTTATATGTGGAATCTAAACAACAGTATAAACAAACCAACAAAACAGAAAATGACTCATAAATACAGAGAACAGACTGATGGTTGCCAAAGAGGAGGGGGCTGGGGACGGGGTGAGAAATGTAAAGGGGCTGAGAAAGAAGTACACACTGGAACAGTCATGGGGATGTAAAGTACAGCATAAGAAATACAGTCAATAATATTGTAATAGCTGTGTATGGAGTCAGGCAGGTAACTGAAAATATCAAGGGAATACTTTGTAAAGAATATGACTATCTAACCACTATGCTGTATACCTGAAACTAATACAAAATAATATTGAATGTAAACAGTAGCTGAAAAAATAGAGGAAAAAATCTTTCCATCATCAATTTTGTTTAACATAGATATTATCAGACCTGTCAAGTGAATCAAGGCTGAAACATTTTAAAGAACTGTTTTCTCTAAAGACCAATCCACGTAAAGTAAAACCCAGGCAAAAGCTCTTACTTGTTTAGTGACAGCATTTATGTCTCCTAGCAAAGTCACAGCAGGTCTTACATTATTCCCCAATTCTTCTGCACAGATATCAACCTGAAAAAGAGATAAGACTGAAGAGCAAGCCATGTTTATTCTTAAATTCGTTAAGAAGTCAAATAAGGCTAAATAAATGAACTATGCATACAGGGGTGGGAAAAAGTAGGTAAGAACTCTGTGCCAGAGTGTGCTTGAGCACAGCAAGTAGACTACAAGAATGTGTAAATAATGAAGGCCAGCAACTGGAGCACTTATGAGATTGTGCCTAAGTGCACTGTGCCATTGTGACATTCTCTTGAGTTTACAGTTATTGCAATAATCATAACCTGCATGTCTTTTTCCATATGAACAACTATAAACCTACTCTTGCCTGCCTCTACATATAACATGATAAATAAGATTTAATGTTCAATAAATCCTTAATAAAAGGAAACATCCACGAAACTGTACGAGTATCTAGCTAGTATAGAAGAAACTCTTCCACTGTAGAATTTTGGTATTGTTCCATCATACCCACAGGAATACATTTGACTCAATCAATTACAGTTTTTAATCTAATTAATAAGTTTCCACTTAATTACACTGGCCTATTTAGAGCAATTATCAAATTTTAACATACATCAGAATCACCTGGTAGGCTAAACGATAGATTGCAAGAGTCTACCTCAGAGTTTCTGATCTCAGTAGGTCTGGGGTGGGGCCCCCAAACGGGTATTTCTAACAGGCTTCCCAGATGGTGCTGGTCAAGGAACCACATTTTAAGAATCACTCCTAGGACACAGCATGATTACTTCCCATTTATTCAGAAGCCACAGGCAAGTAAAAATAGCTTCTGCCAGGAAGGGTAATTTAGCCACCAGAAAAGGGAAGCACTTGATTCTGTAACCAAGAGAGGCAACCAAAGAAGTGGCAGCATTTTCCAGGTACAACCAAGGTCTTGCTTGTTTGTGGTTTTATTTCTCAATGGCCCAATGGACTATTAGAAGTTAACCGTTAAGCAAAGGTAAATAAGGAGAAGATAGTAGATCATCAAATACCATACACAATCTCTGCAGGACGAACAGGTCTGCGTGCCACTCCGTGGGCGGTACTTCACATACCATTAGGGAAACTGGCATATATATACAGTCATAATGATACAAAAGTCATCAAAAGGAGATCAGAGTATATTCTAAACACTCTGTTTAATGACACAGGTTAAAGCGGATTTCTAACCAAGGGGTGCTTGAAAGTTTGATTATTTAAAAGAACAACTCAATCCCTAACAATGCTGAATGTTTTGTTCTACTCTATCACCCTACTTAAACCTCTTTTGTCTACTTTTAAATATACTTGAACTGTGAAGAAGAGGCAAATTATACTTTTCAAACTATGTAAAGCTTGATTTTAAAAGGTTTCCTGGTTAGAAATGGTACATTGTTTCATAGGCTTGAAAAGGCAGCTTGCTTTGGTACCTGTAATTATGTTAAGATAATTTATGAAATTCTACTTTTGTAAAAAGGGAAATGGCTCTTTATAAAACTCAAGAAGAAAGCAGAGCTGATAATGGCTGAGAAGGCGAACAATAAACTACAGATAGCTCTGATTTTAAACCTATCTTCTGAATACCTGGATAAACTTCACATCTCGCTGATATCTGGGAGGCAGTCCAAAATGCAATATCCAATTTAATCTGGCACCAAATAACACGATTACATCAGCAAATTGCAAAGCCCTATTAAAAAGAAAAAACTGATATAACACAAAAAGTATATCTATATTTCTTATTTAAATTATTCTAAAATTTATTTCTAAAGTATATATTTGGATAAATCTAGATTTGGAACTTACAGGAGTCTTCAGAATCAGCTTCTATGGTAAATATGAACTTTCAATCTAAAATAATTTATGATGCCATTCTATTTAAATAGTAATATAAAAGATGAAATAAGTAGAAAAATTTTACCACAGGACTGTATCTATACCCTATTTCATTGATTACTGTTTTATTATTTAAAAAATTAATACCAGTTCACTGTAGATAATCTTGAACGAGGAGGAAAAGTATAAAGAAAAAACCACAAGCACCCAATAATACTATAAACTTATAAACTATTATTAATATCCTGGTGTTATTTTCATCTAGTATGTTTTTCTATACAAGTATATTTATACATAGTTGAGCTATGTAATGCAGTCTCATGTACTTCTGCTTATATAAATGTTTTCCTTTGTCACTAAGTTTCTTCTTAAATTACAATTAAAGGTTACCAGTTTTGCTAACATGTATATTCAACTTATTAAACCTTTTCTCAATTGCTGGATATTCTTTTTGTTATTTATAGTACTGGGTTGTGCATCTTTATGCTTGAATCTTAATACACACTTCATATTGATTCCTAGAAGCATATATATTTAAGATGACTGACTGAGATTCCTGAATTGTTTTCAAAAATATTATATCACATATAGTTCTAATAGTTTTGTTTTATAAATCTTAATATTTTTGTCATTATAACTTCTATTTTTAAATTACTTTTATTTTGATATCCATCATACATCTTTGCTTGTTCTTATTTTGGATGTGGTTCTTATAATGCATGAAACTATTATTATTAGGGATCCAATCTAAATGTCTGCCTTTTCCCAGGAGAATTTATTATCATAATTTCTGTGTGTTGGTTTTTTTTTTTAACTTCTTGCTTTTCTGCTTCTTGGCTATTTCCCTTTTTCCTATCTTTTGCCACAGAGGATCTGTTGTTTGTTTTTTTGCTTCTGTCTTCTTCAGTGATATAGCCTATTTTTCACAGAAATTCAATTATCATTTCAAGTATATACTCAAAAAAGCTATCTTCATATAGTGTTATTGGTCCTATGCACCCAATTTAACAAATAGATAAAAACTACAAGTAGGAGGATAGATTTGCTTATAGATACTCTAAAACCCTTGAAATCATTGATTCAATTAATTATGGTCTCTTGTAATTTTTTTTACACTATTAATGTCATTAATATCTTAAAATTGGCTGGAACAAAGATAATTTTCAGTTCATCCCAAGTTAGAAGTATTCTTTTTAAAAAACTTAAGTGTAAGAATTAATCTGGCTTCTGAACTATGTATATTAATATTAAAAAGATATACTCTTAAAATAGCATTAAATAAGCAACAATGAAGGTTGCGAGCAAACATTACATTTTAAAAGTCCTCAAAATTAATTTCAGTGCATGCATAACAATATGAAAAATACCAAATCCATAACCATGGTAAACTGTGGAGAGGCAGGGAAGGAATGGGATCCGGAAAAATATACAGAGGGGACTAGGTAAATTTGTAGTTTTTTGTTTCTTAAAAATAAAATCCTAAAGCAATGACATATTACTTAATATGTTATACTTGATAAAACTGAGTGGTAGCTACATTAAATTGTTCTTTTTTTTTACATTGAGAATATTTCATAATAAATTTCAAGAAATTGAAATATATACATATAGCTCAAGAAGTGTTTTAAAAATCTAAAAAGAGGGGGGACGTCCAGTGCCAGCTGAGATTGAGTAGGCCCACTACAGCCTCGCTCTCCCACTGATTACTACAGAAAACTCTTGAACAAAATAGAAAAAACAACTCCCTGAGGATTCTGAAAGGTCGCTAGAAGGTAGCTCAGGAGAGGAGTCAAACAAGTGGCCCAGAAAGGAGCAAGTTTCAAGGTTTCTCCCGCCTCCACTATCTCCTGGCTTTGTCCCAGTTACAGAGCTGGAGAGCAGCCAACACCTGCCTTTTTGGCCAGAGGATCAGGAAAAGAGACCTCTGCAGCCTGAGAACACAGGGGAAAAGCTCAGAATTTTCTTTTTCTCTCCACCAGCCATGTTCTGAGGGCAGCCCCGTTGCACAGCAGCACTGTGGTAGCTCCCACAAATCGCAAGAAAAACATTTTTCAGGCCAGAAGAACTAAAAGAATCCCTTGTTGTCTGAAGAGTATTGGGGCAATCCCTCTTAATTTTTTACACCAGGAAAAGGAACTCCTGGATATCATGAGGGGAAGGGGACTATGCGCTAGAGAGAAAAAGAGATCCCTAATTCTGGATATGAACCAGTACATGTCTGGGGCTCACGTCTGGGTCGTGCATGTGTAGACAGACCCAAAATTGCACAGCAAAGACTATAACTGAAGTGACCCTGGAGCTACTGCCCACAGTAACACTGAACTTGCAGTCTGAGCATAACCATGCTAGCTGCTTGCTAAAAAAAAAAAAAAAATCAACATTCTATACAGATTTCAATATGACCTGACATCTCACAACATAATACAGTGTATTCAAAATTCCAGGATACGGACTTCCGGCCAAGATGGAGGCTTAGACGGACGCGCTAGGTCTCCCTCTACAACTAGAGAGGAATACAACTACTTCAAAACAAAGGATAACTAGAAATTCCAGAAAATAAAACTACACGGAAGCCCAACATATGAAGTTATAAACCAGCGGCGCTCTTCGGGCAGGTAGGACGAGAGAAAGGGGGTGGAGCTGTTTGCGGTCGCACCTGGGACAGCGGCGGGGAGAACAACCCCGGCTGCAGTCGAACCCCCGGCAGCTCGCGACCCCAACGCTGGGGAAAGCAGCCACCACATCGCCTTGAACAGTGAGGCCCAAGGGGGCGGGAGGACGGATCCCGGTCTCCTAGCGGAATAACTGTGTGAATCCATCTTGGACCCCCGCCCCCAAAGAAAGCGCCACAGGGCTGCGAAATAGGTCCTGGACAGGCACCGGTCGCTGGATTGTGACGGGTACACAGGCACTGCCCGCTACAGCCGGCCCAAGAAAACAAAACGCATCTGTCAAAATGAGGCAGACAACTATAGAAATCCCGGTGGCACAGCTCACCAGGCAACAGATGGAGAACCTGACAGATGAACAGATAAGAAACCTGTCAGATGATCAGTTCTGGGCCATTGTTATCAGGTGGCTTACAGAATTCACAAAAGATCTGGAAAAAGATGAGAAAGAAGCGAAAAACACTCATAACGAAAGGAACAAAACCACATACGAGACAGATGGTGAGGAAATAAAATCCAGAGTTCAAATCAACAAACTGGAATATGGAGAAGGAACAAGCAGTCAACCAATGCAGCGAGAGGAAATGGGAAGCAACGATGAGAGGATCAGAAACCTCTGGGACAGCTATAAAAGGCCCAACATAAGAATCATTGGTTTGCCAGAGAGCGAGGAAGATGAACTAGAACTTGAAAAACTGAGTGAAAATATAATAAAGGAGAACTTCCCAGACTTGGGGAAGGAAATAGACTTACAGGTCCAGGAAGCACAGAGAGTTCCAAAAAAACTGGACCCAGGGAGAACCACTCCAAGACACATTATAATCAAAATGTCAAAAATTAAAGATAAAGAGAGAATCTTAAAAGCAGCAAGAGAGAAGAAAAGAATTATGTACAAAGGGGTCCCAATTAGACTATCAGCTGATTTCTCAAGGGAGACCCTGCAGGCAAGAAGGGACTGGCAAGAAATATTCAAAGTAATGAAAATCCAAAACCTACAACCACGAATACTCTATCCAGCGAAATTGTCATTCAGAATAGAAGGACAGAGAAAGTGTTTCCAGGACAAAATAAAACTGAAAGAGTTCATTAGATCCAAACCACTGTTATATGAGATGTTAAAGGGACTGGTTTAGAAAAAGGAGGATCAAGACAATGAAATCTAAAATGAAAACTGCATCACAAGAAACAACAGAAGCTAGGGAATTGAAACAAAGGCAAACTAATCAGGCAACGAGACTGGAAAAAGAACTATAGGTACGGGGAACATATTGGGGGGAGGTCAACAGGGAGGGGGAATGGGGAGAGGGAGGGAGATGATATAGGCATTAAGGATCATGGTAGGAGGGAATGGAATGGACAGAGAGAGGTTGAGAAGAACTGTATGCACAACTAATGGACATGATCTAAAAGGGGGGGACAACTGGAGGGAGGGGGGCCACCGGGTGGAGGGGAGCAGAGGGAAGGGAAATTGGCACAAATGTAATATTATAATCAATAAAACACATTAAAAAAAAAATTCCAGGATACAATAGAAAATTAATACACAAACAACTAGGAAAATGTGATCAATTCTCAAAAGAAAAGATAATGAATAGATGCTAATTCTTTGTGAGCCAGATCTTGGAATTAGTAAACGAAGACTTTCAAGCAGCTAATGTAACTGTTCCATAAGGTGATGAAAAATACTCTTGAAACACAAGGGAAGATATAAGTTTTCAGCAGAGAAATAGAAAATACAAAAGAATTGAACAGATATTCAGGAACGTATAGGACATTATCAACATGTCTAATATTTTTTTATTCCTGGAGAGGGAAAAGATATTGATATAGAATATTTCAAGAAATAATAACCAAAATCTTTCCAAAGTTGGTGAAAGACACCAACTTACAGATAAAAGAAAATTAGAAAACACTGAACAGGATAAACTAAAAGAAAACCATGTCCAGACACATCATAACCAAACTGCTGAAAACCAAAGATAAAGACAAATCTTGACAGCAGCTCCAGAAAAACAACGTAACACATATAGGGGAACAATGATCCAAATGATTGTAAATTTCTCATTAGACACCATGAGAGTCAGCAGATGGTGGACAACAACTTTAAAGTGCTAATGTCTAAAAAGAAACAGGTGTGCTTAAAATTACACCATTCTTTCAGAACTTCTCCTAGATTCATTAAAGTCACACAAAATTTAAATTAGCCTAAAATCTGCAAAGCCCTTGTGTTTAAAATCTGGAATGCTATGCACCTGGATCTGGCAGCAGCTACACAATTTGGATGATTGTCAGGGATAACACCCTTTCCCATGGGGGTCGGCAAAAATGGCAATTTACACTGCTCCACCAATTTCCGGATTCCTTCCTCTGCATGGGCATAAGCAGCACCTACAAGAAACCCAAATATATTGGACAAGTCAGTCAAGCTCCAGACACCGTTCATGTGAAATTGCTTTTAAACCTTCTCAAACATTCTCCCGCTTATACAGGGCTCCAACTCAAAACAAATGACTATGGCTTTTAGGTTTGGTATATAAAAATGTTCAAGAAAGCAATAGTTCTAATCCCCCCCCCAATAATATTCTCAATTATTCTAAAGGATGTCTACCTCAAAACAGAAGTTGCATCTCCTGCTTCTCTCAATTGCCCGTTCTGTGCTACAGTGCTACTAAGTTACTACTCACAATTCCCTGAACGTACTACCTTTACTGGCAGACCCAGGTAGGCAAGGCAGGACTTGGCCCTCCCAGAGGAAGGCTCTATCTAGTCTCCTACGCTAGTCATGGAAACTCTAACAAGGGGCATACGTTTCTAAAGCACTGCAGATCTCTTCACAGGCTCTACAATTTTGTAGTTGCAGCAGGGCTAACCCACATGGGTCACATGTCTGCAGAATAACCATATGCCCATTTCAATGACACTCTAAACAACTCAGTGTTCAAATATGGGGGTGATTTCATTTCTAATGTCATCAAGGCCACTATACCTCTTTTTAGCCAGTTTTATTACTCTTTCTCATGGCTAGTAGAATATTACACCATATTCAGAACTTATAATCCTCTACTAAATCCCAGTAAATAATATGGTGTACATTCAGCTTTAATATAATGCTCTCCCTCATAAAACTACCTTAGAAAAATCTTTTCTCATACATGTAGGGTGAAAAGTAAATGGTTCCTTTTTCTCATCCAGAAAGTTTCCTCATATTTTCCTTCTTCCCTCAATGTCTTTGCCCACCAGCCAGCTCTCTCTCCCCAAACTGCCTTTGTTCTCTTTGTCCACTTAGTGATCTATCAGACATTTTTTCAAGGAGTAGCCTCAATGTCCCTCTCTCCTGGGGAGTCGGTCTACGCCAATTAACTACATGAGTAAATTGCTGCTTCCCTTGAGAATCCACCTCACCTCTCCACACACACCAGTTAACCATATGATGCAGGTCTATCTCCCTATAAGAAGGGGGACAGCTATTTCTCTCTATAGTACTTCAAAAACGTTCTCTATACTTGGTTAGAGGAAGAATGAACACGAGCATCCACAGAACTCTTTCTACTTAATGTGCTATTTAATTATGACCATACTCCTGAGGGAGTTAATATCTCTTTTTTACAACTGAGGTATTTGAGACTCAAAGCAGTTGTTTGCCAAGATCAGAGAGCTAACATCATATTCAACTCAGTTCTGACTTCAATGTTTTTCTTTTGCCCACCATTTCCATCCAAACAATTTTTAGTTTCTATATATTAGGTTGGCCAAAAAGTCTGTTTCGTTTTTTCCATAAAAGACACATTGTTCATTTTCACCAATAACTTTAATGATTTGGATATTTTGAGTATGTCGGCTATCTGCCGCCATTGGCTTCTAGTGGGTAGAGGCCAAGGGTGCTGCTAAACATCTTCCAATGCATAAGACAGCCCCACAGCAAAGAATTATTTGGCCAAAATGTCACTAGTACCAAGAAACTTCAGGAACCATTTTTGACATATTTGATCATAGTACCTTCTCCATACACTGCACAAATATTTTTTGTATTTCAGTTGCGTTTTTACCTTTCTTGAAACAATAAAAGCATAATACACCAAAAACGTTGCTTATTTTCTTTCATCTTCAATATTAAAATAGCTACACAAAAATTCACCAAATTTGATGTTATTTTTTAATGCGCAGCTGATACAACAGCTGTCACAATACAATCTTAACAAAATTGTTTCAAATAAAGTTAAGGACAACTAAGCACTGCTAGAGCCATCCTATAGACAAAACTAAATGAACATTTTGGCCAACCCAATAGTTTCTTAGTAGCTGACAACCAACAATTAACATGGTCGTAAGTGATAAATATGCTTCCTCAGTTCTAGAACACAGAATAAATACTATAATAAATTGCTGAAAGGCATATAAACTGATACAATACCTTGGGAGAAAGCAATTTAATAATATGTTCCAAAAGCCTTAAAATATGAGTATCTTTTAACTTAGTTATTTTCTTTCTGAGAATCTGCTTTATATCCTAAATATGGAAAAAACTATAAGCACAAACATGTTTGTCACCGCTGTTCTAAAACAAACAAAGGCAAATATTTAAATATTTGCCAGTAAAATTTTAGTATATACATGAGTAGACATTAGAAATTAAATTTAGGGAAAAAAATTAAGACCACGAAAAAAATGTTGTTATAATGTTAAATGAATTAAGTAGAACATAACACTGTTTATGTAGTATGATTACAATATATAAAATATACATGCAAAAAGCAATAGAAAAGTACTACTTGTTAAAAATGGTTGTTTTTTGGATGAAGGAATGTCTTTCTAATCTTCTGGATTTTCCAAAATTTTTTATAAAAATTTTTTTATAATGGAAAAAAAATGCATTTTACTCATAAGACCAAAGAAATGTAATAGGCCATATTCCCTTAAAAAGATAAGCATGAGCATTCTAGAACATTTCTAGGATTTCAAGACTAATAAGTAATGCTATTTGGATGGAGAGAACTCTTATTCCAATTTTAAACATGAGAGCAGATGATAATGAAGACAGTTTCTAAACAGAAGCAGCATTCTTCTGAAAGCCTAGAAAGATTCTGAGTCCCACTCAATGCTACCTTTCCCGATGATAAGAAGGGGCTGTTTGGCGTTCCTAATAACAGACGCTGCCATACGTACAGCAGAAGTTTCTGCCATGCTAACAGGAGGTGGCATGCAGCACTCCGTGTACCTGGAAATAAAAGAGTTCTGCTAAAGAAAAGAGACCAACTTTTCAAATTTTTTCTTGTGAAAATATAAAATATATAAAAAGGTAGTAAAAAACAGTACAATAAATTCCATATACTCACCATGTAGATTCAACAACTAATATCATTTGACCACAATTGATTCACACACATACACACACAAACATGCATATAAATTTTTTCCTAAATCATTTTAAAGTAAATGATAGGCATCAAGCCTTAAAAACTTGCCTATGCAGCACTAAAAGATAGACTTCCATCCATATAACCAACCATATCTTTATCACATCTAGTAAATTAACAGTTATTCACTAGTATCATCTAATAGTCAAATGAGTAATTCACTGGTAAAAAATTTGACTTTAATGGCTTAACACTATAGTAATAGTAAAAACGTACTAAAAACTAATATTTAATACCTACTATGTGCCCCTTATTCCCATCTAAATTTTAAAACAATGAGTTTAGGTGTTACCATTATCTCCATTTCACCACTGGGGAAAAAAATTCAGAAAGTAAGTAACTTGACCACAGCATGGATCAGTGACTGGATTGAACTAGTTCATTCTGTCTCCAAAGTCCATGCTTTTTACTACCTCCCTGTATTTCCACTTACTAGGTAAGACAATATTTTAGTACTACAATATGCATTAGTAAAAGAAATATTAAAACTGTATAAAGTATTTCTGGACACCAAGTCCTTAATGTTTTATTCCATTTATTCTAGTTAATAAACACCATGCTCTTTAAAACTTGGGCATTATAATACCAAAAAAAGGACATTTAAACTTTTACAGAATTTTTAAAGAAGGCTTAGAGAGTTAACTTACCTGAGGCTCATCTCTCTCCCCCCCTGCTCAATATTATTTTGAGTATCATGTTCAGTTGTTATGCAGAATAGATGTCCTTTTGGTCTGACTTCCCCAAATAGAAACCACTCCCTGGTATACTGAGTGTATAGAATACCCACTTCCTCTCTGTGGTCACTAGACAGACACCTGGCCCTCAATAGCAGGAATGTACTAAGTGGTACCCAGGGAGATGCACTAACCCAAGTATACATCCTTACCAGGGGTGACTTAGATAGCAGTGGAAAATGCTTCTTTCTTTCTTTTTATTATTTTTTTTATGTTTCTTAAACTTACTGTTCACTCAGTGTTTATTTAAGGATTATATATCTGGTGTTGGAATATTTTAAATCACTGACACACAGATTAAAATATTTTATATTGCATTCTAGAAGTTTTTCAACAGTCTCATCTCTTGGTTTATACTATAAAGACTCCAAATAACCATACTACATTAATAAGGATGTATTATCAATGGGCACTGAAACAATAATATCAAATGAGGGGTTCAGAAAGCTCCAAGTATTTGATTTAGTAATTAAACCCCAAAATAATCACTAAATAATGCCATTTTAATTAAGAGAAACCCTTGGGCTAAGACTAGGTTTAATTACTAAATCATCAAAAGTTTAGACAAATGAAGATTAACTTATAAACTGGTAAGTAAATTTTTAAAGGCAAGCATTATAATAACACAATTAAGAGAAAAATCTAGCATAACTATTACTCACTTTATAGCATTCACATTCACTTGGAGGTTCACAAAGTCTGCAGGTATATCAACATAGCAAGCACCTGGACGACCGTAAATACTGCTTCTCACTGCCTAAGTTTATTAGAAATAGAAGAAAATGTTGTAAAAATGTCAATCCTTATTACCATAGTGCTCTCAAAAATAACTTAAAACAGTTAAATAACAGTTCTAATTTTTCTGAATATCATTAGTTGGAGAAGTAAACAATTTTGATTAAATTTTAAGTACGCTCTATTAATTCTATATACAGTTGACTCTTAAAACAATGTGAAGGTCGGGGCACCAATTCTCCATGCAATCAAAAAGTATAACTTTTGCCTCTCCCAAAACTTAACTACTAATAGCCTACGGTTGACCTTATCAATAGTATACATTCAACTGACACATATTTTGAATGGTGTATATATTATATATTGTAGTCTTCAATAAAGTAAGCTAGAAAAGAAAATGTTATTAGAAAAATAAGAAGAAAGAGAAAACACATTTACAGTACTGTATGTATTTACTGAAAAAAATCCACATATAAGTGGACCTGTGCAGTTCAAACCCATTTTGTTCAAGGGTCAACAGTACTTTAAAAGAGATTTTTGTTTAAAAGGAGACAGATAAGAAAGTATATACTCACTTAGAGCTTTAAAATTCGCATTCTATTACACTTCAGTCTTAGAAATTATCCACTAGGCTCCACTGGCCAAAACTTCATAACATGCATAACTTGCTTCCTAATCTTAATGATTTGGCAGTTTTCAGAAACTGTTATGTTGCGACATGTATCAGATGATTTCTACAATTTGGTTTTGGAAAAACTCAAATGAAACTTCACATATTAATTTAGTTGGTTACTAAAATTATAATATGCTTTTTAATAAACTAAGAGATGGTATTATATGCCATTAGTACTAATTTTCAAAAATAAACTTTTGCAAAAGCTTAAGAAAAAGGGCACCAAGGGTTCCATTTTATCCTTCCTTTTACTTTTCCATAATTAAAAAAAAAATATTTTAACTAAAAGTACAGGAGAAACTTTTTTTCTAATGACTTATCTGTTTCTATAATTAAATATAATAGCAGTGGACATTAAAATGTATTCAGCTCTTTTACAATGTCCTTTTTAACTATCTGAATGTTCCAAATTGCTACTCATTCAATTGAGAATAAAAATGATGCAGATAAGAGCAACTGAGAAAAACCAGTTACTGTACCTTTTCAATAACAGATGGAATAGCTTCTATGCTGCTTGGCCGGACAGAAAACTTGCTATATAATCTACAAGCTTCAACCTATATGCAAAAAGAAAATCACTTAAAATTCAGTTCACAGATCATATTATTCTTCAAAAGGAAGACAAAATGTTAAGTCATTACTTTCTACTATGTTCAGAGGCAAGAAGGAAACACTACATCACATGGCCGGTTTTTGTTTTCTTTTTCATTTATTTGTATGTATTTTTATTTTGTTGTATTTTTTTTCACCACCATTTATGCCCCTATACTGTCTTCCACCTCCACCTACCCACCTTGCCATGCAATAGACTATTTCTTAAAAGCTTATGCGAAAGCACAATCCAGTTGCTGCCTCAGTATGATTTAGAAAGCCAATCAAAACAAGATACCATTTTCATTTCTCAGATTGGCAAAAATGGAAAACGTAGATAATATACAGCCATCTATCACAACGCAGGAAAACAGGCACTCTCTTAAACTGCTGGTAAGAATAGAAATGGGAAGTTGACAATGTCTTATAAAAATTAAAGTAAGTATATCCTTCAACCCAGAAATTCCACAGCCAAGAATTCACAACTTCATCTGTTACATCTTGTTAGAATAATAATCTATTCTAACATTCCTCCCAGTTTTCCTGTTACATATTTTGTTGGTATACATTTGGGTCATGTAAATTCAGACATGTTAATTTTTCACTGTTTAATATACTTTGAAGCACTACATAAAAACTGTTTCTCTTGATACTTTTTGGTATGAAATCTATGGAACAACTGGTGATCTCTGTCCCACAAGCCTGACAGAATTAAGATTACTCCCCAACTTTCAGTCCATTCAGTCACGTCATTTAGTACTTCCACAAGAAACATATTTGGAAATTTCTCTTCAAACTTTTAATTTAATCTAATAAACTATTATTTCCCTTTTCGGGAAAAAATATTTGTAACAGACATTATTCTCTGCTTTTCTCATTTATAAAGGTTTTGTAGTAACTTTAAATTACCTTTTAAATAATTTATCTGCTCTACTTATTTTTCAAATGCATATATCAGCATCTTTTAAATAACTGCTATTATTTTCTACCATTGACTAGGTAAAACTTCAATTATCTTTCAAGAGTATAAAAACATAACATTTCACTAACTTATATCAAGATCTAGTTTAAATCATATACAAAATTATGTTTATACTTTGAAGTTTTCATAATGATTTCTGATTTACCAATACACTTTACCTAATGGTTTTAATTTTGTGTTGTAAATGCTCAAATATACTCATATCTTAAGTGTTACTCATTCACTCTCACCTATTTGCTCTCTACAACTATTCTTAAAACTGCAGCCATTCATTGACAAATTCTTCCAAGTTTTTAAAAATTCCAATTCTATCCCTTAGCCTTCCAAAATGAGAATGAACTCGTCCGAAGTCTACTGACAGTCATCTTGAATAGGATTTCTCCTCTCACCTTTTTACCTTCCCAAAGTCTGAGAGGCATAGTCCAAAACCACTTTTGCTCCTGTATTATCCTGACTCTTTGAAGAACCTATTTTCAGAGTTTAAAAGCCCGACAAAAAGGTATATTTCTTGGAAGACTGCTCCTAAGCAGAGTCTCAGTTTCCTTAATGTCCATGCAGAAATTGCCTTGTAGTTCCGGAGTATTACCTTTAAATTACCTCAGGTAACTCTCTTTCATTTTAATTATTTATTTTGCAGACAGGACCGTTTATTTCTTTTCCATAAAACTTCCTGCATTTACTTATTGAAAAATCATAGCTGACATATAATATTCTTCCCCATCAATCTTCAATTCTAGAGGAGAATCTTAGAGTTGGGTACCTGAGGAAACTCCTGGAAGGCTCCCATTGTTTCCTGGCTTCTTTCTGAGGAACCACCAATCACGATCAAGGGCCTGAAATAGTCATTTGTTTTCAGGGAATTACAAATGAGACTGACTTGTAAAATACTCAGCAGAGCAGCCAATAAATAATAAACACTCAATGAATGTTAAAAAAGAGACAGAATGGGAATTACATTTTCTCTTAAAAACCGTAATTTTAAAAAACTTAGGAAGTAACTAATGTGAGAAAACCCTTCTTCAATTTCAAAAAATCTGAAATTTATAGTAAATGTTTTTCCTCCATGCCCCTCTCTCCTCCACCCCTTTTGGATGCTGAGCTAATACACTTTTATGCCATTGCTATTTTTCTTGGAATCAAGAGGACAAGAAAAAATATTTTCACACTTTCCTAAGGAAGTCTATTTGAAAATGACAGAATGAGAGAAATTCCTCAACAAAAACAATCTTATCTTTCAAGGAGAAAAAAGAAAGATACAGCAAAGGTAAGGTTGCTCAAAAAATATCAGACCCAAAAGTAAATAAGAAAGAGAAAACTTGGAAGGAAGAAAGGGTAAAAAGAACTGTGAGAAACACAGGGCAAGAAAGAAAAGAATGTCCTTCCCGTGAGAAAATTTACACACTATATGAACTGATGACAAGACAATCCCCTTTAATCTGATCTTATTGGTAAAGTATCACAGATGAGGTTAAGGACAAGGTCAAAAAGTAAGTACTAAGCAACTTATAAAACAAACGCAATAAATATAAGAATTTCAATCGCCTTGCAAATTATGCAAGAAAAGATGAACTAAATACATTCTTGCATACTGATCTGAGAGCTTTAAGATAATTCCTCACTTAAAGAGAAGCATACACACACTCCCATACATATACACAGATATACAAGGGTGGGTAAAAGTAGGGTTTTTTTTTTGCCATTGTGACATTCTTTTGAGTTAATAAAGCTACTGTAATAATCATAACCTGCTTGTCTTTTCCCATATAAAAAACTGTAAATTTACTTTTGTCCACCCCTGCATATGTGTATGTGTATTCCAAAATGTTAACAGTGTTTATTTCTAAGTAAAGGAATTACTGATAGTTTTCAAATTTTCTTCCTGATACTCTTCTTAATTTAATTGTTTTACTAAGCCATTCTCTTAAACACGTGATTCCAAGTCTTCCCACCCCAGATCAACAATTGCTCCGCTAGGTAAAATCACGCACTATCATTTTTAAGAAAACGTTTTCAGTAAAAACAATCTAATTACCAGCAGTTCATGTTTGCATTTGCCATACCACCCAAGGCGTGCAAAAGACCTGGGCCAGAAACGACAAGGCATGCTCCCGGCCTAAAAGCAAAACAATTTATTTTAATACAAGTAGGTTAAATGCAATACTTGATTCATACCACTTAAGGTGAAACATGGTTAACTTTCTTGAATTTCAAAGGAAGGACACATAGCTCTTTTCTACAACTGGTAAAATAATTATTAAAATATTTTCACATTACAAAAAAAAAAAAAAAAGGAGAAAGGTATCAGTCTTCCTGCAAGAAATAAGGTACCTATTATATTTACATTGTATTTCACTTAACTCTTCATATTTTGTTCCCATTATATTTTGCTAAATCAAATCGACTGCATACAGAACCAAAGTTTTGACTGCCAAGTACATTTCTGTATGAAAAAGGGAAGTGTTTAAAATTTTTTTCTTAATAAGAAATGTAATATCAATTGGTCTTTGACAGAAAGTAATTCTGAAATGCAGTGTACTGCCCAAGTTTCTAAAATTATACTTGAATAGTTTACCCTAGATGACTTCCTAAGCTTAAGATACCAAGGAAAAGGTATCTTCCTATAACTCAGTTTGTCATTTTACATTTATAAAGTATTTTCTTACACATCTCTGTTTAAGATAGCCTCTAAAAGAAATTGAAACAAAGCATAGACTTTAGTTTACCTGCCTGTCAGATATCCAACCGCAGAGGCAGCATAACAAGCCTACAAAGAAAAAACACTGGGACTTAAGCATATGGGATCCTTACAGTAAGTACATGTATCATAATTTACTATTAAGAGACTAGAACTGTAAAGAAACTGTAAATAGAACACCTCCCATTTTATCCAGTAATGTTCTACCTGTTAATTTCAAATAATGGTTTAGATATTAAATCTAATTTTTAGTTTTTCAAGAAATTTACCCATATAATCTAGTTTATTCATAATATCCTCTTAAAATTGCTTAAATATCTTCAGGATCAATAAGAATGTGATCTTTTTTTATTCCTAGAATTGGTAATATGTGTCTTTTTTATTATTGATCAATCTTGATAGGGATTTATCAAATTTATTAATCTTTTCAAAGAACCAATTTTTGGTTTCATTGATTTTTATCTATTGTTCATTTGTTTTCAGTTTCATTTATTTCTGTTCTTATTTATTATTTTACTCCTTTAATTGGGGTTTAATTTGGTTTTCTTTTTCTAGCTTAAAAATGTAAACAGAGCATTGGTTTTGATCTTCTTTACTAATAGATTCATTTGAAACTATTTTTTCTAAGAACTACATTAGCTATCACAAGTTTGGTTTCTCATTTTGTCATTATCATTCAATTAAAAATATTTTTTATTTCTATTTTGATTTCTTCTTCAATATATTGGTCCATAGTCTCCTTTTTAATTCCTGATATTAGTAATTTGTATCTTTTCTCTTTTATTCTTGGTCTGCCCTAAAGTTTATTGATTTTATTAATCTTTTCAAATATTTACAAAGTATCAAATTTATTATTTAATTTTCAAATGTTTGGGGATATTCTAGTTATCTTTCTGTTACTGAATTCTAGTTTATTTCCACATGGTCAGGTTACATATACAGTATGTTTTCAATCCCTGCATACTTGTTAAGATTTCCTTGATGGTTAGTTTTTATTTTTAAACTGTACTTCATCTCATAATAGGAGGAAAGGGCAGGTGCTTAATTAAATACAAGATAATCTTGGAAAATCCTTCTTCTTAGTCTGGGACATAATTTTTTTCCAGTATTATTTCTTCTCTCTCTCTCTAAAAAAAAGAATATATATTAAATTGAGTATTTTCTAACCTCCATTCAACATTATATGTAATATATTGAAGTTAAATAAATCCACATTAATGACATAAGCATAAAAAATTTAAAAAATTATAATAAATCATACTCTAACTGGTACCACAATCATATGCCCAACTAAGAAGCTGAAATTGCACAAAGGCTCTGTACCTTTTCTGTATTGCTATTCTCTTTTTTTTATTCTTCAAGATTTTATTTATTTATTTTTAGAGAAAGGGGAGAGGAGAGAGAATGAGAGGGAAAGAAACATCAACATGTGGTTGCCTCTCGCTCGCCCCCCAACTAGGGGGACCTGGTCCACAACCCAGGCATGTGCCCTGACTGGGAATCAAACTTGCAACCCTTTGGTTCAGAGGCTGGCACCCAATCCACTGAGCCACACCAGCCAGGGTTGTGTTGCTATTCTCTATTGGCCCTTATCACTTCTCCCTTTTGTACATAAGGCCAAACTCACAAAGGACAATAATAAGACAGCTCCTAAGAAATGCAATGCATAAAATAAAATACATGTTGCAACAAGAGCACTTATTTGGATACTAAAGAGCCCTGCCCACTTACTAAAGTGGCATAAGAAATCCTGCCGCAGAATACAAAATACAAAACAACACATAACAAAAATTATATCCCTTTGGTAATAAGTGTTCAAGTTAAAAAGGATCTGGTTTTATAATCATAAAAAATTCTACTTCTCTACCAAATTACCTTCACTCACAGGCAGAATAGTGTTTGCAGTATTTAAGAGAGCAGACTCTGGAATCAAATTGTTTTGATTCAAATGCCAGCTCCCCTAATTTCTACTGTGTAATTATAGCAAGTTACTCTGTATTCTGGCTTCCTCATCTATAAAATGAACATAATTCACAGCATTGCTGTGAGGATGAAATCAGTTAATACATGTAAAATAGTCAGAATAATGGATGCAAACAATAAGCTCTCAATAACAATTAAATTCCTAAGTCTGACTACTTCCTGGAAAACTGATCAATATATGTCCTGATTTCTCTAAGGATCTAATGAAAGACAAGCCACAACCAACTACACCTTTCTCTTTAGTACAATTAGGCAATTGGACTCAAAGACCTTTTCTGACTCTCCAATGGTTCCTTAACCTGCTTTCACATTCTCTTGCTAAGTCTTCCTTTGACTGATGGGAAGAGTCAGATTGCCTGAGGGGCACATGATGCACTGGGAATGTCCTACAGGCATCTCAAACTAATTATGTCCGATTCTGAACTCATTACCTTTTCCCACCAAATTGGTTCTTCCCCTTGTCTTCCCTACCTGGTTCAGTGGCACTATGAGCTACCTAGTCAGTCAAGCATGTCTAAACCCAGAAATCATCTCTAGGAGAGCAGGTCATCGCCTTCCTGGATGGTTAATGTCTACTCATCCTTCAAGACAGCATGGGCATCATTTCCTTCAGGAAATCTCTGGAGTCTTGGGCTGAGCAGCATATCTTTTTCTGGACTTCCATAGCACCCTGGATGTATCTCAATCACAGTATTTACCACATTATTATAAAACTATTTGTTTGTGTGTCTCCACAGCGAGGTTATAAGCCCCTCAAGTACAGGAACTGTCCTTCATCTCCATACCCAGTGTCTAACAAAGCACCTGGGACCTAAGGAGGCCTGCAACTAAGCTTATTGGGACTGAAATGAAATTTCAAGCTTCCTTTCTGATTCGTTCTGTGTACTGCCACAAAAATCATCTTTCTAGGGTAAAACCTAATTATGTTGTCCACCTATTTATAAAAACCTTTACAGTCTCACCCAGTACCTACTGAAAAAAATTCCACACTCCTTTTCCAGCTATTGACTCTCTACAGCCTTCCCTGAGTCTACATATCCAGTCTGACAGGCCACCATTATCTTTAAGCTATCTTCAGGGAACAGTATGAACAAACATTGCCTTTATAGGTAATCATCTTTGTCCCACTCAAAGGGAACAGGCCACCCTTTAAATATTCTGTCTGTTATATATATACCTATTCTGAGTTACTATACCAGATAATTTTTTTTTCCTGTGCGTCTTGCCCTCACCTTCCCAGTGATCAACTTGAAGTTCAAGACCTCACTGCTTCATTATATCTCCCACAGGTTATGTAACATAGCACCTGACATATAGTACAGTATGTACTCAATAGATATTTGTTGTATGAAGAAACTAGACATCCCACCACTAGGAAAATCAGTAAAATATAAGCCCCATTAACAGGTCCTTAGCTTCATCTTCTCACACAGATCAAAGAATAGAATGTTGTTCCAACTAAAAAAAGTAGAAGGAAGGTAGAAGCAACACAAACTCAAGACCTATTAGTTTTAAGATTAAAAAAACCTCCACAATTCTCAAATTTTATAGATAAGGAATGTTATTCAATTAATAAAAATGTACTAAGCACCCACATCATGCAAAAGTCCTAACCAAGCCAGGCACAATGGGGACACAACAAATGAACCACAATTACTGCGCTTCAGGAATCCCATCTGATGGCACCACTTAAGGAGCTCATGTAGCTGTCTGGACAAGGGGAGGCAAGACCCTGAATTAGAAGGCAACAGTGGGACTAAAAAGCAGGAATCGTTAGCTTTAGATGGCCCGGTAGTATATGGCATTGCAGAAGTGGATTCTTGATCTTGAAACCAGCATTTCTGAGAAAAGGGTGAGGCTGAGCTGCAACGTGTCCTATCTTCCTTTCTCATGCTTCCAAATAAGCCCCTAGAAAAGGTGGCAGCATAATGTGGTGGAACGAGCACTGGACTGGGATGGAGCACACCCAAGTTTCAATCACGGCTGTAGCATCTGTGATATGTCACCTTGCAGAGCCATCTACTATGTAACATGAGATCTGGCTTTCACCCATTCCTAGGACAGGTACTCCCTGAGTACCTACATGTGCAGGAACCAGCTAGGGGACACAGAGGAGTCAAGAAGAAGTAGTATTCTTGCCCTTCAGGAGCTAACAGACTAACAGGAAAGTCAGAGTAGACAAATAATACACAGAAATAAACGTATAACGGGTAATTATGAGAGTGAAGGGCAGGGATCCAGATTCAGACCTGGAAACCGTCCCAGTTCTGACACACTACACTTGGCAGAGCCAGAAGTTCACGGTGTCAACAACACGGACTTCTGACCCAGAATACCTGGGTTTAAATTCTGACTCCGCCCTAACAGTTGTCACCTGCGGCAACTTCACCACTATGGGTCTCCATTTCTTATCTGTCAACTAGGATTAATAGGTCCTGTCTCCTAAAATTGTGATTGATAGGTGTAAAGTATTAGAAGTACTGAGTGTCTGCAACGAATATTTGCTATTACTATTAATCATTAACATGCATTCGGCTCCCCGAGCCCATACTTACCGCTTGCTCATTTCGCATCCCGACGTATCTAATGCCCAGTTGCTGGGCGGCAATGGCGATTTCGGTCACTGGGATGCCTACGACGCCAAACATGTACTTCACATCCTGGGGGGCGAAGAACGGGGAGTAAATGCCCGGCCCCGGCTACACGGTTCCCTCCGGGGCGTTGAAAGGAAATCGTCCTACTAACTTCCCTCCCTCCCACTCCCACCGCAATCCTAGTCTCCAACACATCTCGGCCCCCGCCGGCTTCCGTAGGAGCCTTTCCCTCCAAGCAGATCAACGTACTTGCGCTTTCAGAGCCTGAGCAATGACTGTAGCACCAGACACCTCCTCCTCGCTGTTGTCGCTGCGCTCTGCGAATTTGCTTTCCGACATGTCCCACGTAAAACTTCAACACACCTCACGGTAGGCAGCAAGCTAACACGTAGCCACCCACATAAAAGAGCCCGGGACGTACCTCCTCTGACAGGAGAACAACCAACAGCTTTAAATAGCGGAAAGGAAGAGGCGGGTCTAAAATTAGTTCGGGATCAGCGGGAGGTAGGATGTAAACACACGCTCTCTCCAATCAGAACCCTTTTGCCCTTGCGCGCTCCTCCATTCGTGAGGTCAGAGGCGGGGCTAGCTGGAGTCTTCGGCCTATGCCGAGCAGGTAAGAAACCAAAATTTACCAAGAACTACAACCCCGAGCCATATCGGGTGGGCTGGGAAGAGGGGCTGAAGGGGACGTGGCGCGGGCACATGCTCCTGGCCCCGCCCCCGCTCGGGAGACCCGGGGATTTTGGGGGGATGCGGGCAGGCACCGCAAGGGCTGTTGGGATTGGGATCAGGGTGGGTTGGATGGCTGCTAGTGTTGGACAAAATTGTTGGCTTATGTTGTCCGGCTTTCGCATCCCCTGTGTTCAAAATTGTTACTCACACGCGTTTCGATATATGTTTTCATAACTTTGTGACTTTGCTCTCCGTGAAGCATAGTAACAGAACTTACTAAATCTGTAAGCGTATTTGTACCGTTTACCCCACTATTAGAAATGGGGACACCCGAGTTTCCAAGCAGGTGATAAAGTAACTTGCTTAGAGCTATTGGATCCAGACTATGCTTTAGATACCCAGTCTTGTATTCTATTAACTGTTCAGCCCTTAAACCATGAGAGCTAAGAAGGGCACCTTGAATATAATTATTGTGACTATTTCTCTAACCCTTGCCAATAACCCACATTATTCTACACTCCTGTTCCAAAGTCAGTAAATGGGAGTTTTCATAAGCCGTAGATTCATTCCCTATCTACAATCAGCCCCCGCAGCTGATAACCCTTTAAAACACATTTTTGAGTGGAAAAGATGTTTGCAATGTGCGCTTTTTTCAAAAATATTTTATTGTTTATGCTATTGCAGTTGTCCCATTTTTCTCCTTTTGCCTCCCTCCACCCAGCCTACCCCAACTCCCATAGTCAATCCTCACACCGTTGTCCATGTCCATGGGTCATTCATATATGTTCTTTGCCTAATCCCTTCACTTGCTTTCAATCAGTGCCCACCTACCCTCTCCCCTCTTACAGCTGTCAGTCTATTCCTTGTTTCTATGCCTCTGGTTCTATTTTGCTCATTAGTTTATTTTGTTCGTTAGATTCCACCTATAGGTGAGGTCATATGGTATTTGTCTTTCACCAACTGGCTTATTTCATTTAGCATAATAGTCTCCAGTGCCATCCATGTTGTCGCAAAAGGTAAGAATTCCTTCTTTTTTTTTTTTTTTTTTACTGCTATACCGTTGTGTAAATGTACCACACTTTTTTGATTCACTCATCTATTGATGGGCACTTAGGCTGTTTCCAAATCTTAATTATTGTAAATAGTGCTGCTATGAACATAGAAGTACATAAATTCTTTTGAATTGGTGTTTCGGGATTCTTAGGGTATATTACCAGCAGTGGAATTGCTGGGTCAAAAGGCAGTTCCATTTTTAATTTTGGGGGGAAATTCCCATACTGTTCTCCATAGTGGCTGCACTAGTCTGCATTCCCACCAACACCAACTAGGGTTCCCTTTTCTCTCTACATCCTCACCAGAACTTGTTGTTTGTTGATTTTAATGATAGCCATTTTCACAGGTGTGAGGTGAAATCTCATTGTGGTTTTAATTTGCATCTCTCTGATGGCTAGTAATGAGCGTTTTATTCATATATCTATGGGCCATCCGTATGTCCTCCTTGGAGAAGTTTCTATTCAGGTACTTTGCCCATTTTTAATTGGATTGTTTGTCTTCTGGTGTTGAGTTGTATAAGTCCTTTATATATTCTGGAGATTAAACCCTGGATACCACTGACAAATATGTTTTCCCATACAGTCAGTTCCCTTTTTGATGATGGTTTCTTTAGCTGTGCAGAAGCTTTTTAATTTGGTGTAGTTCCATTTGTTCATTTCTTTTTTCCTTTATTTTCTTTGCCGTAGGAGATATATCAGCAAAAATCTTGCTATGAAGATGTCTGAAATTTTACTGCCTATGTTTTCCTCTAGAATTTTAATGGTATCCATTTTAACTTATTCTGGTATATGGTGTAAGATGGTGGTCTAGTTTCATTTTTTTGCAGATACCAGTCCAGTTCTCCCAACACCATTTATTTGAAGAGACTGTCAACTCCACTGTATGCTCTTGCCTCCTTTGTCAAATATTAATTGACCATAAAGACGTGAGCTTATTTCTAGGCTCTCTGTTCTGTTTTATTGATCTATGTTTCTCTTCTTATGCCAGTACCAGACTGTTTTGGTTATAGCGACCTTGTAGTACAGTTTGTTACTAGGTATTATGATCCCTCTAACTTTGCTCTTCTTTCTTAAGATTGCTGAGGCTAATTTAGGGTCTTTTTTGGTTCCATATAAGTTTTTGGAATATTTTTTCTGGATCTGTGAAATATGCCACTGGTATTTTAATAGGGATTCAATTGAATCTATAGATTGCTTTGCATAGTATGGACATTTTAATGATGTTAATTCTTCCAATTTGTGAACACAATATGCTTCCACTTACTAGTATCTTCCTCAAATTCTTTTCTCAGTGTCCTATAGTTTTCTAAGTACAGGCTTTTTACCACCTTGGTTAAATTTATTCCTAGATACTTTATTATTATTTTTGTTGCAATAGTAAGTGGGATTGTTTTCTTAGTTTCTCTTTCTGATAGCTCATTATTGGTGTATAAATATGCCTTTGCATCCCACTACTTTGCCAAATTCATTTATTTGGTGGAATAGTTTTTTGGTGAAGCCTACAGGGTTTTCTATGTACAATGTAGTGTCATCTGTGAATAATGACAGATTTATTCCTTTCCACTTTGGATGCCTTTTGTTTCTTCTCGTCTGATTACTGTGGCTGGGACATCCAATACTATGTCGAATAAGAGCCATGAATGTAGACACCCGTATCTGGTTCCTGATCTTAAGGGAAATGATTTTAGTTTTTGTCCATTGAGTATGATGTTGGCTGTAGGTTCTTTGTATATGGCCTTTATTTTGTTGAGGTATGCTCCCTCTGTTCCCACTTCGCTGAGTATTTTTATCATAAATGGATGCTGGATTTTATCAAATGCTTTTTCTCCATCTATTGATATGATCATGTGATTTTTGTCTTTCATTTTGTTTATGTCATATATCACATTTATTGATTTGTGAATATTGCACCATTTTTGCATCCCTGGGATGAATCCCACTTAATCATGGTGTCTCATTTTTTTGATGGATTGCTGGATCTGGTTTGCTAATAATTTTCTTGAAGATTGAGCATCTATGTTCATCAGATGTATGGCCCTACAACTTCCTTTCTTTGTAGTGTCTTTACTTGGTATTGGAATCAGGATAATACTGGCCTCATAAAAAGAGTTTGGAAGTCTTCCCTCTTTTTGAATTTTTTGGAATAGTTTGAGAAGCATAGATGTTAGTTCTTCTTTGAATGATTGGTAAAATTTGCCTGTGAAGTCATACGGTCAAGGACTTGTGCGCTTCCTTAGGCTATGGCCTCAGGATCGTTAAACCATCTGCTCAGTAACAATCTCCAACAATCTCCAATCACAAAGAGTGGAGCTTGAAATATTTGAGGATTTGCACTGTTTTAAAGTAAGAAACCAGTAATATGGGGAAGATAAAGGGACAAGAAGAGAGGGGAGTGGGTCGTGGGTAGAGAAATGAATGAAAAGCATTGGAAGTGAAAGGATTTCTAAACCCAGAGATTTTCAAACTATAGCTCTACGCCCTTCCTTACTGTCTTCCTGTCTGCATTTCAAGTCCCAACCTCATCCCCAAGCCAAGGAGAGTGAAGTGGTTGCCTCCCTAGAAATGGGGACCTAATCTACAGGAAGTCCGTCTCAGAGAGAGATTTTCTTGAGGCCTCGGAGTTCATCTAAAAAATAAATGGACACTGACCAGTGTGGCTCAGTTGGTTGGGCATCGTTCTGCAAAGTGAAAGGTTGCCAGTTCGATTCCAGGTCAAGGCACATGACTGGGTTGCAGGCTTGATCCCTGGTCGGTGTGCATGTGAGAGGCAACCGATCAATGTTTCTCTCTCACATTGATGTTTCTCTCCCTCTCTTTCTCCCTTCCCCTCTTTCTAAAAATAAATAAAATATTTTTTTTAAGTGGAGATTTTGCATTCTACTCCGGAATGTATTCATGTTTTAATGTAAAATCATCTCTTTATGGGGTAAAATAAACATACAAATATTATATGAGTTCTTACAATTGTATAATATATACCCATGAAAACACCACTCAAAATAAAAATGACATTCTAAACTATTTACCTGTCAAGTAAAGCTGGCATTTCATAAAGATGCAAAACCTTCTGTGGTTTTGAATAGTCCTTGGCACGGTGTCTCTGTCCCAGTTTGAGAAGTGTTAAAATCGAAAACAAATGGAGCCCAGCCTTGGAAATTCCCCGAGCAGGCAAAACAAGTTTAATCATTCAAACAAAGCTTAATTATGCTCATTTTGCTAGACTAACTTGACCCTGGTTGTTTCTTGCTTATGTCTCTGGAAATCATAAGGAAAATCTGAAGTTTCCTAAAGTTGATATGAGGTAACCACTGAAAATTCTAATAGTATAACCAGTCACTGTGAAGAATAAATAGTCACTGCTTTCTCACTATATAATCTGCTTTATAACATACCACCGCTCTTCAGTTTGATGCTCCCGGTTTATAGACTTTTTGGTGTTTTCACAATAAACATCTGCTAATTACTACTTAAGTGATTCATTGGTTTAACTTCTCTTATTTCTGATCTTTTGACAGATGTGCAGGCCCCGTCTCCTCTATTATGTAGTATTGTTTGTATCAGTACCTGTGTGACAGTCTCATTCCATCAGAATCTCTTGGAAACCTTTTTAAAAATATACTTCCTTGGGCCCTACCTCCCATCTTCTGAATAAGCATCTTAGGAAAAGTTAGGCCCCTTCTTTTTTTTTCAGAAACTGCTGCCTCATTTTGATTTGCAGCAATATATCATTGTCTATTCCCAAAGTAATGCTATTGACTAATTTGGACTGTTTATTAATTCAAGACTAGTTTGACATTGGCAGCACAGACTATGTATATGATAGGCAGTTCATAAGAACTTGTGTCCACTTCTCTGTCAAAAAAATTACTGACATGCCCTGCTCGGGTAGCTCAGTTGGTTAGAGTGTCATCCCTGTATGCCAGGGTTGTGGGTTCGATCCCCAGCCAGGGCACATACAAGAATCAACCAATGAGTGCATAAATAAGTAGAACAATAAATTTTTGTTTCTCTCTCTCCCTTCCTCTCTCTCTCTCTCTCTAAAATCAGTTAAAAAAAGAATTACTGACAGAATTACTCAGTATAAAATGTGGAAAAATACAAACTATGACTTGGAATAAATTCCCTAATTTAAAATTAACTGGTTTTGCAAAAGGATTCTGCCCTTTAGCAAAGGGAAAAAGTCAGTGAGCCTGTTGAAACTTGCTTTCACCTTTACACCTTTCAGTTCAGGGCACAAAGTTCCACTGTTCACTTTGGTCTGATGATTCAGCAGAAGTGAGGAGAGTCCTCACCTGCAGAATTAGCAGCATTGGTAGCAATTCCATTCAATCCAAGTGTAATTACAACATTCCATTCTTCTGTAATTTATCCAAGGCCCTTTGTGCAAACTTTGTACGGATTAACCACATGCTTTATTACTTTTGCTGGTAACTTTATTTTGTTGAGTATTTGGGGGGGGGATTTTATTTGTTTGGCTTTGTTTATTAATTTCTTCATTAGTGGGAAAAAGTCAAAGGAGAAATTTTTTAAAAGAAAAGGCTAACGTAATGCGAACATACTCTCCAAAGAGCAGAGCCAATCATCAAAGACTTTTCATACTGATTATTCTTTTTTGTGGGCCCTGGAACTGAGCTTATGAAAGAGTTATTTGGTGGTATTTTCCAGTTGGGTGAAGGTAATATCCAAGTAACCAGGTAATTTAATAAGAGTTGAAAATATCATGCCTGTGTTAATGGTGGAGTTAGAGCTTTGTTCTTGAATTCAGCTAACAAAGAAGTCAAAGCCAAGAACTCTAACGCAAGAAGTTTATTTAGAAATTCACGGAGGTAGAAGAAGTGAGTCAGCTGGGCTGTGTGGACTCAGAATACAAGTTACAGAGGCAAAAGAAGGGCCCCTGGAGCTTAGGAGAAAGAAAGCAAAGGTAAGTGCGTAAGGGAAGAAAGAGGGGGAAGTTGTGGGCTTGCTCTTGGGAAAGAGAGAGCATACACTGGGTCCCTCACCTTAAGGGTTTTTATCTGTTTTCTAAAGGCAAGAATTTTAGGAAAGGTCTAGAGAGGATCTCAATAGAATATTCATCAGCTTTCCAGGTGTGTCCTTTCAGGGTAATGGTCTCTACTGATTGGTCGGCACTAGTTGTAGAGGGTCATTGGTTATTGTGTTGGGTCCTGATGTCAGTCGTGGCATCACATTGTCTGGTTGCGGTGCTTTTCTGAGCCTGGAGCTGAAACATAGCTGAGGCCTACTTCTTATGTCTAGTTTGACCAAAAGCCTGTCTCTGTGGTCAACAGACCCCAGACTTTGTTCCTAAGATCATTTGGTGATGATCAGAACCTCATTGTCCTGAGGGCTTAATGCATAAAGGAGTGGTTATACAAGAGCTTGTATGGGAGTCATATGAGGCTCTTCTCCAGCCTCTTGTTCCTCTTCTAAGGGGCCTGAACTGCATGACTAGCAATATGACAGGGGAGGAAAGGTACCCTGGGGGTAAGGTGCTAGCCTATAATGCTCGTTTTCCCAGTTTTTTGAAAAGATTTTATTTAGAGGTTTTGTGATGTATTATAGAATGGCTGAAATAAAAGAAGAGGAAACAAAAGAAATATCTTAAATACAAACAAAAAGGAAGCAACAGTGAGAAAATAGCAAATCTACATAGAACACTATTTTTAAAACCAACATTGAAAACGGTGCATCAGGGATTGTGCTGTATGAAATATATCAACATAAACGGAGCAGGAAATAAAATAATTATAATAAAATGGTTCTTTGCATAAAACAGGATAAATAGATTTTGTTTTATTAAATTAATGGACTGCAAAGTACCAAAGATAAGAGATAGACTTGCAAAACCAGTGATTCTTATTACCAGAGGACAGGCACTGGGAGTTTTTCCCCAGTCCCCATCTAACCTCAAGAAAAGCTGGATTCCTGCCCTTGCCCTGGGCCGGCAAGCCCTTTACCTTTGCTCTGACTGATGCCAGTGACACCCAGAACTGGGTTGAGGAGCACTCTGGGGACAGAAACTGAAGGAACATTGTTTCCCTGTTTTAGCTTTGTCTTCATTGAAAATGGGTTTTTTGTTTGCTTGTTTTTTAAAAAGCGAATTTAGCAACCATTAAATCACTGATAAGGATGTTTACTTTGTGTAAACTGCACTAGGAAATGGTGACGACTGCCTCACCGATGTCATGCTATGAGGGCATAAGAGATTTATCTCAATATGACAGAATTCTACTTTTGAGGGTGGCCCACAGGTGGGTGGGGGGGGAGGGGACAAAAGACATCACCTATGCAATGTGGTACCATTATTTAAATCTTTGTGTTTTCATTTGTTTCTTCTGTTTTGACATTAACCTTCATTACAGACCTTTCCTTTAGCTTTCTTTTTTAAATTTTATTTTTATTATTTTTCTATTACAGTTGTCCCATTTTTAACCCCCATTGCTCCCCCACCCACCCAGCCCACCCCTTCTCCCACAGTCAATCCCCACCCCATTGTCCATGTCCATGGGTTATTTTTACTAGTTCCTGTCCTTTAGCTTTTAAAATTGTACCTTATTGCTCCGCTGTGCTTTTTATCTGTTCTCTGTATCAGCTCTTGGGCAGAATTTCTGAATGATTTCCAGGGTAAGGAGTCAAACTGGGGTGTAACCCCAAGTCAGGGACATCTTCATGGTTCAAGCTCTTAAACTTCTTTCTGCATCATAACCTTTAAGCTCCTCTTTGGAGTTCAGCTGTGATTTATTGTTTTTTCACTTTTTTATATATACTTAACATTTATGACATTTTTCAGACACGTGACTAGGAGCCTAGATTAATACACATACGTGAACCCAGCCCCTAGCTTAAGAAATACATTACAAATACAGTGAATTTCCCTGTGTCTCCCCCCCACCACCATCTCCTCCTCTGTACCATAGAAGTAACCACTACCTTGAATTTTGTGTTTATAATTCCCCTGTTATCCATTCTGTAGGTGATAGAGACAGGACTAATGTTGCCATTTTTTAAGTCAGTTTACCAAAGTATCCATTGTCTAAGAACTATTTATATTATAGTGTTTTTTTTTTAAATGTTCTGTTAGGAATCATTTTATTGTTGCTCCAAGTTTAAGAATTTTCACTGGCAGCCCTGGCTGGTGTAGCTCAGTTGACTGGAGCATCATTTCATAACTGAAAGGCTGCCGGTTTGATTCCTAGCCAGGGCACATGTCTGTGTTGCAGGTTCAGTACCCTCTCCAAGCGCCGATCCCCAATCCAAAAGCATTCAGGAGGCAACCAATCAATGCTTCTCTCTTGCATTGATGTTTCTCTCTCTTCGTTCTCTCTTCCTTCCTCTCTCTCTAAAAGCATAGAAAAAAAAAGTCGTTGGATGAGGATAAATAAAATAAGATATAAAATAAAATAAAATAAAGTGATTTTCACGGACAGAAAAACCAACACTTTCAGAAAACCTCCCGCTTAAGCTTGTTCAGCTTCTGAATCTTGGTTTTTGCAGATATATCAACATAATTCTCTCCAGTATGGACAGTCATTCCACCCATGATTGATGGATCAAACTTAACTTCCAATTTCAATATTTAGCTTTTACTTAGCAAGCTGTTCAGGACCATTTGTAATTCAGAAACAGTGGCTTCCTCTAAAGGAGATGTCGTGGTCATTGTGCACGGTTCTTCTCCATGGTGGACATTCATCATGGTAGAAAATGCTGAAATGACACTTGGGGTGCTGTTCATGTGACCATTTTCAGCAAGCAAGTTGGTCAGGGTGGATGTGAGGGGAGAAAACCTCTCTCTTCTGGTCACATCATTCAGGCTTTTCACGTCAATGGAACGCTTTACGTAGGGATCCATAATCGAAGCAGTCATGTTGGGTTCCTTGCAGATTTGTGCTGCTCTCAACACATCCATTTCTACTTGTTCCAGTTTATTCTGTTTAGATGCAGCAAAATAAAGAGCAGTGGCATAACGACCTTCAATACTCTATACCTGAACAGGTGGCCACAGTATCTTGGCAAACAGCCTGGCCACAGATGTGCTGAAGCATCACACCTGCCCCAAGAGCCTGGAAACTGCTGGGGAGGTCATCTTCTTCCAGGCAGCTGTAGGTCAAACCCAAGCTGGGAGAGTGATGGTATAGTTTATTCTTACCCTAGTGATTCTATAATGTCATATATCAAATTTCCATACATGTGTGGTCTGTCTCTGGACTCTGTTTCTTTCCTATCCCAACACCAATCATACACTACCTTAATTTCTGTATTTAAAAAATAAGTCTGTATGTTGGTAGGACAAGTCCTTCTACTTTGTTCTTTTGAAATCATCTTGTCTATTGTAATTAGTTTCCTATTGCTCCTGTAACAGATTAACACAAGCAATGCTTTAAAACAATGCAGACTTATTATCTATTAATTCTATATTTCAGAGGAATGAAATAGGTCTCATTGGGATAATATCAAGCTGTTGACAGGACTGCATTGTTTTCTGGAGGTTTTAGGAAAGAACTGGTCCTTGTTTCTTCCAGCTTCTACAGGCTTCCCACATTCTTGACTCCATCTTCCGAGTGAGTAACATTGGGCTAAGTCCTTCTCATGCTGCTGTCTCTCTGAGTCTCCATCTTCTGCTTTCCTCTCCCACTCATAAGGACACTGGTGGTTACAGTGAGCCTACTCAGATAATCCAGGACAATCTCCCCATCTCACAATCAGCTGATTAGCAACCTTAATTCTCCTTTGTGGTATAACCTTACATACTCATAGGTTCTGGGGATAAGAATGTCAACATCTTTGAGGGGCCATTATTCCGTCTTTTAGATATATTCTTGGCCTTTTTCTCTTTCATATGTATTATAGAATCAGTTTATCAAGTTCTATGAAATATTCATTGGAATTTTGGTTGGAACTACATTGAATTTATAAACTAATTTGGAAAGAACAATATATTATCAAGTCTGTCTTGCCATAACCATAAAATATCTCTCCATTCATTTTATTCTTCCTTCATGTCTTTTTAAAAAATATTTTATTATGTTTATTCCTAAGTATCTTTTTAATTTACTTCCATTTTGTAGTTTGAGGGAGGCAATGTATTAGAATGCAATTAATTTTTATATATTGGCCTTTTTGTCTGATATCTTATTGAGGCAGCCATGGTAGCAACTGCTCTTTGAGTTTCACTATGATGTCCAAGGACTAGAAGAAGACAGATCCTGGAAAGGCAGCCAAGAAGGACAAAGACCTGGTGAACAAATCTTGGGGCAAAGCCAAAAAGAAAAAGTTGTTGAAAGGCAAAGTTCAGAACAAGCTCAGTAACCTCGTCTTGTTTGACAAAGCAACATATGACAAACTCTGTAAGGAAGTTCCCAACTATAAATTTATAACCCTAGCTGTTGTCTATGAGAGACTGAAGATCTGTGATTCCTTGGCCAGGGAAGCTCCTCAGGAGCTCCTTCATAAAGCACTTATTAAATTAGTTTCAAAGCACAAAGCTTGACTAACTTACACCAGAAACACCAAAAGTGGGTATGCCCCAGCTGTTGATAAAGATGCATGAACAAGAGGTCCCACGAGATATACATTTTGAAAAATAAAACTTTATTTAAAAAAATTAAAACAATTTTCATATGTCAATCTTAAGTCTAACTACTTTACTGGTTTCCTATTAATTATAGTTATTTGCTTATAGAATCTCTTGGGTTTCTTAATAGATAATTATATCAAAAGTTAAAGTTTTGTTTCTTCCTTTCCTATTCTTATATCTTTTATATTTTTTCTTGTGTTATTGCGCTGGCTAATACCTCCAGTGCAATATAGTTAAGAGCACTGATAAGTAGCATTATTGTTTCAGTTAATCAGTTAATATGGTGAATTAAGTTGATATACTTTCTCATTAAATGATTCATATCCCTTGTGATAAACCCAACTTGGTCATGATGATTTTCTTCTCATACATTACTTAATTCATTTTACTGTTATTTTTATTTAGATTTTCTGCATTTGTGTTTAATAGTGAGAGTCAACCATTATTCTCCTTTCTTGAACTATCCTTATCTATCAAAATTATGCTGTCTTTAAAATTTTTTGAGACAGTTTGTATAAAATATGTATTATTATGTCTTTATAAAAAGACATAGTATGTATTTTTTCCTTGCATGTTTGGGAGAATTTTCCTGAAAATTGATTAGGATTGGTGCTTTTTGAGAGATTCTCTGATAATTTAATTCTTCTTAAGTAATTGTTCTGCTCCGTTTTTAAAGACTTTTTCAAGTTTAGTTCTGGTAAATTTTATTGTCCTATAAAATTATGCATTTCATCCACATATTCATTCAATATACATCTGTTCTAAAATCTTTGTCATAATCATAGTTATGTTTCGCTTTTATTTTTCTTTGTATTCATGTGTATTTGTTGCTTTTGTTCTCGCTCAATCTTGTTAGAGCTTTGTTATTTCATTAGTCTTTTCAAAGAATCAGTTTTGGACCCAAGACTTCCTGGAGTAATGGCAAGTTTCAGATACGAGCCAGGAAATGTACAAGATAAGCTTGAGACATCTTTAATGTAAGATTATAAAGAGGCTATGAAAAATCACTATGGTAGTGTCAAAAAGAATCAAGAGCTAACTTGAAGAGGCTACCACTGGCCAAGGATGAGATAATTTGAGCTTCAGTAATGATAACTGCAGTGGAGAGAAACCCATCAAATATATTTAAATGCATGAATTCATGATATTTTTATTTTCATTTTTTAAAAAATATGAGAGAGAATATAGCATTTATCCTGATTTTCCTATATGAGTTGTACCACTAGATAACCAAATAGTAAATAAAATAATGTCTCTTTATAAAAAGTATTCCAATTAATAAGTTAAAATGAAGTGATAGAATACTAGCATCTCACAAGCCCCAATGAATAAAGGCATTATGCATCAGTGTTTTGAGCTAAAATCATGTAAAGAGAGTCAGATACATGCCTTGGTATGAAAGAACACACACCACCATAGTCTTGCCAGAGATAGAACCTGAGTCTGATTCAGTGTCTGGTTCCAGCTGCCAATTTTCAAGAACTACCAACGAAAGAGGGAAAGTGTGAACCTCATCATGAACATGCAATAAGCAAAATCCATTCTGTTGGAAAATCTATAGGTCAAAAGCCCAGACTTCTTCAACAGATTGATTTTAAGGAAATTAAAGAATGGAAAAAGAACCTGTAGATTAAAAGAGATATAAGTATATGTCAATCTTTTTAAATTGGGAAGACTAAACTATAGCACTTAGGGATACACATAGGGTGACAAAGCTTTTTTTTTTTTTTTAAATGAAGTGATAGCTATGTAAGGGCAATGGTTACTTGGCCACTTATGGGTAGAGTTGCCAGATTTAGAAAAACAAAACAGGACACCCAAGACTCCTAGTTAAATTTGAATTTTAGGTAAACAATATTTTTTAGTATAAGTATATCCTAACATACTGGTTTACCCAAAATTCAAACTTAACTGGGCCCCTGTATTTTATCTGGCAAAATCTTGATTGTATTCCAGATGGTAATGCAGCTTACTTTCCAGCCTTCCTTGTGGCTAGCAGTGGTCATGAGTCCTCTGGTGGGTCAGAGCACTCTGAGTGAAGTCAGTGGACAGGGTTTTGGCTAACTGAACTGGCAGATACCCTCTTAACTCTTCCTCCGCATGGTACTAGAGTTATCACATTTGTTTGCAACCACGGTCACCCTGAGGATGGCAGCTACATGCTGAGGGCAGAGTGGCAGAAAGACAGAAGGATCCTGGGTCATAAATAACGTTGTGGAGCTCCTACCTTTGTTAGGTTTTGTTATCAGGATTTTACTCTTCTTTCACTGTGTTCTGAGCACTAAGTAGCATCAGATAATCTTCTCCTTTAAAGTTAGTAAGAATTCCTCGGGAAGTTTTCTCTGGGCCAGTTTTGAGGGTGGAAGATGGGAGGGAATATTTACATTTCTTTTGTTATCATTGGCTTGGTTCAGTTTTATCATTTTCTCTAAAGATAAAATGCATTTTCCTAGGAAATTATCCATTTTATCTGAATTTCAAGTTTTGCGGCATAGAATTGAGTAAGGAAATTGTTCATTATTCTTTTAATTACTTCATTTGTAGATATTTCTTATTATTACCTTTTTTTTGCATGTTCTTTATTTTTCTTAGCTGATGATATATCTATATAATTTTTTCCAAAGAACAACCTCTTGGACTTATTTATTAGTTCTATCTTTTTTTCCATTTTGTAATTCATTGATTTCCACTTTTATTTTATTTCCTTCTTGCTTTCCTGCGTACCACACTACTCTTTCCCCTATCCCCACCTACTTTTGGTTAGTTTGATAATTTCTATGTTGTCAGCATTTATCACATTGGCATTGTGTTCTATAAACATAATCTTCATATTTATATTTAAGGCTCATTGTCAGGTCTTTTGTCATATTTTTTTATTCACCTCCTGGCAGAAGTTTGTCTCCTGTGCATGAGAATAATATTTCTGGTGAAAGGCTGATGAGAATAATATTTCCTAAGTTCTTGCATATTCAAACCTATTATCTTTTATTTTTATACTTCAACCACAGTTTGGCACAGAATACAATTCTTCGTTCATATTTTTATTTTCAAAGGAACTCTAAAGGCTTATCCTAGCATTGGTGTTATTGTGGTAAAGTCTGAGGACGGCCTGAATTTTTGCCCTTATAAATGCTCTTGATTTTTTTATTTGGCTTCCCAAATGATGCTTACTTTATCTTTGAAAATCAAGAATTTTACTAGGCTATGTCTTGGTATTGACATTTCTGTTCCTTTCTTTTCTGAATTTTGTTGTGTCCTTTCAATCTGTACATTCATATCTGCTTTTATTTCTGGACAGTTTTCTTCAATGACATCTTCAAATATTCTTCCTGTTCTATTATGTATTCTCTGTTGTTGTATAACAAATTACCACACATTTAGCAGTTTAAAATAAGACCCATTTATTATCTCAGAGTATCTGTGGGTCAGGAGTCTGAGCAAAGCTTAACTGGGCTCTTTGCTGGGGACCTCACAAGTCTGCAGTGACAATGTCCGCCGGGTCCACAGTCTCACCTAAAGCCGAGTCCTTTCCTGAGCCCAGCTACTTGGGAGAAAAATTTCCTTGTAACTGTAGAACTCCTGGGGGCTTGATTCTTCAAGGACAGCAGGAAGGAAAGTGTCTAATAGAATATCTATTAACTACTCCTGTTTTATTCTTTCAAAACCAGGAACTTTATTTAAATAAATGAGAACCAGTAATAACCTGGTTCTACAGTGATATTCCTGTAAAGCACTGAATCCTTTAATTGACCTGGATCAAACTTGGGGTGGAGGGAGGTTCCCACCCACCAGTTTTAGTGTTTAAATTCTTTGCTGTTCATTTTCACTAAAGATGGTGGAAACACTTTGAAATCTGCCCATGTTCTATCAACCTTATGGGAGAGACACCTGGGAAATAAAGGTGATGGTTTTGACTCATGTCTTTCCTGGTTCTGAGGGAAAGACAGGAATCAGAATATGGGTTCTGCATGCCTTTATCCCATAGCCCAGTGGTACTCCAAGTGTGCCCGAGGCCAGGAATATCAGCATCACCATCACCTGGGAACTGGTCAGGAAACACATATTTTCAGGCTCTACCCCAGATATGCTGAATCAAAATTTCTGGACATGGGGTCCAGGGATCTGAGGTTCCAGCCCTCCAGGGGACTCAATGTCCAGCCCACATTTGAGAATCCCCGGTCTGGTCTGACCACCTGGAGTTTCCCTTTGAAGTTCCACTTTGTTAAAGATTGTATTTATTTTTAGAAAAAGAGGGAGAGAAACGTCAATGTGACAGAGAAACATTGATCAGTTTCCTCTTGTTCCCACCTCAAACAGGCACCAAACCCACAACCCTGGCATATGCCCTGGCCAGGAGTCCAACTGGCGACCCTTTGCTTTGCAGAATGATGCCCAACCAGCTGACCCACACTGGTCAAGGTGGGAGTGCCACTTTGAATTTCTGTTTAATTTTGCCACAGCTGCTCTGAAGATGCCACTGTGGTTTTTGGAGGTTTTGCTGATAAATTACCCTTGTTCTTCAACATGTGCTAGGAGGGCTGAATCAGGACCCTGGTTTCTAGTCTATTCTCACCACTAACTAATCAGTCTTGGAGTATTCTCTCACCATGATGACAGAGTTTTACAATCTGCTTTCACTGCTTTATGTGACAGGAAGATAAAATGAAATGATGGATGTCAAAATGGCTTGAAAACAACATGTCAGGTATAAAATGCAATGTGGCATCTATTTAAAAATGTGTCCCTGTAGATCCCTTAACTCAGCCAGGTTTCCCCATGCACTGTGCTGGCTGTCCCCATGCGGATGGATTGCATCGCTTTGCACTGCAGTCACACCCTTGGAGTGCATGACTATGAGGTAAGAAATCACAGCAGACACAAGAACTTGTGAATATAGAAGATGCGATAGGTCCTGGAGCGTGGCAAATAAAAAACGGCTTTCATGAGACCTGAATCTCGGAAAATCAAATGTTTTCTGGGTTTTTTTTGCACTGTAAAAGAGATAGCTGAAGTATTAGAAATTAAGGGAAAGAAGAAAAAAGCAACTATCCATTTATTGCTTCAGAATCACTCTGCTATTATGTTCCTTGGGTTAATGATACTCAGTGTGTCCACAGGGTGGCAGTAGCAAACCTGTAAAATCAGCCTCAGCTGGGGCTTTTGCACAAAATGACAAAAGAGCCTTCTTAACTACCTGCGTGTTTCAGGAAGAAGTTTTATTTGACTTAAATTATGAAGGCAACTTCCCATTTGAGAAAAGAAGGATGACATGTTTAGTTTGAAGAGCCATGATCTCTTCTTGGTTGTTCATTTAGTACTCTAAGATAAATTACTCTAGCCAACAGAGCCCAAACGGGCCCTAAGCAAAGACCTGGTGCAAAGTTACACTTCTGTATACCACTGTCTTTTGAAGATAAATAGCCAGAATTTTTTTGAAGGTGGAATTACAACTTACCAGTTCAACTCAGAGGACTGGGTAACATGTTCACTATTTCATGTGAGTCCAGCCCTGGATTTTCACCTCACCATCAGGTGCCACTCACAAGTGATTACACTTGACATCTCCCCCGAAAACATCAAAAGTCTTGGTGGTCCTTGGGTTGCCTGGAGCTGTTCAAGCAGAAACCATTGTGGGGCTTCTTGTTCCAGAGTCCCATCACAGATGAGCTCACTCTTAGCCTCGTCAGAGGGAGAAGCAGAAGACAAGAGGCTTTCTGGGAAATGAAAGGTCTCTTCCAAGATTCCTTTAAATTCAGGTAAATTTGATGGCGGTAGACATTATTTTTCCTCCTTATGAGGAAGGATTTACACATGGAAATCAAAAAATTCGTGAAAATAGGTTTAAAACTATTTGGAACTTTAATTCAGAGTGTTCTTCTTGGCATCCTGTCAGATATACATAGAAACATATACTCAGCCAACTCCCAATGACTTACTCAGGCTTTGTGCCATAGGATGTGACATTTCCTCTGCCGGCTGCTCCTGCCTCCTTTCCCAATCTTGGGACCGTTATTCTCCCTGACAAGTAGAGTGACAAGTTCTTTTGTTAAACAGATCAGTAGGTCTATATATAAATTTTTAAATGTATATACCTGCCTCTGAAATTATCTTCTTAAGAAAACCTTAATAATAACCCTTTCATTTTATTGCAGAAGACACTATTGTATTAGCGTGGCTAGGAAGGAAACACAGCTAATTATCAAGATGAATCATTTAACAAGGTGGAGGAAAAAAGTTCCTTGGGTGTAAAAATAACCTGGTGATTGACATGTTAACCAAATTTCCGCAAAAGACATTTCCATGTAATTTAGACTTTGATGTCTTTTCCTCATAGATCACAGGAGGCTTCCTGATTAGCATTAGTGTCGGGGGAACATTTTTTCTTCTGAAATGAGAAACAGAGGCTTCTACAGGGATGTTAAAAGATCAGGATGCTGATGCTTGCTAAAGATGCCACTCCAGGCCTTCTCTTCCCACCCATCCGCGATTTCCTGTCTACCAGCCCTTCCTCTTGGCGCAGGAGGTCTCAGGCTTTTACTCTGTGCACAGTGGGGAGTCACTGGAAGATTCTGAGCACAGGAGTGTGTGATGGACGCAGGCTTTAACTGGATCTCACCGGTTGCTCCAATCAGATGAGAATGAAGAGGAAAGTGGCAACCAAAGGGAGGTGTGCAGAGGCCAGGGAGGGGTCCCCTGTTATTTCTCTGTCTGACTTCATTTTCTGCTGCCTTCCCCTGGTGCCCGGGCTCCAGCCAGCTGTTTTCCTCCCTGTTTCTTGAACCAACCTGGCAAACATCCACATGGGTTGATTGAACCATTTTCTCTGCGTGGGACACTCTTCCCCAAGCATCCAAACAGCCTCCTCTCTCCTGTTCTTCAGACCTCACCTTGTTGAGGCCTTCCTGGACCATACTGTTTAAAATTGCCCATCATTCAGGCCAGGCCCTCCCTCCCTCTTCCTTGTCTTTATTTGTCCTCTGCATTTATCACCATTTGACATACTAGGTATTTATTAGATTGTGGTCGTCCGTCTTTCCATACATCCACAGTGCGTGCTCCGTGAGTAAGGGCTGGGCTTATTCACTGCTGTATCCCTGACATCTACACCTGTATCTGGCACACAGTTGGGTGTCCATGGATCTCTGAAGTGAGCCCTGCTTGCCCTCCTGTTTCCTGGCAGTAGGAATCAGAGCACCTCACAGGCCAGTGCCCCCATCATGGAGTCATGTTCCTCAATGCAAGAGGGGGCATAGCTACCCTTAGAGACCTGCACACACTTCTGGTGACCATTTTAATTATGGTCCAGGTCTTGGCCAGCTCTAAAGTTGGGTCAGTTGCGGGATCTCCAAGAACTTCATGACTTTCCAGGGCTCCCTTGTTCCCAAAAAGCCCCCAAACTCCCAACCCACCTGTGCATGGCATCCTGAGCCAGCACCTGGTAAACCACTGGGAACTGTCCCTTCCAGTCCTGCCTGCTGTGCCCTTCAGAGTCCCCACCTCGACCTTGTTTGCTTTTTCCCCCCGAAATAGTTGTGTAGTGCCAAATAAAGAGGGGAAACCAGCATTTGCAAGTTTGGTTAAAATGGGTGCTGTTTCCCCACTCTTCAGAAGGGCAAACTGTTGTTCCTATTTTTAATGTAATTACTCATTCTCACCTGCCTCATTAAGCTTGCTTCTTACAAGCATGAATACCTGGTTGAATCTGCATAACCTCTTATTATTGACCCACCCCTGTTCACGCACAAATGATTGCCCCTCACAGTTCTCCTACTCAGATCCTTTTGTAAATAAGCTAAATTTTATTTTCCCAAGATAGAAAGTAATGTGATATCTTGCTGTTTTCACAGTTTCCTTGTTTTGCTGGCTTGCAAATCTGTGAGACTTAAACAAATGCTCTGTGTTCCCAGATTGGTGGCATGCAGCTTTTAGTTGAGAAAGGGGCTGCTGTGAACGCCACTCTGGGCCCCAGGGACTCCTGATCTGCCTCCACAGACATTGCTTCCAATGCCTCCTGGCCCTTCCCCACCCCGCCCAGCCCCCAGCCTCAGTTTCCTCACTTCTTTGTGAGGCCATAGCCTTATGCTTTAGAAATATTCTGACAATGACTTTGAGAATGAACGTTTCCCCCCCCAAACCACTCCCCATTATCATCTTTATGAAAGCAGAGATGGAATGCAAAATAGATTTTGAGACGTTTAAAATTATTCCTTGCTGGTCTTCAGAGGCAAAATTCAGATACGTAAGCTTATCAATTATACTTTTGTTTCTACTCAGAAGCTCATGACTGCTCACTGAAAGGCCCCTTGTTCTCATCTTAAAACATTGTTGACAGTGTCCCAGATGAATGGCAACAGTCCTGGGGTTTGGTATGTGGATGGTACATCTATTCCCTGGGGAAAGCAGTGACAGTGTGAGGGGGGGCAGTGTGAGGGGCAGATCGCCACTTACTCTGAGAAGCATTTGATTTTCTGAGGATAACGACTGAGCGCCCCTCGTCTTCTAGTGCTGAAAATAATTATGGTGACTTTTGTTTCTGGGACTTCTGAGAAGAAAAATGAGAAAGGAATCTGCAGCCTGGAGAATTTGGTTTTGAAATGCAAACACAGGAGTTATGAGTCAGACTTGGGCAGGGTGTCATTTTCCTTTTTAAAGAACAGCAATATGATTCCTCGATTCGTCTTTGTTCTCGCGGTGTTTAATCCAGATTCCTGGGCAGTTGGTCAGCCCCAGCACATCTCCAGAGAGCACGCGCGGGCCTTGGCACACCACCTGGCCTATCTGTGCCCCAGGAGCAGGGGTGGGTGTCCAGCTGGGAGGCCGGGTGGATTCTAAGGCAGAATTGGACTCTTCACTCGAAAACACTTAGTAACATGTACGATTAGCAATAAAAATTCCTGTCCTTGGAGGGGAAAAGGCAGTCAGAAGTGTCATTGTAAGGGACATAATTTACTTCTAATCTCTTATGGTAGGAGCTACAAAGGTGAGCTGACATTCTAGAAAATGCTAGTTTGTTTTCTAGAAAATTTCATTTTATCACTGCGAGAGGATTTCCTTTTCAAATGAGTATGCTTTCTAGCAAGAGTCACAGAGACAGAGGTTGAGAAATGATGATGGGCAATGGCAGTTGTCAAGTTCAAGGAGGAAAAAAAAAGTGTGGTTTGGTTGGGAATCTTCTTTTTATCTGCTCATAACAGAGTCGATCAAGTGGAAGTCAGCAGTTTCTCTGCACCAAATAAAGAATGTTGTGTTGAGTACAGCGAGCCTTACCTCGCATAGTCATTACTAACCAGAGAAATTCAGGGAGAATTTTAATCCACCCAGTTTTTACAACTAGGGAAGCCAAGCGTATTATTAGGAGCAGGACAGTCATAGCCAGTGTAATGATTGACCCGCAATGTGTTTGTGTGCACAGAGGGCAGGTTGGAATTTGGACTGTCACAGAATGATATAAAACAATCGGAATAATTGTTATTGCCCGAAATGTAAATGTGCAGCTAGAGGAGCGATTAGTGACGCAAACACTGGGTCTGTTTTGGAAATGTTCTCAAACCAGACTATTAACACAGTGAGCTGTTTTAAACATAGCTACGTGTTTGGAGAGAAACACATACCCTTTTATTAGGAACATGAAACAAGCTCTTTGAGCGGCAGTACCGCGGTGGGTGAGTTTAATTGCTGGGAATTAATAAATCACAGTTGCAAAAGTGAAATTCTTGGCAGGAGTCTTGATTCAGCTGTTTTCCCCTGGCCTCGTTACATTCCAGATTTACGGTCTGCACTATGTCCGGAGCCAGCCTTGCTCTCTTCCTCTGTGCCTGTTACACCGTGGCCCTGGGAGTCCGCACGGTGGAGCGCTGCGTGGCTGAAGGTCGTGACACTGACTGTTATGTGGCCGCGGTGTATGAGCACCAGCTGATCTCGAGTCCCAACCCCCTCGCTCTCACCAGCCGCAAGCAGGCCTTGGAGCTGATGAACCAGAACCTCGACATCTATGAACAGCAAGTGATGACTGCGGCCCAAAAGGCAAGACGCGCTCCTGCATTAGAGCCTGCGCTTGTCTCGCAGAACGGGGGAAATAGCCCTTTAGCCCTCGGTCAGGGCTTCCTGCAGCCCCCACGGAAAATCGGCGCGGTTGGGAAAGCCGAGTTGAGGCAGTCAGTTAGCAAGAGCATCGCTGCTCAGGGAGGGGTCCACAGACCGGCAGCCTCCGCAGCCCTTGGGAGCTTGTGAGAAATGCAGAATGTGGGACCCGCCCCAGACCTGCTGAATCAGGCCTGCATTTTCGCAAGATCCCAGGGTGATGCTTTTCACCTGCAGTCGTTGGAGTCAGGGCTGGACCCCTGGTTCTCCGATGTGGTTGCATGCAGGAGTCGCGTGGCCAGTTGTAAGCAAATGCGGGAGCCTGGGTTCCACGCCTGCATAGTCGGATGGGCTATGGACTGGGCATTGGGATTTTTTTTTTTTTGTATGTACAACATTTATTTCCATGGAATGGAATCAAACATGGACTGAGACTACAGAGTATACACTAGAAATTAGCAAATGCTGGGAACAGAGTAGGAAAAAGACAAATAAATGACACCTAAATACATACACAAAACCCTTCACTAGGACCTGCCAACTGTAGCCAGTACCAGGGAGGGATCACACACTGGGGACAGGTTCCAGAACATTTAGAAAGGGTGCGGGGTGAGGGTGGGAAGGGCTGCACCAGGGCGTGGGTTTAGTGCCAGTTAAATTGCTCTTGGTATTTACATACAAAATCAATTGGCTCTATTTCTTAGGAATACACATGGAAAGAAAGAAAGATTTGATTATTACTTTATGACTCTGTCTCTTTGCAATACCAACATCATCAGAAATAGGGACAGTTCTCTCAGATTCAAATTTCAGTAGCAGGAAATAAATATCAAAACATCATCACTGGCCCTCAACACAAAACCTTTACGCCCCCCAGTCCTCCCTTCTTGCCCCACCCCCATCTCCCTCTGGTGGCTACCAACCACTTCAACTGCTGGCCTCCCAGTGGCTTCTGATGTGCAGAACATCTGAAAACCACCCGGCATGATGATGGCCTGTCATTCTCTCTGAGCCATTCTGAGTTGAACTGAAATAGTAGGCATCCACAGAACTGCTGTCGGCTGCCTTCAGATTATTTAGGGCTCATTTCTGGTCTCAGTACCAAACTGTGAACAGTCTTGAGAACTCAGTCCAGACAGAACTGAACCCAAAGGAACAAAGGGAGGTCGGTGCCAGCCTTTGTGAAGGCTTCCTGCTTGGCTGGCATTTCCGACTCCTGCCAGGAAGGGTGGGGCAGAGAAGGAAATGTCAGTGCCAGATGTTACTGTAAGAAAGTGCCCTGTTGGGAAATCCATAACCAAAGGGAAGTTTGGGTTTTAACCCTGGTGGTTGGGTGAGTAAGCCCAGCCGATGGAGGAAGCCCTGCTCTGCCTCCGTGGGAGCAGAACCTTCCTGTGTCTGTGAGCTGAGAGCACAGACCTAATCATGCCAGCAGGTCCTGCCCTCAATAGTCCCGGTCTGTGGTCAGCACAGACAGGATTGCCTGAACAACCACTATCTATGGCTACGTTTAAACACTCTAGCCTAGACGGTGCGCGCACACACATGCATACACACACACGCATGCATGCACACACACACAACCAATGTGGGAAGGGAGCGTAAAGATGTAAGGACCTCGTCCAACATCTTCTGATGGGTACGCTCCTCTTTGTTCCCAACCTGACATCTAGCTTCTCTTGAACATCTCTTTAAAAAAAAAAATCCTCACTCAATGCTTATCAATTTTAGACGGAAAGGGAGGGAGAGAAGCACCAATATGAGAAAGAAACATTCATCAGTTGCCTCTCATATACACGCTGACCAGGGACTGAACCTATAATCCAGACACGTGCCCTGACCAGGAATTGAACCTGCAACTTTTCAGTTTACAGGGCGACACCCAACCAAGTGAGTCACACTGGCCAGGGCTCTCTTTGAACATCTTCAGTGGCCCAGAACTCCTGTCCCATGGATACACTGGTTCCAGCTGAGGACAGTTGGCACTTTGGGAAAGTTCTTCCTTTCAATGAGCGACAGTCAGCATCCCTGTAACAGCCACCCATTGTTCTAAGCCACACAGAACAGAGTCCCTCACTGAGGAGTGCCACCTTCCCCAGTCATGCCCCCTGGCATCTCTCCCCCAGGGCATGTATCCCTGGCTCTACCCACAGTTCCTTGAGAGATGAGGATTTCAGACCGTCTATCAAAGTCTTCCCTGGTTGTCTCTGTGCTCCTGATTCTACCTGAGGGCAGGGTGGAGACAATCTGTCACCATTTTCATTCTAGTCTTGTCCCCAGAAAGCTTTTCACAGCCACATCTCTGTGCATTCATAAGGCACTTGCTGTCAATGAGAACTCCTGCACCCTCTCCACACACACAGACACACATTGGGTGCTGCCACTGCCCTCCTGTGCTGATAAAATTCATTTAACTCAGGAGCAAGACTTCACGTTTATGCTGCTAAATTTCAGCATATTGGTTACCTTCTCATCACTCACATATTTGACGGACACCTCACTTGTGTCTACATGTAAATAAACCCCAGGCTCTGCCCTCAGACCTCCTGATGACACAGTTCCACTCCAGAGCGCTCTCTGCACAGAGGTGTTTGCTTGCATGACACTGAATGTCACCCACCTCTATCTTCTCCATCCCACCCACAAGACCATCGAGGACATTTGGCAGCTGCCATCTTAAAACCCAGAGACTGTGACTGCAGCATCCCCCTGCGTTTTAATAACCTGCCCCCAGATGAAATGTATAGCATGTTTTTGTCAAATGCATGCCAACTGCAAGGCATCATTCCTTCTCTATTTGTGGTCCAGAAGCAGGGATGAAGCTACTGATCTGAGTGTTTCTATTTTTTATTTTTTAAAAACATTTTATTTTTGATTTTAGAGCGAAAGGACAGAGAGAGAAAGAGAAGGTGAGAAACATCGATTGGTTGCCTTCGGTATGTACCCCACCCAGGGGATTGAACATGCAACCCAGCTTGTGCTCTGACTTGGAATCGAACTGGTGACCTTTCAGTTCAGGGAACGATGCCCAACCAAGTGAGCCACACTGGCCAGGGCATATTTGAGTGTTTTTAGTGTTTATAGATACCTCGGCTGCCCTATGTATAATAGTTAGACGTGTTAAAGCAATTTCTAAGACAAATTGATGCAAAGCATGTGTCAGAGTTTTATATCAAACTTGTGATAGGTAGTGATTCCTGAACAAGCCAACTGAAATATTTCTCTCCTGGTAGATGCGTTTGTAGGGAAAAGAGTCCAGCTTACAGACATGATACTGCTCAATCACCTGGGTTGGCAACCATGATTCTTCAGGAGTTCTTGAACTCACTGAGTTTATCAGAAAATTGCTCGAGTTATTTATCAGAATGTTACTTCCTAGAATGTTCCTAGAAAAGACTGGCAATCACATCAGACCCAAAGTTCTGCCCCAGCTCAGGTCTGCTTCCTCTGCTCATTCCTGGCAGATGTGTAGTCAGGAAATCTAATTCAATTTTAATGTTAATCTACTATCAATACGTAAGTCTCATTTTCTATTAAAAAAAAAAAAAAAAACCCATTCAGTGCTCTCAAAGTTCTGTGACTACTAAAGGAAATTATCCAAGTATAATTTTCAAAAAGTTAAAAACCTGAGTTATATGAATATGGAACGAACATGTGCCAAAGCTTTTATTTAACTCATTAATTTATGAAGGAGCTAGTAAGACGATAGAGCTGGTTCGACACAGAGTAGTGAGTGTCAGTCAGTGAAGTGAGTGTTGAAAGGAATTTGTCAATAGGTGCTAAACTGGCTAATATCCTGCAGGGCAATAACATTGTAACCTTTAGTGCAATGTTTTATTAAATGGCCAAGTCACACTGTGGGACTTTCTAGTGGTGGGCTCCAGCGTCACTCCTACACAAGAATTGGATTTTTTTGTGTTTGTTTGTTTGTTTTTCAGAAGTCCTCCATCTGAATTGAATGCACAGTGAAGGCTAAAAACCAATGGCCTGGAGATACTACATCAGTTAATGAACCCAATACTCAAGACCTTTTCTAGCTGGCCCCATCTCCCACTGCACCACCAAGAACTCCAAACCCTCCCTGGCTGGTGTGACTCAGTGAATTGAGCACTGGCCTGCTAACTAAAGGGTCACTGGTTCGATTCCCAGTCAGGGTACATGCCTGGGTTGCGGGCCCCAGTTGGGGGAATGCTAGAGACAACCACACATTGATGTTTCTCTCCGTCTCTTTCTCCCTCCCTTCCCCTCTCTCTAAAAATAAATAAATAAAATCTTAACAAACTCCAAACCCCTGTTTGCTTGGCAAACTCCTGCTCCCTTTAACCCTTCTTCCCCAGACATGCCCCCAGGTACATGGTTGTTCCCAGAGGACTTTGTCTTTGTTCCCTCAGAATTAGGCCAGGTGAGTTGGCTTCCCCAAGACTTAAGATCCCTGATGAGTGTTCAGCAACTTGTTTTTAAGCCCCTGGTTCCTGGTACACAGCCATTGCTTGATGGCTCTCAGATGAATGAATGATGAAAGAAATAAATGAAGGGAGTGGTGCTTCCCATCATGTGATAACATACTGTGATGCTTTTGACTTACAGGGTGTACAGATTATAGTGTTTCCAGAAGATGGCATTCATGGATTCAACTTCACAAGAACATCCATTTACCCCTTTTTGGACTTCATGCCGTCTCCCCGGTTGGTCAGGTGGAACCCATGCCTGGAGCCCCATCGATTCACTGACACGGAGGTGTGTGAGCATCCCAGACTTCCTCCCCAGGAGGCCGAAGGCATCTGAGATGAACCAAGCCAGGGGCCAAAGCCAAGACATGTTAAATGAGACTGAAAGGGGACCCTGGGACCCTAAAATTGAAAGCCAAACTCCACGTGCCACACGTTCATCTGGTTAAAGAACGTCTGATCTCACAAGGCACTTACTCATCTATGGATGGCTCTGTTTATTAATTACACAAGAAATACATGAATACATGCTTATAAAACAAAAAAAAATAAAATCTCACTGTCACCATACCCCATCCTCCATCCTACTTCCCTTCCTAGAGAAACTACCACAGTTTGATGGGCCTCCAAACAGCTCTTTCCTTTTCTGTGCATTTTATAATTGACATCCTCTTTTTTAACATGCTATATAGGCTTATTCTTCTTAAATTCTTGCTATTATAAACAATGTCTCAATGAATATCCTTGTGCATATATTTTTGTAAAATGTCTAAGTTTTCTGTAAGGTGAGATTCCTAGAAATGGAATTTCTCAGCAGAAGGATATGCACATTTAAAACAAATTTTTATAGAATTTATTGGGATGATACCGGTTAACAAAATTATACAGGTTTCAGGTGCACAATTCTATAGCATATCATCATCTGTACTCTGCACTGTGTGTTCACCACTCCAAGTTTTTGTCCATCACCATTTATCCCCTCTTCACCTTCTTCTCTCTCCCCCCAGCAGTCACCCCAGTATTGTCCACATTCATGAGTTCTTTCTCTTTTTTACTCAATCCCTCTGCCTGCCCCTCGCAGCCTCCCCCTAAATTATTTTAAAGAGTACCAAATTTCCCCTTAAAAGATTTTGATTTCACTTTACATTCCCGGTAATAGCGTATGAGTACCAATTTTCCCAGCTTTTGGTCAATGTAAGATAGAATAAGCTTTTGAATTTTTGCCAATATTATGAAGGTGAGAAATAGATCTCAGTATTATTTAAATCTGCATTTCCTTAGTGCTAATAAGACTGACCCATCTTCTCAGGTGTTTTGCTGGTCCTTTGTGTTTGTTCTTCTATGAGTTCTTCATATCCTTTGCACATTTTCAGCAGTGGTTGCTTTTTTTCATTGACTTATGATCATGATTTATATATTGTGGACACAGTACAGCTACATTTCCACTTTAAAATTATAAGACAAAAGGTGGGATTTTCAAAATCCATTTATTTGTGCATTTATTTATGCCTTTCCCCTCCCTAGGTCCTCCAGCGCCTGAGTTGTATGGCCATCAAAGGAGGGATGTTCCTGGTGGCCAATCTAGGGACGAAGCAGCCTTGTCATAGCAGTGACCCGGGGTGCCCAAGAGATGGAAGATACCAGTTTAACACAAACGTTGTGTTCAGCAATAATGGAACCCTTGTAGACCGCTACCGCAAACACAACCTCTACTTTGAGGCAGCTTTTGACACCCCTCTCCAAGTGGATCACATTATCTTCGATACCCCCTTTGCCGGCAAGTTTGGCGTCTTTACCTGCTTTGATATATTGTTCTTCCACCCTGCCATCCAACTGCTCAGAGACACTGAAGTGAAGCACATCGTGTTTCCAGCTGCCTGGATGAACCAGCTCCCGCTCTTGGCAGCTATTCAGATTCAGAGTGCTTTCGCCATCGCCTTTGGTGTCAACTTTCTAGCTGCTAACATCCACCGCCCATCTTTGGGCATGACTGGAAGTGGCATACACACGCCTCTGAAGTCCTTTTGGCACCATGACATGAAAAGTGTTACAGGTCACCTTATAATTGCCCAGGTAGCCAAAAATCCACAGGGTCTTGTTGGTACAGACAATGCCACAGATAAAATGGACACATCCCATAGTAAATTTTTAAAAATCTTGGCAGGTGACCCATATTGTGAGAAGGATTCTCAGGAGGTCCACTGTGATGGAGCCACCAGATGGAATGTGAATGCTCCTCCCATGTTTCACTCTGAGATGATGTATGACAATTTCACCTTGGTCCCCATATGGGAAAAGGAAGGCTATCTCCGTGTCTGTGCCAATGGCCTCTGCTGTTACTTACTTTACCAGAGGCCCACTTTGTCCGAAGAGCTGTATGCTCTGGGGGTCTTTGACGGCCTTCATACCATGCATGGCACTTACTATGTGCAAGTTTGCGCCTTGGTCAAGTGTGGGGGTCTCAGCTTTGATACTTGTGGACAGGAGATCACAGAGGCCACAGGGATATTTGAGTTTCACCTGTGGGGTAATTTCAGCACTTCCTATATCTTTCCTCTGTTTCTGACCTCAGAGATGACCCTGGAAACCCCTGACCAGCTGGGCTGGGAGAATGACCACTATTTCCTGCGAAAGAGTAGACTATCCTCTGGCCTGGTGACAGCAGCCCTCTATGGGCGGTTGTATGACAGGGACCATGGGCAGTGAGGGCTGGGTGCTGGCTACTGTGTGGATATCCCTGAACTTGCACAGGCCACAGATTACGGCACTGGGACTACCTCTGCCCATCCTGGGAGCTGTGGGAAGAAATAGGGGAGGCAGATTTCCCCCAGTGTCTCTTCCTCTTAAATGCAAATTATTGAGACATTTTCTAGTATTTTCTACCCACATTTATCTTTTCAAAGCTACATCTTTCTCTAGCAAATCTCTCATTGCACAATTGGCTTTAAGAGCTAAAACAGCCCTGGCCGGGTGGGTCAGTTGGTTGGAGCATCGTCCCGTACACCAAAAGGTTGTGGGTTTGATTCCCAGTCAGGACACATACCTAGGTTGTGGTTCTGATACCTGGTTGGGGCACATATGGGAGGCAACCAATTGATGTTTCTCACATCAATGTTTTTCTCTCAAATCAATAAACATATCCTTGGGTGAGGATTTAAAACAAAGAGCTAAAACAAATTAAGTGACAGTTTTTATTTTACATATCCACAAAGCAGTGGTGTATATGTTTTCCTTGTTCTTGTTGATCAGTGACACCCAAGACCTCAAACATTTTCTAAGGCAGGAAACAAACTCTCAAAGCTTAAGAGCTGCATTAGAAATGGCTGCTGTGGGGCCCTCTTCCCATTCTGCTCAACCCAAATGCTAACTAGATGGAATGGTAGCACTATATAGCCACCAGCAACAGCAGAACTATGGATTTTTGAAGCAGCTTTTAAAAACAGAAGGGAAGTCCTGGCTGCTGTGGCTCAGTGGATTGAGTGCTGGCCTGTGAACGAAAAGGTCGCTGTTTGATTCCCAGTCAGGGTACATGCCTGGGTTGTGGGCCAGGTCCCCAGTTGGGGGTGCACGAGAGGCAACCACACATTGATGTTTGTTTCTCTCCCTCTCTTTCTCCCTCCCTTCCCCTCTCTCTAAAAATAAATGAAATCTTTTTAAAAAATCAGAAGGGACGTTTTTCTCACATCTGCCTTTCTGTCAGTAAAGAGAATGTGTCCAGCAGGACTCGCCATTACCGGAAAGAAAGAGTGCAGTGCCCCAGAGAAAGGGGGGACTGGAAAAAAGTGCTGGAGAGAGAGAGGGGCCGCAGTAGGAAGGTATGAATAATAGGAGTCCTTCCGCACAGCGTGTCTCACCCAGGAATTCCAGGGACCTTTGTAAATCATGCTAGCTTTGGGCGAGAGCCTCACTATTGCCCGGCTGTGCAGGATGGAGGGGTGCTGGTAGAATTCAATGCCACACCCCCCCAAGAAGGGCCTTCCATTTGCAGAGAAGCACTGTACCTCTTGCAGAGAAGTTGCCTGCATTGCTGTGGAGCGTGGCCTGCTTTAGTCATTCATTTATTTAATCACTCAACAGGTGTTTTGGAGAGTCCACCAGGTACAGAGCAAGGACCTCCCACATAGTAGTTCCAGATGCAAAATTGTCATATTCTGTGGGTGAAGACATCGTTAGGCCACTCATTTCTACATTACTCCTATCTGACATTTCAAAGTCATTTTGACTCTATGCCTTGTAACTGTTTCCAGTCATTTTTTAAGTGGAAACTGGATAATTTTTAAAGAGTATGGGTAATCAGTCACCTGTGGTTTGCATCCTCAGTGTTGTAGCTATTTAGTTATATGCCCCCTTTTTGTAATCCTCAACTGAGCACATGTTTATTGATTTGAAAGAGAAAGAGAAACTTCGATGTGAGAGAGAAACATTGATTGGTTGCTTCCCATACGCATCCTGACCAGGGATTGACCACGCAACCTAGGTATGTGCCCTGACCTGGGCTTGAACCCACAGTCTTTTGGTGTGTGGGATGATGCTCCAACCAACTGAGCTACCCGGCCTGGGCTAGTTATAGCCCCCTTTTGGAATTAGGTTTTAAAAAACAGATGCATATGAACATAATTATATAAAGTAAAAAATGGAATTTCCTCCTCATCCCCCTGCAGCATCCAGGCCTTTTTCTGGCTTTTGGGCAGGATAGTAAAGAGCATAGGTCCTCAAATCAAGCTGATCAGGTTTCCTGTCTTGGCCTCACTGTTTACTTTTCACCGCACAGACCTTGGACCACTTATTGAAACCTTGTTATGCTCCAGTTCTCTCTCATCCGTGGATGGTGTGTTGAATCATCCATGTGGGAAAGAAGCCAGGTCCCCGCTGACTGACTCACTGCTCGCCCATAAAGGCCCGCAATGAGTCACGTCTTCAGGGAATACGCAGGAACAGCCCTGATTCCTGAGGAAGCCCTGGGAAATGCCTCTGCAGTGGGAGTGGACCTCTCCCACCAGATGACAGAGCCGGCCGCCCTCCCCAGGGCAGACCCCACCAGCAGGGTGAGCTGGCAGGAGCATGTGGCTCCGGATGTGGCTGGCTGCCACTCATTTGGCTGCCCCGCCCCAAACCCCAGGGAACAGAAACGATCTTAAAAATGCATGTTGTTGCTTCATGCCAAGATGACTCAAAGCAGCCTGAGAAAGAGACAGAGAGGCTGGTCCTAAACGCAGACTTGGTGGGACTACTTGACCCAGTAAACGTTTGCGAAGCACCTGCTGGACGCAAGTTCTGCGGTTTGGAGCAGAGCGCCACCACTCACCTCAGTGACTTCCTACCGACCGCTGAGAGCTCTCTGCTCATGGTAAAAATGAGGAGGAACTCAATATTGGCAGTAAAACAAAATGCCTTTTACAATAAAAAGAAGTAGCTGCTAGATGGCAGAACAAAGTAGAGGAGGGGAAAATGAGTAAAATAAATCATTTTCAGGAAAAAAAAATACATATGACTAATGGTTGTGATCTGTTTCTGTCCACTGTGATCCTGAAATTCAAGAAGCAAATGGTAATCTTGACAATAGCATCAAGGCAGGAAATCAAATGTATTTTTGGTCAGATCAGACTTGGGGGAAGTGGCTTGGGCCATCGGGTTTCTGGTGTGGGTGCAGCTGGGCCAGTCTGTGGTTTTCCTCCTAGAGGAAGTGAGAGACAAATGAGCTGGGCTCACACAGGACTTAAAAAGGCCTGTTCCTAGAGAAGGCAAACCGTGCACTGCTCACAGCCAGCCAGTCCAGCTCCAGCCCCATGCAGCGCCTGAGGGGACTGCCTGCCCTCAGCTGCTGCTGAGGGAAAGCCACCGGAGCCACCCCTCACCCACAGCTGGCCCTGCTCAGGGCCTTGTGGCCATTGCACATTGGGCTGGGAGTAGGCACCTGACCCAAGAGCAGCCAGTCGGGTTGTTGGCTGGTGGTCTAGGAGGTGGCCAGGCATAGAGGCGGCGCTCCCAGACGGGCAGTGGTGAGTCAGCCGCTCAGATTTGCAATGAAATTCAGAAATGCTCAAACACCCGCTGCACGAACAGACGTTTTCTCAACAAAGTGGATTTATATATTGCAAAACTTTGTAAAAAGTTCTAATAGTGTGAAATGTGCGAAAAGGCCCAGATTGAAAGCAGATGCTGATGCGACATGAAGATCTGTGAGCAGGACCAGACGCCTTAGTCTTCACTATCGAGTCTCCTTCCCTGTGTTGGTCACCTCGTCCCAGCTAATAATCACCCCAATGCTGGGTGGCTTCCAACCTTAATGAACATGATTTATTCACATGGAGTCTGTGGGTCAGGGAGCTGCGAGTGGATTACCTGGGTGTTTCTGGCTCACGAGCTGCATCCGAGACATCAGCGGGGGCTGTCCTCAGCTGAAGGCTTCTTTGGAGTTGGAGGATGTGTTGGTAATTGTGTTTCCCGCAAAGAAATTGTGAAGTCTTTAACCCCCAGGACCGCAGAATGTGATCTTCTTTGGAAATAGGGTCTTTGTAGATGTGATTCAGATGTAAGTTAAGATGTGATCATACTAGAGTAGGGTGGCCCCTCAATCCAATATGACTGGTATCCTTACAAGAAGAGAAGGCATAAACACACTTCACACAGACAGTCACCCCCCCAGTCCAGTGTGATACAGACCAGTGGTTCTCAAATGTGGCCCCACACCGGGAGCACCAGCAGCACCTGGGACCTGGTTAGAAATACAAATTCCTGGGCTCCACCCCTGACTTGCTGAGTCAGACATTCTGGGGGTGGGGTCCCAGCAATCTGTGGTCTAACAAGCCCTCCAGGTGATACTGATCCTGGTCAAGTATGAGGCCACTGGTCTAACGCTGTGCATTTCCCAAAGCAGGTACGCAAAACACGAGTTCTCCAAAATAGACAAGAGCCCATTTTACAGAAGAGGACACTGAGGCTTGGGAGGGAAGTGCCTTGCCCAAAGCTAAACAGCACACCAATAACAGAGCTAGAATGTGGAATTCCCACCCCAGGACCTATGTACAGCCTGTTTCCAGATAACCAGCCCAGAACTCAGCTGTCATCCTCAACTCGTAATAGTTTTTAACCCATTATTACCCTTTCTGGATGACTTTTTGTCATACAAATATATCACTCTACTTTTGTTTAAGCAAAGATAAATTAGTAGGGAAATATAATTTATAGTTAAGTAAACCCGCTTTTCATTAGGTTCTGTGTAATTTTGAAAGTTCATGGGAGGCTTCCTGTGAATGCTGAAAGCTTATTGAACCAATTAACTTATTTGCAATTATTTCTAGAATAATCCCTTTATTCAGTTCCAATGTGAGAAAACTGGCAGGAGAATGCTCTTTCAATCTGGTGCTTCAACATGCTGAATAACATATGTAGGAGTGTTGCTTGTTTTTATGGTTATTGGACGTGTCTGTTTCAAACGTTCCATGCAAGTTCGATGATTCATTTGTCAGTACTTTAAGTGTTTATGGTTTCTGAAATATTACCACCCGATTTGGGCAGAATGAAATCATAGACGCTGTACCCTTTAACTTGAGGACTTGGTTTGTAGTTTATCTTCTGACTCCCATGTCTTGCCTCAGGGTTCTGATGTGTTACCTAGAGATGTCACTCCACTGGAGCACAGACACCACCTTTTTCTCATGTTCACACCCTAAATATACCCACAGGAAGTGTCAATGATCAGCATTCTGCATTTTCTCTGAGGACAGTACCATGATGGGTGAAATTCACACCCGTATCTGGAAAAACTGTAGGGTTCTAAAGGGATGCCTGAAAAATCAAAGATAAAAGTATGTACAGGTGGATTTAAGATATTATCTGGGGGTTCTAGTTTTTTAAACATTGTCGATTCAACAGTGGATACCTTCCAGCTCACATAAAATCAGGTTATAATTAAGCATTAGGTTTGTGTAAAATACCATGCTAGAAATTGTGGAGTATGCAGTCATATAAGAAAAGATTGTAACCTTTAGAAAGAGCTTATTATCTAGTGCTCACATAAACAGGATTTAAACACACACACACACACACAGATCAGTGAATGATGTTTGTGGCAGATTGTATTTCCAAAAATGGCTGCAACGATTTTTCCAGTTCCATTTGCTGTTCCAGAACTTTGCTAGTCCTCATCAAGAGGCGGGGTCTGTGCTTCCTCCTTTGACCTTGTGCAGGACTTGGTGATTGCCTCAATGACCAGAATGCTTCAGAGGTCACCCTGTGTGACTGCCAAAGCTAGGTCATGGTCAACAATGCCGCTCCTGTTGGCTCTTTGTTGGGGCTTTCGCCCTTGGGACCCAAACACCATATGCTGAAGAAACACAGGCACGTGAGGAGCCTCTGTGGAGAGAGGAAGTCCCCTCAGCCCAGTCGAGCTCCCAACTTACAGCAGGTCCCACAGCCCTCCAGTGAACCTGTTATAGAACCCCTGGGCTGCTCCAATTGAAACATAACCCATGGCCTGTTTTGTGGGGCCCAATTGCCCGCCACCAGAATTATAACTCTCAGTACCAGAGTTTAGTGAAAAGAAAAAGAGTTGTTTCTTTAATAATTATATGGATTTAGATTTGCGGATTTCTGCCAGTAAGTCTTATGCTCCTTAAAACACCCACAAACACATATTCCTGCCTTCCTACCAAACCAGGCTAGTTTTAAAAAAGTTAGAGATACTGTTTCCCTATTTTCTAAACACAGTTCAGCTTTACCAGTAGCTGCCAATCATTCAATTCTGACTGGGGAGGCCTTGTCTGTGTTAAGGTGCTCGCCAACTTTTAATCCAAAAACCTCGTGAATTCTCGGTCTCCTTGTAAACTGCATGGAGTTTTTTCCTTCTTTGTAATCCTCATGGAGAGAACCCCCTTTTCAAAACAGCATGGTCAGACCTAGTTAAAATGTCTGCCGCTTATTTTTAAATCCCTGACTGCGTCCTGTGACGCAGTCAGCATGGTCCCCAGTTCTGACCATTCACAGAGCCTCACGCAGGCTCTGTGTGCTCTTTCCATATCATGCTCTGGTCCAAGACCCCTCCCATCTACCTGAGGCCTTGGATGCATTAAATCTATTTGCATAACAAAGACACTAGCCTCTAGCCTCAGGCAGGTGTAGGCATCCTGAAAGCTGCTTTCTTCTCCCCATCCCCCATCCGCAAGCTCTGGGGGTTTTTGGACATCCCCTATCTGTAACAAACTGTCCCAGCTGAGGCCTGGGGGGCAGAGACTCCCCTAACTTGTATGTTAAGATTCATGAACAAAATAAGTCATCGTTGTTGTTTTAAACCATTAAGTGTTGAGGTAGCTGGTTACGCAGCAAATGATAGCCAGAACTGATTTATAGCAACGATAGAAGTTGGTCATATTTGAAGAACTAAAAAGTTAAAAACTGAAAAAGACCAGGTGACCACGCTGCCAGAAAGGAGTCCTGAAGTCATAAAGGGAGGCGGGGCTGGGTGCGCGGGCCTCGCGGGCTGCGGCAGGAGGTTGGGTTTACACCGGCAGCGGTGGGAGGGTGTGGGCAGGAGAACGGCGTTGTGGATTCAAGTGATTCCTCTGGCTGCGGGTGGCCGGGCTCCGGAACCCCGCCTCCTTCTAAGGCAGTCACTCCTCAAGACCAGTCGTGAGGACGCGCCGAGGGACTACGATAAACAGCAAGTTAAGAAACGATGACTTTTAAAATTTATACTAAAACGAGTAAAGAGCGATTTAGGGGAAAAAGTCATTCCTTGGGACTATTCGTTTTAAACTTAACATTTTCTATCGTAGTTTTGCATCCGTTTTTTACATTTTCGTTTTACTTATTTTTTAAATACCTGCCTATTTTTTTATTTCTCCCATCACCATTTATCCTCCCTACACCCTCTTCCACCTCCATCCCCCACCCCCCTTGCATTAGTTTTTAGAAGATTATTCGACACATCACAAAAAGGGGAAAAAAACTTACAGAAAGGCTTTTCTTTTGTTTTTGGTAAAAATACATGTCTTCAAAGAACGGCTGCAGCCCAAATTGTTTAGTGAACATCAAACAAAACAAAACAAAACAAACAAACAAAGAAGAATATGTCCTCTGAGTTGTAATGTGCATTTCACTTAAGCTGCTGGGTGTCAACATGCTGGGGCTACGACGTGTGAAAGGACAATTATGGGTGGAAGGAATACAGAGACGAAGATTTAAGAAGAGCCATTATTTTGGCATTATGAATGAATTTGAGAAGGCTGAAGAATTTCACCGTTTTGTAATTAATGTGCCACAGTTTGGCCCCCCAGTCTTCTCTGGGCCCCTGTAAAATTCTGTTCCAGACCTTTCCTCAGAAGAATATATGTTGACTAGGTAACATGGTCATATGTCACCAGATCTGTTCCTGCAAAGCAGGGCAATCAATCAGTCAATCAATCAATCAAGAAATTAAGAAGCCTTTTTAAAGCACAAACTGAGAGTCCGTGGACCAGTCATCAGATTTGTTTCTGCAAAGCAGTGTAATAAATAAATGAATCAATCAATCAAACAAGAAATTAAGACGCCTTTTTTAAGCACAAGCTGAGAGTCCGTAGCCCAGGCCTCGCTGCCACCTGACGCGCTGTGAGCCCCAAGCCCCTCCCTGACGTCTGTAGGCCTGTGGTCCTCTCTGTAAGATGGTTTTAGCTCAGACACCTTGGGAGACGCTCATTCCTTTCTCTCAGTTCTTTCTATTAGTAAATTCGGAAGTAAACAGCCTCCACACAGACAGGGAAGCTCTTTTTATAGGATACTTTGTAAAACAAAGAATGTGTAATATGAACCATCTCTCCCCCAGGCTGGGGGCTCCCCACCCTGCCCCAGCTCCTTTGTTTAATGTTTTGATTTTCAGAATCAGCGTTGTGCTGACCTAATGGCAACCACTCTGAAGCTCAATGACTTGAAATAACCATTTTAGTCTGCTCCCGGGTTTGTGGGTCAGGGATGGGGAAGGGCACAGGGGTGCAGCCTGGCTCTTTCCTGCTGGGGTGGTTGGGCTGCAGGACCCACCTCCAAGCTGGCTCCCCAACTCCCGCGCCTGGTACACTGGCAGGGGCAGCTGGCAGGTTGCCGGGCCACTCCACGTGGTCCTCCAGCACGATGATCTCAGGACAGTCAGACTGCAAACAGCAGGTCTCAGGGTTCCCAGAGAGAATGAGACTGGAAGGGGAAGGAAGCTGCCAGTTTTTCAGATGTCTGTGGCCAGGAACGAAGATGGTGGCACTTCTGCCACCGACTATTGGCCAAGCTGCTACAGAGCCCACCTACAGTCAAAGGGAGGAAACATAGACCGCACCCTTCAGTGGGAGGAGGGTAAAAGAATCTAGACAGCTTTTCTGCAGATGGTGTCTTCAGGCATTGACAGCGGTCCAGCATTTGACATACCACCCCAGGCTATCCTACAATACGGCCGGCAGCTAACAAAACTAGGCTGCCCCGAACCCCTGGTAATAGAACCCTTCGCCTTTATACCAAGAAGGTTGGGAAAGCACGTCCCTAGGCCAACTTCGGGGAGTTCGTACTCTGAGATCTCACATTGTAATGAGGTTGTTTAAACCAAAAACCAGGTCAGCAGAGCCTATGGTGGATCCATGTGTGCTTAGTGTGTCCGTGACAGAATTAAGAGTGCTTTCCTTAGTAAGGAGCAGAAAATCGTTGTGAAAGTGCTAAAAGCACAAGCACAGTCAGAAAGTTAAATAAAAAGAATGAAGCTTTTTTCAGTAATTAAAAAACAAAGGCTACAGAAACAAGCAAAATTATAAGAATCTGTGGGTTAATTTGAATTTTAGCTCAAAGTAGACTGCTATATTGATATCAATTTTTATTTATTGAATGCTGCCTATTGCTGGACATAGTGACATTTAATCTCATAGCTCTGAGATACCTTTATTATTCCCATTTTACAGACGAGGAAGCTGAGACACAGAGGCTAAATGACTGGCCCAAGGCCATTACCTGTACGTGACCCAGTTTTGAACCTAGGCAACGTGTACATGGATTGCTTTTAGAACACGCCACTCCCTTTCCTCTGAAAACTTTGAAGGTGTCAGCCCGCCTGATGTTCACAGAGACCATGGAATGCTTCATCAGTATTGGACAGAGTTGATGAGAACCCAAAGAGATTGTGTAACTTGCCAAAAGTCATGGAGGCAGGCCTGTTGGCCTCTGAATTCCGTGAATTGGACCACACAGCTCTGCTGCCTTCTGCTAACCTAGTGGGGTTCTGTGTATTTGCCCCTGCGTCCAGTTTGCCCTCAGATGGTGAATTCCACCAGGGCCGAACCTGAGCAAGCTTCTTGGCACCTAGTATATTCTCCTAAGTAGGTGCTTGAATCAATGTTATAAAGGTAAAGGGCATCTTCAACACTAGGAAGCCATCAAACACCATATTTATTATTCTGTATTTATATACAATATGTTGACATGGAAAAATTTATAATATAGTACGTAAAAAAAGCAAGTTACAAACACGGTATATAATATAACCCCATTTAGAAAATGTGGTGGCTCATATTCAGTTACAGAGTTAGAAAAATAAAATCACTTTCAGTGTTTCTTATGATCCCTTGGTGGTGAGATGATGGATAGTTTTATTCATTTTGCTCATCTTTCTACATTTTTTACCATAATGTATTATTTTGTAATAAGAAAAATGTCATTGCATATATTTGATGTGAAATTGACATGTGCTTTCTTTACATGATAGTAACTCATATCAACTTCAACTGTATAAGCAAAGCATTGTCATTTAAACAAAACCAAATTTTTCCATAGGCCTCCCTTGAAATGTAGCATCTACCCTGGTAAATATGTAATGTGTTTACATCTACTTTTACGTGTCCTCGTTCTCCATGGCCACCTAAATTTGGAGGCAAGCTAAAGTAATTATCATTTAACATTTGTGAGAAGGAAATACAGAAGAAGTAGTACAGATAGGGAAGGTTGCTGAATGGGTATGTGGGAAGAATTGCTGAAAATTTTAGATCCAATTAATATTTGCCATTTTGAAACATTAAAATATTACCATTTTGAAACATTTTTGATTGATTGGAGAGAGGAAGGAGGGGAGAGAGAAACATTGATTTGTTGTTCCACTTATTTATAAATATATGTATATATATATATTTTAAAGATTTTATTTATTTTTAGAGAGAGGGGAAGGGAGGGAGAAGGAGAGGGAGAGAAACATCACTGCGTGGTTGCCTTTTGTGCGCCCCCAACTGGGGACCTGGCTTGCAACCCAGGCATGTGCCCTGACTGGGAATCGAAATGGTGACCGTTTGCTTTGCAAGTCGGCGCTCAGTCCACTATGCCATACCAGCCAGGGCTGTTGTTCCACTTATTTATGCATTTATTGGTTAATTCTTGTATGTGCCTTGACCAGGAATTGAACTCACAACTGTATTGGGCTGATGTTCTAATCAATTGAGCTACCCGACCAAGACTGAAACATTTCTTTTCTAAAGAATACATACCTATAAAATTTTTCTATATAATGATTCCTGAGTTTTTAGATAACGATTTTAGCCTTTGCCTTTTTAAAAGCCACAATTACAAAACACCCATTCTCCTCTAGAGGACCAGCACCCAGAAGAGCATAAATGTTACCAATAAGTTTGGGTTCTTGTCTCCTGATGTAAAAGAATTTAGACCAGGGACATTGATAAAAGCAAAGGCAGATTTATTGAAGCTCTGAAAAGGACAAGAACACTGGGACGTGGCCTCAGATGTGGGGCTTATGGGTTTTTATTACTTGGGAACATGGAAGTTGCTGGAGTTAATCAGGGTGTAGGTTAGAAGGTGTCTCCTTTTTGGGAACACTGATGTCCGCGCATATGTCAGCGAAGCAGCATTCTGGGATTACAGGAAGGGACTTTCCCAAACAGGTATTGAGTTTGTCTCTGGTTTGTGGCTTGGTTTTAGGTCTGAAAAACAAACCCCAGAGAACCCAGGTTAGTTCCTGGACCGTTGTTTTATAGCTACCGATTGATAAGTGCCATAGTTCTGGCAGGGTTTGGCTCTATGGAGCAATTTTGGGGGACATTTTATTCTACCTGTTTCATTTACATTCAAGGTATTTAGGAAATACAGTATCTTAATTTTGCCGTAATTTCTTTAGCTCTGACCCTCTCCTTTCCTCAAACGGGGCTTGTGAGGTGGGTAGCAGGTGAATCAAATGCTACAAACCAGGTAAGACTCTGGATCGGTTCTGACTTCCTTAATATGGTCAATTACTCAGTATTCAGGTTTCCAGTAGGCTCAAATGTCATACTTGTTTTTCCACATTTTACTGAGCTGTAATTTAAATACCATAAAATCCACCACTTTACAGTGTGCAAATCAATGGTTTTTAGTATATTCAGTCATGCAACCACCATCCCTATCTACTTATAGAACTTTCCATCGTCCCCCAAAGAAACCCCTAACCGTGAGCAGTCACTTTCACTTGCCCTTTTCTCATCCTCTGGCAGCCACAAATATACTTTCTGCCTCTATGGATTTACCTGTGCTGAACATTTTATATAAATGGAATCATACAAGATGTGGCCTTTTGTTCCTGCCAACTTTCACTTAGCATGTTTTCAAGGTTAATCCATGTGTAGCATGTACTTCATTCCTTTTTATGGTTGAGTAATATTTCATTGTATGGATATACCGGATTTTGTTTATCCATTCATCAGTTGATGGAAGTTGGGTTGTTTCCACTTTCTTGCTATTATAAATAATGGTTCTGTGAACATTCATGCAAAGTTTTTGTTAACATGTTTTCAATTCCATGGGTATATATATATAGGAGTGTAATTGCTGGATCATATGGTAAGTCTAAGTTTAATTATTTGAGGAATTGCCAACTGTTTTTCAAGGGAGCTGCATCATTTTACATCCCTATCAGCAATGCATGAGGGTTTAAATTTCTCCACATCCTTCCAATGCTTATTGTCTACTTTTTATTTTGTTTTTAATTACAGCCATCCTGGTGGCTGTGACTTCTCATCATGGTTTTGATCTGCCTTTCCTTGATGGCTAATTATATTGAACATCTTTTCAAGTGCTTATTAGCCATCTGTATATCTTCTTTAATGAAATTATTAAAATCCTGTGCCTGTTTTAAAAACAGAATTCTTTTCATTATTGAATTGTAGGAGTTTTTTGTATACTCTGGTTATTAGATATATGACTTGTAAATATTTTCTCCATTCTGTTGTCTTTTTACTTTCTTGATAGTCTTTTGGTAGACAAGTTTTCAGTTTTGGTGGTCTGATTTATCTTTCGTTGCTTGCTCTTTAGGCACAAAAACCACACCTAATCCAAGGTCACAGATCTATAGCTGTTTTCTTCTAACCATTTTATAGTTTTAGCTCTTACATTTAGGTCTACGATCCATTCAAAGTTAACCTTTGTATGTTGGGAGGTGGGGGTCCAAATTCATTCTTTTGCATGTGGACATCTAGCTGCCCCAGCATCATTTGTTGAGATTTTTCTTTACCCATTGTATTATCTTGGTATCCTTTAAAAAATCTATTGACCAAAGACGTTTGGGTTTATTTTTAGACTCTCAAATCCTATTCCACTGAACTATATGTCTATCCTTAAGAAAATACCACACTATACTGATTGCTGTAGCTTTTCAGTAAATTTTGAAATTGGGAAGCACGAGTCCTCTTTATTCTTTATTAAAATGGTTCAGACTATTTATTCTGGGTCCTTTGCAGGTCCATAGGAATTTTAGGATCAGCTTGTCAATTGCTGCCAAAAAAGCAGTGGGATTTTTAATAGGGATTGCATTAAACTTAAAGATCAGTTTGTGAAATATTGCCACTTAAATGATATTGTCTTCCAGTTCATAAACACAGGATGTCTTTCTATTTATTTAGGTATTCTTTATTGTCTTTCAATGTTTTGTAGTTTTCATGTAGCTGCTTTGTACTTCATTTGTTAAATTTATTCCCAAGCTTTTCTTTTTTGGGGGGGGGTTGCTATTATAAATGAAATTGTTTTGTTAATTTTATTTTTCGGTTGTCCACTGCAAAGTGTATAAAAAATACGATTGATTTTATATATTGATCGTGCATCCAGCAACTTTGCTGAACTTATCAGCACTACTTTTTTGGTGGATCCCTTAGGATTTGCAATGTACAAGATTATGTCATCTACAAATATGCTAAACTTACTTTCAATACATTTTTCTTTACCATAATTATTCAGGCTAGAACCTCCATCCAGTACAATGTTGGGTAGATGTGGTAAGAGTGGACAACCTTGTTTTGTTCCTGATCTTGCAGGGAAAGCTTTTAGTCGTTCCTCATTATGTTAGCTGTGAGCTTTTCCAGATGCTACTTATCAGGTTGAGAAAGTTTTCTTCTATTCCTAGTGCTATTTTTATCATGAAAGGATGTTGAATTTTGTCAAATGCTTTTTCTCCATCAATAATCGTGTTTCCTTCCCTTTACTGTGTTCACAGTGTATTACCTACAAAACTATCAACTTAGTTTTGTATGTTGAAACTGTCTTGTATTCCTGGGATAAATCCCATTAGGTCCTGGTATAAATACTTACGTGTTAATAGGTTGTTTGATAGTATTTTTTTTGATGATTTCTGCACCTGTTTTCACAAGGGATACTGTACATGGTGTATAATACTTTCCAGATGATGTACAATATTATAATAATGATAATTCTTTGAGAACGAGGCTTTGAAAGATATCTAGCCTTGTTTTATTCCCTCTGGTGGCTGTTAGGCTGCACCAGGAAATGTTGGCTGTTCGTTGTCAAGGCTACTGTAGAGTTGGAAGAGTGCAACCAAAACAAGCTAAAACGTCACCAAGGTCACTGTTCTTACCAAGATTTAGAGGTCCTTGCTCTGCCATTTTCACTGACATCACTTGGCAAAAGCTAATTGACCATCTGCAGTGTCTTAGGACCTATTCCTATTTATCACCTCACTGTGGGCAACTGATGGCTTTTCTTCCCATGCCGCTAACACACTTACTGGAACCTGTATGTGAGAGACAGAGGTCTTCTCCAGTAGGCCCTTTTCCCTTAATTCTCTTCATTCATATTCTTAGATTTTGGCATTTCTTACCATGAATATTAGAACAAGGAACTTTTCTCTCATGCTTACTGGGTCCTGTCATCTTCGTGGCAGCCATGAGGGCTCAAATCAGGTTACACAAACCAGGTGACAGATTTATGGTCAACATAAAAAAAAAAAAATGCTTTGTTTCTACAAGGTCCGAGGCAATTATTACTCAGCCGTATCTGCTGTTACTTTGGGTACCAGAAATGAACTAACTTCCCATTTTGGGAGGTGACAATTACATCAGCATAAAGACCAAGCTTTAGAGCTTAGTGCTAACCTGTCCAACCCCAAGCATTGTGCCATCTTCAACTTTAGCTGAGGGCAAAGCAAGTTACACGCAATGAACTGGGATGGCTGAGCCAGCAGGCATCTAAGGGAACATTTTCAATCAGCCCAGATCCTCTCTCTTCAAATGACAAATGCTCCTTGGTTAATTTATGACTTTTTTTTTTTTTTTGCTTAACCTCAACAGAACAGAGTTGCTTTTGAGGATTAGCTCAGCACCTCTCCCATCCTTTTTTTGCTTTTCACAGTTTGTTACTTCAACCTTCTCCCACTTTTTCAACAACATTTTATGGTGTCTCATATCAATAAATGGGCAAGGTATTCTTTTACCCTCAAGACCCACTCCCCCAGTCCCCTTGACATCAAATCTCAATAGTGATTCAGCTATTCTCGCTAATTTTTCTTGTCTGTCTCCCTGACTAAAACATGTTTCCTGAAGGCAGGGGCTTTACAAAGTTTACCACTGTATCCCTGGTGTAGCTCTAGTATTTTAAAAAGTGCTTACTGCAGAGTATGAACTCAAGAAATGTTTCCTGAAGGCCTAAATGTTTGCTGAAGCCCAAATGCCATCTCTTCCATGAAGCCTGTTCTGATCTTCCTCCCAAAGGGATCTGGTTGTTCTCTGAACTTCCTTAGCAATTCATCTTTACTTCTATTATACTTTAATACTTTCTCCTTTCAGGTATATGCCTTTTGATGATGCATAAGCTCCTAGAGAACAAGAACACAATTTCTAGGCTCACTTTCTGCCCATTCACACCCTCAAGAACATGGCAGGCAAGCAATAAATATATGTTGAATGAATATATATGAAAAACCCATTTAGATAGGTTCATCTAAATTCCAAAACAGCTTTATTAAAAATTCAAGTTTTAAAAGAAAGTTAAGAACCAGTTAGAACACTAATTATACATTAAAAGATAAAAGAAATGTGCATGTAATAAAGAAAAACACGATTTATTGAATTAAAAAACTTTATTTTATTTAAAAGATTCCAATATAAGCCAAATTAAACCCCAAATTGACAGCTACCCTTAAGAGATCTCCTGAACTAAATGGCACTGTTTGAATTGACTGTCTTGTTAAAGGAGGCCATTTGCTATTTTACCACTTCCCCCAAAGTGGTTCTAGAGCAGAAGCTGGTTTTAGGAAAATACATGTCAGGTTATTTCAGATGTCACCTTTCATGCATAAGTTAAAAAAGCAAATAGGCTTTCTGGTCTGTTGAGGACTAAAAACCACTACAGAGCAGGGCCCGATGCTTTTGACACACAAGGTGCAACTATAAAGGAACTACTCTGGTGCTGCGCTCATTTATTCAAGTAGCCAAGAACTTATCCCAGCAACACCAGTGCTGTTCAAATATTACTTGGGACAGTACTTTGGTTCCCCTCATCAAGTGTAGACCAAAGGAAATGGTTGTCACGCTGGGATATAGACTATCACAAAATGCTTTCACAAAGCAAGGAAATAAATAGTTTTCCTACTGGACAAACAATCCAAAGAACCACCTCACAGATATTTTCAGTAATTGCATCATTTACATCAAGTGATGCAAGGTCTAAGTTCTGATATGTGTGAGGATAAATTAAAGACAGCTTGTTACTTTATAGCTACACCTTGGATTTTCAACAGATGTGGAAAATCTAACAGAGTGCCTAATGAGTCCTTCTGGAAATCAGCACAGATGAGTCTAACAGCCCGGAAAAGAGAAGACATGGCAGAGGGCAGAGATTCAGCCTTTCAGCGTTCTTGTGTTCTCTTGGAGGACAGACCTGGCCCAAGAACAGAAATCACCAGGAGGGAGGCTTCAACTCCATCTAAGGAAGACCTTTCTAACAGTTAGAGCTGCTCAACAATGAATGGACTGCTTGGTGAGGTAGAGTCACTGGAAGTGTTCAAGGTGGAAAGATCACCCTTGTAGAATGGACTCCTGCATTTAAGAGGTTAGACTGGATGAACCTCAGGTCTCTTTCAATTCTGAGATTCTAGAAAATTCCCTCAGGGAATTCAGAAGAGAATTCCTAAAAGGAAAGAGAAAGCACACATATGTATACTTTTAGAATCTTCTTGAGATTTTTCTTTTTTCAAAAGGTACAATAGAAAATGTAGTCTGCTTTCTTTAAAATGCATATTCACCTTCCTATTAATAATAAATAAGAAGGGTCCTTTATGACTTTTTTATATTATAAAGAAAAGATGGAGGATTACATTTATAATTTCTGTAAATATTTTAGAAAAAATGCTTAAAATCTAGTAGTCAATGCCCTAGAAACTTTATAGATTTTTAGGGAATATGCACAGATACAAATACGTTATTCATTAAATACAACTCACATCTGTGTTTTATTATACTCTAAAATATACAGGAATCTTGGTGTACTGAAAGAGTGCAAGTAAATACAGTATTCAAGCAGTCACTATTTCTATGTACATGCTCATTAATTCTTCAAAAAACCCACAAAATTATCAAATAGATCAAAATACTGTTCTGTGTTTTCACACTTTATATTCAGAAAACCAGTTGATAATTTACAATGTCATAAAGTTTCCAGTTTTACAATACAAAAAGGATAAAATGAAATTGGGTATCTTTTTGTGAAAATCTATGGAGCTTTACCCAGACCTGTAAGACCCCCTACATGTGTGAAATCATTCTCACTGGGAAAGTGACAGTTACAGTAAGAGCAGAACCATCTAAATTGTTATTTAAAAACCTAAATGTCAGCCTTCTCTCTCTCTCTGTTAAATGAAAGGTATTTCTTCCAATTTGGCAGGCCATTGCTTCTTTCCCCCAAATCTGAATAGGACCTAAAGATTTTAGTACTTTAAATCTTGTCTAATATGCAAATAATTTCCAAGAGAGCTGATGATATTAATTTATCAGTAACAAGAGATTTGATTCTTCGCTGAACAGTAGCAACAAAAATCCCCCGATCCATTGTGGAGGCACAGAAGTAATGAGCGGTGAAGGTGTACCATCCAAAGTAGTGAGGTTGATTGAAAACTTTCCCAGAACAACTTAACTACAACAGAGTGAAAATAATCTAATTTTTGATTTTCTGAAATGTTCTTCTAGGAAATTCTTTACATTTTCAAACAAAAATAGTTCAATTTAAAACCTAAACTGTTCAAAACTGAGCAACAGCTTGACCTCAATCTATCTCATGTCTACATCACAAGTATTTTCATCCCGACTGCACTCAGTCAGCTGGTTTTCAATTCTAATATTATAAAACTTGAAATTTTAAAATTTTTATGTAAAAGAAAAAAATGTAAAAATACATCTGCTTTCTCTCATGGTTTATACAGGATTCGAAGGCTTTCAGATGTTGTCTTTAAAAAAAAAAAAATCAACATTTAAAACCAAATCTCAGCTTCATTTTCAGAAATATTAAAGTTTGGTTTAGATAATGTCTCATTTCACCTACTCCAGTTTCCACAAAATGGCAGTCCATTAAAATACCTTTAAATTACTTGGTCCTTTGGCAATTTGCTGTGCACATAATGCCTACTGTAACAAACTTTTATTGCCCTTAAATTTAGTTGTAGTACTATTGATAACATTAAAATCTAGTGTCCTTAGCTCTTCTTTTATAATAGTGTTGCTTGTGTAAGCAGATTAGGGTGCACAGTGTCCCAAATCTCTCCTGGCACTGCAAAACCAAATACAACAATTCCACAAAGCAATCTGACAGCCAAGTGTTTTCCTCTGGTCAAGTCTATTTCAAGACTCTAGAAGTTCCTTTTGCAAAACTTGCCTTTAAAAGTCTTCTTCCTAATGCCATCACATTTCTTATATTCGCTCACTCTGTGATCCTCCTCTTACGCTGAATTTGTATGTGAATAAAAAGGTGCCTTTTTCCTGAAAAAGCACAGTTTGAAGCATCAGTGTCAGAATGCTCTCCTCAGACCTCTGACTCAGCCTCTTAGTAGGTCTCTGAATCGGAGTCATTGAGCTCGTCCACGTCAGTGTACAAGTATTGATCCCCGCCAATGTTGTTGAAACTGCAATAGGAGCTAGGTTCATTCCTCATGATGGGCAAGGCTTCAAAGCTGACTGTTTTTGAGGTGTTGGTATAGCGATTAATGGCATTGAATGTTACGGATAAAGGGCTACTTGCTGAGGCAGGCATCATGGTGGCCAAAATGAGAGCTAGGCAATCAGCCACATCCTTATTGGGTGCACAGGCCAAAGCTGGAGTATAACCTAGAATTAAAGACAAAATTTAAAAAATTAAACCTCCTGTGTCTCATTTCTCTAATATAAGGAAATAAGCCTAAGGACCTTCATCTCTAGATATATTTTCAATTACTTGCCTTATAATAAATTGGTTTAATTAAAATGATTCAGAAATTTCCAGTAAGTAGAACAAGAGAAAAGTCATAGATATCTAGGGTAGGAGACCTTACAGGCTACATTATAGAAGAGAAAAGCGAGGCTCTGAGACAGATGATTTCTCCAAGATCTTACCGCTTATCTTTATCCATCTGAATTCATAGAAAAAAAGTTTCATAATCTTCCTTCAGAATGATGGAAGACTCCTACCATTAAATTTTAAGTTATATAAGAGTAAGCACTCATATGCTGAGAAATCTCAATGAGACAGATTCATGAATGAGGCTCTGAGCTGGTGCTCAAGAGACTTGGTGAATGAATTGACACTTCGTTGTGTTTAGCTTTTCTTCTGGGTCACAGTCCATTGCAGGAAAAACAGTGGGTCAACTAAACAGGTGAACTTTTAAAACTCCTAAGTAAGTAAAAACAAGTGTTCCCTTTTAATTGTTCCTTTCTTTGGCAGTAGACTGACCTTAGCCCTAAGGCTCCACAAAGTTATCAATACAACAGAGTAAGGAACCATTTGGTACTTAGGTTGGTATGAGACCCAGTTTGAGGACGGTCAGGGGAGAGGCTGGAGAAGCGATGTGAGGCCGAGTTTAGGTTATCCCGTACGCAACTTTAGCGTGAATGTCTTCAAGTTTGAGCCTACAGCTTCATTTGCTGTTGCACATCTAGACATGGTTTTCCCATTACTTAGTATATAAAATCTTGAAAATGATCAATAAAAACTTTCATATCAGTTACTGATTCACAGCCTCACAATGTGGTCAAATATCCTGTAGAGGTGATTAGCATTTTAATTTTAGGCTCCTCATTTTAATTAATATAGTTGCTGTATTTCCAGAAATGTAATTTTCCAATAATGAAAGTTTCTTTTAGAGCAAAGTGAGTGAGACTGAACTTATCTTAGTGGATGATATTAACCCCGTCTATGGATTTTGTTACTACATACACTAATGATTCCTAAATATCTATGTCCAACCTAGTTCTTGCTTTTGGACTCCAGATATATATATATAATTACCATCTTGGAGTTTCCACTGAACTTTTTCTCAAGTCCCAAGTCCCTAAATGAACCTAGCTCTTCCTCCTACATTCCCTTCTTAGACGATGGCCCTTCCATTCACATAGCTCTCACAGGTAGGTGGCATGCGACTTTTCTCACCAATTCCCAGGGAGTCCCATCACAAGAGCTTTAGAAACACTGACCTCTTTTCATCTTCAGTGTCTCTACCTTAATTCTGGCTACAATCTTCTCTCACCTGTTAATTCATAACCTAGTCTAATCTTGCTCCCCTCGGACTAACTGCTGTCTTCCTAGTGCCACGTGATTCAAGAAACTCTGGTATAACTCAGTATTTACAATGGTCTGTGTTTTCTCTCTAAGTATGCTACTCTCTCTCCTCAGAAAATCCTCTCCCCACTTTTTCCTTGTGCTTTGGATTTTGGCTTAGAAGTCACTTTCTTGGGATGCCCTCCCCGATCCTACAAAAAAGGGTTTGAGCACTCCCTTACACGCTCTAAGAGCACTCCACACGACTCCAATGGAACTCCTCGAGGGGCGCTGTGACGCTGTTTACTCATCTCCATTTAGGGGGGCTGTCTTATTCTACACCGTATCTTTAGAACTTAGCACTATGCTTGGCACAATCCCTCACTCAGCAAGTATTCCGAGTCCCCACTATGTTCAGGCACGCTTTTAAGCATTCAGAATGTGTCAGTGAACGCCACTGACAAAGATTCCCAGCCTGCATGGAACTAATATTCATTCTAATGGGGGAGACACACAATTGACATTAAAAAAGTAAAACTATACACAAATATGTTAAATAGCAATTTTCAACCTTTTTCATCTCATGGCACACATAAACAAATTATTAAATTCTATAGTACACCAAAAAAATAGTGTTATATTTCTTGCTAATTTGACAAAAAAAAATTAGGTATAATTTTGATTTAGTCACACTGTGCAGCTATTGCTGTGTTGGCTGTCATCACTATTTTATTTGACAGTCTAAGGGAAAAAAGACCAGTGCCCCTGACTATATAGTCAGGGATTACATGTTTTAAAAACTCTTGCAGCACACCAGCTGAAAATCACTGTGTTAGAAGATAAGCTTCATGGAAAAAAGAAAGAGGAAAGAGCAGAGCAGGTTAACAAGGACCAAGAATGCTGTGGTGGAGGTATGCAGCAGGTTGTAGTATAAATAGGATAGTTAGGATAAGCTTCGTTGAGAAGATGACATTTGAGCTAAGATTTGAAACAGGTGAAGGATTTAGTCAAAGACTGCTTAGGGACAGAGTGTTCCAGGCAGAGGGAGCAGCCAGAATAAAGATCATAACGCGTGTACATCCGCGGTGGGAAGGGGCTGGCGTGGCAGGATGGAGAGAAGGAAGAGGAGGAGGTGAGATCAGAGGCAACAGGGCAGCAAACCAATCATATAGGGCCTTGTAGGTCATTATACGGATTATAAAGGAACTGGGGTTCAAAAGATGATAATAACAAACCAAAGTCAATAAACACTAATTCTGGTTTAATAGATAAGTGAAGTGCAGTTACTCTCTTAGGTGAACTTTTCTTGTTTCTCTTGCCCTTGTTCCCGTTGCCACTCAATATTAATTTCAGCTCTCCTCTTTGACCAATAAACAATATCCAAGTTTAGTTTACTTCAAACATGGACCATCAAAAGATAAAAGCTCCTGGTGAGATACAGGTTAGGTAGAGAAAACACAGAATCTACTTACCGTTTTCATCTACTGCAAGCACACTTGCTCCTTTCCCCAGAAGTTCTTGAACCACCATTGTGAGCCCATTTCGGGCAGCAACATGCAGAGGTCTAGGGGGGAGAAATTGTACATTTACATATGTGCATGCCCACTCATGCGTGCATACAAATGCACACACTAACACTTGAGGCGCCTTGCCCCAACAGCAACAACGGGCACAAGGGACAGCAGAACCCATGTGCAGTGCACTGTCACCTCGTCACTGTGCATAGTGTAACGTCGGGCCACATTACCAAGCTCCTGCCTTTACTAAACCCTTTTGTTAGTTTCCTTCTAAGAGTCATGTTTAAAACGGTTTTTACCAACTTTGTTGTTTTAAGAAGTGAGGTTGGCAAACAAGTAGAATAGAACATACAATAAAAACTGTAAATTGCAACAACAGAAATTCCAATAGGTCTTGAAAACTGTTTACAGATTCCATGACTAATATTTGGACCAATAAGGCATCTAATTGATATGTGAATGGGAAAGAGTATCACAGATGTTTCTCTTCACCAAGCCTGAGAGTAGAACAGCAAATGGAAATTGGGAGAGGACAATGGGAAATGTGAATTTAAGATCTAGGCAGTCACCTAAAGCCTGGCTGCTCATATTAAGAACCTTATTCTTTCTGAAATCTCTTTAGCTTACAGACACATAAAAAACTTTTTACCTCATTTACTGCTGTTATCAAAATAATGCATTATTCCTGTGGGCTTTCATAAAACACACTAAGTTTCATTTTCCTTCACAAAACTGAATTGAGAAAAAACATTACATATTTTTAATAATAAAGTTTCAAGCTGAAGAGCTTTTTCAGTGATATGCCTTTTGTTATGATTATAGACATGAGTTCTGTCAATTATAAACATTGTGACTGAGACTAATTCCAATGGTTCCATGTTAGGAAAAAACCCATTAATCATTTTAATAAGTATAGATCGCAAAGTTTATACTAGACACAAAGTACTTACGTTTGCAAGGCTGCATTGGTTGCATTGATGAGGTTTCTATCTGTTATCTTTTCCAGTATTAACAAGGCACTAGTTTCATGACCCTAAAATTATGAAAAATAACTCTTAAAAAACTTGGGCACATTAAAGACAAATTTATACACTCAATATACTCCAATGCTAGTGCACGTAACATGTACATCACCATACATATGCCATGAATTTTCTTGGCTAATGCCTTAAATATTTTTCCAAACGTGTGGATGGAATGAAGTTAGGGGGAGAAGACAAGAATATTTAAGATCCCAGAGATTAAAGAAAGACAGTAATTATGTTTAGGCCTGTGCTCCAAAACTTACTTGGCTTACTGGAGACTTTCATACGCCATGGTTCCTAGTGATTGCTAGAGAGGTTCAGTTGCTAGCGCTGTTCAATTTAGTGAAGTGGAAAAAATTTAAGTGCCACTGTTGACATTAACAATGAAAACATATCCTTATAATGTGTACATACCTTGCTGCAAGCCAAATGGAGGGCGGTGTTTTTACTGTTATCTTGTAAAGTCAGATCTGCACTAGCACTGCTAACCAGCATCTCTGGGAGGAAAAATTGCATGAGTTCTTATGGTTATAAACATATAGTATACCCTAGACTACTATTAACTCACTGTAGAGAAATAAAGATACAAAGCAAAAATATATCTCTACCAAAAACTTAAGTGCAAGAAAAATTTTGTAGAATAAAATATACATATATATTGTCTTACTGCTGTGTCAGTCAAAGACACTAACAACAGAAACTAACATTTATATTGTGAGTGCTAACTAAATTTCAAATATCATTTCAAGTGCTCTGTAATAATAACAATTCCTTTTTTAACTCTCACAACAACCCTACAAAGTGGTACTGTTATTTTTTCACGTCATAAATGATCAAACCAAGGCACAATGTCACTTTGTTGGCAGACCTAGGACTCACATTCAGTCACCTGACTCCAGCACCAGTGCTCTGACCCACTGTCTTACACTGCTTTGCTGAAGCAGACTATTCAATGATAACGGCAAATGAAAACACTGTGGCCCTAAATAAAAATACGGTTGTAAGCATGTAAAGGATTTTCAGTCTCAGGAGTGGTGGCGCGATGACTAGTAGAAGATTCGGTGAACTAGAGTCAGAGGGCTTGGGATCACAGTTCTACAAAAGCAATATACATACTTAGAATACTAAAAGCCTTAACCAGTTTCTTTACCAACTGTGTTTGTTTGTCCGTTTTCTGCAGCCATCATGAGAGGTGTTTTCCCAGAGAAGTCCACGGAATTGACTTGAGCATTATGGCTGAGCAGCAGCTGTAAACACTCTACGTGATCTGTAAAGGCGGCCGCGTGGAGAGGAGTTCTGCAACAGAGGCGTTGAGAGACTTGACTAAATCTCTGTGTCATATCCTCTTAATTATTCTTTAATTTATGACAAGTAATTTTCAAAGGTTTACAGATTAGGCTATAAAAGCACTGCCCAGATATAAATAGAATTAATGGAATTTACTAAATTCTGTTTTTCTGATAATTTAAAATACCCTTAATTAAACTAATAAAAGTAAGGATAAATTATAAAATTGCTAAAACAACCTTACATCATCATTAAAAGAAATTTTGAAATAAATAAATCCTGACCCAAATACTGCCATCTATTACAACTGTTGGACTCTTCTAGTTCTTTTTATTTTATTTATTTTTTACTGTTTTCCTACTACAGTTGTCCCATTTTCCCCCCGTTGTTCTCCCCTGCCCCTCCCACCCCCCTCCCACAGTCCATCCCCAGTAAGTTGTCCATGTCTGTGCGTCATTCACACTAGTTCCTTGACTAGACCCTTCCCCTTATTTTCCCCCTCTCCCTCTCTTCTAGGTTTTATTTCTACATAGAAAAGTGTTAACTTTATTAACAATAGTCATTGGTAACAAATATACCTCTTAAAAAAAAAAAGGGGAAATCTTTATATTTTACAAGTTTTAAAAAGGAAAACTGGCTAAAGATCATAACAGAAATATCTTTATAATGAGAACATAATTAAGATTTTATAACACTTTATACTTGCAAATGTAAAAATCAACTTTTAATTAATAATGGGTTCTCTGTAAATTCTTCCACATTACTCTAGCAGCTAAAAATTTTTTTCCTATGGAAAGTAAAACAATCTCCTACCCAGCCGAATCCCTACCTTCCTTTTGAGTCTGTGGCATTCACGATGCTGGCACCTAATGTGTCAATTAACATCTCGGCAGCACCTTCGTTGTCATTTATCCTGTGGAAGGTCATGAGGTGATCACTCTCAGAGCAATGATGTATTTCTTAATTTGTCAAATCAATTTGATTCATCCTGTCTTTACTTACACAGCACAATGCAACGGACTGAAAGCATTTCCTTCCATTTTCTGAAACACTTCCTGTTCTAAAAGAAGTTCTACACATGTCTCATGACCTAAATAAGTAAATGAGAATCAGATATTAAAATCTCCCCAAAATACCGAAGTGCCCACATATAGCCACATATCCTTACACAAATAAGGAAAAGCTTTATCAATTAAAAATAACCAGTCCACTGAACATGTTGAACATCACATTTTTAGGAGCTTTGAAAGCAGAAGTAAAACCTCAAATCCTAAAGTACAGTAACTTGTTATGACAATTTTATTGGGAGTTTATTACTGACACAGCAAAAATTTATCTTGTGGGAAGAAACAATTTAGTGTCATTATTCTTTTCCATGGTGGCCAGTTAGTTATTTGGTTGTTATTTTTAGAAGTCATATTTAGCCCTGGCTGGTATGGCTCAGTGGATTGAGCACCAGCCTGTGAACTGAAAGGTTGCCAATTTGATTCCCAGTCAGGGCAATGCCTCAGTTGTGGGCCAGGTCCCCAGGTGGGGGTGTGCAAGAGTCAATTGATCAATATATCTCTTGTACATTGATGTTATTCTCCACCTCTTTCTCCCTCCCTTCCCCTCTCTAAAAAACAAATCTTAAAAAAAAAAAAAAGAATAATTAAAAAAGGTTATATTTATACAGCATAGTATAACTTTCACAATATGTATTTATATAGCATGATTAATCTCAAAATTTAAATATTTTTGAGTGCAGAAATGAGCTGATGGTAAAATATAAAAAACTATAAAAGTATTCAGAGAAGAAGTAAACGTCCTTGTCCCCACTCCCACTTTTCCAGTTCCACTCCCTAGATTGTACCTACTATCACCTTAAGTTTCAGAAAATTTCTAGGCTTATACAACTGCATGAACACAAATACATATTTCCTTTTTTATTTTTACACAAATGGGTTGGCTATTTCTACAACTTGTTTTTTACTTAATATTTTTATTAGCTGTATGTATCCTTTTATAATATATACATAGAAAAAAAATTTTAATCAAGTATACACATATATAGAAATCTTATTCTCAAATGTTTAGAAGAACTTCACAGCATTGAAGTGTATTATAAAATTATTTTATCTCTATGTTTTTTGAGGTGATGGTTAGTTTGCTTTCTCTGTGATGTTATCAACAATGTTGTAATAAAACATTCCAGTATCTTAAAAAACAAACAAACCCAAGTATTATTGTGTAACAGTTTACTAGAAATGATATTGTTCAGTTAAAGGACAAATATATTGATAACTGACAAATATCAGGCCCAGTTTTTAATAGCAACTTTGAAAACAGGGAAAAAGCCAAACCTTAGATTTTCTTAGCCTAATTTTCAAAGCCAGAGTTTTAGTGAAAATATTCCAATTGCTGTACTAATTGCTGCAAATGAAATGTGGCTTCTTTTATTTCATTAGTCATCTGGTATCTGATTTAGGAATAAATTAGAATCTTACATAGCCTCTTTATTTCCATGGCTTAATATCTGGCTAATACAGTAAGCCTAGATTTCTTCTTTTAAATTACTCTAATGTTCTCAAACAATAGCTCAATTTATTTTTACCCTAAAATCATTTTTCATGGAAAAAAGTAAGTTTTAGAAAACCTTTAATTGTGTTCCATTTTGTGTCAGTTCTTCTCTAATGCAGTGTTCTCAACTGGAGCAGTTTCGCCCCTCCATGTCTGGAGATATTTTTGGTTGTTACAGTTGGGGATGGGGTAGGAGATGCCACTGGCGTCTAGGTGGGGAGAAGCCAGGGATGCTGCTACATGTTTTGCAATGCACATGACAGTCTCTCACGACAAAAAATTACCTGGCCCAAAACCCCAATAGTGCTGAGACTGAGAAGCCCTGTTTTAATTCTCTCTCTGAATGTTAGCTCATTACTAAAAAGCAGCCATGGGAAGTTGTCCAGTATTGATTTAAGAGTTTCTTATTTTCCTAGAATACCAGTTTTCAAGGTGTAGTGTGGGGAAGACTGGGGTAATATTGCAAACTAGTCTTTTTTTAAACCAGCCACTAAAAAAACTTGCCACTCTTCTAACTAAATTTTTTTTTTTTTGGTAAGTTATTTTTTATAAAAACCTTAATAACATGTAATATATTTATAATTATTAAAAATACATTACTATTGGGTCATATCAAGCTGGAAAACTCATCACTTGTGTCCTAATTTATGAAGGAATGATATAATTAGCTGGTCTCTTCATGTTTCAGAGGGATATTCTGAGGATGCTTCAAAGTTTTGTAAAAATTGATAAATTTTTAAAAGAAATGGGATAATGTAAGTACTTAAATTCTGTGACTGAAATGACTGCATAAAAGGAAAACCTGAACTTTAAAGTTTAATATGTATAATCAGTTCTTTTCTAAAACTTTGCCATCATTCCATTTCAATTTTGAGAGAAACATTGTTTTCTGTGCTGTTGGAGTGCTTCCAAGTTTCTTTTCAGCTGTACAATAATTACCAGTCAAAATAAAACGATCTTACATAGTCTATTCTCAGAATGCCAAATTATAAAATAGGCTTTTGGCTATAAATATGGCATTAATTTTAGACTGTACAGTCTCTTATTGCATACAGCCAACATACATCTTATTTCTTCCAGCTCAATTCAGAATCATCACAATTTTGCTACAGTCTGGATATTAGAAACATCTGTTATGATCTTTAAATGGCAAGTATTCATGTATAAAGTTTTCTCTTGTACACGATGTGCTTAGAGTCTAAATTCAGTAGTGATAGAGTAGAAACTCACTTCAGGAAACAGAGTTCTGCACAAAGACCTGATAAGGCATGTTAGACAGCAGCTCCCTAAAGAGCAGTTACAGCACTCTATTTACAACTAAGTGCTCTCTGAGGGAAAATGCCTTGTTGTGTGGTTCTTCCAATGAGTAATTCTCACTGATATATTAAAAAATATATATTCAAGCAATAAAAATTTGCTTCAAAATAGTTTTATTTCACTGAGTTCTTAAATAAACAAAATTCACCTGTGGATGTTTTTCTACTATATTACATGTTTTTTGTTTTCCTTATAGTTGTAAAATGTCTTTAAGACACATTATAAAAACAAATCAAATTTCAATGGCAAAATATAGTCTCTTCTCTGACTTAGGACTAACCTTTGGCCACTTCACTGTACTCATTAAATACTAAATTTAGTGAGTTGAAAAGGGGAAAAAAGAAGTTGAAAACCAAAGGTTTTATAGTTTTCAAGACTTCTGGCTAAGGATCTGAGGTAGAAGTAAGTGAAATTGAACTCAAGTTTTGAATTAGCAATACATTTAACTATTCAAGTTTTTTTATGGTGCCACCAGTACTCAGAATTGAAGGATGACCTGTAGTCATCAAAGGACGAGAGCAAACTTCCTCATAGCAGAAGAATAGAACTCTCACACAGGAATTATTCATATGAAAATAAAAACATTATATTTAGAAAATACTTATTAAAAAATCTAGAATCATGCAAGATTCATATTTCTTTTTTATCATAAACTTACATTACTTGTCAAAATGGCTCCCAGTGACAGAACAATAAAAATAGCCTATTACAAAAATACAGAAACCTCAACTTCTGGTAAGGCAGTCATCTGAATTCTAGAAGAGATACTATACTTATTTTTTTAAGCAAGAAGATATTTACTTAAAGAGAAAATTTATATTTTTTCTGCCTGTTGAGGGAAAACTGCTAGAACCGTGAACTGGTTTTGTAGATACACTCACAGCTAGCCTTAATCTGAATGCTGCAGTGAAATTCCATATACCTCCCTGCCTGACTGCGCCATGTCTCTGCTAAAGCCCTCAGCCCAAACTTTGAGAGGATTGCTGGGTATACTGTACATATTGTGCTTGAGTGTTTTCTAAGATGATTAATTCTATGGCTTTACAAAAGGAAAAGAATTAATACTTCTCACCATGCTTCATTACTTAAATTATTTTCATTAGTGATAACTCATAAGCCAAACTCCACTGCAAACATTTATAACTTTAAAAAAAGCTTTATACTTCTCTGAGAACCTTTAATGAGCAATTTTGAGCATACATTTTACTACTGATATAAGGATCTTACCCAGATTCAGTTTAGAATGTGATGAATTTTCATCCTTTCTCCTACCTTTGTCAGTTTTTCCCCTAAACTAAGTCCATTTATAAAGTGAAAGAAGACCTGGCTGGTGTGGCTCAGTGGACTGAGTGCCAGGCTGAGAACTGAAAAGTTGCCGGTTCGATTCCCAGTCAAGGCAGGGTTGCAGGCTGGGTCCACACTTTGGGTGTGTGAGAGGCAACCAGTCAATGTTTCTCTCCCTCCCTTCCCCTCTCTCTAAAAATAAATGAATAAAATCTTTAAAAAAAAACTACCATTAAAAAAGATAAAAATAACAATCAAAGTACAAGCATACTATATAACAGAATTGGAAATAATATCATAAAAGTATCTTAAAATGTAAAATACTTGAAGCAAAGGTCCAAGAAAAATTTCAAACTGAGGGATAGCTTTTGTCAAAACATCTTTGACAACTAGGGTCTTCGCTCTGGCATGACAAGCAATCAAGAATAAGCTATGACTACACAGTAAATTATTCCTAGGCTTCCTGCTAATCTTTAACTTTAAGCCTGCTTTATAAGTACGTCATTCGCATGAATCTCAGAATGTGTTATAGTTGTCCCTGCTTGGTACATAATAGGCATTAATGTAAGTTGTATCTGTATACTTAACCATTGTAGCAAGCCCAGTGAAGTGCTGTATATCCATGATTGTCTGCTATGGCTGGATTTGCATCCACAGATGCTGCTGACTGCAAAAGAGCTCCAAGAACACCAATGTGTCCACAGGCAGCTGACAAGTGTATAGGTGTCCGGCCCCTACTATCCCGAAACAAACACTTAGCACCATGTTGAAGTAATGCATCTATACATTCTTCATGGCCTGTAACTGCCTGAAAGAAAAATTGTTTGTGTGTAGTTGAATATATTATGTTGGGTAATACATGCCATTATAGCTAATTAAAAATTTCTTAGTTCCATTATTTTTAAAGTCCATATTCCCCATATATATTTTTTATACCAATCAAAGCATTTATAATTTTAGAATAATTCATTACTTTTATTGGAAGTGGTTTAAAGAGTAAGTTTATCAAAATATATGAAAAACAGGTAGAGAGGTACTTATAATTCAATAAAAATGACATTTCAAGGGTGAAAAAGTAAAGACAAAAATGTTTAAGGAAATAGTTGTGATAATGTAAAAATGTAAAATTGACATTAACTTTCTTCAAGGTCTTACGGTTTAAAGGCACCCCCCCCCCCCTCCCATGCCTTGACTGGTGTAGTTAGGTTGGTTGGGCATCGAAAAGGTCACCGGTTTGATTCCGGTTGGGGCACATGCCTGGCTTGCGGGTTTGCTCCCCAGAAGGGGTGCAAATGAGAGGAGGCTGACTGATGTTTCTCACATTGGTGTTTTTCTCCTTCACTTCCTCCTTCTTTCCCCCCACCTCTAAAAATAAATAAAATCTTTAAAAAGATTAATAAAAAATAAAATAAAACCGCGCCCCCCCCCATTATTGTTCTCTGGATTAAGTTGTGCTTTGCAGTTGTTTAAAATCAGCATTCTAAAACTACGATACTGAATGAAACGGTAAGGATTATTTGGTAAACATTTAATAAAAAAAAAATAAACACAGCCCAGTTCAGTTTTAGACAACATGAGGTCACAGAACCATTTTGAAAGAAAATGGGATTACTTTCGCTTACCCCTCTGTGCAGTGCTGTCCTTCCCCATTTATCTTTGGCATCTACGTTTGCCCCTTTGTTCAGCAGGGAGTAAACACAGTCTGTGTGCCCGTTGAGGACAGAAAGCATCAGAGGAGTCCTGAGCAACAACAGGAATCAGGTCAGTGTTACCACTTAGGACTCCACTCTGTGAAAACCAAAGTGCATTTGCCTGTTTCCGAAATATGCCTTTTTGTGATGCAACTTTAAAGTATACCTAATTAAAAAACTATATTTGCTGTTACTCAGTTACATACTATGACAGGCTTACTAAAATAGGGGCAAAAAGCATAAAGACTGACAAACATACTAAAAATAATTTAAATGTCATTAAAACTTACTGTCCATTTCCATCTTGAATATCTACAGCATTCTGTGGTTCTGCATTTCCTATTAGTAGTCGTAAGCATTCGGAGTGACCATTTGTTGCTGTAAAGTGATATTTAAAAATTTCAGTAATTATATATAATAATAAAATAGAAAATGTACACTTTGCAGATATAATTTTGGGATGGTTTCATTGAATTTAATAGGCAAGAAAGAAAAATGTCTGTAGATACAAAGAAAGTTTCTATTGCCTTTGCTAAAAAAACCGAATAGATATAAATCCCTCATGGTACGTCACGGCTTATACTAATGCCTCATTACTTGCCCCGCTGACAGAATGATCCTTTTATTTAGCTCTCTTATGGTGGCAGTGTGGTCAGGGAAGATGGACTGCCTCCAGCCAAGAAAAGAAATCATGATCAGACCAAGTCAATCACAGTAACTCCTTCTCCTTTGCCAGTGACTGGTTTCAAGGTGAGTACCGGTCCAGTTTTGACCACTGAGATGTTAAGAAGTCTAGAGGGCTTCTGGGAAATATTTTTATTCTGGATAATGAGAAGTCCTCCTTTTCCCAATTTTAGATGTGATCTTGTAGAGAAGCAGCAGCCATTGCAGGCAAGAGGACAACTGAGAATCTCTCAGGGTTCTGACACCATTGCTGACACTAACCCTGGAACTGACTCTCTCTGGAGGGACTAAAGTCTGTCATGTAAGCCACCTTTTAGTTGGTCATCATAAAATAATTACAGTTCACTTCCAGGAAAAAAAAAAACTCAAGTCCTTTTCATGACTTATGAGTAAGATGCTCCCTTAGAAGAAGATCTCCAAATCTGAAAGGCCTCTATAGGACTAAGGCTTGCATTTGCTGAAAAACAGGAATTAACAGTAACCTGGCTCTTTCTTTTCCTGGCTAGGACTTATAGAGTATATGGCATGGGTTACTTCTGAGGGAGTGGTTAATGTCTTGGTTCAGTATTTATATATTAAAAGCGTAAACACTCCATTGAAAGCTTCACGTTAACTCTGCAAATGAGCTGTACTTAAAATTTTTCAAGTTGCAGAATGATATATAATTTCCCTCTTTTTTGGAATAAAATAATAGAAAATGATAGCATTTTGACCTTTTTATTCTTACAGGATAGCCATTTATATTTATACATTAATTAAGAGTTTTAACCCATTATTAAAATTTCTGTCTTTGAGTCCTGCTTGAATATCTTAATTTTTCTGAAAGGCTGTTCTGGAGCAACAAGTAGCTTTACCTATAGTCTTCTAAAATGCCAAGTTTCCCAAAAGACTAGAAGTGATGTCCAATATTCAAATCTGTCCATAAGGAACACTATAAAAAGCAACTAAGTGCAACAAATCCAGTTATCATACTGGGATGAGAAAAAATGCCTGGAAATGGATTTAAGTGTGCCAGCCTTGGTTATTTAATGTGAACACCACCTTGTAGTAATTTCTGTAGAGAATCTGCATCGCCAGTGACACACAGATGGTACCATGTCATCACAATGATATGGCTACATGCTTGTGCATTTTCACACATCTGCAACATCACAAAATCACACCAGAGTATGTCTTGCATAAAGTTTTATAACTATCTAAATAAATGTTTAATGCAGCACCCTGGTATAGTAAGTCAAAATGTTTATCAACTGTTAAAAGCACATACCGATCTAAAATAACTTCCATTAAAAAGTAAAAACTATTGTATTGTTTTGCTGATAAAGTACTTCAGAAGTTAGATGCGCATAAATCCAATTTCTAAGGTAAGACAATGACTTTACCATTTAGAATATAATAAAAATAGGAAGTACTAGTGGCGAGAAAGGGACAGAAAGACAAAGCAAAAAACTCAAATTGAAAAAGAAAAGAGCATTAGATGGACCGTAGTGAATAAAATCATGCATAGTGTTTTGCATACCTGCAGCATGTATAGGCGTTCTCTTCAAAATGTAATCTTTTACTAAGATTGAGGCTCCCTGATTAATGAGTACATCCACACATTCAACATGGCCCTTAAATGCTGCGAGATCTAAGGGCGTTCTTCCACTACTATTTCTCACATCAAGATCTAACAAAGACTGTACCAACACTTCCAGTGCTTGATGGTGACCATGGTAGGCCTAGGAATAAATAAAAGTATAAATTAAAAAGAAGAACACATATTTAGACTGACTTCCCAGATACTTTGGAAAACATAAAGAAGTAAGCAAACTTGTCTTCACATTATTATTACACTTGAGATAATCCAAAGTTTCTGTATTGACAATTTAGTATGTTAACTATAAATTTTTAAACAATCAAAATAATAGACTACAGTGATAGGGAATAAACAGTCTGCAAATAAGAACAATTCAAATGATCTTTTCATGAGTCTACAATGTTTGGTTCATGACAGACATTCAGTAGATGTGACATGGATTTAATTAAAGCTTTCATCCTAAGTCTGTGATTCCAAAGCCTGTGTTTTTAATCACAGTTCAATGCTCTACTTAACCCCCTGATAAAATTTCACCATACTTAAAAGTAGAAACAGTCAGCAACTGAAGTTAAGCCAGGACTTGAGTCTTCTGATTTCTCAAATTAAAACAACTTCTGTGTAATATGCCACATCTCAAAAATAAACATTTCTTTTAGCACAAAAATACTTAGACTGAGCCCTGCTTAAATAATTGACACATGCCAGGCATTGTCCTAGCTGTACAACAGAATTAAAGTATTTAAATATTTGTCAGACTGAAGCCTTACATTTTACACAGTCTGATAAAAGGACTTTACAGATAATTCATTTCAAAAACCAACATGTCAACTGAATATTTATTATTCTCATTGGACCAGCTGCCAAGCAGGCCATAAAGCAGTAACAAGACAGTTCTGGTATGAAAGGAATGCTCTCTCTAGTTCACTCATGCTGCCACTTTGTAGTTAAGGGACTTTCATGTGTTATTTTTTGATACTATTCGCACCTAAAGATTAGCAGGTAGGTAAATGATCACATGTGAATATTTCACTGGGAATTTAAAAAACAAAATTCTTCCATACTGGAGCTAAATCTCACTTGCTCCTCATCTAAAAAAAGATACACAGCTAGAAGAGGGCCGTGCACCACCTCAAAGGGCTGTAAAGCCATTTCTTGTGGAAAATGTCAGAAAGTACCAGCAAGACGTAAAGTCGCTAAAGGCCTTACTGAGTTGATGTTTGACTATCTCAAAGATTTAAGTCACTGGAGATCACTGAGCTCTACTGTCTTAGGATCACATCTAATCTTGTTCCTCAATATCAGGTCAGTGAAATTATGCTACTAAAAGAATAAACTTTGAGAAACACAGTATATGCAGAAAATAGTATATAAATGAGAGACAAAATCAGGATGACTAGGAGCCATGATGATTTGCTAAAGGGGTTTTTCCTTCACGATGTCCTTGAATAGGACCAAGAGAAGGAACCTGTATGCCTAGTGTGTGTGAAGACAGGCACTAAGATCAGATTCATTAAGCCTCGGAGCCACTGTGTTTTCATTGTATCAAGTTGTCCTGGATTAGAAGAGTTTGGAAGAGGGAGAAAAACACTTCAAGTAATTTCTGAAAACCTCTTAGAAACAGATACACAACACAGAAGTGGTGGTATAATCATCTTTCTTTGAGCCTAATTACTACATTACAAAATTGTTCCCATTTGAGCTTAAAACACTATTTAGCACACACATGTTCACAGCAGTACTATTCACAACAGCCATAAAGTAGAAACTAGTAAAAAAGAAAAATTAAAAATTAAAAACCTACAGTTTTTGAGATAACATACTCAAAACTTGGCAAAGTACTTAGTCTGGCACCTAATAAGTACTTAAGAAATGGCATTGCTATTCCTTTAAGAATGATGATGATGATGCAAGAAGAATTGCCTAGTCATCTGCTCAGCCTTCACTTCTTGCCACCAACTGTAAAACAGCTATTTTCTTCTCCATGCTGGCTTTCTCCTCTGGATGACTTATTTACTATGCAAGTCTGGAGAGTGGACAACATTTCCTAAGACTCAAAGGGCAAGAAAACAGAAAGCTTCAGCACGTCCTCTTAGGTATTCAGAACATGGTAGGAAGTGGGGAGAAAGACAGTGCTAGAAAATAGGCGAGGAGAATATTAAGATAAAAATAGTAATAGTCTACGTGAGAAGAAAAAATTAAATGGGTCATTGGACTTGGAGTGATCCACATTAACTTCAGTAATACCCCTATAACAGTGGTCCCCCACCTATTTGGCACCAGAAACCGGTTTTGTGGAAGACAATTTTTTTGGAGTGGGTTGGGGGACGGTGGGGGGGGGGCGGGGGAGGGGAAAGGAGGCTGAGCTCAGGCAGCAACACAGCAAAACTTTGCTTGCTCACCTGCTGCTCACCTCCTGCTCGCGGCCCCATTCCTAACAGGTAGCAGACCCAGGGCGTGGGCTGGGGACGCCTGCTCTATAAGCATGTCACAGGTCTTAAAATCACAGGTCACACAAATAGCTAGCGACAGTACCTAAGTCTCTTGATTCTCAAAGTTCCTGCCCTTCCTTCAACTGTAACACACTTTGTTTCAGAAACAAATTCTTCCTTCAAGACAGAAAGAACTAGATTGCGCTCTGCTTGAAATTTCCTAAGGTAATTCTTCCCATATTTGATTTAAAAAACTGTCATATTCTCTCCTAGCTTTCTCCTCTTAGTGACAGACATTAAGAGGAAATATTTAGAGGCATCCTAAGCTAAAAGCAACACCACAGATCACACTCCCAAATCCTATAGTGTGAGCAATCGAAGGACCAGTAAACACATACCTTGTTGACACTCCAAGATCACAAACTAAACAAATAGTTGTAGAAATACCACAGAAATTATAGTTCTTATACCATGTGCTTATTAGCAAGTTAGAAGCCATTCCATTCACTATGAAAGTGCATTTTTAAATTCACATTACAGGTATATTTCTCTCCCTTGTCTTAGCCAAAAGATCATTTAAAACAAAACAAAACAAAAAAGTACATTCAATAATTATCTGAATAAGGAAGTTCTTAAAGTTTTAATTCCACGATCATCATTACATGGACCAAAAGTCCTGGGTACTAGTGAGAGTCAACACAGACAGAGATATTTTCAGTAAACCAGCCATGAAGTTGGCTGAGAAAGTAGTACTCACAGCCAAGTGTAAGGGGCTTATTGTTGCTCTATTGTCTGAATCACTCAGCATGTCTGTTCCAGAGGTTTCCATTAACTGAGAAAGAAAAGTATTTTAAATGTCAGAAATACTTTTATATATACACTATAGCAGTTATTCGCAGTCCCTTCCCCCCAGGTTAAAACCCATTTTAGAATATACCTTGATACTTGAATATGAATTTAAAAATCTCCAGTCCCTTACATCATAAAAACTAAACTCAGCAAGTTTATAGAATAAATCATTCTGAAAGTGTGGTAAGGACCACAGACTAGGAGTTTTGAGGGAGAGCTATAAACTAAGAGCTTGAGGGAAGTGCTATTTAATTGCCACCAAGTAACGTCCACCCCCTTACATGATTTCTGTCATGTCTTTGTCCCTAGGAATGTGCACAACATGCTATAGCTCCAGTGAGAGCAAATAAATATTGTAATAGTCTAAACAGTAGGGGGTAAAAGGACTAATACTTACAACATCTAAAGGGGTTTCACTTGCAATCTGAAAAAAATTTAAAATAAAAAAATATTTAGTTTAGGAAGTATATATATATATAAGAGATGAGTGTTAACTACAGGTCTTTATTTGCATAGGACTTTGATAAATTCCATTCTGAACTTGTGCTTCCCTTGCCTCCAAAATTAAGTCTTTTAAATACGCAGCTGTATAAGCTATTAAGACCAGAAATCTAGATACATGGATCTAAGATTTTAGTCTAAAGATACCACAGGAACCTAAGAAAATATTTGTTATTTCTGCAGCATGGTTCTAAATGCTATATTAAATGCCGACTTCCTTTGTCTATTTTTTATACTCACTCTCCTTGAATTTTATTTCCACTTGAAGGGAAGCAATGTTTAATACAATTTACAAGGTAAGCATAAATAAAGAAACCTTAAACTTGAAGCATCTGTTACACACCTGAGAAATCATTTTACTTGTCCAACCAAGTGGGTTGTAAGGTGTGTACATTCAAGAATAAAACCACCGTTGAAATAAAACGTTTCTTTGAAGAAGTAGAGTCTTCTTTATTGGAGGGATTGCCAGAAAAATGGGGCTTTCAGAATTCCCTAAATACTGAGAGAAGCTTCCTCCAACAGAGACATTTACTTCTCACTTAAGACATAAGTTATATTTCTTTAGAAAAAGCTGGAAAACATTTGTTTATAGGGGTAGGAGAAGTAGCTACATAGATATGGGGTAATATAAGGAAAGGATGTAAGGAGCCCTGTCCAGAGATCTAATTTTATCCTTTATTTTTGAAAGGGAATAGAAAATAACAGATATCTTTCTAAGGCAAGTATGAATTTGAAAGGTATATGGATTCTAAAAATGTTAAAAAGCAATGGCATTTGTTTAGTGATCCATTTATTCTCATTTTGATTAAATTATTAGAATATAAACTCACAGCAGTGCTTCCACCAGAATTCTGGAATCTTACCAGTTGAAGACATAGACGGTGACCATAAGCAGCTGAATAATGTACTGCATTGTATCCTTGCTTATCTCGGATCCCTGGATTTGCATCATTTCTTAGTAAATATTCCAGGCACCTATTGGTAGATACAACATATTCAAAATTTTAAACCCTGATTTTAACCACTGATAAAAACAGAGACAAATAAAAACAGATTTTTTTAAACTTCTGAGTAATGTAAAACCATAAGTATATCTGTACTATATAAATTGTCATTTAAAAAGCAGTGATCCTGAGTAGCATAAAAATGCAAACAAAATGCTCCAAGAGAATCTCCAAGGTCTGTCAGCAAGCGTGCTTACACCTAAGGGCTGTTTTTCAGTCACTGTCTATGGATCGTCTACTTCAAAAAACGTCTGACATGATTAAACTCTAAGCTGGAAAATATTTCTGCTCATGTACCAGAACACATAGTGAATATAATATCTCATTAGGAAACTAGAAGAAAAAGTCTCACAAACCAGTCAGAATTCAATGATCTTGAATAAGAGGTCTGAGAAATGTGTAAACAGTATAAAACTGGTATGCAGGTAACAGGAAAGACCTTCCATGGGGGAAATACTTCATTCCTGTGCTATTTAAAATATGAGAAAAAGAATTTTAAAAGGTACTATAAGATTCACAATTTCTTATAATTTTAGTAATTTTATTGTTACTGTAGCAAAATAAGAGTACTAAATAGAAAAGATTTGTCTCTAGGGCCAGCTTGCTACCAGTGATCTTGGGCAAATCATTTCATTTTTATAATTAAATGGCTTTTATTTATTCATTGGCTAGATGGGGGTGGGAATTCAACTGAGTAATCTAAATTCTATTCATGTTAACATTACAAGTCCATAATTATTCAGTGGTAATTTGTCTAATATTGCAATATACCTAAGTATTAATTCTACTATTAGGAAAAAATCTACAATCAAATACTTCTTAAAGATTTAAGTTCCCAAAAGCATACTGAGGTTATATAAAAACAAACAAAAATGACTTATGAAGCAGTGTAATTGATTTTCAGTAACTACAATATATATATAGATATAGAACTATATCTATACATACATACATGAGGAATATTCTGTTCAACGCCAATCCTTATTTGTTTAATGCTGCAATGCTTAAAAATTCTTTAAATCACTTAGAAATTACTTGCAGAATCTATATTTATTACAATATCCTTAATGATAACAAATGTTTATTCTTTTAAGCGGAATTTTGATATTTATTTACGATTAAAATTTTTGACAAACATGGGGAATTGGGTATCACCATGATTTAAAAAAACCCAAATCTGACTTCTAAAGTAACAAGACTGGGCCCTGGCTGGGTGGTTCAATTAGTTGGAGCATCACCCTGTACACCAAAAGGTTAGGGGTTCGATCCCCAGTCAGGGTGCATACAGGAAGCAACTGATCAATGTTTCTCACACTGATGTTTCTCCCCCTCCCTCTCAAATCAATAAAAACATATCCGCGGGTGAGGATTAAAAAAAAAAAAATTAAAGTAACGAGACTGGTATTTTTTGGTGCTCATAAACTAGCTCTGAGGGCACTGCAGGCAGTATTTCAGATAGTGTGTAAACTCTATATACAGTCTTGCTAGGTGCCCAACTCAGAACAAGGCTCACTGGGGCGGAGAGAAGATCTGCAGGGCTAGAGGACACAGGGGACAGTCTCACTGCTTTACAGGCACAAACATTTCACCAGGGCTTATCTATCAGAGAAAAGAACTATTTTAAGATAACTTGCTGATACATGAGTACTAAAAAAAAATATTTATTTAAGGAAAGCAAAACAAGTAGGTAAGTTCATGTTCACTTTCTAAAGTAGGGGGGCATGTCTCAAAGCCTTATTTACAGTAACTAGGTTCAAGTTTCCAGCATTAAATGGTGTGCACTAATTTAACTGTTATACATGCAGTAGTTTCTATCAAATCACATTACTTCTTTAATTTTTTACATTCACACCAGATGACTCGTCTGTAAGAAAACAAAGGGTTGATTTACAGTGACAAAATTCCTTCTACTGACAGGGCTTTTACATTCTGCTGAGTAATTTCATAACTACTTTGTGAGATAAGCATTTATTTGTAACAAATGAAAAACTGCTGACACTCAGAAAAATTAAAAACTTGTTCCAAATCTTTTGGCTAGAATATAGGGAAGCAAGGACTAGACCTCAGGTCTTCTCTTCATCGAGTGTTCTTTCCATGCTACCAAATGTTTTCGCACGAGGGTTAACGAGTTAGTGATACTTTAACCTGGGTGCTCATAAAATACTGAACCACAAAATTCCTTGGTCTTGAAAATCTGGACCTCACTTTTAATTTGAAAATAAGGTGGAGGGGAGAGTCTATTCTAATTTATTTTTCCTGATAGTAAATTAACACACGCTTATTTTATAAAATTCAGAAAATTAAGAAATGAAGACTTTCTACAATCTCTCTCCTTGCCCTAAAATAAATTATGTATACAAAGTATGGAGGAATAAACTACACTTACTGTTAAAATTTACCTTCATTTAATGTTAGACAAATTAAGTGTTCTCATCCCAATTAAGCACATCATTTAACACCACATTTCAAAGTACTGAAATCTCTTACTCTTCCCTTACCACTCATGTGTCCTGTGGGAAAGGACCACTCAGCCAAAGGCAGGGGATGTGGCACTGCCACCAGAGGCCCTCCTCTTGTTTACTGTCTCCCATTATGGAGCACAATAGTGTCTGTTCCCATCAAAAAACCAAACCAAACTAAGAAAGTCCAAGTTTAAAAAACTATGTGAAAGGTACTATTAGAAGCAATTCAGATATTCTATACCTCATGCAGCCATATGAGTTAGTTAGATCAGACTGTTATCTCCACTTCACAGAAAACATGGGCCCAGAGAGGTTAAGTCACCTGCCCAGGTCCCACAAGTGGCAGAGGCAGAATCAAACCCAATGCTGTCTTGCACATGCAGACGAAATCAGTTTAACAAAGCTGCTGAATATAAAGTCCTATACAAGAGTCAAATGTATCTCTTTATATTACAACAAATGTTAATTTAAAGATAATTTATTTTGGCAACAAATACGTCAAATACTTAGGAACAAACCAAAGGATTATAAAACTTCTAAACAAAAAACTATATAACTTCATTTATATAAGGTTCAAAACAGATAATAAACAATACTAAAGAAGTCATATTTCCTGGAAAATGCCAACTATTACTGTAAAAGTAGATCCCTGAAATATTACAAACCTATTTATACACAATTAGATGACTATAGGAGAGGCTACAGAAAGGCATATACCAGGTCTTCAACTTTGATTAGACTGAGAGGGACATGTTCCAAAACATAAACAACTTTTCCTTGGGATGCTGACAGATTAAACAATCACGAAAATAACAAACCAACAAACACACATTACTGAATAATGGCAACTTGAAGCCATGGGGAATATGTTTCTTCTTTTAGAAAATACTTCACTCTTTGGCAAAGTATGAATTATATCAGATTATTTTATTATCCAACCTATTCCTGGGAATTAAATCCTTGGCATTTAGAAGAATAAATAAGTGCTGTACTGCCACCATTTAAGCTTCCAAAGCAACCATTTATTGAAAGAATGGCTCTGGTATCCTAAAATAATTACTGGGGCTTATAGCTTCCAGAAGGTTCCCAGGGAACAAAGGATGGCAATACACAGGACCTCTGGGATACTGATAAAGATAGAAATGGAGGCTCCAAGAAACAGCGTTAGTCTTTCCTACATACAATCTCATTTCGTTTCCCTCACAGTTCTAAGAAGTAGGTTTCATTCTAATTTTACAAATAAAGAAGTATTTGCTTAGCAATACTTGCTCAGGCTCAAAGAGGTGTAATATGGAGACCCCAAGATTTAAACTGGGTCTTTTGGATTCCAAAGCTCATGTTCTTTTCAGTACATCAGGCGGCCTGGTGTTGATACTGAGAATTAAGGGTTTAAATAATAAATATCACTAGCTTATTGCTCAAAACAGTTTATGTTACGTGAGAAAACAATTGAATTCATTTTAGTACTAGGACACATTTACAAGAAAAATAAATTGGCTTAAAATAAAACCACAAATCTCAAACAGCATGGGATGAACATTGCTATTTTGTTTTGCCTAAGAATTGGGTTTAATATAATTGTCCAAGGGCAGAAGGATCTGTGTGTGACCTCAGTGAAATTATGTGGATGCTGAGATACACCCAATAAATAACCAGTCTGTGGGAATAGTGGTAAAGGAGTATCAATGGTGACAACAGCTGTTTAGGTATAACCTATTTTAAAACAATCTAGAAATCAAATCCTGAATTTAAAAATTCTATAAATCAAGATAATCTACTTATCCAGGCTTACCAAAATATAATCTGATTTATAAAGTCTATTTCAAAGTCTATTTCTATTCTGAAAAATACTTCAAATAGCCCTGGCTGGTGTGGCTTAGTGGACTGAGAGTCGACCTGTGAACCAAAGGGTGGCTGGTTCGATTCCCAGTTAGGCCACATGCATGGGTTGCGAGCCAGGTTCCCAGTTGGAGGCGTAAGAGGCAACCACACATTGATGTTTCTCTCCTTCTCTTTCTCCCTCCCTTACCCTCTCTAAAAATAAGTAAATAAAATCTTTTAAGAAATACTTCAAGTAATTTAACTTCTCCTCCAAATCTATCTATATCTCACTATTCTGGTATATGTGAATTGTACAGTGATATATTCCTACAAACAGAAAAAACATTTTACTAGTGCCTTCAAAATTAGAATTTTTAGCAAATAATCCAACATAACAAAGTGTTACTTACAGAAATAGCTTTAAAATTAGTTACAGAATTTATAATAAATTAACCTTTGTGAATAATACCATCAAAGTATGCTTTTTGAGGGCAAAGTAAATGTTAAAAATGAGAAGCAGTTCTATATTAAAGACAGTTTCCCTGAAGTATATTTTATAGTCTTTCCCCAGAATTCATTATTTGTTTTTCCTAAGGATATTTTCACTTCTCTGACCCAGACACCAGGGAATGACACAGGCACTGAGATCTCTGTCTCCAATGAGTTTATTTTTATTCAAGGTGGCAATAAACAGGGGTGGGCAAACATAGGCTTACAGTGATGAGTATACAAAACAGAGTTTATTATTAAGGTACTATAAAATGGGTCTGATCAACTTTAGGTGAATATTAATTATGGAAACATTTATGTCATTCTTTTGTTTTCATTCATTCTATTTACTGATTCAATTTATTGATTTTAGAGAGAGGGAGAGGAAGAAGAGAAGATAAGAGAGAAAGAGAAACATTGATCTGTTGTTCCACTTATTTATGCATTCATTGGTTGATTCTTATATGTGCCCTGACCGGGAATTGAACCTGCAACCTTGCCATACTGGGATGATGGATGCTCTAACCAACTGAGTTACCTGACTAGGGCTTCATTCAGTCATTCTTGGCCAACTTTAGTTACTCCATTATCCGATTTACTTATTTAAGTAATATTTAATACCAGATATGTGTCAGATCCTGCCAATTCAACAACTCACTCTTTTGGATACCAATTTACAATGATCTCTTGCAAATAGGAACTCTACCTCTGAAGAACAGTGATATTCCAACTTCTGCCCAATCTTCTGAGAGCACTGTCCATGTACCTCTTCTCTTTCCCTTTCCCAATTATATACTCAAGGCTGCTGCCTTTGAAAAGTCAGATGGAAAAACATGGGAGGTGTAATTAAGATGCGCTTTTGGCAGGGAGAAGAGACCCTTATCTTTCTTCAACCGGATAGTCAATACGAAGGGTGTTGAATAGAAATAGGTAAAAATAACTAAGTTTACGGAATAATTATGAAACCAATTTATTTCCCACAATAGAGATTTCAGGAAAATATAAGTTTGCAATAAAAATGGCCATTCACACAGAAGAGCTGGTTTACAGGAACAACCCTTCATTCTCACCACATGATACTTACTTGCCATCTGTGTCTGACGTAGCTGCATAGTGCAGGGGTGTGCATCCTCTTTCATCAAGGTCATTCACACTGGCTCCTGATCCCACAAGAGCAAACAGGCACTGGTAATTGCAGTTGGCAGCGGCATAGTGTAGAGGTGATCTTTTGTGCCCAAGTTAATATAAGAAAAATAAAAGTCAGGGACATAGAGGAGTAAACAAGAGCACAGTGGACTCCTCACTCCACCCAGTTACAAATACTGTATTTCTAAGTGAGCCTCAGAATGATTTTTGCCATAAACTAGGTCATTCGGAGGGCTGGACAGAAAGCTAAGGAGGAGAAATTCCAGGTGGCAGAAAACTACCAAGAACTGAAAATTAGAAACACTGTTAAATGATTTCATGGTCTCTAGATAGATAGTAACAATTCCAGTCTTTTGAGTGAAATACAGACATCCTCTCTATTCTGTTCAGAAACTTGGCAACTTTTATTTTAACAAAGCTTCTCCTGTACTAACAAATAGTTATTAGTTATTGTTTACTGAGAGTCCAGTAATTGTTTATTCCCATTGTTACATAATTCAATAAAACACTATATAAATTGATGAAAACAATGCTTCACAGTACAGAGCTAGCAGCTTCTGTTCATGTTTCAGCAGTGAAATAAAAGGTAAGAGAAAACATAGGAGCATTAAAAGGACTATCCTCTTCCCCCTTCCTACCCCCTCCTCCCCCTCTTTCTCCTCCTCTTCCTCCTTCACCTTCTTCTTTAATGAAAAGTCATGGAATCACAGCTGGTAGAGCTGTAAATACAGATTTTCAAAGCAAAAACTGCAGTTTTGAAGATTGTTCACTGTTCAGAAGTTAGAGCACTGTTTTAATCTCTAAAGACTGAATATTCATAGTCCATTTCTTTCCAGTTACTAAATTTAGAAGTCCCCAACTTTGGATTACAAAGCTATGATTCCATGACTTTTCATGGAGAGGAAGGGGGAGGGGAAGGAGGAGGAGGAGAAAACAAAAAAGTGAAGGTCAAATTTAGTCCAGTCTTTATGGCATATTTTTTTCTGAAACATTTACCTAGTGAAATGATAGTAAAACATTATTTACTTTATTGGATAATGGTATGGTATAGTAACAGTATTTTAAAAAATGCAATTAACCTTGAATTACTTTCAAGCTTCTATACTCAGAATGTGCTTCAGAAGCTCTACTTGTAGTATAGAATGTTTCAAGTGCTACAAATTAACTAAGATAAAATAGATTAAAGCAAATTCTCTATAAAAATACTGCATTCCAAAGCCAAACAAAGTGAATTTTGATTTTGCAAGTCATTAGTTCTTCCCCCAGCATGCTTATGAGAGTAGTCTGTTAGTAGTTTTTTCTTTTCTTATATGCATTTCTGATTCCCTACCATACATAATTCTGTTTACTTCTGCACAGGCCTAATCACATTTCCTTTTTACACACCCAGACTTTTTTGTCACATACACATTTTGATACAATTCTCAGACTCTTGACACACGCAATTTTGTTCACATTGCCACCTCTGTTCTTCAAACCCATTCAAACTGCCTTCAATCCTTACTTATATGTTTCTAACACACTCTGGGTCGATTCCTACTCTAAGTAACTTGGTAGATGATGGGGGCTTTAAGTACTGCTATCATAGATGCTAGGAACAATGATGCCTGGGTTTGAACACTGAGAGGGAGGATTGGCTGAGTGACTACACAGGGACGCTGTCACTTCACAGGTGCTTTCCTGCAGATCACACTCAGGGAATGTATGTGGATGTGGATATGCTGCTATGTGTATATGTGTACGTGGACAGTTACAGAAGAGGAGGAAGAAAAATTATATATAATTTGTCATTTCCTCCCTCTTTCTAGTGCTCCATAACGAAACACAGGCAATACATTCTCTGACAAAGGAATGACTTGGGGGAAAGGAGAACTGCAGTAGTGAGCCCTGGGTCTCCTGAGTTTATTTCCTGAAGGCACCATGGGATTTTATATTTCCATGGCTATAATTATGGGAGGAGGAATAATCATATCAAGAGGTATAGATGTACTTATAAGATAAAGTTGGCTGATAGCCTGGGGCTGTAGCAGGTGCTCAGGTGGAAGATCATGGGTAGGAATGAATATTTAAAAGTTATTGACTTACTTGGGCCTCTCAATGAATCATGACCAATGCAAATGCTGCTGAATTGTTCAGTTGATTCTCAGAAGCCAGTCAGAAGGTCAAGCAAGTCATTAAGTAAGTAAATTAATTAGACTCTATAGGAGAACTGTATCACACCTTACCTCCCAAATTTGTCCTTTTTGTTGAAGTCTGCACCAGTATTCAGCAGAAGGTTTAGGCACTCCAAATTCCTAGCCAGGGAAAAACAGAAGACTTAATTGTAAGAGATTTTATAATGAAATTGGTAGGTTTAAATATGTATAAAAGCATGTTTTCAAATGAGGGCAAAAGTGAATGAAATGGCATGATTTATAGTTTATGAAGAATAAAAACATTTAGGAACCTTTAAATAAACTTCAAGCAACATGCCTACAATTAAATGATTTAAATTTAAGTGGTTTTTAATACTAAACTGAATTAAAATGGATTAAAAAAATTCAAACCTGAAAATATGATGTCCAAAATTAGTTTTCCCTTATCTTTTCCTATATATGATTCCTTACTTAGATGTATCCTTAGTTAAAATTATAGGAGAATACATTGGATGCATGGGTATTTCTACAATTTAATTTTTAGAAACCCAAACATCAACCTACTATGTTACTATGAAAACTGTAACTACAAAACAATCTGAAACTCATATTATCTGTTGTCCTCTCTCTGTAGGCAAGTAATGTGGATGCTACTAGGTTCTAGGTTCTTTGGTGGCATTGGAAGAACAAGAGGTCTGAATCAATGTTCACAATCCATTCCTACAACTGAGACGAGGCTAGTGGGTAGTCTTGGTTCAGCACACTTGTCCAGTAATTTTTAAGGATTTATTACTGGGAATAAATTCTTGCAAATGTCCGTCTGATAAGTTACCGTATGAATTAAATGGCTTATCACAGATTTAGGATCTAAATTATCAGAAACATTAGATTGGCAGCATGCTTCAGAGTTTTAGTTGAAATTTTCTTGTTCATTCAAATCAACTGCCTAGTTTGCCCTTGTAGTAATATTTAAAAATTAGTCCAAATTTTTTTAATTTCAAATTTTCCATTTCATAGTTATTAGTCCTGAGTAAAGGGCAAGACAGAAACAGGCTATAAATATTTTTTCTCCTGAAATTATGATTTAAAATCCCCAACACGTTCTCAAAGAATATTAGTATTACTGAGCATGCTCCCAATGTTTTAATGCTCTCATTGGAGGAAATATATATTTTCCATGAAATCATTTTCTCTTACAAAAGGCAATACTTCCTTTTGTAGGTTTTTTCTGTCTCTTCTACTCACAACTTATAACTTAGGTAGATAAAGATTAAAAAAAGCAATTTCTACTACTCTGGACTTTCTTATTCCAAACCACTCCTGTTATGTTTTCTATTTTAAGGTAGCCCAGAATGAATAAAAGAAACAAAGATAAGGGAAAAACTGCCACAACCTACTACCCTTTTCTTAAAATAGTAAATATTTTAACATACCCTCCAGCTGCAGCTGCATGTAGACAGGTCCTACCAAAATCATCTGGGGTATCTATATCAAATCCTACAAGAATGAATACATTTTTATATGTTATATAATACTATAGATATGTTACTTTATATTACAGTATTAGGTCAAGAAATGTCACATACTCTCAATGTCAAATAAAATTATGAATTACACATAGTTTAAAAACTATTGAAAATAGATTAATAATGTACAATACTATAAAAACTTACTACTAAAAACCTTGAGGGTTTTAGAATAAGTGATAGAGTACTTGTTTAAAAACTACAGACACCCGAAAGTAATATATTATTGTATGTCAACTGTAATTGAAAAAAAAAATTAAATAAGAACAAATGAATAAAAACCATAGGATACAATGAAATATTGCTGAGCAATAAAGAAAAATATTGATAATGTTACAACATGGATAACCCTTGAAAACATTTTTCTAAGTGAAAGAAATCTGTCACAAAAGATCACATTTTGAGTGATTTTGTTTCTATGAACTGTCCAGAATAAGCAAATTTATAGACACAAAGTAGATTTGTAGTTGCTTAGGGCTTAAGGAGGGAGAAAATGGGACTGAATGCTAATGGGGTTTTCTTTTAGGAGGAAATAAATATGTTCTAAAACTAATTGTAGTGATGGTTACACACCTTAGAGAATATACTAAAAAAGACTGAATCAAACTTTAAATAGGTGAATTGTGTGATATATGAATTATATCTTAATGATTTTCTAAAAAGGCAGGTGCTTCACTATCTATGAATTATTACTAAAACTGAGAAGAAATTTTAGAATTTTCTTTCACAGATAAATGGGTATGTGAATACTTGTGGACACATATACACACACACTTTAAAAACTCAAAATGGAATTAACTCACTTAAGGGTAATCATTTAAGAAAAACTTAGAACTATCTGTCTTAAAATATGTTAATTTTCACGGAAACTTTCTCATAGTTCATTCAGCCATCATGAGTATTAATATACAAAATTTGTTCAACTTTCTTAACACTCTGAGAAATAGAGTATCATTTAAAAATAAATTAATTCCCATCTATTCTATGCACTTAATAAGGACCATAGTTTTGTAGTAATTTTTATAGAAAGCTATTGTCTTGTTTCAAACTGACTATGATTATGGTATTTTAAAATAGTAATTAGATGATATAAATACTCTCACAAACCTAGAACGTATTGTAGGATTGGTATCAGCTCTTTAAAAAGGAAGCATGCAAATGAAGATATTTTGCTTCTAGACATAAAGGGACAATCCAAAAAGACTACCATTCAATGAACAGAAGCTGCTCTAGAAATATTCCACATCCCATTCCTCAACTAACAGAGAGAAGGAGATCATTGGAAAAATAAAACCTTTCCCAGAGGTGAAGAGAAAATTTTCTAAGAGGGGGTGAGATGGAGGATGGGAAGACAAAAGAATCAGACTGCAAAGGCTCCACTTACCAGAAGAAAGAAGTTTCCTGCAGCAATCTGAAAAGCCACTCAAGGCTGCCAAGTGGAGGGGGAACATTCCATGTATGCCACGCCTGAAGTAAATAGGACAGTACCCTTATTATAATACAAGAAAAATACAATCCTTCAAATAAGTTACAAAGAAACTAACGTGGAAAGATAGACAAGTTAAAAATCTTAACTTTTGTGGGGCAATTTGGCAAAAGGTTAAAGGTGGGCATAACTTATTATCCAGCAATTTTCTTCAGAGTAAGGTTTCTCAACCACAGCACTATTGTCATCATGAAATTCATTGTGTGTAGGAGTGGTGGTGGTGGTGGAGACTATCACGTGCTTGTAGGATGTTCAGCAGTGTCCCTGGGCTCCCTACACTATATGCCAATATCATCCTCCTCCTCTCTAAATTATGACAATCAAAATGTCTCTGGACATTTGCCTAGAGTACAAAACCCCATCTCCCTTCCTCAACATTGATAATCATTACAAGGTAGTTCACTGCAATAATTTTTGTAATAGTAAAAAACTGGGAGCAACTTATGCTTTTAAATAAGGTGACAAATTATAAAATCCCTATACAATAATTAAATTTTATAAAATGAATTAACTAATTAACTAATTACTTTTAGAGATGTAAAAAGAAAAGGGCCCAAATTTTATTTACACAGTTAACTCAACAACTTCATGTAAAACAAAATAAGTACAGAAGCATATCATTTATAAAAGTTTAAAAGGTTTAAAACACGTTACTATATAAATGTAATAGAATTACAAAAACATACATAGAAATGCTACACATTTTATTTTTGCAGAGCACGCAAGAGACTCCATCTTTCAAACAAAATCTTACATGAAAATTTTAACATATAAAATAGATAAAAGTGAGCTGTTCTGACCAAAGTAGGGGCCATAAAATCCTCTGCAGTGGCTCCCAACGAGTCCCTAAACTCTGTAGCATCAAGTCTGAAAACCACTATCTAGAGATAGTATTACTTTGAAGAAAAAAATATTCAGCATATACACTTTTTGGTCTTTTATTTAGATTAAAAGTAAATATAGCACAAGAATTAAAAGCACTAATCAAAACTGCATAATCTAGAAAGTACTGAGGTTAACAAATATATACAAATACTCTATGCTGGCTTACCAAATGAAATTGTATCCAAGCATTCTATTCTACCACATCATAAACACAAAAAGGAGACATAAAGCTCCAGCAATTAGAACATTGAGGAAAAAATCCACATTTCTACTTGAAATATCTAGGAAACTGCAGTTCACTTCCTGGTCTGTTTTCCTGTCATGGGTATCGACACCTCAGTGAGTACTTACTTTGCAGTGTCAGCACCACTTGTAATAAGAGTGTTGATTAGCAGCTCATGGCCGTACCTTGCTGCTATGTGCAAAGGGGTGTTTCCATTCTTATCCTCGCAGTCAATTACAGCTCCTGCAACAAAGGGCATACTATCAGACACTAGACTATATAAAGATCAAGACAAATCTATTACATGAAAAGCAAGATAAAGTGCTATTCAAGCATAACTAACGGATACAGCAATTTAACTAGATTTCATTCACAGTACATATTGGTCCAGGCACTTGAGTTATAGATTTTATACTTAAGGGATCTGGAGTCCCATAAGTTTGGAAACCATTGTATTAAAACAAAATTAAACACATTTCTTTAGAACATGACTTCTCAGAGCTTTAATGTGCCCACTCTCTTGTGTCATCTAGAATACTGCATGCCATGTTTCAGCAAGTATTTGATCACGAACCTGTTCCTACTTTTCCCTGCAAAACCATTAACAGCTATTATCTTGAGGACCACTACCAGTTTTTTGGAACACGGCTTGGGAACACTGCTTTAAAGTAATGCATGTAAGGTTAGTCTGCCGAGCATTAATTAAAATGCAAAATAATACAAGGTCAGAAAATAAATGAAAATCCTAAAAACCGTTCAAAATATTCAAAAGGTGAAAAAAGATACTTGCTACAGTTTTGTTTATATATTATATAATACACACTGCAGTGGAAAGGCAGTTTTCTCCCTTTAGCAATGTTTTAAAAAAGCCAACACTCACTGCTAGAGAAATTATATGTATAAATCAGGGGAAAAAACAAAAATAAATGAAAAAAATATGAAAGATACATGTGGCATTTTATATTCTTTATTATTTGATTTTCATGAGATTTGGTGTCAAATATTAAAAATATAGACTGCTATGACAATTCCTCAATACCATTCATTTTGTGGATGTTTTTATTACAGTTAAGAAAAAAAACAAACAGAAATACTTTTTACCACTCTGGATAATGGTTTGTGATCTGGAGAATCTACCGTGGAGGGCAGTCATGTGCAGTGGGGTTTTCCCATCTTTGCTCTGAAATAATCAAACAAAAGAAATGTAAAATTATTGTTTCATCCGTATTATGGAATCCTTAGTTCTATTTTGAACATCCTCTTATATTTTTATTTTGTATAATTATTACTCAAGTGTTAAGTTTAATTGAAGACTATGAAGGTAGAACAGGTGTTCAAAATTTTGAACTAATTTTCTTAGCATGTGTATTATAAAGCACAAATATATATAAAAAAAAATCAATGCCTACAGTTTATAAAAAGCTCTGCATGGTACGTACAGTGTAATCTTTTCTTAATTGATTTTTTTTAAGGGAGAAGGAGAGAGAGAGGGAGAAAAACATTGATTTGTTCTTCCACTTATTTATGCATTCAGTGGTTGATTCTTGTGCTCTGACTGGGGAGATTGAATCTGCAACCTTGGTGTATTAGGACGATGTTCTAACTAACTAAGCAACCCAGCCCAGGCTGGTACAGTATAATCTTAATGTCATTTCTATTTCATAGGTGGGGAAACTAAAGCACAAAGATATTAAATGATTCAACCAAGTCACATAATTGGGAGTGGTACACAGCCAGGATGTGCTTCCCACATTTCAAAAATTTTACATTGTTATAATTCATTTTAAGACATGCTTAATCCTCTTCAACCAAGGAAAACTGAATGTTATAATTAACCTCAGCCTATTATTCACTTAAAAACCCTGATATATTACTTTGTTTATAACTATTTGTAATAACTGGTGTTAGCTATTTTCTCAAATGACATAAAATAATAAATGAGACTAGCTGGGCACGTATGTATTTAATGTGAAAGTTCTGATGTTCTAATGGAGTTCCAAGTATGAAGAAGAACGATGCCTGAATTAGGTGATATCTTTTATTCTGAGTTAGGTAAAGTCTTTTCTTCCCGAAAATTGTTTTAATCAAAACATACATATTGAGTTTATGGTCAATTAAAATCTTAAGCCTATTTCCTACATACTATTTATTAAATGATTCTCTTTTAAAAATTACTCCCCCCACCCACAAACCTGTTACTAAATGAGAACATTTATATCTATATATCCACTTTTCGTTTTGGATTTTCTGCTGGTATCTCTATTGAATTTTATTTTTAAAGAAACAAACAAATACATACATGACCATCAAAAATGAAAGAAACTGTTTTGCAATTCCTAATCCCTCAACAATATTCAATATACTTTCTGTGCATATATTCAAAATTGAAATGTGATAAGTGTCACAAGTTTACACTAAAATTGTATAATGCAGATCTCCTTAGGAAACTCTCATGTAATTTCATATAGTGATGGAGTATTAGATCTATTTCGTAAATACCTATCTAGGTATGTGATTCCATAATTTGGTATTAATTTCTTCAAGCAAACTAGCCTTCCAACTGGCAAATTATCTTAAATAATTTTTAACCTTTTGTAGACAATATCTGCAACAAGAGGAAGAAAAGCAAGCAAACAAACACACGCACACAAGCAAGTGAGCACGGATGCTCGGGCTCTGGAGTCAGAATAACCTGAGCAGGAATCCCATTTATTCCTTTCCACAGCAAGATTCTAGAACAGTTGCCTAAATTCCCGAGCCTTCACTTCCTCAACTGAAAATGGATATAACACCACCTGTATCTCATTAGGTCTGTTGTATGGAATAAATATAATAATCTTTGTAAAACACTCATAGAACACACCAGTGTCTGTTAAAATAAAAACTTTTATTTCTATTTGGTGTCTTTAGTTACGCACTAGTTGTTATTCTTTCAACCAGGAAAAAACAAAACAAAAAGTAGAAAAACATTTTAATAAAGGGATCTCAGCTTTTAGTGTCTTTTTAAAATGTTCCCTAATCTTTTACCCACAAACATTTTTTACAGACAAAAAAAAACAACAAAAAAACAAGAAAACCTAAACTGTAATACAAATGAGTTCATAAAATGATGAAATTTGAAAGATATAATTATAGCTAACTTCTCGTCGTCGGCAGCCGTCCGTCTCGAGAGACGATGGTGTAGCTTCTTAAGAGTCTATCTGCACCGCCGGGAATGGCTGTGCAGTCCGACTCGGGAGTGACACGGTATCTGTCTCCTCCCGTGTTGAATCGACATCTTGCGATGACGCTGGAGTGTCCTCTCCAGTGAAGCTGAAGCTACAGAGCCTGGGCAGGGTGATATGGAGGGTCTGCTGTTGCCCATGCAGCAGACCCCCCCTCTCTTCGCAGCTGAAGGGTCCAAGGGAAAGACGGAGTCAATACAGCTTGGCTTCAGGTGCGCCGCAGGAGTTGCCGGTGTTGACTACAACGTCGAACCGCCTTAGGGACTCCGGCTCCGGATTTTCTGTCGGGGTTTACTCCCTTAGCCTTTCCCCTGAAGAGGTATGCCGCAAGGCAGCGGGGGTTTTTTGGAGTCAGAGTTTTCCTTCTCTAATATAATATAGCTAACTTCTATAGATACAGTAAACATTATGTTCCAGGCACAGTTCTAAAATATATATATTAGTCATTTACTCCTCACAACCTTATAAGATAGGTACCATTAATCCTGTTTTATAGGCCCTGGGAGTAAGTAATATAACCAGGTCTCATAGATAATAGGCGGTTAAGTCCTTACTAAGCACACAGGTGGCACTGAATTAACAGTTTTATTTTCTACATACTAATCATAAAAAATATAGCAAAGGGAAAAGATTCTTATTACCAAGTAAAAAGTTCACCTAAGACATGTTACAAGGGAGGTTATTTCTCTCTGAATTGAAGAGACAATTGGTAGATTTTTTTCTTAAGTTACCTTAAGTCATTTTAGAATCATAAAAAAATCCAACAAAATTCTAACAGTTGGTTTCACGGGTGCCCACATCCACACCAACAATAAAAAAGATCAACAACAACAGTACAAAGACACATATCACAGTATATTTTAGTTTTAAATTTTAAATCAAGTATTTGGGGATTTTGTTTACCTGACCAAAATTTATTCTTAAGAACAACAGGCTGAGCCCTGGCTGGTGTGGCTCAGTGGATTGAGTGCTGGCCTGGGAACCAAAGTGTCGCTGGTTCAATTCTTAATCAGGGCACATGCCTGGGCTGCGGGCCAGATCCCTGGTTGGGGGCGCGCAAAAGGCAACCACGCATTGATGTTTCTCTCCCTCTCTTTCTCCCTCCCTTCCCCTCTCTCTAAAAATAAATAAATGAAATCTTAAAAAACAAACAAACTTTTTCTGTCTTAAAAAAAAGAAGAAGAACAGGGTGTTAGGGTGGAAAATGTGTGTTTAGAAATGATACAATCAGTGCAGTGGGGCTCATGTTAAGCAAGGTTATAAAAACCAGACCTATATTGCTTTAAATCCCATTTTCCCTCTAAACTGTACTTTTTGTAGGACAATCAATTTTTATAAAGTAAATAATTACAAACCTAAATTCACATTACGCTTTCTAGTCATCCGCAACTTAATCAAGGACAGAAACATCAAAATGGAGAATGGGACAACAATTTGATAAGCAATGATTTGACAATCATAGGAAACACAGGTGCTGAATGAAGATATATTCTTGAATGAATATTATACAGCAGGTCCTCAAATAATGTTTTATTATAATGTTGATGAGATGCTGTAGGAACTTTAGTTTTATCTATTAGCTTATGGTAAAACTAGTTTCGTTGTATGTTGGTCTGCTTAGTCGCAGAAACTACCAATGATGTTTAGAACTTACTGTACATTCTTACTGGTTGAAAACTCAGTTATCAACAATTTTTATATGATTTCAGAGTAGGAAGGTACTTTAGAAGTCAATCACAGGTACAGCAGTCAGCTTGTAAGCACTGACAAATGAACCAAGTGATTCATTATAATCAAATTATATTAAATATTCACATATAAACGGCCCTATATAAAATAAAGTCTAATTTCCACCGTTGAAGGACACTACCATATAAACCTAAAAATATATAATAGCTAATCATATGGATATGCCTCTCTTATTCCATGATATGTAATATTTAATACACAAAGATGATTTCACCTATGGCACTATAGAAATAGGTCTCATAGAGACTAAAAAGATTTCATTGTGATATTTTGTGTAATGTTAAGATAATCTTAACATTTTTATTTTTGAAATAGTCTTATCTTCTTTAATATCACTTGCCCTAGGAGGAAACAAGTAAGAAATTCACACCCGCCTCAACTCAAGGTATTTTTCTGAGTTTTGATTATTCAAACAGCAGGAATTCTTCAAATCAAAATAAGCATAATAATGTATTATGAATACATTTTTAGTAATTATATAAACTAAAAAAACTTTAGTAGGTGATTTGATTGGGAACTGAGAGCTTTAAATATATACTCTTAAAAGAGACATTTTAACTATAAGCATGGCTTTTCTTCCTTGGCTGTGATATGTATAAATTTTGTCCTTTAGCTGGGAGTGGGCAATTTAGAGCAATGACCTAATTATAGACTTGCTGCTGCTACAGCTGTCAGAGTGGGTCAGTGGCATCATTAAAGGCTTCTCTAAAGTTAGAGATGTAAAAAAGAAATGGATGCCCTTCTCTAGTAGTCTGAAAGACACTGGCTCATCATAGCTACAAAAGGAGCTAAAATCTTATTTAATTAAAGCTCTAAATATCACATTTTAAGCTTAAATGTTTTTTACTCATCATAAATGGTTCAATTTTGTCTTTCTTTTTACCCCATATCACAAGACATGGTCTGGCAAGAGCTCAAATATAGAAGCAATCAACGAAAGCATCTCAGAAAATCTAAAGTAATGATTATACATTATAAAGTGGTGATGTTCAACATCATGGTTTGCATATGCTTTTTCAAAGGCTTATACAGTAAAAGTACATTTATTTTGGCTCCAGAATTTTCACACATTTTTAAAATTCAAATGCTCACTCCTGAGAGTAATTATAACAAAAAAAATTAAAAAGCAACTGTTCTTTATATGTAATACACTGATACTGATCTTTTAACTTTTCTAACACTGTGTAAAATTTTAGAAAAGCTGAAAGAATATTACAGTGAACACCCATACACATACCACTGAGATTCTACTCTGACATAGCAATCTCTCTATCCACCATCTATCATCTAATCATTCAATGCTTTTCAAAGTTAGTTGCAGAGGACTCAAGATGGTGGAGGAGTAAGTGGAAGCTACACTAATTTCCTCCCAGGATCCATCTGAAATTATAACTAAATTGTAGAGAAATCATTCTGAATAGCCAACTGAACATTAGCTGGAAATAAGGACTTATAACTAAGGACAGACAGAAGCAGCCACATCACCACAACAAGACTGGTAAGAAGTGCAGAGGAGGCAGAGAGGGCTGGCTGGACTCCCACAGGGGACAGTGGAAGTCAACAGATGGAGGAATGCCCTGGAAAAGTGTGGGATCTAAATGCCAAGCCGGGCGCCCCAGCCTACAGCACCAGAACTGGGAAAAGAAACCAGATAACATTCAGCTGTGAAAAGCCGCGAGGTTTCTCTCCGCTAGGGGGTAACGTCTGGAAACTCAGAAAGCTCAAAGGTACAATGCACAAAATTTTGTTTGCGGCCACTTACCCTGGGCTCTGGCAGAAGAAGGGCAGAGTGGACTAGATGCACGAGGAGAATTTGGGACTGGTGGCTCTGAGGAGAGAACTGAATGGACAGCTGCCAGGATCCCTGCGCTGAGTCATTGCCCACACTGCAGGGGCTGTCTTTCTCAGGCAGAGCACTCCCCTCCAAGTGGCACAAGCCTGAGCAGCAGCAATAACCCCACCTATAAGAATCACTCTGCCCTACCCTGTGGAGCTTAAGTCAGGCTGCTCAGTGCAGCCTGAGGCTCTATCAGAGATTAGTTTAACAACAAAGGTGGATCACTGGGTGAAAGACCTGCACTTGGAAAAATTATAAGACACTGAAGAAAGAAAGTGAAGAATTTACAAATAAGTGGAAGCACATACTATGTTCAGGGGTAGGAAGAATTAACATAATTAAAATGTCCATACCACCCAAAGCAATTTATAGATTCAACACAATTGCTACCCAGATTCAATGACATATGATTTCACCTCACACCTGTCAGAATGGCTATCATCAAAAAATCAACAAACAACAAATGCTGATGAAGATGTGGAGAAAGGGAACCCTTTTGCACTGCTGGTGGGAATGCAGACTGGTGCAGCCCCTACAGAAAGCAGTACACAGATGGCTCAAAAATTAAAAATGGATCTGCCTTTTAACCCAGGGATCCCACTTCTGGGAATATATACCAAGGAATGTAAAACACTACTTCAAAAGAATAAAAGCACCCTTATGTTCATTGCGGCGTTATTTAGACTTGGTAAGATATGGAAGCAGCACAAGTGTTCATCAGTAGATGAGTGGATAAAACAACTATGGGACATTTACATAATGGAATACTACTCAGCTGTAAAAAAGAAGAAAATTTTACCCTTTGTAACAGTATGGATGTACCAGGAGAACATTATGCTAAGTTAAATAAGAGAAAGACAAATACCATATGATTTCACTCATATGTGAAATCTAATGAACAAACTGAACCAACAAGCAAAATAGAGATGGGGGTAGTTTAGAGGATGGAGGGACTGAACAAAAAAGGAAAAAAGGACTCATGAACATGGACAACAGTGTGGTATTTGCGGGGGGGAGGGCAGTGTAGTGGGGTGTAAAGGGACTAAATGGGAATGGAAAAAAATACAATATTAAAAAAATTTTTTTAAGAAAATTTAAACAAAAGTATGAAGAATAAAGTAAAAAAAAATGCGGTCACAAAGTTAGTTGCAGATATCACTACATATTACATCTAAGCACTTTGGTATACATATCATTAACTAGGATTCAACGTTTGTTTCATTTGGTACCTTCTAAGGAAAAATTTACATACCATGAAGCATACTTAAATGTATCACTCTGTGAATTTTGACAAATGTTTATGTAACATAAACCCACTCTGTCAAAATACACACCATTATATATTACCCCAGAATGCTTCCCTATAGCCCTTTTCTTCAATCCTTCCTCTTAGAGGCAACACATGTTCTGTTTTTTTCCAACTATAGTATCTGGAACCCTATATAAATAGAATTTTGTCTATTCTACACCTTAGAAAAGGAAGTACTGTATATATTCTTGTGTAAGGCTTCATTCAGCATAATATTTTAAAGATTCATCTACATTATTATATCATAATCTGTTACTTTTTGTTGCTGAATGATATTGTATTTAAAAAATTTTTAAAGATTTTATGTATTTATTTTTAGAGAGAGGGGAAGGGAGGGAGAAAGAGAGGGAGAGAAACATCTATGTGAGAGATAAATGTCGATCAGTTGCCTCTTGCACGCACCTTAAATGGTGATCAGGCTTGCCACCCAGTATGTGTCCTGACAGGGAATTGAACCGGTGATCTTTGGCTTTGTGGAACAATACCCAACTAACTGAGCCACACTATCAGGGCTGTTACTGATATTGTTTTAAATAGCAAACTCCTAAATACGACAATATGGACTCTGATTTTATTTCATACCTTCATGTTGACATCAGCCCCATTCCCTACTAGAAGCTCTAAACACAGTGCTCCATGTGTTGATGCAGCAGCAAAGTGCAAAGGAGTAAATCCTTTTTCATTCTTTTGATTTACATTAGCACCACTGTCTATAAGTTCATTCACTACAACATCTTGTCCATTATAGCAGGCTACATGAAGAGGTGTATTTCCATAGGCATTTGGTTCATTCATCTATTGGGAGGAAAAAAATGTCAGTGTTAAAGTAGTCCTGCTAATTATCACTGTTGTGAGTTATTTTAGTAACACTGTGATTGCAATCAAATTATTAAAGTGAGAAAGAGACATGAATAAATACACAAGTCCTATAGTTATAAAGTTTAAAATAAAGAACATTAACAATAGCATTTTGGTACCAACTGGATTCTGTATTTTAGAGAAAATAATTCACATGTACAATGTCTATCTACTTCATAACAAAACTGAGTAATTCCAAGAGAGATATTTTAGGAAAATATTAACTAAAATAATGTATTTCTAAAAGCCTTCTAGGCACATTTAGAGAATTAACTCTTAAGAATCATTAAAAAAGGAACACAAACTGAAAATTCTGAGATATATTGAGTAACATGCACATTCTTAGCCTTTTCACTTATAGTGACTAAAGATTAACGTTTGTAATGTAGTAGAGAGCGGGAATTTTAAAAATGAGTGGCATTTTTTAAAATACATTTTTGCAACAAACTTGGCTCTAGATATTTTCCAGTCTTACATGTTGACATTTTACCAAAATGAATGTGCTCAAAAAATAATTCATGCAACTCAAGTTTTTCTCTTTTTCTAATACATAGAATGGGTGAAAGTCCACATGACTTTCGTGTAGTAAAGAATTTGACTTTTGCCCAAAGAAATGTCTAGCCTTTGACTTTCTCTTCTGGGAGGTAATAATATATAGCATACCTGATAGGAGTATCCTTTTTTAGGGAGGGAGCTGGCTACACTGGATCTTAAGAGTAGGATTGGTTATATCCGGTGTAGGGAGTAACCACACCATATAAATCAACCATGTGATTTAGGGTGAGGGCTTTGAGTCCCTTGGTATCAATGGACTTAAAGAGACTGAAATCAAAATGGGGGGCGAACGATTAATCAATCCTATGTAATGGAGCTCCAATAAAAACACTGGAAATGAAGCTCAGGTGAGTCTTCCTGGTTGTCATACAGTGATGCTGAGAGAGTGAGGACTCCTAACTCCATGGGGAGAGGCAAACGGAAGCTTCATGTTTAAAATACTCCTAGACTCTGCCCTATGTGTCTCTTCCTTCACTGATCTTAATTTGTACCTTTGCTGTGTAATGAACCATAACTGTGTGTATAATAGCTTTTAGTGAGCCTTTTGAACGATTCTATTGAATTATGGAAGCTGAAGGTTGTTTTCAGAAACCCTGTAAACATTTGGTCAGAAGTAAAGGTGGTTTTGTATGGAGATTGACAGTGCCCTCAAACCTTGTAGATGGTGCCAACTTACCACAACTTTATTTACCATTTTCTTTTCTCAGACACTTGGTAACAGAAATTTGAGGAAGAGAAAAAAATAACATGTAACTTTAGTCAAAGTACCTAGATTTAATCACCAAAAGGTAGGAGACATGGAATAGAGTCTCTCTCAGAGCCTCCACAACTTTGAGATTAAATTTGTGTTAAGTCACTCATTCTATGGTAATTTGTGATGGCAGCCCTGGGAAAGTAATAAATCATGCAATTCGAGCAAATCACTAAATGGCTCAAAATGTGACCACTTATTTCAAAGTGTGTATAAGTTATTTTACTATCAATAAGTTTTAAAAGTTATACCAGAAAGGAACTTCATAGTGATCAGAATCAAGATTCTCTCATTAACTAGATCAGGGTTCTTTTACAGTATTCATGTTACTTTAGATACAGAGCTGTAGGAACCACTGAGTTGAAATAAAACTTTTATCCATTCGCACTCTAAAAGATGCCTAACTGTGTTTAGATTTTTGCAACTTCTCAAGATCCCACACTCTAGTAATTATAATACTTGCTTGCGTTAGGCAAGTGCTTCACATAATCCTTAAATTAAGAGACTATTCAGCTCTCCAGTTCTGCCATATAATCTTTGTCCAGCCAGACTACTAGTCATCTACCCCCTTTTTGTTTGTCTGATCTAACTGCCACCCTCTGGCAGAGTCTTACCCAATCTTTCTAATTTCCTGCTTTTAATGTGTTTTGAAGAACCAGATGAGTTTGTCAGAACTGTACTTAATATAAGAGTAAATATACTCGGGTGAAAAGTACTAAGCCTGCGAATGTTTAAGAATCATATATATTCAGATAAAGCAGCAACCCTTCCTAACTAAATACTTATAGTTGATGGGCAAGTGCCTCTAATTTTCCTGCCTAGCTCTTGCCAATATCCTATAATATAAACTGCTACAGTCATTTAAAGAGAATATTAGATTAAATGGGTAGGTAAGACTAACCGTAACCCAGCCACTTAGGAAAAATAATCCAAGTGTGTCTGATACGCTGGTTACCATAGCTGAAATGGAGCTACAGGGCCTGGAATATGATGGGTAATTAAAACTCATGTCATTCAATCATTCTCTTTTGAAATGTATTTTACCTCTTAATATACTCTAATTATATGTCTTAATCAAATATCAGGGCACTCTATATTACGTAAAAAGACTATGAATATCTGGTTAAAAGACAAAAATATTATTCTATGAAATCATCTTTTAAATCTGAAATAACTTCCACTAACAATGAAATCACAAACATAAAATGCTCTATTTTTTATACTACTCAGTCTTTATACATACATCAACTCCAAGATCTAGAAGGTACTTGACTACACTGATCATTCCACTAGAGGATGCAGCATGAAGAGGTGTGTAAGACTTCTTATCCTTGCATGTCACTTCAGCTCCATGTGCCACAAGTAATTTCACTACTTCAATGTGACCTGAAATGTGTTTATGAAGAAAAAAGATAAGCATATGAAAAATATAATATATAATCCTGAATATCTTTAAAGATTAAAATGCAAATTAACTAGATAATGCATGACAAGTTACCAATAAATCAATTATAACTAGAGAACTGAAGAAAAAAATAAGAATTCAAGATAATTTTGATAAATGTTGATGAGATAATAATTGCAAAAACACATTTGATTATTTTATCCAGTGATAAAACTGCAATCTACAATCCTCCTTTTGTCTAGACCTTGTTATTTTCCAAGGCTGTTTTAATACCCTTTCAAGTTCCGAAGTTAGCTTTCTAAGTCTAATTGTAAGACATTAATTTATGCTTCTCTGCCTTAGTGGAATCTTATACGTGGAAATCTGGGAGTGATGTGGGGTTGTATCTTAAGAATGTTAGGCCTTTAAAAAAGAGTTTAATTTATTTTTAGAGAGGGGAAGAGAGATAGAGAAACATTGAGGTATGAGAGAAACATCAATAGTTTGCTGCTTCTTGTAAGCCTCCAACTGGGGACCTGGCCCAAAACCCAGGCATGTGCCCCAACCGGCAATCAAACCAGCAACCCTTTGGTTCATAGGCAGGCGCTCAATCCACTGAGCCATACAACAGTCAGGGCAAGAATGTCAGGTGTTTCGAACATGCAGCTAAAAATCTCTTTTCCTCTAGTATTTATACCAGGTTTTCTTAACCAACGTGGCTACTCACCCTTCTATTAATCAGGATAGGCTAGATTATATGTACTGTGGTTAATGATCAACTCCCAAATCTCAGTGAGTATAATAGATAGATTTTAGTAAGCTTTTTGGGTGATTCTAGTAAATAATTAGTGTTCTATTTTTTATTAACGTTGTAATAGCTTGGAAAGAGGGCTCTGTTCAGGCATTCAAGGACCCAGGTTTATTCAGCTGATACCATCTCGAATGTGGTTAGTCACTGTGCCAGAAGGGGCAATAGACTGCAGAGTCTCAGAGATGCTGCTGCTTTTCATTAGTCAGAACTAGTCTCAACCCCACCCACCACACATGGAGGCCAGCAAGGGGAACTTGGATCTGGAAGGTGGGAGAACCACTCTTCTCCTTTTACCTCTTTTTGAATTTTATTAGATTAATTAGATTACACATGCCTTCTTCTCCTTCCCTTATTTTTTCCAACTCTGCCTTTGTTCGTGGAATTTCTTCATTGTGTGGGATGTTCTGCTTGGATGTCTCTTTTCAATCATTGCTACCAGTAATCCTTGAAGGCCCATGTCAGTCCCCATCTTCCCTGACCAACCATCTCTCCTCCCTAGAAGTCTTATCATCCAAAAGCACCATCTATCTGTAAATACTACCCACCAAGCATATAATATCTTGCGATGCTTCTTAAACTTGAATCATTATCGAACACTTTAACTACTTTTATGTATTAGCTCCCCAGATATATATCTTCAAAGGCAAATATCACGTGCTCTTATGTTCTACTTCTTGCTATATTCCATGGGGTTGAGAAGAGTGTTATATACAAAATAGGCACTCAGTAATTATTTGTTACATTAAATAAATTGCTCACAATCTTGTATTTTATATCCCTTCACAGGGAAGCATATTAAGTTAATAACTACAAAAATGAGGCCATCAAACACAGTCTTCCTCTCTTATAAGAGTAGGTCAGGATACCACAAGCTGCACAAAGAGTCAAACAGATTTAGTTCTTTATATATAAATAATCAATTAAAGGGGATACTTCCACCTATTTTTCCCCCATCTCAATATGCAAAAGAAATAGTTGATATTTTTAGGAAAAAAAACAAAAGAATACCTATGAAACCATTAGGTGACAAATTAAAAGTGACTATCACAGAAAAGCAAGAATTGGAAGAAAAGATCCCTTACTATACATTACTTTCTGGTGCATGACTCAAGAAGACAGCTGCTTGGGGTCACTGTAATGCAGTAAAATCAGGACTTATGACACCCAGGAGGCTTAAACATAAACATAGTTTTTAAAACTGGGCAAATGCATATTATTCAATAATATGCCAAAAAGAAACTAAGTTCTTTTGATGTTTAAAATCAGAAGGCCCATGATACAACATACTGGAAAAACTGTTCAAAATCAACACATCACTTCAACTACATGACACAGATCATATTAATGGTGCATACAAACTAGTAGATTCCTGGAAGAATAAAGTTCCCTAACACCCATTAAGCCCTATTTTAAAAGGGGTTTATGCATAGGCAAATCTACAATCTTAAAATTGGCAAGTACTGGGTGGGCCAAAAAGTCTGTTTAGTTTTTTCCGTAAAAGACACATCTCTCATTTTCACCAATAACTTTACTGATTTGTACTCTGAGTTATGTTGGCTGTCTCCCGCTATTGGCTTCTAGTGGGCAGAGGCCAGGGATGCTGCTAAACATCTTCCAATGCATAAGACAGCCCCACAGCAAAGAATTATCTGGCCAAATGTCAACAGTACCAAGAAACTTCGCAAACCACTTTTGATCAGTCACAGCATCTTCTCCATACACTATACAAATCTTTTTTGTTTGCATTTCAGTTTTGTTTTTACCTTTCTTGAATAATAAAAGCATAATATGGCAAAAATGTTGCTCATTTTCTTCCATCTTCTATAGTAAAAATGGCTGCACAAAAATTCATCAATTTTGTTGTTCTTTTTTGTTTTTTTTTTAATGCATGCTGATATGACTGACAGCTACAACAATACAATCTAACAAAATTGTTTCAAATGAAGTTAAAGACCACTAAACACTACTACAGCCATCACATGGAAAAAACTAAAACTTTTGGGCCAACCCAGTATTTATTTAAGCATATTTCAGAAATATGGTTGAACTTCTTTAGTGGACCATTGAAACCATTAACAGAGGCCTTTGCATAGTCATTTTGGTATAACTTATTTAAAAGAAAAAAAATAAAGTTCTACAGTGAAATCAATGATATTGTTCTAGCTAGGTGAACCATGTGCCTACAAGTATGTGTCTTTCTTGTCAACTTATAGAATGATGCTACCAATGGGACTAGACTTCATTTAATTCATCTAGATGTATTTTTAGAAGAAGGCATCCATTTGACATGCATGATATACATAATTCTGTAGTCAATAACAATATCATTTTAAAAAATTACATCTCTATAATGTGAATCTGATAAATGTAATTGCTATATTTTAGGAATTTTGAAAATTTCCTACATTTTTCTTTTGTTCATGAATGTATAAGAAAAGTAAAATGAGCTATGTTTAGAATTTGTAAGTTTTTATGGAAAGGAAAGGAGGAAAAAAGTGCCATTTGAAATCCACTCAAATTGCGCATTGCTTCAAGAAGAAATAATGTAATGAGGTGCTAATCAAGGCAATTAATACTTATTCAGTGGCTTCTATGTCAAAGTCATCATGGTAAACTGACCTGAGGTAGAACTTGGTTGGATAGTGCTAAAAGTACTGAAAGCGATAGAAAAGATGAATATGTAAATGGAATTTTAAATGAAGATCCATGTTAGGAGCAAAAATGGGGTTTGGAGTGGGAAAATGACCAATTCATTTTGGGGAGAGAGGGTTCCATAACAGCATGAGGATAAGAGGAGAGCATAACAGAGAAGTAAGGGAGCACTGACCAGGGGCCAGAAGGCCAGGGCAAATAAGGAAGCCCAGGAGAAATAAATTACAAGATGACTACATGTAAGCCTCATGTCTCTTACACTGACATTGACAGATTCTCTGACTCTAACCTAGAGGTGACAGTGATCTAGACTTAAGGTCCATTAGGCCAGTCGAGAGCTCCCTACTTTCATTTGTTCAGCTCTCTTTAATCCTGAATGCCTAGGACAGCTGAAGAGTTTTAGAAGCTAGGTGTCAATACTCCTCTCCACGCTTAAAGGAAGGAAGGGACAGGGAAAGAAGAACTATGTATTTCTGAATGTTTATGCTCGAAAGTTAAATGGACGGTGAGGTCCAAGAAACACAGAATATTTTTTAATCCACACGTAGTCTGAAAAGTGATACTTAGTGGATCAAGGAAAACAAAGCCTTCCGAAGGCCCATGAGATACACATACCTAGCTATTTTGGGAGTTCCATTTTAGAGATAAATCTATAGCTCTGAGGAGGGAACGTTAGAATGCCATAGGAGACTTGCTTCTCCATGTGCACCTTCAATTCACAGAACAAAATCGCCCATTACAGAACTAGAGGCACAATTCTCTGGTATGAGAAAAATACCAAGAGACCATGATTTTCAGCTTTTGGTTTTCAAAATAGGGACCAACTAACAACGATATTAGCTTTCATTTTTTACCTTCCTTTACACCCACACTAATGGTCAGACCTGCAATTTAAGATGAATCTACTGCTTTTGGTTATTTCTAATATAGGCAGAGGACTTTTCTAGACCTTGAGGCTACTGATAACTGGTTTAAGTTAATTTTTTTTCTTATATTATCCTATTTTAAAATTTTACAGTTTTTAAAATTAATAATCTTCCACTGACTCGTCCTTTAATCTTTTACTTTTAAATGAGATACTGAAGAAGACAAAACCTAGAGTAGAGATTAATGAGGATAAGCCACACCTGTAAGAAAGGTGGCTAGCTTGCTGCCCTTGTAATCAGGTATGTTAGTGGTACATTAGGGAACACCAGTGTTATACAGAAGCTATGTCAGTCCATACACAATTTTTCTGAAGCTAAAGGAGCCAGAAGAGGAGAAGCAGAATGAGAAACACCCTTTGTGGGGAAGAGAAAAAGCCCTGAGCTCCATGGCTGCAGAGAGGAGTGCTCTCAGTTCTATTTTAAGAAGCTTGAAAAACAGAAGCCTGTAGCCATGGCTTCCTCCCAGAGGTACAACCCTAGTCTTGCAGAACTTGAAAGGTTTTGTGGCAGACTGTACTTGCTCCATGCTTAGAGACCTTTCACCTATAAGACAGAATTTCTACTCTACTCTTTTGGTGCATTTAAAAATGCCCTGAGGTAAGTTGACCTGCTTCCTCCCTGGCTGTCCAAGTTACCGCAAGAACCAATGAATGTTTTTCTTAGTACCTTGGTCACAAAGTTGCACAGGTTCTGGGTGGTCTGCCCAGGACTATTTTCCCACGAGTTTGGTTAGTTTTACAGTGCAATTCTGCAGATCTAAGATTTCCCCCAAAACACATAAAAGCCTATACTGTAAGCCTCAGTCTCTTTCTGTGAAATTACTGTTGGTGCCTATTTAACCCAGTGTTTGGCGCAAAATAATGGGCTTCCTAATGCATTTTCATAAATTCTACCTTAATATTCCCATAAAAACAAGGATGGGTAGGAGAATAGGCTTTTAGGAAACACTAAGCTATATTATGTATTCCAGGGTTGCGTTTGGGTTGCTTCTCCTGTTAAAGGTAAACAGAATTAATTTTGAAGAGATTTTAGGAGAACTGACCCCATGCCCTCCTGTTATGACAATCCTCCCCACTACGAAGCTGGTTCCACTTGGGCAACAAACTCAGATAAGGTATTAACTTTTCACAGTCCTAAAAGACAGATGCTGACACCAAGTACAAGAAATAAAATGTATAACTTTTCATGAATACATAAGTAAAAAACAAAAACAAAAAGCAAAACAATATTTAAAAAGTACATACCCATATAAGCTGCCCAATGGATAGCACGTCTGTCTTTCTTGTCAAAAGCATTAATATTGGCACCTCTGGACAGAAGTAGTTTGACCATCTGGAATTACAATAGACACAGTTACCAAAATTCAGAAGTACAAGTGTTCATGAATATCACTTGTGATGAATACTCACCTCAATCTCTCTTGTACTGAATTTCTGTATTTATAAAAAAGTTATAAAATGCTGAATATCCTTTAACTTAATAAATAACAAGATAAAATATGAAAAAGGGCACACCATGGGTGTTATTGAAAGTTGACATCAGTATCTTTTAAAGATGCCATTTTGTGTTCTGGTATTTGATGAACAACTAAGTACAAATGTGGGAATTTTAAAGATGAAATGTTTAAAAACAGGTTGTATTCCTTTTTTTTTTTTTTTAAATAGCCCAAAGTGTTATTAAAATGCAAAGCACATTCTCATACCAGAAATGTATTAAATATTATTCAAACACAAGTGTGGTGTCCATAATAGGATTAGTCCCGAATGTCACTGCACAGTCTACTTACCTCATAATGTACCAAAATATTTCTATTATACCTAACCAGATTTTCAGTAGTGTCCCCAATGAAAAGGGCATTCCAGATTTCTAAAAGGGATGAATCTTCTGATCTTAAGCACAATGGAGGCAAAGAATTCTTTGTTGCAAAGGAAGAGAAGAATAGTGAAAATAACAATGCAGCCATTAGCTCTCAGCTAGGCATTGTTGGGAATGTCATTTTACCTCTTTTAGTTCCTGTATCTACAATAAAAATGAAGGACTGGACAGCTGGCTTCAAAGGTCTTACTAATTCTGTGTTTCGTTCCTTTCTAAGTCTTCTATGTACACATAAACCCTACTCTTTGCTATGATAACACCTAACATGAGATAATGCTTATCAAGATAATTAAATGCTTATTTTCTTTAATTGTTTTCTTCTGATGTTCTGTCAGCAAAGAATTCTTTACTAAATGTTGATAATAAACTGTAAGAAAATGCCTTCTAAATTCCACCTTCTTTTGCTACTGTTTCTGGGAGGACAATAAACTGCTCTGTCTTTCTAGATTATTTTTACAGTGACAGAACACAGTCTTCACATTGTGTTACAGCTGGCAGTGTTCTTCTCTGTCTTCCTAGGTAGACTATGAAAACCACGTAGTACATGGGTTGGATCTGATAAATTAATTTCTAAATTTGAGTAAAGCTATAAATTATGAAAGAAGTTTAAGGGCTTGCATAGTAAAATTAGACTAAATTAGCAAGATATATATCTGCTTGCTTTTATCATGAACTAATGAATGGCTACAACAGACAAGTTCATTAATAATTGGCGTGAGTGAGTGGCAGGACATAGGGAGAAAGAATCACTGTCTAATTCAGCGATTTTCAATGCGTGTATCACAAGAATTTTAAAACATGCAATACCTGACCATTTAGTCAGGGGCACTGACCTCTTTTCCCTTAGACTGTCGAATAAAAAAATGACAACAGCCAATACAACAATCGCTGTCCACTGTGAATGAGTCAAAACTATACCACCCCTTTTTTTTGTCGGATCAGCAAAAAATATATTTTTTGGAGTGCCACAGAATTTTAGTATGTAATTATCTATTTGTGTCATGAGATGAAAATCGCTGGTCTAACTGAATACCACCTACCTCCCCATGTCCACTGAAAGCTGCATGATGTAATGCCGTTCTCCCTGCTCGATCAGACACGTTTACATTACTCAGAAGAGGTACCAAAGCTTCAGCACACTTTACGGCTTTATTAGCAGCAGCTACATGTAAAGGGGTTTGCCAGTTTTTGTCTCGAGCATTAACATCTGCAGAATGCTTCAAAAGTATCTGAACTGCTTCCTAAAACACATGAGAAGTTATAAAAGACCAATGAGTTAACAGTTTTAGAAACTTTATATATATGAAGGAAATAAAATTTCTTTGGTAAATAAAAACAGTCCTGATAGAAAATGCTATAAACAAGTAGAAGTTTACCCCAAAAAACCAAAATATTTTTAACTAAAGGCAGTACTCAGATCCATACACGATGCATTAAGATAAAACATTCCCATTTTCTCTACTCCAATTAAAGGCAAAACAAATATATATTGAAATGTTCAGGAAGAAATATTAACAAATATTCTTTAAAAATAATCATTACCTCTTGTTTTTCTAGATGGTGAGATAAAATTAATTTGTACTTTCAACAGTTTTAAGGAGATTTATTGCTTTTCCATTAAATATTTAAAACTTTAAAACATACTATGTCCCAAGGTACTATGTGTGCTAATATTTTACAAAAAAAAAAAAGAGCAATAGGATTTAGTTCCTTAGAGAGAGAGAAAGAAGGGGAAAGAGAGAGAGAGAGAGAGAGAGAGAAAGAGAGAGAGAGAGAGAGAAAGAGAGAGAGAGAGAGAGAGAGACAAAGTCTTTGCTCTGATGCTATCTTGGCAGGAAAGTTGATGTTGACAAAGCAATTTAAGAGTTTACTGTTCAAAGGGATTTGCCTCCTAGAAGAACAAAGAAAACTTCACAATACATCTCATGGTAAGTTCATAAGAAATCAAGTATGCCACCAACATAAGCAATATAATCAGAACTAAAAAAATAATTTTCTCCTTACAGTGATAATCCTATCTTTGAAAAATGAATGACAAACTACATATGAAATGAAAAGGACCAGAATCTGATCGAATCATCTCAAGTCTAGTAAAATTAACACTCAATTTTCTTAGCTGTAAAGAGAGAATATACCACCTGCCCACCACTTGTCTTAAGTCTGCTATACAGAAAAATAAAGTACATTAAGTGCTCAACAGTGTAAAATAACTATAAATATGCAAAGTAGCAAGGAAGACTAAACAAAATACTATTATCTGTGATCCACATGTAGCTTTTTAAGCTTTTGAAATCTAAAGTAATCAGAACTGTTTCAAATATGGGAAACGGCACAAGTATTTAAAAGGGATGATGAACGACTGGATAGATGTCCAGTAATCAGTCAATGTGCTACGGAAATCAGCCAGCTCATCAAAGATATAGAGACCTACCCTATGATCCCACAATTCTGCTCCAGTTATATATTTACCCAAGAGAAATTTCAAAAGACCCATCTAAGAACATTTATAGTAGCTTTATTCATAAGAGCCAAAGACCAGAAATGCAAATGTTCATCAATAAAAAAAATGAATAAACTGCTGCACATTCATATAATGAAATACTACTCAACAATATAAGGAGTGAACCATTAATATACACAATAATATGAATGAATCTCAAGAATGTGATGTTGAACAGAAGTCAAGACACAAGAGCACATACGATATGATTCCATCTCTATAAAGTTCTAGAAAGGCAAAGCTCCTCTCTAGTGACAGAAAGCAGAATGTGGATTGCCTCTGGGGACAGGAGGACTAACTGGACAGGGAGGGACATGAGGAAACTTGCAGGAGGGATGGAAATCTTTATCTTAAAATGGGGAAAAGATGACATGGGTATGTATACACTTGCCAAAACTGAAGGAAGCACACTTAAAATCTGTGTATTTTACTGTAAATTATATTTTAATTTTAAAAAGGATAGAGGAATATATATTCCCTATGTATTCTCAAAATTATGGAGAACTAGGTACTAACAGTATCAGGATTCTACACCCTCATCTTTAAGGGTATATTTATATTGTACATTAACTTGGAGGATAAAACTAATACCATACTGGGAAAGTGTTAGTAGACATGTTAAAGATTTATGAGAAAATAATTATAAAACAAAATGAAGAAGTTATAGTTGGATAAATTGGGAAACTACAGCATACTGCAGATGCCAGCCTTGCCTTACTCATTCCCATTCTGGAATTTATAATGCATACATTAAAGCTTCTGAAAAGTCTAGAGAATATTTATGCTCCATTAGCAAGAACAGAAAAATCAAAACTATTCTTTTTCTCCCCCCACAGAAAGGCAAGAATCAATCCAGTTTATGGTAGGTGAGGGTAATAAGATGGCACCTAACGAAGGCTGTAATCACAATGACTAAGACCCTAGAATCAAGAAAGATCAAAGTTTGAATCCTGGGTCCAATGCTTAGGACTGAATTGTGTCACCTCATAATTTATATGTTGAAACCCTAACCTCCAATGAGATCATAGGGGAGGGACCCTAACCTGACAGGACTGGCGGCTAAGAAGGAAGGAGAGAGGGAGGAAGGGAGAGAGGAAGAGATTGATTTCCCTGCCCCCATCTTTCTCCACCCTGTGAAGACACAGAAAAGGTGGCAATCTGCAAGCCAGGGAGAGAGCCCTCAGCAGAAACTGACCCTGCTGGACCTTGATCTGGGACTTGTAGTCCCTAGACTGAGAAAATGTGTTTAAGCCACCCAGTCTATGGCATTTTGTTATGGCAGCCCAAGCTGACTAATACAACCACCATTTATTACTTAGAATAATACATGTCAGATTACAATAGCAGTGATTTTTGAAAATTCAGAGAAAACTAAAGGAATCTCTGAAGAGTGGAGGTACAAAACAGGTGAATTTCTGAAAATTACAAACCAATTGTGCCTGATATCATATCCTAGTAAAACTCTAGATCATATTATCAGCACATTATAAACATTTAGAAAGTAATATAGGGATAATCAAGGGTGTACACATACATGGTTTCATTAGTGTTGTCCAAGTGTGTGCCTTGACTTAAAACAAACAAAAACAAACAAACAAAACTTAGCTAAGTACATATCTTATGACATCGATTTAAATAAGATTATTGAATAAAGAATTATATCCAAAGAGTATCAATCTAGAATAGTCTCTACAGCAGTAGCTGTCTTTGGCTCTACCTTTTAAGCAATTTTACCATTGGAGTCAGGTATAAAAAATGCAAGTTTGCAAATATACACAATGTTTAGACAAACTGCTGATATCTCACATGATAATATAATTTAAACTCAGTTATCTTGATAGCACTAATATGTAATTCCTGAAGTTAGGTTAAAAAATTAAATGTCTATGCCCCAGAGGAACCAGTGTGATGTGGCTTCTTATAACACACAAACAAAAAGCACCCACACACACAAAAGCCCTTATACTCAGAAATCAATTTATTCAGAAGAATACTCCACACTAAGAGAGTTGAATTGTATGCTCTACGTGAAGAATAGCAGTCACAATCAGTTGTACAGACAAGCTGAGGCTACCGGCCAATAAGACCAGGTGTGTGGAAACTATGTCACTAAAGGAGAGCTGAGGAGCTTGGGATATTGAACCTGAAGCAGTCTTTCCCAACCCAGGTTCAGTGAGGGAGTTCAGCCCTAAGGCATTCACTGTATACAATAAACTAACTTCTCTACTATGCATCCACAATGGTGTTAGCTATACGTGTCCTTAAGAAGATTAAGGAAATAAAGTTGCTCTAATCATCTTCTGTAGGGCTTACATCTCTCATGGTATCTCAAAAACATAAACTAAAAGCTACCTAAAATTCTTCCTTTTACATATCCCTCTGTGGTTATGTTTTCTATTAAATGAAATAAGTATAAGCTCTCCTTTGCTCTCAGAATGAAATGTGAATAATTAAAATAATATTGGTGAAACTGATCATCTTGACTGGTTTCCTAGCAGTTTTGCCCAATTTTGAGATTTTCTTTTTTAAAAGAAAAATGACCCTCAGGGTTTACAGAAGTTTTGCTTTTTTATGAAATGGTCACATTTTATAGCTGTTTCCCAAAATCCTACAGAAGAGTAAAAATACCATACAGCCTGGTAATTTTTAGGCTGAAAAGCAGGCTTAAAAAACTTAGTAGGGTCCTTGCTTTCCTATCTACAGCTTCTCCTTAAGTTCAGGCTAAGTACTTGGGTTGGCAAAAAACACGTTTTGTTTTTTTTTTCCTGTAAGATGTCTCTAGTGGCGCTTAGTTGTCTTTTAACTTCATTTGAAACAATTTTGTTAGGTTGTATTGTGACAGCTTCATATCAGTGGGCAAATAAAAAAACTTATCAAAATTGGTGAATTTTTATGTAGCCATTTAATACTGAACACGGAAAAAAATAAGCAACATTTTCAACCTATTGTGCTCTCTTATTTCAAGAAAGGAAAGAAGAAATGCAACTGAAATGCAAAAAAAAAAAAATTTGTGTTGTGTATGGAGAAGGTGCTGTGTGTGACTCATCGCATGTGTCAAAAGTGGTTTGCGAAGTTTCATGCTGGAGATATCTCGCTGGACGATGCTTCAAGGTTGGGCAGACCCGTTGAAGTTGACAGCGATCAAATCGAGACACTGAGATAGCTGACATACTCAAAGTATCCAAATCAATAGTTATTGGTGAAAATAAAAAATGGATTTTTTTTTGCCAATCCAATACATAATTTTTAAAAATCAGCAGTCAGTCAAGTTTCTGGGTGGAACCTGCAATCTTCCTCTGACATTAATTAAAATATTTAAAGAAAATCTTTAAGAATTTTTGGTTTTACAATCTCTGGAAATACACAGTGTTCTTTCTGATTATTTAATTTGGCAAAACTCCACTAATGTTATTTTCTATCCTCACGTGAGGATTTTTTTTATTGATGAGTGAGTGGTGGGGGTAGAGAGAAAGAGACAGAGAGAGAGGTTGACTGGTTGCTTCCTGTATGCATCTTGACTGGCAACAGAACCCACAAACTTTTGGTGCATGGGATGATGCTCCAACTAGTCACCAGGCCAGGACAAAACTCTACTAATTTAAATAGTCATATTCCCAAGAGTCATACCAAGAAGTGAATAGGTATGGCTTATCTTATTAATAGACTGCAATGATGGTAATGTTTATTTTTTCCTTAACTGCCTTTATTTTTTAAAAATTCTCACCCAAGAATAAGTTTACTGATTTTAGAGAAGGAGGGAGAGGTGGGTAGAAGAGGAGAAGGGGAGAGAGAGAGAGGCGGAGAGGGAGAGAGGCAGAGTGGGGGAGAGAGAGAGAGAGACATTGATCAGTTCCCTCCTGTATGCGCCCCACCGGGGATTAAACATGCAACATAGGTATATGCCCTGACTGGAAACTGAACCCGGAACCTTTGGGTGTACAGGACAATGCTCCAACCCACTGAGACAGCTGGACTTTATTTAAAGAAATATCCTTACAAGAGAGCTAACCACAAACTGAGTAACATTACCATGAAATTTCAGTTTAAAGTATTTTAGTCAATATATCTTAGTTTTCATGATAGTCCTCAGATTTGTCCTAGATCACACAGCTATAAAGTGACAAGATATATCTGAAGCCAGTGTCTCCAAACCCAAATTCCACAGTTCATCAGCTCCAGCACACCAAGGGCCGAGATCCAAGTTACAATGTGTTCTCAAGTGCACACATTGTTCCCTCCCTCTTCCTCCCAACTAGGAGGCTATGGCTAACAGACTGCCTCTGTCACAGTGCAGGGCTTGTAATCATTCACTCCCAGGCACTGTCCCCCTACTTCTCTTCACTTGCCCAACTTTTGTTCTAGGTTCATGATGTGGTTCACAGGGAGGAATACAAGGAAGAATGAAGAGGCAGGAGTTCCCAAGTTTCTCTTGAAGAAACATCCTCCTGAGGCACTAGTTTCCTTTCCTTATCCCATGATGAGAAGGAGCAGTAGCAACATTTCCTTAGCTCTCACAATTTTAATAACTAAAGAAACATTGGGTTAACATTAATTTATATAATCACACTTATATTTTGAATTATTTAAAAAAATTTTTAATAAACATCAATTATCGTAAGATAGGTAAAAGGGGTGCCTTGGGCACAATGGGATTTTTCAAAGCACCCAATACATTTTAGAGAGGGATAAAATGACAGGAAACAAGAGTGTCCAAGCTTTGTCCCATTTCTGCTACTCAAGAGCTGAGTGGTTTCCTGGTAAGTCATTACTTAGTTTCCTCAAAATATCTATCCTACAAGGATGTCATGATGACTAGAGGATATGAAAAATATAAAAAGAATGTTCTCCAAAAATGTCAGTTATCTGGAAAAGCAAGCAATATATAAGACTGTAAATAAGCAGGAACTATTCTTCCTCATAAGACACCAAACACATTTTCAGGTTACATACTTAGAATTGGTAAAATGTGAGATCAAGTAATGTTTTGAAACTAATTCCAGTGTTTACCTAAGCAATATTTCAATAATCATTACACACTGCTGAGACTACTTGACCATAGTCAGTAGAACCTTTGCAACACGTCTATTACATTATTGTTAACCATTAGAGAAAATATTTGAGGAAGATTTTATAAGAGAAAAATAATTCCTCTCTTACAGGAAGTATGTTTTCTACTCTCCACTACTTCAGACTCTCCATTTCAGTTCCTTTTCCTTCTTTCGAAAATACAAAATTTAAATATGAGCTCATAGGCAAGCCTATGTAATGTTTTTTATATACAATATATGTACTAAGAGAAATTTCATACCTCACTACAAGATGCAACTGCTCTGTGTAAAGGTGTCAACCATTTGCTGTCTTTGGCATTAACTCTAGCTCCTGCAACAAGAAGAAAAAAATAAATTGAAATATTTTGCATAAAATATTTTATGTAAATCTCCTAAAATAGTTATATATAGTCCAGATTGGATAAATAACAATCGAAAAAGTAGTACTTCATTTTTATACTTTATTCTAATAAATTACCCTTAAATTATAAACCAAAAGTATCCTTTTTAATTGATATAATTATCCAATAAGGTATTAGCTTGTTTTTATTAAAAAAGATCATGTAGGCTAGAAAAGCCACCTTTATACAGAGCATATCGAAAGTAAAAAATCAGACCCCACTTTAGAATGCATGTTAAAATTTCAAATACTTACATAAATAAATAAATAAGAATACTCAATATAAAATGTAGACTACTAGGAAGTTTTCATTATATTTCTTTACTAATGAATGCATCATGTTATAAAGTAATATAATATCAAAATAGTTTTCCAGTGACAATTAAAAATGCATCAGTACTATAAAGTTATTGTTTAAAATGGATACAATAGCTATAGACTTAGGAAAAAAATTGAGAAAGCAATGAACTAACCTACAGGTCTTCCCAGGTTATACCTAAAGTTTTAAAGAAGTAATAATTAAAAAAATAATAATCAACTATGAACAGCTCTTTAAAAATAATTGTCAAGAGACAAAAATTATCAATTGAATGGAAATACATTTAGTAAGACAAAAAGTGCATTACATAATCTGAGGGGGTGGGGATATCCACTAAGCTACCTGTCCCTAACGAGGTGTTTGATCCTTCTGAACCTAAGTTTCTTTGTCTATGAAACAGATCTCCTAATATTATGTTACAAAGATTAATATCCAATAAATGTACCTAGTACACATAGCACAGATATATTAGAGGTAGATTTACAAGTCTTGAATATTAAGAGAAAATGAAACGATGCAGGTGTAGGAAATCGTCCACAAATGCAGCAGTTGAAATTTTGTGTAGCTGAACCCTCTGTGGGCAGTGACAGTGAGAACCTGAAAGAATCAATAACCAATCTGAGCACTTTCAAAATTGCTCATTAGGCTTTGGGAGAAAGAGTCAGCAAAATAAAGAACCAGCCAGAGAGAGTGGTACACGTATTTATGTAATAAACATTTGAACAACTATCTACTGGTATCCGCCTGACCACAATAAGATCAGCATCTATTTTGGGTAAGAGATAGAATGTTGACAGTACAAATATTTGAAATGTTTATGATTTAGAAGGCTGGAGCCCTACAAACAGTGAAGAAGCGATATAGAACGTAGGCTCCTTTGCTCTCCATCTATCTGCTTGGAAAGTTAACGGTTCTCTATCCGTATAACTCTTTCTATAGTTTTACACTTCTGTGCACGGTAAAAGGGCAAGTCTTGGCATTAAAGCCTAAAGGTTAGTGACACAGACACCGAGAGGAGACAAGTATCCAAGACAGACAAAGGGAAAGAAGAATGAGGCCTTATAGTGGGGTTCCAACAAATGGGAAGGGTCATTATTAAGACCGATTCAAGGTATTAACTAACAAAGTAGAATGTGGTTGCCACAAAAAATGAGGAGGATCTGTGTACTGATAAAGATGTGTGAAAGAAAAAGCGAAAAAAGCAGTGAAAACTGTATGAATAATATTTGTAATTCTTACATAGAAAAAGAGATCATGTCTATATCCATATCTGCTTTGTATGTATAAAGAAACCCGGCGGGAACGCCAAGACATTAATAACAGTGGTTGCCTATGTGATTGTGTTGGTGGTGGGATGTAATGAGAATTAGGTGATCTGATGAGGGACTTGGGTAAAAAAGCAACTTCACTTTATACAGTGTTGAAATACAACCTATTCAAAAAGTGAACTTTATTTCAGAGGGAATAAAAAATTCCAAGAATTTGGCTTCACGTGCAAAGAAAAAGACTGGAAAATAACTAGGAAGAAAGCAAAGGTAAAGCAGTCTTTCTTTTGGTTATGAGTTATGAGATATACAATTGAAGGAAGAAAATCTTATTTTCATGGCACATTTGGCAGCCCAAAGCAAAATTTCCTGCTGGCTTCATTTTGCCATTTTAAGTTATAATAATTAATTAGTTTTACTTTCTCTTAATTTTTAATGTATAAAAAAACATGAGTGACTACAACAAAGAATATACTAATGATACCACTACCTGCTACTAATAGACAATTACATTTTTAAAAATGGGCTTGTTCATTTTAGATTCTAAAGATACTTATCTGCAGAAATATCAGCACAATGGAATTTTACACATGATCATAATCTTTCTCAGAAGAGATATATTTTCTTAAAGTCATGTGTTTCTTCTAATAGCATCAATCAAATGCTTTAATTCCTTGGGCATTAAAGGTCAAGTCCGTGAGAAATGGTTGGGCTACCTCTAAGGGCACCAATAGAACAAATTATCTCCCCTGTGCATGCTGGTAATTAGTATATGCTTTACATATTAACAGAACACTATAGCATAACATCATATATTATAAGAGCAGCAGCCGTCTAGGAAGTGAAAGATGGCGAAAAGGCAACAAACATGGCAGCATGCCTCGGCTGCCCAGGCTCTCAGAGCTCATCTCACGTGAACTCTGAAAGGTAACAAGAAAGCTCCAAAATTAGCAACATACAAATAAGCAAACTACAACACAAAAATAAACTGCAAAGTTAGCCAGTAATGGAAAAGACATTTCCAGAGTAAGATTAACCAACAACTGCAAACTAGCCACAAAGGCTAGCACTAAAGATGGAGGGGAAAAAATAAATAAATAAATAAATCCTATCTACTTAAAACACAAAACAGTCTTCATAGACAGAAATAAAACCAAATTAACAGCTCTGGTGGTATCATCACACAGTTTATATACATGGCAGAGTATAATATTTGTGGTTTATAAGGATAACCTTAAGTCACTCCACGACGAATTTATTTACTATTTCTAGTTACTAAAACTGAAAAATGTAAAACTGCAGTCCCATCCCAAGTGCTGAGGTTAGGTTAATGGGAGGCCCTGCAAAAGGAGCAAGCACTGCTGAGAAACTGAAGACAATATAGACAGCAATTTAAAGATGTCATTGATGACTATTGCAAACCAGCATTTACAAATTACCTCTTAAATGATAGCTCACCACATTAATCCCAAATGGTTATGCCCAATTGTATAAAATCACATACTATCCATATTAGACTCTCCTCCCACAAATTCATGTATTTCAACTGAGCAACCCCTTAAGATGTGCAGCCAAAGTCTATGCCACCTCAAAGATTTGAATTTAGATTCACTTTTCCAGAGTAGATAGGATTCGATTTCTGATATGTTAAAAGCAAAAGAAAACAAGCAAAAATCTACTACAGGGTCACTCAAATACACTGTATCCATGACACCAGTTAGAGCACTGGTCCTCAACCTGTTTGGTACCAGGGACTGGTTTTGTGGAAGACAATTACCACTGCCGGGGGGATGGCAGGGTGGGGGCATGGCTTTACAGCCTGCCACCAGATGCAGCTTGATTGTCACTTGCCACTCACCACAGGGTTTTGATATGAGCCTGCAAGCAGTGATTTATTATGGTCTCTGTGCAGTCACACCCCCCTGCCAGTGATAATCTGTATTTGCAGCCGCTCCCCAGCACTAGCATCACCGCCTCAGCTCTGCGTCTGATCATCAGGCATTCGATTCTCATAAGGAGTGGGCAACCTTGATCCCTCGCATGTGCAGTTCACAGTAGGGTTCGGGCTCCTATGAGAATGTAATGCCACCACTGATCTGACAGGAGGTGGAGCTCAGCCGGTACTGTCAGCGATGGGGAGCAGGTGCATCTACAGATGGAACTTTGCTCACTCCTCCACCGCTCACCTCCTGCTGTGCGCCCAGTTCCTAAAAGGCCAGATAGGTAGAGGTCTGTGGCCTGGGGCTTGGGGACCCCTGAGTTAAGAGTATATAGAAAAATCCAAACAAATAGCTTCCTCTCACCCAATCTTTTCATTTAATAATTCATACATATAAAAATACACTCGGAAATGACAGATTTTTAGAGAAAAATGTTCTTTAAGATTAAGATTTCCAGAATTAGAGATAAACATCTAGCTCATTTGGAGATAAACCAAAAAGTAGTAAAAAAAACACCCTCATTTACTTACATTAGTCTATTCTGGGCTCTAGACAGCAATGCAGTTGATGAGAGGTTTGGACATGTGAGAAGACAGGCAGGGTTTAGTGGAGGGAGCCCAGGAGTGGGGTCTGTGATCTAATAATGGCTCTGTAACCAAGAGGGTGTGGGGCCTGGGGCTGTTACCCATAGCCTAGAGCTTCACAACCCCTGCCTCCTATGTGTGTGCGGGTGCGCGTGTGTGCGTGTGTTGTATGAGGCAGGGAGGGGGTGAGGGAGGCTGGGCTTCAGGCTGAAACAACACTGGGAGCTCCTGTTTCTGCAAAGTGAATGAATTCTAAGAGTCAGTCACTCATATCAGAATATCCCATTTGACTCTAGGTCTCAATCTGCAAGATAACTGATCCATCTGCTTTCCCCCTAATCTAATCAGTCACTAACACCTGCGAATTCTTTGATTTTGGGAACCTCAGTTACCAGTAAAATCAAGGTTGTGCTACATGATCTCTAAGATCCATTTCTAATGATAGCATTCTATCCTATTTTGAAACACTCAGAATAAATTATTTCATACTTATTAGAAATGCCTTGCCTTACTTTAACATTAAACAGCTGAGGTAGTATCTTTATAATCTATGCCAAGGGTCCTCAAATTACAGCCCATAAACTGCTAGCTACCCATTGTGTAAATAAGGTTTTACTGCTACCGGGCCACACCTACTCATTTAAGTGCTAAATTCATAGCTTTCATATCAACAAAGCTGAGTAGTTACCAATGTGTCTGTGAGGTCCTTTGCATAAAAAGTCTGTCATCCTCTGATCTAGGCTAAGTACTTGAGAGTGATACTATTAGTTATTTCTGTTTTTCATATATGTTTATAATAATTATAAATAGTCCCACTAAATAATTTTCTAAAGCTCCTAGTTGCAGAGAATAGTTCTCTCTGCTCCTAAGCCACAGAGGAGAACAGTCCAAGCCAGTAACCAGGGCCAGGAGTCAGGTACTTTCACTTCTCTTCCCAAGCTGGAAATAATGCTTTCCTTTGGCTGCGTACCAAAAGCAGCGGCAAAAGCTTCAGATTCTGTTTTCAGGTTGGAAGCAGAATGAAGAAAAGGCAATTACATTTCTGTTTTTCCACTTTAGTGTGTGTGTGTGGTGGGGACAACAGTTGCTGCATTTCATCATTTAAGAGGGAGTTAATGGGACACCAGATATTGTGGGTTCAACTGTACCCACCTTATCCCAATTCCTATGTTAAAGTCCTAACCCCTGCACCTCAGAATGTCACCTTATTTGCAAGTAGGGTCCACACAGGGGTAATTAGTTAAAATGAGTTCATTAGATGGGTCCCAATGCAATATGACTGGTATCCTTATAAGCAGAAGATATTTGAACAGACTTGTACAAATGGAAGACATAAGCAGAAGGTGGTCATCTATAAGCCAAGGAGAAAAGCCTAGAATAGATTCTTCCCTCACAACCTTCAGAAGAAACCAACCCTGTCAACACCTTGATCTTGAACTTCTAGGCCCCAAAACTGAAAAAATAAATTTCTTGTGGTACTTTGTTGTGGCAGCCCTAGCGAACTAAAGCACCAGCCTTGTAGGCTTTCAAGGGTCACATACTTTAGGTCTAATTCCTAAAACCAAAAACATAATGTTTGTATTTCCTAATCAAGGACTACATTTTCTATAAAGGCCAGTCAAGTGACTTTGTGGTTAATGCCTTATACAATACAGTTATTTACACACCTAATAATATGTGATAGGAACAGTCTGAAGTACTGCTAAACCTATACAGGCATACCTCATCTTATTGTGTTTGATTTATTGTGCTTCACAAGTGTTACCTCTTTTTTCAAATAGGAAGATCTTCTACCATCAAAAAGATTATGACTCGCTTTGCTATGATACTTGCTTTATTGTGGTCTGGAACCCAGCCCACATTATTTCTGAGGTATGCCTGTACAAGTAGTAAATAAATAGTTCTCATGAAAGTATCTACACTTAGGTGGCCAAAAATTTAAGTCTTTAAAACAGAGCTCTTCAATGAAAGTCACTGCCTACACAAACTTCACTAAATGCTGGGGGTGGAGGGAGGTGCAGTGTAGAGGGAGAGAGTAAAGTGCAGAGAGGAGGAAGAGCTGTTCAGATTACAAAAGAGTTAAGAATATGGACTCTGTAGTCAGATTGCCTGGATCTGAATGCTGGCTCTAGCTTTAATCAGCAGTACAATTTTTAGATGTAAATCTCTAAATTTTAGTTTCCTTATAGTTAAGAGGACAAAATGAGAGATATAAAAAAGGCTAAATTTAGCATGGTATTTGAGATATATACTAAGTAAGCAATCATTTCCTCTTATTTCACTACATTCAATGATAATTGTGAAATTAATTCTAATAGACTCTAGTGTTACTATAAATTTTATGGAAGGATTCACTGGTTTGATTACATCTAACATGTCAAAAATGATACCCTTTATCCACAAATCTCAGAGTTGCATCATAATGAATTTAGTTCTGAACTTTAGGTTAAAAAAAAAAAAAAAAAAAAAAAAACCTCAACAAAATATAAAAGAGGATGTGAAGAAATAACATCTTCAATGCAAGGAAACAGTTACGACCACAAACCAACTATCAAGAATTCCTACCAAATGAGGGAGGAAAGTGAAGCTTCAGATCTTGGAAAGACTACTGAGTCTCCTAAAAAAGTATGTTTGTGTGTGTGTCCATCTGTCCCTTTTTCTCTGCTATGTCCTAGAATCCTTACAAAGCAATCTTTTAAATGAACTGGGTGGATTATTCAAAGAGATGCCACCTACAAAACTGTATAACACAGAAGAGCAAGGCAGGGCAGTGCTGGAGGGACCAACCAGACATCTTTATTATTTTTGACCCAGTTGAAGATGGATGGTAAAAACCAATCACCAGGAGATCACTACCTAAGAACCTGTGATCTAAGGAGCTCCCAAGTCACCTCTATTATCCTAAGTACATCAAGAACTAAAGAAAGAGAATCCACTGTTAGGATTGAGAGAAAACACATTTGGCTTGAGAGCTAACTTATGCTCACTTTTTGCCCCTCCCTACTCTATTCTTTAGTAAAAAGCTGTCTGGAGAGAAGTATATTCCTCAAAGATATGCAAGAATCTTAAAGTATCCATCATAGGACTAAAACAAAAAATATAAGGGAGAAAAGTCGTCGTCGTCGTCGTCGGCAGCCGTCCGTCTCGAGAGACGATGGTGTAGCTTCTTAAGAGTCTATCTGCACCGCCGAGAATGGTTGTGCAGTCCGACTCGGGAGTGACGCGGTATCTGTCTCCTCCCGTGTTGAATCGACATCTTGCGATGACCAGCGCTGGAGTGTCCTCTCCAGTGAAGCTGAAGCTACAGAGCCTGGGCAGGGTGATATGGAGGGTCTGCTGTTGCCCATGCAGCAGACCCCCCCCTCTCTTCGCAGCTGAAGGATCCAAGGGAAAGACGGAGTCAATACAGCTTGGCTTCAGGTGCGCCGCAGGAGTTGCCGGTGTTGACTACAACGTCAAACCGCCTTAGGGACTCCGGCTCCGGATTTTCTGTTGGGGTTTACTCCCTTAGCCTTTCCCCTGAAGAGGTATGCCGCAAGGCAGCGGAGGTTTTTTGGAGTCAGAGTTTTCCTTCTCTGATGTGCCCTGACTGGAAGATCGAACCAGCGACACTTAGCTCGCAGGCCGACGCTCAATCCACTGAGCCAAACCAGCCAGGGCTAAAGGGAGAAAAGTAAACTGAACAAAATACAGTTAATAGGTATATTTAAAAGAAATTATCCTGGGAAAGGGGAGAATGAACTTGTAAACTACACTATGCACAACTTCAGAGAAACTAAGCTCTGAGGAGAAACCTCAAAGAAGAGTTCCAAGAAAGAGGTAAGACAATGTAAAGAGTTGAGAACTGGCAGAGGTCAGGAAAGAAAAATAAAAATAAAACAATTACAAATAAAAGTCTACAAACAACAGAAAAAGAATAAACAGAACTTAGCCCTTTGAGTGCCATGCGTAATTGCTAAAATTTGTGTGAGAAATGCCAGGCTATTTTTTCTGAGAAATGTAGAGTTTATGAAAAATGTTTACAAAAACATTATTCATAATTTGCTGAAAATTTCACGACAAAGTCAATACACTCTTCTTTTGTAAGCAGTGTTCTTTGACACAAATCAGCAAAAAAAAATTGCATTAAAATTATTTTATTATAACAATTATTTTAGAAAAAATAAATTCTTTCCTTCAATATGGTTTTTGAAGTATAATCGTCGGCAGCCGTCTGTCTCGAGAGACGATGGTGTAGCTTCTTAAGAGTCTATCTGCACCGCCGAGAATGGTTGTGCAGTCCGACTCGGGAGTGACACGGTATCTGTCTCCTCCCGTGTTGAATCGACATCTTGTGATGACGCTGGAGTGTCCTCTCCAGTGAAGCTGAAGCTACAGAGCCTGGGCAGGGTGATACGGAGGGTCTGCTGTTGCCCATGCAGTATAATATATGGCAAAATATAAAACCTATGATTATAATTTGAAAAAAACACATAGCAACATGGAAAACAAGCAAGAAGTATGCCAAATATTGCATAAATTTTTGAAAAAAAAATCATAACGTACAAAAAAAAGTGAACACAAACGGCATTCACACTAGAGACATATATAGATATCAATAGTGAAAAACAGTTTATAAACAAAATGCTAACGCTATTATCTTGAAGCAATGAAAATGTCATTAGCAAAAACTTCCTTATTATGCACACTACATACAGTTTTGATGATTATTGCAAAGATAAATGAAATTAAAAGGACTGTTTAAAATGTAAGTAAAAATTATAACAGAATTAATGTCAGTATTTGAACAAGTATAAAAATTTGAAATTTGGATCAACACGAGAAAAAGTTGTATTAATATGTAACCTGAGGTACAAAAAAGGGGAACAAAACATAAAATACGAATTATTCCATTGTTATTTACGTTTATAGCCATCGAAAAAAGAAACGCTGGGAGCGATGGTGGCACTTTTGGGAAAATTTGTCAGCATCGCTCACAGCGACGTTGGCACTCAAAGGATTAGAACATGGTCAAGAATATGTAGCCACAGTCAGAGTAAATGTTTAAAAACCATGTGACTCCAATAAAAACTCTCCATTGTTTTTAATGTCACTTTAAGGGCCAAAGCAAGTCTTTACCACAGTCTACAAAGTCACACATGATCTGGAACCTTCCCACTTCTTTGCTTTCTCTCCTACTGTTCCTCTGACCTATCTCCAAACATGCTACCACTTCATGGCATTTGTTCTTGCTGTTCTCTCAATTTCCTCCAAATATCTGAGGCTTGCTTCCTTATTTTCTTCAGTTATCTTCTCAAATGTCAAATTATCATAAATCCTTTCCTGGTAACACAGTATGAAATAGCAACTGACCCCACCCAACATACTATATTAATTTTGTCATAGCAATTACCACTGTAAGACAAAGTATATAACTTGTTACTTCTTCCCCATTAAAACATATACACTTTGAAGGCTGGGACTTCATCTATTCCATTCATTGCTCTACCCATGGTACGTAGAATAGTGCCAAAAACACAGACATGCTCCTTAAATATTTACTGAATGGAATGATAGGTATAAGGAAATAACCTAGAACTAATTGAAATGACAAAATTACAATCAGAAAAACTGATAAAAACAGATAAGAGATCTAATTTAGTAGAAAAACACGCAGAAAAATGTACTGATAGAAAAACACACAGAAATTAAATGTTCAATAATTTAATGGAAAATATAAGTGAAATAATCTGAATTTCAGAACTAAAAAGGCAGTTTCATATAATGTCCCAGGAAAAATAATCAACAGATTTAGTCTAGTGAAATTAGTACTAAATTTTAGGAATAAGAACTGAATCCTGTGGGCACCTAGGCAGAAGAGACGTGATCATGGTAGTGGAAGATGATATGGGGGATATAAACGAGCCGAGGAGAGCCTCATCCAAGACTTTCAATCAAATCTAGAAGAAACTGGAGTAACATCTACAAAGCATGAATCGAGAATTTTATTACTAGCCAATTTACCTTCAGTTAAAATTAAAACGGCAACAGTCCCAAATAAATAAGATACCAGGAAATATGACATCCATGAGCTCTTACTGAACATATGAAAACAAGAATCACTTGATAATGTCTATTCAACCGAGAGATACATCAAAATAAAAAGCTTGGGAATAGAGAAACCATGGATAAAGACAGAGGGATGTGTGTGCATAAACAGTATGAACTACGATCACAAGACAATGTAAAGTCATAATTCCTGACAATGAAAACACAAGAGTGAAACAAATTAAAGAAGGTTATTTCCTAATTTCTCAACATAAAAAAAAAATCAGAAAATAATCAAAACCAGAAACATAAACACGGGAGAACATGGCTTTATAGAATTATTTCAACCTTTTTATATTCTTCATTTTAAAGAAATATTTTAGGAACAAATAACCTTGCCAGGGATACCAAAGTAGTTTTTATAATAGAAAATTATAGTAATTTACTTTATTGTATGCTCATATTGAAGGATATTATCACTTTTCAATAATGCTAGAACTATATGGGGATTATTTCACATTGCTTAATTTTCTTAATTCTATCCCAGTTAAGGTTAACTTAATATAACATGTTACTGGTAATTAATGGCAAGAGCAACTCCCCTATACTTTTCTACAATGTTTTCATCACTAACGCCAATAAAATTAGCTTAATTTGTTGCTTATTTTTATCTCCATGTACTTAACTGTCTTCTTTATCTAAAAAATTAATCAGCATGAACACCTAGTTTCAATTCTAATTTATAACTAAACTTATAACACAATTACAAGGTAGTTTTGAAATCGGGACTACGGAAATCAGTGTCTAGCTTGGGCTTCAACAACTATGGCATTCAAACCAAATTTGAGTAGAGCCCCCGAAGAACCAATACAGAACCTTAAGAGTCTATATATGTTTGAAGACTCTCTTCTGAGTGATATTTATCCCCCCCTGAGGTTTTAGGGATATAATTGACATATAACTTTGTGTTTGTTTTAGGTGTACAACATAATATGGCATGTACATATTGCAAAATGATTGAAGTTTAATATCCATCATCTTACATAGTTAAAAGTTTCTTTTTCTAGTGATGAGAACTTTTATCTATTCACTTAGTAACTGTCAAATATACAGGATGAGGCAAAAGTAGGTTTACAGTTGTTTGTATGGAAAACAATACAATAATGAATAAATAATAATACAAGAATTAACTCCGTGTGTTTCGCATACTCACAACTATAAACCTGCTCTTGCCGCACCCTGTACAATACAGTATTGCTAACTATAGTCACCATGAAGCACATTACATCCCCAGAACTTACTTATTTTATAACTGGAAGTCTGTACCTCTTGACCACCTTCACCCATTTACACCATACCATATTCCCCACCTCTGGCAACCCTCAATCTATCCTGTTTCTATGATTCGGTTTCTTTAGATTCCCCATATAAGTGAGATCGTGCATTATTTTTGTGTGTCTGGCTTATTTCCCTAATGCAATGTCCTCAAGTTTCATACATGTTGTTGCAAATGGCAGAATTTCCTTTTTTATGGCCAAATAATATTCCACTGTGTGTGTGTGTGTGACACATCATCTTTATCCATCTGTTGACACTTAGGTTGTTTTCATGTCGTGATTATTGTGAATAACACTGCAATAAACAAGGGAGTGGAAATATCACTTTGAGATAGCGATTTCATTCTTTTGTATATATACCCAGAAGTGAAATTGCTCAATCATATGGCAGTTCCATTTTTAATTTTTTGAAGAACTTCCGTATAGTTTTCCATGATGATTGCACCAATTTACATTTCCACCAACAGTGCACACCAGTCCCCAGGTTCCCTTTCCTTCACATCCATGCCAACACTTGTTAGCTCTTGCCTTTTTTTATGACAGTCATTCTAAGTGTAAGGTGGCATCTCATTGTGTCTTTGCATTACACTGATGATAAGTAATATTGATCAACTTTTCATGTGCCTGTTGGTCATATTTATGCCTCTGGAAAAATGTCTAGTCAGTTCCTCTGCCCAATTCTTAATCAGATTTTTAAAAAACTTGCTATTGAGTTGTATGAGTTCTTCGCGAATTTTGGATATCAGCCCTTATCAGATATATGACTTGTAAATATTTTTTCCATCCTTTTGGTTGCCTTTTCATTTTATTGCTTTCCTTTGCTGTGAAGAAGCCTGTTAGTCTGATGCAGTCTTGCTTGTTACTTCTACTTTTTTTTTTAAGTATATTTTATTGATTGTGTTGTTATAGTAGTTCCAATTTTTCCCCCTTGCTCCTCTCTGCCTAGTACCCCCCTTCCCTCCAGCAATCCCACACTCCTTAGTTCATGTCCATGGGTCGTGCATATAAGTTCTTTGGCTTCACCCTTTCCTATATTATTCTTAACACCTTCCTGTATATTTTGTACAAACTGATTATGCTTCTTAGTCCCTGCACCATATCTCCATTTCTCCCCCGCCCCCCTCCCAGCTGATAACCCTCCAAATGATCCCCATACCTATGATTCTGTTCCTATTCTGGCTTGCTTAGTTGGATTTTGTTTTTATTTTTTAGATTCAGTTGTTGACGGTTGTGAGTTTGTTGTCATTTTAGTGTTCATAGCTTTGATCTTATTTTTCTTAAGTTAAGTCTCTTTGATATTTCATATAATAATGGCTTGGTGATGATGAACTCCTTTAGCTTCACCTTGTCTGGGAAGCACTTCTTCTGCCCTTCCATTCCAAATGATAGCTTTGCTGGATAGAATAATCTTGGTTGTAGGTTGTTTTTCATCACACTGAATACTGCTTGCCAGTCCCTTCCTGCCTGTAAAGTGTCCTCTGAGAAATCAGCTGATAGTTCTATAGGCACCCCCCTGTAGACAACTCTCCACCTCTCCCTTGCTGCCCCCAGGACTCTGTCTTTATCTTTCACCTTTGGCATCCCCGTCATGATGCGTCCTGGTGTGGTCTCCTCTGGGTCTAGCTCATCCGGGACCCTCCATGCTTCCCGGATCTATATGTCCATTTGCTTTGCAAGATTTAGGAAGTTTTCCTCATTTTTCTCAATTCTTGCTTCCTCATTCTGCACTGGTTGACTGTTTTTTTCTTCCTTATGTTCCAAACCATTGATTTGAACCCCAGTTTCCTTCCCTTCACCATTGGTTGTGTGGATTTTCCTTCATTTCACTTAGCATAGCCTTCATTTCTTCTCTTATGCGTTTGCCATACTCGAGCATATCTGTCAAGCCTGTGAGCATCTTTATTACCAGTGCATCTGTTAGGTTATCTATCTCCTCATCTGTTAGGTTGGCTATCTCCTCGTCACTTAGTTTTCCCACTGGAATCTTGATCCGTTTCCCCTTTTGGGCCATACTTCTCTGTCTCCTCATTCTGACAGTCTCCTGTTTTTGTTTGCCTCCACGTTCCAGGTACAGCTGTCACTCCTATTACTTTGTAAAGGGCAGAGCCTTAGGGATTCGTCAATACAGGGAAACCTGTTTCACCACGTTGTGGCGCTGTATGTGGGGGAGGAGTCCGAGAGGGAACAATGATGGCTGCCCAGCACTTGCCCCTTTTCCAGGCACCTCTCCCACTTCCGCAATGGACTGGCGCCCCTCTAGCTGCTGCCCTGGCCATCGTTTCCAGAGTGGGTGGGTCTACGAACGTTCTAGGACCATGGGGGCCCTTTAAACAAGCGGACTCTGCTGAGACTGGCAGTTTCTGCCTCCACCCCAACCCCCACTGGTCTGCACAGTCAGAAGCAATGAGGCCTGATTTTCCCTGGTGCTGGGACAGTGAGCTGGGAAGTCCAGTGAGGAGCTGGGAACGCTCCCCAGGTGTCCCTGCTGACTTTTTAAAATGTGTGACTGCACTTTCCGCCGGCCTGCCACTGATGCCGCTACTGCACCACATCCTCTCCACCCCGGTTTTGCCCCAACTACCTCTCTGTATGAGTGTTTCTTCTTTATATCTTTGTTTGCTAGACTTTCATTTCATGCAGTTTGATTTTCTGGAATTTCTGGTTGTTTCTAGTTTTGAGGTAGTTGTATTCCTTCTTAGTTGTGGAGGGAGATGCAGTGTGTCTGTCTACGCCTCCATATTGGCTGGAAGTCCTACTTCTACTTTTGTTGCCTTTGGTGTCAAATCCAAAATATTGATGTCAAGATTGACGTTAAGGAGCTTACCCCTCATGTCTTGTATATGGTGTATGATAGCAGTCCAATTTCATCTTTAGCATGTGAGAGTCCAGTTTTCCCAACTGGACATTTATTGAAGAGAATGTCCTTTCCCAATTGTATTGTATATTCTTGACTCCTTTATCATAAATTAATTGACTATATATGTGTGAGTTTATTTGGGGGCTCTCTTTTCATTACACTGACCTATGAATCAGTGTTTATGCCAATCTTATATTGTTTTGATCCTTATAGCTATGTAATACAGTTTGAAATCAGAAGGCATAATGCCCCAAGCTTTGTCATTCTTTATGAAGACTGCTTTGGCTATTCAGTTCCATACAAGTTTTAGAAGTTTTTTCCATTTCTAGGAAAGCTGCCATTAGTTTTGATAGTTGAATTGAATCTGTGAATTATTTTGGGTAGTACAGACTCTAAAAAAGCTAATTCTTTCAGTTCATGAGCACGATATATCTTTCCATTTATTTGTGTCCTCTTCATTTTTACATCTATGTCTCACTGTTTTCAGCACAGAGTTCTTTCACCTCCTTGGTGACATTTATTCCTAGCTATTTTACTCTTTTTGATGCAATTATAAGTGGGATTGTTTTCTTAATTTCTCATTCAATAGTTTTTTACTAGTATATAGAAATGCAACAGATTTTTATACGGTTTTGTATCCTGAAACTTTACTAAATTAATTTAGTTTTTGGAGGCGTCTTTACAGTTTTCTGTATATAACATCATGTAATCTGCATATAGAAACAGTTTTGCTCCTTCCTTTCCAAGTTAAGCACCTTTAATTTCTTTTTTATTAACTGTTCTGGCTAGGATTCCCAGGCCTGTATTGATTAAAAGTGATGAGAGTGGGAATTCCCATCCTGTTACTGATTTTAGAGGAAAAACTTTCAGTTTTTCACCTTTGAGTATGTTAGCTGTGGGTCTCACATATATGGCTTTTATTATGTTAACCAATGTTCTTTGTATACTCTTTTTGAGAGCTTTTATTGTGAATGGATGTTGAATTTTATCAGTCTGCATCTATGAGATGATCACAAGTTTTATTCTTCATTTTGTTAATGTGATGTATTGCACTGATTAATTTGTAGATGTTGAACCTATTCTTGCATCCCTGGAATAAATCCCACTTAATCATGCTGTATGACCTTTTTAATGTATTGTTGAAATCAGTTTGCTAATATTTTGTTGAGGATCTTTGCAACTATGTTCATCAGGAACAATGGCCTATAATTTTCTTTTTCTAGAGTCTCTTTGAATCCTTGAATGTTTTTGTTAATAGAGTAATGCTGTCCTTGTAAAAAAGTTTGGAAGTGTTCCTTTCTCTTCTATTTTTTGGAAAAGTTTGAGAAGACTTAGTATTAATTTTTCTTCACAGCTTGGAGGAGTTTACCGGTGAAGCCATCTATCCTAGACTGACTTTATTTTGTTGGGAGGTTTTTTTTTTTTTTTTTTTTTTTTTTGTACAGATTCAATCTCCTTACTAGCAAATGGTCCATTCAGATTTCCTATTTCTACATGATTCAGTCTTGGTTGTATGTTGTACATGATTCAACTGTATGTTTCCAGGAATTTATCCATTTTGTCTGCGTTGTCCAATTTTTTGACATATAATTTGTTCATAGTTCTCTTTTTCTGATCCTTTGTATTTCTGTGGTATCAGCTGTAATGTTTCCTATTTCATTTATGATTTTATTTACTTGCGTTCTCTCTTTTTTTTCATAAGTCTAGCTAATGGTCTGCCTATTTATTTATTTTTTAAAAATCCAGCTCTTAGTTTCATTGATCTTTTTGTTTATTTCTACTCTGATCTTAAATTTATGAAGACCTGTTTTGTGACCTAACATATGATCTATCCTGGAGAATATTCCATGTGCATGTGAGAAGAATGTGAATTCTGTGGTTAAATGAAATGTTCTGTAAATGTCTGTTAAAGTCTGTTCTAATCTCTAGTTTAAGTCCAATGTTTCCTTATTGATTTTCTGTTTGGATGATCTAGCCATTGTCGAAAATTCTTAACTAAAATTTGAATATAATTTTTTTTTTACTAGCTTGTTATTCTGGAAATCGATTTTAATACTTAGAATTCAACAGTTGGCTTATACTTGTTGCTTTCTAAATTATGTACTATATATTCTATAAAACCATTCTAATCAACTTTCAAAGAGTTAATGGGAATTTTAAATTGATATAACATAAATGAACTGAAGAAAATTTTAGAAATTGCTATTTCTTATAAAAATTAGCACGAGCCATTTCATACACACAAAATTATAGCAACTGCCATAATCAACCAAACTAAAATACCTTCTGATTCAGGTTTCAGTCTTCCTAAATTAGGTAAAGGGGTATTTTTATAGAAAGCCATTGCAGTCATCCTGTATAACATCAGTATTAAAAGTTAGGAGCATATTCCTGATTACTCCCTATCTCTTAACTTGTTGCAACTCTGTTATTTATAAATTATACAAACCATCATTATTTACTCAGCTACTTAGGAGCCCTGTTCAGTAACACATATATGTATAGCTTTAAAGGTTTTTTTTTTTTTTTTAAATTCAAGAATTTGCTGAGTAAAAATTTATGTGCTCCAACTATAAAGAGTACTTTCATTCTTTGTCCCTCTAGATTGTGGAAATAAGCTCTTTTCCACTTTTCCCTACAGTTAAGTCAATCCTTCCACTTTAATATTTCAGAATGTGACTGGATTTCAAAATAGGAAAGGGAAAATTTTTAAAGAGAGGAACTGCTTAAAAAAATAAAAGCCCAAATTTTAATTATCTATTATATACCAGGTACTTTTCTAAGTACCTTAACTACATCACCTTATTTGCTTTGACAAGTCTGTAAATTTTGTATTATTCCCACTTATCCGATGAGGAAGTTAAGGATGAGAGATCAGCTGTTTATACTATCTGCTGTGCCACACACGGCAACACGGAGCCTGGTTTATTATTTTTTTTTCATTTGAATGTGGAACACTGAGGCTCTATTTCAAAAATCTAGCATTGGATTTCATTTCAGCTCATTTTATTCCAAATCCAATTAAATTTTTATATACTTTTCTTAAATTAGAACCTAGTAGTCTGAAGAGGTATCAACTTTTAAAGAATAGCTTGATTTGCATCCATAGGAAATAAATCATTCACCTACTTTTTCTTTCCAGTTACCTCGTCCCCTTTTACCCCACGCTACTAATCTAGTTCCACCTCTCCCAGATTTACTTCCGCGAAAGACCTGGGAAACTAAGACCAAAATGTAAACAAACTTCAAAACAGGAGACAGAGCCTAAACTTATATTGCTATAATCATACCTAAATTGCTATAATCATACCTATACTGCTATAATCATATGCATATTCAACAAGTATTTACTCAGAACCTGTTATGTATTCAACATGGTTCTATGCGCATTGGGAATAAATATTTTAGGGAGCAAAGCAGACTAAATCCTTGACATCTGGGGAGTTTATACTTTTGTAGGGAGAGAATGACAGGAAACAACTAAAAACAAGTTTTTATTCTGAGAACTATAAATTAATTAATTTAGACCTTTGTTTTTCCTTTTAAAAATAGTAACATGAGCTATTACTTCATAAGGCTGGTAAAATACAATATTAAAAGTGTTTTTCAAAGAAGGGTTGAAATACCTTTTTATACCTATACAACAGTTAATTTACACATTATTTTTATTTGACTTATTCAAAAGACTAAGCTTTCTCTCAAATGCTTATTTCACATTGATATCTGATACAATAACTCTCATAAGCCTCATCTGACTATCATACTTATAAGTACCAAGAAGTCATCTTCTACAAGTAACTAAATACCCTTGATGCAAACATTCACTTTAAAAGGCAGGGATTAAGTCAAACTTTGAGCATTAGGCAAGTTTCTCCTAGGTATAAATATTTTTAACAGGGGGAAAAAAACCCTCCATGTTGAGCCATGAAGTCCTTATGTTAAAATAAAAATAAATGGACAGAATTCTGTGTTAAAATGGAAAAAATAAAATAAAATCAGTAGAGTTCTAACCCTAAGTCCTAGACATTAAACTAACTGAAATTGTACTTTTTATAGCATAGCTATTTCTCAACATAAAACTGTTTCTTGGACAATGTTTGTAAAGAAAATTTCATATATTAACCTGTCCCATTAATTCATATTAAAGCAAAAGATGTCTCAATTATGAGGAAATCATATTTTTCTCTTGAACCCCCTGTTCTATGGTTAATAAATTTCAGCTGAAAACTAGTGAGTTAGTATCCATAGAAGGACAGACACATTCAAGGAAATACATCAATGATGAAGTTATTTATGAAGAAACTAACTAGCATATTAACTAGGTCCATATTTAACTATCTGTAATCCCATATGATCATGAAATTTGTTATTAAAACAAGATTTAAAAAATTTTATGAACTTTTGATGACAAATTCTGTTTAGACTACTATTTAATGAGATTGTCATTAAAAACTCCCCTCAGTGCTCCTCCCAAATTTCAAAGAAATGATACTACTATTGCTCCAATCGTATTCATTATGCACATATCTGTGCAACCTGGCAACACAGGCATGATTCAAACACATGCATCCTTTCTCAATAAGTATCATTTATAATAATCTAGCTACAACAAAAAAATTTCTAAGTTCTGATCACAATAGCTATTCTGTGATAGTTTTACTAGTACTTCATACTGTAAAATCTTAAACAGTTTAGAAGAAATTAAAAATAAAATACAATTTCCTAAAATGTGTTTGACAGATCCTCAAATAGAATTAAATGAAAGCTATTTAGAGAAAGAAATCTTGCTGGTTATCACTTTCAAAATTTATCTATAATCAGACCATTTCTTACCATCTCCACTGGCTGTACTTGGACTAAGTGACCATCACCTCCCCCTTGGAGAACTGTAATCATCTCCAAGTAACTCTGTGGTCAATGAGGCCCACAATGAATATAATATCCTACCCTATATAATGCTCAGCCACCCCATTATTCTCAACTGTTTTCATTTTCCTACAGCACTTATCACCTTCTAACATACTATAAAATTTACTTGCATTCATATCCTGTTTTTCTTCATTAGAATGTATGTTACACAAGGGCAGTGATCTTTGTTTTGTTCTTTAATGTACACTAACCTCTGAAACAGGTTATATGATATGATATGAGATCAATATTTGTAGAATGAACAAATAAATTTCAGCTTATTAAACAAATATGAAGAAATAGTCGATTAGGTTTGATAAATATTAATTATAACAAAAATATGCGTGATGTGCTCTCATTTTATAGAGCTTACCATACCAGATAAAATAAGCAGTTCAATGATCTCTGCATCTCCCAGGTAGGAAGCAGCATGCAGCGGAGTTCTCTTTTCATTGTCCTGTGATAAGAAGGAAAAGTGGCACATAAGTTTTGATATAAAGTTGACTTTAACATACTTTAAATGAGGAAAAGCCAGCTCACTATTTCCACAACTCCAGCCTAGTCTTCAAGTCCCAGAGTATTTCCTTGCTAGAAGAAAAAGCTAAAAAAAAAAAACTTTTAAAGAATGGTATTAAGTGCAGCAAAGATTAAAAGAAAAAAATCTAAGATGACCAAAAAAATAGCTTCTTAAGACTTTCTTTGAATCAAGATACCTAGGCTTCTGACATACACAGGCAAATTTTCTTTACTTTATACTGCACTCTCATCAATATATTTCCATAATTTTACAAAGTTTAGAGTTGCTGACCTAACTAAATAAAACAACTCTTAACAAATCAAAATTTTTGTTTATCAAAATGTTTCCACAGAAGTGCTCATGGTGGCAAAAGAAAAACTGCTTATGGGGATTTGAAATTATACCTTAATAAAATCTTAAGGTTTTCCTTAAAGTTCCTGCCAATTTCATTTTTGGCTTTAAGTATACATTCCTACTTTTCTAAATTTTTCCAAATCTTACTCCAGGAAGAAAAGCTACATCTAATGTATGGCTTCGTGTACTTCTTCCCCTCAGTGTTTTCCAGTTTGAGAAGCTAGATCTTAGGATAAAGTCACATTTCGCGATTTTTAATTCATATTTACAACTCATCTAAAGTTGCTGATTTGGTTGCATCTGAGAAAGCTATTCATTTAGAAATAATTACTTTGAAATTTACATTCACATTTTTTTGATAAAGGCTTTTGTGACATGATAGTTGTTTTCAGTTGTCCCTTTCCCCCTTTTTCCATAGAAATAAAGTTTTAGGTGCTTGAAGTCTAGGAGTGCATTCCTAAAACTTGTTACTAATGGTATGATAGTGCAAGTGAAAGGCACAACTTTCAGGCCATCTTCAACTCAAAAAAGAGAACCACCTTGGAGAAGGACTAATACTTTTCCACTTCCCATGGGCTGGAAGGCAGATGTGAAACTGAGCCAGCCCTGACCATGCAGAGGTAGGCCAATATCCCAGAAGTGTGTCATGCAACACGATCTGAATGATCTTATACAACAGAGTTGCCCCACAAACCTGGACCACAATTTCTCTTAATAGCCTAGAAGTTATACTTCTTCTTTGACTAGTCACTGTATTTTGGGGTCTCCTACCATATCTAAATATTATAGCTTCAAGATTTAAAACAACAAAATAATTTATTTCACATTGTAATAATTTTCTAGTTTCACAATACCCCAACTGCTCTAAGATAGGATAAACTGTCATGAATTAGTAAAAAATGCTAGTCAAAACAGAGATTAAAAGTATTCATAGGCAATCAAAAAAGGCTTAGCTGTACTCTTACCAAGGTATTATAAAGATGTAAAAATCATCACTGGCTCTTCATACACTTTTTTATATAATTTTAATATATCTGTGACATTGCTTTCATCCTTAAATAGTAATAGGTGCTCTAGTAAAGGGAGATTGGTCTAGTGGCTATTAATGTTCAGTAAGCTAAGAGTTCTGTCTCTAATCACAATGAATTTCCACAAGCTCATTTTTTTTTAATTCCAGTAAATACTCCAGCAAACAGAATCCTTTGCACAGAAATTACTGAACAGTCATTAAAAAGCTAAAAACAGAAACACTAAAATGTCAGACTTTATTGAAAGCTGAATCCTAATTCAGTCATTTTAATAAAAGGATCCATGGCTTAAGGTTTTTCAATGTTAATCATTAAAGAGCAAACTTCCCCAGTGTTTAAATATCATCAGACTTACTCAAATTGAGAAACATACCTATTACACAGGATAAACCACACACAAAGGACACACACATAGTGAGTGAGTCACTTATATGTGAGGGATGTCTGGAATTCTATGACTCAAGCTTTAAATATTATTAATGTATTTTATGACTCACAAACATAGTTTTCCCTCTCTAAAAAGCAGTTTAAGAAAAAGGGGAAACAAATCGGTCCATTAAAAATTTAACCTATCACCTTTCAATTTAATAGTTAAATATTAAAACTCAAACAACAAATTATTTAAGATTCCTTTTAGTAAAATTTATTAAAATGAAAAAATGACTATCCCCTTACATACACAAATTCCATTTCATGGAACTTTTCTTAGGTAAAGATATTTCTATCTGTGTGCGAACAAAAGATTAAGTAGATTTATTAATCATAATATGAAGCAAAATGATGAAAACAACTAAATGCCCACAAATGCTTATCTAAAATTATGAAACACAAGAAGCTCTTAACCAGTCTCAATTTAACAAACTCATATGGTCAATCAATATTCTCTGCTTCTTGAGTAAAACTAAGGAGACTTTGGCACACCATGTATTTTGACTATCAGACTACCACTAATAAGGCTATGCACTTTTGTTCCACCACTGGGTGTATGTTTATCAAGAGTAAGATGTGTTTGTCACCACAACTGTTTGTGCCAATTGTACCTGCAATTGTAACTACACAATTTATTTAAGTATTATTTAAACTAATGAAATAGGAATTAAAAAAAGCAAATTGTTTCCATAGTTTCCATAACCACTATATTGAATACTTCAAAAAGCCAATAAAACTAGCTACCAAGAAAACAAAAGTGCAGTTGAACTGGGTGTGGCCAAGACAACTGAAAATAGTAAACCAATAGAGAGGTTTTGGCCCAAGTTTGATTCTGAAGTGTCTAAATTCTCACATCAGTTAAACCCAATATAGGAGTTACAGATAATGTATCAGGGGTATGGTCTGTGCAAGGAATTCAACACTGAAATCCTGTCAGTGAAGTTCACATTGTCAACGAAAAAGCCCTGGCCCAATTTTACAAAAGAGCTGGTAAATACACTTGTTATAGTAAAATGCTTGAAGACCACTTGTTATGATTCCCTTTCTCAGACTTTGATAAGCTTATCAACTAAGTTATGAACATTATCAGATGAGAGGTATTGTACAACCATATAACGAAATACCGTGTGTCTGCAACCAATTCCAATGTGGGGGGAGTGGGGTTCCCCTTCATATATCCAAGCAATGTCCTAAGACGAACAGTGTCCCACAACTCAATTCTGAACTGTGCTCCAGCAGATAGCATCAGACTCCACAAATTAAGGCTTCAGTCCTACAAAGACTACCACCCCCCTCTTCAGATACCAATAGCAGGTCCAGGTTTCACCTGTACAACAGTCCCCCTTTATCCATAATTTTACTTTCTGCAGTTTCAAGTGTGGTCTGAAAATATTAAATAGAAAATTCCAGAAATAAACAATTCACAAGTTTTAAATTGCACACCATTCGAAGTAGCATGACGAAATCTTAGACCATCTGCCTGGGAAGTAAATCATCCCTTTGTCCAGAGTAGCTCCACTCCCAGCCTGTTAGCCACTTGGTAGCTATCTCCATCATCAGATCAACTGCCTTGATGCCTGTGTTCGAGTAACCCTTATTTTACTTAATAATGGCCCCAAAGCATAAGAATAGTGATGCTGGCAGTTCAAATATGCCTAAGAGAAGCCGTACGGTGCTTACTTTAAGTGAAAAGATGAGTACAGTACAGTAAGATATTTTGAGTGAAAGAGACCACATTCAATGATTACAACTGTCTTTTTTTAAGCCTGTGCCTTGGTCTGTGAACTTCACAAGTGCTCCTGAGTACCTCCCCTACTCTCCCCAACCCTCCACGGTGGGACAGGATGGCTACCGTGGGCTGGAGTTGGGCGTTTCCCTTCCCCTGGGACAGTCAGGATCTGATAACACCCCAGCAGGTTAGGCTCCGGTTAACTAGTTTCCCCTGCCTTCAATTCTCTGCCCTATTTCAAAATGGCTCCTTTTCCCCTTCCCTCTGGTTGGAAGCTTGAGGGGAGTTTTCTCTAATATTTACTATTAGAGACTGGTGGAGCTCCTGGAAGAAGATAAATTTACAATCCTCCCTAAAACTGGGTTCCCTGAAGAGAACCTCTAGTGATTCAGCAATTACAGTTCAGGGTTCCCGACCCCAGAACTGGTTCCTGAGGCAGCTTCTGCTCACGAGTCTGTTCTGGTTAAGGGGTGGTTCTCTGTATTTGCCTATGTCTCTTTGATCTTGGGGGCAGTACTTTGCCCTGTGCTCTCCCCTCTTAGAAGACCTGCTGATTTTTTAGTCTGTTCAGCTTTTTAATTTGTGTTAGGTTGAAGTGGTTACTTCCAAGTTTCTTACACGTGGACCTGGAATCAGAAGTTGCCTCCCAGTCTCCCTTTAACCAGTGAAGAAACTTTGTCCTGAGGGCACCCACATAACTGCCTTTCACTTCCCATTGGTCCTCTTGTTTCACTTTCTATGCCTAAATCAACCACTTGATTATTACCCCTCCAGGTGGGAATGGGTCAAGTTTCAGTGCGTGATGTGGGACAAGACAGCCGAACAAAATCAGAGCTCAGTGCATTAGAAGGGGAACATGAACAAACTAAGTAAGTAGCCAACGTTTCTGCCACATTGTGACTTTTACTACATAGCCTCTGATATTCTCTTTCCAAATATTTGAGTTATCCATACAACGTGGTATGAGGGAAGCATCAGAACAAGCAAGACACCTACCTAGAGAAGAAATTCAAATCAATTTTGTTACTACCCACTGGAATGAAAAATGTAACAAAAGATACATCATTTAACAGGATTCTGAAATCTACTGAAACATAATCCTTTATTTCACAAATTGCTGTGAAACAACACATGTAAAGCAAATAGAATAGTTGAGAATTGTCAAAATAATACAAAAGGAACAAAAATAGCCTTAGAGATAATCTAGTTCAATCACCTCATTTTATAAATGAGAAAAGCAGGGCTGACTAGTTGTATTTGCTCTTGCTATTATACTTTGGACCTCTTCACTTCCTCACAGTTTAAATAAGTTAATAGCAACAATGGGAAAGCAATCATTCTTTATGTACATGTGTTTATACATAAATATCTGGATGTATATTACATTTTAGAAAATAGTATTTTAAAACATCATAGCAGTAAGAAAGAATTCATCACCTTCTATTACTGTAGAACTATGATTCTACTGTAAAAAATTTTTGAAAACACAACAATCTTTATTTATTTTTTTAAAAATTTTACTTATTTATTTTTAGATAAAGGATGGGAGGGAGATGGGAGGGAGAGAAATATCAATGGTTGCCTCTCACAGGTGCCCTGACTGGGGACCTGGCCCACAACACAGGTATGTGCCCTGACCTGGAATCGAACTAGCGACCCTTCTCTTTACAGGACAACACCTAGCCGAGTCACACCAATCAGGGCACAACACAACAACCTTAATGTTCTTTTTTACACCCCTCTATTTAGGTGGCACTATAGTACAAAGTCTGGAAAGAAAAATGAGAGGCTTTTATTTCTTAGAAAAGAATCACCTAAAATAGAAACAGAAAACCCACCAGAAGACAAATAACTTGAACATAAAAAATATCATATTGTTTACTAGACTATGCATGTAACCAAAATATTTATACATTTAAACTAATTAACAGTTTCATTTATGGCTAGACACATCTAACAAATGACTTCACTAATCATAGAATTTGATGAAGCTTAATTTTGGGGACTAAATCAGTGCCTTGCAGTGACAGAAGGAGAACTGACTTCATTTATAAACAAATACCTTAAACTAATCTACTCTCATCTGACCTCACTCAACTTTAAATATTAATGTTCAGCACAAAATAACATTTTATACAATAACAAGTTGAGAATAAGAAATCCAGATTGGCATAAATATATGCACATATACAACATATGGCCATGATATTTAACTGTGAAATTAAAAGTACATTTCTCAATTAATAAAGATAATCTGAATATGTAGCATTACCAGATTACACATTTGTAACTCGAAACCTTCATTAAAAGAACTAAAAAATTCAAATAAGTTATCAGGTTACATAGCTACAATGATAGGAAAAAAAAAATTCACCTTGAGTTTGAAATACATCAGTTAAATCACTAGATATATTAGAATGATTGCTCTCAACTCTAAAACCCTCTGCAAGTATTCCAACACAGGAGATATACATAAACATGGCTCTTCGTGGTTGATAGACACTAGTGAAGTCAATATGGATCTTTAAATATACCACATAGAAATAGTTTTTGAGGGCAGGGACTAAAATTATCCATTTTATTAAATTATGAAATGTGTTTAAATCCAGTCAGGAAAAAGCACTTCTGGTCAAGAGGCAGCATAAGTAAACGTGGTTCGACTCCTCATACAAACCACATCAAAAATTACAACTAAATTACAGAACCACCATCACTAAGAACCGTCAGAAATTGAGTTGAATGGAAGTCTGACAACTATGGAATTAAAGAAACCACATCCGTCCAGACTGGCAGTAAGGTGGATAAACATTTGGGAGGGATATCTTGGGAGAGGAGTCCCAGCACACTCCAGGCCCCCCAGTCCAGGGTTCCAGTGCCAGGAAGATAACTTCACACTAATTCTGGCTTCCACAACCAGCAGGGGATTTAGTTAGTGGAAGGAACTGTTGGAGTCCCAAGCAGTTCCTCTTAAAGAACCCACACACGGACCTTACTTAGACTGACTCCCTCTGAGCTCCAGCACCGGGGTAGCAGCTTGAAAGGCCCAGTGGCATACAGGGAGAAACTGAAGTGTCTGGCATCAAGGCAAGAGCTGGGGGACAGCCTTCTCCGAGACAGAAAGGCAAGCCACTGTCCCTTTTCTGAATCCTCCCCTCACAGAGCCACAGAGCCAGTAGGCTGTAGCCATAAATGAGACATCATCAACCAGAGTAACACTGTTTGCCCCACCCTGGAGATCCCCAGAGTCTCTGTCCCACCCAGCTTATGGGCCCATCCAAACTGCTTTTCCTATGAATGGCTGGTCTTGGCTTAGGCTTCACAACTTCCTAAATCTTCTCAAACAAGCAACAGCCAGCCTAAGTGAGCCCCCAGCCTCTCATACCTCTTGCTAAGGCAGTGGTTCTCAACCTAATGCTGTGTCCCTTTAATACAGCTCCTCATGTTGTGGTGACCCCCAACCATAACTAAAGCATAGTGATTAATCACAAAAACAAGATGTAATTATATATGTGTTTTCCAATGGTCTTAGGCGACCCCTGTGAAAGGGTCGTTCGACCCCCAAAGGGGTCGCGACCCACAGGTTGAGAACCGCTGTGCTAACGGATCTCAGGTCTGGCACTAGCAGCAACGAGCCTAGATTCACAGCTTGCAGCCTAGATTCACAGCTAGGTTTCGCCTGGGAATCTCTAAGCCCAGTACAAGTACCAGTCACCTCAGACTGCTTTATAACTCAGGCAGGGTGGCCCCGTACACAACACATGTGGGGGCTGACCTAGGCCTGCACCACCTGGGAAACCCCAGAGCCTGTACATCCAGTGGACAAGTAGTGTAGGGGCACCAAATAGTCCCTGTAAAAAGTTTCAATATGTAAGTACGTAAGGGCTTTAAATGTTCTTTGTAAGAAGTAGCAAGGACTTGCTAAAAGGCCTTGGAAAAAGGAATGTAAGAAGGAGTGTTATAGCAATTAGTGATTTACAAGCTAAAAGGACTTCAGCCTCTATCACCTCCCATTTGCTTGCTTGTGTCTGGTTTATAGCATTTGTGAAGGTTGTGCTTTGCAGAATGTCTAGCCCTTTGAAAATAAATTGCTTCCCAGGGAGTTCGTCCCTGGCTGAAGAGCTGTGTTGCTGTCGAAGATAACCTTTAGCCTTGCGAATTTCTGTTCCTGTTACTGCCAAGACATTCCTGCAGTCCAGCCCAGCCCCCTTTTCCTAAGGCTGTTTCCCGCCAAAGAAGAAACGAAGAGACTGCACCAGTATAAAAACCCAGCGTTTAGACTCCATTGGAGGTTGGAGCATGTTAGAGACCTGCTCAGGGTCTGCCCAACTCCTGGCCATTATTAAAATCCTTTGCTTAACTTTATACACCGCTTCAGAGTGTTCAATCTCGCCTATGTAGCCGTAACAGTAGGACCACATAGGAGTACCACCACCCTGGCCCTGCACAGCTGATCCTCCATGGACGGTGGAGGCTGACAGTATGTGGTCACAGCCAGTCCTTGCAATTGACTGGCCTGGGTCAATTCCTCCCACTGAACTGCCAACAGTAATCAAGGCTCAATGACAAGAGGAGGGTGCACTCAGCCCACACAAAGGACATACCTTGAGTACACAGCTTGAGTGATAGGGAGGCTGTATCACTGGACCCTACAGGATACCTACTACATTACCAAACTTAGGAGTCATAGCAGCCCTACTTTATCCATAGAAACAAATATAGGGAGGCTGCCAAAATGAGGAGACAGAACATGGCCCAAATGAAAGAACAAATCAAAACTCCTGAAAAAGAACTAAACAAAAAGGAGACAGGCAATCTACCAGATGCAGAGCTCAAAACACTGGTTACAAGGATGCTCAAGGAACTTAGTGAGGACCTCAAAAGCATAAAAAAGATCCAGTCAGAAATGAAGGATACACTAATTAAAATAAAGAACAATTCACAGGGAAACAACAGTAGAGTGGATGAAGCTGAGAATCAAATCAATGATTTAGAACCCAAGGAAGCAAAAAACAACCCATCAGAACAACAACAAGAAAAAAAGAATCCAAAACCATGAGGAGTATAAGCAGCCTTTGGGATAACTTCCAGTGATCCAACATTCACATCATAGGGGTGCCAGAAGGAGAAGAGAAAGAGCAAGAATTTGGAAATTTATTTGAAAAAGTAATGAAAGAAAACTTCCCTAATTTGGTGAAGGAAATAGACATGAGAGTCCGAGAAGCACAGAGTCCCAAACATGATAGATGCAAAGAGGCCCACTCCAAGACACATCATAATTAAAACGTTAAAGGTTAAAGAGAGAGTCTTAAAAGCAGCAAGAGAAAAACAGTTACCTATAGGGGAATTCCTGTAAGACTGTCAGCTGATTTCTCAAAAGAAACTTTGCAGGCTAGAAGGGATTGACAGAAAATCGTCAAAGTCATGAAAAGCAGGGACCTACAGCCACGATTGCTCTACCCAGCAAAGATACTATTTAGAATCGAAGGGCAGATAAAGAGCTTCCCAGACAAGAAGAAACTAAAGGAGTTCATCATTACCAAGCCATTATATGAAATGTTAAAGGGACTTACTTAAGAAAAAAAAGATCAAAACTATGAACAATCAAATGGCAACAAATACATATCTATCAACAATTGACTCTAAAAAACAAACTAAACAAACGAGAATAGAGATAGAATCATAGATACAAAGAGTGTTTTGATGGCTGCCAGATAGGTAGGGGTATGTGGGAATGGGTGAAGTGGTGAGGGGATTAAGTACAAATAGGTAGTTACACAACAGCCATGGGGATGTAAAATACAATATAGAAAATGGAGTAGCCAAAGAACCTACACATGATCCATGGACATGAACAATGAATGGTGTGGACTGCTTGAGGGATGGGGGTGAGGGTGGAAAGGGGCAAAGGGGGAAAATTGGGACAACTATAATAGCATAATCAATAAAACATAATCAAAAAAATAAAGTTAGTGTGGTACTAAGTGACTTTTAAGTGATTTTATGTAGTCTTCTTTAAGTGATTTATATATATTTTACATGCTGTTTCTCATTTACCAGCTGAATCAAAAGCAGGTTTCTGCTCTTTAGTTACATATCAAAGAAAGGTGTCAATGCCTTTCATTAAAAAATAATTACCCTTTTATCCAGAAAGATTCAGTATGTTTATCTGTCTTTAATACAATACCAGTTGGGAGAATTTCGAAGGTCTAATATTTGTTTCATTAAAGCTCCAGAGAAGAGGAGAAAGAAAGTGGTACAGAAAAATTTTAAGAAATAATGGCTGGAAATTTCTCAAATATTGGTAAAAGGCACTAATTTATAAATTCAAGAAGCTTAGTGAACCACAAATAAGACAAACTCAAAGAAAACATGCCAAGGCACATTATGATCAAACTGTTAAAATATAAAGATAAAGAGAACTGTTTTTCTCAGGCCACTATAAAGACAAGTTACATATAAAAGAAAGATTCACAGCCTGCGAACCAAGTGTCGCTGGTTCGATTCCCAGTCAGGGCACATGACTAGGTTGCACGTCAGGTCCCCAGCTGGGGGTGTGAGTGAGAGGCAACCACACAGTGATGTTTCTCTCCCTCTCTTTCTCCTTTCCCCTCTCTCTAAAAATAAACAAACTAATAAATAAATTATAAAAAAAAAAAAAAAAAAAAGATTCAACTGACTACAGCGATTTCTCACCCAAAACCACGGAGGCTAAGAACAGGGAAAAAAACGTTAAGAATTCTGTATCACGTGAAAATAATCTTTAGAAATGAAGGCAAAATGGAAACATTCTCAGATGAAGGAAATAAAAAATTCATTCCCAACATACTTGGTCTAAAAGAAATGCTGAAGGAAGTTCTACAGGATGAAGGGAAATGATACCAGAAGGAAATAGATCTTCAAGTATGAAGGAAGAACATTTTATTGAAAGCAAAATATTTTTAATATTATCTGGGAAGGAGTTCAAAGTATTACATATATTACAAGGCAATACTGATATACAAGCAGGTTGAATAAGGATTTTTTTGTTTTTATTTTTTAAACTTTAGTGATAAAATATTAACTCTATATAAACTGTGAAAATATACATAGGTATATTATAATCCCTAGATCAACTATCAAGAAAATAATAAACAGAGAGATGGTCAAAATGCCAATAAAGAATGTAAAAATACTATGAAATATGTCCAAATAATCCAAAAGAAGGAAGAAATAAGAGAGTAGAGGAACAAAAATTAAAAGACAAAGAAAAATAATAAAAATGGAAGACCCAAACACAGCCATTTCAATGAACACATTAAATGTAAAGATCTAAATACACCAATTAAAAGATACAGATTGTTATTTTGGATATAAAAGTCATATCTAATCTATACCATATACATGAAACCATTTAAACTATTAAAAATATATAGATATGCTAAAGTTAAAAGGATGTTAAAACATATACCATGCAAACAGCAATGAAAATACAGCTAAAGTGGCTATATTAATAATATAGAATTCAGAATAAGGAATATTACCAGGAAGAAAGGAGGACATTACATAAGGTAAAAGGGTCAATTCATCAAAAAGACTTGACAATAGTTATGTATATGCACTTAATAACAGAACTTCAAAGTATATGAAAGCAAAAACTGATAAAAATAAGGGAAAAAATAGACAATCCACAATTATAGAAACTTGAGCATAGAACAACAGACAAAAATTAGCAAAGGTATAGATGACCTGAACAACACTAACAATCAATTAAATCCAATTGGACATTTATAGTACACTCTACCTAACAACAAAATATTACACATTTTTTTCAACTGTACTTGAAACATTCATTTAGACCGAACTCTCTGGGCCATAAACCACACCTTAATACATTAAGATAAATTAAAATCAGCCCTGCTGGGGTGGCTCAGTGGTTTGAGTGCTGGCCTGCAAACTGAAAGGTCACCAGTTCGATTCCCAGTCAGGACACATGCATGTGTTGCAGGCCAGGTCCCCAGCTGGGGCATGTGAGAGGCAACTACAGTATTGATGTTTCTTTCTCCCTCTTTCTCCCTCTCTTCCCCTCTCTCTTAAGGTAAATAAATAAAATCTTAAAAAAAAAGATAAATTAAAATCATACAAAGTATGCACTCTGGCCATAATTAAACTATTAATCAGTAACAGAAAAATGCTTTAAAAATCCCCAAGAAAAAAGAAACCAAAGTAGATATTTTAATAATAAAGTAGAATAAAAGTAGAAAATTAATTCTAAATTGCCTGTGTAAAGAGGATATCTCAACAGACATTAGAAAATATTTTGAATTTAATAAAAATGAAATTACAATATATCAAAATTTGTGGGATAAAGTTAAAGCAGAATTTAGAGAGCAATTTATCTATTAAATGTTTCTATCACAAGCAAACTTTCCAAATTAATGATCTAAGCTTTACTTAAGAAGCCAGAAAAAGAATAAAATAAACCACAAAGTCTTCAAGAAGAAGGATAGAAACAATAAAGAGCAGAAATCAATGAAATTGAAAACAAAAAAGCAATATAGGAAATCATTCCAAAACTGTTTCTTTGGGAAAAAATATCAATAAAATTGATAACCCTCTAGCCAGAATGACAAAAGATAAAAAGCAAGGAGTATCAGGAATAAAAGAGAAAATTATCAGTACAACCCTCAAAGACATTAATAAATAGTAGTAGTAGTAGTAATAATAATAATAATAATAATGGAATAGTATGAAAAAATTGTATGCATACAATTTGGATGGAAAGACCAAGTCCTTAAAAGACACAAAAAGTACTCAAGAAAAAAATAGGTAACGTAGCCCTACAGCTATTAAAAAAATACATTGACTTCATAGGTAAAAACGTCCCAAGAAAGAAAACTCCAAACCCAGATTGTTTCAATGGCAAATTCTACCAAATAGCTAAAGAAGTAACACCACTTTCCATATTTAGAAAGCAGGAGAGAAGTGAACACTTTGCATTTTATGATGCCAACACTTTCATTATCCCAATACCAAAACCTGGCAAAGATATTACAAGAAAATTACAGGCTAATTTTGCTCAAAAACAGATATAAATATCCTCACCTAAATATTAGCAAATTTAACCGAAAAAATACACACAAAGAACCAAGTGGGGTTTATTCTGCAATCACAAGTCTCCAAATAGAACCAACCAATGTAATTCAACATTAACAGAATAGTCAAGGAAAAAAATCATAAGATCATCGCATTGAACAAAACATGTTTTAATGATTTAAAAAACTCAGCAAATTAGGAGCAGAAGGGAACTAATGTCCTTCACCACCTGATAAAGGGTATTTACAAAAGTTATAGCTAACATCCTACTTAATGATGAAAGACTAAATGCTTCCTTCTAAGATCAGAAACAAGGCAACGTTGTCTACTATTGTGACTTGTATTTATTCTCATACTGAAAGTAAAGTGAGTCAAGAAAAAGAAATAAAAGGCATGTAAATTGGAAAGGAAGAGATAAAACTGTCTCTATTCATAGATGATATATGGTTTATGAAGAAGTCCCAAGGAATCTATTTTTTAAATCCTAGAATATGTTTAGAAAAATAGCTGAATGCAAGGTCTATATACAAAAAGTAATTGTATTCCTACATACTAGCCATTAACAATTGGAAATCAAAATTTTTAAAAACTGTACATTCACAATGCAAAAGAATGAAAAAAAAAAGAAAATAGAAAAAAAGAAAAGAGAAATGCTTAGGTATAAATCTAACAAAAATTTTCTGGATTTGTATGCTGAAAACTGCAAAACACTCATGAAAGAAATAAAACCTAAATAGATTGGAAGACTCATTATTGTTAAGCTGTCAATTTATCTGTAGACTCAATGCAATCTAAATCAAAATCCCAGGAAGATTCCTTGTAAATATTAACAACCTAAAACTTATATAGAAAGGGGGCAAAAATATTAGAATAGTCAAAGCAATTTTGAAAGAAAAGAACAGTTAGGTGTCTTACACTGTACAATTTCAAGAATTACTATAAAGTTGCAGTAATCAAGGCAGTGCGCTATGAGTAAAAGGAAAGGCCTGTCCATAATAGAGTCCAGAAATAAACACACACAAATATAATAATCTGACTTTTGATAAAAATATATAAGAAATTAGATGGAGATACAATCTTTTCTTCCCCTGTTTAAATTAAAGTTATTGGAGTGATACTGGTAAATCAAATTATATAGGCTTCAGGTGTACAAGTCTACAATACATAAACTGTAAATTTTTTCATGACTTTTAAAAGATATATTTAATTGATTATGCTGTTATAGCTGTCCCAATTTTTTTTCCCTTTGCCCCCAATCTGCCCAGTAACCCACTTCCCTCCAGGAATCCTCCCCCTTAGTTCATGTCCAAGGTAGTGCATGTAAATTCTTTGGCTACACCCGTTCCTATAATATTCTTAACACACTCCTGTCCATCTTGTACCAACCAATTATGCTTCTTGATCCCTGCACCATATCTCCCTTTCTCCCCCTTCTGCGCCCAGCTGATAACCCTCCAAATGTTCCCCATACCTATGATTCTGTTCCTGTTCTGGTTGAATGCTTAGCCAAACACCTTTAGATTGTAAGTTGCTAAAGTCAGGGTTATGTCTTGTTTTACTCATTCTTCTAACATTTTTTAAACGGCTCCTACTTACCATATACTGAATATAAATACAGAGAATAATTCAAACAAGGTCCCTATCTCCAGAGTTGAAATTACTGAAAACGGCACAAGTCAATTAATGTGAGTGTTAAAAGGGAGAAGTTCAGAGTGCTATGAACATCTATTAGGTTGACGTAACACTATCAGGAGGGCTAGGAAAGGTATTTCCAAAAAAAGATATTTATTGCTGCATAACAAATTGCCACAAGTTTAGCAGCTTAAAACAACAGTCATTTATTAATTTACAGTTTTATAGGGCAGAAGTCCAGGCAAGGTGCTGGCTGGGTTACCTGCTTAGGGTTTCTCATAAAGCTGAAGTCAAGGTGTTGGTGGGTTGTGTTCTCATCAGGGGGTCTTCTAGGCTCATTCAGGCAAAATTCAGTTACTTGTGGTTTTGAGACTGAGGTTTCAGTTTTCCTTCCTGACTGTCAACCAGAAGCTGCCCTCTGCTCCTACAGACTGCCCACAGTCCTTGAAATGTGACCAATTCCCCACTTTCAAAGTCAGCAACACAGAATCTGCCTTTTATCAAATCCCTTACTCTCTTTGTTTCTGACTCCATATCCAGGTTTAAGAGTTCATGTATTTAGGTCAGGTCCATACAATTAATCTCATTTTCCTAAAGCCAGGTGTCATAAACTAATCACGAGGGTGCTATCTGATCATGTTTTATAGAACAGGAGATTATAAAGAATATGTAAGGGTGAGAATCCTGCCTGCCATAAACTGATACCTGAAGAATTAACAGAAACTGAAGATGAGGCAAAGAGAGTTGGCAACAACATGGGCACAACGGATACGCTGAGTCAGGAAAGAGCATGGAAGAGCAGGGGTAAAAAAGTATGTATGGCTGGTCTCTCTAGTACCCAGCATAGTAACTGGCACATATCTGTCAAGAGAATGAACCAACACACAAAATTATAACAAATTAAGCTAGTAAGTATGTATTTACTAAGGGCTTGTATACTTACACCTAACAAGAGAAAAAACTAAGAAATTTATTATAATACTAAGCCACTGGGCAGAATTGAGGGGTAACAAACTGGGGAGACATCATGGACAGAAAACTGAACTGGACATTAAGAAAACTGGGCTGTTATACTCTCTCTGCTAAATGGAAGTGACCAAATAAAATTAGCTCTAGGGGGTACATGATCTGACACCACCAGGGGCAGATCCAGGAAGTGCAGATCATTCTAAGAAGTACCAACAAACAATAGGAGTCACAAAAATGGGGAGACAGAGAAACAACCCCCCATCGAAAGGAAAGGTAGAATCCCCATAAAGAGTGCTAAATGAAAGAGGGGAGCAAACTATCAGATATGGAATTCAAAACATGGATTATGGAGAAGCTCAATGAGCTCAGCAGAAAGTACAAGGAACTCCAGAAAAACTACAAGGAACTTACTGAGAATTACACCAGCATGAAAAAGGACATAGAAGCTATCAGTAAGAGCCAGGAGGAAATAAAGAATACAATCTCTGTATTGAAGAACACAGTAGAAGGAATTAAAAGCAGGCTAGAGGAAGCATAAGATCGGATCAGCGAGCTGGAGGACAACGTAGACAAAAACTCCCAGACAGTGCAACAAAATGAAAAAAGACTGAACAAGACTGAAGAGGTTCTAAGACAGCTGCAGGACAACATGAAACGTAATAATATCCATATCATAGGAATTCTAGAAGGAGAAGAAGAAGAGCAAGGGATAGAAAACCTCTTTGAAAAACTAATGACGGAAAACATCCCTAACATCAGGAAAGAAAGAATCGCGTAAGTCCAGGAAGCACAGAGAGTCCAAATGAAGAGGAACCCCAACAGGCCCACTTCAAGACACATCATAATTAAAATGGCAACATTCAAAGACAAAGAGAGAATCCTAAAAGCAGCAAGAGAGAAACAACTAATAACATACAAAGGAGCTATCATCAGATTTCTCAGCAGAAACACTACAAGCCAGAAGGGAACGGCAAAAAATATTCTAAGCAATGAAAAACAAAGGCCTGCAACCAAGAATACTCTACCCAGCAAGGCTCTCATTCAAAATGGAAGGTGAAATAAGGAGTTTCCAAGACAAAAGAAGGCTAAAACAATACACCTCCACCAAACCAGCATTGCAAGAGATGCTAAAGGGTCTGCTTTAAGATGAAGAAACAGAGAGAGACAGAGAGGAACACGAGTACAAAGGGGGAAAATGACAATGAGTAAGTACTTCTCGGTAACAACCTTAAATGTAAATGGATTAAATGCTCCAATCAAAAGACATAGGGTAGCAGAATGGACTATGTAGCAGAAAGAAAGAAGGAACTTCTACCATTTGCAATAACATGGATGGAACTAGAGAGAATTATGCTTAGCGAAATAAACCAGGCAACGAAAGAAAAATACCTTATGCTGTCACCCATTACAGGAAACTAATGAGCAACACAAACAAATGAGCAAAATTGAACCAGAGCTATGTAAACAAGGAGTAGACTAATAGTAATAAGGGGGGAGGCAGCAGGGAGAGAAGGGGGTAAGAAGGGGAAGGGTCTAGTCAAAGAACATGTATAAATGAGCCACGGACATGGACAATTGAGTGGAAACAATGTGGGAGAAGGGAGGGACAGGGTGCAGGGAAGCAAGAGGGGGAAAAAAGTGGGACAACTGTAATGGAAAATCAAGAAAATTTTTAATGGGGGAAAAATGAAAATATGAAGAATGGAAATGCCAGTTCAGTGAATATTAGAAGGACAAGGATTTTCCTTCACACTGTATATTTTTCTCCCTATCTGATCCCTATAGTTTGGCATTCTAAACAAGTAAGTAATGACATAAGTTTCTTTGCATAAAACTAATAAGACCAGTTGTTAATAGAGGTTTTTTTGACCAAGACCTTGACTGGAATGTCAGCCTAAAGGAGACATGCTTGGGCTCTGGTTGTTACCAAAAAGCCCTGAGGAACTGGGAATGACTTTCGAAGGTAATAAAAGCCCACGAGATAAAAGGCCTGGTACTGTGGTTGGTTGTGCGGTCCACAGCAATCTTTCCAGGGAAGGAACGAAGGTTGTTTTCCTGAAAGATGGCTAGAAGGGACCTTAAGGCACAATGGAAAACCAGAAGGACTTGGAAAAAACAGGTGTGTACAGGCAAGGCTGAATGCCAGGTATGTGGCTCAGTTTCTGTGCCCTAAAGGGCAGACTGAAGGTCACCCTAAATGTTCCTTGCATAAGTTCCAGCAAAGCAGAACTAAAGATCATAAGTGATCATTTGCTGCTCTTGTTGTGTTTATGCAAATGAACAGGATAAATTAAAAATAGACTTAATGCAGTCTCTTTAATGACAAGGAGGGTTATCTTAGGGAGAAAAATCGTTATTCAAAGAAAATCACAATGATCAGTGGCAGACTATAAAGTAGTGCAGCTAATTGTCTTTAAAGTTTCTTTTCATTTAAAATTTGTTTTCATTTGAAAGTTAAACTATGTCTGTGGTATCATCAAAAATGTTTAATTTACAGGCAAGAAGAATGTCAAATGCCTTGCAACTTGATGTCTTTCCAAAAGACAGTCTTACAGATTAAAAAAACAAACAACAACAACAAAAAAACATAGCTCTAGGGTTCTTAGTTTTTCCTTAACTATAAAAGAGATGATTTAACTTCTCAATCTCTAAGACTGAGAGCCTAACTATCTTAAAAAATGGAAGGCATGGTTTTTACCCTGGGGCAAATTCTATTTACAGAACCTAGGTATTGATTAATTCATGTTGCAATCTACACATTGCTCCATCAGTAGTAATTTTAAAAAGAAAAATTCACAGAGCACCCTATTTTAAATACTGAATTTACTTTCTTCTAGACTAAGGCTTACTTGCCTTTCATAAAAACAAACAAACAAACAACACAACAACAAAAACACCCACCAAAATTACATACCAATACCAGGTCCTACAAAATAAGAGGAAGTAGAGATGATGCAATTTGGCAATTTTAATTATCAAACCAATACAACTGTTTAGAAAATATATAGAATTTCTATTTCAGAAATACTGCTGAACTGTAACAGAAAATTGCCATTTCACAAAATATGTATGGTCTGAAAATATTCAGCAGAATGTCATTCAGCCGTTTCAATCAATAAAATGCTTCTCAATGGCTTTTACAGAGACACATGTATTTTTAATAGGCATATTTCCCTGAGTTCCAACAGAGCTGACAATTTGGGGAGAACACAGGCAACAGAATCTCAGGACACAGTAACAGAGGGTGGAGGGTGCTTTAAGGACAGAATCCCGAAGAACTGCAGAATATGCCCTTGTGTACTCAGCTGAGTACTGAGCAGCACTTGTATGTAAGACTACTGCCCGAGACTAGTGAAAAGAATGGTCCAAATGAATTAAAGTAGTTGTTTCTCAACCTTTCTTTCCCTTATCACCCTGACCCAGGACTCTCCTAAAAATTATTTTTCCCCAATCGCCTCAATGAAACTTTAATACCACTGTTTACCTAACGTATGGAATGTTGGCCCTTTGGAGGGCCACAAATCATTGTAGCATGTAAGATTTTTCACATACATCCCCCCACCAAATGAATTTTTTGCTAAATTGGAGGTGATATCACCCTCAATGAGAATGCATGGATTACAGGGAATAGGATCCTGTTACCACAACTTAGGCTGGAAAAAGCACTACGTAGAGTACTATAGAAAAACTTAGTAGCAGAGAATAATCAGCCTATTTTAAAATTAAATAACATTTACAACAGGAACAAAAGTTTAAAATATGGATACATTTTACAAAGATGCACAGTGAAATTACAAAATTTGCTGAGAAATTACAAATTACCAAATAAATGGAGAGATATAACTTGTTCATGGATCTGAAGACTCAATATTGTTAAGATATTAATTTTTGCCAACATGATCTATAGATAAACAAAATCCCAATTTCTTTTTTCCCCTACAAATTGACAAGCTGATGCTAAAATTCACATGGAAACACAAAGGACCAAGAATAGCCAAAAAGGTTAAAAGAAAAAGAAAAAAGGTTAGGACACTTAGAGTGTCCTAACAGTCTGGTTGGTACTGGCATTAAGCTAGACAAATACATCAATGGAACATAACAAGGAGTCCATAAATAGATCCTCACATATATAGACAACTGACTTTTGGTAAACGTGCAAAAGCAATTCAATGAAGAAAGAGTAGTACAGCCTTTTAAATAAGTATTTTAATCATTGTATATATCATATCATATATAGAAGTGAACTCTGATATATACCTTGTACCATATACAAATAAGTATTAATTCAACAAAGATTACAGATCTAAATGTGATATTTAAAAGTACAAAACTTCTAGAAGATACAAGGAAGTCTATGTGACATTGAGATAGGTTTTTTTTTTTAGATACAACACCAAACGAAGATCTAAAGAGGAACGTGATAAATTGGACATCATCAAAATTTAAAACTTCTGCCTTTCAAAAACAAATCTTAAGAGGAAAATACAGCCACAGACCGAGGACCTGCAACCAGAATATGTAAAGAACTCTCAAAACTCAAGAAAACAATCCCCAATAAGAAAAATAAACTAGCAAAACACTTGAGAAGACATTTCACTAGAGAAGATATACAGATTGCTAAGCAGCATACAAAAAGATGATCAACATCATTAGTTATCACAGAAATGCAAATGAAAACCACAATGAAATACACTGTGAGATACATATCTCTTAGGAGTGTCTAGGATGAGAAAAGACCGATCATATCAAATATTGGTGAGGATGTGGAAAAACCGGAGTTCTCATATTCTGTTGGTGGTAATGTATATATGAATGGTACAATCACTCTGAAAACTGTTGCAGCGTCGTAAAAAGTTAAACATATACCTACCATACGGTGGAACCAGATCACCACTAGATAATTACTCAAGAAAAAGGAAAACATTTGTTCATACAAAAACTTGTATACAAATGTTCACAGTAGCTTTATTTGTAACAGATGAAAAAGGGAAAAAACTCAAATAACTATCAATTGGTAGGCTAGTATAAAAACAAATTGTATATACTGATACAATGAAATCCTACTGAGGTTATTTACATGCACTCCGTGCAAACAGAAAGGAACGAACTACCAATACATGGCACAACATGGATGAATCTCAAGATAATTATGGTTTGGAAAAAAGCTACACAAAAGGACATATTGGGTAATTACATTTATATAAAACTACAGAAAATACAAATTAATGTATAGTGACATAAAGTAGATGAGAAGTTAGGGGCAAATAAGACCTACCTATCAGATTATTTAACTTCAGCTCAGTCTAAAATTTAGGACATAACTTATGGCATTTCTTGCTATACTACATGACTATCATTTTTATTTATATATAATAAAATCATCAGGATTATTTGATTTCTAGGAAAAATACCATTGTTTAACCAACATTAATGTATATATACATGTCCACTAACATTGCTTCAAACAAAAAATGTAGAGGACATTTAGTCAATTTGGGAAGATCATAATATATTAAATAATCATAATAAATATAAACATTCTAAAATTTCTGCTTATGCACTGAAGCAGAATTTTTGTTTGCTTGGTGAAAACAACCCATTTATTACCGATTAACAAGACTTATTTACTTAACTAGGTCTAAGAGAAGACCTGGTTAAATAAATTATGTTATAAACACCTAAACTAAAACAATGTGGCTATAGAGAAGAACGAGGAAGCTCTCTATATATCAATATGCAGGACAAGTTCCCAAAATATATTGGGGATGAAAAAAGAAGATGCAGGACACATATATGCTAAGTAAGAAACTATACATGAATGGAATAAAAAAATGAGTTACCATCAGTTTCTAGCTGCAAAAACAGCTGGTTTCAAACTCACAGATACAAACAGAGTGGTGGTTACCACTGGGGAGAGGATGGGAGAGGAGAATGAGGGGATAGGGGGTGAAATACAGGGTGACCAAAGGAGACTAGACTTTGGGTGGGGAGTGCACAATAGAGTATACAGATGTTGGACTATAAAGCTGTATACCTGAAATTTACATTTGTTATTAACCAATGTTGCTCCAATAAATTTAATTAAAAAGCAAACAAACAAAAACACTCATCTGGTTTCACGAGATAATACACTCTTTGTTTCAGGACCACCACATAGCCATTTAGTTACAATGATGAACTATACACTTGTTTATAGATATTAGGAGAAAACTAAATGTCGGTGAAGAAAAAATTTTAAATATTGGGCTGAAATCTAGAAGCATTGGCAAGAATAAAAGAGAGGTGCCATTTCTAGACATGAAGAAACTATAGGGAAATTCTCTCTTGGCAGGAAGCTGAGTTGGTTCTCTCTTCTTTATTACCCTTTCTACTCCATGCTACATGGAAGCCAGCCAGAAGATGAGTGGGTACACCTGAGATGGGGCTGGAGGGTTGTGGGCTCCAATACCAATTTCTGTGGGTAGCTCAAAAGACAAGTGGACAGCTACAGTCCATGTCAGAGCACCTGCCCCTACACAGCTTATCCTCCACAGAAGGCGGAGGTTGGTGGTTAATGGTAACAGCCAGTCCTTGCAACTGACTGGCCTGCATAAATCCCTCCAACTGATCTGCCAAAAACAACCAAGGCTCAACTATAAGAGGGGGAGGTGTACTCAGCCCACCTTGAATACTCAGATTGGGTGACAGGGGAGGCTCTGCCACTGGATCCTATAGGACACCTACTACATTAGGCCATACTACCGAGACATGGAGTCAAAGCAGCTCTACCCAACACATAGAAACAAAGACAGGGAGGCTGCCAAATTGAGGAGACAAAGACATATGGCTCACATGAAAGAACAGAACAAACCCCAGAAAAAGAACTAAACAGAATGAAGACAGCCAGCCTTTCAGATGCAGAGTTCAAAACATTGGTGATCGGGATGTTCAGAGAAATGATTGAGTACGGCCACAAAATAAAGGAAGAAGTGAAGGTTATACAAAGTGAAATAAAGAAAAATACACAGGGAACCAACAGTGATGGGAAGAAAGCTGGGATTCAAATAGATGATTTGGAACATAGGAAGAAATAAACATTTACCCAGAACAGAAAGAAGGAACAGAATTGAAAATAATAAGGAGAGGATTAGGAACCTCTGAGACAACTTTAAATGTACCAACATCCGAATCATAGGGGTGAGAGAAAGAGAAGAGGAAGAGCAAGAAACTGAAAACTTATTTGAAAAAATAATGAAGAAAAACCTTCCCAATTTGGCAAAGGAAATAAGACATACAAGTCCAGGAAGCACAGAGTCCCAAACAAGCTAGACCCAAAGAGGACCACACTAAGACGCATCATAATTAAAATGCAGAAGGTTACAGATAAAGAGAGAATCTTAAAAGCAGCAAGAGAAAAGCAGGTAGTTATCTACAAAGAAGTTCCCATAAAACTGTCAGTAATTTCTCAAAAGAAACTTTGCAGGCAGAAGGGGCTGGCAAGAAGTATTCCAAGTGATTGAAAGCAAGGACCTACAATCAAAATTATTCTATCCAGCAAAGCATTCGTTTAGAATGGAAGGGCAGATAAAGTGCTTCCCAGGTAAAGCTAAAGGAATTCATCATCACCAAGCTATTATCACATAAAATGTTAAAGGGATTTATGTAAGAAAAAGATCAAAATTATGAACATTAAAGTGACAACAAACTCAGAACTATCAACAACTCAATCTAAAAAATAAAAACAAAAACAAAAATAAGCAAGCAAACAACCAGAACAGGAACAGAATCATAGGTACAGAGATCATTTGGAGGGTTATCAGCAGGGAGGGAGAAGAGGGGGAAAGGAGGAAAAGGTACAGGGATTAAGAAGCATAATTGGTAGGTACAAAATAGACAGGGGGATGTTAAGAATAGTATAGAAAATGGAGAAGCCAAAGAGTTTATATGCATGACCCATGGACATGAACTAAGGGATGGGGGGATTGCTGGACAGTAGGGGGGTACTGGGAGTAGGGCAAAGGGGGAAAATTGGGATGACTGTAATAGCATTATCAATAAAATATACTTTAAAAAAAAGAAATGATGGCTAAAAGTAAGTAATGAAATGAATCTGTAAGTATATGCTAAAAATCATAAAAGTTACAGAGCAGAGAGGTAACACTAGCTATAACATAAACAACAGCTTCAAAGACCATCACAGCAAAATAACTGATGCTCAAAAATGATTCTGAATAAAATTTTTTAAATTTAGGAAAATTTAATTAACATAGGAAAAAAAGCAGCATTGGCTATAATGAGACTTATAATGATGGACAAATTAACTATCATAGTTAAGCAGGATTATAGTTCAAATTTTGTCGCCAAGTTAAGACTGGTTAGCACTATTTAAAACACACACACACAACTAGAGTTAAACAGAGCAGTAAGCTGTTTTCTTCCTTTAAGTCTGTTTTGCCTATCCTAAGAAAAATCGACTGTCCAGAATATCTCAGTTAGGTACAGTAACCAAACACTTCACATAAACTAAAAAAATTAATCCACCATTTAAAAGTAAAATACCTTTTATATCTACTTAACATTAAGCAGTCACGGTAATGCTGTATGAAAGAGGGGAAGAAAGATGAGAGTTCAAGATGAGCTTTCAGGGTAGGGTTTTCTTAGAATTACCAATCCTTTCTAGGTCATCTGTTTTTGTGTTGCTATAGTGACCTTATGAATCATGATCTTCCCCTACCCTCCATAGTTCAGAGGACTAAATTATGAAAAATGTACTGAGAACATGTTTAAAGTAAACACATATACATTGATGAATTTGATATTATAATAAATTATATATTTTCAGTCTCAATTTAGTAAATTAAAGAAACTAATGGTCACAGGAAAACATATCCAGAAAGGAAATTATCCTAACTACTCTTTCTAAAACTCACTCTCATGCCAGTTCTGAATGTTAAAACACAGTATCTTTAAATTCGGAGACTTTTCAGACAATAGGTCTTTCTTTAGTGAGAATCTCAAACAGATGGGTCTTTGTGTATAATGCTTATAAGGGTTATTTACAGAAAGAAAAATTGATCTTATTATCAAGTTAGATATAACATAAATGTAATAAAACTCTTTTACTTTGAGTTCACAAAAAGAACCCTCACCTGAAATGTACACAAGTAATGAACAGTGAAGTGTCAAGATGTCTGCAACTTACTTTCAAATGGGATTCAGTAGAATGAATATACACATATGTAAAAAATATATACAATCTGTGTAAATCTGAGAAAGTAAATGTGGCAAAATGTACTATTTTTTTTTTGACATTTCTATTAAAATTTTTAAAGTAAAAAGCCAGGGGAACAATGGCCCCTCATTGGCTCCTAATTCTCTTGTACCTGAGTCATTACCCTGAAAACATAACCAGTCCCTTCCCTGTTCTGCCTCGACACTTCTAACCTCATTTAAAACTGTTACAGAATTGTGTTACATCTTTTAAACAAAAATCATAACTCTAAAAGAGTTTTTAAAAGGAGGCTTAAAGACAGGTATCAGTGAATTAATTGTTTTACCTGGAAGTTAACATCTTCTTTCTTAAATATTAGTGCTCGAACTTCATCAGGATCTCCATTAAATATAGCTTGCACCAGTGATGGCTAAAATATAAGAGAGTAATAAAAACATTAATCACAGCATATGGTTGATTCTAAAGATAGCTCCATGTAACTTTTAAATCTAAACATTTTCTTCCCTCTAGCAGCAATAGTCACTTGGTGTTTGACATTAACTAAAAGTTTCATGAAGTTAAATCACATGGAAATACCGGATTCCTCCTTGGGGTGGGGGTGGGGTTGGGGGTGCCAGGAAGGCCTAATTTAAAAAAAATTAATTCAAAGTGACCAAAATTAGGCAGTATAATACAAGTGCAAGCCTTTTGTTTATATTATGGTGAAAAATAGCTCCTGCCAAGTACAAAACAAGGGTGAAATCTCCACCTCTACTTGTGCGACACAACTTGTCAAACAAGCAGTCCCCAGTCAATGCTGGGGCCCAGGAGGGAAGACCTCTTTGAAAAGTTCTGTTTGTGGCATCAAAGTAACTTGCATTGGTCAGCATTACATGTATAAAGATATAAATCTAAAGAAAGAAAGAAAAGCTGGCAATTGATGAAAACCACTACCATTCAAAGACCAAAAAATACTGTATACCTGAATAACATGAAGAGGCAAACATGTGTGAGTCTAAATATAACAATTTCTCAATCAACGACATAGCCTCTCTGATAAGGTATCATATTATACCAGTCAAACAAGAAGCCAATTAACAACAGCATTGAGAATAAGGTTAAGGATAAAATCTGATTCTTTTCCTATAGAAGTCTTGCAGTGTAAATACACAAAATTCATTACAGAAAATGCTGTACCTAGGTATTGCTGGCAGCAGTCAACCTTTCCTGAAACACAGAGTTCCTCACTTTTGTTACATCAGTTTTTAAAACTACAAAATGAAAACAGAAATGTGATTGCTGTAGCTACTATTGTCAAATTATTTTTAAAGTCTTAAAGAGATTCAGAGATAGCAAGTAAAGTCCGAAATGTTATCTAACAGCTGAAAAAGTAAAAATCAGAAACGTATGCATTTTATATACAATATTGTATCATATCTATACATCTATATTGCTTTTATTTGGGTTTTAATAAAACTAGTGGAAACTAACTTATGTTTATTCTTAAAAATAAAATTTACCCTACTTCAGTAGAATACAGTAAACATAAATGCTTATATCTTACCAATACATTTCCAGAAGGTGATGTATATAGGGTTTTATTTTCCTGTGGCAATTTAGAAATGAATGCAGGAGATTCATCTTCTACCTCCTCCAAAACAACAATACACACTCGACTCATTCGCTCTTCTAAAATACTAAATTCCAAGCTATGTGAAAAAAGTCACAGTTGGAAGAGCACAAGTAGTTTTTCCTCCTCTTCTGTATGACACTTAGAATCATTCTCTGTACAGCGCAGTTGGTTTTTTCAAGTTAGTAAGTACTACCGGAAAAACTGAAGTTTAAAATTATGACTACATAACTTATAACTTCCTAAAACCAACAAAATTCTGTTATTTTCTGTTGAGTTTTTGCAATATTTAAAAGAAATTTCACATCAATATGTCAATTAACTAAAAATGAGTCCAGTACAAGCTATTTAAAAGTATCTCTCCCCTACCAAAATTTCTATCTCACAGAAATTTACTTGCATAAAAAAGATCATTGTTTTGTGTAACAACACCATTCGATGCAGAATGAAATGAGAAACAACTGCGGTGGCAGAGATAATTACAGCTATACCCACTCTTGCCTGCAAGGTCATATAGTTACCAGTAGCTGGCTTGCTTATAATTGGAAAAAAAAAAAATCTCACTATTCTGTTTCCACTTCTAATTTGTCTTCATTTCTTCGGCTTCACTGGCTTCATGCAGATACTATCCAGAAAAAAATAAAAAAAATAACCACATCTAGAGCTCGGCACAAATTTTAAAAATGCAGCTTAGAGGTTGACAATTCTTTCTGTTTGCTAAAGGAAAAAAAACAACAAAAAACACAACACTCTGCATTAATAGCAAAGCTGCAGTACATTAACATTCGATGAGTCAGACCACAAGAGACAATAGGACTCTTGGTACTAGACTACAGCTTGATTAATCCAGATATTCCATATAAGAGAAGAAACACAGATAGCTTTATTCCCATCGACAGCATAAGCAAGGCAGAGCGTTCATTCTTTCTTCATCAGGCAGTTGTCCGTGGCTGCTCCAGCAAAAGGGCACAGGCACCAGGCAGAAATGGTGTTAGCAGGGAATCCTAATAGAACAGGCAGGCCGCGAAGGAATTAGAAGGCATCTGAGCTCAAATTACTGCTTCAGGCATTTTCATTAAAAAAAAAAAAAAAAAAAAACAGAAAACCCCAGTAGTTTATCATTCCAGTGTTTCCTTTGATCTCCACATGAATACAGCTTCCATTAAATAGTCTTCATTCAGAGGAAGAAACAGCAGACTGTGCATCTTCTTTGAGCCAACTACTTTATTCAATCATCTGCCTCTGTGCCAATAGTTTCCTTCCACTGTGAAAACCGCTACAGTTATCCTTTTCAGTAGATTTCAGATTCTTTCCTGGTACTCAGATGATCTTGCAAAACGCCACTGACACCTCCAAACGAGTAGGTCGTCAGAAAATATCTACAGAACCTCAGGATTGGCCCCACAGAAGCATTCCAACTGAATAGTAAAGACTGCAGAACCGCAGGATGAAATGCCTAGTAATGCTCACATGTTACACTTACCAGAGATCTGAGCTACTGCTCGGGATGTAACTTCCTCTAGAAGCAGAAAAAAATAGTGCATTTGACTGCCTTCACAATTAGGAGGTTCATGCCAGTTCTGTGACTAATCCAGATGAAACTGAAAAATTCTATAACTGAAAAATGAGTGCGCTTTTAACATTTTCCACTAAAAGCCACAAGGAAATCTGGTGTACTGCCTCTGCTGACTAACACTGGTTTTAGCAAGTAAACAATTCCAAGCAGCTTAACTGTTTTTATATGTTACAATGTAGCAAATGTTTAACCCTATAATGACAGCTGCATTAAGAATATCTGCAGGGAATCTATGAGAATTAGAAATGAAGGAGAAATATTTTATGAGTATATGAAAACCATGAACCTAAGGTTTTATTCTTATTAAGACCATTTAAAATCAACCACATGTATGTTATTTTTAAGGATGCAAAGTATAAGATTTACTAACAATTTCTAAGTCGTGGAATTTAATCAAGTCATATTTTTAAAGAAAATAAAAAATAAAAATTTCATAATACAGAAATCCTAACTCAAATTCTATGGATCATTTGAATTTTCATCAAAGAAATTAAATAATTCTACCTTCCCCTCTGGAAATGGAATAAAGTCTTAAAGTCTGTTAAAAGTCCCTGGTACTGAATTATCTATGTTAAAGGCAAAGGCTAACACAAAGAAAGCAAAGAATCTCTTCTCCCTATAACTTAATATTCCCAAAGCTAAAACTACTGATTAGTTAGCTTTCTCCCCCCATTTTTTTTGGTTTACTTAACATGGGGTTATTTCCCCACAGAAAAATTAACCAAAGAAAAAAAAATTACCATGGTTCCCCTTCAATCTTTTTCCTTCTATGAACTAGCATTTTTATTAATAAACATGTTATTTTGAACATTTATAATGTGCTAGGGTGATGTATGTTTATCATTTATTACTCACAATAACCTTGCTACATTCTATTACAGAGGAAAAAATAGACTCAGAAATTAAGTATTTTATCCAAAGTCATGGAAATTAATATAGAGTTGTGCCTAATTTCAAACACATGCTCTTTCAAATCTATTCTGCTTTCACTGAGTGTATGTACATACACACTATCAAGATCTTTGCAAACTATAATATTAGACTACAAAAGTGATCTTAAAAGACAGGTAACTTATAATGGTTGTGAAAAGTTTGGGTAATGAAGGAATATACTATTTATTGCAATAATATTCCCAAACAAGTTATTTTTTAAATTTTTAATTGAATTTATTGGGGGTGATATTGATTTACAAACAAATTATTTTTAAATGGGTACTTCATAGCTAGTCTTATCACATAAGTTTAAGCCAGTTTACCAATCAAAACATAGGAAAAAAACAACAACCCAGCATGATATAGACAGGAATACAAGAATATAAGAACAAAAACCATTAAATATCAATCTATGAAAAAGTCTATAACCCTATTATAACTGTGCCAAGATACTAAAATATGCTAAAAATTTACATAGTTGTATTTTAAAATATATGAAATGGTTTAAGGACAAATTAAAAACATGCAAATACTGTGACATACAAAAATGATGTTAACTACCTTCAGATGACTAAAAGCATCATCTTGATATTTGAAATATCTGAAAACACTATGCTGTAGTACCAATATCCTATATTCTATCTTCTGAGTTTTTCCCCCCTCACCCCAAATAAAATCTTTTTTTTTTAATGCGCAATTTTAGCTTGTTCTAAAGTATCCAATGTATAAATGCACCTAATGAGACTTAAACAGGTACATCTGCTTTTTGTTCTAGGTCAACTTCCACACTTAGGTCTTTCTCAAGCAGAAAACAAACTCCCTGAAGGCAGGGACTGTGTTATATACATATTATTTCCTTCCACTTTCTTCCACCTGTAAATAATTTCACTGAAATGAATTCTATTATATCACAAGAGTGGCAAAATTATAAAACACAATGTGTGGGGGGGGATTCATACACACTCACACACACGCAGTTTAATCACAAAACACGAGAGGCATCACATGCAAAATGAGTTTTGTACTCCTAGTAGGTGAGCAACTTAAACATAGAGGTTGACAGGATATAAAACAATGATACTGGATGACAGCCAAAACTAAGGGCTCATTCTAATTCCATTATTTATTAGTTGTGTCTTTGGGTAAGGCTACTTAAATTCCCAGAGTCTAAATTTCTTCACAGTTATAAAATAATAATAATCTCCAGAGATTTTTATCTAGAAGAAATACTGTAATAGCAGTGACTGAGAATGTAGGTTTATAGCTAAACTGCTTGTATTATAAACCAGCTTCCCACCAACAAACATAACCTTGTTGCCTTGAGCAGGTTACTTAACCTCTCTGTGAATAATTTCAACAACATTTATAAAATAACATTAATAGAATCTACTGTATAGTGTTATTCATAATGAAAAAGATAATCTTATTATTATGGATAATGAAATCTTACTGGTGAGGTGTTTTAGACTGGTGGCTGGGGATCCCATTCAGTTAAATTGCTAAATCCCCACCATTTTCAGGTCTCTTGAGAAACTGACTGCAAGAAAGTAGTCTTACACTCCAATAACCAGACAAGAGTTTACTACTTGTTACTGGAGTGAGGGAGCAGGAAACTTAGGCAAGAAGTAGAACTACAGGATTTTTCCACTATTTCAGATTCACTGTACTTTACAGTCTAGGGAAAGAGAAAGGGTAAAAAGTACTGGCCCATGATATACTAAGTAAGCAAAGTCAGATGAAAATACTAAGAGATAAATATTTCAGTATTTTTTATTATTTAACAGCACCATCCAACACTGTTTTCTATCTTCTAAATAAGATAGGCACCAAACCTCAAGGAACTCACACCTTGTAAAAGAGGTTGTTAAGTATTTAAGAAATTAGGAATGAAGAAAGTACTTACGATAACAAATTACTGACAAAGGTTGTGCAAGTTAAGTTCAACATTGTTTACTGCTGTTGTTTTTCAGTTGAAAAACAGTAAGGAATTGTGGTTTTTTCTTGAGGTACTTACTTATTTAGGCCAAATTAGATTATGTGTTTAGTAAACCAACAATTTCAACAATCCTCAAAACTTTCATAATCGCCCTGTTCTTTAATCCTATCAAAAGCTTACTCCTAACTCTTCACAGAACCAAGTAATTGTAAGGTATGTTTAAACCTTCATTTACTGATAAAAATTTAATGTCCTAAAAGATTATTTTAGGTTCCTAATTTTGTTGCACTGGAATTTCTTTTTTTGACACAAATTATTTTTCCTTTCTGCATAGAGATTCAATCCAAAACTCAACTTATCTCTTGCAAATCTGTGAATCCACAGAATAAAATATTTTCGTCAAGATTAAGCGAGTACTGCCCTGGCTGCTGTGGCTTAGTGGATTGAGCGTTGGCCTTTGAGCCAAGTGTTGCTGGTTAGATTCCCAGTCAGGGCACATGACTAGGTTGCACGTCATGTCCCCAATTGGGGGCGTAAATGAGAGGCAACCACACAGTGATGTTTCTCACCCTCTCTTTCTCCTTTCCCCTCTCTCTAAAAATAAAATAAACAAACAAACAAACAAAAATACCTGCTCTTCTAAAAAATAAGCAGATCTTCAAAAAAAAAAAATTTAAAAGCTTGTAGTGAAAGACGGTAAGGAAGTGGGTTCAAACTATGTTTCAGAAATATTTCTCATAGCTCAAGAATCCTAAACTATCATCTTGAACTATACGTCATCTGTCCATATACTTTATAAAAGGCTTATGAACAGATTTAAAAGAAAACAAGGTAAAAGGAGAAGAGAGGAAATTAAGAAATTGCTGCTTTCTATGATGTTAGTCAGAATTCCTTGTGATTAGTACAGCCACTGCAAAAACATCACTTACACAGTTGACCCTTGAACAACACGGGTCTGAACTGCACAGGTATACTTACATTTTTTTTTTTTCAATAAATACTGTAAATGTACTTTCTATTCCTTATGATTTTCTTACTCATTTCTCTAGCTTACTTTAGTGTAAGAATACAGTATATAATAAATGTAACGTACAAAGTATGTGTTGATTGACTGTTTATATTATCAGTAAGGCTTCTGGTCAATAATAGGCTATTATTAGTTAAGCTACTAATAGGAGTCAAAAATTATACAGATTTTCAACTGCTCAGGGGAGAGGGAAGGTCATCAACCCAACCCCACATTGTTCATAGGTCAGCTGGATATTTAAAAAATGATGAATTCAAACTCCTTTTAAAGATCATATTTAATTCTCTGCATGTAATATATTTATAACCTGGGCCATTTTAATCTATTTATCCAAAATGGCTGACAACCAATATTACCCGAAGATCTCAAGTGGTTTGACCCAACTGGTATGTTACAGTGGTTACATATAATAACTTATTATTAATCTGATGGGTTCTGTGCAAAAACTGACCTATATTCAGTGTCCAATCTTCCCATCTTCCATTCTATTCTATTAAAATATTCAGTTTTTAGGTAGTAAGTACAGAGCCTTGTAACAAACACTATACTTCTCAGCCTCCCTTGTAGCTGGGAGCCACATGACAAAATTATGACCCGTATTTTAAGTAGAGGTGTTGTGTGGCTTCCAGAAAACTTCTTAAAGGACAAATGTCATATCCATCCTAGTTCCTCGAATAATAGGCTAGAGAGGATACAGGTCCTTGAGGACTGTGAGACAGAACTGCCATAAAAGTCCTGGACTGCCTTCTTCCCAATTTTCATGTTAGAGAGAAATAGTTCTGGCTTGTTGAATCACTGCAATTTTGACTTTCTTTTATTTGGAGACTAAACTAACTCTATGTTATAATCTTACTCTTCCTTTAATCATCAATCAGTGGGTTTATAGCCTTCCAGCCCTATTCTCCCACCCTCTATACTCTAGTACAGTATAGCTACTTAAGTTTTCAACAAATAAAATGAATTAACAAATATCAGCTGCAACAAATTGTAACAGAAACAGTAACTGATCAGAAAATAGCTCAAAGAACAATCTACTATATTATCCTGAGTAAAAGAAGGAAAATTAGAAGAAAAAGGAAACAAACATTTATCACAGATATTCTCCCAAATTCTCTATCACCATATGTGGGTACAATGACCCAATATATATATGGGAAATCAGTAACATCTAGTCAGTTGATGACTCATCCATTATCTGTATTTATTTATCATCTACTATGGGCCAGGATTTCTGCTAGGCTGAAGAAATTAAAATGATGAATAAACAGTCAATCCTTGTTCTAATAGAACTTACATAGAAATAAATATAACTGCAAACTATGATAAACTGCAGAAGAAAAAAAAAATAATTGGAGGGGAAGGAACCAAAGGAAGGTCCATGTGGCCAGAGCAAAACAGTGGGGCAATGGCAAATGTAGCTGGAGAAATAGGTAAGCTCAGATTACACAGAGCCTTGTAAGCTATGTTATAAAGTTTGTATTCTTAATTAACTGATTGAAAATGATTAACACGTCTAAGCAAGGCAGTCACCATGCTTTGATTTAGACTGGATATATAGGACTGAGGGAGAAGAAGGATGTTCACAAAAATTCCCAGGTTTGGACTTAAACAATTAGAGTGTAAGGAATTTGGGCCTTCTTCAGTTTTCAAATTTATATAATGAGGAATATGATTTATTATATCGTGTCTAAGGTCCCTTCAAGCTTTAAATAGGTTTCAAATCTTAATTCAAAGTCCGTATCTTCGCATGAACTGAAAACAAAGTGTTAACAATCCCGAAGTTGCCTAATTCTAGGTGGTGTAAAAAAGTTCCTAAAAGATAGTGAGATTTGGTTCAATCCTCCTCAAACTCTAGTACATTGAAATGATTTAAAACCTTTCAGCAAGAATCTTTTATTTTTTAAATGTTCACCAAAATTATAATAGCAACTGACTCAACATACTCTTAATATTAATGTTTCCATTCTACTATACACACCATTCCAAGAGATTACACAATGTCATATATCATCTTCATCTTCAAAGGCCTTATACAACTAATGATTTTTGAGCAAAACCAAAAACACAAGCAACAAAAGCAAATATAAACAAGTAGTCCCTTGGACTATACTTGCCACTAATTCAGTCATTGGTAAGAATGCAACATATGAATTTATTAATTGTTACTGGTATATAAAGATACCTTCTAATTGTCCATCCTCTAAAATAACCAGTGGCTTTTATAAAGCTATTCATAAACTTCACTGTTGCTATGCCTTCCTCCTCTAATTTACTGGAAGGGTGCTTCCTCAAAGAAACAGGAGGTCTACTAGATAGAAAGTATCAAAATTTACTCCTGATGACTGTATTTTGGAGAAAATGAATAACCCTTTGAGTGCCATGTGTGATTGCTAAAATTCATGTGAGAAATGCCAGGCTATTTTGCTGAGAAATGCAGAGTTTATGAAAAATGTCTATAAAAACATTATTCATAATAGTTCGCTGGAAATTTCATGACATATAGTAAATACATTCTTCTTTTGTGAGCAGTGTTCTTTGATGCAATTCAGCAAAAAATTTATTGCATTAACATTATTTTAACAATTATTTTAGAAAAAATAAGTTATTTCCTTCAATATGGCTTTTGAAGTATAATATATGGCATAATATAAAACCTATGATTATAATTTGAAAAAATACATAGCAACATGGATAACAAGCAAGAATTATGCCAAATACTGCATAAATTTTTGGAAAAGAAAACTTTATAACGTACCAAAAAAAGAACACAAATGGCATTCACACTAGAGACATATATATAGATATCAACAGTGAAAAAGTTTATAAACAAAATGCTAATGCTACACTGTGAAACAACAAAAATGTCCATTAGCAAAAGCTCCCTTATCATGCACACTGCATAGTTTTGACGATTACTGCAAAGATAAATGAAATTGAAAGGACCGTTTAAAATATAAGTAAAAATCATAACAGAATTAATATCTGTATTTGAACAAGCGTAAAAATCCAAAATTTGGATCAACATGAGAAAAAGTTATATCAATGTATAACCTGAGGTACAAAAAAAGAGAACAAAACATAAAATACAAATTATTCCATTCTTATTTACATTTGTAGCCATCGGAAAAAGTTGCTGGGAGCAATGCTGGTGCTTTTGGGAAAATTTGTCAGCGTCACTCACAGCAACGTTGACACTCAAAGGGTTAAAACACTAAAACTACTCACAATATAATAATAATAGTTTAGCTATCCAAAATGCAGGAAAGTGCCATCTAATAGAAGTATAAAGTGAGGCACATATGTAATTCTAAATTTTCTAGCAAATGTTTTAAAATGGTGAAACACATTTTAAACATCAAACACAGTTAGATGCTTGAACAACACAGGATTAGGGGTGCCTAAACCCCCAAGCAGTTGAAAGTCTGAGTATAACTTTGAATTTTCTAAAAATTGAGCCTTCCCTTGGTATTTGCAGGGGATTGGTTCCAGGATCCCTCATGGATACCAAAATCCTCGGATGCTCAAGTCTCCTATATAAAATGGCATAAACAAAGCATACAGTCAGCTTTCTGCATTCGCAAATACTCAATTTAAGATTGAAAATGCTGTTTTTGGCATTGACTGGTGTGGCTCTTTGGATTGGGCATCACCCCACAAACCAAAAGGATGCTGGTTCAATTCCCGGTTAGGGCACATGCCTGACTTATGAGCCAGACCCCTAGCTGGGGGTGTGAGAGAGGTAACCAATCAATGTTTCTCTCTTGCATCGATGTTTTCCTCTCTCTTCCTCCCGCCCTTCCCCTCTCTCTAAAAATATTTAAGTAAGATATTTTTTTAAAAAAGCAGTGCTGACTGCTATGGTTCAGTGAGATGGGTATCATGCCATAAAGCATAAGGTCACCAGTTCGATTCCCTGTCAGGGCACATGCCTGGGTTGTGGGTAAGGTCGCCAATTGGGGGCATGCAAGAGACAACAAACTGAGGTTTCTCTGGCACATAGATGTTTCTCTCCTTCTCTTTCTCCCTCCTTTCCTCTCTCCCTAAAAACAAATAAACGAAATCTTTAAAAAAGAAAAAAAGCAGAGCATGGGAAAATATATTTAGAAAATGCTGCTTTTGATCTGTGGTTGGTTAAATCCATAGATGCAAAACCTGGGGTTACAGAGGACTGACTGTATATTTATTGGGAAAAAAGCTACATTTAAGTATACCCACACAGTTCGAACCCATGTTATTCAAAGATCAACTGTATATCTAAAATATTCTTATTTCTGCTTGTAATCAATAAGTCTTGCAGATGTAAATACATGTGCTCAAGTTCCAAACACACTTAAAAGATTTTCAATAACTACATCAGGTGTTTTTATTTAAATTAATTTAAATTAAACACAATTAAGAATTCATTTTCTCAGTTACATTAGCCACATTTGACTAGAGACTATCATACTGCACAACACTGGCTTAGACCGATAAGGACTAACTTTTTAACAGTTTAACTGTTCTAGATAGAAACCTAATATGCCATCTACATTACTGTCTAAAGAAAAAAAACGAAGTTTAGATTTTTATGGTAGTTCAGAGTCAATATTATCAATAAACACTGTTTAGACTGTTGCATAGTAAAATAACATTAGAAGCATTAGAAGCTAATGGCCACAGTTGACTATACTTCTGAATGGCTCACTAGTTCTCTTTTATTTGTCTCTTCCCTCAAAACACATATACACCTCTCTAATAATTTTATCACAATATTAACCCTGGCTTGAGGGCAGCAATATATTTTCTTATGAAACAAAGTATATGAACTTCATAGGTGCCACTTTCTTCATTATTCAGAAACTTTTCACATACATTAGGCTTCCATATAGATTTCAAAAGCTGAAGTTAACAAAAGTTGGCTAGCTGTCAGCATATTACTTCATTTCTTTAGGTTCCTTCATTCTACTAATGAAAATAAAACTGATTATAAAAGGTTAAGATCAAGATGTTTAAGGCTAAAGAAACTTGATTTTCAAAGAAAAGGAAGAGCCCTGACCACTGTGGCTCAGTTGGTTGGACGCTGTCCTGCGAAGGGTCACCTGTGATTTCCAGTCTGGGCACATGCACAAGCCTGGGTTGCAGGTTCCGTCTCTAGTCAGGGCATGTTTGAGAGGCAACTAAGTAATGTTTCTCTCTCATATCAATGTTTCTCTCGCTCCCTTTCTTTCTCCCTCAATTCCTGTCTCTATAAAATGAATATTTTTTTTTAAAGGAAAGGTAGAGTGATATCAGCAATATGGCAGAATAGGAAGCCGACTGAAAAACTGATCCATTAACAGTACACGGACCAATTTCCTTTATGAGAAATTCAGAAACTAGCCAAGAGACTTCTACACTCTGAGAGTGTGCCAAATCAGCCACATGGAGGCTGCAGTAAAATCTGCTATATGTCCTACCTCTGACATAGTGCCACACAATCAGCAAGAAATCCCCAACAAGCTTCTCCTCAGGGAGGCAAGTAAAGGACTAACTAGATCATACACCTAACATTCCAATTGGGTGGGAGTAGGGGCCACTGCAGGAAGAGCTGGCTTCTGTCTTTCCTGTCTCTGAGTATGGGATTCAACATACTCTAGATGCCTGGTGACTGCAGACAACATAGACGGCAGCCTGGTCTACCACGCGAGTTATTCACCGTAGCCCCTCCTCACAACTTAGTGCAGAGCAAGAGGATCCTAGTTTTTTCCCTTGGGACAGAGAGAGTTGGACCATATGTCCAACATTCCAATTTTTGGTGTAGGCTATCCAAAGGAATGGCTTCTATCTCACCTGTCTCAGAGCACTGATGGGGCCTGACACACTCTAGATGCTTGAGGTCCACTTAGAACAAAGACAACATTTGAACTAGCCCACAAGGACTCCCCATAGCCTCCCACTCCCCAGCTCAGCACAGAACAAGCAGCAGCAAAAGCCCATATCCCAGCTTCCACCTGGGGAGGAAAATAATTGGACTAAGTGTCCAATGTTCCAGCTTTCCCAATGGTTGCCAGAGAGACTGGCTTCTGTCTCACTTGACTCAGTGCTGATGAAATCCAACATATTGTAGGTGCCTTGAAGTCACTAAGAACAAAGTTGATGAATTGGATTACTACAAAGGTTTGAGTGGGTTCCAGAATCTATGGCCACACTAACTGGTTAAGAGTCTTCCCCTATACTAGCCCAGTCCATGATGACTAGATAAGGTGGCTGTTTTTCTAATGTACAGATATCAATACAATGAGTTAAGGAAATGAAGAAATTAGGAAACATGACCCAAACAAAATAAGAAAATATAGCTCCTGTAACTGACCCACGTGGAAAAGAGATAAATAAATTACCTGGCAGAGAATTCAAAATAATAGTAATAAAAATGCTCACTGAGATCAGGAGAATGACACATGAACAAAGTAAAAATTTCAACATAGAAAAATATTTTAAACAACCCAACAGAAATCTTGAGCTGAAGAATAACTGTACAAAAAAATTAAATAAAAGCTTCAACATCAGAGTAGATCAATACAAGAATCAGTGAATTCAAAGAGAGATTATTTGAAAGTATCCAGTCACAAAAATTAAAAAATAAAATAAAATAAAATCATAAAGAAAAGTTTAAGGGACTTATGAGACACCACCAAGCAAACCAATATACACATGATAGGAGTCACAGTATAAGATTGAGAGAAGGTCCAGAAAGTTTATTCAAAGAAATAATGGACAAAAACTTCCCAAATCTAGGGAAGGGAATGGATATCGAGATCCAGGAAGCCAAATAGATTCCCAAAAATATGAACCCAAAGAAATTCACACCAAAACACATTAAAATCAAATTGAATGAATGAATGCCAGTCCTTCTCAAATGCTTCCAAAAATTGAGAAGGAAGAAACCTTCCAAACTCATTTATAAAGCCAGAATAGCCCTGATACCAAATCCCGATAAAGACACTACAAGAAAGGAATATTACTAGTGAATATTTCTGATGAACATAGATGCAAAACTCAACAAAATACTAGCAAAAACAAATTCAATAGCACATTAAAAGGATCATGCACAATGACCAAGTGGGACTTAAATCCTGGAATGCAACCATGATTCATCATACAAAAATCAAGTAATGTGCCATGGCCAGGTGGCTCAGTTGGAGTGTCATCCTGTGCACCAATGGGCTGCAGTTTCAATCCTGGTCAAGGTACACATGGGAAGCAAGTGATGGATGTTTTGATGCTTCTCTTTCTCTCTCTCTCTCTCTCCCTCTCTCTCTCTCTCTCTTTGATGTTTGTCTGTCTCTTTGTCACGGTCTGTCTCTCTCCCCTCCTTCCCACTTACCTTCCCCTCCTCTCTCTAAAATCAATAAACAGATCCTTGGGTGAGGATAAGAAAACAGGTAAGGTGACACAAGACATTAACAGAAGGAAGGATAAAAATGAAAAAATTACATGATCATCTCAGGAGACACAGAAAAAATTTTTGAAAAAATTCTTTTCATCACAAAAACTTGCAGCAAACTAGGAACCGAAGGAAATTACCTTATCATAATACAAGTCATATATAAAAAGCCCACAAATTCAATGATGAAAGATTGAAAGTTTTCCTCTAAGATCAGGAACATGTCAAGTATACTCACTCTCATTACTTCTTTCTGGCATGCTACTGGAATTCCCAGATCATTTAGACAAGAAAAAGAAATAAATGAATCCAAATCAGAAAGGAAGAAGTAAAATTATTTCTCTCTGCAGATGACATGATCTTATGTAGAAAACCCTTAAGACTACACACACACACACACACACATTAGGATAAATTAATTCAGTAAAGGTGCAGAATACAAAAATCAACAAAAATCAGTTGTGTTTCTATACTCTAATAATTAACTATGTGAAAAGAAAATTTAGAAAGCCTCATTTGCAATAGCATCATAAACAATAAAATACTTAGGAATAAATTTAATTAAGAAGGTAAAAATGTGTACAGGAAAAGTTACAAAACACAGATAAAAGAAATTTAAAATGACATAAATCAGTAGAAAGATGTCCTGTGTTCACAGACTGAAAGACAAAGTATTGTCTAAAAAGGAGGGAAAGATGGAGCACAGGGGAGTAACTGGGGGAAAAATAAAAGAGTAATAAATTAAGGAAGATCACACAGATGCTGGGAAAAAAATGTGGGGATCCAGAAAAAAGATGGAAAAATTATCTTGAGCTATAAAGAAAAGATCTTTGTACTCAGAAATGGTGGAGGGTTGATGTGGGTCAATTAGTTGGTGGAAGAGAATGGATAAAGTTGAAAAGGAGTAGGAGTATTTAGCAGTTGAAAATAATGGGTTGTGGGACCTAGGCTGGATAATAACAAAAGTGCAGAAGTGAAGGTAGTTTTAGTACCATGGGACAAGTTAAGAGGGCATGGTCATTAGTTATGTGGTTAAGCCAAATGGACAGAATCATTGGTGTGGAGGTTGTTAAATTGTGAAGTACGATGTTCAAAATGTCATCTAAAAAGAAATGAAATCACCTAGATGACTGAGACAGATGTAGAAATGGGGAGTTTGACTTGACAGGCAAGAGCTACGAGAAACAGAAGGCTCAACCTAGATAAGATGGCATATGCCTCAAAAGAAGGAAGGTTTTTATAGGTAGACTAGTAAGTGGAGGACGAGAAAAATGCTGACTCCACTCTCCTCCCAACACACACATGCACTGAGCACACACACGGAGTGAATCAGAATGAGAGAAAGACATTCCTAAGATATATCAAGGAACAGTTACCACTTGAGAAGACTTCTGGAGAAACATGTACTTATGAAAACAATGAGTTTCCATTAATACAAGAGGTGGAATAGGCTTTCTAGGAAGAGTGTAGATTCAAGTTATACATGAGAACTTAAGGTCTAAATCAATATTCAAATGACCGTGTTGAGAGTTGAGTTTGGAAACAATTATGTCCTTTCAAAAGTATGCAAGCAAAAAGTGTTAAACTAAGTGTAACAATGCACGTAGTTTTCTAAAATTTACCAATTATGCCAAAAGTAGGGAAAAGGGGAGGAAAAAACTACTTTGTTGTCAAGTATGTAGTACTATATTTAAGCAATATTTTTCAAAGTTAGATTATTTTCTACAAAATTTTGATTACTTTAAGAAGTAGACTGAAATTAAGCAAAAGTATTCATCATTCAGACTGGATTGAAGTCCAGACCAAAATAGTTTTTTTTATGTTGTGTTACTTACAAAATATTCCATTTGATCTGTCTGTTATTAGTATAATTTTTGGCTGGGATTTATGTTAACTACCCAGATCTCTGCCAAGTGACTTATATGCTACCTGGCCCAGGATAAACACACTTCTGAAATATAACTACATTATTAATTGCATAATTAACAACCTTTCAGCAACTTAGGCCCAAACTAGGCTCAAAGACAACTTAAGCTGAATATTACAAATTAGCAGAATTTTTATTTTAAACAGGTTGGATTTATGCCTTCCTTTTAAAAAGATTGGGGAAAGGTTATTTCCAATTCATTCTGGTTTCTACAATGTGGTGACAATAGAGTAATGTAGTCTCAAATTACTGCACTTAAAGATTGAAGGGAGAAAATTCTCAATTTAGAAGTAAGTTGCTATGGTTACCCAATGTTTACCTTTATAAGCAATAATTACATGAGATGTCCAAGGAATTCCCGCAAGTGCAGTAAGATCAGTAGCTGAAGTGTATGCTAGTTATTTCACACACAATATAAGACTACACATTCCAAGTCAATTTCAAAGTAGTTATCATTTGAGAAATACTAAAAAAAATGATTCACATCTTTCTAAGCTGTAGAAGGGTAGAGACAAAAATACTGAATTAACTATTTTAAAATTCAAATGACCCAGACAGAACATTTTTTCATATTTGTGTCGCCTTTATTAAAGAATGCCATATAAAATTATCAAATTTTATCAGCTTCTAGTATTGAAATAAGGGAAAAGTGTTTTTAATGTATTTCAGGTATGGAATTTGTTTGCATAAAGATTTTAATGCCCTTGATAAACTTATAAAAAGCCATGGTTATAACAATGTTACTTCAGAGTAAAACAGTATCAATTCCCTTAGATGTAGCCAATTTTTAAGTTCTTAAAAGAAAAGAAGGGGCCCCTGTCAGAGTTAAAAACTAGCTCATTATCGACTGAGTAGTTAAATCTGTTATTCATTACTATAACCATATTTTTGTATGTTTTGTTCACAATCAGAACATTCAGTACTGGAAGAATACCTATAAAACTTTTGACCTCGATATAATTTTAATGTGATTTTTAAACTATAAGGCTCATCATTACATCATAATTGGACTTCCACAAAGTGTCTACTTTTCTGCATTATAGACTATAAATGTTTGTTTTGTACTACCAGGGCTATCCTAAATGAAAATAAAATAGCATGTTACACTCAACTGACTTAAACAATAAAGACACATTATAAATAACAAGCGAAATAAGGTGGCTCTAAGATGATTGATTCAATGCTATCACATAGGACACCTAGGATCCTTCCAGCTTTTCTGTCAGATTCAGCACAGCCTTAAGGACAATTCCCTTCATAGTCACAAGATACCTGTTAAACTTCAAGGCATCATATCAGACACATATTGTGCAGTAGAAGGGGGACATTCCCTGACATGTGACCAGAGTTGGTCCACATGCCCCTTTCTAATCAAATAACTGTTAGGCAGAGTAGGATTACTGTGATGAGCTTATATTATTAGGGATTTCTCCAAGTCCCTAACAGAGGTGGGTATCCAAACAAAACTGGGGGCCTGCAAGAAAGGAAGCAAGTTATGGCCAATGAACACACAACAATGTATGTTACGTACAATACGGAAAAATTAAATCTTGGCATTTTATTTCAATAGTTTAATTTTCCCATTATGATTTAATCACAATACATTAGTACTGAGCAATATCCTGAGGACTCTAGAGATCTATTTTTATTTTTATTTATTTTAAATATTTTATTGTATTTTTTCCATTACCACTTATCCCTCTTCCACCTCCATCCAGTGCCCCCTCTAGCAATCACCACATTGTTGTCTTTGTCCATGATATTTATTTTTAAGAGGGGAAAAATATCACTAATTAGTAATTTATCTTAAAACAGATGAAAGGCAATCATTTGACAAATGTCACTGACAAAAGAGATTAGTATACCTTAGACTATGAAATAATAACATTACACTTTAATTTTGACCAATTAAAATGAAGGCTTTATCTCAAAAATGTTTCCTATTAACCTCACTTTTCCCCTCTAGGAAAAGTAAGGCTAATGACAAGACATAGGTCAAATCGCATCTACCGTACTGAGATGAGAACACATTCAAAGAGGGTAGCCAAGATGAGGATGGATCTAAAAACCATGTCTTAAGTGTCAATGAAGTAGAAAGCATTTTGTCTGTAAAGGAGTCAGGTAGAATATGGAAGCTACAAAATATCTGAAGTGCTGTCATTGTGAAGAGACACCAAATTGCATAGTTCTAGAGACAAGAATTAGGATCAATGAACAGTAACAAGCAGAAGGATAAAATCTGGTTCAATTAAGACAGTCCTTTTATCTAGCATTATTTTATTTGATGATGGAACAAGTTTGGCTGCTCATACGGGGCAGAGAGGAACATCCCAGCTAACCTTAATACCTGACGGTTCTATGGACTTTATATGTAGTCAGCTATAACAACATGCCTGCATAGTTTTTAACCCTAATTTCACACATGAAGTTCACATGACTAAGAAGTGGAGAAAACTGGATTCTAATCCAGATCTATCTGTCTCCAAAGCTGGCTCTTCCCCCACTTCACACACCTAAGAGAGTTAAATTAGCAGTTCTTAAAGAAGCATATGGGATTTCTGAGTTGGTGAAAACAGTATCATCTGATTGGAAGTCCTTTTCAAAATTAAGATGCCAGAAATGAAAAGCATTACTTCATTTGTAGGAGTACTTCCTACTTTAAGAATGCTTTCACATCTATTCTCACAAAAATGCTCTATGGTGAGTAAGCTGGGAGGTATGACCTCTTGGTATTCTACCTCAGAGAGAAAGAGGACAACAACGATGAATTCCTTCCATTTCTTTCCGGTTTACCTCCAAACGTATTTGTTTGTATTTTCAACTTTCCACCTCTGATCTTTCATTCATTCAGTGCTTATTTTTATTAAGCATGTTTTAACATGCCAGGTACCAAATCTCAATGACTTACAATCTGATGGGAAGAGCTTGTACTCTCAGAGGAAAAAGTTTGTTAAAAAATATTTCCATCTTCTTACAGATACTTATCAATTCTAATTCCTTTCTCATATCACTTTCATTTATCCCTCACTGCTGTCTCTGTTCCTTCCCCTTGGCCTACAGAAAACTTCTCTTCCTCCCTACCAAGCTACTACTCAATTTTTTCTTGCTTCACCCTCCTGCATGCAATCTGACTTCCATACCACCACTCCAATTGAAATTGCTCTTCAAGTCACCAGTAATTATCTACTGCTAAATCTTCATTTTTCTCAACTACTCTACAACACTGGATACCAATGATCTTTACTAAACTCTTTTGCTACCTCCATAAAAATTTCACCTATTTTCCCCAACCTTCTTTTTCTAGCCCCTTTCACTTGGCTTTCCTTCCACTGCCTGCCTGTACTTTAATACTGGCTTTCCTTTCAGCTCATGTTTTTTCCTCCTGGTCTACAATGTCTTCCTGGACAATCTCTTCTAGTTCTATAATATCAGCCATTACCTGTGTGATACTTTCAAGTCTTCATTTCAGTCCTAACCCTGAGACTCAGTTTCCAAATGCTCGGTGAGCCATTTTACCTGCATATTCTGTATTATCTCAGATTCAGCATGTCAAAATTCAATTTATCATCTCTAGTGCACTCCCCCAAAGTGTTCTTTTTCTGAAAATTCCTAGTTTGGTTAATAGTAATGGCACCACCAATACACAATAATCCAGAACATAAAGATAATTATCTGAAAGCCTGATCTTACTTCATCTCCCCATTTTAGTCAGTCACCCAGTTACAGGCATTTTACCAAAAATCTTCCTGAATATTCTTCTCTCATAGTGACCTAGTTCAGACATACTTCAGTCCTCACATGAGTTATCAAAATCACCTCCTAACTGGTCTCTTAACCCTTGGTTCTCCTTTCTATCTATCTGTTCGTCTGTCTGTCTATCTAGCAATTCATCCAACCATCCTGGTAGCAGACACAGGTTCTTTTTACAAGAACCACTTCCTTTATGGAGTACATCTGATCCAGACATACACAAGAGACCCAGGACTGGCCAGAGTTCCACCTACCTACTCCTAGCCACACATCTAGGTCAGGGAAGAACGTATGATCAAAGCCTTCCTCAGGACTTTACTTTCCTGCCAAGTAAGTCCTAGAGGGACTATTTATTTATTTATTTATTTATTTATTTATTTATTTATTTATTTATTATTTTTTTGTTGCTCTTACTTTTTTTTTCCATTTTTAAAATTGTTCTATTACAGTTCTTCCATCTTTCCCCCATTGCTCTCCCCTGCCCCGCCTACCTCCCTCCCCTCTCCCAGTCAGTCCCCATCCTTAGTCCATGTCCACGGTTCATTTACATTAGTTCCTTGACTAGACCCTAGAGGGATTAAATGACAAAAGTTTATATTCCAATAAGTAATGAATTAGGAACAAAACTTGAACACTTCAGAGATGAGGACCCATTGTTAAGCAACAGACCTGTGAAGCCAAAGCTATTTAACCTACAGCTCTAGAGAACCTAGTAGGTGGGCATTTAATGTAAAACAATGCTGTTGAGAATTTAAGTTTGCTAGGTTACAACAGCCTCTAAATTCATGCCTCAAAAACTATCAAACAGGCCCTAACAGGTATGGCTCAGTTGGTTAGTAGTCCCTCAAAGTGAGAGGCTGCCAGTTTGATTCCTGGTCAAAGCTTGCACATGGGTTGCAGGTTTGGTCATCGGTTGGGGTGCGTACAAGAGGCAGTTGATCAATGTTTCTCACCTTCACTTTTTCCCTCCCTTCCCCTCTCTGTAAAAATAAATAAATAAATAAATAAATAAATAAATATATGTGTGTGTGTGTATATATATATATTTTTTCTTTTTCTTTTAGAAAACAAACTATCATATAGCTAGTGAAGAGCAGACTAAAAGATGTAATTTAAAATGCTTATTTGGCCCTGGCTGGGTGGCTCAATGGATTGCGTGCCAGCCTATGAACCAAAGGATTGCTGGTTCGATTCCCAGTCAGGGCACATGCCTGGGTTGCGGGCCAGGTCTCCAGTTGGGGGCACACTAGAGGCAACCACAGATTGATGTTTCTCTCCCTCTTCTCCTCTCTCCCTTACCCTCTCTCTAAAAATAAAATCTTTTTAAAAAAATAACTTTTTTATATAAATAATTCTTCAAAGAACAGAAAAGGAAATGACACTAGATTGAAGGTAGAAGGCCTCAGAAAAGCTGATGTTCCAGAGTCCATACTTATGATGTCCATTAAAATATAAGTGCATGATTTATTACATTTGATTATTATTTTCTTGAGCTGGGATCTCCACAACCTTGTTTACAATCCCAAATAAACTCTACAGACCTAAGTATTTAATTCACCCAAGCATGATACCTATCAAAAAGCCACTTGGTAACTAACAAAAAAGAATATGAATATTTGTGAAATAAAAGGCTTGGATGAAAGGAGTTTCTCCTACTGGTTAGGAGAGAGAAAGATGATCAAGAATAACTTTAAAAGTCTGAGTTATCTTTATTTTTTTCCCTAACATTACCAATTAAGAACTTGTATTTTATTTAGATGCCATTTAAATTACAGTACCGCCTCTTAAAAAAATCAAAGCATCTACAATGTTTCTAACATGGTAGATTAAAGACTAGGTTAGAATATAGTCAGGTATATAGCTTGTAACCATTTCATATACAAAAATTTGTCTTTTTAAAAATGATTACTGGTAATTACTGTATAATATATCCAAATGATGGTTATGCTTCACTAGTTTTAATTTGCTCATCTATGTGACCAACTATACACCTCTATCTTAATTTCATTGTTCTTTATGATGAATTTTTAAATGATTCCTTATGTAAATTTAGAAAGTTTGCAGAAACCAATGCAAAAGCACCACCCAGTGGTAAAAGATGAAAATTACAACTTATACAGCGATTACACAGCAAAAGTAGTTGAATTTGTGACTACTTGGTCTCCAAGATATATTTCCAGGAAAGAAAAAAATAAATAGGCAAAATGATATTGACAGTGTCTGTTATTTGTTACCATCTTCCCAATCAAATCTTATTCTTACTATCTGAAGTTCAACATTTCTTTTTCTTACATGCCTACCCATTAACCAAATGCTGGACTGAATTAGAAGTGTTTTAAGATTCATCCAAAGCCTTAACTGAGCCAGAGATCAGAAAGGTTTACAAAGAAGAGAATCAAGTGTATGTGTATGTATGTGTTGGGGATGAATGTCCAATGGAATTCTAGTCAGTAAGAGCCATTCATGGTAACAACAAATGAGAGGCATCATATTTCTTTTTCCTTTTTTAAAATCTGGTAGGCAATCCTGAAAGGCCCGGTAAAGATTCACAATTGGTTAATTCACAAAGAATTCGGAATTTCTAAAGAGAATATCAATCTTTAATGACCGAAATTATTCTAATTTGAAGAACAAAACCTAATAATGTTTTTCTAGTAATCTGCTCCCCTCCTACCAGTAGAGAGATGCATAAATATCCTTCAGCTCTCAAATTAACAGCTTTCTAATCACCTCCTCTTCTTTAAAAAATTTTTAATTTAACTAACAACAAATTATAACAAAAAACCAATAAAGGTGGTTTTTTGTTTTGAAACAACTTTGCATCAAGCCTACTTAGCATCAAGTGGTATTACCATATGGATAATAAAATACTTAACAAGAAGCACACCAAGTTGCGGCCTGGTAATGGTAAAGAAACCATTTACTGGATTATAGTTTCTTCCTTTCCAAAGAATCCTTAAATATGCTTGAATTTCAAAAAAGCCTAACAATGCCAGTGATATCAAACTAGCTTATATTGTCTTCACTGTCTTGAGTCTTCCACCTATAAGTTTTATGAGACTTTTCTAACTATTTTCACTAAAACACAGGAGTCACTGACATAACTAAGGTTCCCCAATGATTACTGGATGCCTAATCATAATGTTTACAGTATGTACCCCAAACATGTAACATGTAAGAGAATTAGCTATGAGCAAAGTGATGCACACAGCTGGACAAGAGATCAATGAAAACATTAGTAATTTATTAGTTTTTCAGGATAAAATAAAACTATTTGCAGTACCATTATTTTCAGCTATTTAATATTCTCTTCTCCAGGCTATAACATAGCGATTTTTAAGCCCCCTCCACTGAAAATTTAATTATTAAGTAAGTTGCTATATTAAGTTTTCCAGGAATATTAATAAGGCCTACTACAGTGTCTACAACAAAGATTTTGGCTGATACTAAGTATTTTTCACATACACATACACATGTACAAAAGCAAAGTTTAAGTTACAAGGAGGCATAAATAGCAACAAACTAATAAATTACAAGAGCTGCCTATATTACTGCACAGAGACCACCAGAAAATAACCTACCATAATAGGAATCCCCATACTATTTTCCTCTGGTGGAAGCAGTAGTTGTATTGTTTCAATTCCACTCTCAGGCCTGCAGTAGAAAACAGATATCAAAAGCAAGAATATGCTGACACTAGAAAAGAAGGACTATGTTATAAAAGTAACTAGTACCTCAAAACACTGAATGATTAGATAATATTAAAAATCTTACTAATTCAGAACTTGGTTTTTAACCCTTCTATCAAGAAAACATTATTAATCTGTATAACAAGATAAGAGTTTTTTAAAGGTTTTCTTTATACATGAACCAATCCTTATTGTACTCTCAAAAGACGCAAAAGTAGGGTATGAGTCTTAGAATTGCTAGCAAAAAGACATGCTCATTAAAAAAACAAAAGAACTATTCAATTATATTTATTATAACGATCAAATAATTTCATGGGGGCGTCTTAATCTAAGAAACTATGAAGTATAAAACATTCAATCTACATAATTTCTGGATATTTAAAACATTCTTTTTAGAAATATATAAATTTAAGAAATCACAACATGTTGCAAAGAGAAACACTGTTAATTATTTTGTAATATATGCAGTGATGACATAGTAACTTGTTTCTCCTCATATTTCTCCACTTAACAATGTGGACTTTTACCCATGTCCTTAAATATTTCTCGAAAACGCTTTCAATGATTACATATATAACATTACATTTAAAAGTAATATGTTATTGTATTTAACCAATTTCCTAAGATTAAACATTTGGGTTGCTTCAATTTTTCAATTCTTTTTTTTTTTAATCTTCACCTAAGGATATGTTTATTGATTTGAGAGAGAGAGAGAAAGAGAGGGAGGGAGGGACAGAGGGAAACAGCGATATGAGAGAGAAACATCAGTTGGTTGCCTCCTGTAGTCACGCTGGCTGGGGATCAGACCCGTAACCTATGTATGTGACCTGACCAGGAACTGAATCCGCCACCTTCTGGTGTATGGGACAATACTCCAACAGCCTGAGTCACCTAGCCAGGGTTTTGTTTGTTTGTTTTAATTCTTACATGATAATTTTTACAGGATCTTATGCCAAAATGGCTTGTCTTCAAATAAATAAAATCAGGACTAAAATATTCTGGAAACATTAATTCTTAGGTGTAATGGCCTAGTAAGAACGAATGTCAGAATTAAGCTCCCTGTATAAAAGTATGCTGTCAACCACATTTCTTATTAGTCTGAAAGAATCATCAGTCTAACATGCCTTTCCAGCATGTTAGAAGAGAGTAACCATCCTGTCCACTCTGGTGGATAGCTGTAGGTAAGGTTAGCTACAGTTCTAAACATATGAAATTTGTTATTCTCCTTTTGCCAAGACTCATTATGAAAAAATCAACCTCATAAAAAAATGTTAAAGGGCCATTACTACCATATTAATCTAACAGAAATAGTAATATTATTAATATGCCATTTGGTGGCAGCAAATACAAAAGAAAGCAAATTTGCCAAGCACTTCTATTTATTGTATTATTACCAATACAAAGTTATTCTCCCTCTAAGAGTTTCAAATGAAAAATGATGCTTAATAGGTTTTAATAGTTATAGTTTAATCTTACATTAATAATCAAGTTCAAAACAGTATCATGAGCAAATTCCTAAAAAACTCATTGAAAATAATAGCCTTGTTACTATATCATTTACAATTAAATTTAAAATGTCTCAAAAACTGTGTGATCTTGACATTTATCAAAAAATATAATTGCAATAGCTTTCATTTGTACTAATATATATATACACAAGGGTGGGCAAAAGTAGGTTAATAATAATACAATTAATAAATAAAATACACAAAAATAAACTTTCATGTACTCACAACTGCAAACCTATTTTTGCCCACCTATGTGTATCATGGAAAAATTACATCTTCTTACTCTAACCAAATCTAGCTAGCCTAGTTTCCCACCCTATGAATAACTTATTCAATAATCATTTATTAATAATGAGTTATGTGCTAAGTGCAGCACTGAACAAAAGAAAGAATTTGTAGCTTCATGAGGCTCACACAAAATCTCTTAAATATTCCTTTTTCCAGACTTGGAATAAGGGGTAGTAAAAGATCTGCTTGAAAACCTGAGTATTATATAAATATATATGATACAAAAATATTACAGTTTCCCTCCATATATAATTTACAAGGAAAAACACTACACAAAAAAATTAGAGAAAAATACAAGGTTTTTTTTTTTTTTTTTTGTATTATAATTGCCTTAATGACTTTTCTCTTCTATTGAAATACCAAGTTGTTTCAAAAGCAAAAATATTTGGTGCCTTTAATTTACTACTGTTTATTCAACCCCCCTAAAATACTAAGGGACTAAAATATTTGAATTACATCAAACTAAAAAATATACACAGAGTATATTTTCACATAGAATTATCACACAATAAAGTATGTCAATCTCCTTACTTATTTATAGAAGTCATTGCTAAAGTGTCTCATAGTCCAACACATAAAAAAGCAGGTGTTAGGATCACAAGTGAATGCAAACTGAAACTAAATTTGTGCATATATTGAAAGATTAACCATGTAATTAAGCACATCTAAATACTGTAAAAACCCAGTCTTCCACAGCGAGAAGGGGATGTATCCCATTTACATCAGCATATCCAGTCTAAGGCTTTGCTTATTAACATACAACAGTAAGGAACAATGGCATGCACGAACATTTCTCATACTGATGATTGGATCTTTTCAGCAGAAAAAAAATCTTTCATTTTGTTTTTGTTTTTGTCAACAAGATACAAGATTTTACAGGTTAAAAATTAACACTGATAATTTCATATGGTCCCACCTAATATCAATTATTCATGACTTAAGTTCCTTGAGGGTAGGCACCATTTCTTATTCCACTCAAAATACCCATCTTCCAGTAAGGGACAAAGATAAGTAAAAAGTAAACTGCCAACCAGTACAGTAAGTACTTTGATAAAGTTCGTGTGTGCATGTGCGTGAGAGAGACCCAGGTATGAAAACACATATAATGCATTAGAAATCACAAGATATACTAGTCAATGATGAATGATATCAGGGAAACCGGAAGCTACCTGGAGAAAAAAAATTTAAATAAAATTCCTTAGCCCAGTGATCAATATACTGAGATGTATGTGTTTAAAGAAATATAAAAGCACTAGGAAACTGATAACTGATTTCTCCCTAAGATGAAAATCAAGGCAGAGATGGTCTGCTCTCAGCACTCTCCTATTCAATATCATACCGCGAGTCTTATAGTGCTATACAAAATAGCAGGCAGACAATTTGGAAAAAGAAATAAAACTGACTGTGTTAGCACACATGACTATGTATAAAGTCTCATGAAATCTCCAAAAAAGTTCCCAGAACTAAGTAAACTTAGCAAAATCATAAAATATAATTATATTTCAACATATACCAAGGTTTGGAAATCAAAGTTAAAAGCAGCAGCATTTACAATAGCACCCTCAAAATTGAATTACTAAGATATAAATTTAACAAAATGCGTGCAGAATCTCTATGCTATAAACTATAAAATATTGATAAAGGAAATCAAAGACCTAAATAAAAGGGAGATACCACATTCACGGACCGAAAGACTCAATATTGTTACAATGTCCAATTTTCCTCCTTTAATCTACAGACTCAATGCAAAACCAATCAAAGTCTCAGAGAATTTGTAGAAATGAATACGCTAATTCAAAAATTTACATGTAAAAACAAGGAACCTAAAGGGCCGAAATAATTTTTAAAAAGAATTAAGTTGGAGGATTCAGACTCCTAGAAAGTTACAGTCATCAAGAGTATAACAATGAAAAGAAGAATAGACATACAGATCTGATCGAATGGAACAGAGTCCAGAAATAGATCCACATATACATTCATGGTCAACTGATTTTTTACAAAAGTGCAAATGCAATTCAACAGATAAAAAAAAAAAAAATCTGTTCAACAAAATAGTCTGGAATAACTGGATAATTGTTGGCAAACAAAACAAAACGAACAATTAAAAAAACACACACATTTAGATCTCCATCTAATATTATATACAATAAAGAACTCAAAATGGGCCACAGACCTAGATTAGATGTAAAACTTAAACTAAAACAATACTCAGAGAAAATATAGGAGAAAATCTTTGTTACCTTAAATAAGCAAAGATTTCTTAGAGATAGTATCAAAAGTACAATTCATAGATAAAAATACTGATTTATTTAAATTCATCAAAATAAACAATTTTCTGCTCTTTGAAAGACATCATTGAGAATGAAAATACAAGCCACAGATTGAGAGAAAATACTTGCAAATTAGATGCCTGACAAAGGATTTATATCCATAATAAATAAAGAATTCATATAATTAAATAGAAAAGCCCAATTTTTTTAAATGAACAAAAGATAAACAGTTTGACACTTAACCAAAGACATACAGACATAAAGATACACAGACATTAATCATTAGAAAGATGTACATTAAAACACAATGAGATGTTATTACACACCTAACTAGAATGGATTTTTTATAAAAACTGCTAATACTGAATGCTGGAGAGAATGCAATTAAAATTCTCATACATTACTGGTAGGAAAGCAAAATGGTAAATCCCTTCTAAAAACAACTTTCAGTTGTTTATAGTTATTCACACATTAATGTAAAACCTAATAATCTTACTCCTAGGTATTAATCCAATAAAATAATAAGTCATACCAAAAAAATCTGTACATGAACATTTATACTGGCTTAATTCATAATCTCCAAAACCTGAAAATAACCCGAACACCCCTCAAATAGAGAATGGAAAAATGTACTGTGGTAAATCTTATAATAGAACACTATTCAGTTAATAGAAAGGAACCAATCAATGACTAAACAGACAAAAACATGGACAAATCTTAAATATCGTACATTATGCCAAATGAAAGGCTACATACTGAATGATTCTATTTCCTATGACCTTCTGCAAAAGGCAAAATATTAAGAACAGCAAAGAAATAAGCAGTTGTTAGGATATGGGGACCAGAAAAGGGTATAAATACAAAGGGGCACAAGGAACTTTTAGGGGTGATGGAAGTGTTCTGTATCTTGATTGTGGTGGTCACTACATGGCTGCATGCATTTGTAAAAGCTCACAAAACTGTACACTAAGAAGAATACATTTTACTATATCTAAATTATACCTTAGTTAAAAAAGAAAAAGTAATAAACATATTAGAAGAAGCCAAACAAGAATTTTTAAAACATAATCTCATAACAGGAAAGCAGAAACTGAGAAAACATAAAATTTAGAAGACATAAAAATTTAAAAATTTAACCATTTAAAAATAGTAGATTTCTACATTGAAAAGTATAACCACAAAGTGAGGAGGGATTTCCAGTCAAGATGGAGGTGTAGGCAGACACACTTCACCTCCTTGTACAACCATAAGAGGGATCACAACTACTTCAGAACAAAAACACCCAGAACTGCCAGAAATCAAACTGTATGGAAGTCCGACAAACAAGGATATAAAGAAGACATATTCACCAGACGGGGAACACATGAACCCAGAAGATACGCCAACCCACCCACTCTGGGAACCACCACCAGGGCAGCAGCTGGAGACACTCCAATTGCATACGTGAAGTGGGTGAAGTCACTGGAAGTGGGGTGAGTGCCAGGCAAGCCTCCACAAGTCAGGAAGCAGCGGTATTGTCACCTCTCCAATCACCCCCCCACACACACAGTCATGAAACGGTGAAGCGGGTTGCCCCATCCTGACGAATACCCAAGGGTCTGCCCCATACAACTTAACAGGTGCACTAAACAGGGAGTCAAAGCTCCTCTACCTAGTACACAGAAACAAACACAGGGAGGCTGCCAGATTGAGGGGACAAAGAAATATGGCCCAAATGAAGGAACAGAACAGAACTCCATAAAAAGGGCTAAGCAAAGTGGAGATAGTCAACCTATTAGACGAAGAGTTCAAAACAATGGTGATCAGGATGCTTAGAGATCTCACTGAATACGGCAAAAGCATAAAGGAAGAAATGAAGGCTACACGACATGAAATAAAGAAAAATCCACAGGAAAGCAACAGTGAAGGGAAGGAAGCTGGGAATCAAATCAATGATTTGGAATAAAGGGAGAAAGAAACATTCGACCAGAACAAAATGAAGAAACAATAATTTAAAAATATGAAGAGAGTATAAGAAGACTGGGATATCTCCAAAAGTGCAACATCCAGATCATGGGGATGTCAGAAGGAGAAGAGGAAGAGCAAGAAATTGAAAACTTATTTGAAAAAATAATAGAAGAAAACTTCCCTAATTTGGTGAAGGAAATAGACATTCAAGTCCAGAAAGCACAGAGTCCCAAACAAGTTGGACCTGAAGAGGACCACACCAAGACACATCATAATTAAAATGCCAAAGGTTAAAGATAATCTTAAAAGCAGCAAGAGAAAGACAGAGAGTTACCTACAAAGGAGTTCCCATAATACTATCAGTTTATTTCTCAAAAGAAACTTTGTAGGCAAGAAGGGACTGGCAATAAGTATTCAAAGTGATGAAAAGCAAGGACCTACAACCAAGATGACTCTACCCAGCAAAGCTATCATTTAGATGGAAGAGCAGATAAAAGTGCTTCCCAGACAAGGTAAAGCTAAAGTTCAACATCACGAAGCCATTATTATATGAAATGTTAAAGGGACACATTTAAGAAAAAGATCATAACTATGAACAATAAAATGATGACAAACTCATAACTCTCAATAACTATCTAAAAAACAAAAACAAACTAAGCCAACAACTAGAACAGGAACAGAATCATAGATATGGAGATCACTTGGAGGGTTATCAGCTGGGAAGGGGATGAGGGATAATGGGGGGAAAGGTACAGAGATTAAGAAGCATAACTGGTAGCTACAACATAGACAGGGTAGGTACACAATAGACAGGTGGGTGTTAAGAATAGTATAGGAAATGGAGGAGCCAAAGAACTTAAATGCATGACCCATGGACATGAACTAAGGGGTGGGACTATTGTAGGGAAGGGGGGGTTCTGGGCAGAGGGGGACAAAGGGGTAAAAACTGTGGAAACTGTTAATAGCACAGTCAATAAAATATACTTAAAAATAAAAGAAAAAATATAACCACAAAGTGAAACAAATGATAATTATAAGAAAAGGGGAAACACAATTCACTAGAGAAAGAGGCAAAGAATGGAAACAAATAATTCATAGAAAAGAATCACAAATGTTTCTTAAATATATAGATATTCAATTTAATATGAGAAATTCAAATTAAAACTACATGGATATCCTATTGTTCATCTCTTAAACTGCAAAGATCAAGAAGTCTGAAACTGTGTAGGTCCTAGAGTGAATGAAGTTTTACTATAATCTCTGTGGGAGAGCAATTTGTCAATGTCTAGCAAAATTGTGAATGCATATATTTCTGATAGGGAAATATATTTCTAGATCTATTTTTAAGTGAAAAAGCAAATTAACATACAGTTTATACTATATGTTACCATTTGTTTAAGGAAGAGTGAAAAAAACATATTTGCATTTGCTTTTATTTGCATATAAAAACACTAAGGATATAAGGGAAACAAGGTTATTTATTTGGAGTGGGTTGCAAAAATTTTACTCCTGGGACACAAAGTGGGAGAAAGACTTCTCAGTTATAGCTTTAGCTGGTTGTGATTATTACATCATGTGAAGGTGGAAGAAAAATGGGAGAGGGAAGGAGAGGAATTTACCTTGATATATTTGCAAATGTTATATGTAGGTGTTACATGATAAAAATTTGACTGGTCTTTGTCCTGGGTACCTATTAGCTTCTAAGCCCTTGGAAGGTGTCTTTATTATTCACAGTTTGAGCCCTCAGAACCATAGCTGGGTTTATGCTAATGAGGTGACTCACAGTAGGCCCCTAGATTGTTCCAGATTGGGGCTGGCCAGGGGAGAAAGAACAATAATGTGATAAGAGGGTCAGGGCTGTAAGCCTTGTGATGTTAGCCTGACTACCTAAACTTCTGACCTCTGGGGAGAGTAGTGGGGCTAAAGACTGAGTTCAATCTCATGGCCACAACTCAACACATCTATAAATCCAATACCTATAAATTGAATCCCCAGTAAACCACCTTGACACTGAAATTGGTTGAGCATCAATATAGTAGGAGGGCGATGTGTCCAGAGGACATGGAAATTTTGAGTCTGGGACCCTCAGACCTCACCATGAGTCTCTCCTTTTTGGTGTTTCGATTTTCTGTTCTCTTGCTATAATAAGACGGTGATCATAAGTATACCACTTTCCTAAGTTCTGGGAGTCATTCTAGCAAATTATGGAACCTGAGTGGGGAGTGGGAATCCTAAAGTTTACAGCCAGTTGGTCAGAAGCATGAGTGGCCTGGGGACACTGGATCTGCAGCTGGTGTCTAAAGTGAGGAATCTCCGGGACGACCAAGCCCCTACTTGTGAAGTTTGCAGAACTGCACTATAGTAGGTGGTTCTTCACTTCATCTTTGTTTGTGTTAGCAAAAGAACAACTTAGGTATCAATAGGAAACTGGGTAAATAACAATAAAATACTAAGTAGCTGCACTCTTTAAGTACTGATGTAAAATAAAGATACTGGAGACAGAGGGCAAATAAAATGTGCAACAGTGGTTTAGTATACTACCCATTGTGTAAATGGGGAGTAATAGATATTCAGAGAATCATAAAATCTCTAGGGCTAAAGAAGAAAATAATAGTTCACTATAGTAAGGGAAACCAGATGATTGGGGAATGATGTGGCTAGAAGTGAAGGGACATTATACGCTTTCTCTTCCTTTTGAGTTGTAAACCTGCCTGTTAAAACTAAATTCAAAAATCTACACAGATGAATCAGATGCATACCAAAGGTGAGAATTACAGCAGTGATTCACTCAAAAAAAGAAAACAAAAAAGTGAAGTATACAAAGATAGATTCATTTTACTCTTGCCAGCCTGTTTTCCTTCAGCTCAAAGGTTGACAGACCAATTGAATTAAAAATTTCTGGGGGTGGAGCCTAGAAATCTGTACTTTTAAATAGTAATTCTCATTCAGAACCAAGATGTAGAACCACTGATGGGAAATGGTAACAATTTACAAAGCATTGTACTAGTCAACCTAAGTTGATATAATAAAAATATTCCCTGTCCTAACAAGCATAAGACAAATAATCAAGATATACTACTTTGTAAATGGAACATTAATTTGGTCACATAGTATTGCAGAGAAAATAATTAAAGAACAATCATCATTAGATGAAAGGATGAAGCAAGACTGACCATGCTGACAACATGTGCATAGATTAGTATCATCATCACTAAGAATGAACAACCCATCATGTGTACCCACCTGCTGTGAGATGATATAAATCTGTGTTGTATATGCAAATAGGTGTATATGCATATATCAATATATTAATCTATAATATGTTATGACACAGAAAAAGGTGATAGGTGGCTATATGTATGTAGACATTTGCTTATTATACTTGAAATATTCTTGGTTTAAAAAGGGAAGGGAGCCCTGGCAGGGTAGCTTAGTTGGTTAGAGCGTTGTCCCAATAAGCTGGGGTTGCAGGTTCCATCTCTGGTTAGGGCACATACAAGAAACATCCAATGAATACATAAATAAGTGAAATCAATGTTTCTCTCTGTCTCTGAAATTCAGTAAATAAAAAAAATTTTAAACTGAAAGGAATCTAATCCCATTTCTGAATCTACCAATTTACAGAAGAAAATAAGGTATAGAGGAACATGTTAAAGGACATCAAGAGGATACAATTATCCAAGCTAGTTAGTATGTGGGAAATGAATTTCATTAACAATACATAAATTTTTTTTTAAAGGGAGGGAGATACTGTTACATACTTAAAAAACCTATAATATGCAATGTTCAACCTTTGATAAGAATTATTCTAGCTAACTTTAAAGACGTCTGACACAAAGAAAATGTAATACATATTGATTTTGCTCAAAATACTCCAAAAACATTGAAGAATAGTGAAATGTTGATAACTGCTGAAATTGGATAACCAATTCACAGGGGTTCATTAATGTCTTCTCTGTGTGACAAAGTTTAAGAATTAAATTATATTTAAACTTTTTAATTAAAGAACATCAAGTAGTGATATTTCGAAAAAAGGAATGCAATATTAGATCGACATTTCCCTATGATTCTGCTCACATATAACACTATTTTAAAAAGAGAAGTTTAAAAAAGTTAAAAGTAATTAGGTTCAACTTAGGTCTAAACTTTATAGCAAAACATATACCTGCTAATTTATGGAATCTAGGATATTTGGTAGATCTAAAGCAGTTTCTCCAAGTCAGCACTACAAACATTTTAAGCCAAATAATTATTTGTTGTGGAGTCCTGTCTTCTCCATCATAGGATGTTTAGCAGCATCCCCAGTCTCTACCCACTAAACATGTCTGTAGCATTCCCCCTCTCCAAGTGGTAACAACCAGAAACATGTCCAGATATTGCCAAACCTAATCTATCCCTGACCTAAACTGTTAATGTTTTAGAATGGTAAGCTTACTATAAAAAGCAAAAGGAATGTAATAGTATATTCCTCAAAATCTTCCAAAAACAACTTGAGTAAGGCAGCACAAGACTAGCTATGATAAGCCAAGATATTCTTTCCACCTTAACATAACTTCCCACAACCATCCAAGATCTCAAATATTTGAATAAAGATTCAATCTTTTTTTTTAAAAAATGTAAATGTGTACATTTCCTTATATTTAAATACAACATGGTTAACAAATTAGGCTTTTCTGATGACTTATATGAAATATCCAGAACAGACAAATCCACTGAAGGCAGAACAATCAGTGGTTACTAAACACTGAGGGCAGGGGAAAACAGGGAGTAACTGCTTAATGAAAATGGGGTTTCCTTTTGGGGTGATGAAAATGTTCTGGAACTAGATAGTGCTAATATTGTGCAACACTGTTGATGTGCTTGGTGCCACTGAACTGTACACTTTAAAATCGTTAAGTTTATGTTATGTGAATTTTACATAAATGAAGAAAAAATAGGATGAGGTAGGTAGGTACTTATGTTGTTTTGCCAGTATATCGTCGTCGTCGTCGTCGTCGTCGTCGTCGTCGTCGTCGGCAGCCGTCTCGAGAGACGATGGTGTAGCTTCTTAAGAGTCTATCTGCACCGCCGAGAATGGCTGTGCAGTCCGACTCGGGAGTGACATGGTATCTGTCTCCTCCCGTGTTGAATCGACATCTTGTGATGACGCTGAAGCTACAGAGCCTGGGCAGGGTAATATGGAGGGTCTGCTGTTGCCCATGCAGCAGACCCCCCCCTCTCTTCGCAGCTGAAGGGTCCAAGGGAAAGACGGAGTCGATACAGCTTGGGTTCAGGTGCGCCGCAGGAGTTGCCGGTGTTGACTACAACGTCAAACCGCCTTAGGGACTCCGGCTCCGGATTTTGTGTCGGGGTTTACTCCCTTAGCCTTTCCCCTGAAGAGGTATGCCGCAAGGCAGCGGAGGTTTTTTGGAGTCAGAGTTTTCCTTCTCTGATGTGCCCTGACTGGAAGATCGAACCAGCGACACTTAGCTCGCAGGCCGACGCTCAATCCACTGAGCTAAACCAGCCAGGGCAATTTGCCAGTATATAGATCTGGGAAATACATAAAAGTCAGCTAAAAAAATATTGAATGTAATATTGGAAATGTTATCTACTCCTTTGAAAATTCAGATTACTTACATATTTAAAGTGCAGAATGGTAAATCAACTTGATGAAATACGATGCAACCATGAAAAATTATAATTAGGAAGATTATGTAGCAAATGGTAAAGCGCAACTGGAATGAAATGAAGCTGTTTGAACCCATATTATATATGGAAGCTCCATATTATTTAATGCATCCTTAAGAAACATGATTATGAGGAGTCATGTTAATACATGTAAAGCATCCAGTGCAATGTACTTTGCTAAAAGCAAAGGTTATAAAACTGCATATACTCTGTTTAGAATTATGTATTACTCATTCATTCCAAGAGTTACTGACTGCATTGCTACAATGTGTTAGGTTCTGGTAATAAAGAGATAGGGGAGCATTATTCTAAAGGAGTTATAATTTTAGTAAAGGAGACAAGCATACATACAATATGTTTATGATAAAAGGATATAGTACAATGATAACTAGGAAAGCCCAGGCCCGAAAAAAGTTACAAAGGAAATTTTATAAATACCTAATTAATGAAACACATTATACAGTCACAGAAGCACAACTAACCCCATCTAGTGAAGTAGTAGGGTGAATTGAGTGTGGGGTGCATGTGTGTTGTCAGGATGCACGTTTGTCAGGATGATGGTCTTTAAACAAGGATTTGTACAAAAAAAGGCAAAAGCCATTTTGTAATCAGGAGGACAGGATGCAAAGCTGGCTGAGATGCAAAACAATAGAAAGACACTAAAGGTAGAAATATAGATTGATGTAGCCTCTGTGGAGGGCAAGTGACAATAGCTAACAAAAGATCTCCAAAATATATCAATGGGGTGTGCGGGAAGATACAACAATCAAGTAAGCCATCTTGTGTGTGTCAACAGGGGGAGAAAAATGAGAACAGATTTGTATATGCCTGTCTTGTCTATTATAAAATCTGCATCACCAACACCCAACTGTAAACTCTCCTCTGCATGATAGGGCAGAAGTCTGACACTACATTTTCCAGAACCCCTTTTCCCAAATGATTCAAGGGTAGCACAAGCCAATGAAGGACACTCCTGCAAGATTTAATAGCGAAAACGAGAACTAGTACTGTCTGATACCAACAGTGAGTAAATGCATGGGAAGACACAGGCATGAGGTTTGAAGCGGCTGCTGCGTGACAATCATCTGCTTTATCCAGACTCAATCCTGGACAGCAGATCCTCAAATAATGGCATTTCATTCAACATCACTTTGTTATAACATTGATGAGATGCCATAAGAACTTAACTGTTGATATCAATTAGCCTATGGTAAAAATGATTTCATTATAATACATTACTTTGTTCCAGGTCCAAAAGCCCATCAATGATGTTAAGCAAGGACTTACGATACAATGTCAATTTTCCAAAATAAATCCATAATTTCAATGGAATAACAGTTAAGTTCAACAGTTTCATATGGCAATTTGAAATTTAAAAAAAAGGTATACAGAATATCAAAGGATAAAAAGAGTCAATCTTGAAAAAAAATGAACTGCTTACCATATATAAAAATAAAATTCCAGGTGGGTCAAAAACTAAGTGGGTAAAGATACTGTAAATTTTTAGGAAAAAACAGAACAAGAGTATTTTCAGGAACTTGATGGATTTCTTACACAAGAAGGGAAACAACATAAAAGTATGATTATATTACAATTTAAAATTTCTGAAAAAAATCACAAACAAAATGAAAAGGTTAGCAACATATTAACATGTCTATATACCAAAACCAACAAAAAATTCATAGCATACACATACGCAATGACTGGGTTCTAAGGCTGGGGGAAACAAGCAATTTATACAAAAAAATCTCAATTGGTCAAAAAATATAAAAATTTAGTCCCTTTCACCAGGAACCTTGGAAATACAAATTAAAACAAAATACTACAGCACACCCATGAGTTGTAAAAACTTAAGTCAAACTGCAACAACTTATCAACAAGTATGAAAGAGGCAATATAATTGGTACGACACTTTGGAGAAAATAAAACTTACATAGTAAAGATGAACATGTGTACATATTCTATGACCCAGCAAGTCTACTTCCACACATCAACTTCCAGGAACTTTGATATGGACACAAGGAGACACACCAGAACTTCTACTAAAGCACTATTTGTAATAGCTGAAAACTAGAAACTACATAATTGCAGTATGTTAGGGGGATAAACTATGGTTTATTTGTATAAACCACAGCAATTATAACAAATGCATCAACATGGATAAATTTTTAAAATAATGCTACAAAAGACACATATACCATTTAAGTTCAGAAACACCAAAAATGACAGTATGTACTGTTTGACATTTTTATGGGAATGTAAATACATTGTAATAACACAAATTAATATTACATTAACTTCCAAGTTGGTTTACCTAGGGAAGAATGGGACTGAGGCCCTAGCTTTATATATAACTACTTTATTCTTTAGGCCCTGGCTGGTTTAGCTCAGTGGATTGAGCGTCGGCCTGCGAGCTAAGTGTCGCTGGTTCGATCTTCCAGTCAGGGCACATCAGAGAAGGAAAACTCTGACTCCAAAAAACCTCCGCTGCCTTGCGGCATACCTCTTCAGGGGAAAGGCTAAGGGAGTAAACCCCGACACAAAATCCGGAGCCGGAGTCCCTAAGGCGGTTTGACGTTGTAGTCAACACCGGCAACTCCTGCGGCGCACCTGAACCCAAGCTGTATCGACTCCGTCTTTCCCTTGGACCCTTCAGCTGCGAAGAGAGGGGGGGGTCTGCTGCATGGGCAACAGCAGACCCTCCATATCACCCTGCCCAGGCTCTGTAGCTTCAGCGTCATCGCAAGATGTCGATTCAACACGGGAGGAGACAGATACGATGTCACTCCCGAGTCGGACTGCACAGCCATTCTCGGCGGTGCAGATAGACTCTTAAGAAGCTACACCATCGTCTCTCGAGACGGACGGCTGCCGACGACTTTATTCTTTAAGAGACACAAAGGAAATATAGTAAAGTATTAACATCTATTTATTCCTGGTGACAGGTACTTAGGTTTCTACTAAATTTTATTTTCTCCTATGTGTCTAAAAATTTCAATCTAACTAAAAATCTTTTCAAGAAAGATCACTCTGTTTGACTTGAGTGTAGACGATGAACTGAAATGGGGGAAAGACTGAATAAGGGTAGAGTGAAAGTGTGAAGGAGAGAGAATTAGGACGGGAGAGTTCTTCACAGTTATGCAAGCCTGGTATGCCTATGAGTCATTTTCTTATCTTTAAGATCTCCTATATGGTTGAAATGTTTGTGCATATACACTAAGCCAAAGTAATAAATAAATAAATAAGTCTCCCGATGTCAGCTTGATTTGTAGGGCTATCTTATAAAATTAAAGTTCAATTATGCCACCTTCTAGTTAGTAAACTTAGCTACCTTTATACAAAATTTTTTAGTAAAAAATCAAAGCCAGAGAACCTCTATCCAGAACTCTTAATTCATAGTATTGTATGTCTGAATTACACAATCTACCAAAGACACATGCTTGTCAACTTGCACCAAACTTGTCACTTTTACTACTGTGTACCACAAAAAAACAGCAGCTTACAAACACAGTCTAAAATTTATCACCAGAAAATTTTTTACAGACAGGGGCCTCAACAGTTAGTCACTAACATTGGATCCAAACAGAATTATAGGCAGAAACACTGCAAATTCCAAAAAGAGATGAAAGAACAACTAAATAGTCAACCCTACTGAGTAACTATGTCCTCACAGATATAATTTGAATCTAAGAGCATCCTTTCATCAAAACTACTATTTCAGATGATTCTATTTTATATGTGTGCATGCATATGTATTCACACACACTCGTGATAATTTATAGGCAATGACAAACCAAACAGAGCCAGCTCTGATTAAGGAGGGAATGCAGGCCCAGAAGCTCACCAAGTCACCACTACGCTTCCTATCACAAACACTGCAGAAAAATCCCAGGACTCAGAAACACCACCTGAAAAGTACTGCTCTTAGACAATTACAAAAAACATCCTAAGCCCCAGCAGTCATTTGTATGTGTAGTTTTTAAAAAAATATTGAGGTAATACAACTTTTAAAATGGAATACTAGTTTCTTTCAGGATTGTTTGCTTACCAACATAAACTGCTTAAGAGACTTTACTGAAAAAGAAAAAGAAAAAAGAAATATAGAAGAAAAGAAGGGGAAAAAACATCCCCACTTTACTCTCGGCTCTAATGGTGCTTATACAGAGTTCTTTTTCAGTTTGTAATGCCAAGACCTTCAGAAATTCTACACACATCTTTTAATTACATTTGGGAAAAGGAAAAAATAGTTTGTTTCTGTTAACTCTGGGGTAGAGAAAAAATTTTCTTGTCTTTTGAGAATCATTCATTTTTTTAGAAGCCAAGATATAGGTACTATAACTTTGGCTGCCTGATTGATACAACACTCTCTGGGCATTGGTATCATTGAGTATAGTTCAACTGGTGATGAACACAACATCTATCCAGAAAGCATCCAGCCACGTAATGATAAATAGACATTTAATGAAGAAGACACAAGGTACAACTGGGCCTTTGCTTCCAGATCAAAACCATAGACCTACAATTCATTTCTGGTTATGACCTTCTGGGGAAAATCTGGTTCATTGGTAGTGGTTTGAACCAAGGCATTAGCAACTGCAGCACAATGTTTCTTCTGCTCTGATAGCAGAAGCCCCAGAATGAATTTTGCCACGAAACATTTCATGCCAAAAGCCTGCATCAAAATCTTGGACACAGTAGTTTTTAGAATCCCCAAACCAACTTCTCATTCTTGCACAATCTTTGTTGCTTGCAGCCCGTACATGTTCAACATTGTCAGGTGCTCCACTTGTTGCAGGCCTCCCAGAACGTGGATCACTTTCAACAGATTCTTGACTATCTTTGAAGCGTTTATGCCACACTTTTATTTGCACTACACCTATTGCATCATCCCCGAAAGACTTCTGAATCATCTGAATAGTTTCCACAGAGGAATGTTCAAGTGTTACACAAAATTTGATGCAGATTCGTTGCTCTACTCGCTCAGTCATTTTGAATGTGACAGCCACATAGTATAATACACATGCTCACTCCACTGACTAGTACAGCAAAGTCATCATTGTTCATGCATGCGCATTCCAGTCCACCCTTCTTGGCTGCCAGGTTACATAGATACCATGCAACTATATTATATTATCTTGTTATATTAACAATGGCTGGACTTTTTCAGGACAGACTTCATATTGATTTATTATCATTTTGTTTCTTTTCCTTTTAATCCTTTATAGAACCATTTTTCTTATTCTGTTTCTGCTCCTAACATTTGTCTTTTATTAGATGAAGTCAGATGCAAATAACTGTGATTTTTGACTTATGAACTACAAGGGTAACCAATCACTCTCTGGTGGTGACATGAAATGGTTATATTTTTGAGTTACATAGATCTAGAGTTAGCTCTGTTACCTTTAGTAAAGTCACTTAATCTCTCTGTAAAATAATGCTACTTACCTCAAATTCATATAAAGCACTCAGTACAGTTGAAGTTCTTAATAAACATATATCCCTTCCCCATCTTTCTCCTCCTTCCCTCCAACTGTCCCTGAGTAGCTGCTGGGTCCTTTGTCTTTAAGGACTGAAACAGAAGAGGAGAACTCAGGAGATTGGGGGGAAAAACCTTTCTAGATCACATCAGGGTGCCTCAGGAAATAACCAAGGGAGCAGTAAAGGGTTATGACAAAGAGGCCAGCACTCCAAACACTACTCAACCGGAAGAGCTCTACCTTTGCCATAAGATATTGGTATAACCACAGGCTTCATTTGCTAAAATGGATCTGGTGGCTTTTGAAATCCAAATTCTGAAAAATCACCACTGTTGACAATCCCACCTTTCCCCAATACAAATACATAGAACACAAAAACTGCACCTTCAAGTCACTGGGGTGGTCATCTTCAATAGTTCACTTCTTCCCTGTTAGAAGGTCTGACCAGGACACAACCCTCACGGCCACGTCTCATCTGTCAAAAGTGACCAGTACGGTACTGTTCAAGGCCCAATCGTTTGTGCTTTTGCAAAGGAGGATTTTTTGGAAAGCTACTGGGATGGCTCACGTAGAAAAAGGGTGGAATAACTAAATCATGGCAAGGAGCGGAATGCAGATAAGCAACAGGAACAACTGGAACCAGGTATACAAACAGCCGAGACACTTGCTTATAGCACAGTGGGCATCATTCTCCCTCGGTGCAGACCAGCTTCCTTCGAAGATGGCAAACAAGAACATGGACAGCTCTCAAGCACTACATCTTACCACCCCAGAGAGAAATGGTTCTCTTCTCTGGTTTTAGTTAAAAACTCCCAGGGAATTATGATTGGCCTCTGTGAAGAGAGGGGGATTAGGTGACCAAGTAGTGAAGGACTCTGGTAAGTCCTATTTGAACCACATGGTAAGTGACAGAGAGATGAAGAGATAGAACCCAAAAGTAAGGAAGTACTATTTCCATAAGACACAAACATGGTAGGTAGGCCAAACAGCATAATTATTATAGTGGGATAGTTTAAAAAAATAGGGGGGTGACAGCTTTGGAAATCAAAGAAATCTTGGTTAAAATCCTTATTCAGTCAGCCAGCAGTAAACTTTGGACAAATTATAATCTCCCAATTAGTTTCCTCATCTAAAAAATGAGAATAAAGTAAGATTTAGGGGGAAAAAACCCCTAAATCTCCTAGTATAATTCTAGTACACAACAGGCATAAAGACAGAAATGTTTTATTAGATCATGAATTCATTAAATCTCACTTTTTTCACCTGCAAATTTAGAAATAACTGAATGTTTACACACTTACTGTATTAAGTGTGTATAAAAGTTCTTGACATATAACAGGCATTCTTCTATAATGCAGAATTATAAAATTTCAGGGGACTCAAACCAACACTTGATTATCTGCAGGAAGAAGTATTTTATGCTACTTCTAAACTAGAAAAGTTCTTCCTGATAGTGAGCTGAAGTCACTTCCTGTAGTTTTCACCCACTAGTTCTTATTTTGACATGATAAAGTCCATTCTTGCTTCCCCATGGCAGGTCTCCAAATATCTGAGGCAACCAGGATGTCTCCCATCCCCCTATCCAGGTTAATTTTCCAAGTTACACATTCCTATTTGCCTTAATTATTCCATATAACATGCATTTATTGCCAGAAATGTAACAAATTCAGATGTGGAATAGTCAGAATTGAGGCCTCCTTGCACCAAACACTATACTTCTTTTTGTCTCATGTGCTGATATGCCAGCAAAATGTACAAACCCCGCCCCCCTTCCATCAATAATACACTACTGGAATTAGTTTTTTAGAAGAACAGGATCTTGCATTTCTCCCTATTCAATCTCCCTTTTGATTCATAACGATCATAGCAGTCTATCATGATCAATCATCTGTCATCTAAAGTCTTAATATTGATGTTCAATGATATTACTGGGTCCCTTCCTTCCAAGTTTAGGTAGGATTATACTTCCCTACTCACCCAGCACCTAACTTAGGGGTGGTCATATAATTTGCTTTAATCAATTAAACATGAGTTGAAGTGATGTGACAGAACCCTTTGAGGGCTGATAGACAATTCAGATTCCTTTTCTCGTACCACAAATACAAACTAACTCTTGATGATTAGTGCTTCACCTCCCCTGGAAAAAAATAACTCTTTAAATAATTTATTCTAGAATCTCACCTGAGAGCCACATCCAGCTCTACAATCTTCCTTCTTCCCCTTTCTGAAAAGTGGAGTAACCTTTCCCTGTCTCTAGTCTTCAGGCACCTCTCTCCTTAACTCCACAAGGCCTGAAAACATAAAAAGTTATTTAGAGAATTCATTTTCAAGTACCTATAACCCAAAAGATATAATCCACTTAAGAACAAATAATTGCTATTCTTATTCATCTCTGGATTTTATTTCCCTCATTTGATTAAATCTCACTATTTTGCTTAAACCCAAAGACCGACCTTTGATGAACATGGCCAGTCAGAGGAATCTTTTCCTTCAGATTTAATATTTGTCTTCCCACACAGAACTAGCTATTCTCAGTATCCTGTGCTATTTATTTGCTGCTTAAGATTTATTCAACATTTACCAAGGACCTACTATGTGTAAGACAACTGGTTGGTCTGGGACATGATCTCTGCCCTCATGGAATTTACAGTAAAATATGTCAACTGAATACTAGAGGAGTGGGTAAGAACAACAACAGAAGGGATCTTGAATGCCCTACTTAAGCAGCATAAAACAGTGCTTAAAAATATAAACTGAAATCAGTTGGTCTTGGGTTGAGATTCTGGTGTCATCTTCCTCATCTATAAAGCTAGAATAATTAACAGCAAAGGACTATTCAAAGAATTAAATCAGACAACAATTCAAGTAATGGACTTAGCTCTATTTAATACTAATATTATCCTGAATATAATGGTTAATAATTGAAAAAAACTGACACACTAATATAATTAATAATATTTATATTTTAGAAATATTCTTTGGATCTAGCAGCAAAAAATTCAAGGGTGAGTCTAACGTCCAGAAATACAGTTAAAAGGCTGTTGCAGTAATCAACGATTCAGGTAGATAAAAAGAATGAGAGAATCACCAACAAAGGGTTCAATCCTGGCTCTTGTTAATAATGGTATAATCTTGTAAAGTTAACATCCTCTCCAGGCCTCGGTTCTCTCATCTAAGATTTGACCTAGATGACTGAAGTTTATTTCCAGTGCACCACATCTTTTCAGTTACTTCACGTTTTATCTATGTCTGTTACAGGCATCCCTTATACAAATATCTTTATAGGCATCTTTTATACAAATATCTTTAACAACAGAAACAAAATCTCCAAAAAATAAGTAAATGCTAACAGCTACCTTCAAATGCAAGCATAAAACAAAAGGTATGCACAATGTCAATGACTGGAAGAAAACTGCATCTGTGATTAGGCTTTCTTGGAGACAGCAAAAAACAAACAAAACAAAACAAAAACCTGTTGTAAGTCTAGAAACTGCTGAGTTAAATTTTCTTTGCAATGTAGACTATCTTTACCAGTGTGCAAATAAAATCCCCAGAGATTTCTATAGAACAACATGAACAACTTTCTTTCAAGATATACTTTCCACAGCAAATCTCTGGATAAACAAATTTCTAAATCACCTAATAGCATTTTCTAGTTAATCTCTCCATCAGTTACAACTAATAAATGAAAAAAAAAAAAAAAAAAGGTATCCAAACTTGAAAGGAAATAAAATTATCTCTTTCACAGACAACATGATTTTATATGTAGAAAACCCTAAAGATTCCACTCATACAAAAATATTAGAATTCAAGCAAGTTATAAGATATAAAAATCCCACAAAAATCAGTTGCTTTTTTAATAGACTAATAACAATCAAAGAAGAAACTAGAAAGAAATTAAAGGCACAAATAATTGAAAAAATACTCTACGCTCATGACTTGAAAGATTTAATATTACTAAAGTGAACGTATTACATAGAGCGATCTAGAGTCAAAAAAAGTCCCTTTGTAAATTCCAATGTTTTTTACAGATTAAAAGTTTATACAGAATTTCAAGGAGCTATGGCTAGCAAAAACAATCTTGAAAAAAAAAAAAAAGAACTCGGAGGTTTCATATTTCCTGATTTCAAAACTTACTATAAAGCTACAGTAATCAAAACAGTGTAGAACTGGTATAAAGACATGTAGACTAATGGAATAGAACAGACTCCAGAAATAAAGCCTTGCATAGATGTACGACCAAATGATTTCAACAAGGGTGCCAAGATCATTCAATGAGAGACAGGAGTCTTTTCAATAAATGGTGTTAAAAGAGATGGATAGCGGCATGCCAAAGAATAAAGCTGGACCCTCACCTTATACCATATATAATAATTAACTCAAAATGGACTGAAGATCTAAATGCAAGAGATAAAACTAAAACTCTTACAGGAAAATAGCAGAAAAGCTTCATGACACTAGATTTGGCAATGATTTCTTCAATGTGACACCAAAAGCACAGGCAACAAAAGAAAAAATTAGCTGATCTTAATCAAAATTGAAAACTTTTGTGTGTCCTGGCTAGTGTGGCTCAGTGGATTGGACACAGGCCTGCAAACTCAAAATTCACCAGTTCAATTCCGTGTCAGGGCACATGCCTGGACTGCAGGCCAGCTTCCCAGTTGAGGACATGCGAGAGGCAACCAATTGATGTTTCTCCAGCACATCAATGTTTCTCGCCTTCTCTTTCTCCTTCCTTTCCTCTTTCTCTGAAAATAAATAAAATCTAAAAAAAAAAGAACTTATACAAAAGTTAAAAAAAAAAAAAAAAAAAAAAACACTTGTGCGTGAAAGGACACTACCAATGGAGTAAATAGGCAACCTACAGAATGTGAGAAAATTATTTGCAAATCATATATCTTATAAGGGATTTATATCTAGAATACATAAAGAACTCAGACAACTCAAAAACAGTGACAAAAGAAAACCTGATTTAAAAATGGGTAAAGGACTTAAACATTTCTACAAAGATAAACAAATGAAAATAAGATGATGAAAAGAATGCAAATCAAAACCACAAAATACCACTTCATACTCATTAGGCTGGCTATTATAAAAAGCAAAACAGATCTGGAATTACAATTATGTTGTAGGGAAATCATCCTGTATAACCAATTGAACATGAACTAGAGAGAAGCTTTATAACCAAGGACAGAAAGAAACCGTATCACCACCACGAGACTGGTAGGGAGTGCGGAGGAGCAGCAAGAGGGCTGGCTGGGCTCCCACTGGTGGCACCTGAAGTTCCGGAGGGGTATATTGGCAGCGGGCGGTTCCCCCTGAGGAAGTGTGGGGTCTAAACCTCAAGATGGGCTCCACAGTCTATGACACCAGAACCTGGAAAGAAACCCAAGTAACATCTGGCTGTAAAAGTAGTGGGCTATCTGCCAGAAAGAGATGGCTAGAAACACAGAGAACCCCTTAAAGGGCTGACATACAAAATTTTGTTTGCAACTTCTTACCCTGAACTCTGGCAGAGGAAAGTCGGAGTGGACTAGAGATGCATGAGGAGAGTCAGGGGTTGGCAGCTCTGGGGAGAGAACTGAAGGAACAGCTGCCAGGATCCCTGTGCTGAGTCATTCCCCATACCACAGAAGCTGTCTTGCTCAAGCAGAGGACTCCCCTCCAAGTGGCATCTGCCTGAGGGGAAGCAATAGCACCGCCCAAAGGAATCACTCTTGCCCCACCCTGTGAAGCTCAGGCCAGGCTACAGAGTGTAACTAGAGGTTGTTATCTCAGTGTAAAGTCTAATAACAAAGGCGGATCTTTGGCTGCTTTGAGGCGTCAGCTGACCCTCCCCTGGGCCTGGTGCCGGTAAAAAGCCAGCCTTGGTGCGCAGCCTGGTTCTTTCTGCACACAAACAGGCCCAGCAGAGGGAGCCACAAGGATCATGGGAATACCAGAAAAAGAAGAGTGAGCAAAGAATCGAGAACTTATTTGAACAAATAATGACCAAAAACTTCCCTAATCTGGTGAAGGAAAAAGACTCACAAGTCCAGGAAGCTCAGAGTCCCAAACATTTGGACACAAAGAGGACTACACTGAGTCAGATCATAATTAAAATGGCAGGGCTTAAAGTCAAAGAGATTCCTAAAAAACCCACAAGAGAAAAACAGTTGTTTACATAGAAGGGAGCACCAATTAAGACTGTCGTCTAATTTCTCAACAGAAACATTTCAGGCCAGAAAGGAGTGTCGTGAAATATTCAAGGTGATGAAAAGCAAGGACCAACAACCAAGGCTATCATTTAAAATCGAAGGTGAAATAAGCAGCTTCCCAGACAAGAAAAAAGCTAAAGGAGTTTGTTAACACCAAACCAGGACAGCAACAAATGTTAAAGGGCTTGCTTTAAGAAGAAAAAAAGAAAGGAAAAAAAACAAAAAACAGAGGAAAATAGCCTGACAATAAAATGGCACTAAATACATATCTAGCAATAATCAATGTAATTGTAAATCACTTAAATGCTCCAACCAAAAGACATAGGGTAGTTGACTGGATAAGAAAACAAAACCCATATATACACTGCTTCCAAAAGACCCATCTCAGATCAAAAGATACACATAGACTAAAAGTAAAGGGATGGAAAAAGATATTTCATGCAAATGAAAAGGAAAAAAGCTAGGGTGGTGATAATTATATCTGACAAGATAGGCTTTAAAACCAAGGCTATAGTAAGAGACAAAGAAGGACGGCACATAATGATAAAGGGAACAATCCAACAAGAGGATATAACCCTAGTAAACATTTATGTACCCAACCTAGGGACACTTAAATATGTGAAGCAAATCTTGATAGAAATAAAGGGAGATATCAACAGAAATACAGCCATAGTCAGGGATTTTAACATCCCACTGACTTCAATGGATAGATCTTCCAAAGAGAATATCAACAAGGAGACAGCAGCCTTAAATGACACACTAGATAAAATGGATTTAATTGATATCTTCAGGGCATTTCACCCCAAAGCAGCAGAATATACATACTTTTCAAGTGCACATGGAACACTTTCTAGGATAGATCATGTTAGCACACAAAACAAGTCTCCATAAATTTATGAGGACTGAAATCGTATCAAGCATCTTCTGTGACCACAATGCTATGAATCAATCACAAGAACAATGAAAAAGAAAAAATTTTTAAAAAGCAAAGACATGGAAGCTAAATAACATAGTATTCAACAATAAATGAGATAGCAATGAGATCAAAAAAGAAATCAAAAGATACCTTGAAACAAATGAAAATGAGGTCACAAGAATCCAAAACATGTGGGACACTGGGAAAGCAATCCTAAGAGGGAAATTGACAGCATTACAGGCTTATGTCAAAACAAACAAACAAACATGAAAAAGCTCAAATAAATAATATAACTTCACATTTAAAGGAACTTGGAAAAGAAAAACAAAGCCTAAAGTGAGTAGAAAGGAAAAATAAAGATCAGTGCAGAAATAAATGAAACAAAGTCTAAAAAAATAAAACAAAACAATACAAAAGAATAATGAATCCAAGAGCTGGTTCTTTAAAAAGGTAAACAAGATTGACAATACTTTAACCAGACTCACCAAGAAAAAAAGGCAGGACCCAAATAAATAAAATCAGAAAATAGAAGATGAGAAATAACAACTGACACCAAAGAAATACAAAGGATTGTGAGAAAATATTATGAATAACTATATGCCAACAAACTGGACAACCTAGATGAAATGGGTAAATTCCTAGAAACATACAAGCTTCCAAGACTAAATCAGGAAGAATCAGAGAATCTGAATAGACAGGTTACACCTAGTGAAATTGAAGCAGTAATCAAAGAATTCCCAACAAGTAAAAGCCCTGGACCATATGGCTTCACAGTTGAATTTTACAAAACATTCGGAGAAGAACTAACACCTCTCCTCAAACTATTTCAAACATTCAAGAGAAGGGAGGACTCCCAAACTCATTTATGAGGCCAGCATTGTCCTGATTCCAAAACCAGATAAAGACACTACAAAAAAAGTATAGGCCAATATTCCTGATGAACATAAACACTAAAATCCTCAACAAAATATTAGCAAACCAAATATAACAATGCCTCAAAAAAATCATCACTATGATCAAGGGGGACTTATTCTGGGAATGCAAAGTTGTTACAACATTAACAAATCAATAAATGTTATTTATTTTACCATATAAGCAAAATGAAGAATAAAGGCCACATGATCATATCAACAGATGCAGAAAGAGCATCTGATAAGATCCAGCATCCATTTATGATAAACTCTCAGCAAAGTGGGAATAGAGGGAACATACCTAATCAAAATAAAGGCCATGTATGGCAAACCTACTGCTAGCATCATATTCAATGGGCAAAAACTACAAGTGTTGCCCTTCAGATAGGGAATAAGACTGGGATATCCGCTTTCACCTCTTATTCAACACAGCACTGAAAGTCCTAGCCACAGCAGTCAGACAAGAAATAAAAGGCATCTGAATTGGAAAGGAAGAAGTAAAACTGTCTTTATTTGTACATAACATGATACTGTACATAGAGGACCCAAAATAACTCACCAAAATCTACTAGAATTCATAAATAAATTCAGCAAAGTAGCAGGACAAAATAGTATGCAAATTAAGAAAACAATCCCATTCACACTTCCTTCAAAAAGAATAATATTCCCAGTCAGGGCACATGACTAGGTTGCACATCAGGTCTCCAGCTGGGGGTACAAGTGAGAGGCAACCACACAGTGATGCTTCTCTCCCTGTCTTTCTCCTTTCCCCTCTAAAAATAAATAAATAAATAATTTAAATATATATATATATATATATATATATATATATATATATACCTAGAAATAAATCTAACCAAGGATGTGAAAGACCTGCACTCAGAAAATATAAGACACTAAAGAAAGAAACTGAAGAAGATACAAATAAGTGGAAGTGTATATACCGTGTTCAGGGATAGGGAGAATTAACATAATTAAAATGTTCATACCACCAAAAGCAATCTATAGATTCAACACAATTCATATCCAGATTCAATGACATATTTCACAGAACTAGAGCAAATTATTTCAAAAATTTATATGGAATCACAAAAGGCCCTGCATAGCAACAACGATCCTGAGAAAGAAGAACAAAGTTGGAGGAATCACACTACCTATTATCAAACTATATACTACTAGGCCATAGTAATTAAAGCAGCATGGTACTGGCATAAAAACAGATACTTAGATCAGTGGAACAGAATAGACAGACCAGAAATAAACCCATGCCTTTACAGTCAATTAATAGTCGACAGAGGAAGCAAGCACATACAATGGGCTAAAGAAAGTTCATGCAATAAATGGTGTTGGGGAAACTAGACAGGTATATGCAGAAAAATTAAACTAGACCACCTTCTTACACCACACACAAGAATAAATTCAAAAAGGACTAAGACTTCTATGTTAGACCTGAAACCATAAAAATCAGAGAAGAAACACAGGCAGCAAAATCTCGGACATTGCTTGCAGCAACATTTTATTGGCTATATCTACCCTGGTAAGGGAAACGAAAGAAAAAATAAACAAATGGGACTACATCAAACTAAATTTTGCATAGCAAAGGAAAACATGAACAAAATAAAAAGACAATCCACAGAATGGGAGAACATATATGTGATACATCTGATAAGGGGTTAATAGCCAAAATTTACAAAGAACTTACAAAACTCACAGCAAAAATCAAACTACCCAAATAAAAAATGTGCAAAGGACCTGAATAGACACTTCTCCAAAGAGGACATACAGATGGCCAATAGACATATGAAAAGATGCTCAACGTCACTGATCATCAGAGAAATGCAAATTAAAACCACAATGAAATATCAAACCTGTCAGAATGGCTATCATCAATAAATCAACAAACAACAAGTGCTGGTGAAAGGGGAACCCTTTTGTACTGTTGGTGGGAATGCAGACTGGTGCAGCCACTGTGGAAAGCAGTATGGAGTTACTTCAAAAAATTAAAAATGGAACTGCCTTTTAGCCCAGGGATCCCACTTCTGGGAATATATACCAAGGAATGTGAAACACTAATTGGAAAGAACATAAGCACCCGTATGTTCACTGCAGCATTATTTACAATCACCAAGATATGGAAGCAGCCCAAGTGCCCAACAGTAGATGAGTGGATAAAACAACTATGGGACATTTACACAATGGAATCCTACTCAGCTATATAGAAGAAGAAAAATTTTACCCTTTGCAACAGTACAGATGTACCTGGAAAACATTATGCTAAGTGAAATAAGCCAGTCAGAGAAAGATAAATACCATATGATTTCACTCATATATAGAATCTAATGAACAAACTGAACTAAGGAAAAATCGGGACAGATTCATAAATGAATAGCAGGATGACAGCAGGACAAGTGTGGTGATTGCTGAGGGGCAGGGGTATAAGGGGACTAAATGGTAACGGAAAAAAAATACAATAAAGATAAATCAAAAAAATAAGATAATAAATATAAAATACCTAGCAAAAATAAAAATAAATTTAAAAAAACAGAAAATAAAAAATGTTAGGATGAAGAGAAATTAAAATTCTGTGCATTGTTGGTGAGACTGCAAAATGGTACAGCCATTAAACACAGAATGAACATATGATCCCACAATTGCATTTCTGGGACATATTCCCAGAAGAACTGAAAGCAGGGACTCAAACAGAAACAGATATTACTATACATACATTCATAGCAGTGTTATTTGCAAGAGAGAAAAGTGTCCATGAACGGATTAACGGATAAACATATATGGCATTTACATATATTGAAATATTATTCAGCCTTAAAAAGGAAGGATAGTTTGTCACATGCTACAACATGGATGAACCTTTAAGACATTATGCTAAGCAATTAAGTCAATCACAAAAGGACAAAGAGCCAAGACAGGTGTGGCTTGGATGGCTGGGCATCGGCCCACAATGCAAAAGGTCACAGGTTCCATACCCAGTCAGGGCACATGCCTACGTTGGAGGTTTGGTCCCCTGCCGGGGCGTGTGCAAGAGACAACCAACAGATGTTTCTCACATTGATGTTACTCCCCTCTCTTTCTCTCTCCTTTCCCCTCTCTATTAAAAAAAAGAAAAAGAAAAAAAAGATTAACCTGGCTGGTGTGACTCAGTGGATCGAGTGCCAGCCTGTGAACCAAAAGGTCTGGGGTTCGACTCTAGTCTGGGCACATGCCTGGGTTGTGGGCCAGGTCCCCATTTGGGGTGTGCAAGAGGCAACCAATTATGTTCTCTCAGACATCGATGTTTCTTTTCCTTTCTTTCTCCCTGCCTTCCCCTCTCTCTGAAAATAAATAAAATCTTTAAAAAAGATTTAAAAGATTTTTTAAAAGGAACAATTATATGATTCTACTTATATGAAGCAGAACAGTGGTCAGGAGTCAGGGGAGGAAGGTAATAAGGAATTAATATTTAATAGGTACAGTTTTATTTTGTGAAGATAAAAATGCTCTGGCGATGGATGGTCGTGATGGTTGTACAACAATGTGAACGTATTTAATGTCATTAAATTGTATACCTTATAATGGTTAAAATGATAAATTTTATGTGTGTATATTTTATCACAATAAAGAACTAAGAGAAAAATAATGCTTTGCTTTTACATAAATAATCAGAGTTCAGGATAATATATTTTTTTATTGGATTAATTTTGAATGAGAACATTTATAACACCTGAAGTATTCTGATATTCTGTCACACAAAAAAACCTTTATGAAGACCTATGCATCTAAATATCTCACGTCACTGGTCAGATAGAATAGAATATAAGTACAAACCATTTGATCTAAAATAAGGAAAGCAGAGAGTAACCAAAAAAAAAAAAAAAATGAACTTGGATTTTTAAAAGAAAACTGTTTCTACTTAAATGTGTCCCAAAAAAAGTACACTGATGATTAGAAAACATCTTTTTTCAAGCCAAGTTTTTAAAGCCAAAACTTCCTCACATTTAACTAATGAAAAACATCCAAGTATACAAATATCAATGCTAAGTACAATTTTCCCTAGCACTTGAATTATAGTAATCATTGTCTTTTCCAAGTATTCTAGTTCTTAATCCCCACTATAAGGTGACTCCAGGTTGCAAAGCTCCCGTGGATTAAAATAGTACACATAAAAAATTATATTTACAAAATCAGTTGAACAAAAATATTAATATCTAGAGGAGAAAATCACTGCCTTTAAGTTTTTAACTCAACCTCTGGCAAATGTTCCTCACTGGTTTCCTCTGGACTTTCTACAGCTTTGCACAACACACAGCACTCGTTCACTGACTTCACAGGCATCTCTCAAAGCCCTAAACACAAGCCAAACTTACCCTTCGGTTAACCAACAGCAGGACTCTAAATCAAGGTAATCCTGATTAATTTTATATAGATAAGAAAACATTTGTGCAAAGTCTCTCTCCCTCTAATTCACTTCCAGCAAGGTTCTCCTAGATTTTGCCTGAAATTAGTTCCACAGTAAACAATCAACAATTCACTCAAACCCACAGTTTTATATTCAGTGTTTACAGAAACAGAAAACCTATGATTTCGTTATGGTTAGATAAAGCTATAATGTGTGTCAATAATTAACAAGCTCCTAGAATAAAATCCCCCTTTTATGGGTATGCAATCTCTTATATTTACAATGTTTGCTAAACCCCATCTTATACCTCTAAGACTCTCAAGATAATGTTTTTTTTCATAAAATGCTTTTTCCACGATCATTTGCCTACTGCAACCTCTAGAAAATATTTTTCTACCATTCCCTGCAATTCTTTTTGTCATTTTTCCAGATATAATTCTCTACTCATGCTTTTTTAGCCATATGGAGTGAAAATTAACCATCATAAATTCTGCTATACATTTTACACATTAAAAATACACTTGGGTTGGGAAAAAAAGACAGCACTTTCCATCAAAACCAGAGGAAGTTACATCTTCTAGCCTATGGTAGCCTAACTCAGCATGAGACCCAAACTTAGCTTCAACAATATCTGAAGGACCAGTCTCAGAAAGCTATCTGTCCAAAAACAGTTTTGGTTCAAAACCCCTTCATACTTTTAAATTATTAAGGACTCTAAAAAGTTTTGTTTATGGGGGCTATTCATTTTGATGTCTATGATATTCAAAATTAAAATTGAGTAATTATTTAAATATTTTCAATTTACTTAATGTTATATGTCAATATAAATAACTATGAAAATAATTTTTATTTTTTTATTTTTATTTTTTAAATTAGTGAGGCCCTGACCAGCATGGCTCACTTGGTTGGGCATCATCCCGCAAAGCAAAAGGTCGCTCGTTCTATTCCCAGTCAGGCCACATGCCTAGGCTGCAGGTTTGGTTCCTGGATGGGGCGCATACTAGAGGCAATCTGTTGATGTTTCTCTCTCTCTCTTTAAAAATAAATAAAATCTTTAAAAAAAAATTAGTGAAAAGGGTGATACCATTTACATTTATAAACCTCTTTAATGCATGGCTAAATAGAAGACGGTAGAGTAAGAAACAGAGTTGCTTCTGCATTCAATCTGCTATTAAGTTTTCCTGCTTCAAGTATATGAGGAAAATCTGTAACTCATAACTACAGATATTGGTACTATATTATAAAAAGCCTTTTCAAATAATCGTGAATATTCTTCTTTGACATCACATTACATTTTAACTTGACAAGTGGTATCTCTTAAAGATTGGTTGCAATGTGAAATGTGAAACTAAATCAATGAACTTTTCATACTTTTTCACATTGAAATTGGAGTACTTTTAATGTATCTTTTACCCATGTGTGATTTTATAACATTACAATCAGTCATTTGGAAAATGCCAGTTCACAAACATATTATCAAAGTATTGACTGTGGTAGAAAAAATGTCATTTTGTATTCTAGTATTTAGAAAGCATGTGACATAATTATACGCCTAAACTTCTTGTTACCTGTTTTTTGCTAGGCAAAAATGTTTTCCTTCCTCTCTGAAAACTTTTAAGTTCAAGACTAAACAGGTAAGTTTCCCCACAGTTTCAATTCTAACTTCCACCAGTTCGATGAAAACACTATGTTAAACTCTTCTTGGAAATGGTACAGTTTGATGATGTTTTTATGTATAATGAAAATAAGAGCTCCTGTACTCCGAAAGGCAAGTATAGGCAATACATGAGAGTACAGTGTAGTACAAAAACAAGGTCATCTCCTGCAGCAAGTTATGCAAAGGAAAAACCATCCATTGACAAGCTGACAATCATAACGACTGATTACTGCAGAATCTGGCAGGACTGGGGGAGGGGACATTTTCCTTTGATTTTACACTTCTGTGAAAAACAGGTAGGTGGCAAAAACCTGGAGTAAGTTCTCTGCTCTCCAATTTTTCCTAGGAAGCAAAACAAAACCTCTTATGTATATTCTTTCTACGGTTTAACAAAACAAGCAAACACTTCTCTGTCATATCAAAACTACTGAAAGGTACTGCTTATGTACAACCAGCCTTTAAGAATTAAAAAAAAAAATTTTAAAGGTCAGCTGCCAAAAGATGTTTATCTAGGTCTCAATACAGTGAGCAATCTGTTCATCCTATGACAGTGATTCTGAAACTTCTCGTTTCACAAACTTCACAGACAGCTCCATAGTTCCATTCTACAAACTGTGTAACTCTGTAAATATTTTATGCCTGCAAGGGAGTAGCTACTTGGATATAAACATCTTTTAATTGCCAAAAAGCACAAAGAAGAAGGAACTTAAGAGAAAAAGGCAGATTCACCTTCTTTTTAGAGCCTGCCATCACTAGAAGTATTCAGAATGCAGTCTTTCAAAGTCCTTTCCTGAGGGCTCAAAAATGATGCCAAAACTCTGCATAATTTTCCAATGGTTGCTCCCCACAGCTATAAGGTTCAAGTCCCATAGCAAAGAACCCAAGATAC